>NC_134084.1:98550410-99785410 GCF_000715075.1 Nicotiana tabacum | reverse complement strand
TATGGTGGGGATTGTAAGCTCGGTTACTATTGTAGGGTAAGTATCGGCTTTTTCTAAATTTGTAATTTGTTTTTGAAGAGACGTTTTGTCACTTTCAAAAGACAAATCGCTGGGAACTATCTCATCAACTGAGGGTTCTTGAGAAGAATCAAGAATTTCTCTACTTTTAGAAGAGGGGGCCTTTGGGATAGAACTCCTTGAAGAAGAACCAGAGGAGCCGCCTCGAGTAGATTCTAACTCTGTTCGAAGCCTACCTCCTCCGCCCTTCTGTGTCTAACAGGGGCGTTGGGGAATTGGTCTAGAATTGGAACTTTTTTACGGTTAGGGTTTGAAGAAGACATTGTTAGGAAGGATGAGTCGAAAGAGTAAAAATAAAGAAGAAAGTGTTTGCTGAAGATTTGTGAAGAAGACAAAGGAAGAAAAAGTTATGTATAAAATGGGAACCGTCAACCTTAGAAGTGTAATGATGGAAAACCTATAAAGGCAGCTATCACTTCGTGAATAGTGAGAATGAAGAAGTATCGAAAAAGGGTAGCAGAATCAATCACAAAATGACACATGGGCAGAACATTAAATGGAAAAGACTACTGAGGCGTCAATACTGTCATAAGCATTAATTGTGGCAAAAATTCCTTTTTCATGAAGATCCACTTCCCAATTATTTAATTGATAAATAAATGGAAAGTGGGGGGACTATCTGTATTGGGAAAAAACTGAGGTTATATTAAAGATGATGTGGCATGACACGTGGTTTAGTTAAATGGTCAAAGCGCAACAATTGACTAAGAGGCACGGATAGAGACAGCCACGGGAAGAAGAATTTAAATAGGCACGAGACGACGTATAGATACGAGTCTCGTACCAATTTAAATTATTTACAGCCAACGGATTAGAAGGCATTAAAGACAAGGATCTGATGACAGAAAGGAGTCCAAATTCATTATTAAATACTTGATACGTTAAAAAAAATGGTATTTAATAGGAATGATTGTATAACGGCTTATTTAATGTCATTTATTACTCATGATTATATCATTAAAGCTGAGGCTTCATTCCTTTACCTAGAATTATCTATAAAAGGAAGAAGTATCATCATTTGTAAGGACACGGAATACTATTGAGAATTCATTGAAATACACAACTATTTGTTGTTTTACCATCATTCTCAAAAGTATTTTATTTTGTCTCTTGATTATCAGTAACCCGAATTTCTTTTTAACTTTGACCAAAGAACTCAGATTTTTGGTTAAACACTTGTGCCAAAACCGAAAGTACCACACACACAGTGTTATCTAGTAGCTTAGAAAATCCAGTATTCGCTTTAGCACGTTTACGGCCATGTGCTCATCCTGAATTCATGAATATTTACAAGATCAACCCTTTAAATCTTGCTAGAAGCGACACCACTTCAATATTCATATAGGTGGAATTAGTTACTATGTCCCTGTTGCTCCAGACATTAATAATTCCATTAAGATTAATCAACCTCTTCATGTAACAGTATGCACTTTGGAGTTTGTCTTTATGCCCCTGTTATAACAAGCATTTAACAACTCCTTAACTCCTCATATAACAGTAAGTAGTACAATAGAATTAGGGCTCCTAAAGAGGAGATCAGTGCTTAAACAATACAAGTAACTTGTTATTACCCATTGAACTTATATTGTTAGAGTGTATACTAACTCAAAGTGGGGTTCCTATTTCTTGTATTTAATTTAAGGGTCTCAGCCCCATCCCTCCACAAGTTTGTTGTACTACATCTCTACCTAATGGCTTCGTAAGTGGATCAGCCAAATTCTTATTTGATTTCACATATATTATAGCTATAGCTCCATTTGTAATTAATTCTCTTATATAAGCATGTCTCAAGCTTATATGTCTCGATTTTCCATTATATATTTTATTGTGAGCAACACATATTGTAGTCTCACTATCACAGAATATGGAAATGGCTGGCATAAGTTGTGGCCACAACTTTATATCAAGTAACATATTCCTCAGCCATTTTGCTTCTTTTCCAGCAGCTGCTAATGCAATAAATTCAGATTCCATAGTAGAATGGGAAATACATGTTTGTTTCTTGGATGCCCAACTAATGGCTCCACCGCCTAGAGTAAATATCCATCCTGATGTGGATTTATTATCATTAACACTTGTAATCCAACTTGCATCAGAATATCCCTCTAATACATTAGGAAAACCATTATAGCAAATGCCTAAGTGCTTTGTATATTTTAAATATCCAAGTACTCTACTTATTGCTTTCCAATGATCATTACCTGGATTACTGGTAAACCTTGAAAGTTTACAAACAGCAAATGCAATGTCGGGTCTAGTGCAATGCATTGCATACATCATACTACCTATCACACTTGCATACTCCAACTGTGCTACTGCTCTTCCAGTAGTTGCAGTTAGCTTAACACTAGAATCATAAGGAGTATTATACCCCTTTATTCCTCAATGACTAAATTTAGTAAGGATTTTATCTATATAATGTACTTGTGACAAAATCACTTGCTTGTTATCTCTTTTGACCTTGATTCCCAAAATAGTATCAACTTCATTTAAATCCTTCATTTTAAAAACTAAGGTTAGATACTTCTTGGTCTCGGTAATTCCTTGTAGATTCGTACCAAAAATCAGCATGCCATCGACATATAAACAAATTATTACTCCATATTCTTTTGTAAATTTAGAGTAAATGCACTTGTCTGCATTATTATGTACGAATCCGGTTGATAGTATTACACTATCAAATCTTTCATGCCACTGTTTAGGCGTTTGTTTAAGACCATAAGGAGACTTTATCAATTTACAAACTTTCTTCTCGTTTCCTGGAAGAACAAAACCTTCAGGTTGTTGCATATATATTTCTTCACTAAGGTTCCCATTTAAAAAGGCTGTTTTAACATCCATTTGATGTACGTAAAGATCATAGATAGAGGCCAAGGATAAAAGGACTCTAATGGATGTTATTCTTGCAACAGGAGCATATGTATCAAAATAGTCTATGCCTTCCTTTTGAGTGAAACCTTTTGCAACTAATCTTGCTTTGAAGGTTTGGACAGAACCATCTGTATTGTACTTTCTCCTAAAGACCCACTTACAACCTATAGGTTTTGATCCAAGAGGAAGATCAACCAAAACCCAAGTGTTGTTGGATATAATTGAGTCCATTTCATCATTAATGGCCTCTTTCCAAAAGGCAGCGTCTCTAGAAGACATTGCTTCTTGAAACGTCTTTGGGTCTTCTTCAACATTTAATACAATAGGAATTTGATTACAAACGTTTGTCCTATCTCCTTCAACAAGAAATACTATAGATTGTGAAGAAATAAAATCAGAACCAAGATGTTTTTCTTTTCTTATTCTTTGGCTTTTCCTTAGTTCTATCTGCATATCATCACTTCTTTCCTTAGTTTTAATAATTTTAGAAAGCGACAATTTATTAGCATCGATACGTTTTCCATTTATTTCAGTCATTTCATCAACATTGTCATTTATAAATCTATTTTCAATAAATTCAACATGTATAGATTCTATAATGACATTAGATTCTAGATCTAGCAGTCTATAAGCTTTGGAGTGTTGTGCATATCCTACAAAAACACTTTTAATTCCTCTAGGACCCAATTTTGTTCTTTGATGGTCAGGTACTCTATAATAGGATATACACCCCCACACTTTAAAATAATTTAAATTTGGTTTTCTACCATTCCAAAGCTCATAAGGCGAAATATGCATACTCTTTGAAGGCACTCTATTTAAAATATAACATGCAGTTAGTAGTGCTTCACCCCATAAATTATGTGGCAAATGTGCATTAAGTAACATAGCATTAACCATATCCACCAAAGTTCTATTTTTTCTTTCTGCTAACCCATTTTGTTGAGGAGTATAAGGGGCACTCATTTGATGTATTAGGCCATGCTCTTCACAGAACTTATTAAATTCGTTAGGAAAATATTCTTCGCCTCTATCACTTCGAATAATTTTAATTTTCCTACTCCTTTGATTTTCCACAACAGACTTGTATTCTTTAAACTTTTGAAAAGCTTCGTCCTTAGTTCTAAGTAGGTAAACATATGTAAATCTAGAGAAGTCGTCTATAAAAGTAATAAAATATCTTTTGCCTCCTCTAGTTAATTCTCCATTTAATTCACACAAGTCTGAATATATTAAATCTAATAGTTCTGTGGATCTTTCAACTTTACGAAATGGTTTCTTTGTCATCTTTGCTTGTATGCAAATTTCACATTTTATATGTTGAGTTTTACATGAGATATAACCATTTTTGGACATATAATTCAAGGAGCCAAAATTTAAATGTCCTAGTCTAGCATGCCATAAACAAGAATCAGACTCAACGATGTAAGCAGAAACATAATTTATTTCATTAATACTCAATTTGAACATGCCGTTACAGTTATAGCCTTTTCCAACAAAAACACCATTCTTAGACACTATTACATGATCAGACTCAATAACTATCTTGAAGCCTTTCTTTGACAGCAAAGCAGCGGACATTAAGTTTTTCTTCATATCAGGAACATGATACACATTCAGTAATGTCAACTTCTGGCCAGATGTGAAGTTAATCTCAATACTTCCTTTTCCAGCAACATCTGCCGCAACATGGTTTCCCATCAAGACTTGTTCAGAATCCTGCACTTCTGCATATGTCTTGAACATCTTCTTGTCATAACAGACATGAATAGTAGCACCCGAATCTAGCCACCAGTCTTGAGTATTTGTAGCAGCGGTAGCCACATTCAACTCTGTGACCATACCAATTTGCATTGCGGAAACCATGGCAACCAGTCCTTGGGCAGAATTTTCCACTACGTTTGCCTTTTCAGAATTTCCAGATTTTTTAATCTTTCTAGACTTTTCGGTTTTGCCTGCATTGAAATTTATTCCTGCCTTTCTATATCTGCAGTCCCGAATCATATGGCCTTTCTTTCCACAATGATGACAACTAAAGTTCTTTCTCTTTTTAAAAGAAGACTTTTTGGAAACTTTCAGATGTTTGTTTCCACTTCCTCAATCATTCTGACTGACAAAATTGACTGCGGAACTCGAAGGCTGACTAATAGCATCACGAGCACGAGTCTCACTTTCAATTTGAATGTGAGTACGAAATTGTTCCACAGTCATTTTATCCATAGAATGTAGGATTTTCTTTCTATAGTCATTCCAAGAGGAAGGCAATTTCGAAAGAATAGCACCTATTTGAAGTGCATCAGGAATTTTAACTTCAAGATCACTTAGTTTTGATACTAAGATTTGCAGTTCATGAATCTGATCCATTATAGGCCTAGTATCAAATATTTTAAATTCAGAGTACTGTAGAGCCAGGAATTTGTCAATACCTCGTTTTTCATTCTGGTATGCAGTTTGTAGAGCAGTCCAAATCTCTCTTGGCGACTTCAGATTGCAGTAAAGATCATAGATTCGATCTGTCAAAGTATTCAGAATATGGCCGCGACACAACAATTCATCATGTTCTCGTTTCTTCCTTTCTTCCTTGACTACGTCAGAATCTTCTGCTGTGGGCTCAGCCATCAGAGGCAAGGTAGAATCAAGAACATAGTAGATATTGAGAGCGGACAACAAGAATATCATCTTGTCTCTCCAACGGGTAAAGTTCGTTCCATCAAAGCGATCAAGTTTGATGAACTCCTTCGGATTCTCAACAACAGGCATCAATTTCTCCATAGCAGAATAACTCTTTAAGATTGTTAGAAAATAATAATCAAAATTGGCTTTGAGGCGTGAAAATCGACTGTCCTTAAAGAGTTATCGCCTGTATACTAATTTAGGGAAAATACAAAACGATTCTCTTCAGGATACAACAAAGCCTGCAATAACACTTGTGATTTTCTATTTTCACTTCGTTGGAATTCTTGTGTATTTATAGGCAACCATCAGACCCTTTCAGAAAAGATGTCTTGTTTCACAAACAGACACGACTATTTATTCGAATTTTGAATTTAAAATTCAAATAAATTTGATTTTTATGTTAAAAAATAATTAACTCTAGGATCTCGTGCCTGTTGAGTCAATCTCGTGCCTGTTGAGTCAGTCTCGTGCCTGTTGAGACAATCTCGTGCCTGTTGAGTCAGTCTCGTGCCTGTTGAGACAATCTCATGCCTGTTGAGTCAATTTCAAAATTGATCAGTTCCGAGGCTAACAGACACGGTACAAGTAAGGTCGGTCTCGAAGGTGTTTCACATAACAGACACGAAACTTCTTTCTTCCGATGTGGGAAAAATCCCACTTTCAACTTGCCAATAACAAACTATCTTACAGAATGCCTACAACATATTCTCCTAAGTATCAATAATTAACTTACATTCAATTGCATATAACTTATGCCATAAAATCTTCGTCTCAGTTGTTAGCGAATTTCCTAATCAAACAAGTTTGCGGCCGACATATATTTACATGACAGATAAATATTTTTTTCGGAGACGAAATTAAAAAGGTGGATGAGCATACTCCAACTTGGCTCCGATTTTAAAAGCTAAATAAATGTATGCATATATCTCTTTCTGTCAGTATTTTTATTTTCACTCTCGTAATTATGCCTTTACTAATAAATAATTTTAATTATTTCAAAAAAAATAGTTGTTATTTGTATTTTAATCCTTTTTCAAATTTTATAAAACAAAAATAATTCTTATTTGAGTTACGTAGAAATTGTCATACTAATAAAATCATTTTGACTTGTAAGTATAAGTTTAACCTACTTGTTAATTTTGACGATTAATGATAATTCAGACACAACGATTAGATCACAAATTTTTGTGTACCATTTTTTTTTTTTTTTGAAATAATTATACATAATTGTTGAGTTTTAAATTCAAGATTAAATTAAAAAAAAAAGGGGGTGTTGGACAAACATTGAAAAGCAATATGCCACTAATATGACATCATGTGCAGTAGGTGTACAATTTTAAACTCAGTGACTCCACATAATAAATGAACATGGGCCCTCAAAACAAAAAGTGGCGATTCCTTTTCGGCAGTTGATAAGGTCCAAATATTAAGGCAGTGAGAACAGCTCTCTTAAGCATGCTAAACCTATAAAATGTCAGAAGTACCCTTAGATGCCAAACAGATATATCGTCTAATTCCCTCTTATAAGATAGTAGAAATCTTTGTCGTAATAAAAATATCGTCCAAAGTAAAAAAAAAATCGGTCGGAAAAAGAGTCCTAAATTAAAAGGATACCGAACATAGAAGGAGAAACAAACAAAAAATCTCAAGTGTGGTTAGGCTATACCTATATTCTATGTGAAACGAATTACTATAGTTAACTCCTTTTTTCCAGCAAATAATAATAATAATAATAATAAAAAACTTTTTTTTATTAAATATACATGTAATAATAACAATAAAAGAATAGTTCTCCCTCCGATCCACTTTAATTGATTTTGTGGCTTTTTTTTGTGGTTCACAATATTTGATTTTTTTAGATATCAAGAAGAATTAACTCATTTTTTTCAAAGTTGCTCTTGGAGTAAAGAGTATATTCAATGAACAAATTAAGATTAATATACTCCCTCAGGTCCACAACAAGTGACCAATTTGCTTTTTTATTTTGGTCCAAAATAAGTGTCCATTTATATAGTCAAGAAAAAATTCAATTTGTTATTCCAAAATTACCCTTATGTACGTATCCCTAAAAAGTCATTACTCCTCACATTTGAGAATAGAAATAAGTGCTACTATAACTATCCTGCAACATTTAATAAAGGATAGTTTAGTCACACTAATTATTTTTGTCTAAAATTTAGTATTTTCTTAATGGATATGTCCAAAGCAAATTGATCACTTATTGTGGAGGAAATAGTTAATTTTATTGTTAATTAATATTAAAAGGTGAATTTTTTAATATGTGTGAAAACAATAAAATAATTAAATTGGACCGGAGGGAATAATATAGTAGTATTCCTATATATATATATATATATATATATATATATATATATATTTCAACCAAGAGTGAGACAAAATATTAATTAGCGTAACGTAAGAAAACCACATGTGGTATGCATGCAAAAATACAGATGACTCTAAGGCATGAGGAATTGAGCCATTGAGGTCGTCCCCTACCCATTCCTACCTGGTGTACTACTTTAATAATGGGTAAGTACAGTCGTTGAGAGCCTTATAATGCAAATTCCAGTGGGTGAATGAGATGAAAAATCTTGGCAGGCAGCCCTACCCCTGAATGTTTGGCTCGAATCCGGATATAATCTGACTCTAATGCGAGTATCGAATACCGGTGAGAAACAAAACAAAAAAAAAGAATGAGATGACATCGTTATTGGTAAGTAAAATGCATTGTTACTCTTACTATAGGCAGATCCAGAATTTAATTAAACGTTGTAAGTTCAACCTTTAATATTTTTCCTATTCAATCCATTATGTTTTAAAAGTGTTCATATCTATTATTTATTTCAATTTTAATGAATTATAATATATAAATTTATACTCCACTTCAAAAGTATTGGGTTCAGATAAACCCGACACTCAAACACTACCTCCGCCCTAGTTTGCTACTGCTACTGCAAGTGAGTTTATTATGGTAAGAGAGTAATGGATAATAACTGTTCAGTCCAGGGACATCAATGGACACTTGGTAAATATCTATATATGCTCTTCTAAATTTAAAGTTTTTTGGTGAGTATGCCAGCAACTCTTAACCATTTATGCTCAAACAGAGTTTCTGTAAAATCTACGTAATTAATTATATATAACGTATCAGAAATACTAATTTGACACTAGAAAAGAAGTTGACAATATTAAATTTTAATTAATTATTACGTATCATTTGCATTTACGTAATAGAATACTCCATAACAAAGGCATTTAATCCTTTTTGTACTTTTTGGAAGTATCAAGAAACCCAAACGATGTGACAAGGAGTGAAATCAAGAGAAATCTAACGGAACTACTATATATATATATATGTATGATAATAGGTGAATTGGACTATAATTAGGCCCTAAAGAACCACCTTCTTGTATAGTTTTTATGGTAAAAAACGATAACAAAATGCTATGATTAGTGTTTTTCATGCTTTGCACGCTATATACAATAAAAGCAGTCTATGAAGTACTTTTGGGATCAATTACGGAGAAAAAGAGGTCAATCTTACAATATCCGCTAAGTGCACCACGCGAAAGCAGCAAAACCAGAACTGAAGATGGACTGCCGCGGTCCCGGCGTAACCGCGGTCGGACCGCGGCAGAAGGCTATTGCGGATTCTGAGAGGCTAGTTGGACGCGGTCCTGGCGTAACCGCGGTAGGACCGCGATAGGAAGCGGAAAATTGAGGGACTGAAGTGCAAAACACGGAATTTTTAGCCCAAAACCCTATATTAAACAATAGAACTCGCCCAAGGGAGGCATGAAATGTTTTAGAGAGTACTTTGGCAAGAAAAACAAGTGTGAGAGATCACCCAAAATATCATATTTTCTTCTTGTCTTTATTTTTCTGGCAATTTTGATCATGAATATTTTCATAGTTTATTTACCCATTGTCATGAGTAGCTAAATCCTTTGTCTAGGGTTTTGATGGAACCTATTGAAGGATGAACTTCTTGATTATGTTAATATAGTTTGCCAGATTAATCTCTATTTGTTCAACTACGTGTTTGTTGCAGTTAATTGACAGGATCCTCAATTAGCTGTGCCTAATTAGTGTGCATAACTCGGGAGAGAGTGCATATTTAGGTGATTGTTGAACAACATCACTCCCAAAGTATAAGAGGGATCTATAACTGCGGGTTTAAAGGCGGGATTAGGGATAACGAAGTCTTGGGTGCAATCTAAAGTGAACTGTAATAAACAAAGCCAGCTAGCGTATCTCGGGAGAGTGCGTCTAGTAAATTATCGTGATTACTCGAGAGAGATTCATGGTAAAAAGAGTGTTCATGATTGATAGAGATGTGTTGGTAAATCTATATGAAACATAAACAGAAGGGATTCCATCAATAGGGGAAATCAATACCTTAGAACCTTCTCATTATTGTTCACAACTTAAGCATATTTAGTTTACAACTGTTTATTGACTTTCAATCTTAGTTATTAAATATACCATCAACTGTTATTCACAACGTTTGGGGAAGTTGATTCTAAAGAATTTAGTAAGTCCAACGAAAGTAATTGATAGGTTAATTCTCTGTGGATTCGACTCTAGGCATAAATACTCAGGTTATATTTGCAACGTCCGCATTGTCCTTTTATAAGACATAGTTGGGCGTGATCAAATTTTGGCGCCGTTGTCGGGGAATTAACGGTGTTATCAATTACAATTTAAAGAAGTGCATGCCTAGAAACTCATCGAGATCTGGTGAAGTATTTGAAGCATTATCAGACCTCGAGAAAGTTTTCAAGGCCTTGAATCGGGCTAATCGGAAAAACAAACAACAACCAACAACTGCACAATTCGAAACAGTCATGGGGGATCACGAGGAAAACCCAGCGGTACCAATAGTGCCAGAGGCTGCTCTCTATGACTGGGCACAACCCACAGCTGAAAATCTGTCCACAACCATTGTAGTTCCGCAGATACAGGCTGAGTCAATCCAAATTACGAATAACATGTTGCACTTGTTGCAGAACAAGAGACTATTTTCGGGGTCGCAAGTCGAAGATCCTCAGCAGCACTTGAAGAACTTCCTCTCTATCTGCAAAACCCAAAGGCAGCCCAACGTAACTCCTGAAGCAATCAAGTTGTTATTGTTTCCATTCTTAGTGACAGGAGCTGCCCAGACTTGGCTAAACTCACTTCCTATAAATTCTATAATAACTTGGGATGAGTTAGTCAGGCAATTCCATAACAAGTTCCACCCACCCAATAAGACTGCTCAACAAATTGATGAAATTTTGAGTTTTAAACAGAGACCAATGGAGACACTGCATGAAACATGGGAGCGCTTTAAAGGGATGCTGGTTATATGCCCGCACCATGGTATTCCAGATCTGATGTTGGGGCAGCGGTTTTACATGGGATTGTCAGATAGCGTGAAGAACATTGTTGATGCTTCAGCTGGTGGAGCATTTTTGAGCAAAACATGGAGAGAAAACCAGAGTCTGCTTGACAAGATGGCACAAAATTCGGGATGGACAACCAGGAATGCACCTATCACTCCAGTGGTTCACTCAGTGCCCTTAGATCCATCCAACTCTATGGCTGAAAATATGACCACCTTATTGACACAGATGAGTATACTCACCAAAAATGTGGAAGAGTCAGGGCAGAAGCAGCAGGTACACATCGTAGATACTACCAATGGGGGCTTGTGCGCATCTTGCATTAGTCAGCCAATCGGTAATCAATGGAATGCAGAACATGATCATCACCACTACCCTGAAGACATGAATTATGTGTCTAATTATGGAGGCCAGAGACAGGGTGGTCAGAATTGGGGCCAGCAAAATCAGCAATACAGGCCAGTCCATCCACAGTTCAACAATGGAAACATGGGAGGTATAAGACCCCCTAACAATATGGCACCTTACCCAAGGCCACAAGGATATAATAATCAGAATCAGCAACAAGGGTATCACCCTCCTCCTCAGCAGCATGGTGGAAGGTAGGAAGATGGGTTTGCTAGACTTGAGGCAATGATGCAGCAGGTTATTGGGCTAATGCAAAGATTAAATTTTAATTATTAAATTTTAATTAATTATTACGTATCATTTGCATTTACGTAATAGAATACTCCATAACAAAGGCATTTAATCCTTTTTTTACTTTTTGGAAGTATCAAGAAACCCAAACGAAACTAGCGAAGAAAAGCTGCAATTTTGGCATTCAACCGATGATGCATATTTTTTAGGGCAGCCCAGATTTTGTATGTGCAGTTTTTGAGCAAGAGAAGAGTGCAGTGCAGGAAATTGTTTTGAATGACAATAGGCCTCACTCTGATAATTATGATATTGTACATACGTATGGTAATAGTGACAATCATAAGTGTGGTAGTAATATAGTTAGGTATAATACTTTAGCACCCACTGCTGGTGCATCGGTATGTATGAGGATGCACTACGGGCATCCAGTGTCTGTACGCAATCTTTAATCTAATCTATGTTTATCTTTTAAACCAAAAAGAAAAACCAAACGATGTGACAAGGATGAAATCAAGAGAAATCTAACGGAACTACTATATATATATATATGTACATATTATATAGATGACAAAACAAGTTATAAATATTTGTGGCTCACAAATCTTAGTCATGATTCATGCATTAGTTGATTTTCATGAAGAGGACATATGATAAACCTACTTATTTTACAGTACATAAAGTTGTTTGGCAAACTGCTGGTAAGTGTATTCTTAGCTTTGACTTGTGGAGGACCCCTACACGTATATATAGCCTATCTACAAAAAGAAATATCATATACTTTTGTGTGAAAATGCAATAAACGGGGCTGTGGAATATCTTTACCAATGATCATTTATTGCTGGGATTTGGGGCGGCAATTTGAGCCCAAACTCATCTAACCCGCCCAATTAATTCAGAGATTAATGGGTTGGGCTACAAATATTTTAGCTCATGGGTTAATTTAAGTTGAGCCTAAGTTAACCCATTATTTTTTATAGCTCATTCTGACCCATTTAACAGCTCAAATACAACCCATGAAACTCACCCAAAACAAAGGATCTCAACCCAACTTATCTAGAAATTTACTTAGTTGCCCCAATTTTATTTTATTTTTTGTGTTTTTAATTTTCTGTTCTTTTGTTTTTCTACACCACCCACCCTACCCCTACCCCCCAAAACCCCCCAAAAAAATTTTACTTTTTTTTTTTTATTTTTTGTTTTTCTGCGCCACCCACCCTTACCCTACCCCCCCTCCCCCCCCGCAAAACCCCTAAAAAAATTCACTTTTTTAAATTTTTAATTTTTTGTTTTATTTTTTATTTTTCTACACCACCCACCCACCCTACCCCCTACTCCCCCCCCTCCCGCGCGCAAACCTCCTCAAACAAAAACCTCTTTGTATTTTCAATTTTTTATTTTTCTGCACCACCCACCCCACCCCCCGCCGCACGCAAAAACCCTCAATTTTTTTTTTGTACTTTCTGTTTTATATTTTTTCGTTTTTCTACACCATCCACCCACCCCAACCCAACTCCCCCCCCCTCTCCCACCCATAAAATATTTGTCAGCTCACATATTTTAAGGTAAAAGATTTTTTTTTATTCAAGATGAGCATGGTTCTAAAACATGAGTCAAGTTGGGCGGGTTGGATTATGACCCATTGTTTAGCCCATCTTAACCCAAATACACTTTGGGCTAGATTGGGCAATAACTCATTTATTGACCTAACCCATCTTGACCCGTTCAATTTCAGCCCAACCCGCCCATTTGCCACTCCTACTAGGGTCTTATATATATCTGTGTAGGTGAGAAAAGATCCATGCATCTATGAGCTCATACTTCTGCCCTTTGACCTTCATTTAGTTTAGAGTAGATTTAATTTATATTCACTAACAGTAATTTATATTCACTAACAGTAACAGTGAAGTAAAATGTACTTACATAGTACTATCAATGCAATTTACTCGCGCGATCGTAAATATTACTGTATGTCTTATTTTTTAGATCACCAATTCTACTTATTATGGATTATTTATGTATGTAAATATGCTAGTAGTAGATTCTTTACTTAGCTAACTGGTGCAACTGCAGAAGTAATTGCAGAAAAAAAAAAAGACAACAAAAAAGGAAAACGAGCTCATAGGCATACTAAATGGAGAACATGATGGGTGATAAAGTTGTAATTACTCCTTCATTGTTAGTTAGAGCTTTTGAGTTTGAGTCTTAATCCCGGATATAAAATTGTTTTTGTTAGAGAACATTTTACCCTTATTTTCTAGCGCGAATCCAAATTTATTTAGGCCCAAATACAGAGGCGGAGCTCGCATATTAGGTGCGGATTCGGCCGAACACAATTACTTTTGCTTAAACACTATATTTGTATTAAGAAATTTATTAAATATGTAAAAATATTTAATTGTTAACCCAA
Source organism: Nicotiana tabacum (assembly GCF_000715075.1). Lineage (NCBI taxonomy): Eukaryota > Viridiplantae > Streptophyta > Magnoliopsida > Solanales > Solanaceae > Nicotiana > Nicotiana tabacum. The sequence continues at coordinate 99,771,352 of NC_134084.1, read as the reverse complement.
TAACTAAGACGAACTATGGGTTCCAAAACAAATTCAAAAATCATACACTTTAAATCCTAGCTCCGCTTCTACTCGAATGCGAATATCGATTACGAAATGAAAAACAAAGAAAATGAGAACACGAAGTGGTAGTAAACTATTAGTAGTAAATAGGAGTAACAGATTCAGATGTCGGTACATGAACCGTACAACTAGGAACAAGGCAACTGTTCTTTCTTCTTTTAAAAATATTTTTCCGTTATAAAATAAAGTTCTAACTATAGAGATCGGGCCAGCTTATCCATGACTAGGAGTGTCAAACGGGCGAGTCGGATCGGATATGGTTTGGGTCGAAAACGGATAATGAAAAAACGGATCAATTATCCGATCCGACCCATATTTAATACGGATAAAAAACAGGTTAATCGGCGGATAATATAGGTAACCATATTATCCATGAATTCTTGCATATGATCACTTTTGGGAGAATTCTTAGTCCCCCTAACTTGAGAACCCCAATTTGAGGCTTTACAAATGTAAAAGTTAGACCCATTGGTTATCCATTGGTTACTCATTGGTTATCCATTTTCTGAATGAACAATATGATTCTTTTCATATTTGACCCATTTTTAAAAAGTTCATTATCCAACCCATTTTTTAGTGGATAATATGAGTAGTTAACTGTTTTCTTTTAACCATTTTACCACCCTTACCCGTGACTAATTTTTTTTGGTACCTATTATCTTTTATCAGCATAGATATTGAATAACTTGTTCATAAAAACTTAGGAAAAAATTATCTAACATTTTTCCCTTTGCTGAATTTTAAATATGAGATTGTATAATTTTTAACCCTCGTTATTAGATAGTCACTAATCCACTTGGGTGCATAAAAGAGAGTAAAATATTGACAAGAAGAAGAAAGATGAACGAAGTTAAGGGGTACTGGCCACGACACATGATATCTTTACAAGTCCCTACCTCCAGATTTTTCATTGATAACTACGTTTTTCACCCAAAATTTTGTTACCAAAACAATGTCGTCATTTCATTTCTATAGTAGGAAATTTTAATAACAACATACAATCCTCCCTTCCCGCTTAAACCTTCTTTTTTTTTTCTTCGGTGTTCAGTATCCATATTGAAGCCCGATTAAGTTCGAATTCGCACCAGAAAGCTCCACATTAGGGTGAAATGCTTTCTAACAAAGACAACTTTATACTCAGGAACTCAAATCCGAGACCTCTGGTTAAGGATGAAGAAGTACTTAACACTTCACCACAACCCTTGTTGGTACGTAGACTTAGACCTTACGCCAGAGAAAAACTGAAGCTTACATTTAAACAAGTGTATCTCTTCTCTTTACAAAATCTAATACACAAGTTGAAGTAATCCGAATTAATTAAAGATCTTGAAAAAACTATTAGCGTAAACCCATAAATTAAAGGGTGCATACTGTCCCCACCTGAACTCTAAAACCTTAGACTACAGGCATAATAGAGTGACACAATCTTAATAATTTGGGAATCTAAAGCCTTTATTTTTTAATCAATTAATTTAAGTAAAAAACTTTGTCCTGGTTCAGACGTTGAGATTGAAAAGGTTGTTGGTAAAAAATACTTTTTCTTTTAACGAATTCTACGCAATGTGAATCTGGATTAACCGTGATGGGTTGATTTCGAACACCAAATAATTACAATTTTTATACACTGACAATCTAAATAATTTTACACTATCAAATCATCTTACATAAAACAGTTTATAACAAGGTATGCTACTGTAAAAGTTAATAATCTAACAGTTAAGATATATAAATTCTTACAACAATTTAAAATACTCTGTAAAAAAGGAACGATATTGTATACTCTCTGTTTCAATTTAGAGGACACACTTTTTTTATTAGCCTATTTTAAAAGAATGACATATTTCTACAATTGGAAATAATGCAATTTTAAACTATTTATTTTATTCATTTTACCCTTAATGAAAAACTTTTATAATCACACAAAAGTCATGTTCCTATAAAGCTTTTACCCCTTAAACTTTTAAAATTACAAATTTCAAAAAATAATTCTTAAATTTCATACTAAATTAAATTACTTTATCTAAATTGAAACGGATGGAGTAATAAGTTGTAAAAGACTATAATGTGTGTCTCTTTCAAGTCAATAACCTCACGCTTGCGTTCCAACTACCCCCAACCCCAACCCCTCCCCCTACCCCCATCCCACACAAAAAAATCCTGCGGTTTCATTCCTCTATTTAAGTGTAATTATCTTTGCATGTATATATATATATATACTTGTCTACCTGTTCTTTTCATCTTCATTCTTCTCTTTTCACTTTCTAAAACCATTGATTCTCATTTGTCTTCCCAAAGAAGAAGAAACAACACATAAAACACAAAAGATGGCAGCAGCTACAATTTCTACCATCTCAATGATCGACTCCAACAAAATGGAAGTTGACAAACTCACGTACGAAATATTTTCCATTCTTGAAAACAAATTCCTCTTTGGTTACAATGACCCAACACTTTCTCCTACATGCAAACAAAACTGTACTAATACGTTAACACCCTTTGCCGGAACAAAAACTGTCGCCGCCGGAAAAATCAGAATTCTCTCAATTGACGGCGGTGGCTCCACTAATGGCATTCTAGCAGCAAAATCTTTAGCCCATTTGGAAGCAACCCTTCGTTGTAAAACCGGAAATAAAAACACCCACATTGCCGATTTCTTCGATGTTGTCGCCGGCTCCGGCGCCGGTGGTGTCCTCGCCGGTCTTCTTTTCACGCGTGGGAAAGATGGGATTCCGATGTTTACTGCTGAGGAAGCTCTTAAATTCCTTCTTGAGAGTGATAGGAAAATTTCACGGTGTTCTAACCGTGGATTTTTCCGGCGTGTTTTCCGGCCGGCGAAGGTGTTTGATAAATTATTCAGCGGTTTAACTTTAAAAGATACGGTTAAGTCGGTTTTAATCCCCTGCTACGATCTAACTACGAGATCACCGTTTGTATTTTCGCGGGCTGATGCGTTGGAGATGGACGGTTGTGATTTTAAGTTGGCGGACGTTTGTGAGGCCACAGTGGCTGATCTTTCGGTGGAAGTGAAGTCAATTGATGGAAGAAGGAAGATCACAGCCGTTGGTGGTGGGGTTACGATGAATAATCCAACGGCTGCAGCTATCACTCATGTACTTAACAATAAACAAGAGTTTCCCTTTGCTAATGGAGTTGAAGATTTGTTAGTGGTTTCTTTGGGTAATGGAGAATCAGATTCCGGTACCGGAAATGTGATGTTATCCCCGGCGGCATTTGTTAAGATTGCCGGAGATGGAGCTGCCGATATGGTAAGCTTATCTTTTTTATTTATGCAAAATATGTTAAATATTTTTAAACAAAGAAAAAAAGTTGAATAATTTATAATATTTAAAATTGCTTTCGTTAGAATAGTTCGTAAGTATGAAAGTTGGTACTTTGGATTTAATGAGTTTTATTTCTAAGAATTCTTCCTTTTTTGGGCATGGGACCTCGTATGTATTACTCAGAGGCAACAAAACGAAAAGTTGTACATATTAAATAGTCCACAAGTTAATTTTGATTAAATAGTGCACCTAACGATATAGTAGTATATTAAGAACTTTAATTTGGAATCTTAACTAAATAATCGAACAATAAATTTTCCATCTTTATTAACTGATAGAAAAAGTAAAATATATTTACTTTATCTACACAAATTATTGGACTAAGACTAATGTTGTAACCCTATAAAAAATGCAGGTAGATCAAGCTGTATCAATGGCATTTGGACAATTTAGAAACAGTAACTATGTTAGAGTACAGGGAAATGGAATTGTTGGGAAAAAACACGAATCGACGAGCAAGACAGTAGCCATATCTGAAGAAATGCTAAAGCAGAAGAATGTGGAATCTGTGTTATTTCAAGGGAAGAAATTGGTGGAATACACAAATTTGGATAAGTTGGAAATATTTGCTGGTGAATTAATCAAAGAGCAAAAAAGTAGGAAAACTACAATATTACCCCCAGTCATGTTGAAACAGGCATCACCATCTCCTAGAACTTCATCTGCAACAACTTCATCCACCATTTCCTCATGTTAATAATCTAGCTCAAGATTTTAAAAAATAAGGGGAGAAAATTAATTAACGTAAAGTAAAGAAGACCTATGTATCATGATCATATATTAGACCTATGTTCCATTATTATTAATTAGGTTAGAATATTATAGCGAGGTAATTAAGGTAGGGTGGGTTAAGTTGAATTAATGTTGAAGTATGGGTTTGAAGCCACTCGTGAATATTTCAGACATCCGAGTTTGAGCTGAGCTGCCTGCTAAAATAGCCTGAGAATTTTTTTTCTAGTTTTTTTTTTTATCTTGAGGTTGATTTGTAGTGAAATGTATGTAGGGTTGAATCTTGATGAATGTGTGTATGTATGTGATGTTAATATTATAAATGTATTGCTTGTTAGAGCAATGAGAAGCACTTGGTAATTTGTAAATGTTATGTTACCAACACTAGCTAGTTGCTTTTAATGATCATTTATCCCGATTGTTTTGTGTGTTAACTTGCTAACTTTAACTCCCTTCGCTCGAATCAAACATACAACAATAACTACGTCTCAATGATGAGAATTAGTTCAGTTCAGATAGGAAGGAGTAACATCTTTTCCATATAAAAAGATTTACAAATTTTACAGTAAAAGGTTTGAAGGAAGCATTGACTAGGTTACATCTTATTTATTGATCTAATTATGTTAGTATTCTATATTTACTGTCCCCACTGCAATTTAATATGCTAATGACTTTAATAATTGTTGTGTTTATGACGCTTTGAACTAATAATGCAGCTACTCCAGGATTCATGCATGGCTATCATTCACCGAAAATTCTTAAAGAAATATATCGTAGAGTCGGATTATAATTTTTTTGAGACTGAAATATCAAAGGGCAGCACCATCATCACTACAGCAAGAGGAGAGGAAATAGTACATTAGTCAAGACGGTAAGGGTGGCAAGTGGGCGGCCCGGGCCCGCGGATTAAGTGGGCCGGGACCGGTAGGACCGCTAGAGATGAGCTTGGGCCGATTTTTGTCAGGGAACCATTTGGCCCGCCAAGGGACCGGGCCGGTCCCTGGCAGGCCAAGCGGGCCCGATGGTAAATTTTTTAATAAAAAAATCTAGTTGTTTGGCTATTTAAAAATAGACAATGAATTAATGAATTCTCTCTATTCTAATAATTATAATACTATTGATGAAAATGATGATGAGGAAATTGATTTTGATTAAACTCAACCGGATGATGATACACCCACTAGATCTGCTTCTAATGTTAATCCAACTAGTGATAACGTTGCTAATCCAAATGATGATCCATCTGATACTCCTGATACTGCCCCTGCTTTTTCTAGACGACCTACCAAACGGCTAGAAATATCTCATGTTTGACCATTTTTTACTCAACTAGTTCAACAAAATAAGGCTAAGTGTAAAACTTGTGGTATGGAGTTAGCTTTTAATGGTTTAGCGCTTGAAGATGATGAATTTCCTAAACTTCCGGAAGCAATAGCATCAATTAGAATAAATGCTCAAACTATTTATAATTCGTATAGAGTTGCATAAATCATGCTAGACCAAATGTTCCAACTCCATCTTCTTCTGATTCTCAAACTTCTAAAACAACTGCAGGAGTAAAAGGACTTAGTGCTTGGGCTGGGTTTAGGGATTCTTTTGGTTCTAGTATAATAATTTTTCACAACTAAATAAGCTTGAAGTTTATTTGTCGCAGCAACTTGAGGAAGTGAATCCCGACGACTCCTTTAATATTTTGCAATGGTGGAAGGACAAAGAAAAACACTTTCCGGTTCTTTCAAGGATGGCCTGAGACATTTTACATACTCAAGCTTCAACAGTGGCATCGGAGTGCGCTTTCAGTCAAGCAAGACTTCAAATAGGTAATTATAGAGCATCTATGAGGGAGAGCTTGAAAAAATCAATACTTTTCAGAGATTGGATCCGTTCGGAAAGAAGAAATTTTGGACTTGCTGAATCACACCAGAGGAAGACGAAGCTTACAAAAATCCTAGTTGAACTTGCTGAGGATGTTGCTTCGCCCGACAAAGCGATGACCGAGCTACTTTTCCACCACCACCAACAGAAATTCCTCCGAACCTTGAAGGATTTATGAAGTTTGTAAAAGATACCATGTAACTTGTATGAACAAAAATTAGTATTTATTATGTAATTTGTATTTTGGCACATCTTGATTAGTTTCTTTTTCTTCTCAATAGTGGTATTAGCACCTTGTTGTGCTCATTCCATTGGGGGGAGAAAGACAAAGAAAGATATTGCCATATTTTTTTAATGCTATAATAAAAGTACAAGGCATTGTTTTGAATATCTTTTTACAATATTTTTGTCTTTAAATTTGAATTAAAAAATTAGGTCACAATTCTATAATAAATTTACAAGGCATTGCCTTAGATATTTTTTTTTAACATCTTTTTGACTCTAATTTCTATTTAATTTTTTAAAAAATCACTATTTAGTCGTTGAGCACACTCAGCCCACTTAGCTCGCGGGCCCGGTCCGTTTAGCTCAGGACCATGAGTTTGTGGGTCCGGTCCCGGACCAGTTCCTACAAAAAGACCATTTAGCCTGGGATCGCTAAGCCCTTTTATTTAAGGATCGGGACCGCGGCCCATAAGACCAGCCCACTTGGCCTAATTAGGGCTCGGATCGGCCCACTTGCCACCCCTAGTCAAGAGTCATCATACTTCTGTATAACATAAATATACAGAGAGATTTAAAATATATACACACGGGTAGTGGTGAAGATTTTCTAGACTGACTCCGTAGATTTAACCTATTGTTCCAAATTAGTTAACATGTTTATTAGATTACTACTACTTAATGTTTAACATAGAGATTTATCCGTTTTAATTACTAATAGTATAAATTATTTTTTACAACATCAAATACATTGCCTTTTCTAAACTAGGACTTACCTTGTTTAGGTATTCATTGGTAAGTGCATGCATTAACATAAATGGCGGCAATACAAAAGTGTCTAAACTATAACAACTGAGTCAAAATAGATTATCCAAATTACAGGAATAGCAGGACACTTGTTACCATCCCAAGGTAAGGAATAACCAGTTATGTCAAAATGCCGAGGCATTTGCATCTATACCCATTTTTTTTGTCACGTTTTAACTTGTACCCGCTTTGCAAAAAAATATCAAGCGTACCCATTTTTTCGCGTAACTTCAACATACAGACCTAAAGTAGCAAAGGTAATCACGCAAACTTCAGCATTCTAGTAGACGGGCCTGAAGTGTGCTGAATTTTTTGTTTGTAATTGTTGAAGATGCTGTAGTTATTTAGTTCATTTGTAAAAACTTCAGCACTAAATAAGCTGAAGTTTTTTTGTCTTGGACTCATTAGTTTTGTCATTAAGCTTTTTCAAAAACTTCAGCAGAAGAGCTGAAATTATTTAGTTCATTTGTAAAAACTACAGCACTAAATAAGCTGAAGTTTTTTTGTCATGGATTCACTAGCTTTTTCAAAAACTTCAGCAGAAATGCTGAAGTTATTTAGTTCATTTGTAAAAACTTCAGCACTATATAAGCTGAAGTTTTTGAAAAAGCTTTCTAACATACTAGATAAATAATCACCTTATTCTTTCATAGTGTATTATTACTATAAAATAATCAAATTGCCAACAATATCTAAATCGTCAATTTTGAAAACTATTAACGCGAACATAACAGAATTATCACGAAAAGAATCACTAAGTGTGACCTTAAACTTCACGTACGTGAAAATATTTACAAATTATTGTCTACTAACTTATGTAATTATTCATAATTTATTTTTAAATAATCTGATAAACATACTTATGGCAATCATCCCATGAACTGAAGTTTCATAGCAGCACCAACAGCACAAAAGAAAGAAGAAGAAGAAAATGAAGGAGGAAGAGAAAGGGGACTGAAGTAGTTTAAAAAGTGGGTACAAGTTCAAACTTTTTTAAAAAATGGATATAAATGGTCGCCCCGTGCAATTATTACTTTTTTGGCTCACTGGGAATAATGAAATTGGCTACCTTATTGCAGGGGACCAGCACTCAAAAGCTTAAAAAAGGTCGGGGTGCCCGGGGGGAGGAGCAAGGGCAGGACATCTCTTTTGATTTCTCCCATAGAAAAGCCTAACATGCAGCAAGAATGGATATATTATGGAATAAATACACCCTTCCAATTTTAAGGTACAAATATGTTAAGCAATCCACCATTTCTTAGCCTTAATTGCCAAAACTAAAATATTATGTCGTTGACGCAATTGGTGTTACTAGCCAAAGCTTGCAGGGCCCTAACTCATCCGTTTCTTTCGCATTACACAGTTGTACAACACAACACAATGATTTTTACATGAAGAAAAAATGAGGACTGACTTGACAAGGCAATCCCCAACAGGACCAGCTGAATTCATCCTCCATCTCTCATCAATTACAAGACACTACAATAATTGACAACTCGGCAGTCCATGTCAGCAGACAGTTCGACCATAGCAGATTGATGCAATGTAAAGATTTTTAGACCATTTTTCCTGCAAAATGAGAATTTGCAATGTTGAAACTACAAAGGGAAAAGATTTAAAAGAGTACATGCATAACTAATATGCAAATTGCATTCCGCCAACTCCTGTCAGTTGAAGCTTCATTATTACAAACATTTGTTTCATATAATTTTCACAGCGTTCAAGAATTCAAATTCATTTTTAAAAACTTTGATGTGATAATTTCTCTATCAAACTAGCTTTTTAACCATTACTTTGATATTTCTCCCACGACTAGTACAATAACCAAGCAACAAAAACAACTTAAATTCCATTTCCAGTCAAGGAAACATCATAGAAACTGGATCACAACGAGTAGTTTGTAAATTCCCATCACAACTTGAACCTGTCAGATTTAAGGAAAATGCAAGGCAAACAGGTAACATTCAGGATTAAGGAAAAGACTAGTTACCTTAACATGGGTACTTGGGAAGGCAGATGTCCGTAAAGTCTCTTGAGTCTCATCAATCATTTTACGTCTTGGTACGCTCAATATGAAGGCTGCTTGATCGGCAGTGGCAGCCATAGAAGTTATTCTATAACCACTTTCCCACCGTCGATGTATTCCTTCACTTGGGTAAAGGAAGTCAAGCTCAACAACCTACATGGTTATCTGCTTTAAGCCACTATTGTTGAGGAAAGTAAGAAATGGAAGTAACGACTGAGTAAAAACTAATCACCTGTTCTGAATATCCAGAATTTCGGGACATGACCACACCCCAGCGACTGCCAGCAGTGGTCATGGATGTGACATGGAAACCTTCTTTCCACTTTTTGTTTATCCATTTGAAAGGGAAAGATTCACTCACTTTGTAAGACTGTTGTGTATATGGAGTTCCTGACCATCAAACACCAAGAGAAATTAATAGATTGTTCATAGGACCATCAACAAATAAATCATAATCAAATTGATTCACAGCAAGTCCATTCCTGGTAAGCAATCTGCAGTGGATAGTCTTAGCAACAAAATGCAGCTCGCTAACCGCATATACATAAAGTTGGGTTACTCATAATAAAACAGAAATTAAACCATCTATATCTTATTTGCATGCCAAAGGTTGAAACATGCAAATAAAAAGCAGACTAAGTAAAAGACCATATCAAAGAACCAAAAGGTAGGAAATTTTTTCAAAAGAAGCAGCACACTAAGGCCAACAAAGAGAGAGTGTCAGCACACTAGGCAGGTGGTGAAAATAGGTAAATAATTCAGCTCCAGTTGCTTTGACAACACACCAAAAGGTTCTGGTGCAGCCACGACTAAAATACTTATGCAGGCCATTAGCCTGAGGTCTTAAACTTTTTTCCTTTTTTTTTATGACCAAGAAATCCCTATTAGTTAGGTGGTCCAACCCCAATTGTGTTCACAGGTTCAAAACTCGGAGGAGTATGCACCCACCTCTCTACCCTGCTCCCACATAAATACCAAGCTTCGTATCAGTGACAGGGTCTGAACTCATGACATGCACCAATCCATGCATCCTTGCCAAATTTGCCCTACTTTTGCAGCAGCTAACTAATGGAAAGTTTGGTACATTGCTACTTGGTATTTTAATTCTACCAACAGCAACTCACATTCGAAAACATTTCGTAGATGGCTGAAGTATGGAAAAGGTCTCAAAGACGTGGGCTAATCATCAAGCTCCAGGCTACCCTTATAAGGGGCATAATTCTACATTTGACAACGTTTTTGTTAAGATCCCTATTGTTCTTCAGTATTAGAACTGTATGAACATCCCACTTCACCTCCTGGTCACTCTTGTACCAGGAAACTTCACATGCTAAAGATATCTAGACTGAACCGCATGAACATCCCCATTGCTCATTGGTACCACAACACCCGTCCCCTTTCGACCTTTCTGTTTCTCGTATCTAAAGCTGCTTAAACCAACAAGCAGGAATAACCACACTCTTGAACAGCGAAAATCTATCCGGACCTCTTCCAAAACAGGTATTATTTTCTGTTCCATCCTTTTTTATTTGACTAAAGACCAGATTTGTGAAAGCTTAATGCAATAAAGTGAAGAAACATAGAAGTACAGGTTCCATGAATTTCAAATAAGTATCAGACTGAACTTAATCTGTTAAAATTAATACTACTTAGGATCACTGGTAATGAATACAAGATCCGTGTTTGTTCTATATGCACTTCAAGCTATATTCTTATAACTGCATAGTATGTCGCAAATCTAATTATTATATATGTGCTGGTTTTGTTTAAGCATAAACTCTTTCACTAAGAAAGAAAATTTCCCGCCAAAAATAGCAAGATGGAAACAATATCATTCACAAGGAGAAGTCCATCAGTTGATCCTTCAGTAAACACCTCAAATTGTGAATCAGTCAGATCAGTTTCCATTAATATCTAACCTTTTGACATAACGACCAAGGAACTTCCGTTAGCTGCACCAGCTATTGAGCTGATGTAGTAGTTCTTTTCCCACTGTTCCATTATCCAATCCTGAAAAGAATCACAATTATTTGAGCATATCCCACGAAAAGAAAGAGATAAAGATAATCACTGAATATGATAGAGATAAGGTGATTGAGATGATAACAACCTTATGGAGGAAGACAGCTGAAAGCTCATAAACCTGGGAAGAGAAACCGGTTCCTGCATCCATGATTAAGGCCCACAGATTGGCTGCTGAAGCCACACAGCTGATGTAAAGACCGTCCTCATTTCCTTTGTCTACATGCTGCCGGAGCCTAGAGTCCGCTACATTATAGTGGTACCTACAAGATCATCATTAATAATTTTATATCAGCAACTGGCATTAATATAGAAATCACATGCATTAAGAAGATAATTTAACATGAAAATCCATGCATTTAACACTCAATTTGTCAATAGTTTATGTAAGCAAAGAAAGTGAGATAACACTTGAAGTCCTCATGTAAACCTAACAAGTCAAACAGTTTATACAAGAATGTAGCCCGTCTTACCAGATTCTATAATATGATCCATTCAAAGATAGAAGGTAGATAAATAGGAGTCAAAGATTTTAAGAGGTGCGCCAAAAAGATTGCATGAAAATTGAAAGGGTATTCAGACATTAGATTTCCTTCTCTCCCCTTAAGGAATAAAACGGAGGTAAACATAATCAGGCGTGTACCTAAAATATCCATGCAAATATAACACAATTACATTTCCTACCAATTTTCGAAAGTTAATCCTATGCTTCGATTAACTTAGCCATATCATTTTTCCTGCTCAACCCCAGAAGTTTACTGCCCAAAAATAAGAATAATGAACTCACGAATTTTCTCACATGAGGCAAAAGGAAGTTCTAAACATTAAGTCATCAAGACTACATGAAATATGAACCGATCAACCAAAGCATAAGGCATGTATCCAAACAAAACAGAAAGGATACCTGTATTAAAGAGAAAATCAGTTTCACTTCAAACTAGAAGAAAAATAAAGTGACCACTAACAGAGATGCAGTGATTAATGCATGGAAATGATTCTCAAAGGTTCTCATAGGCCAGATTATCCGAAAACGGCCAACCCAAGAATCATAAAATCAAATACTCTCTTAAATGTTAAATCCTCAAACCTACTTGGATTCCTGCTTTATATACCGTATACGTGAATAGTAAATCCAATTTTCATTAGTAAAACTAGTCGTCCTCCTTAACAAAAAACCTAGTCCTGTCCTAAAAATAAGTAATCTCTCAAACCTATAGTATGTCCAATTGGGAAAGGACACAAGAACAGAAGACATGAAGCAACAAGCAAGTTCACTTGAACTTTTATACAAGCCAAATTTATGAAACACACCAAATACGAATGTCAGAGCGGCAATTTTATGGCATCTCAGATGCATAACTAATTAAAACATTAAAAAGGCTTTATTTGGATGTCTAGAGTTCGATGGATACTTTTGATAAGATCCAAGACCAAAAAAAAGTCAAGCACTTGCGGCACCTTTTTAAGGAATTACAATAATGGCCAGACACAACAAACCTCGTAATCACACTTTTATTAATAGCTGAACATGTCAAAACTCATAATCACACTTTTATTAATAGCAACGTACCTCTGCTTCATGGGACGTCGTGCATTATAAACAGAAATCCATTGTGTTGCAGGACTACCTAATCGTACTTTCTTCTTTGGTTGCTCATCTTCCTCCAAGTTTATTAGCAATCTTCCCCGCTTCTGCCCAACCTGATTAGACAAGAGGTGACAACTGAGTAGGGGAGCAATATTGCCATGCAAACACCACACATACATGCACGAATATGGATAGGAACCTTAAGAGCTCCATCAATTCTTATTGGTCGTAGTGACGTGACTGGCTCAATAAGACTCTCAAAGAAAGAGATAAGCTTGGCATAATTTGGTTCCTCATCAAATTTCATATTTGTCACTGCCTCAAGGAACTGCTTGAATGGGGCCGGACAAAAACAACACATCAACTCTGGAGAAGTGGCCATTTTTTTCTTGCACACAAGAAAACTCTTGTTGTCACCCTATCACAATTCAAAACAAATACAAGAGAATTATAAAATTTTGTAAGTCAAAATTAAGCCTCTACAAAAACTTACAGAAGCATATAACAACCAACCTGATATCCTTGCCACGGTAACCTTCCCTTTATCAGGAATATTAATGTGTATGCTAGTGACTCAAGGTCATCTCTTCTACTTCCCGTCCGACCCAAATGCGCATGCACACTTGCATATCTTATGGTTCCCCTGTCAAAGCAAACATATGAGCCCACATTCAAAAGGGTTGTTGAATTATATGCCCAAGATTATTTAAGTTACATTCCAAATGAACAAACCTGAATATATCTGGCCTCTGGTCATATTCAACATGCAGACCAGATGCTGCATCTTTCCATCTAGATGCTGCAGCAATGATCGATATCATCAAGACCAGTACTCGAGATTAACATCAAACGAAAAGAAATGGTATTCTTCAGGTGTAGTAGACCAACAAGCAGAACTGATCCGACAGAGGTATTTCTCAACGTGTGATAACAAATTGACAGGATTAATGATGCTTTACAATAAATTAGAAAGAAAACGAAATGGACACTCCAAGAAAAAGATAGGGCGATAAACAGAAAAGATCATAATATAATGCATCTTACCCAAACCGAGATCAATAAGATACAGCTTCTTCTCATCAGCACTTCCTGGCAGACCAAGTAAGAAATTTTCCGGCTTCACATCTCCATGCACGAACCTTAAAGTGAGAAAAAAGAATTAGATGTGGAAAAAAAATAGGTCACTGATACTACTTGACTTCTGAGTTTAGAGTGCTGAAAGTGAAATGAAAGTGAACAATCAAGCAAAGTGATATGCCAGAGGAAAATATCATGAATAAATGATGAAATAACATATGTATTGCTGGAGGGATAACAGTTACCCCTTAAGGTGCAGTTTTTCAAGAATCGATATTGCCTCCACCGCAATACAGGCTACCATATTCGGCGACATCCTGTTGCAAGGTTAATAATCATCAAACAGAGAGAAATACAGACTACAGCATATGCATGCCCACAAAAAAGTATACGTGGTACATTGTTTTGTCGGCATTCCTATGTATGTGCAGGAAAAATCAATGCAAATAGAAAAAGTTGGAAACTTACGACTGGCCTAAAGAATTCCAGACATCCCACAAGCTAGGTCCCAGCATGTCCATGACCTGAAAATATTTCCAGGAAATATCAGTAACACAAAAGTGATAGAACAAGAAATTCTTTTTACAAAAAGATGAAAACCAAAAGTTACCAAGATGTAAAAGTCTCCCTGACGACCCTTATAGTGAACCCATGGGATACCATAGCATCCATTCAGGGTGCTGTCAAGGCAAAAAAAAAAAGTTCACAATTGGATAATAAGTAAGACATCTGAAGACTGAAAAATACAAAGAAATAAGAGATTCTGAAATAAGGATTCATGCTTACTTGTACACCTGCCACTCATAAGGAGGGCCATAGTTGCAACCCTTACTATTTCGATGCTCAAATTTCAATGCAACCTAGTGAGAATCATTATCGCTGTATTATAATCCAAATAATGTCAGAAAGGCTTGTAAAAGATCCACTATGTCATAGGCAGTACCTCAACAGCATCTGGTCCTGTTCTCTCAGTTCCCCCACTTGTTCTTCGACCAACATATACTTGCCCAAATCCACCCTTACCTAACTTCCTTTCTGTTTTATATACAGGAGAATTACCCACTTGCACCTGCATCAAGATAGAAAGCATTCTTCTAAGAATTCTATTTACAATAAGAGTATATATACGATGTTGCAGAAATTTAGCCTACACGATGTCATTAATGATGTCAAGGTATTTCCTAGGCAGCTGGTGGAATTTTCAAGGCAAAAGTTAATAGAACACAAATGGAAAGAGACTTAAGAGCAAATAGGAAGATACCCTCTCAGGTACAGGAGTTGCGCTTGATTCTTCTTCGACTCCCATTACCTTGTCTGCACTTCCACCACCATCCATTGCAATATGTTTATCTGCAGCACCCTCAATTCTATTAAACGCTGGCTCGGCAACCCCAAGAGGAGCAGCTTGAGGAAGAACCTCACACGGCGTCTCTGGGTCCAAATCTATCAACCTAATCCCCCTACCCCTACCAGCACCACTTGGCCTTGCACGTGTCGTCCCTGAAGGCCCTTTTCCTACAGCCGTTGCAGCATTACCCCTTCCTCTTCCTCCACCACCACCTCTTCTTCTGCCTCTGTTCTGAGTAGGCGGCAAAACCAAGTTTTCCTCTTGGCCAACAGGTTGAGGGGCGGCAGGCTGGAGATCACCAAGCCGTTTTGATCTCCTTGCTCCACTACGCAACTCTGGCATCATCACCCATGCAAATCACACTCAACTCGGTTCACCCACCTTGCCTAGAAAATCTGGTGGTAAACACAACAATAACAATGAATGCAAGAATCCTGTATTAACAACAACGTGGACTTTAAATAGAAACCGATAAAAAAAAAAAAGGCGAGGCACTCAACACACCAGCATCTAAGAAAATCACAGTTTCCATGAATCAAACATGATATTTACATTAATTCCCAAAAGTTCTAAACTAAAGTTCTGAACTTTTTACCCATAAAAAATTAAGTTAACTAACATAAGAAGATTCATATTTCTTGCATACTAAAAATGGACCAGATTATGCAGATAAGGATATCTTTACGATTATAAGAGTGACATCTATATTTCTATAATTAGTTCGTTTCTCTTCTATTTTTCCCATCTATCTACTTCACTATTTATTACAAAGCTTCACGAACCTTCCCTTATTTCCAAACAAGAAGTGACACTGGAAGTATATATACATCAAAAAATTAATAACTTTAAACTTCAAGAGAAAACTAACATCCTAGAGGCTTGATTCCAACATAAATGAAAGCTTTAAACTGTATAATCAAGAAAATTATACAAAGGAAAACAGCATCATTGGAATAAATTTAAACAAAATCAAACCAATCAAACAAAAAGCTCCAATACAATGAAATTACAAAATATAAAAAATAATAATAATCTTTAGAAAACCCAAATGGATCACCTTCATCACATCACACGTAACTCAACCGATCATCAAACAAGCAACAAAAACTGAGCATTTTAGGCACATTTCCACAGAAACACAAGAACCCCACAAAGGGAAAAGCCAAGAAAATCATATAAAAACAGAAAAAATCAAATCTTTACCTCAGAAACAGCAAAAGCCAGAAAGGATCGGTGTGAAATAGAACAAAAATCAACAAATTTGAAGGAAGAAAAATGGGTTTTCAAATCGCCGATCAAAATCAGATCTTTAGATAAAATCAACAAGAAACCACATGGGATAGTTCAAAGAAAAAGAAAAGGAAAAATCTTATCTGTAAAAAGAAAAGGAGAAAAAAAGCTGGTTTGGTGTTTAGTGTATACGGGGATGATGATAAGGTGTGTTTAGCTTGAATGAAGGATGAAGTAACGTTACATTCGGTGAGCAAAATTTTGGATTTTGGGAAATTTGATTGAATGAAATGAAATACTAATAATGAGTGGGCGGAGGACTGTGTGTGTGTGTATTTGTGTGCGGTATGGAGCCCTGTATTACTACTTTGGTGCCTGTGCTGTATCTGATTACGTATTTACTGTAATCTAATGTACTCTTATCTAATTATCTATTTACTATATATCTAACCTATTTATCTTTTCCATCTAGCTATTCTAAACTCATTTGCCACCGGAAGGTCATAGGTTCGAGCCGTAAAAACAGCTTCTTGCAGAAATGCAGATAATTTTGTATACCCTTGTAGTTCGACCCTTTTTCGGACCCCGCGTATAGCAGGAACTTAGGGGTCATTTGATAGGGCGTATAAGAATAATGCTAAATAAGGTGTATTAGTAATGCAAGGGTTAGTAATGCAAGCATTAGTTATACAAAGATTATTTTTTATGCATTATTTGGTGTGGTGTATTAAAAATTAAAATGCATTGCATAATTTTTAAGAAATTTAATTGTTTACAAAACGCCCTCCATATTCTTTAACTTAAGGGACTTTAAGGATAATTTTGTCTTTAACCATGCTAATGCATGCATTAATAGCCTTTGTATAGCTAATGACATGGTTTTCTATGCATTAGCTATACATAGGATAATACCAAATAGAGTGTATAACTAATGCTTGTATTAGTTATACATAGGTTGAAAAAGTGTACCAAACAAAGCATTACTAATACACAAAGCTAATGCATGCATTATTTTCTCTAACACACTCTACCAAACGACATCTTAGTGCATCGGGCTGCCCTTTTATTCGAAACTCATTTGCCCTTTTTCAAAAATTATTAGTTTGATCGAAACTCACTATCCTAACTAATATGAATTTACTTCGAATAGATCTATTAAATTCACTAGCTTTAGTGTACATGCGTTGCACGTGTGTTTCGCGTCATTCAGTATAAAATATATAAAATAAATAAATAAATTATTGTATACATTGAAACAATATCTTCTTAACATACAAAGATGATGAATATAGTCGAATTAGTTATATAATATTTATAATTATAATATCTTGTGAAATAAGAAATAAATATGTCATGTTGTTGTATCTCGTCTAACATCTCTTTGGAATACAAGTAATACAAATTTCGACTATCAATTAGACCAATGATAGTATTATATTACGTCACAATTTGTCAAAATTGTTATTTCATCAAAATATTATAAACCTTAACTACTGAATATAAATATTTTACCTGATTGTTTATTCGGTAGATGCGTCACTACATTCCCAAATATATCTACTAAATAATGCAATTTTTCATAAAATTTCAGTCACATAATTAGGTCAGTCTTCGGGAAGTTGTTCTTTAAACAAATTTCCTTAGATCTTCATCCAATAATATTAATTAAATAGTTATTATTTTTCTTAAAAATATTAAAAGCTTGAAAAATTGAATAATAACTTAAATTTTTTAAAAGGAGATATAGTGAATTCCTAAAATCACCCTACAAGGAAATAATAACATTTTTTATTAATTATCAAATAATGAATACAAAAAATAATGAAGCTTTAAAATAAATGATAACTTTTTCACAATTAATTTATCTTCAAGATTCTAACACAAATATTTTATGTAGAAAATTGAAGGTAAGCTACTTTTTATAACAAAAAAATTACAAATTTAAAATACTTGCTAAATATAAAAAGTACGTGGTATATAGTAGAGAATTATATATTTAAAGATTGATTTTTCTAATGTAGAGGAAGGTTTAGTAAACAAAATTTATTACGACTATAGATTATAAGTAAGTATAATTAGTTTTCCATTTCCATGAAGAATAATAAATAAAACCTAATTTAATTTGTCAACATTCTAAAATAAATATTTTATGTAGAAAATAAATTATTTTTATATAACAAAGTGATTAAAAGATTTAAAATATGTTCTGATTTTTTTGTCGGGTTGAGTCTTGTCTTTTCCCCCCTTGAAATCTATATGTCTATTTCTTACATGGTGGTAATATTTGTTTTTTGTAATCAAGATACATAATATTCATTCATATCGACTCAAAATCTTTCTAACTTTGTATTAAAATTAAAAGACAACGAAAGTAATTATCTTGTCTTAAAAGATATGGCGTTGGTAAATAGAATATGGTTATATAGTTGATTTTAAATTCTTAAAAAATTTGGTTAATTTAAAGGTCCTAAATCTTAGGGAGATAATTAAATAACTTTTTTGTCTAGGGTAAACTCTAATTTTAAAAGGGTAAAAAAGACGAACACATTTCGCCAAGGGCCTTTGTGCTTTAAATATAGTATAAGTTTTTAAGTAAGATTTACATACAATAAACTCTTAATATTTTTAAAGGTTTTGGACTTTTTACATAATTTAAATAAGAAAAAAATTAATAAGTAAAATTTTAATTAATTTTAAACTCCTAAACATAGATTTGTATAAAGTAAACTCTTTTTTTGGTAACTAAACATTTTATTTACCAAGTAATATTTACAAACTATTTCTATTATTTAGTTTGATCTTGGACATCATCCCCAAATTCAAATTATACCTGTCAATGCTATGTCTTCTAACTACTATCCCTATTACATGACATTTGGGTAGTAATTAAGAACTAATAATATCTTCTTTAACCTTTGCATCATGCTGCCTCGACCATGAATTTCTTGAACTAGTTGTCTCACAATTACTTCAATGCTCCTCTGTTTCTTTTGGAATATTCTTGAGTTCCTCTCTTGCCATATGCAATAGACTGCACCTGTTAGGGTCATTCTGTACACTTCTGTTGTAGAGCTCATTCCTTTGTAATGATTTGCAGCCCATTCTAACTCTTGCCCCCATTCCATCACTTGTCTTTGTATTCCTTGCCACTGCAGTAGTGTTGTCTATATCTTTGCTGAGTAAGAACATTTAAAAAACAAATGCTCAATGGTTTCTTCTGCTGTTTTGCATAGTATGCACACTATATTCTCAACACAGCCCTATTTGTTTAGTCTATCTCGTGTTAGCAACCTTCTGTGTGCAGCCATTAGCAGTGTAAATTTCCACTTAGGCATTCATGCATTGTTGCATGTAATTCTCCTCCATAAAACTTTAGTAAATTCACCTCTAAGCTTCAAATACATTGCCTTGGTTGAAAACTTGTCCATCTGTATAAATTCCTCTTCTGTCAGCCCAACTTCTTCCACTTGCTTCTTTGCCTTCAGTATCTTTTGAACCACCCATGATGCCTGTTTTGGGATTCCACCTACAATCATGTATCGTTTGTAGTAGAGGTGCACCCATTGTATCCAAATTTTATCTTTATTTTTGCTAAGGTTCCAAAGTAGCTTACATATAGCTGCTTTATTCCAGATTCCTATGTCCAGTATATTCAAACCTCCAGCTACTTTTGGCCAGCATAATCTGTCCTAAGCCAACAATGCTTTCTTTGTGATTTCTACCCCTCCAGTCCATTGGAATCTCCTGCATATACTCTCTATTACTTGGATTAATTTCTTTGGCAGTATGAACACTTATGACCAAAATACTTGTATAGAAAACAATACACTCTTGATTAGTTGAACTCTGCCTACGTAAGATAAGAATATGACAGTCCATGATTGAATTCTTCCCAGCATCTTTTCTATCAATGGTTGACATTGTACCGCTGATAATCTTTTAGTACTTAAAGGAACCCCCAGGTACCTCACAGGCATTGATCCTTTACAAAAGCCTAGGGTCTGTAATATCTCCTGTTTTGTACTCTCACTAACTCCACCAAAGAAAGCTGAGCTCTTGTTAGTATTTGCAACTAGTCCAGAGGCTTTAGAAAATTCTTGAAAGCATTGGTAGAGTAGTTGTACAGAGATAGTGTCACCTCTACAGAAAAGCAACAGATCATCAGCAAAACTTAGTTGTACTATGTTCATCTTAGCACATTTAGGATGGTAATTGAAATTTGGATTCATCTTCAATGTCTTCAGAGTTCTTGTCAAGTACTCCATGGCCAATACAAATAGATATGGAGACAATGGGTCTCCCTACCTCAGTCCCTTCCTCGCATGAAATGGTGGTGTATGCTAGCCATTGATAATGATAGAGTAAGATACACTTCTCACACACTTCATGATCCAGTTGAGAAATCTCCCAGGAATTTGTAAATTTTCCAGAACTTGTTCCATATAATCCCAGTCAATAGAGTCATAAGCCTTTTTCATATCAATCTTCATCATGCATCTTGGTGACACACCCTTCCTGCCATACCCTTTGAGTAATTCATGGCTAAGTATGATATTATCATTTATCAGCCTCCCTGGTACAAAGGCAGATTGGTTTCTATCTACTATATCATCCATTATCCCATGCAGCCTGTTTGTGATCACTTTTGAGATTATTTTATATAGTATAGTACAACATGATATTGGTATGTACTCAGTAATGCTAGTAGGATCCTTCACCTTTGGTACAAGAGTCACTGTTGTACAATTAATAGGTTGATAGAGTTCAGAGTTTGTGAAGAAATCCATTACTGCCTCTGTCACTACCTCACCAATCACAGGCCAAGCCCTCTTGTAGAATAAAGCATTGAACCCATCGCAACCAGGTGTTTTGTTGTCTCCAATTCCTAGCAGTGCATCATAAACTTCCTCTTTAGATATATTTTTAACCAATTGAAGTTGTTGTTGTCTGTTCACCAGGCCTCCATCTCTCATCACTACTGGATTTATAGTTGGCATAGTTCCATCCGATGATCCCAATAGTTGTTTATAAAACCCAAGCACTTCTTCTTCAATCTCATGTTTGGATTGTGCTACAGTTCCATTAGCCTTTGTTAGTCTCTTTATTTTATTCTGGGAGCATCTATTCTTCATACTTGCATGAATATAAGCTGTGTTACCATCCCCTAATTTTAGCCAATTCACTTTGGATTTCTGTTTTATGATGCCTTCTTCTACCTCCAGCCATTTCTCTAATTGAGCCTTCATATCTTTTTCTACCAAAATCACATCTTCCTTTTGCCCAGGATCCCTCATTTGCTCCTGCAGTTCTGCAAGTTGATGTCTGCATCTGCTTATCTTCTTATCTACTTCATTATATTCAGCTTTATTAAGTATCTTCATTGCTTGTTTCACCCTTTTTAACCTGTACCATACATCATTCATTTTGTTTTCCCCATTTCCTTTTTGCCATGCTTCCTTTACTCTTGCAAAGAATTCTTTATGTTCAGCTAAATGATTGAGGAACTTGAAAGGCCTTGATTCTCTTTCTGCATTCTCTTCAAATTTGATGCTCAAAGGAGAGTGATCTGAACATCCTGGATCCGTGACTCTGACTTTTAGTTGTGGCATTTGTATTATCCATACATCATTTACTATAGCTCTATCTATTCTGCTATAAGTATGTCCATTGGTCCATGTGAATCTCCTCCCAACAGTTCTAATTTCTGTTAGGCCATTTTGCTCCATAAATTCATTGAGATCCCTGACTTCAACCTCTTGTACAGGTTTGCCAACTGGTCTATCCTCTTGTCCTCTAATTGTATTATAATCTCCCATTATCAACCATGCTCCTTGTTGTATATTGCTCCACCCATTCAATTCATTCCAAAGCCTTCTTCTATCTTCAATTGTATGTAGTCCATATACTGCAGTAAAAGTAAACCTCATATTCATACCTTTTAGGTGAGCTTTAGTATGAATGTATTGGTCAGATTTCCCCAGTTCTCTGCATTCCACTTCATTAGGATCCCACAGTATCCAAATTCTTCCTTTATCACTATGCTCATAGTTGGCTAGCCATTTCCATCCTGGAGTGATTCTCCTTATTACTGTTGTATCATTCTGCTTCTTTATTTTATGCTCTAGTATTGCAATTATACTTATTCTATTACTTTTAATAAACCTCTTGACCTCTTTTTGTCTAGGGACCTTGTTCAATCCACTTATGTTCCATGTAGCAAGAATCATACTGGGATGAATAGGTTTTGATCATTTGTTCCTACTTCTCCATTGCTCCTCTGTTTGCTTGTGCCTTCATCTATTGCTCTGTTGTATGCTAGCTGCATTCCAGTCTCTGCCAGAACATTGAACCCATTTACCATACTGATAGTTCCATTTTCTCGTTTCTCCTTGCTTTTAGCTACTGATTTCCTAGTAGCTGTCTTCCATGCATGTTCCTATTCCTTGATTGGCCCTGCATTGTTACCTTGGGCCTCATTGTAACCATCTATTTCCTTGTCTTTGTTTGCCTCTACCTTCTGCTGATTTCCTTTTTCATTTTGGATCACTTTGGGCTGCCACTCTTGTTTCTGCTTCTGTTTCCTTATGTTGTCCTTAGTGTTTTTTTACTCTTCTGCATTACATTGATGTCCCACTTGCATACAAGTAGTACAGAATGCAGGAACCCAGTCATAAACCACCTCTTGTATAAACACTCTTCCATTAGGATCTATTACCTTCACTGCTTTAGGAAGCTCTTTAGTAATATCTACTTCAATTAAGACTCTAGCATAGGAAATTCGATCTAGTTGAGTTGTACATGCATCTACATATAGTGGAACTCCTAAACTGCTACTGATTCTGCTTAGTGACTTTGCTCCCCAACAGTCAAGAAGAAGGTTAGGGAATCTTACCCAAATAGTGATAATCTGTAGCACTTCCTTATTAAAGTCAAAGTCAGCAGTCCATACTTTCATTATAATTGGCTTGTTGTTTAACATGTGAGGTCCAGAATATAACACTTCATCTCTATCATTCAGGGAATTGAATCTCACCACAAAGTATCCATCATTATGGAAGTAAACTTTTGGCTTCGTTGCAAAACTCCATTCAAACGCAATAAATCTCTCCATAATACCTATAGTTGGGGTACTTCCAACTACATATAGAATCAAAGCTTGTTTCCACTTCTGCGTTTCCTCTTCTATTTCTTCCTTCCTCAACTCAACTATCATCTCACCATTTTTAATAGTTTGAGCAATGAAACTCAGATCCATCCCATTCGCCGCCATTCTGTTCTCTACAAACAGATTTGTCCACTTCTTTTGCTCTGGCTCCATCTTCTCATTACCTATTGCATTTTGTCTCTTTTCCGTGCTCTCCTTGTCCTTAATTTCCCCAGATTCCCCAGCAATTGCACTTGAATTACTCCCATGCATTGCTCTACCTTCATCAGATTTCTTCTCACTCAACATTATCGGATTAATGTTCATAGTAAGAGGAGTTTTCATACCTTCCTTCATAGCTGTTAGCAATGACCACTGTTCCATTGAATTTTCCTCTTCAATTTGTGAATTCTGGGTTTTCAGCTCACTACTCTGAGTTCTACTGCTTGTTCCTGCTAGATCTGTCCTCTGAATCACACCTTTATTTTTCTTAGGTCTGCCCCTCGCCATTGATGAACAACGTACGTTAGCAACCACGCTTATCGTGCGCTGGGAGGAACGGTCGAGAGAGAGTCAATATCCCACTGTTATATCTTATTGGCATCACTTGTAGTTTTATAAAGTAAACTCTTAACAGTTTTAAAGTTGTAAATGGTAGAACTTTCCGCATAATTCAAATAAGAAAGATTTTTAATGCGTAAAATTTTAATTCATTTAACTGTTAAATATTAAGAAATAATTACTTGGCTATTCAATAAATTATTTCTCGTACTACTTGACACATACTCCAAGGACTACAGTTTTTGTTTATTTATAATTGAGACAAAAAAAACCGTTAGTTTTAAGTTCCAATAATCTATTTTAGGAAAATATTAATTCATTGGTAGTCGTATTTTACTGATATTGTAGAATTAAGAAAATATATAATTGGTAATATATCTCTTGTTAATGAAAGGAAACATTGTTTTTTTTAAAGTGACTAATATAAGGTAAAAGTTAAATTGATTTTAAATTCCTAAATTTTAGGATTTTCTACCCAATTTAAATAAGGAATGATTTAATACTTAAAATAAAGTAATTAATTTTCAAATCCTAAATATTAGGAAAATTAGTTAAATGACTATTTTGTCTAGTGCAAAATTAATTATTAAAAGGTAAAAAAGGCGAACGACATTTCGTTAAGGGCCTTCGTGCTTTTAATATAGTATAGATATAGATAAGTATTCTATCTCAGAGGAATAGTATATTACCTCCTACTTGGAATATATATTCACACATATTTAAAAATAATTTTAATTTTTTTTTGTTTTTACATATTATTATACAAGAATTGTGAGTGTTGTTATACTCTAACAATTATCGACTTGATACTCCATATTTGCCTTTGTCTTATACATAGATAAATATAACATACAACTATATGTTATGTTATACCTTCGTGCGAATTTGTTTTTGCATGTTTTGTGCAAGTTATATGCATAGTTCATAAAGTATATCTAAAGTTGTTAGTACACTGTGTTCAGAAAATTAGAAAACCGAAGGTTAGAATAGAAAATGCAAAATAATTTTGAGCCCATAATTTTCTTTGTGTATCATTAAGTAATTTAACCCCTTCATTGTTGTCTAAGGTATTTGGATTAATTCTTCCCAAGTTAAAGCCAGAAACTATTATGTAATAGCGATACTTCAAATTCATAACTTCGACGAACCCACATAACGGAATAACTCACACAATACATACTCTATTTAATTTTAGAAATATGCAGAAACTTTTTGGAAATTTGGTAGTTAAAAATCTTAAATAATGACCGTGTGACAATGAAAGAATGAGGTGAGGATGTGTAATCGAAAAAGTGCTTTTTGTATTTCATATACACACCCTTTAAAAAATCCAACAAAAGTAACAATGAGAAATATTCAAATATTAATTGGTTAATGGCATGAGGAAGACTCAGGGATTACAAAATAAAATGGTTCTGAAAAACTTTGAGTTAAATTTTCTATAATAAAGTATTTTAGGCTGTAATGCATTAAATTTTTTTGCACTTAATATACAACAATTTTACAAATAAATAATCTAAACATGAAACTACTTAAGCACAATACAATTAGCAAAGGAATCATCGTACATTGATATATATATATATATTAAAGCAAGAAAGTTACTACATATAATTGACATTATGGTTAAGCCAAGTGGCAAACTAATAAATATCAATAGTATATGGTAACTTTATTCTATATTTGACTATTTTAGTTAAATACAAATATATATATATATATATATATATATATATATATATATATATATATATATATATATGTATATATAAATTAAAAGATAATTTTGGATTTATAGATAAAATTCTAAAATTCGAATCTATATCTTCTCTCTCTCTCTCTTTATATATATATATATATATATATATATAAGCAAGAAAGTTACTATATATAATTGACATTATGGTTAAGCTAAGTGACAAGCTAATAAATGTCAATAGTATGTGGTAACTTTATTCCAAATCTGATTATTTTAGTTAAATACAAATATAATATATATACGGAATTTGAATTAAAAGATAATTTTGAATTTATAGATAAAGTTCTAAAATTTGAATCTATCTATATCTATATTATATTAAAAGGAGAGTAGTATGCATTGTGGTTAAGCCAAGTATCAAGCTAAAATGAAGCCACTTGGCAATTTTAAGTCAATATTAACAATTAGAAATTATAAATGGAAACATAATTAATGGAGGTAGTTGAATTAATCTTATACATAATCTAAATAGATTTTATTTATATTTATATTTATATTTATATTTATATTTATATTTATATTTATATTTATATTTATATTTATATTTATATTTATATTTATATTTATATTTATATTTATATGTATATTTGTATCTACATCTATATTTATATCTGTATTTATATCTATATATACACATAGATTTTCTTCTATATTAGCCAGAAATATAGAGGTGAAAAATTAATTGAAAAGCTATAATAGTGTCACGACCCGGATTTTCCACCCTCAGGGTCGTGATGGCGCCTACTAATAGGAGCTAGGCAAGCCAACTTAAATTACCTTTCGTTTAACACACATTCTTTTCCATAATTATCGACATGTAATAAAGGCAACATAATTAAAAATTTCAAGCGGAAGTCTTAACTTATATAAAAACTGAATAGAAATGCGGAAAGTTTAACATAATCCTCTACCCAAGTTTGGTGTCACAATGCTCACGAACTTCTAAGATTTACTAAATACAATCGTCTGAAAGAAAATTATAAACTGTTTGTTTCAGTACAAAAGATGACAAACTGAATAAAGAGAGAGAGACTCCGGGCCTGCGGACGTCAGCAAGGCTACCTCAGTGTCTCTGGACTGAAGTCATCTCCCGATCAAATCCTACTGCTGAGGTCCAAAAGCTGCTCCTGGATCTGTGCAAAAAGATGCACAGAGTGTAGCATCAGCACAACCGACCCCATGTGCTGGTAAGTGCCTGACCTAACCCCGGCGAAGTAGTGACGAGGCTAGAACCTACCAAAAATAACCTGTGCAGATATATGCAATAAAAGGAAATATACAAAATTTAAACAGCTAAGAGAGGGGAGAATGCTATGGGGAGCTAACAGTTTCAAATAGAATTCCTCAATAACAGAAAGAAGTAACAAAGCCAGAATGTCAACAAGAATCAAAAATCAACAATTTGCACGGCATCACCCTTCGTGCTTTTACTCTCGTCCTCACCAAAATAATACACGGCATCACCCTACGTGCTTTACGCTCTTCCTCACCCAAACAACAATCACAAGGCAAATAGGGTAAGGAAATCTATAACCTCGAAGTAAATCAAATAAGAATAAGTAACGAAAGAAACAACATAACTCGGATATCAACAAAGAATCAGAAAGCAACAAATACACGACATCACCCTTCGTGCTTTACGCTCCCGTCCTCACCAAAGCAATAATATAAATGAAATATGCACGTCATCACCCTTCGTGCTTTTACTCTCTTTCCTCACCATATAATCAATAAAATCGGCACGGAATGGTACATCGTGCGGCACGGCATCACCCTTCGTTCTTTACACTCTTTCTTCACAATAGCAAACAATGCACGACATCACCCTTCGTGCTTTACACTCTTTCTTCACAATAGCAAACAATGCACGGCATCACCCTTCGTGCTTTATCACTCTTCCTCACCCAAACAACAATCACAAACAAGGGGCAAGGGAGTAGACAAATAATGATAGAAATCCCGGCAAGGGAATACAAATAAACAGCTAACTCCCGGCAAGGGAGCACAATTAAGCAGTTAAAAAAAACTCGGCAAGGGAACAATATCAAAAATCTCAGCATCCAGGCAAGAGAGATAGTCAACAAAGCAACAAGCATCCCGGCAAAGGAGCAGTTCAATAATTCTTTCTCTTTCTTTCACTTTTACCTCTTATCTCATTTTACCACCTGAGCCAACGCTCCAAAGGGGTTCAATCATTTCATATACTCTCACGCTTTATGATATACTCGAGCCAATGCTCCAAGAATGTACAAATCATAATTCTTCCTCAAAGTCTTAACATTATATGAAATTTATCAATTTAACAAGGAGGTATCACAAAATCCGAATAAACACAAATAAGACTCACGGTCATGCTAGACTCCGGTGTATATATACTCGTCACCATGCCTATACACCGTACTCAACAATTAGAAAATAGCAAACAACACTCTAATCCTATTCCCTCAAGCCAAAGTTAGAACAAACACTTACCTCGGTCCAAAGAATAGCAATCAACCCTCAAATACTGCCTTTCCTTTATAATCCGACTCCGAAACAACGATATCTAGGCATAATTAATTCAATAATATCAATAAAGACTCGATAACAAAATTACATAGCTTAGATATGAAGTTCCTAGCATTCTTCCAAAAATACCAAAATTCAACCCCGGGCCCACATGGTCCAAACACGAGGCTCGGACCAAAACCCGAATATCCATAACCCCACGAGTTCAAATATATAATTTATTTTAAGATCCGACCCTAAATTGAGGTTAAATCACTCAAAATTCCCCAAAACCTAACTCTACCCAAAACCCCTAATTTCTACTTTGATTTCATGATTTAGGTTTAGAATTTCAGTAATTAATGAAGAAGAGTGAAGGAAATAGGTGGGAAATTACTTACCCAAAAGACTTTGATGAAGAAGAGCTTCAAAAATTGCCCCTAGAGCTTGGAGAAGACAAGTTTTATGAAAAATGGTAGAACTCCCGTAATGGGTCTGTTTTGGACTTTTAAAATAACTGGGCGGAATTGCCCTAGGCGATCGCGGGAAAGGGAATGCGATCGCATAGGGGAAGGTAGGCTGGTCACTGCGATCACATAGGGGAAGGTAGGCTGGTCACTGCGATCGCAGGATGACGAGTGCGATCGCATAGAGGGTCAAAGCGGGGCTGGGCCTTTTGTGAATTGCGATCGCAGAAGGGAGTGTGCGATCGCATAGAATGAGTTTGCAGAGGTACGTGATCGCATGGCCTATAACGCGATCGCATAGAACAAAACTGGGCGGCTCCAAAATAACTCTACGCGATCGCAGACATACCTATGCGATCGTATAGAAGAAAATGACTGGGCACTGACTGCAGAAATTCTACAACACTTCCTAAGGCCAAAAACACCCCGAACCGCCTCCGAATCACTCCCGAGCCCTCGGGGCTCCTAACCAAACACACACACTAACTCAATAACATCCTACGAACTTACTCGAGCAATCAAATCGCCAAAATAACATCAAAATCAATGAATCAAGCCTCAAAATCATCATTTTTATCAAACTTCATAATCTTTCTGTCACAACCCAAAATCCTACCATATGAGTCGTGATGGCACTTAGTATCTAAGACTAAGTAAGCCGGTTATAATAACAATTCAAGCCATTTTTGTTTTTAAAATAGATAATCGAAACCAACAGCAAAAATAAAGATACAACCTCCCAAGACTGGTAGTACTGAGTCACGAACTCTAACTGAATACATGAAATGATCTGAAGAAAATTAAATATACAATACTGCTCGAATAATATATGATAGTACGATAAAAGGGAAAGACTCCAAGGGACTACGACGACCAAACAGCTCTACCTTGAATCCTTGCGATCACTCTCTAACTCTTTCCGAGTCCTATATCTCCAATACCTGGCTCTGTACATAAAAAAAATGTACAGAAGTGTAGTATGAGTACACCACAGCGGTACCCAGTAAGTATCAAGACTAACCTCGGTGGAGTAGTGACGAGGTACATTCAAGACACATCTAATAACCTGTGCAATATATTATACCACAATAATAGGAAACAAATAGCAATGATACCAACAATTATCAACTAGTGATATAAACAACAAGACAACAGGAACACCATAAATATCGCTCAACAAACTATGATTACAAGTACAACCATTTAATCAAGTCCTTCAATTACACATCTTTCATCTAAAAGTTTTCCAAATAATAATCTTTAGAATATAATATTTACCAATAAATATATTTCGAATATACTTCCTTCAAATAAATATCCTTCAAATCTAATTCTTTGAAATAATATTTTGAATATAATTCTTTCAAATAAAAGTCACATTGTGACACCTCATTTCACAATCATAAAAATACTAGTCTCAGCCCACCTTCATATTTTTCGTAATACGGGCCTCACCCCACTTTCATATTTCCACGGCACCTCGTGCCCATATTTCTATCACAACTGCATGGACAACTGACATGCCAAAAATATCAATATGCACGACCAATTTACTTTACAAATAGTTTGAGTGAAGAAAATGACATTGCACTTAAATTAAAGCATCATATAAACTATTGATTTGAATGTAAAACTTATTAATTTAAAACATAATAGTAATTTCTTTTATTTAAAACAACTCAATCATTGAAAATCGCTAAAAACCAAAAATATAAATCTTCAAAGTCTCGTACTAAAAAGTCAAAGCGAACACAATGCAACAAGGACCACAAAACACATAATAATAATAATAATAATAATAATAATAATGTCAACTAGTACATCACGAAAGAAGATAAGAATTTACATATTAATGAAACAAAATCACCAAAGACAAGAACATAAATAAAGAAATATCAACAGGACACTACCGAGGTACCGCCTCGTAGTCCTAAATCGTAAATAAATTCACAATATCTCATTTTCTTATATCACGCGGGAGCCTTCACATATAATTTGAAATAAAACAATTTTTCCCGAAATAGCATCCCGCGTTTTAGCCACCCTTATCACACCGCATGACTTCTAGTAGTTCCCCTACTAGCCACGCGTTTCAAGTCACCCTTATCTCACCGCATGCGTTTCAACACCCTGGCCTTATATCACCGCATGCGTATCAATATCACAATATTTCACAAATCGCACCTCAAGTGCCCAAATATCACAACATAATACAACTTGCACTCAAGTGCCCAATTATCGCAGCATAATACAACTTGCACCTCAAGTGATCACATATCAAAGCATATCACAAATTGCACATCAAGTGCTCAAATATTACAACATATCACAAATTTCACATCCAGTGCTCAAATCTTACAACATATCACAAATTTCACGTCAAGTGCTCAAATATTATAACATATCATAAATTTCACATCCAGTGCTCAAATCCTACAACATATCACAAATTTCACGTCAAGTGCTCAAATATTACAACATATCACAAATTGCACATCAGGTGCCCAAATATTACAACTTGTCACATGAATCAACAATACATTATTTTTCCATAATAAGAAGCCCACGGCTCGGTCATAATGCGCACAAAAATTCTAACAAAATATCTGGGAGTGAAAACTCAACAAAATAATATTTCACAATTTAACACTTCGCCTCAATATGATTTATAGCCTTTATAACTCAATATCAATTTCAACAACATGAATTGAAAAGAAATTCATCAAGGGACAACACGTTTGTTTTTAAATTCACAACTTCATGAAATAAATAGATTTATTCATCTTATTAACTAAATTTCTCATTTAAATTGTATGTAGATAAAATCAATAATAAAAATTATTTCCATAAAAATAGCAACTCAAACAAATACAAAATTCACATAAAAGTCAAGTAGCAATCGCACCAAATTATCATATAAAAATAATCTAGACAAATAAGGAATGAGACATGACAAATAAGAGATTTAATAAGTCCCAACAATTTTCTAATTTAATACATAAGGTTGTCTACGAATTTTAACCGATATAGTTTGCATATATAAACCAAGTACATACTCGTCACCTCGCGTACATGGTTTTCAATCACACAATTTCCACATAAGACTCAATGTCTAAGGGGAAATTCCCCCACACAAGGTTAGGCAAGATACTTACCTCAAATCACGCTATCTCAATCCAATAATTGACATTTTTTCTCGATTATCCAACTCTGAATGGTTCGAATCTAGCCAAAAATAATTCAATACAATCAATACAGATTATTGGAATCAATCCCATGTGAAAATACCAAATTTTCCAATAAAATCCGAAATTAGATCAAAAATCGCCCGTGGGACTCACATCTCGGAATCCGACGAAAGTTACAAAATATGAACACTCATTCAACCACGAGTCCAACCATACCAAAATTAGTAAATTCCAACAACAAATCGACCTCCAAATCTTAAATCTAAGGTATAGAGAATTTCTACCATTTTCAACCAAATTCACTAATTTCATGATAAAAACAACAATAGATTCATGTATTTTAACCAAAATCGAGTTAGAATCACTTACCCCAATCCATATGGTGAAAATCACCTCAAAAATCGCTTCAATCCGAGCTCCATAGCTCCAAATGTGTTAAAAATGGCTGAAACTCGCGTTTTGTAATCTGTCCAGGTAAGTCGCAGGTGTCGAATACGATTTATAAATCGCATTGGGTAACTGCGATTTGCCTCTGCCCTAGAATACATCATTACCCGCCTTCAGTAAATTCACCATAACCTTTTGTACAAATGTCCAAATGATGAACGGTTTGAAGCGTTAGAAACTAGACTCAAAGACCTTTAATTTGATAGGTTGTGTATCATATAATACCTTATATATATATAGATGTGCTCGTCCAAAGTATGATCTTGTGCTTGCTCATTTAGAATTTTAGCCTATCTTGAAATTTTCCAACTTGGCTTAGACTTAGGCTTTTCCTTAGACCCCAAATCACTTAAAATATACTTTGTATGCTTATTATCATATCCAATTGATATCCATCATATTAATAGTCCGTCTTTGCGCACAAAATAATATAATTAGCGCACATCAACTTTCTTAATAGCTTAAGTACTTCAAAAATTTATGAGGTGTTACATTCTCCCCCACTTAGGATCATTCGTCCTCGAATGAGAAGTAGAGTCCACCCCAATTCTGCACATAGCTTCACTCTTTTCTCACACACCTCAAGTTCCCAAAATTTTGACTAACTCTCAAATTTTCTAGAAATTTCGGCAGAGTCTCCCCTGTAATTGGATCTATCTACTTGTCAGAGTAACACCAAAATAACTCCTAACAACCCATCCACAACCCAAATCAATAATACTAATCTCAGCATTACAAGAATTGCATCATCATAGTGATATTTGACCATAAAACACATCATATATATGTCCATAACTACATCTTTGGTCTTAATAATTATCCATAATTGATTACAACATCGCCAATTAACTTGCTGAAACAAAATCTCGTTTCGAACCTCCACTTTACTAACAACGAGGTGCGATGCATGAAGACCTCGTAATTATTTACCTAAATTAACGAGTCACATTTTACGCCACTTGGCACTCACCTCATAGGCTGAAACTAAATAATTATAACACGAATTTAGTAAAAATATGCACAATAACACATAAAAGAATTATCAAATAAGCCTAACAAGCATGACTCCCTGCTAATACTATAGTACAAATTCTAATTTCACAAAAAGGATAATTTAAACACATAAATTTTCATCCCAAGGATCTCGTCCTCATATAACTTCAATAGCAGCTGTAAGCACGTGATTTTTGACCCTCCCCGGGAATTTTTACGTTCTTAAGCTTAAATATCTAATTTAGGACTAATATAGCCATTTTAACTATTTTTACTTTATTTCGTTGCAGAAAGAAAAATTTTAAAAAATATATATATAAATTTTAGTTTATGTATCTCTCATAAATTTGAAAAATACAAAAATTGCACTTTACTTTTGTACTTTATATAATTTCGAAAATTACAAAAAATAAATAAAATATAGTTCTATTAAGGTTTTATAGTCATTTTAACTTTGAAAAAAATACAAAAATATTACCTCATATTTTATCTTAATATTTAAAAACGAAAATTACAAAAAATAGTTTTATTAGTATTTTGTAGCTATTTTTAAACCTTGAAAAATATTTAAAAAGATATAGTTTTGTTTAAATACTAGTCTTATTTTTGGTAGTTATTTTGCTTACATAGGACTAGTTAAGCAACGTGTTCCTATTTCTCGGGTCCGGGCAAAAGAATAATATTCGGGTTTAAACTACCCGGTTTTAGGCCTAATTTTCGGACCGAGCCCATAATTAACCGTGTCCAGGACACGTGGGGAACCCCACCACGCGTGGGGGACATATGCCTCGAACCCCACCACGCGTGGGGCTCATTTTCATGGGCAAAGCATTACAAAACACGGACCAACGAAAAGGGACGGGGGGACTTTTCTTAAAAAATGGGAAAAAGGGGTACTGTTCCCTTTTCTTCTTCATAAAGAAGAACGAACGAAAACAAAAAAAAAACGGGGAAAAATTGGAAAGAAAGAGGTACTGTTCCTCGTCTTCTTCCTGAAGAACAAAAAACCCTACTGGACGACCCCTCCCGTCGTCAACCTTCGCACCACCTCCCACGTCCAAAAACTCCAGTCGAACCCCGTCTCCGCCATAACCACCAGCTCCATCGCCCCCCTCCACTGTCCAAACACCACCCCAAACAGCTCCCCCCAGCTCCTCACCTCCTGCCCAAACTCCATCTCCATCCCATCGACCACCCGCCAGCAGACCCCTCCATTGTTCGAGCTTCTTCTTCCTAAAGAAGAAGAAGCAGAAAACCTAAAACCATCGTCCAAAAACTCCAGTCGAACCCCGTCTCCGCCATAACCACCAGCTCCATCGCCTCCCTCCACTGTCCGAACACCACCCCAAACAGCTCCAGTCCGTCGACCCACCAGCTCCTCACCACAACCCAACACCACGACCAACAGTTTTCCCCGTCGTCAAGTCCGCCATTTTCAGTCCGCCATTTCCAGTCCAAGGTCATCAACCTCCAAGCAGTCGTAACTGCGTTTCGCGAGCAGTTGTGGGTCGCTGCGACCCCGCCTTGCCGAGTTTTCTGTTTTCCGTCGAGGTCCGGTACGTCGAGGTGCTGTCCGAGGTTCCGTCGTTGTTCTTCGTTCAGAGAGGTCCGGCTTGAGTTCCGTCGGAATCGTGTTTGTCGTTCTAGGATTGTCGAGGTTCGAAGGTCGGTGTTCTTCGTCCTTTGTTTCGTTTCATTCATTTTTTTGCATATTATGGTTCAAGGCAATAAATGAGAATATTCGATATATATGAATGTCAACAATGCAATTTTTGTTGTTGTGTTAAAAATGTTTATGTTATGTTTAGTTACTGCATGTTTAAAGTAAATGTGAGCATATGAACGAGGTTATCCTATTTTTCATTTTTACCATGGATATTATTACCGGTTAGAATCGTTTTTTTTTTTCGTTTAATCTCGGATGGCTTCACTAGTAGGAAATCGTAGTTGTTTTAAGTTTGCCCTTAAAAAGTAAAAATGAGACGAGCCCCACAAAAAATAAAAAAAAAATAAAAAGAAAAAATGCACAAGCCGCGGGGCCCTCTAAATGTATATATTGAATACTTAGATTCCGGGACGGGCCGTTTAGCAAGTTTCACGGCCCTACCCCAAAATAATAATGCGCTAGTTGCTTTAGGCGCGCCTTTAATAATGTTATCTCCCTAAACTCGGGTGCACATTTATGTGACCCAAATCCAAATCTCAACGAAATCGAAATGTGTCTCTAGTCACGGGCGCATTGATTGTGGCGTGGCCCGAGATGCATTTCCATGACGTTGCAAATTCTTTAAAAAATAAGAATGAGATGAGCCTCGCCGAATAAAAATACAAATTGCGGGGTCAGTAAATACTTGTTTAAAATTACTTAGAATTCAGGAGGGTCGTTTAGCGAATTTCGCGGCCTCCGCAAAATAATAACGCGATAGTCTCTTTAGGCGCGTGTTTAATAATTTACTTTCTTAAGCTCGGGTGTGCATTTCATGCGACCCAAATCCAAATCCTAAAACATCAAATAAAATATGTTTCGGATTGTGGGTGCATTTCATGTGACACAGTCCAAAGATATATTTTAAGCGATGTTCACATTCTTATAAAAACAATAATAATAAAGCGGTTAAAAGATAAATTTGCACATAAGTTCATATTGTATTAAAAATCAGATAAATAAGCCAAATATAACAGTTGAGCGACCGTGCTAGAACCACGGAACTCGGGAATGCCTAACACCTTCTCCCGGGTTAACAGAATTCCTTATCTAGATTTCTGGTACGCAGACTGTAATATAGAGTCATTATTTTCCTCGATTCGGGATTAAAATTGGTGACTTGGGACACCCTAAACCTCCCAAGTGGCGACTCTGAAATAAATAAACCAATCCCGTTTCGATTGTCCTTTAATTGGAAAAAACTCCCCTCGCTCCCCTCGGGTGCGGCAAAAGGAGGTGTGACAGCTCTGGCGACTCTGCTGGGGAATTAACCCAGAACCACTGGTTCAGGGTTAGAAATTCGAGCTTAGATAAATTGTTATATTTGGCTTTATCTGATTTTTTTTACATGTTTTGAGCCTAATGTGCTAAATGTTGCTTTTACCGCTTTGATATTATGTGAACTGTATATAAACTGTGCCGAAACCCATATCGGTTCTGAGTCTTCTAAATCATGAAGAAGGGTGTACTTCGTACGACTTCTTTTCTGTATAGTGTCAAATCCCAATTTAGAACGAGGTTCGGACAAGTTGCTAAGCCGGTGAAGCTTCTGTATTCCCGGTACGCTGCCCCCCTCGGCTCGAGCTGTCCGCTCGGGTAAGCCAGGTCTAGAACAAACACCCAGGTTCTGAACCTAGTATAACAAAGCCACATGCCGGATCCCTAGTAGGAACGTTTATTTGCATCATGTGCATTTGACTTAGGGGACTCAACACAGGGGTTGGGTCCGTCTAGGACAAGCAACCTGAAAATAATAGACAATCTTTCGGCATCCTATGTGCTACATGTTGTATTTAGTCAAGGGCGTATGGGTCATTGGGTCATTTCCAGCATGATGTTATTTTAATCAAAGCATGGGGAACATTTGTGGAATCCAAGAAGCCTTGGAATTCCCTATGTCCCCCACGCTTGCTTTTTGGGAAAACACATGGGGAACATTTGTGGAATCCAAGAAGTCTTGGAATTCCCATATGTCCCCCACGCTTCATATGTTGGGAGAAGCGCATGGGGAGCATTTGCGGAATCCAAGAAGTCTTGGAAATCGTTATGTCTCCCATGCCACATTTTTGAAAGAAATAATAAATAAATAAAAAAAATTTACAAATAAAACAAAGCATGAAAATTCAAAAAGATTTTGTATGTTTTCATTATTTTCCACAGATTAAAAATAAATCGTGAAAAAAAGGAGAAAATAACAGCATAGAAGTCCGAGTAGAGTCGAAACTCTGCCGAAATTTTGAAAATGAAAAAATGTCTTGTTAGTTTGTTATATTTAAAGAAAAGGAAAAAAAAATCATCATTGTTCTGTCTTGTTTTTAAAAAAAAATATAGAAAAGAAAATATTTGTTTTGCCATAAAAATGAAAAAAAAAGGTTTTGTTTTAAAATGGGTTTTTATTTGTTTATCTGTTTATGAAAATGTCAAAATAAAAATGAAAATAGTAAAATAAAAAAAGAGTCCGGCGTTGAATGTGATTTTATTATTTGTTCCAAAAATAAGTATATATATAATCCAAAAAAAATTCAAAAGAAAGTTCAAAATTCAAAAAAATAAAATAGAAAAACAAATCCGAAAATATTTTGATTCTTTTTTCGAAATTGAAAAGAAAATTCAAAATTCAAAAAAAAAACATTTTGAGAAGCATTTCTTTTATTAAAAGCAAAATTCCGAAAAATATTTTCCTCTTCTTCTCTAGAATAAAGAAAAAAGAGCAAATGAAAATTCAAAAATATTAGTCTTTCTTTTAAAAAGAAAATCAATCAAAAAATAATATTTCCTTGCTTCTTTTAAAGTAGTTCTTTTAAACGAAAATTCAAAAAAAAAGTTAGTTCATCTACTTATCCTTGATTGCCCGAACTACGCGGGTTTGATTCTCACCGGATGTGAGATACGTAGGCAACCCTCATCGGGTCCAACCCCCTTTTTGCTAAAAAAGCCAAAAACAAATAATAATAATAAAAAAAAAACATGTCAAGTTTTTATTCATAAATAAGTCGGGTGATGTCCAACTTCCCCTTTTACAAAAAATAGCAAATATGTCAAGTTTCATAAAGAAGTCGGGCGATGCTGTTTTATCAAGACATAGCCGAATGTTCCCGAAAGGGACGCCGGAAGGCTGACTTTGCATAAACAGCCACTTTTGGGTCATTTTTAAGACTTGGTCCATTTGACCCCCACAGCCTAAAAATCTTCGTCCCCGAGACGTTGACAGGCCGTGTTTGCAATATTGAGTTTCCTATTTTTGAAAAAAACAATAAAAGAGCCATAACTAAGTCAGGAGATGTTGTTTGTCATAAATAGCCGAATGTTCCCGAAAGGGACGCCGGAAGGCTGACTTGGCATAAACAACCACATTTGGGTCATTTTGAGATATGGACCCACACGGCCTTCAAAATTTTCGTCCCTGAGGCGCTAAAGGGCCGTGTTTGCAACACCAGGTTTTCATTATAATTGGAAAAAAAAAACAAAGAGTCGACGGTCAGGTGAATGCCGTTTGGATGTTTAGTCAAAAAGAATATGAAAAAATAAAATAAGCCAAGCCAGTTTCGGCCGCGTCTTAAACCGTTCTTGCCGAAGTAGCCTTAAAGTATCTGTCAGTTGTCGAAAGGTTATTTTCGTAAAAGAATGGACAAGTTTTAAAGTGTCAAAATAATCCTCCCCGGCCTCAAAATTCATGTGAAAGTTGGAAGGGGCCACATTTGCAAAAAATAACCATTTGGTTGCATTTGTCGAACAGAGAAAGGGAGCTGGAATTTTGTTTTTAAGTCTACCAATCTTTTGATTAGAACATGCGGGTTGTTTAATTTTCAAGCTGGTGAGTAATCTTTAAATCCTTGAAACCCAGTTTGTTTTAAATTAAAAAAAAATGTGTGTGTTTAGTGTTGTTTATCTTTTATTGGTCACGAACTACGCAAGGTCTGATTCATGCGGGGTCATGATACGTAGGCAATCTCCATAAGATTCGACCACAACAACAAAAAAAAAATGAAAAAAAAAGAAATGAAAAAGAGAATGAAAAAAGAAGGAAAAAGCGAAAGAAAAAAAAAAGAAATGAAAAAAGGAAAAAAAAACATCAAAAAGAGAAAAGAAAAAAAAATGTTGTCAATAATAAGGACCGACTGAGTCCATTCCAACCTGTTTGTTGTGCAAATAAAATTAAGGTGGTTGGTTTGTGGTAAGCCAGACAGTGACACCCAGAATCCTTTACTTGCACCTCATGATGCACACTCTGCGAGGATCAGGCCTGATGACAGAAGCATTCGAATCCTGTTGGAAACTTGTTGACGGAGATATGGAAGCTGGTAATGGTCTCGGCAGTATTGATGCAAAGCTCAGGGGCTAAGATGCCAGTTCTTGATAAAATCGGGGGCCGCTCCGTTCCTGGTTAGCAAGAGAGAAGCTGTTGGTGGCTTATTTTGTTGTCATTTCGGTTGTTCGGATTATTCTTAGGGTTGTAATCCAAGTATTTTCTTGTGTCAAA
Organism: Nicotiana tabacum; assembly: GCF_000715075.1. Classification (NCBI taxonomy): domain Eukaryota; kingdom Viridiplantae; phylum Streptophyta; class Magnoliopsida; order Solanales; family Solanaceae; genus Nicotiana; species Nicotiana tabacum. The sequence goes on along the minus strand of NC_134084.1, from coordinate 99,731,793 downwards.
CCTTCCTATCTTTCCATTTTGTCATATAAGTTTGTTCAAGTTTTGTCGAGGCTGGGTTAGAATTTTATTCTGGTTGTTTTGTTTGTTTGTTATTCAAACCATTTCACAGGTAGTCTAGCACAAAATCCAATCTGTTATTATTTCCATTCACCTTTTTGTTTAGTCTTTTTATCATTTTTGTTCAGCGCCGATTCTAGTGACATGACATGCGCACACACTTTGGGCCTAGTCTTTAAAGTTAATCATAAAACCCTGGAAAGGCGATCAGACCATTTAAAGAAAATAAGGACGGTTTGAGATTATTCGGAGCCCGAGTCGTGTGGAACTGGGGCAAGTTAAGCACAAAGAAAACCGTTAAAAGCAAGATTCACCAAACTGGCATGAGGGTTGTTCAAGATAATGAGAGTTAGAGTGTCGTCCAACGGTGCGTTAGAAGTGACAAATGAACAAACATATGTTGAATATAATTGTCAAGTCCAGCACCATCAGAAGAGACTACAAATTTAAAGTGTGTTGTTTGCACTTGACATGTTTTGAAGGCTGAAATGACGAAGGCATTTTGTTCTGCTACCTAAACACTTTATCCTTCGTTAACCCCTTTTGAGCCTTATTTATTTTTCTTTCATACCCCTCATTCGGAATCGGTAACAAAACAAAAAAAAAGAGAAAGAAAGAAAAGAAAAAAAATGACAAAAGAAAAGAGAAAAGAAAAAAGAAAAAAGAAAAGAAAAGAAAAGAAAGATAAGAAATGAGTAAAAAGAAAGTCAAATGAAAAAAAAGGAATTGGGAACTACGTTTGACCTGATTCCTCAAAGAGGATACGTAGGCGCTTCACGGCTCGGTCATAGTTTTGAAAAATGAAAAAAAAAATCAATTAAAATATCCCCAAGCAAGAAACTGGGGCAGAGGTTGCGGTCGTTGTAAATAAATCTAATTCCGAAGGTTGTAACTAATAACCCAAAAAAAAAATTAATGTATTTTTGAGCCTTTTATACCCTTTCTTTCTAGCCTATCCAAAACCCACATTACGGTCCAAAGAAAGACCTTCCGATCAGTCTTCAAAAGATGCCAAGTCAGACAAATGAAGAGTCTTACCGGCGAACGTAACATTCTGTTCCACAGCAGAAAGGACTCTAATCTCCAGCAGAAAGAGTCATACCAGAAACACTCTAAAATCCCCAGCTGGAGAGCGATACAAATGAGAGAGTCTTATCGGTGAAAACCTTCACAGGCACCATAAGGCGATGAAAGCTGAGAGAAAAGCCAAAAATGAGAGAGACTTGATAGTGAAAACCCTCCGGGCACTACAAGTCGAATAAGATTGAGAATCAGAGGGGGAATCGCCAATGGAAGATCTTAAAAGATGATTGACGTCAGAGGATAGGCCACATACGCATGTCATGGCCATTAGAGTCGGTATCTGCGTTTGATAGGTTTTTATTTATAGTTTCTTTTGTAAAAAAGTCATCGTTTCCTTTGTCTTTTATTTTGTTTCTGTTATCTTTCTCCTTTCATAAAAGAATTTTCCCCAATAGAGTCTGTCCGGTCAGAACAAGTATGAAATGACTTCAAAATAGGCCATCAGCTTTCCAAAATGAGATCTGACTAGTACATCCAAGTGGTATAGTCAGCAGGGAACAAACGCGAGGCCAGTGTCAAAAGATATCCCCCAGCAAAAGGGAATTGACAGAAGGATTGACAAGTGTTAGGAGGGATACCGTTGCCTTTATCAAAAGTTATAAACCTCAAGGCCAAGGCCCATGAACAAAGCAAGGAAAGGAGAGCATGATTTGGCGAAATCCATACTAGACTAAAAGGTCGGGGAAAATGCCAGTTTCCAAGCTATGCCACAAAAGAAGAGGGATATCCCCCAGCAGGAAGGGATTATCCCCAGCACATAATATCATCCCCAACAAGTTGTGCAACGCAAAGCAAGGAAGGAAAAAAGGAAAAGCCATCCCGTTGGGAGTATCACAACCAACCACCATGTTTTAAACTAACAATTTTGTTTGATTTGAAACAGGTAAGGGAAATGGCATTGAGGCAGAAACGCATGCCACGAGGGATATTATCAAACTGGGGCAGAAAATTTTCCTTCCATTTAGAAAATTTTCTGGAAGTCAGGTACCCCCAGCTGATAACATTTTACCCCCAACAGGTAAGTAAATAATTCCTCAACAGTGTTATCCCTAGCAGTTGCGAGGGGTCCAACACAAGGTTGGAAAGTCGGTATCCTCAGCGGTTAGACTTCAAAGGAGGAAGCTAATAATAATAATAATAATAATAATAAATAAATAAATAAATAAAAAAAGAATAATAATAAAAAGTGGGGAAGGTAGAAAAGGAAAGTTCATCCCAATCCCCAGCAAGTATTCGAGGTAAGACATTTTCAAGTCTTAAAGATATTTTGGGTTCATCCGCCCTCAAATAGGATATGTCGGGTTCATCCGCCCTCAAATAGGATATGTCGGGTTCATCCGCCCTCAAATAGGATATGTTGGGTTCATCCGCCCTCAAATAGGATCTGTTGGGTTCATCCGCCCTCAAATAGGATATGTTGGGTTCATCCGCCCTCAAATAGGATATGTTGGGTTCATCCGCCCTCAAATAGGATCTGTCGGGTTCATCCGCCCTCAAATAGGATATGTTGGGTTCATCCGCCCTCAAATAGGATCTGTCGGGTTCATCCGCCCTCAAATAGGATATTTTGGGTTCATCCGCCCTCAAACAGGATATGTCGGGTTCATCCGCCCTCAAATAGGATCTTATTTTCAAAGTTATTGTTGAAGACAGGCGCCCACCTGAATAACGAGAGGAATACATTTCTGTCTTTTCATTTTTTGTTCTGGGTCACCCACCAGTATAATGCGGGAATACATTTCTGTCTTTTCATTTCTGTTCGAGGTCACCCACCAGTATAATACGGGCATATCATTTTTCATATCTTTACAAACAGGCGCCCACCTGTATAATGAGAGGCATAAATTCAGTCTTTTATTTTAAGTGTTGAAATTGGGAGCCCGCCCAGATAACAGAGGCATACATTCAGTTTTTACTTTCAAGTGTTGAAATTGGGAGCCCGCCCATAATAACAGAGGAATACATTCAGTCTTTTATTTTAAGTGTTGAAATTGGGAGCCCGCCCAGATAACAGAGGCATACATTCAGTCTTTTTATTTTTTAAGTGTTGAAATTGGGAGCCCGCCCAGATAACAGAGGCATACATTCAGTTTTTACTTTCAAGTGTTGAAATTGGGAGCCCGCCCATAATAACAGAGGAATACATTCAGTCTTTAATTTTAAGTGTTGAAATTGGGAGCCCGCCCAGATAACAGAGGCATACATTCAGTTTTTTTATTTCAGGTGTTGAAATTGGGAGCCCGCCCAGATAACAGAGGCATATATTCCACGTCTTTACCCATAGGAGACGCACTTCCTAAGAAAGTTTCACCAGTAGGAGACGCACTTCCTAAAAAGTTTCACCAGTAGGAGACGCACTTCCTAAGCAAGTTTTATCAGTAGGAGATGCACTTCCTAAGATAAGTTTCACCAGTAGGAGACGCACTTCCTAAGCAAGTTTTATCAGTAGGAGACGCACTTCCTAAGATAAGTTTCACCGTAGGAGACGCACTTCCTAAGCAAGTTTCACCAGTAGGAGACGCACTTCCTAAGCAAGTTTTATCAGTAGGAGACGCACTTCCTAAGATAAGTTTCACCAGTAGGAGACGCACTTCCTAAGCAAGTTTTATCAGTAGGAGACGCACTTCCTAAGATAAGTTTCACCAGTAGGAGACGCACTTCCTAAGCAAGTTTTATCAGTAGGAGACGTACTTCCTAAGATAAGTTTCACCGTAGGAGACGCACTTCCTAAGCAAGTTTCACCAGTAGGAGACACACTTCCTAAGCAAGTTTTATCAGTAGGAGACGCACTTCCTAAGATAAGTTTCACCAGTAGGAGACGCACTTCCTAAGCAAGTTTTATCAGTAGGAGACGCACTTCCTAAGATAAGTTTCACCAGTAGGAGACGCACTTCCTAAGTTCAGTTTCACCAATAGGAGACGCACTTCCTAAAAATATTTCACCAGTAGGAGACGCACTTCCTAAGCAAGTTTCACCAGTAGGAGACGCACTTCCTAAGCAAGTTTTATCATTAGGAGACGCACTTCCTAAGATCAGTTTCACCATAGGAGACGCACTTCCTAAGTTTCAGTTTCACCAATAGGAGACGCACTTCCTAAGATATGTTTCACCATAGGAGACGCACTTCCTAAAGTTCAGTTTCACCATAGGAGACGCACTTCCTAAGTTCAGTTTCACCATAGGAGACGCACTTCCTAAGTTCATTTCACCCATAGGAGACGCACTTCCTAAGTTTAGTTCTACCAATAGGAGACGCACTTCCTAAGTTCAGTTTTACCATTAGGAGACGCACTTCCTAAGAATAGGTTCACCAATAGGAGACGCACTTCCTAAGTTGATTTCACCAATAGGAGACGCACTTCCTAAGCTAAGTTTTACCAATAGGAGACGCACTTCCTAAGCTAAGTTTTACCAATAGGAGACGCACTTCCTAGATCTATTGTACCAATAGGAGATGCACTTCCTAAGAATAGTTTCACCCAGTAGGAGACGCACTTCCTAAAAACAGTCATCCCCAATAGGAGACGCACTTCCTAAGTTTATTGTACCCAATAGGAGACGCACTTCCTAAGTTTATGGTACCCATAGGAGACGCACTTCCTAAGTTTATTGTACCCCCAGGAGACGCACTTCCTCAAAGTTTAGTTTTACCCGTAGGAGACGCACTTCCTAATCGAGATTTTACTCATAGGAGACGCACTTCCTAGTTCTAGTCACTAAAGTTTTCACCCTTAGGAGACGCACTTCCTAGTTTAGCTCATTCCGATTCAACCATAGAAGACACACTTTCTAGTTTGAGTCATTGAGGTTTTTATTTTAGCAGACACATTTGCTAGCAAGAGTTTTGGTTTTACTCATAGGAGATGCACATCCTAGCCTAGTCTTTAGTTTACTCTCATCATTGCATCAATAGTGTAAGTGAGTTACAAATTTTGCTAACAACTCACAAATCTTCCCAGTACAAACTGGTTAGGAAATTTTGTTCGTTTTGTTTGTTTTGATTGTCAGGGACCCGCCTGTAGAACGAAGTTTGTTGCGTGTCGAAGATAGAAGAAGTCAGGAGTCCGCCTGTAGAACGGAGAAACATTTTTCAAAATCAAGCAGTGACCCACTGGAGAGCAGAAGGATTACAACAGAAATCCCCAGCATTCAATCCAAGTTAGAAGCTCGCCTCAAGAGCGCGAATCAATAGTCTGGGATGATCAACAGAAGCTGGTCACAAAAACAAAAAAAAAACAAAACAAGAAAAAGAAAAAAAGAAAAAAAAAAGAAGAAAAAAAAAGAAGAAAGAGAAGAGCCCAAAATACGGAAGTGGAGAACAAATGTGGTCTGCTCAAGAACTAGCACCTACAACTAGCAAGTATCAAGGTTCAGATCCAAAGTCTGTATGAAGCACCATTCAAGACTCAAGACCAAGTTTCAGAAGACTTAAGAGATAGGAATCCTTGTAACTAGTAGCTGATAGGCTTAGTTAGTCTTTTTCAGTTTTCATTTTTGTTGTAATGACAGGACCGCGGACCGGAACCTCAACAGAACAGAACCTCGATCGGCTCTTCACCTCGGTACACTTCGCTGTCTCTCTCATTCCCGAACTACACGTGGCCTGATTCCTGTATAACCAAGGATATGTAGGCAGCTCAGATACCAGGGCTCGGTCACAATCCCTCCCTTTCCTTAAGTGTAGTCCGTCCAAGTAATGGTCGGGTCAAAAACACGTCTAGTCGTTCTTTGTCGGAAAACTCTTCGTGTTTCCAGTCAAAGAGGGGCAGCTTTAAGCACGTGATTTTTGACCCTCCTCGGGAATTTTTACGTTCTTAAGCTTAAATATCTAATTTAGGACTAGTATAGCCATTTTAACTATTTTTACTTTATTTCGTTGCAGAAAGAAAAATTTCAAAAAATATATATATAAATTTTAGTTTATGTATCTCTCATAAATTTAAAAAATACAAAAATTGCACTTTACTTTTGTACTTTATATAATTTCGAAAATTACAAAAAATAAATAAAATATAGTTCTATTAAGGTTTTATAGTCATTTTAACTTTGAAAAAAATACAAAAATATTACCTCATATTTTATCTTAATATTTAAAAACGAAAATTACAAAAAATAGTTTTATTAGTATTTTGTAGCTATTTTTAAACCTTGAAAAATATTTAAAAAGATATAGTTTTGTTTAAATACTAGTCTTATTTTTGGTAGTTATTTTGCTTACATAGGACTAGTTAAGCAACGTGTTCCTATTTCTCGGGTCCGGGCAAAAGAATAATATTCGGGTTTAAACTACCCGGTTTTAGGCCTAATTTTCGGACCGAGCCCATAATTAACCGTGTCCAGGACACGTGGGGAACCCCACCACGCGTGGGGCTCATTTTCATGGGCAAAGCATTACAAAACACGGACCAACGAAAAGGGACGGGGGGACTTTCTTAAAAAATGGGAAAAAGGGGTACTGTTCCCTTTTCTTCTTCATAAAGAAGAACGAACGAAAACAAAAAAAAAACGGGGAAAAATTGGAAAGAAAGAGGTACTGTTCCTCGTCTTCTTCCTGAAGAACAAAAAACCCTACTGGACGACCCCTCCCGTCGTCAACCTTCGCACCACCTCCCACGTCCAAAAACTCCAGTCGAACCCCGTCTCCGCCATAACCACCAGCTCCATCGCCCCTCTCCACTGTCCAAACACCACCCCAAACAGCTCCCCCCAGCTCCTCACCTCCTGCCCAAACTCCATCTCCATCCCATCGACCACCCGCCAGCAGACCCCTCCATTGTTCGAGCTTCTTCTTCCTAAAGAAGAAGAAGCAGAAAACCTAAAACCATCGTCCAAAAACTCCAGTCGAACCCCGTCTCCGCCATAACCACCAGCTCCATCGCCTCCCTCCACTGTCCGAACACCACCCCAAACAGCTCTAGTCCGTCGACCCACCAGCTCCTCACCACAACCCAACACCACGACCAACAGTTTTCCCCGTCGTCAAGTCCGCCATTTTCAGTCCGCCATTTCCAGTCCAAGGTCATCAACCTCCAAGCAGTCGTAACTGCGTTTCGCGAGCAGTTGTGGGTCGCTGCGACCCCGCCTTGCCGAGTTTTCTGTTTTCCGTCGAGGTCCGGTACGTCGAGGTGCTGTCCGAGGTTCCGTCGTTGTTCTTCGTTCAGAGAGGTCCGGCTTGAGTTCCGTCGGAATCGTGTTTGTCGTTCTAGGATTGTCGAGGTTCGAAGGTCGGTGTTCTTCGTCCTTTGTTTCGTTTCATTCATTTTTTTGCATATTATGGTTCAAGGCAATAAATGAGAATATTCGATATATATGAATGTCAACAATGCAATTTTTGTTGTTGTGTTAAAAATGTTTATGTTATGTTTAGTTACTGCATTTTTAAAGTAAATGTGAGCATATGAACGAGGTTATCCTATTTTTCATTTTTACCATGGATATTATTACCTGTTAGAATCGTTTTTTTTCGTTTAATCTCGGATGGCTTCACTAGTAGGAAATCGTAGTTGTTTTAAGTTTGCCCTTAAAAAGTAAAAATGAGACGAGCCCCGCAAAAAATAAAAAAAAAAAATAAAAAGAAAAAATGCACAAGCCGCGGGGCCCTCTAAATGTATATATTGAATACTTAGATTCCGGGACGGGCCGTTTAGCAAGTTTCACGGCCCTACCCCAAAATAATAATGCGCTAGTTGCTTTAGGCGCGCCTTTAATAATGTTATCTCCCTAAACTCGGGTGCACATTTATGTGACCCAAATCCAAATCTCAACGAAATCGAAATGTGTCTCTAGTCACGGGCGCATTGATTGTGGCGTGGCCCGAGATGCATTTCCATGACGTTGCAAATTCTTTAAAAAATAAGAATGAGATGAGCCTCGCCGAATAAAAATACAAATTGCGGGGCCCTCAGTAAATACTTGTTTAAAATTACTTAGAATTCAGGAGGGTCGTTTAGCGAATTTCGCGGCCTCCGCAAAATAATAACGCGATAGTCTCTTTAGGCGCGTGTTTAATAATTTACTTTCTTAAGCTCGGGTGTGCATTTCATGAGACCCAAATCCAAATCCTAAAACATCAAATAAAATATGTTTCGGATTGTGGGTGCATTTCATGTGACACAGTCCAAAGATATATTTTAAGCGATGTTCACATTCTTATAAAAACAATAATAATAAAGCGGTTAAAAGATAAATTTGCACATAAGTTCATATTGTATTAAAAATCAGATAAATAAGCCAAATATAACAGTTGAGCGACCGTGCTAGAACCACGGAACTCGGGAATGCCTAACACCTTCTCCCGGGTTAACAGAATTCCTTATCTAGATTTCTGGTACGCAGACTGTAATATAGAGTCATTATTTTCCTCGATTCGGGATTAAAATTGGTGACTTGGGACACCCTAAACCTCCCAAGTGGCGACTCTGAAATAAATAAACCAATCCCGTTTCGATTGTCCTTTAATTGGAAAAAACTCCCCTCGCTCCCCTCGGGTGCGGCAAAAGGAGGTGTGACAGCAGCACATAGCCCGTTTTAAATATTTCACATCCTCTAAAAATTGTGAGAACCTCGTCCTCAACTCTGAATCATAAGTATTTTGCACATTGTGCCAACTGAATTCTTTTCATTTCCTTTCTTTCTTCTTTTAAATAATTTCCGTTAAATAAAATCACAACATATAAAGAACCCTCTATCGACAGGGAATATAATTCACAATTGAAACTAATTATTTGGAAATTACATCAAACTCACCGAAATGATTAACAAAAATCACTTTTAGCCTCAACACTATTCTTAGTGACCAACACATAATGATGGACATAGCTATCTCTATAACATCTCCCAACAGGAGTATTCATATAAGTAGATTTTAGGATTAAGAAACTCACCCATGAGTGGAGAATATTAGGAGGATTTTCCTCGCTACTCAGAACCATATCAAGTTAATGAAATTGTTACTTTGTAATAACCCCAGATCGTATTTGTAATGAAACTATCTGGTGTAGCGACCTCTGTCATACCATAGAAAATATATCAATGGGCTGGGCCCCACCTCTTAGGTGCCTCTACCCGCTTGTCCTCCACTTCTAACTGATAGTGTATGTAGAATGGAGTATGTGGTCTGTGTGTTCCGATAAAAATAGGTTTCTCCCAAGTCTCGGATAATTTCTCATGATGTGCCTAGTATCACCACACTCAAAGCAACCCACTTGCGGTTCGGCTTCTCATACTGAGTCTGTGCCGAATAACTGAATAACTATTGTAGGAAATCTCGTGCCAGTGGTGCATTAAAAGATGACTATCCCACATGAGTGCCCTGATTAATTGGAGCACAACGAGTATTCGAAAATGCGGTCTGGGCTGGCTACCGCCCAAGCCTCCGCCATAATGAGTTATAACTACAAAGAAGAATCTGTCGAATTCTACAAAACCTCGAGACCTTTTGGTCTCCTCCGAACACGTTCTAGCATCTTAGAATTTTTTTTACCACTAGTTGAAATGAAGTATCAGCCTGTAGTTCCCGAGTCATACAAAATTTTATGATCATAATAGAGTCCTTTAATGAATCCATGGATTCGTTCTCTTGCTGTCGGAACGAATGTAGGGATATGACGTGCTAATGCACTGAACCTGATGGCATATTCTGATATTGTCGTGGTGTTCTTACACAACCATTCAAACTCTGCGCGCCACACATTACGGAGAGTCTGGGGAACAAACTCTTTCAAAGCATTTCTGAAGACTGAGCCCAAGTAGGTGGTGTTGCATTGGTTGGTCTGCCCTCTCCATATGCTTTCCACAAACACCGATGGAGAATTATCTCTCCCAATGCCAATTTCTTCTTTTACTATGCTGACTTAACATTGTTAAGTTGATCCATTTCTTTACATACTCTTCGATTCTTGCTTGGGTTAACTCTTCCCCCTATTTATACACAACGATAAGTAAAGCTCCATACAGACAAATCTTGGAACGAACCACATAGTCTAGAAGCTCATCAGCCACCGTACTTCCTCTGAAGCACCCCAGAATCCGCAACCGAGACGTTCACGCTGAGTAGACCTTCTGTAAATTTAAATTGGTTTATCTAACTCCTTTGGTACTGAAGTATAGGATTATTAAGGACGCAAACATACCGTAAGTCCCAAATTTATCCCTTGCAAAAATCTCAAGCCTTAAACATGTGCAAATTTTGGGGAACCTTATAGTACCACAAATATACATATCAGGCCAAGACTAATATAACATGTGACCCCACAATCCGTCCATTGATAGTGGACTCCCCCACTTGGCGCTAAGTCATAGGTCACAACGTCCGATGATCCACAATATTAACCTTTACAGCTCGTACAAATCAACCAGATGCCAAGGTCTATTCTACCCCCACACGATTCACGAGTGATCTTTCAATACATCCGCATCTTTAGTCGGGACCACATATTGAGACAATGTTGAGCATTTCTAGTTGCCTTATAATCCCTCTATAGTATCACGAACAATTGGCGTATAATTGATATCGAGTGCGTAATTTCATACACGAGTGGATGCAAAAGAACATAAGATATATGCTTCAAGCTGAATAAATACCGCACGATAAGGAATGAAAGAAGTGAAAATTTTCCTAATAGCTCTGTAGCCTCTCAAAGATAAGTACAGACATCTCTGTACCGATCTGCAAGACTCTACTAAACTCGTTCGTGACTCGTAGAACCTATGAACCTAGAGCTCTGATACCAACTTGTCACAACCCAAAATCCCACCATATGAGTCGTGATGACACTTAGTATCTAAGACTAAGTAAGCCGGTTATAATAACAATTCAAGCCATTTTTGTTTATAAAATAGATAATCGAAACCAACAGCAAAAATAAAGATACAACCTCCCAAGACTGGTAGTACTGAGTCACGAACTCTAACTGAATACATGAAATGATCTGAAGGAAATTAAATATACAATACTGCTCGAATAATATATGATAGTACGATAAAAGGGAAAGACTCCAAGGGACTACGACGACCAAACAGCTCTACCTTGAATCCTTGCGATCACTCTCTAACTCTTTCCGAGTCCTATATCTCCAATACCTGGCTCTGTACATAAAAAAATGTACAGAAGTGTAGTATGAGTACACCACAGCGGTACCCAGTAAGTATCAAGACTAACCTCGGTGGAGTAGTGACGAGGTACAGTCAAGACACATCTAATAACCTGTGCAATATAGCATACCACAATAATAGGAAACAAATAGCAATGATACCAACAATTATCAACTAGTGATATAAACAACAGGACAACAGGAACACCATAAATATCGCTCAACAAACTATGATTACAAGTACAATCATTTAATCAACTCCTTCAATTACACATCTTTCATCTAAAAGTTTTCCAAATAATAATCTTTAGAATATAATACTTACCAATAAATATATTTCGAATATACTTCCTTCAAATAAATATCCTTCAAATCTAATTCTTTGAAATAATATTTTGAATATAATTCTTTCAAATAAAAGTCACATTGTGACACCTCATTTCACAATCATAAAAATACTAGTCTCAGCCCACCTTCATATTTTTCGTAATACGGGCCTCACCCCACTTTCATATTTCCACGGCACCTCGTGCCCATATTTCTATCACAACTGCATGGACAACTGACATGCCAAAAATATCAATATGCACGACCAATTTACTTTACAAATCGTTTGAGCGAAGAAAATGACATTGCACTTAAATTAAAGCATCACATAAACTATTGATTTGGATGTAAAACTTATTAATTTAAAACATAATAGTAATTTCTTTTATTTAAAACAATTCAATCATTGAAAATCGCTAAAAACCAAAAATATAAATCTTCAAAGTCTCGTACTAAAAATTCAAAGCGAACACAATGCAACAAGGACCACAAAATACATAATAATAATAATAATAATAATAATAATAATAATAATAATAATAATAATAATAATAATAATAATAATGTCAACTAGTACATCACGGAAGAAGATAAGAATTTACATATTAATGAAACAAAATCACCAAAGACAAGAACATAAATAAAGAAATATCAACAGGGCACTACCGAGGTACCGCCTCGTAGTCCTAAATCATAAATAAATTCACAATATCTCATTTTCTTATATCACCGCGGGAGCCTTCACATATAATTTTAAATAAAACAATTTTCCCCGAAATAGCATCCCGCGTTTTAGCCACCTTTATCACACCGCATGACTTCTAGTAGTTCCTCTACTAGCCACGCATTTCTAGTCACCCTTATCTCACCGCATGTGTTTCAACACCCTGGCCTTATATCACCGCATGCGTATCAATATCACAATATTTCACAAATCGCACCTCAAGTGCCCAAATATCACAACATAATACAACTTGCACCTCAAGTGCCCAATTATCGCAGCATAATACAACTTGCACCTCAAGTGATCACATATCAAAGCATATCACAAATTGCACATAAAGTGCTCAAATATTTCAACATATCACAAATTTCACATCCAGTGCTCAAATCTTAAAGCATATCACAAATTTCACGTCAATTGCTCAAATATTACAACATATTATAAATTTCACATCCAGTGCTCAAATCCTACAACATATCACAAATTTCACGTCAAGTGCTCAAATATTACAACATATCACAAATTGCACATCAGGTGCCCAAATATTACAACTTATCACATGAATCAACAATACATTATTTTTTCACAATAAGAAGCCACGGCTCGGTCATAATGCGCACAAAAATTCTAACAAAATATCTGGGAGTGAAAACTCAACAAAAGAATATTTCACAATTTAACACTTCGCCTCAATATGATTTACAGCCTTTATAACTCAATATCAATTTCAACAACATGAATTGAAAAGAAATTCATCAAGGAACAACACGTTTGTTTTTAAATTTACAACTTCATGAAATAAATAGATTTATTCATCTTATTAACTAAATTTCTCATTTAAATTGTATGTAGATAAAATCAATAATGAAAATTATTTCCATAAAAATAGCAACTCAAACAAATACAGAATTCACATAAAAGTCATGTAGCAATCGCACCAAATTATCATATAAAAATAATCTAGACAAATAAGGAATGAGACATGATAAATAAGAGATTTAATAAGTGCCAACAATTTTCTAATTTAATACATAAGGTTGTCTACGAATTTTAACCGATATAGTTTGCACATATAAACCAAGTACGTACTCGTCACCTCGCGTACATGGTTTTAAATCACACAATTTCCACATAAGACTCAATGCCTAAGGGGAAATTCCCCCACACAAGGTTAGGCAAGAACATTACCTCAAATCACGCTATCTCAATCCAATAATTGACATTTTTTCTCGATTATCCAACTCTGAATGGTTCGAATCTAGCCAAAAATAATTCAATACAATCAACACAGATTATTGGAATCAATCCCATGTGAAAATACCAAATTTTCCAATAAAATCCGAAATTAGATAAAAAATCGCCCGTGGGGCCCACATCTCGGAATCCGACGAAAGTTACAAAATATGAATGCCCATTCAACCACGAGTCCAACCATACCAAAATTACTAAATTCCAACAACAAATCGACCTCCAAATCTTAAATCTAAGGTATAGAGAATTTCTACCATTTTCAACCCAATTCACTAATTTCATGATAAAAACCACAATAGATTCATGTATTTTAACCAAAATCGAGTTAGAATCACTTACCCCAATCCATATGGTGAAAATCGCTTCAAAAATCGCTTCAATCCGAGCTCCATAACTCCAAATGTGTTAAAAATGGCTGAAACTCGCGTTTTGTAATCTGTCCAGGTAAGTCGCAGGTGTCGAATACGATTTATAAATCACATTGGGTAACTGCGATTTGCCTCTGCACCAGTACACAGCATTACCCGCCTTCAGCAAATCCATCATTACCTTTTGTACAAATATCCAAATGATGAACGGTTTGAAGCATTAGAAACTAGACTCAAAGACCTTTAATTTGATAGGTTGTGCATCACATAACACCTTATATATATGTAGATGTGCTCGTCCAAAGTGTGATCTTTTGCTTGCTCATTTAGAATTTTAGCCTATCTTGAAATTTTCCAACTTGGCTTAGACTTAGGCTTTTCCTTAGACCCCAAATTACTTAAAATATACTTCGTACGCTTATTATCATATCCAATTGATATCAATCATATTAATAGTCTATCTTTGCGCACAAAATAATATAATTATTGCACATCAACTTTCTTAATAGCTTAAGTACTTCAAAAAATTTCTGAGGTGTTACACTTTCAAACTTAGAGTTTTAAGTCCGAAACACGTCAAATGACGTCCGATTTCAACCAAATTTCACAGGAAGCGCTTAAACCACATATAAGACCTGTACCGGGCGCCGGAACCAAAATATGGGCCCAATACCAACGCTTTCTAATCCATTTTCATTTCAAATTTTCAAATAAATTTTAGAAAAACAATTTCTTTAAAAAATTCATTTCTCGGGACCTCAGATTTCGATTCCGAGCATACGCCCGAGTCCCATATTTTTCTATGGACCCTTTGGGACCGTCAAATCATGGGTCTTGGTCCGTTTACCCAAAATGTTGACCAAAGTCAACTTTAACCATTTTAAAGCCATAATTTATCAAATTTCACATAATTTAACACATAAGCTTTTCCGGCTACGCGCCCGGACTGCGCACGCAAATCGAGGCAACTAAAGGTGAGGTTTTCAAGGCCTCGGAAGCATGGAAAAAGGGAGAAAACCGGTGATGACCCTTTGGGTCGTCACATTCTCCACCTCTAAAACAACTGTTCATCCTCGAACAGAAATAAGAAGGAAGTACCTGAGTCGGGGAAAATGTGAGGATAACGGTCTCGCATATCGGACTCGAACTCCTAGGTCGATGCCTTAGGAGGCTGACCTCTCCACTGAACACGAACCTAAGGAAAACTCTTCGACCTCAACTGGAGAACTTGCCGGTCTAGAATAGCTACCGACTCCTCCTCATAAGATAAGTTCTTGTCCAACTGGACAGTGCTGAAATCTAACATGTGGGATGGATCGTCGTGATATTTCTGAAGCATGGACACATGAAACACTGGATGTACGGCTGATAAGCTCGGTGGCAATGCAAGTCTATAAGCCACCTCTCCCACTCGATCAAGAATCTCAAATGGACCAATGAACTTAGGGCTAAGCTTGCCCTTCTTCCCAAATCTCATCACGCCCTTCATAGGCGACACTCGGAGCAATACCCGCTCACCAACCATGAAAGCCACATCTCGAACCTTTCGATCTGCATAACTCTTTTGCCTGGACTGAGCTGTACGAAGTCTATCCTGAATGATCCTGACCTTGTCCAAAGCCTCTTGAACCAAATCTGTATCCAACAACTGAGCTTCTCCCGGCTCAAACCATCCAACCGGAGATCGACATCACCTACCATACAAAGCCTCATAAGGAGCCATTTGGATACTCGAACGGTAGCTCTTGTTGTAGGCAAACTCTGCTAAAGGCAAGAACTGATCCCACGAACCTCCAAAGTCAATGACACAAGCTCGGAGCATATCCTCCAATATCTGAATAGTCCGCTCGGACTGCCCGTCCGTCTGAGGATGAAATCTTGTACTCAACTCAACCTGGGTGCCTAACTCTCGCTGGACAGCTTTCCAGAAACGCGAGGTAAACTGCATACCTCGGTCCGAAATGATAGATACCGGCACACCATGAAGGCGAACAATCTTCCGGATATAGATCTCAGCTAACCTCTCAGATGAATAAGAGACTGCCACAAGAATGAAATGCGCTGACTTGGTCAGCCTATCAACAATGACCCAAACTGCGTCGAACTTCCTCAAAGTCTGCGGGAGCCCAACAACGAAGTCCATAGTGATTCGCTCCCACTTCCATTCGGGAAGCTCAATCCTCTGAAATAAACCACCAGGCCTCTGATTCTCATATTTAACCTGCTGACAATTCAAACACCAATCCACATAGGCAACGATATCTTTCTTCATTCTACGCCACCAATAATGCTGTCACAATTCCTGATACATCTTCGCGGCGCCCGGATGAATGGAGTACCGGGAGCTATGGGCCTCCTCTAAAATCAACTCTTGAAGCCCATCCACATCAGGCACACAAACTCGACCCTGCAATCTCAAAACTCCATCAGCATCTAAGGTAACCTGCTTGGCACCTCCACGTTGTACCGTGTCCCTAAGGACACACAAATGGGGATCATCAAACTACTGATCATGGATACGCTCCCATAACAAAGAACGAGCGACCGTGCAAGCTAATACTCTACTAGGTTTAGAAATATCCAACCTCACTAACTGATTGGCCAAAGCCTGAACGTCCAAAGCAAGCGGTCGCCCGGGTGATATAGGATAGTGATGTCATAATCTTTAAACAACTCCAACCACCTCCTTGTGAGCACGTGATTTTTGTTTCGCGCGACAATCGCTCCAAAAGAAATAAAAATGATAATAATTGGTCCTGCTGTACAATTTTCGGATTTTTACATGGCACTTTTTTAATTATTTATGATTTTTTGCCCATTTTATTTTATTAAAACAAAATACAAAAATGTATGTGTCATGCATAATTTGAACCGTAATCCGGTTGTTAAATAGAAAATCATAAATAGGCATCTTTGTCCGTGATTTTGTTCTTGCTTGATTTTACCTATTTTAAAATATTTTAAGGTATGTGCAAACAATTGTATTAAGTGTTTATTTAATTTTAATTTGATTTACCTAGGTTTTTGTTTTTAAAATAAAGAAGAAAATAAAATAAAAATAAAAAAAAATAAAAAAAAAAGGAAGAAAGAAAGAAATCTTTTCGGACTTGGGACAATTTTAAACAAATTGGCCCAAACAAATAATGCCCAAAACCAGGCCTGCCCGGTCCAGTCCAAGCTGACACCAAGGACGTCCAAACGACGTCGTAATGGCTGTGTCTGATCTGAGCCGTTGATCTCCGAATGATCAACGGCCAAGATCACCTCCCCATAACCCATTAATAAACCCGACCCGAACCAACCTTGACCCCTACTAAGCCAAACGACGCCGTTCCACTTAAGTCCTCAGATCCAGACCGTAGATCTGGATTGATCTAACGGTTGAGATCAAGCCATCCACCCCGTATATAAACCCTTCCCCCTTCACCCCGCGCCCTAATCCAAACCCCCCTGCCTTAGTTCGTCTTCACCAGACCCCAACCCTCCAAACCCTAGCCGCCCCTGCATACCTTCGCCATGAAAGCCGGCGGCATGGACGCCGGTGACCCTACCCTTAACACCATAGATGCTAATCACCGTCCTGGACCCAAATCCACTAACCACCTAGCTCGAATCCCTTCCCACCTTCTCGAATCTTCATTTGAAGATTCGAGTCGGAACCTGATCTACACCGATCTACCCTAAATTCATACCAGACACTCCCCAGACCCCCCTCGTGACCAAACCATACTTGGTTTGGTCCGAATCTGACCAGGGAAGCATGAATCCCGGATCTAGTTTTTGAACCTTAGGGTTCCTCGTCACTGGTCCGTGTCTTGTTCGAGCCAAAGAAATTAAGGTCTGAGAAACACTTCGATTAAAGTCCGTTCAGCCTTAAGAAAGGTCTGTCCGAGTCCGAGTTATGGTTTTGATCTTTCGAGGTTTAAGGTGAGTTCTTTCTTTTCTTATTTGTTTTGGTTCATCTGATTGTTGAAAGGTCTGTTCATGTTTTGTTTGTGTCCTTGACTTTTATCAACTGTGCCTTGACCACTTTGCCTGAACCTCTGTTGTTTGATTGAGTCTTTCCATTTGTTCTGATAATGTGTATGTAAGTGTTGTGCAATTAGCTGATTTTCAAATTTGGACTGACTAATTGATTCCTCGAGTACCACTTTGCTTAGTCAGTATAATTCAAATCATGTGTCGATACTGTTAAATGTCTGATTTTTGGTTACGATTGTATGTGTTATAACTAATATAGTCGAGTCGACATGTGTCGTCAATTAGTTTCAGATGTTTGAACAACAAACAAATCGACCTGCTTCTGTTAAAGCATTTGCCTGAATCGATTAAGAACTGAGTTTAGTTACTTATAATTGCTAATTTGATTTCAGAAATCTAAGGTTAGGCTGTAATGGTAATCTGAACTGGAGGGCATGTGCACAACATGGGCATAAAGGCCCTTTTTGAATTATATAGTTTGACAGCATTGCTGTCAGACTACATCCTGCTGCCCATGTCTGCTTTTAGTCAATAAAATGGGAAAGTTAAGTCTGCCAGGGAATGTTGATGGGGGTTAATACTTAAATAACTAAGTGGAACTGAAAAGAGGAGGGCACATGGGAGGGGTGTTCTTTTGGGTCTAACAGGCTGTTAAAGGGCTGAGGTTTAGGCTTATAATAGAGGGAGGAGAAAAAGAAAGGGGGAGGAAAAAAAAGGGTGAACACAGAGGGAGAGGGGATTAGGAATAGACACAGATTTCCATCAGTTGGAAAGGGGGTTAACATCTGATATTAAAGAGATCAGAAGGCATAGATAGGGACGGAGGGAATTGTTAAGGAAAGGATAAAAGATATAAGAGAGAACTGGGAAGGGAATTAAGGAGAAGGAGAGCTGAAGTTCTGGGAAAAAGATACACACATACAGAAAGAGAGATGCACATAAAACACTGAGATTGAATGTTGAGAGTTTTGAGTTCTGAAAAACAGAAAACTGGAAAAAGGTCTCTTTTGATAACTCAAGCATAAGTTCAAAACTGAAAACTGATATTGGATCTTGAAAAGAAGGAGATAGGGAGAGGGATAAACAGAAAATCAACATCTATTTCTGCCTTGTTCGTGTGATTCTCAGTTTGTTCAACCTGTTCAATCAACTCTGTTTTCTTTCAAGTATCAGCTGAGTTCATTGGTTGATTCACATTGCTTGTTTCTCCTGGATTTGGTCTGTCTTTGACTATTGTTCCTACTGCATTGTCTGCTGCCACCTTCCTGCCATTTCTTATCGGTTCTAACTGTATCTTGCACTGGGAGCTGTCCTATTTGTACCTGCTGTTACTGCTGCTGTTTGGTGTTGCTTCTATTGTCCTACTGACCCCTTGCTTCTTCTGTTGTATCCAACATCCAGGTACATACTAAGACTTTGCATCTGATGTAACAATGAAAGCATGAAATCAAAGATATGCAGGAGTTTAATCATTCGTTTGCTGCAGTTACAGTTTTACAAATGTTATTAAGATCTGTGTAATTTGCTTAGTTTGTAATTCAATAAAGAAACACGTAGGTAGCCTTGTACTTAATCGCAGCTTAGTCCGTCCTAAATTGTGATTTTGTTTGCTTAATGGGTTGTCTAATAAGGAATGCATGAGTGTTTTAACACACAAATAATTAGGTAACTTTTCAACTAATATTCTGCATGTATAGAAAAGATTGCTTTAAGCTTGCCAGATATGATGTTTAGTTTTATTGAATCTTCGTATATAGTTCACATGATCCTATTCAAACTCTATTAGTAATAGTTTCCGATAAGTTAATTCCACTGATTTGGTTTAAATAAACGAGTTTCAAACTTAGATCTGAGGAACATTTATTATAAGCTTTTAACAGTTCTATTAATCTTGTATATTAATTTCCCTTGACAATTTAACAACATGCTCCTCCATGAAATAAGGCACAAAATAATTCACGCCTCATAAGATCAAATAATCAAGTAAGGATCCGAAGCGGGTCAAGCATGTAATTAGCACGTAATCCTTTTTTTTATTAGAGACAAATGTAATAGAAATGTAGACGCTTCAGGATATCCTTTTTCTAAAATAATGAGACGAGCCTCGCCAAATAAAAATGCAAATTGCGGGGCCCTCAATAACTAAACATAATAAATATTTAGAATTCAGGGCAGGCCGTTTAGTAAACTTCATGGCCTTTCCCAAAAGTAACAATACACTACTTGCTTTAGGAGCACCTTTAATAATTTAACCTTCTTAAACATGGGTGCACATTGATGTGACCCAAATCCAAGTCTCAACGGAGTCGAAATGTGTTAACAACTACGGGTGCATTGATTGTGACGTGGTTCGAGATGCATTTTCACGACGTTGCAATTCTATAAAAAAATAATAATAAAATGTTAATAATAAAAGAGGTTTAAACTTAATAAAAGCACATAAGTCACAACATGTATTTAAATCAGATATTTAGCCATTGTAACAATTTAAGCGACCGTGCTAAAACCACGGGATTCGAGGGTGCCTAACACCTTCCCTCGGGTCAACAAAATTCCTTACTTAGAATTTCTGGTTCGCAGACTTCATTTGGAAAAGTCGAAAATTTCCTCGATTTGGGATTCGAGATAAACCGGTGACTTGGGACACCAAAAACCAAACCTTTCCCAAGTGGCGACTCTGAATTAAATAAATAATCCCATTTCGA
This sequence comes from Nicotiana tabacum, assembly GCF_000715075.1. Taxonomy (NCBI): domain Eukaryota; kingdom Viridiplantae; phylum Streptophyta; class Magnoliopsida; order Solanales; family Solanaceae; genus Nicotiana; species Nicotiana tabacum. The sequence continues at coordinate 99,711,205 of NC_134084.1, read as the reverse complement.
ATATTGTCACTTAAATTGGAAAAACTCCCCTCGCGCATTTATCCTTCGGGGCGGGCGCGCAAAAAGGAGGTGTGACAGCTCTGGCGACTCCGCTGGGGAAATAACCCAGAACCACTGGTTCAGGGTTCAAGAATTCAAGCTTAGAATAATTGTTATATCTGGCTTTATTATCTGATCTTTATTACATGTTTTTGCATAACGTGCTAAATGTTGTCTTTTACCGCTTTGATATTATCTGAACTGTATATAAACTGTGCCGAAACCCTTCTCTTCTTACCTCCGGGGAGAAGCTCGCTGGTCGAGACTCCCTATTCTGTTAGTGTCAATACCTGAAATAAGAAAGAGGTCGGACAAGTTACAAAGCCGGACGATCTCGCGGGTTCCCGGTACGTAGCCCCCTCCTCGACTCGAGCTGTCCGCTCGGGTACACAGTCTAGAACAAATACCCAGGTTACGAACCTAGAATAACTTGACTTCATGCCGGATCCCTAGTAGGAACGCTTATCTGCATCATGTTGCATTTGACTTAGGGGACTCAACACAGGGGTTGGGTCCGTCTAGGACAGGCAACCTGAAATGAAAAGACCACCCTGCTGCATTCCTATCTGTTTTGCGCATTTATTTGCTTCAGTTCCGCATGCTGACCGGTTCCTAAAAAAGAAAATAGCAGCGTAGGGAGATAATTACTTATTTTGGAAAAATAAAACCAATGTCCAAGTAGTGTCAAAACCTCGCCGGAATTTCTTCTAAAATGTGTATATATAAAAAAAAAGAGATTGTCCTTTAGTTTGATTTTTTTTTTAAAAAAAAATATATAAAAATTTTCTTTTATCATTTTTCAAAATAAAAAAAAGAGGGTATTTATTTTTAAAATTAAAAAAAAAACGGAAAAATTCATAATTCAAAAAAAAAATGTTGTTTCTTTTGTAGTACCCCTTTTATAAATTCAGACTAATAGTCCAAATATTTCCTAAAAAATAATTAGTAATAAATATTTTCTTTAATCTTTATCTCTTTTCAAAAAATAATAAAAATACGTATTCTTGATTTTTAGGTTTATTTGATTTTCTCTATTCACGATAGCCCGAACTACGCCGGTTTGATTCTCACCGGATGTGAGATACGTAGGCAACCCTCGTCGGGTTCAACCCCCATTTTTTGCTAAAATAGCCAAAATCAATAAATAAATAAAAAATGCGTTTCAAACTTTAAAAAAAAAAAGAGTCGTAAATAAATCGGGTGACGCTATTTTGTCATAAATAGCCGAATGTTCCCGAAAGGGACGCCGGAAGGCTGACTTTGCATAAATAGCCACCTTTGGGTCTTGTTTAGCATTTTTATCCAATAGACCCACACAACCTTAAAATCTTCGTCCCCGAAGTGTTTAAAGGCCGTGTTCAAAACTTGATCCCCTCTGTAAAATATTTTGAGTCAAGTCATTTTGTTAAAATCACCTTAATAAATGTGCAGGATGAGCACGATGCAAAATGAACATTTTTCAATAATGACCAAAATCCCTGTCAAGTTACGGCTATGGTGGAATGATCTAGGTGTTGAAGGACAAAATGAGGTCAAGAAATATCTGAAAGGTCTCGTGGGTTTGTTGGAAATCCAGCCTCGGGGAGATATCATAAGAGCTTTGGTTACCTACTGGGACCCGGCGCACAATGTTTTCCATTTATCTGATTTTGAACTCACCCCGACTTTGGAATAAATGGCCGGATACATCGGGAATACTGAACTTCCCTTGAGGGAAAAATACTTGGTCGCCCCAAGAGTCGTCACGGTACATCGGTTCCTAGATTCATTGAAGATACCTAGAACAGTCCACAACCCGGATCTGGCAGCCGGATTTTGTACTCCATGCTTCATATATGATAGGTACGGTCACGAGGGGGGATTCAATAATCCAATCAACAAACTGTGCAGCAAAGGGGTTCGTCAGAAGTGGGACAAGCACAGACGGGTAACGTTCATGATGATGTTCCTGGGCCTTCTGGTATTTCCAAGGAAAGACGGAAACATTGATTTGAAGATATCCGGGGTCGTCAGCACTTTACTCACGCAAAGTGACAGTACTCTCGCGCCTATGGTGGTATCTGACATCTTTCGAGCTCTTACAGCTTGTAAAGCTGGGGGAGATTTCTTCGAAGGTTGTAACTTGCTCCTACAGATATGGATGACCGAGCACCTCTGCCATCATTCCGAGATTTTGAGCCATGGTTCCCCGGAAAAGACCTGCATAGAAGAATCTTACACGAGAACCAAAGAGATCATTTTGCCCAAAGGAGTCTTGGCATGGACTTCATTCTTTCAAGCTCTTACGACCAGCCAAATACAATGGACGTTGGGATGGTTGCCTGTTGATGAGATCCTATATATGTCTGCAGCTAAAACTCATTTCTTACTGATGGGGCTTAAGAGCATTCAACCTTACGCACCCTGCCGAGTTTTGAGACAGTTCGGAAGATGCCAGACAGTACCTCATGAGGAAGATCTTAGCACTCAAGCAGTTGAAATAAGTCCTAACGGACAATTCCCAGAAGCGAAGATTCGCCAAATCTGGAGTGAGTGTCAATATTTGAAATCAGATACTTGCGTGCGGGATCGAGCCAAAGGAGAGACGGCACCAGGTTACCTTGCATGGTATAGAAGGGAACTTGAGCATGAAAGGCCAGCTAAGAGACCCCACATCCGGAATTTCACTGAATCATCGCAAAGACAGTGGGATTGGTTAGCGAAGGAAAGAGGCTATTGCGCCGAAATCAGCAGGTTAAAGCAACAAGTGGGAAGCTTGAAATATGAGCACAACATACAAGTTGCTACCAATCTGGGAGAGCGGAACAGGTTAATTCAGGAAAACGAAATGCTCAGAGCCCAGATCAAACAGATAAGGGTGGATGCGGATAAACAGCCAAGGCGTCGATCAGACGAGCAGCTGATAAAAAGGCTAAAAAGTGAAATCAGGGAATGGCAAGATGGTTTGGAGAAATCTGAAAACGTCATAGCAGAGCTCAGGGCACAGTGGGATACAAGAGCAGATGAGCATCGCCGATACCTGAATCAATTGGAAGGCGACCACGAGAAGACTGTTGCTAAAATGAAGAGAGAGATGGCTACACTTGAGATCAAAGCAGCTAATCAGGCCAAGGATTTCCAAATTGAGAGCAGATACTGGTACGACTCAATAGCCCAGATAAAGTTGGAAGTACGGCGACTGAAGCATCAGCATATACAGGATGCTCAAGTATTCAAGATATGTAGCGATCAGATAAAACGCCTACTCGTAGAGAAAAAGCAAACCAGAGATAGGATCAAGGCCATTGCCCATGCCATCACCAGACGATGTCTACGATGTGAGAACATGTCCAGCGTTACCAACTTGAGAGGGATCTCATGCCTAGGACCGCGGTGAGGCCGAACGATGCCCCGCGGACACCAATTTTCAAAACCATAATGCACTCATAGGTCAAATCTGTATCTTAGCATCTTCTGCTTGTTTTTCCCATCAGGGTGATTTTTAGTCTATTTTGAGTCTAGGTTTATTTTCAAAGTTCTCTTTTTCTTTTGCAAAATGTAGTTTGTAATATACCATTTCAACAATAAAGAGGTTGCTTCTTTTACGATCATTTGTGTTTTTCGAACTACGTGATGATCTGATTCACGTAGGCATCGTGATACGTAGGCAATCCTCATCGGATCCGGTCGCATTTCTTTTACTGCAAAACAAAAAAAAAGAAAAAAAAAAGAAAAAGGGGGAAAAACTAATAAAGAGGAAAATGTCGGAATGACGCATGCTCTCGTAGCAAACATATATTAATCCACTTAACTGTATAGGTGCATCATGCCCAACGTGAGATTAACTATCTGTTATTTGCTGCAAATTAACCGTGCGTTTGTCGATGAGTATCCAGGGTTGTTGAAAAGACGGTTGGTTTGGTGAAAGTCTGGCCTCGCACTCATACTTAACGAGGTCAAAGAGAAGTGTTCAACTACCTGTTGTTAGGACCAGAAGCAGTACTCACACTTACTTCACCAGGTCAAAAGGAAGTGTGGAAATGTCTTCAGAAATTCCATTACAAACAATCCCTGTTTCCGAGGAGAGCTCGATCTCAGCCGTCCTCACACCTGAATCCGCAACTGCAGAGGAAAATAGAATCCTACGGCTCCGCATGTTGGAAATGCTGGACGATTGGAATAATGGGAAAGAGCCGCCAAGTGTCGTCCCCGGATTCCCTGAATTATTCTCCAGGTCAAGTGGGACTTCTAATGTCCCCATAAATTATCCTGCTACCCCATTCGGGTACCCAGCCACCTCAGCCTTCTCGGCTGGATCGCCTTCTGAGCCTCATCCCCGAATGTCGGCCACTGATGCAAGCATGAACATCTTTACTGCATCGCCTTGCCCGATCACGGCACAGCCCGCCACGTACCATCCAAGCTTTGACTCATCCTCTTTTACATTCCAAGCACCATCGTTCTCAATGGAACCAATTAGGTTCGCTACCAGTACTAACCCTCTACCGCCTCAGTGCGAGCCCGCACCTGGGCAGGATCAGAACCCCAGAACTGCAGAACAAAATGAGATTGCCAAGAGAATGAGAAGCCTTGAACAAAGTTTGAAGAATATGCAAGGATTGAGCGGACAAAAGAGCGTCTCTTACGCCGACCTGTGCATGTCCCTCACGTGCACCTGCCAACGGGTTTCAAGACCCCAAAGTTCGAGAAATACGATGGGCACGGTGACCCCATTGCACATCTTAAGAAATACTGCAACCAACTACGGGGAGCCGGCGGAAAAGAAGAACTGTTGATGGCATATTTTGGGGAAAGTCTAGTAGGGATAGCTTCGGAATGGTATATGGATCAGGAAATGTCCCGATGGCATATATGGGATGATCTCGCCAGAGATTTTGTAAAACAATTCCAGTATAACATCGACATTGCGCCAGACCGAAACTCTCTGTCGAATTTGAAGAAGAAGCCTTCGGAAAGCTTCAGAGAATATGCTATTAAGTGGCGCGAACAGGCGTCGAGAGTAAAGCCTCCCATGGACGAAGTGGAAATGGTCACTACCTTTCTCCAGGCTCAAGAGTCTGACTATTTCCAAAACATGATGTCAGCCATGGGTAAGCCATTCGCGGAAGCGATCAAGATAGGAGAGATGGTAGAAAATGGGCTGAAAACAGGTAGGATTCTGAGTCAAGCAGCCATAAGGGCGACCTCCCAGGCCGTCCAAAGCGGGTCCGGAGGAACGACAAGGGGAAGAAGAAGGAAGAAACGACTATGGCAGCCTCGGAAGCGAGGGAGTATCGTCATCCCAGGCCCCATTTTCCGGAAAGAGCCCCACAACACTACTACCCCCACTCAAATTTGGCATATGCTCATCAACCTTATATGGTCATGAGAGCCCAGCCTTATGCCCATCCACCACAACAAGCCAACCGTGGCCCAGCTCCACCTCCCAGAAATCAGCCTCCTTACCGCAACCACTATAACCCACAACCCCCGCAGAATAACTTCCGCCCTCAGGAGCCACCTCGACGGCGAACTTTCACGCCCATCGGTGAATAATACTCTACTTTGTTCCCGAAGCTAGTCCAATTGGGTTTCTTGCAACCAATCCCTCAAACAAGGCAAAACCCGATGTCACCTTCTTACAAAGCTGGAGTCAGATGCGCCTATCATTCAGGAGTCGAGGGACATGACACAAATGACTGCTGGTCGTTGAAAAGAGTGGTCGAAAACTTGATAGAGCAAAGGAAAATAGTTCTAAGGGACGAGGAGATCCCGAATGTAACTAACAATCCATTACCCGCTCACAATAATGGGCCGTTAATCGGAATGATTTGTGAAGACAAAGAGTTCGACCCTACACTGAAAGCCATAATTGCCATTGTCGACACGGGGAAGAGGCCTGAGACAAACCAGAAACCAGAAAAGGGGGAGGTCAAAGCTATAAAGAAAGTGCCTGAAAAGAAGGTAGAGAAGAAAGTGGTACCGGTAAAGGATGAAGTTCTTTACATACCACGAGGTCAAGCTGAGAAGACGCAGAACTTCGGAACCAAAAGGACAAAACCTATGTACGTGCCAAAAGGGGCCTATGTGGTCCGGGGGACGATTCAACCACCTCGGCTGAATGAGCCAGTGGTTATCGGACGCGTGCCACAAAAGCCAATAACCAACCCGTCCACAGTGCCGTGGAATTATCAAGAGACTGTGGTAGTGTACAAAGGTAAAGAGGTCATGGGAGAACTTCCAGAAAATACTTTCATTGGAAGGTATTCAAACACCCAAGAACTGAACAATGCTACACAAAGGCGCTTCCCGCCAAAGAAGCCCGTAAGTGTTGAAGAGGCGGAAGTGTTCTTCCAACAAATGAAAATGCCGAATTACAAAGTGATAGATCAACTGCGCAAGTACCCCGAGCAAGTGTCCATGCTGTCATTGTTAATGAGGTCGGCCGAGCATCAAAAGATCCTACTGAAGACTCTGAATGAAGCATATGTGCCAGTTGAAACCTCGGTAGAACAATTAGAGCGGATGACAGAAAGATTCTTCGCCGTCAAACAAATCTCTTTCAGCAAGAATGATATACCCCCGGAAGGAGCAGCACACAACAAGGCTTTGCATTTAACAGTTAAATGCGAGGACTACTATGTCAAGCGGGTAATGTTGGATGGGGGATCAGGTGTTGACATTTGCCCGTTTTCCACGCTACAAAGGATGGAAATTGGGACCCAAAGAATCCGACCCAACAATGTCTGCGTAAGAGCTTTCGACGGCATCAAGAGAGATACCATGGGATAAATAGACCTGCTGTTGGTCATAGGACCAGTCGAATTTCGAGTAACCTTCCAGGTGATCGACATGGACACATCCTACAATTTTCTCCTTGGCAGACCTTGGATCCATGCGGCAGGAGCCGTGCCTTCCACTCTTCACCAGATGGTGAAGTTCGAGTACGAAGACCGAGAGATCGTGGTCCATGGGGAAGACGAACATGCCATTTATCGGGACCCATCCATCCCGTATCTTGAACCGAGAGAAGGGAGCGAACATACGGTCTATCAAGCTTTCGAGATTGTACTGGCAGAGCAACACGAAGAGGGAATACCTTGCCCCCAGCCTTTCTTGTCTAACGCCTCGTTCATGGTGGCCAAAGAGATGATCCGGCATGGATTTAGGCCAGGGAAGGGACTTGGACGAACCCTTCAGGGAATAACAGAACCCATTACTTTGCCAATCATCAAGAAACCTTTTGGACTAGGTTTCAAACCTACTCCAGCAGACGAAGAGTGGGCAAAGAAAAGGAAAAATGAGGGTTGGAAGTTACCTCAACCACTGCCAGATTTATATGCAACTTTCATCAGGCCAAGGTACGTTGAAGAAGAAGATGATGAGGTCTTCACAGCTGAGGAAATCGAGGAGATATGTGGGGCGATGAGAGAGATGCTCTACGAGGTCCACATGGTTCAACCAGGTGAAGGCACAAGCACTGCGGAGATGCTATACATGGGGCCGAACGCCCGACTTCAAAACTGGGAGGCTACGCCATTCCCGACTAGACGGAAGTCCGGGTAGACCTGTCCTGCCACCTTTCCTGTGTCACAAGTTATCTCCAGGACATGACTTGAGCGTTTTCTTCCTTTCAATTGTTGTTTTGAATTCCTAAGTTGTAAACATTGTTGTCTTCCAACTTTCCAAAGAAAAATAAAAAAAATCATCATTGCTTTCCCATTCTTTCTTTTGTTCTAATTTTTGTTATTTTTCCTTTTTATCTTTCTTTTCAGTCATAATAATGCGGCTTTAAATATGACATGCTTGCGGACTTCACGCCCAGATCACAATGAGTTATTTAACTGCGAATTAATGAACCCAGAACCAGAATATGATGCGGAAGAGGCTTTTAGGGAAATAAACCGAGAGTTGGAATATTTCGAGAATAAACCTAAGCCAAATCTGAATGACACTGAACCGGTAAATTTAGGAACCCCGGAAGAAATCCGGGAGACCAAGATAAGCATTCACACAGACAAGAAAACGCGAGAGGCGATAATTCAACTTCTTTTTGAATTTAAAGACGTGTTTGCTTGGTCATATGATGACATGCCGGGGCTAGGTGTTGATCTAGTGGTTCATAAATTGCCGATTCATCCTGATTGTCCCCCAGTTCAACAAAAGCAACGAAAGTTCAAAACTGAGGTCAGTGACAAGATTAAAGAGGAGATCACCAAACAACTGAAAACAGGAGTGATTCGGGTAGTCCAATATACAACATGGTTGGCGAATGTGGTTCCAGTACCAAAAAAGGACGGGAAAACTCGGGTATGTGTAGATTACAGAGATCTGAACAGAGCAAGTCCTAAAGATAATTTCCCGCTGCCCAACATCCACATCCTCGTTGATAATTGTGCCAAACACGAGATACAGTCTTTTGTAGATTGTTATGCTGGGTATCATCAGGTACTGATGGATGAAGAGGACGCCGAGAAAACTGCCTTCACCACGCCTTGGGGCACCTACTGCTACCGGGTCATGCCATTTGGTTTGAAGAATGCGGGGGCTACTTACATGAGGGCCATGACTGCCATTTTCCATGACATGATGCATCAGGAAATAGAGGTGTACGTGGACGATGTGATAGTCAAGTCCAGGACACAGGATAATCACATCCAAGACTTGAGGAAATTCTTCGAGAGATTAAGGAAGTATGACTTGAAGCTAAACCCAGCCAAATGTGCTTTCGGAGTTCCGTCGGGCAAACTTTTGGGCTTCATCGTAAGCAGGAGAGGTATCGAGCTAGATCCAACTAAGATAAAATCCATCAGAGATCTGCCTCCCCCAAGAACAAAGAAAGACGTGATGAGTCTTTTGGGCAGGTTGAACTACATCAGTCGGTTTATTGCCCAGCTGACAAGCACGTGTGAGCCCATATTCAAGCTGTTAAGGAAAGATGCGGCGATTAAATGGACAACTGAGTGTCAAGAAGCCTTTGATAAAGTCAAAGAATACCTTTCGAATCCCCCGGTCTTGGTCCCTCCAGAACCGGGAAGGCCACTTTTCTTGTATCTAACAGTCTTGGAGAACTCTTTCGGCTGCGTCCTCGGGCAACACGACGTAATCGGAAAGAAGGAGCAAGCAATCTACTACTTGAGCAAGAAATTCACCGGCTACCAAGCCAAATACACACTGTTGGAAAGGACATGTTGCGCTCTCACATGGGTTGCTCAAAAGCTGAGACATTATCTCCAAGCCCACACTACGTTCTTCATAAGCAGGTTGGATCCTTTGAAGTATATATTTCAGAAACCAATGCCTACTGGGAGACTGGCTAAATGGCAAATCTTGCTTACGGAATTCGACATAGTTTATGTCACTCACACGACAATGAAAGCCCAGGCGTTAGCAGATTATTTGGCCAAAAATCCAGTCAATGAGGAATACCAGCCATTGGATACTTACTTTCCAGATGAAGAAGTAAACACCGTAGAAGTGATCTCGGACGAAGCTCATGTTTGGAAGATGTTCTTTGACGGAGCCGTGAACGCCAAAGGTGTGGAGATTGGGGCAATTTTGATCTCGCCTTCGGGTCAGCATTATCCCGCCACAGCTAGATTGCGTTTCTTTTGCACAAATAATACAGCTGAGTATGAAGCTTGCATCATGGGCATGCATATGGCAATCGATCAGGATGTCGAAGACTTACTGATTATGGGAGATTCTGACCTGATCATCCGACAAGCCCAAGGTGAATGGGAAACTCGGGATGTCAAACTTATCCCATACCGACAACATGTGGAGGACCTCAGCAAGCGCTTTACATCAATAGAGTTCAGGTATATTCCGAGGTGTCACAATGAACTGGCAGATGCACTTGCTACTTTGGCTTCAATGCTACCATACCCGGGCAACACCCACGTCGATCCTTTGGAAATCCAAATCAAGGAAAGACACGGTTACTGCAATGTAATCGAGGCAGGATCAAATACGCATCCTTGGTACCATGACATCAAGAAATTCCTGAAGACACAAGAATACCCCGAGCACGCTACTAGAGATCAGAAGAGGACCATTAGGCGACATGCAAGTGGTTTCTTTCTAAGCGGTGAGTTGTTATATAAGAGGACCCTGGACCTCAATCTCCTAAGATGTGTCGATATCGAGGAATCGAGAAAGATCACGCACGAAGTGCACGCAGGTGTGTGTGGACCTCACATGAACGGGTATGTCTTAGCGAAGAAAATCCTTCGAGCAGGTTATTACTGGATGACCATGGAAAAAGATTGCTTTAGCTTTGTTCGGAAGTGTCATCAGTGTCAGGTGCACGGTGATTTGATTCATGCACCTCCCACGGAGTTGCATCCCATGTCTGCACCTTGGCCATTTGTCGCATGGGGCATGTACGTCATTGGACCAATCGAACCGAAGGCTTCGAATGGACACAGGTTTATACTGGTTGCCATCGATTACTTCACAAAATGGGTAGAAGCTGTCACTCTCAAGTCGGTCACTAAGAAAGCTGTAGTAGATTTTGTACACTCAAATCTTATTTGTCGTTTCGGTATTCCTGCGACTATCATTACAGATAATGCAGCAAACTTGAACAGTCACTTGATGGGAGATGTATGCGAGCAGTTCAAGATAACGCATAGGAATTCTACTCCTTATCGGCCGAAAGCCAATGGTGCTGTGGAAGCTGCAAATAAAAACATCAAGAAGATTTTGAGGAAAACGATCCAAAGTTCCCGACAGTGGCATGAGCAGTTACCTTTTGCATTATTGGGGTACCGCACTACGGTACGCACATCAGTAGGAGCGACTCCTTATCTTTTGGTTTATGGGACCGAGGGTGTAATACCGGCAGAGGTAGAAATTCCTTCGCTTCGAACCATTGTCGAAGCAGAAATCGAAGACAGCGAGTGGGTCAAGACTCGGCTAGAACAATTGACTTTGATTGATGAAAAGCGAATGGCCGCAGTTTGTCACGGACAATTGTACCAACGAAGAATGGCCCGCGCTTACAACAAGAAAGTCCGACCCCGGAATTTCGAAGTAGGTCAGCTGGTACTGAGGCGTATTCTGCCGCATCATGAAGAAGCAAAAGGAAAGTTTGCCCCAAATTGGAAAGGCCCATACATCGTAAGGAAGATATTGCCGAGAGGAGCCTTGTATTTAGGTGATATCGAAGGAAATGACCCCGACACAGCAGTAAATGCAGATGCAGTCAAGAGATACTACGTCTAGATCATACTCCAGTGATCCTGACACATTTGAAAATGGCGAAGGTTTTATCCCCCACTACTCCCAAACACTACCCAATCCTCTCTACAAAAAAAAAAAAAATAAATAAAAAAACAAAACATTGATTGAGGCCTAAACTACATTTGACTTGATTCCGAAAGGATACGTAGGCAGCCTCTCCCTGAGGTTCAGTCACACCAACAATAAAATCCCATTCACCCTGAAATCGAAACCGGGGCACGTCGAAACTCGGGTATGATTATCTACCCTTCTTTACCAAGCACAAGCCTTCAAATCAATTATCGAAGATGGTGGGGAACCAATAAGCGTCACAAATGGAGACCGACACTGAGAGAGATAAAATGAGAGAGTCTCGTCGGTGAAAACCTTCGGGCACCACGAGGCGACGGGAGTAGAGAAACCAAAATGAGAGAGCTTGTTTAGTAAAAACTCGCAAAGAGTGCTATCAAGTGATGACAGGAAGAGAAATGAGAGAGGTCAGCCAGCGAAAACCCGCAAAGGGCGCTGTTGGCCGAAAAAGAATGACTCTACCCCAAGGAAGTCTCGGCAAAGTTTTATCGGTTTGGAATCACAGATCCGTTCTGGTTCAAGGAAACGCAAGTTCATGGAAGGTCAGGCGTCCAGTCCAAAGAGCATGTCATGTCATTCAAAGCCAGCGTTATCTTCCTCAGATAAGTCTTTCTCGTCCCGAAAAGGACACTCCCTTCCTGAAATTTGTTTTTCTCCTTTCTTTGTTTCTTTTCGAATCTCTTTTATGTTTTAACCCCAAGTTCAGGATACACCGGAAAGGGCTGGTGGCAGGTTTGTTTGCACGGAATCCCGTTTCAGGAAGGAAAACGCCTCATTTCATTGTTACTATTGCCCGAGCCTGATGAATCATGATGTGTGATGGTGTTTAAAGTAAAGAGGAAAAGAGAAATTCCCCCCCAGCAAGTCCACTTTCAGATAAATCCCCACAGAATCTCCCTCTGTACAAATCCCCACAGAGTCTCTCCTTTTGTACAATCCCTACAGAGTCTCCCCAATCAAAAAAAAAAAAATGGAATCTCCCCAGCACATCCCAGCGAGTCCTTTTGTAAAAATTCTCCAACAAGCTTACCTCAACAAATCCTAGAAAGCCCGCTTTGAAATAAATCCCCAGCATGCCCCATTGTACAAAAATCCACACAAAGAATCCACTTTGTAAATATTCCCCCATAGAGTTTCCTTTTGTATAAATCCCCACAGAATACCTCCAATAAAACCCCCGTTGAGAACCTCCAAGCAAAACGGGACAAAAAAAAAGGAAAAGAAAAAAAAGGAGCCTTACGAGGCAAGTCATCACAGAATATGGAAATGCAAGCTTGAGCAGTCTAAAGGGTTCCGACATATGAATCAAATCGATAGCGGGACTTCGCGACAGAAATGAAGATGCAACAAGGCAACCGGGAACGATCAAGGTCACCAAATCGACTGTCATTTCCCGAACTAACAAGTGTTCTTTGTCTGAAAAGGTTCAAACAGGCTTAATCCAAGACAACCGTGCAAGAGGCAGGTGTCGCCCAAAGAAGAAGGTACATGGGTACAAGAAACATTTTGGCAATAAGGAATTCACTCGAAAGGTAAGTTTCCACGAAACTCCCTTTTATCCTTACTAAAACAAAAAAAAAATTTCAAAAAAAAAAGAGAAGTCAGTTGTTGTTCTCGAATTTTGTCCCCAGCCATCAGCATTAGGGTTTTAAACCCTAAACTGAATTTTTCCATTCAGCCAGCATTAGGGTTTTAAACCCTAAACTGAGCTTTCCATGCAATCAGCATTAGGGTTTTAAACCCTAAATTGAATTTTTCCATTCAGCCAGCATTAGGGTTTTAAACCCTAAACTGAGCTTTTCCATGCAATCAGCATTAGGGTTTTAAACCCTAAACTGAATTTTCCTTTTAGCCAGCATTAGGGTTTTAAACCCTAAACTGAGCTTTTTCATGCAATCAGCATTAGGGTTTTAAACCCTAAACTGAATTTTCATTTCAGCCAGCATTAGGGTTTTAAACCCTAAACTGAGCTTTTCCATGCAGTCAACATTAGGGTTTTAAACCCTAAACTGAACTTTTTTCATTTCAGTCAGCATTAGGGTTTTAAACCCTAAACTGAACTTTTTCATTCAGCCAGCATTAGGGTTTTAAACCCTAAACTGAGCTTTTCCATGCAATCAGCATTAGGGTTTTAAACCCTAAACTGAATTTTCCTTTTAGCCAGCATTAGGGTTTTAAACCCTAAACTGAGCTTTTTCATGCAATCAGCATTAGGGTTTTAAACCCTAAACTGAATTTTTCTTTTAGCCAGCATTAGGGTTTTAAACCCTAAACTGAGCTTTTCCATGCAGTCAGCATTAGGGTTTTAAACCCTAAACTGAGCTTTTTTTCATGCAATCAGCATTAGGGTTTTAAACCCTAAACTGAATTTTCCTTTTAGCCAGCATTAGGGTTTTAAACCCTAAACTGAGCTTTTCCACGCAGTCAGCATTAGGGTTTTAAACCCTAAACTGAACTTTTTTCATTTCAGTCAGCATTAGGGTTTTAAACCCTAAACTGAACTTTTTCATTCAGCCAGCATTAGGGTTTTAAAACCCTAAACTGAGCTTTTCCATGTAATCAGCATTAGGGTTTTAAACCCTAAACTGAATTTTCCTTTTAGCCAGCATTAGGGTTTTAAACCCTAAACTGAGCTTTTCCATGCAGTCAGCATTAGGGTTTTAAACCCTAAACTGAACTTTTTTCATTTCAGTCAGCATTAGGGTTTTAAACCCTAAACTGAACTTTTTCATTCAGCCAGCATTAGGGTTTTAAAACCCTAAACTGAGCTTTTCCATGTAATCAGTATTAGGGTTTTAAACCCTAAACTAAATTTTCCTTTTAGTCAGCATTAGGGTTTTAAACCCTGAACTGAACTTTTTCCTTTTCAGTCAGCATTAGGGTTTTAAACCCTAAACTGAACTTTTTCCCATTCAGCCAGCATTAGGGTTTTAAACCCTAAACTGAGCTTTTCCATGCAATCAGCATTAGGGTTTTAAACCCTAAACTGAATTTTCCTTTTAATCAGCATTAGGGTTTTAAACCCTAAACTGAACTTTTTCCCATTCAGCCAGCATTAGGGTTTTAAACCCTAAACTGAGCTTTTCCATGCAATCAGCATTAGGGTTTTAAACCCTAAACTGAATTTTCCTTTTAGTCAGCATTAGGGTTTTAAACCCTAAACTGAACTTTTTCCTTTCAGTCAGCATTAGGGTTTTAAACCCTAAACTGAACTTTTTTCATTTCAGTCAGCATTAGGGTTTTAAACCCTAAACTGAACTTTTTCCCATTCAGCCAGCATTAGGGTTTTAAACCCTAAACTGAGCTTTTCCATGCAATCAGCATTAGGGTTTTAAACCCTAAACTGAATTTTCCTTTTAGTCAGCATTAGGGTTTTAAACCCTGAACTGAACTTTTTCCTTTTCAGTCAGCATTAGGGTTTTAAACCCTAAACTGAACTTTTTCCCATTCAGCCAGCATTAGGGTTTTAAACCCTAAACTGAGCTTTTCCATGCAATCAGCATTAGGGTTTTAAACCCTAAACTGAACTTTTTTCATTTCAGTCAGCATTAGGGTTTTAAACCCTAAACTGAATTTTTCCTTTAGTCAGCATTAGGGTTTTAAACCCTAAACTGAACTTTTCCTTCAGTCAGCAGTAGGGTTTTAAGCCTTAAGCTGAACTTTTCCCCAGTTGGTCAGTATTAGAGTTTCGACTCTAAAACTGAACTTCTCCCCAGCTAGTCGGTATTATGGCTCCAATCCTGAACTAAGCATTGTTATCTTCCTTCATCAATTTTATGAACTTCCTGGCGAATAATTAACGAAATTTTCCTAGTGAAACTGGGGCAGAAAATTTCGTTCGTTTGTTCTCTCCCGTAGGTCTAACCTCGAACCGCATGGATCGAAATGACCCACGAGATGAGTCCCAGCTCGAAATCAAAGAAGAAAAAAAGAAAAAAAGAAAATAAAAGATGTCCCGAGATATCAGAGTAAATGGAAGGCAGATTGACTCCAACATTTGATTAAGGTCTTGAACCCTGTCGATCGCGTCTCACTCAGCATCCCAGAGATTAAACAAGTCGCAGCAACTCGCAAGCATCAAGTTTTAGATCGGAGTCTACAAGCAGAATCAGCTAAGACCCAAGATCAAGTCACAAAAGAATCATAGATAGGAATCTTGTAACTAGCGGTTGACATGCATATAAGTAGTTAGTTCAGTTTCCAATTTTCCTTTGGTTGTAATAAGGCGGTCAGTGACGCAGCAGTGACAACAGCAACAGCAGTAACAACAAGCATTGCAATCCCATGGTAGTCCCAGCTACCAAAGCTTCTCGAACTATATTGACCTGATTCCTGTTTAGCCCAGGATATGTAGGAAATCGTTGAAGCAAGATTCGGTCAGATTTTTCAAAAAAAACATGCTTCATACGGAGTAGTCCATAGGCAAAAATCGCTCATACACGCTCACTTTATCTTTGCACGAAAACTCTTCGTGTTTCCGAACAAAGAGGGGCAGCTGTGAGCACGTGATTTTTGTTTCGCGCGACAATCGCTCCAAAAGAAATAAAAATGTTAATAATTGGTCCTGCTGTACAATTTTCGGATTTTTACATGACACTTTGTTAATTATTTATGATTTTTTGCCCATTTTATTTTATTAAAACAAAATACAAAAATGTATGTGTCATGCATAATTTGAACCGTAATCCGGTTGTTAAATAGAAAATCATAAATAGGCATCTTTGTCCGTGATTTTGTTCTTGCTTGATTTTACCTATTTTAAAATATTTTAAGGTATGTGCAAACAATTGTATTAAGTGTTTATTTAATTTTAATTTGATTTACCTAGGTTTTTGTTTTTAAAATAAAGAAGAAAATAAAATAAAAAAAAAGGAAGAAAGAAAGAAATCTTTTCGGACTTGGGCCAATTTTAAACAAATTGGCCCAAACAAACAATGCCCAAAACCAGGCCTGCCCGGTCCAGTCCAAGCTGACACCAAGGACGTCCAAACGACGTCGTAATGGCTGTGTCTGATCTGAGCCGTTGATCTCCGAATGATCAACGGCCAAGATCACCTCCCCATAACCCATTAATGAACCCGACCCGAACCAACCTTGACCCCTACTAAGCCAAACGACGCCGTTCCACTTAAGTCCTCAGATCCAGACCGTAGATCTGGATTGATCTAACGGTTGAGATCAAGCCATCCACCCCGTATATAAACCCTTCCCCCTTCACCCCGCGCCCTAATCCAAACCCCCCTGCCTTAGTTTGTCTTCACCAGACCCCAACCCTCCAAACCCTAGCCGGCCCTACATACCTTCGCCATGAAAGCCGACGGCATGGACGCCGGTGACCCTACCCTTAACACCATAGATGCTCCTCACCGTACTGGACCCAAATCCACTAACCACCTAGCTCGAATCCCTTCCCACCTTCTCGAATCTTCATTTGAAGATTCGAGTCGGAACCTGATCTACACCGATCTGCCCTAAATTCATACCAGACACTCCCCAGACCCCCCTCGTGACCAAACCATACTTGGTTTGGTCCGAATCTGACCAGGGAAGCATGAATCCCGGATCTAGTTTTTGAACCTTAGGGTTCCTCGTCACTGGTCCGTGTCTTGTTCGAGCCAATGAAATTAAGGTCTAATGGACCTTAATCGAAGTGTTTCTCATCTGAGAAACACTTCGATTAAAGTCCGTTCAGCCTTAAGAAAGGTCTGTTCGAGTCCGAGTTAAGGTTTTGATCTTTCGAGGTTTAAGGTGAGTTCTTTCTTTTCTTATTTGTTTTGGTTCATCTGATTGTTGAAAGGTCTGTTCATGTTTTGTTTGTGTCCTTGACTTTTATCAACTGTGCCTTGACCACTTTGCCTGAACCTCTGTTGTTTGATTGAGTCTTTCCATTTGTTCTGATAATGTGTATGTAAGTGTTGTGCAATTAGCTGATTTTCAAATTTGGACTAACTAATTGATTCCTCGAGTACCACTTTGCTTAGTCAGTATAATTCAAATCATGTGTCGATACTGTTAAATGTCTGATTTTTGGTTACGATTGTATGTGTTATAACTAATATAGTCGAGTCGACATGTGTCGTCAATTAGTTTCAGATGTTTGAACAACAAACAAATCGACCTGCTTCTGTTAAAGCATTTGCCTGAATCGATTAAGAACTGAGTTTAGTTACTTATAATTGCTAATTTGATTTCAGAAATCTAAGGTTAGGCTGTAATGGTAATCTGAACTGGAGGGCATGTGCACAACATGGGCATAAAGGCCCTTTTTGAATTATATAGTTTGACAGCATTGCTGTCAGACTACATCCTGCTGCCCATGTCTGCTTTTAGTCAATAAAATGGGAAAGTTAAATCTGCCAGGGAATGTTGATGGGGGTTAATACTTAAATAACTAAGTGGAACTGAAAAGAGGAGGGCACATGGGAGGGGTGTTCTTTTGGGTCTAACAGGCTGTTAAAGGGCTGAGGTTTAGGCTTATAATAGAGGGAGGAGAAAAAGAAAGGGGGAGGAAAAAAGAAAAGAAAAGGGTGAACACAGAGGGAGAGGGGATTAGGAATAGACACAGATTTCCATCAGTTGGAAAGGGGGTTAACATCTGATATTAAAGAGATTAGAAGGCATAGATAGGGACGGAGGGAATTGTTAAGGAAAGGATAAAAGATATAAGAGAGAACTGGGAAGGGAATTAAGGAGAATGAGAGCTGAAGTTCTGGGAAAAAGATACACACATACAGAAAGAGAGATGCACATAAAACACTGAGATTGAATGTTGAGAGTTTTGAGTTCTGAAAAACAGAAAACTGGAAAAGGTCTCTTTTGATAACTCAAGCATAAGTTCAAAACTGAAAACTGATATTGGATCTTGAAAAGAAGGAGATAGGGAGAGGGATAAACAGAAAATCAACATCTATTTCTGCCTTGTTCGTGTGATTCTCAGTTTGTTCAACCTGTTCAATCAACTCTGTTTTCTTTCAAGTATCAGCTGAGTTCATTGGTTGATTCACATTGCTTGTTTCTCCTGGATTTGGTCTGTCTTGGACTATTGTTCCTACTGCATTGTCTGCTGCCACCTTCCTGCCATTTCTTATCGGTTCTAACTGTATCTTGCACTGGGAGCTGTCCTATTTGTACCTGCTGTTACTGCTGCTGTTTGGTGTTGCTTCTATTGTCCTACTGACCCCTTGCTTCTTCTGTTGTATCCAACATCCAGGTACATACTAAGACTTTGCATCTGATGTAACAATGAAAGCATGAAATCAAAGATATGCAGGAGTTTAATCATTCGTTTGCTGCAGTTACAGTTTTACAAATGTTATTAAGATCTGTGTAATTTGCTTAGTTTGTAATTCAATAAAGAAACACGTAGGTAGCCTTGTACTTAATCGCAGCTTAGTCCGTCCTAAATTGTGATTTCGTTTGCTTAATGGGTTGTCTAATAAGGAATGCATGAGTGTTTTAACACACAAATAATTAGGTAACTTTTCAACTAATATTCTGCATGTATAGAAAAGATTGCTTTAAGCTTGCCAGATATGATGTTTAGTTTTATTGAATCTTCGTATATAGTTCACATGATCCTATTCAAACTCTATTAGTAATAGTTTCCGATAAGTTAATTCCACTGATTTGGTTTAAATAAACGAGTTTCAAACTTAGATCTGAGGAACATTTATTATAAGCTTTTAACAGTTCTATTAATCTTGTATATTAATTTTCCTTGACAATTTAACAACATGCTCCTCCATGAAATAAGGCGCAAAATAATTCACGCCTCATAAGATCAAATAATCAAGTAAGGATCCGAAGCGGGTCAAGCATGTAATTAGCACGTAATCCTTTTTTTATTAGAGACAAATGTAATAGAAATGTAGACGCTTCAGGATATCTTTTTTCTAAAATAATGAGACGAGCCTCGCCAAATAAAAATGCAAATTGTGGGGCCCTCAATAACTAAACATAATAAATATTTAGAATTCAGGGCAGGCCGTTTAGTAAACTTCATGGCCTTTCCCAAAAGTAACAATACACTAGTTGCTTTAGGAGCACCTTTAATAATTTAACCTTCTTAAACATGGGTGCACATTGATGTGACCCAAATCCAAGTCTCAACGGAGTCGAAATGTGTTAACAACTACGGGTGCATTGATTGTGACGTGGTTCGAGATGCATTTTCACGACGTTGCAATTCTATAAAAAAATAATAATAAAATGATAATAATAAAAGCGGTTTAAACTTAATAAAAGCACATAAGTCACAATATGTATTTAAATCAGATATTTAGCCATTGTAACAATTTAAGCGACCGTGCTAAAACCACGGGATTCGAGGGTGCCTAACACCTTCCCTCGGGTCAACAGAATTCCTTACTTAGAATTTCTGGTTCGCAGATTCATTTGGAAAAGTCGAAAATTTCCTCGATTTGGGATTCGAGATAAACCGGTGACTTGGGACACCAAAAACCAAACCTTTCCCAAGTGGCGACTCTGAATTAAATAAATAATCCCATTTCGAATATTGTCACTTAAATTGGAAAAACTCCCCTCGCGCATTTATCCTTCGGGGCGGGCGCACAAAAAGGAGGTGTGACTCCTCTGCCTCAAATTCAACTCCTTTTGCTTGAACAAATACTGAAGACTCTTATGATCCGTGAACACCTCACACGCCACACCATACAGATAGTGCCTCCAAATCTTCAATGCGTGAATAATGGCTGCCAACTTCAAATCATGCACTGGATAGTTCTTCTCATGAACCTTCAACTGCCTTGCCTTCCTGCATCAACACTGCACCAAGTCCAATACGAGATGCATCACAATAGACGGTATAAGGCCCTGAACCTGTGGACAAAATCAATACCGGTGCCGTAGTCAAATCTGTCTTGAGCTTCTGAAAGCTCGCCTCACACTCGTCCGACCATTTGAACTGGGCTCCCTTCTGGGTCAACCTGGTCATCGGGGCTGCAATAGATGAGAACCCCTCCACGAACCGACGATAGTATCCTACTAACCCCAAGAAACTCCGAATCTCTGTAGCTGAAGCTAGTCGAGGCCAGTTCTTGACTGCCTCTATCTTCTTAGGGTCCACTTGAATACCCTCTACTGATACAACGTGACCTAGAAATGCAATCGAGCTCAACCAGAACTCACACTTTGAGAACTTAGCATATAACTGACTATCCCTCAAGGTCTGAAGAACCACTCTAAGATGCTGCTCGTGCTCCTCCCGGCTGCGGGAATATATCAAAATATCATCAATGAAGACTATCACGAACGAGTCCAAATAAGGCATGAACACTCAGTTCATCAAATCCATAAAGGCTGTTGGGGCATTGGTCAACCCAAATGACATAACCAAGAACTCATAATGCCCGTACCGAGTGCGGAATACTGTCTTAGGGACATCAGATGCCCTAATCCTCAACTGATGGTAGCCAGATCTCAAGTCAAACTTTGAAAATACCTTGGCACCCTGAAGCTGATCGAACAAATCATCAATCCTCGGCAGTGGATACTTATTCTTAATTGTAACCTTGTTCAATTGCCGGTAATCAATGCACATTCTCATCGAGCCATCCTTTTTCTTTACAAACAGAACCGGTGCACCCCAAGGCGATACGCTGGGTCTAATGAAACCCTTCTCAAGCAAGTTTTGCAACTTCTCTTTCAACTCTTTCAACTCTGGCGGGGCCATGCGATATGGCGGAATAGAAATGGGTTGAGTGCCCGGAGCCAAATCGATGCAAAAATCAATATCCCTATCGGGTGGCATCCCTGGCAAGTCTGATGGGAAAACCTCAGGAAACTCATGAACCACGGGCACAGAATCAATAGAGGGAATCTCAGCACTGGAATTACGAACATAAGCCAAGTAGGCCAAACACCCCTTCTCGACCATACGTCGAGCCTTCATATACGAAATAACACTGCGGGTAAAATGACCAGGAGTCCCTCTCCACTCTAAATGGGGCAAATCCGGTAAGGCTAAAGTCACAGTCTTGGCATGACAATCCAAGATCGCATGATACGGGGACAACCAATCCATCCCTAATATAACGTCGAAATCCACCATATCTAAGAGCAACAAATCAACACGGGTCTCAAGACCCCTAAACACCACAACATAGGAACGATGAACCCGATCAACCACTATAGAATCACCCACTGGTGTAGAATCACCCACATAAATTCTTAATATGAATTTATTATTCTTGTTATTAAAATATCTTTTGTTAATTATTTAATTTTTCTCTTACCTTATAAATAATTTGTATACTTTATGTAAGATCTTATTTTGCTGCTTGAAATTATTTAATTTTTAAACTCAATAAATCCTTAATATCTTAAGTAAATTTTAGTTTTATTTTATATTTTAACTTACTCCAAAGTATAAATAGTTATAGGTTATCTCAATTTACCAAGTGGCTTCATTTTAGCTTGCCACTTGGCTTACCCACAATGCATACTACTCTCCTTTTAATATAATATAGATTACTTAAACATTTAGATATAATGTGTTCGAACAATTAAGAATTTTTTTCTATGATTATATTTGAATTAAGTTCAGTTAGTTTAAATTTGAAAGCATAACATAATTTTTTGAAAATATATTCCAATTAAGAAAATAGAATAATAAAAATTATTTGAATTTGAGATGAGAAAGTTTTTAAATTTTTATTTATATTATATTAGAATGAGTGTGGTAAAAATAGATACTAAATTCAAACAGGCTAATAAAAATTCACATGACAATGCAATAATATTAGGTATTAAATAATATAAAATCAAAAATAAAGAATAAATAGAGAAAAAATAAATATTCAGATTTTTTATCATAGGAAAAAGGGTAATACTTATTTAAATTTGAGAGTAATTGAGTGTTGCTCGGTGAACGGCGTATTGGTTATGTCATATCAGGTTTGCGTGGTATATGTTACTTGTTTCACCGTGGGTGTAATGATCTGCTTTGGTTCCAGACATCAAATTGTGCGTGGTTGTCAATTTCGAGCATAGTGACTTGAGGTATCTCATGTGGAGCAGTGTTTGGATATGATCGCACATTGTAGCGAAGCTATGTAGGATATGACCTTGTGGGTTAGATTCGTGTGTTCTATTCTATGATGTGAGACGGGTTCTTAGCCTTGTGTTGTGATGGTATTGGTGAGCTTGAGGGGCAACTCTTTCGTTAGAGTCATTTTCATGATTTGAGTATGTTCGGACCGTTGCTTATTGGTGTGTGTATTATGCAAGTTATGACTTACGCTTGTATTGATGTGTCATGTCACCAGAGTGGTGTGTTGGATTTGAGGAGATCGTTGGGATTATTAATGAATACGAACGGATTCGAGTTCAACATGTTGGAAGGATAAGATCGAGGTTCTGCTCGAAAATTTGCTATGGTATTTGTCAGGGGAGAAGTAACTCCATGAATGGTTGACCTGAGAAATGGTCATGGTTTAGTGCGTATTTCATTTATTGTTGGCAGTATATGAAAGTGTTGGAATGAGACTTTAGTTGATAAGAGGTTTTCTACCAGTATTCGGTTGTTGTGGGCACCTTCTATGAATAGAAGTTATCGCTACGAGTGTTTGAGTTATGTGGTATATTATGGGATTGCTCCCGAGGTTGCAGGCATGGGTTATTACAGCTGGTTCGGGTATATTCAGAGTATAGGTGTGAGGTTGTGATTGTATTGATGGTTTCGGAAGTGAAAATATGGTTCTATGGCTTATGGGCAAGACTGGATTGTGTAATTTCAGTTGCAATGTGCTATCGGACCTACATGAGATAGGGTGACGTGGGATCACCCCTGGGTATATGCATGGTAAAGTTATTCAGCTACGAGTTGGCTTTTAGAACAACTCTAGGTACGTTCGAGGACGAACGTGTGTTTAAGTGGAGGAGGGTGTAAGGACCCGACTGGTCATTTTGAGCTTTTGCACTTTGATCGCCATTTCTCGGGCATGACTTGCCCCATGTGATATATTATGATTGATGTAAATCGTTGGTTTTGGTTTTCACGGAAATCGATATGAATTTGAAAGAACAGTCTCAGTTGAAAGCCTAAAATTTGAAAGATTTGACCTATTTGTATATGATCTCGGATCGAAATTTTTATGATTTGGTTAGCTTTGTTGGGTGATTTATGACTTAGGAGCGTGATTGGAATTGGTTTTGGAGGTCCAGTGTAGAATTAGGCTTGAATTGGCGAAGTTAATATTTTGGCGAATTCCGGTTGATAGGTGAGATTTCGATCCGAGGGTCGGAATGGAATTCCAAGAGTTGCTATAGCTTCGTTATGTCATTTGTGATGTGTGCGCAAAATTTCAAGTCATTCGGACGTGGTTTGGTTGGGGTTTTTGATCGAAAGCGTATTTCGGAAGTTTTTAGGAAACTTAGGCTTGAATTCGATGTGAATTGATGGATTTGATGTTGTTTGAAGAGTTTTGATGATTGAAACAAGTTTGAATAAGGTATTGGGTCATGTTCGTGCTTTTGGTTGAGGCCCCGGGGGGCCTTGGGGTGATTTCGGGTGGTTATCGGAGAATTTGAAAATTTTTGCAGCTTCAGATTTGCTGCTTCTGTTATTTTCGCATCTGCAGGTTGTGGACCGCAGATGCGGTGCCGCATGTGCGTTTGATTAGTCGCAGAAGCGAAAATGCGCCTGCTAGGCAAAGACCGCAGAAGCGGTTAGGCGGGCCGTATCTGCGATGTCGCAGATGCGGGGATTTGATCGTAGATGCGATTGTTGGCCAGTTGAGTGATTTCTGCAGATACGGAGAAATGACCGCAGAAGCGGTACCGCAGGAGCGGTGGTGGGGTTGCAGATGCGAAAACCCCTGGGCAGAATATTTTAAGTTATTTCATCCGCGATTTTGAGTTATTTTTCCTCCATACCTGAGCATTTTGAGAGCTTTTTGAAGGAAATCGAAGAGGCGTTCAAGGAGAAACGTTTGGAGGTAAGATTTTCGAACCTAAAACTCGAATTTATTGTGAAATCCACCTAGAAATTTATGGAAACTAAGCAAAAAATGGAAGAACTAGGTCTTGGGATTTTTGAAACTTTTAAATTGGGATTTGAAGGACCATTTGAGAACTTTTGATATGTATGAACTCGTGGAAGGATAAGGAACCCGTTAATGTAAAAATTTCTGAGTTTCGAGAAGTGGGCCCGGGGCTCGAATTTTGGTAATTTCGGGATTTGTGTCCGTTATTGATTGTTTTCGCTTGGGCTTTGTTCCCTTAGCATATTGTGATGTATTCGTTCTGATTTTGGATAAATTCGACGCGCGTGGAGGCCGATTTGAGGGTCAAGGGCGTCGCGAGCTAGGGATTTCGCCGGTTCGAGGTGAGTAATGATTGTAAATGATATCCTGAGGGTTTGAAACCCCGTATTCGCACATCGTAGTGCTATATTGAGGTGAGACACACGCTTGATGATGAGCGTGGGGTCGTTTACTATTGGGGATCGTGACTTGGTCTGTCCCGATTGACGCTTTACCGCGTATTTGATTGAAACTTATTTGTTATCATCATTATTTGGACTAATTGTCATATTTGAGCTTCGAGACAACTATTTGAACCCTCCGGGGATTTTTATCACTATTTTCTCACTTTTTTGATCTACTACTTGAACTCAGTCGTACTGTTTTCCACTGTTTTACAACTCAGCCACTTTTACTCGGTTTTGAAACTAAAATGATATAGTAAATGATGTTTTGGGCTGAGAACTACTATTTTTACTAATGCTTGAGGGGCTTATGTGATTTCTGGACTGAGTATGGCCGAGGGCCAGATGTGAGGATACTAAGGGATCAGGCTATGCGCCGCAGTAGTGTTATACTGATATTGATATGAGGCGGAGGGCCTAGCTTTTGATGCTACGATATGGCTTTATATTGCGCTTGGGCCGTAAGGGCCCCCTTCCGGAGTCTGCACACCCCTAGTGAGCGCTGTCGACGAGATATATGGATCGAGCTGCACGCCGCAGCGGTGCTGGTACTATTCTATGTGTTTACTTTATTTCATTTGTCTGCCATTATCTGTTGTTTGTGCTACTTCATGTGATATCTATCTGATTGCATGGCATTATCTGTTAGTTGAGTGTTGTGCCCGAGGGGCGGATTTCCGTGCTTAACTGCACTATTTGTTTTGCACTCATTTGCATAACCGTTGAAAAAGGTCATTTTTAAAAGAGGTTTAAACTGAGCTAAGATGTTTTTCCAAGGATTTTACAGTTTCACTGCTTTTACGCAAAGGGTTTTAGACTGCTCTATACAGTATGATGGTTTGCTTTACGTGATTTCTTACTTCTCAGTTGTTATTTACCTTTATTACTCATTGAGTTGGAGTTTAGTGAGGTGACTGCCAACGTTCATAGCACCGCATTTCTTCCTTATATCAGTCCTCTTTTATATGTTTTAGGCCTTGCAGTTGTATTTATACTCTAATAGATGCTCGTGACTTGTGACACCCCGGTTTGGGCTGTGTTTGGGTTGTATTCCGCACTTAATAAAGAAAACTTTTGTTTAGACTGTGGTTATTTAATTATGCTAAAACTGTTTATTAATATTAACTATTCTGAAAAGGCAAAATGGGTTGGTTGGCTGGCCTTGTCTTCACGAGAGGCGCCATCACGACCGGATCGGGGTCTGGGTCGTGACTAATACAAAATTAATTATAAGAGAACTCAATACATTTGGAACATGATAATCAAATAACTTATGTATTAATATTTTAGACTAATTAAAAGTTACAATTTAAAACAAAATATGACATTATTTTGGCTCTAGGTAAAACATTAATATAAAAACTAATTAACATTTGTAGTAGGGAAGAGAATGTACATAAAAAAAATAGAAGTAGTGTGAGGATACTTATACTTTAAATTAATTTAAAAATAAATAAAATAAAATAATTAAATTATATTTAAAAATATTACTGATAAATTTAAATAATTAAAATATTATGATTAAATATTAAGTAATACAATAACTATAAGGAAAAAAAAAGAATTTATATAAAAGTGATGTGATGAATAAGATATATTTGACGTCGAGATAAAAATAAAGTGATAATAAGAATTTTGTTAAGATAATATGATCTAATGTGCTCGAACAAAATAGATCACAATATGGCATGTTTAGTATTCTTTAATATCGACAACGAAATACAAGTACCAAAATCAAGGGGTTAGATTGCTACAAATATATATTAAAAAGATTGGTTGTTCACTACGAGATTTGAACAATAATTTCATATCATGTTTCATAATTAAATTCCCATGTTATATAATTTTTATCTGAAAGGTTTATATTTTAAGATTATTTGTACATGATTCAAATAACCTACATCGCAATTTGAAATGATTTATCCGCGCATCGCGCGGGAACTGATACTAGTATCTATATATATATTAAAGCAAGAAAGTTACTACATATAATTGACATTATGGTTAAGCAAAGTGGCAAGCTAATAAATGTCAATAGTATATGGTAACGTTATTCTAAATTTGATTATTTTAGTTAAATACAAATATATATATATATATATATATAAATTAAAAGATAATTTTGGATTTATAGATAAAGTTTTTAAATTTAAATTAAATCTATATATATATATATATATTAAAGCAAGAAAGTTACCATATATAATTGACATTATGGTTAAGCCAAGTGGCAAGCTAATAAATGTCAATAGTATATGATAACTTTATTCTATATTTGACTATTTTAGTTAAATACAAATATAATATAATATATATACACACACACACAAAATTCGAATATATATATATATATATATATATTAAAGCAAGAAAGTTACTATATATAATTGACATTATGGTTAAGCCAAGTGGCAAGCTAATAAATGTCAATAGTATATGGTAACTTTATTCTATATTTGACTTATATATATATATATATATATATATATACGTAATTTGAATTAAAAGATAATTTTAGATTTATAGATAAAGTTCTAAAATTCAAATTTAAATTAAAAATAAAATTTATCTTTTTTTATTATGTTATTATACTTAATTTGGTTAATGATCATATGCAATCATGTTAGGAACTTTTGTTATATTTTATAACTATATAAATACTACTTCGCCTCTAGCAAAAAAAAAAAAGTACTCCATATAACTAAAAACTCTTTCACATTTAAAATTCTATAAGTATAGTTCTTTGAAACACTGTAGCTAGATTTGAATAAAATGAAATTCTTTTAAAATAAATGTAATATATAGGGTACACTTCTATGTTTATCTAAATAACAAAAAATTTACAAAACCAAATAAAAATTTACTTACATATATAATAAAGTGTGACGACCCGAAGGGTCATCACCGTAGTTCTTCCTTGTTCCGCGCTTTCGAGGCCTTGAAAACCTCGCTTTTAGTTGCCTCGATTGGCGTGCACAGTTCGGGCACGTAGCCGGAAAGTTTTTATGTTAGAATATGTGAATTATGTGAAACATTTGATGAATTTTGGTATTAATATGCATAATGTTGACTTCGGTCAATATTTTGGGTAAACGGACCCGGACCTGTGATTCGACGGTCCCGGAGGGTCCGTAGAAAATATGGGACTTGGGCGTGTGCCCGGAATCAAATTCTGAGGTCCCAAGCCCGAGAAATGAATTTCTGAAAGAAATTATTTTTCTGAAATTTGATATGAAAATTTGAAATAAAAAGGAGTTAGAAAATATAGGTATCGGGCTCGTATTTTGGTTCCGACGCCTGGTACAAGTCTTAAATATGTGTTAAGCACTATCTGTAAAGTTTGGCTAAAGACGAACGTCATATGATGTGTTTCAGACTAAAAATGGAGAATTTGAGTTATGAAAGTTGAAGAAAGAAAATCATGTGTTTGAGGCTTGATCCTATGTATATGATGTTATTTTGGCGATTTGATCGCACGAGTAAGTCTGTAAGATGTTTTTAAGGTTGTGTGCATGTTTGATTTGGAGCCCCGAGGGCTCGGGTGAGTTTTGAATGGGGCCCGGGAGGTCTTGGACTTAAGAAAATGCAGGTTCAGGTGTTGCAGACACCAGCGCGGCCGCGATGCATTTTTGTGCGGTCCGTGTGGCTGAGTCTGAGGGCTAGGGTTGCAGGACAACCAGCGCGGACGCGCACCAAAACAGTGCGGTCCGCGCTGGAAGGGTTCAGAGAAGCCCCAATTTTTCTCCCACTCGGCGCGGCCGCAACACATTTTTGTGCGGTCCGCGCCAGGTCCTCAGAAAGGTATACAAGTTCGGAAATGTAAGTCATTTTTCACTTTTCAAAAACCCAAAACCTAAGAGGCGATTTTCCAAACAACTTTTCTTCTCCAAAACGATTGGTAAGTGATTTCTAACTTAATTTCTTTATCCCTTAGCATCTTTTAACATAATTTCAACTTCAAATCAAAGATTTTCATGGGGAAAATTGGGTGTTTTGGGTAGAACCTAGGTTTTCTACAAATTGAGAAGTTGGACCTCAATTTGGGGTCCAATTTAAAAACAAATCATATATTTGGATTCATGGGGGAATGGGTAACCGGGTTTTGGTCCGAACCTCGAGTTTCGACCACGTGGGTTCGGGGGTATTTTTGACCTTTTTGGGAAAAACCTTGAAAAATCTATTTTCATGCATTGGGGATGATTCATTTAGTAATTATTAATGTGATTAAGTAACTTATGACTAGATTCGAGCGGATTGGTGGTGGAATCAAGAGGTAAAGCTATACTAGAAGCGTGAGTTGTGTTTGGAGCATTCGAGGTAAGTGTTTGTTCTAACTTTGGCTTGAGGGATTAGGATTTGGATGTTATTTGCTACATGTTAACTGTGGAGTACGGTGTATAGGCATGGTGACGGTTATCTATGCACTGGAGTCTAGCATGACCGTGAGTCGTAGTTGCTTTTAAATTCGAAAGATGTGAAACAGTTGAGCTAATTACTTGCTAATATAATTATGAAGTGATAGTTGAGAAGCAGATGAGTTAAAGAAGGAAGTGTGGTATTTTTCCCTTGCCGGGACCTATTGTTGATTTGTTCTCCCTTGCCGGGACGTTTAATCTTGTTGTATATTCCCTTTCCCCGATTGGTTGTGACTGATGATTGGGTGAGGAAGAGAGATTATGCACGAAGGGTCTTTCCGTGCCATGTCTCTAATTATTTATACACGAAGGGTCTTTCCGTGCCATGTCTCTTATTATTTGAGCACGAAGGGTCATTCCGTGCCTTGAAGTGAGAGTTATGTGAGGAAAATCACGAAGGGTGATGTCGTGCACTATATTTGACAGTTTTGGTAAGTATTGAGAGTAAAAGCACGAAGGTTGGTGCCATGCAGTTGTTGATTCACTTGCTCTCTTTCATAGATGCTAATTATTCGGTTTCCATCTCTCTGTTCGTTGGTCTTATATCTAAATTGTTACACCCCACAGCATGTCCCCTCCCTATTATCTGTTTAAATTCTGTATATCTTTCCGTTGTTGCACATATATCTGTACAAGTTATTTGAGGTAGGTCCGGTCTAGCCTCGTCACTACCTCGCCGGGGTTAGGCCAGACACTTACCAGCACATGGGGTCGGTTGTGCTGATGCTACACTTCTGTGCCCTTTTTGTGCACAGATTCGGGAGTAGCTTACGGACCGCAGTAGCAGTAGATTGTGAGCGTGCCTTCAGTCCAGAGACTCCTAGGTAGTTCGCTGGCGTGCGTGGGCCCTGAGTCTCATCTATTTTATTTTTGTTTGTTTTCATTGTATCGAAGCAGACTCCTTATGTATTTTCTTTCAAACTCTTATTTGTAGTATCTTATAGTAGTCCGTGAGTATTGTGACACTAAATCTTGGGTAGAGGATGATGTTAATTTTTTCGCATTTTCGTTCATTTAATATTAAATTAAGGCTACCGCTTAAATTTATTGTTTTTATTATTATCTTGTTGAAAATTAGTTGAAAAGGTATGTTAAGGTTGGCTTGCCTAGTTCCGACAGTAGGCGCCATCACGACTCCCGATGGTGGGGAATCCGGGTCGTGACAAGTTGGTATCAGAGCCCTAGGTTACTTAGGTCTCACAACTCACGGACAAGCTCAGTAGAGTCTGAGGGATCGGTACGGAGACGTCTGTATTTATCCCGCAGAGGCTACTGAGTTAGGAAAACTTCACCTTGTTCATTCTTGTCGTGCGATTCTGTTTCTCAAGTACTGATTGTCTTTCCACTATGTTCTTTCGTAGATGGCGAGGACACGTGCTTCCTCTTCTATCGCGCAATAGCCTGAGCCCCCAGCCGCAGCCCCTATTAGGGGCAGAGGGCGAGGCCGAGGCCGAGGCCGGGGTAGAGTTCAGCCCCGAGCAGCATTTCCAGCGACGGAGCCTCAGGTCGATTTTGAGGTGGAGGTTGCGGCCCCAGCTATTCCAGTGGGCCCAGCGCAGGTCCCAGAGGGTTTCATAGCCACTCCAGTGCTTCAGGATGCTTTGGTCCGACTGGTAGGCTTTATGGAGGGCATTTCTAGGGCGGGTTTGCTTCCCGTAGCTCCAGCCATATCTCAGGCTGGGGGAGGAGTTCAGACTCCCGATACTCGTACTCCAGAGCCAGTAGCTCCTCAGGCTCAGGTTCCAGCAGTTCAACCAGCCGTGGTAGTTCAGCCAGCTGTGGCAGCCCAGCCAGCTATTGCGGCTCAGTCCAGCGATGGTGCGGCTATGTCCGTGGATGCTTTGTGGAGGCTTGATCGTTTCACCAAGCTCTTCACAACCACATATAGTGGCACCCCCTCAGAGGATGCTCAGGATTTCATATTCAGCTGTCATGAGGTTCTACGGACTATGGGCATTGTAGAGACCAATGGGGTCGACTTCGCCACTTTTCGCCTGGAAGGATCCGCCAAGACTTGGTGGAGGGATTTCTGTTTAGCCAGGCCAGTAGGGTCACCATCATTGACCTGGGATCAGTTTTCAGAGTTATTTCTGGGGAAGTTCCTTCCAATTACTCAGCGAGATGCTCTTCGCAGGCAGTTTGAGTGTCTCCAGCAGGGTCCTATGACGGTCACCCAGTATGAGACCCGGTTCATAGATCTCGCTCATCATGCCATTGTGATACTCCCCACCGAGAGAGAGGGTGCGGAGGTTTGTTGATGGGTTGGCCCAGCCGATCCGTGTTCAGATGGCCATGAGTGCCGGTGGTGAGATTTCATTTCAGGAGGCGGAAGATGGTGCCCGCCGGATAGAGATAGCACTTGCTCAAGGAGGTGGTCATGGGTCTGATAAGAGGCCCCATTATTCCGGTAGATTTAGTGGTACCTTGTCTGGATGTAGGGATTCATATGACAGAGGCCACTCTTAGAGGCCCTTCCAGTCGGCACTTCAGGTTTCTCATGGTACTCCAGGCGGTGGTGGTCCTCAGCAGTATTATTCGGGTCAGCAGACCTTCAGCGCACCATCAGCCCCCATCAGCGCACCGCCACTTCAGAGCTTCAGGGGAGGACATACAGGTTGACAGGGCCAGCAGTCCCAGCAGCCGAGGGCATGTTATGGTTGTGGTGACCCGAGTCACATTGTCAGGTTTTGCCCCCGAGCCTCGAGTAGTTCTCAGCAGCAGGGTCCTCGCCCTATGATTCAGGCAGTAGGTGATTCACAGGCCGCCCAGCCAGCTAGAGGTGGGGGTAGGGATCATAGGGGTGTAGGGAGAGACCATAGAGGTGGAGCTCGGACCGCCAGAGGCAGGGGTCAGCCAGCAGCCGATCGCCCCAGAGACACAGTTCAGGGAGGTGGGGGTAAGCCCCGTTGTTATGCTTTGCCGGCCAGGCCAGAGGCCGAGTCATCAGATGCTGTGATTACAGGTACTATTCTGGTCTGTGGTAGGGGTGCTTCTGTGTTATTTGACCCGAGATCTACGTATTCTTATGTGTCGTCCTATTTTGCACCCTATTTGATCATGCCTAGTGAGGCTTTGGGTATTCCTGTATATGTGTCCACACCGGTTGGTGAATCTATAGTGGTCGACCGAGTGCATCATTCATGTGTGGTGGTATTTGACAGTCTTGAGACCCGTGTCGACTTATTGCTTTTAGATATGGTGGACTTTGACGCTATA
Source organism: Nicotiana tabacum (assembly GCF_000715075.1). Lineage (NCBI taxonomy): Eukaryota > Viridiplantae > Streptophyta > Magnoliopsida > Solanales > Solanaceae > Nicotiana > Nicotiana tabacum. The sequence continues at coordinate 99,678,793 of NC_134084.1, read as the reverse complement.
TTGGGGATGGACTGGTTGTCCCCGTATCATGCTATTCTGGATTGTCACGCCAAGACCGTGACCTTGGACTTTCCAGATTTTCCCCAACTTGAGTGGAGAGGGACCCCAAGCCATGCCACCCGCAGTGTTATTTTGTATGTCAAGGCTCGACGTATGGTCGAGAAGGGGTGTCTAGCATGTCTAGCGTATGTTCGTGACTCTAGCGTAGAGGTTCCATCAATTGACTCTGTTCCTATTGTTCGGGAGTTCCCTGAGGTTTTCCCTTCAGACCTGCCGGGTATGCCGCTTGACAGGGATATTGATTTCTGTATTGATCTGGCTTCGGGCACTCAGCCTATTTCCATTCCGCCATATCGCATGGCCCCGCCAGAGTTGAAAGAGTTGAAAGAGCAGCTTCAGGACTTGCTTGATAAGGGTTTCATTAGACCCAATGTATCACCTTGGGGTGCACTAGTGTTGTTCGTGAAGAAAAAGGATGGGTCGATAAGGATGTGCATTGATTACCGGCAGTTGAACAAGGTGACGATAAAGAACAAGTATCCACTGCCGTGGATTGACGATTTGTTCGACCAACTTCAGGGTGCGAGGGTGTTTTCAAAGATAGATTTGAGATCTGGCTACCACCAACTGAGGATTAGGGCGTCTGATGTCCCTACGACTACATTTCGCACTCGGTATGGGCACTATGAGGGTTTGGTCATGTCATTCGGATTGACTAATGCCCCAGCAGCGTTCATGGAGTTGATGAACCGAGTGTTCAGACCTTATTTGGACTTGTTCGTGATAGTCTTCATTGACGATATTCTTATATACTCCCGCAGTCAGGAGGAACATGAGCAACACCTCAGAGTGGTCCTTCAGACCCTAAAGGATAGTCAGTCGTATGCTAAGTTCTCAAAGTGTGAGTTTTGGTTGAGTTCGGTCGCATTCCTGGGTCATGTCGTATCAGCAGCAGGTATTCAGGTAGACCCGAAGAAGATAGAGGCAGTCAAGAACTGGCCTCGACCAGTTTCAGCTACGGATATTTGGAGTTTCCTGGGGTTGGCAGGTTACTACCGTCGGTTCGTGGAGGGGTTTTCATCCATTGCAGCCCCTATGACCAGATTGACCCAGAAGGGTGTCTAGTTCAGGTGGTCGGACGAGTGTGAGGCAAGCTTTCAGAAGTTCAAGACGGCTCTGACTACGACACCGGTATTGGTTTTGCCCACAGGTTCAGGGCCATATACGGTCTATTGTGATGCGTCTCGTATTGGGCTTGGTGCAGTGTTGATGCAGGAAGGCAAAGTCATTGCCTATGCTTCGAGGCAGTTGAAGATCCACGAGAAGAATTATCCGGTTCATGATCTCGAGTTGGCAGCCATTGTTCATGCCTTGAAGATCTGGAGGCATTACTTATATGGCGTAACGTGTGAGGTTTACACTGATCACAAGAGTCTTCAGTATCTGTTCAAGCAGAAAGAGTTGAATTTGAGGCAGAGGACGTGGTTAGAGTTGCTAAAGGATTATGTTGTTACTATCTTATACCACCCGGGGAAGGCCAATGTGGTGGCCGATGCATTGAGCAGGAAGTCCGCCAGCATGGGTAGTCTTGCTTATATTCCAGTCAGCCAGAGATCGCTTGCTTTGGATGTTCAGGCCTTGGCCAATCGTCTTGTGAGGTTGGATATTTCTGAGCCTAGCAGAGTGTTAGCTTGCACGGTAGCTCGTTCCTCACTATTAGAGCATATCTGCGAGTGGCAGTTTGAGGATCCCCATTTGTGTGTCTTGAGAGACACGGTGCAGCGTGGAGGTGCCAAGAAAGTAACCTTAGATGATGATGGTGTATTGAGATCAGGGGCGAGTTTGTGTGCCCAATGTTGATGGGATTCGAGAGTTGATCTTAGCGGAGGCCCACAGTTCTCGGTATTCTATTCACCCGGGCGCCGCGAAGATGTATCAGGATCTGAGGCAGCACTATTGGTGGCGTAAGATGAAGAAAGACATCGTTGCGCATGTGGCTCGGTGTTTGAATTGTCAGCAGGTTAAGTACGAGCATCAAAGACCTGGTGGTCTATCTCAGAGGATTGCACTTCCCGAGTGGAAGTGGGAGAGGATTACGATGGATTTCGTTACTGGACTTCCGATGACTCGGAAAAAGTTTGATGCAGTTTGGGTCATTATTGATAGGCTGACCAAGTCAGCGCATTTTGTTCCTGTTGCAGTCACCTATTCGTCCGAAAGGTTAGCCGAGATTTATATCAGGGAGATTGTTCGCCTTCATGGGGTGCCGCTATCTATCATTTTGGATCGGGGTACGCAATTTACCTCGCATTTCTGGAGAGCGGTTCAGCGAGAGTTGGGCACCCAGGTTGAGTTGAGTACAACATTTCATCCCCAGACGGACGGTCAGTCCGAGAGGACTATTCAGATTCTTGAGGACATGCTCCGAGCCTGTGTCATTGATTTTGGAGGCTCGTGGGACCAATTTTTGCCTTTAGCAGAGTTCACCTACAACAACAGCTACCAGTCCAGCATTCAGATGGCTCCGTATGAGGCGTTGTATGGTAGGAGATGTCGGTCTCCAGTTGGATGGTTTGAGCCGGGAGAGGCTCGATTATTGGGTACGGATCTGGTTCAGGAAGCCTTGGACAAGGTCAGGATTATTCAGGATAGACTTCGTACAGCTCAGTCCAGAGAGAAGAGTTACGCAGACCGCAAGGTCAGAGATGTTGCCTTCATGGTTGGTGAGCGGGTATTGCTCCGTGTATCGCCTATGAAGGGCGTGATGAGATTTGGGAAGAAGGGCAAGCTCAGCCCTAGGTTCATCGGTCCATTTGAGATTCTTGATCGTGTGGGAGAGGTGGCTTATAGACTTGCCTTGCCACCTAGCTTGTCAGCTGTGCATCCCGTGTTTCATGTGTCTATGCTCCGGAAGTATCGCGGAGATCCATCGCACGTGTTAGATTTCAGCACTGTCCAATTGGACAAGGATCTGTCATATGAGGAGGAGCCGGTGTCTGTTCTAGACTGGCAGGTTCGACAGTTGAGGTCGAAGAGTTTTCCTTCGGTGCGTGTTCAGTGGAGAGGTCAGCCTCCTGAGGCATCGACCTGGGAGTCCGAGTCCGATATGTGGAGCCGTTACCCTCATTTATTTCCCGACTCAGGTACTTCTTTCTTTTGTCCGTTCGAGGACGAACAGTTGTTTTAGAGGTGGAGAATGTGATGACCCGAAGGGTCATCACCGTAGTTCTTCCTTGTTCCGCGCTTTTGAGGCCTTGAAACCTCGCTTTTAGTTGCCTCGATTGGCGTGCACAGTTCGGGCACGTAGCCGGAAAGTTTTTATGTTAGAATATGTGAATTATGTGAAACATTTGATGAATTTTGGTATTAATATGCATAATGTTGACTTCGGTCAACATTTTGGGTAAACGGACCCGGACCTGTGATTCGACGGTCCCGGAGGGTCCGTAGAAAATATGGGACTTGGGCGTGTGCCTGGAATCAAATTCTGAGGTCCCAAGCCCGAGAAATGAATTTTTGAAAGAAATTATTTTTCTGAAATTTGATATGAAAATTTGAAATAAAAAGGAGTTAGAAAATATAGGTATTGGGCTCGTATTTTGGTTCCGACGCCCGGTACAAGTCTTAAATATGTGTTAAGCACTATATGTAAAGTTTGGCTAAAGACGGACATCATATGACGAGTTTCGGACTAAAAATGGAGAATTTGAGTTATGAAAGTTGAAGAAAGAAAATCATGTGTTTGAGGCTTGATCCTATGTATATGATGTTATTTTGGCGATTTGATCGCACGAGTAAGTCCGTAAGATGTTTTTAAGGTTGTGTGCATGTTTGGTTTGGAGCCCCGAGGGCTCGGGTGAGTTTTGAATGGGGCCCGGGAGGTCTTGGACTTAAGAAAATGCAGGTTCAGGTGTTGCAGACACCAGCGCGGCCGAGGTCATTTCCGCGCGGCCGCGATGCATTTTTGTGCGGTCCGCGTGGCTGAGTCTGAGGGCTAGGGTTGCAGGACAACCAGCGCGGCCGCGCACCAAAATAGTGCGGTCCGCGCTGGAGGGTTCAGAGAATCCCCAATTTTTCTCCCACTCGGCTCGACCGCAACACATTTTTGTGCGGTTCGCGCCAGGTCCTCAGAAAGGTATACAAGTTCGGAAATCTCAGTCATTTTTCACTTTTCAAAAACCCAAAACCTAGGAGGCGATTTTCCAAACAACTTTTCTTCTCCAAAACGATTGGTAAGTGATTTCTAACTTAATTTCTTTATCCCTTAACATCTTTTAACATAATTTCAACTTCAAATCAAAGATTTTCATGGGGAAAATTGGGTGTTTTGGGTAGAACCTAGGTTTTCTACAAATTGAGAAGTTAGACCTCAATTTGGGGTCCAATTTAAAAACAAATCATATATTTGGATTCATGGGGGAATGAGTAACCGGGTTTTGGTCCGAACCTCGAGTTTCGACCACGTGGGTCCGGGGGTATTTTTGACCTTTTTGGGAAAAACTTTGAAAAATCTATTTTCATGCATTGGGGATGATTCATTTAGTAATTATTAATGTGATTAAGTAACTTATGACTAGATTCGAGCAGATTGGTGGTGGAATCAAGAGGTAAAGCTATTCGAGGTAAGTGTTTGTTCTAACTTTGGCTTGAGGGATTAGGATTTGGATGTTATTTGCTACGTGTTAACTGTGGAGTACAGTGTATAGGTATGGTGACGGTTATCTATGCACTAGAGTCTAGCATGACCGTGAGTCGTAGTTGCTTTTAAATTCGAAAGATGTGATACAGTTGAGCTAATTACTTGCTAATATAATTATGAAGTGATAGTTGAGAAGCAGATGAGTTAAAGAAGGAAGTGTGGTATTTTTCCCTTGCCGGGACCTATTGTTGATTTGTTCTCCCTTGCTGGGACGTTTAATCTTGTTGTATATTCCCTTTCCCTGATTGGTTGTGACTGATGATTGGGTGAGGAAGAGCGATTATGCACGAAGGGTCTTTCCGTACCATGTTTTGATAATTATGCACGAAAGGTCTTTCCATTCCATGTCTCTAATTATTTATGCACGAAGGGTCTTTCCGTGCCATGTCTCTAATTATTTGAGCACGAAGGGTCATTCCGTGCCTTGAAGTGAGAGTTATGTGAGGAAAAGCACGAAGGGTGATGTCGTGCACTATATTTGACAGTTTTGGTGAGAATTGAGAGTAAAAGCACGAAGGTTGGTGCCGTGCAGTTGTTGATTCACTTGCTCTCTTTCATAGATGCTAATTATTCGGTTTCCATCTCTCTGTTCGTTGGTCTTATATCTAAATTGTTACACCCCACAACATGTCCCCTCCCTATTATCTGTTTAAATTCTGTATATCTTTCCGTTGTTGCACATATATCTGTACAGGTTATTTGAGGTAGGTCCGGTCTAGCCTCGTCACTACCTCGCCGGGGTTAGGCCAGGCACTTACCAGCACATGGGGTCGGTTGTGCTGATGCTACACTTCTGTGCCCTTTTTGTGCACAAATTCGGGAGTAGCTTACGGACCGCAGTAGCAGTAGATTGGGAGCGTGCCTTCAGTCCAGAGACTCCTAGGTAGTTCGCTGGCATGCGTGGGCCCTAAGTCTCATCTATTTTATTTCTGTTTGTTTTCATTGTATCGAAGCAGACTCCTTATGTATTTTCTTTCAAACTCTTATTTGTAGTATCTTATAGTAGTCCGTGAGTATTGTGACACTAAATCTTGGGTAGAGGATGATGTTAATTTTTTCGCATTTTCGTTCATTTAATATTAAATTAAGGCTACCGCTTAAATTTATTGTTTTTATTATTATCTTGTTGAAAATTAGTTGAAAACGTATGTTAAGGTTGGCTTGCCTAGTTCCGACAGTAGGCGCCATCACGACTCCCGATGGTGGGGAATTCGGGTCGTGACATAAAGTAAACATACATGCTAGAGAAAGAAACATCACAAAATCAGTCAATATTAAAAAGGACAATTATTTCTTTTTTCTTCTTGAAGAATATTTGTTTGAAGAGTCAATTTGCATAAATGGACATCAAGCAAATAACAAAACTTTGGCTATACAATTGCTATCATTAATTTCAATTTAGCACATTCAATGACTTGAAGGGTATAAGCTGAAACTCCTTCATTTAGTTATAGTCAAGCCAATATTGCAAGGGTATAATATTTTTTTCGTTGAAGAATATTAGTTTTGAATCATTAGATTATGTGAAAGGTTTTTTTTTCAAACTCAACAAGAGATTAATTGGTTTCTAATTGATAATTTCTATAGCGACTTTTAAGTGTAACAAAGAGTATATATAAAGAAAAAATTGGTATGACGTGATTTTTTTTTAAATGTAAACAAATTATTTCAAAAAAACTCTTTACTTTTTTATTCAAAGATAATAAAAAGATAAGATATTTTTGAACATTAGTAGAGAGTTTTAAAATTATTATAATAGAAGTTATATCATGGATAAACTCAAAAAACCGGAAATCTTATGGAATATATACATAATATCTGACCATATTTATTATTTACTTTTTATAATATAAATAGATGATATACCAACAACACACGATTATAAACATATTATGTATGGATTATATATAAATTATACATCATTTAATTTTTTTAATTTAAGAGGTCTAGTGAGCACCTATTTAGGCTGATTAGATAAAGCCAAAAGAAAAATTTGAATAATTTCAATCAAAGGCTAAAAATATAATTAAAGTTCATATATAGTGAAATAAATTAATTTTTTGTAACAAAATAAATTATGACATAAAAAATAAGATAAAAGAAATAAATATTGAAAAAAATATAGAAAGATCTAAAAACGAGAAATAAACGATGAAAACAAATTTCTTCTTATGTTCATCTTTGTTGAATATAAAAGATTTGAAAGTTAATCTCATCGATTTCAAATATATTTTTTTTCAACTCAAATACATAGATTATAAGACAAGGATATCTTCGAATATTTTTGTTTAATTTACATTATGTGTCGTTTTTAAAAAATCAATATTACTAACAAGCTGATATGGTATTCGAATTTAAATTGGAATGCAATTTGAGTAGTTTGCATTGAAGTTAAGCCAAGTATGGTGTCGAAAAATAAACTACTCGACAATTTTAAGACAATATATGTAATATTTTATAATAACAATAAACTAAGTTAACATTTAATGATTCAAAGAACAAAATTTTTCTATATATAGGGTATTAAAAATTCAAATTTTGGGGCTAGAGATATCGATAAACTTAAAGTGGAGTCATACTGAAATAAATCCGGCCAAAGAATCATTTAAATTTTTAGATAGCCGATTAAAGTGAATTTTAAATTAAGGATAATATTTTCACTTGCATCATTATAAAGATAATCATTATTATAATATATATAAAGTTTTAAAAATTGAAATTTCAAAATAGAAATATTTTTTGAAAGATAAAATCATACCAAATAAGAGTTCAAGTCGTAGTATAAGAGTCACGTCGTAATCAAAGAATCATTTATATCGTGTCAACCTTTGTGCTTTGCCATAAATATGAGTTATTATGCTACTTTGTGGCTATTTTTAGGTTCCAATGATACCTATGAGAATAATGCAAAAATAAAATTATCACTACGAGAATTGAGAAAATATTAGTCTTTTTGTAGTGTTTCTTAATTAATATCTAACGATTATCTATAATTATTTAGAAGGTTCAAATGTTAAGATTATTTACATATAATTCAAATAACTCAGATATTTAACATGGTTAACGTCAAATATCAAAATGGAGTAAAAAAAATTCACTAGCTAAAGAATTTTTTTATATTTTTAGATAGCCAACTAAAATGAGTTTTGAATTAAAATTAATATTTTCAATTACATTATTATAAAAATAATTATTATTGAAAAATAATGTTTTAGAAACTAAAATTTTAAGAAAGAAATATTTTTAAGAGATATCAACACACCAAATAAGAGTTCTAGTAGTGGTAAAAGAGTTAAGTCTTATCCAAAGAGTCATTCATTGTCTCAACATTTGATTGTTTTGCCATAAATATGAGTTATTATTTTGCTTCCTGACTATTTTTAGGATCCAATGACACCGGCAAGAATGATATCAAAAAAAATAATAGAAGAAATGGTTAATTTTTTTTCATGTAGTTAATATCCAATGATTATCTATATTTACTGAGAAAATGTAAATTTTAAAATTATTTACATACAATCCAAATAACTTAAATATTTGACATGATTAGTATCCGCGCATCCGCGCGGGTACTAATACTAGTTAAAAATAACCACACAAAAAAAAAAGAACAAAGAAGACATTAAAGGACCTTAACCTAACTAGTGTATTTTTAGGTTTAGCTCTAAACCAAACCTAAAAATGGGAGTATTTGTTTGTTTCCATTAGACTTTTTATCTTATTTCAACCCAAACCCAATACTATTCGGTATTATGTCCCCCTTTCCCCTTTTTATATTTATTAAGTCGACACATTCCTAAACAAACTCCAATACATCTTTTTTCAAAATCAATTACTTCTTTTTTTATTTAAATGTATTAACAACTCAGTGATTTGGCTAATTCGAATCCATATAGGCACATAGAGATCTAACGTGCTTCCTATCGAATTCTTTTTTATTTTTATGATTTAAACTTAAGACCTCGAGTTAATTATGAGGAAATTTCAACTATTTCGCCACATTTCATGGTGCTAAAATCAATTATTTGTCACTAAATTCGTACACATGACTTTGGCATGGGAGGGAGGGAATTCAGTGAAGGGGTAAATGACTCGTTTTTGCCTTATCACCCTACGATTTGGATTAGATACAAATCAATTAATCATGAATTTATAAGTTTGTCAATTACGATACTGGATTATTGGTAAATATTATACACATCCGAAATACAATTTTTGAGAAGAAAAAAGATGCTTTAGAAAATATTATAAACACCCCAATAAATAATGATAAACGATGTCATTATTTTCCTTAGGAATTTGTTTTGGCACTTGTGTGTAAATTATGTGCGTAATTTCCTTAAATGTATCCATTACTTAAAACTTTCTATATATGCCCTCCGCCATATATATACGATATACATAAACATGCAAGTATACCTTTGGGGGCTGCCCCTCTAGATCTTTTTTGTAATTTAAATTAGTGGACATTAACGAATCATTATTGTGGACGTAGTGCATGACACAACTAATTCGACTCAAAGTCCGGCACTGATAGAAGTGTCACGACCCAAAATCTAACCATGATTGTGATGACGCCTATCGTGTTACAAGGTAAGCCTATTTCCCAAATATTACTACTAATTTGATTATAAGAATTTAATAAAACATTTTTAATAATTTAATTCCTGATAAACTAAACAAACTCTAAATATAAATAATATAAAATACGTAAACGAGCCCCAAACATTGGGGTGTCACTAAGTCATGAGCATATAAAACTATAAACTAAGGTATATAAACTGTCTAACTGTCCCAAAGAAGAAATGACAAGAGGAGTAACAAGGTCCTGCGGATGCTAGCAGCTACCTTGTAGTCTCCAAAGATAGCCGGCCTGAACTCAACGATCGTCGCGCTCTAACTCACATGGATCTGCACATAAAGTACAGGATGTAGTATGAGTACAACCAACTCAGTAGTAACAGAAATAACTAAGGAACTGAGCAGTAGTGACTCGCTAAGTAAAACAGTCCAATTTATTTTTCATAATTTTAAAAATAAGAGGAATAAACAGGTAAATTCCATAACTCAGTAAATGCCACAAAGAAATTTAACAGATAAATGCAGCAACATCACAAATAAATACAACCTCACAGCAGTGTCAGTCCATCACTCATCACTCACACTCAGCACTCAACACACTCAAAACACTCAACACTTTGCACTCACTGGGGGTGTGTACAGACTCCGGAGGGGCTCCTAAATCCCAAGCACTAAGCACGGACAACTCACGTGCTACCATATCAATACCTGGATCCGCACGGTCAACTCACGTGCTACGCGGACAACTCACACGCTATGGTATCAATACCTGGACCCACACGGTCAACTCACGTGCTGCGCGGACAACTCACGTGCTATGGTATCAATATCCTCACAACCAGGCCCTCGGCCTCACCCATTCATGTACCTTACTAGCCTCACCATCATCAACAAATAAGGGGACACAACCCACATCAAGTATCACAACATATTAGCAAATAATAGAGACTGAAGTAAACATGTACAATAATTTCTATGACTGAGTACAAATAATGTGAGCATGAATAAAGCCGAAGCATGATCTCTAACATGAAGGTAGACAAGTTCAACAACAAGTAACTACGTAAACACATATGATGGCCATGAGGCCTCACGGGATGGACCAAGTCTCAATCCCTCGGGGTATACACCCACACCCGTCACCTAGCATGGGTATCACCTCCAAACAATCACATGATATCAAATTCTCCGGGTTAGTACCCTCAAATCCAGAGTTAAAACTGTTACTTACCTCAACCGCATAAAATCCTACTCCGAGATGCCCTCGTCTCTGGATTCGGTCTCCAAAAGCTTCGAATCTAACCATAATCAGATTAATACCATCACCATGTGCTAAAGAATCGAATCCCACAATAAAAACTACAAAATATGCCAAAAATCAGAAATCGGCCAAAATTCGGCCACCGGGCCCACGTCTCGGAATCAGTCAAAAATGGCAGAATCATAAACCTCGTTCTCTCCCGAGTCTAACTGTGTTTTAAAACAAAATTTCCATTTTCTGAGTGTGACGACCCAAAAGGGGTAATCACCTGTTTCTAATTGAAATATGTGTTTCCGAGGCCCTGAAAACCTCATTTAGAGTCGCTTCGATTTGTGTGCATAGTCCAGGCGCGTAGCCGGAAAGCTTAAATGTGAAATCTTGTGAAAATTGCTAAGTTTTGACCTCGAAATGAATAAGTTTGACTCCGGTCAACATTTTGGGTAAACGGACCCGGACCCGTAATTTGACGGTCCCGGAGGGTCCGTAGGAAAATATGGGACGTGGGCGTATGCCCGGAATCGAATTCTGAGGTCCCAAGCCCGAGTTATGAATTTTTAAGTGAAATTGTTCTCTGAAAATGTTTAAAGAAAATGGAAATAAAATCTGATAGAAAGCAATGGTATCGGGCCCGTATTTTGGTTCTGGCGCCCGGTACGAGTCTTATATATGTTTTGAATCACTCCTGTAAAGTTTGGTAAAAAACGGACATCGTTTGACGTGATCCGGACCCAAATTGGGAAAATTGATGTTTAAAAGGAAATCTAAGAAATTTCATGGATCTTGAGGCTCAATTCGATGTTCATGATGTTATATTGGTGATGTGATCACACGAATATGTTCGTAGGGTGTTTTTGAGGTAGTGTGCATACTTGGTTTAGAATTTCGAGGGCTCGGGTGAGTTTCTAGTAGGTTCCGACATGCCTTAGGCTTTAAAAGATCAGATATTGCAGGTTTAGGAATTTTGACAGGTCTCTGAACCCTTTTGCGTGGCCCGCGAGGAAACACGTGCGACAGCGGTCGCTTTTGCGCGGTCCGTGGTGGGTGCTGCGCGTCCGCGGTCGGCGTTGCGCGGTCCGTGCAGGGTATAGATCCGCAGGCCTTCAGGAAGCCTGCGCGGCCGTGGTCCTTCTTGCGCGGTCCGCGGTGGGAGCTTCAGAGGGGTATAAATACACGTGAATTTCAGTTATTTTACACTTTTCAAAACCCCAAAACATAAGAGGCGATTTTCCAAATGACTTTTCTTCTCCGAAACGATTGGTAAGTGATTTCTAACTTATTTTCTTCACTTCTTAACATCTTTTAACATGATTTCAACTTCAAATCAAAGATTTTCATGGGGAAATTGGGTGATTTGGGTAGAACCTAGGTTTTTTTTTCTAAAATTAGGGATTTGGACCTCAATTTCAGGTCCGATTTCAAAACAAACCATATATTTGAATTTGTGGGGGAATGGGTAATCGGGTTTTGGTCTGAACCTCGGGTTGCGACCACGTGGGCCCAGTGGTGAATTTTTACTTTTGGGCAAAACTTTGGAAAACTCATTTTCATGCATTGGGGTTGATTCATTTAGCATTTATTAATGTGATTAAGTAACTTATGATTAGATTCGAGCGGGTTGGTGGTAGAATCAAGAGGTAAAGCTATAATTGAGACTTGGGTGGTGTTCAAGGCATCGAGGTAAGTGTTTAGTTTAACCCTAGCTTGAGGGATTAGGAGTTGAGTCATATTTGCTACTTGCTTCTTGTTGAGTACGACGTATAGGCATGGTGACGAGTATCTATACGTTGGTGTCAAGCATGACCGTGGGTCTTAACTTGAAAGTTGTTGTGTTTTTGAATGACACCTTGTATACTTTAATTAATTATCCTCTATGATTAGGTGTTTCCATTAATTTAACTGAGTACTAGCAAAGTGAGATTGGTTACAGCTGATTCTCCCTTGCCGGGATTTCTATTTTGATATCCTTGTTCCCTTGCCGGGAAGTTATTATATTACTTATGTTCCCTTGCCAGGATTTCTTGTGATTGTGTGATGAACCGAAATGGGAGCGGGTGGTACGCCTACCACAAGATATGATGAAATGGGAGCGGGTAGTACGCCTACCACAAGATATTATGAAATGGGAGCGGGTGGTACGCCTACCACAAGATATTATAAAATGGGAGCGGGTGGTACGCCTACCACAAGAGATTATGAAATGGGAGCGGGTGGTACGCCTACCACAAGATATTATGAAATGGGAGCGGGTGGTACGCCTACCACAAGATATTATGAAATGTGAGCGGGTGGTACGCCCACCATAAGATTGATGAAATGGGAACGGGTGGTACGCCTACCATAAGATTGATGAAATGGGAGCGGGTGGTACGCCTACCACAAGATATTATGAAATGGGAGCGGGTGATACGCATACCACAAGATATAATGAAATGGGAGCTGGTGGTACGCCTACCACGAGATATGAGAAATGGGATCGGGTTTCACGCCTGCAACAAGAGGAAACTGAAAGTGAAAGTTGCCTTTATTTTCTTCATTTGTGATAGAAGTTATAGTGCTCGCTTCCTTATTATTCCCTGTTATTTCCTTTAACTGCTATCCCCGAAGCATGTTCCCGTTCCCCAGCTTAAACTGCTTATTACTTGTTTACTTGTCCGCCACATATTATATAACTATATAGGTTTATCTGGAGTCTGGTCCTAGCCTCGTCACTACCTCACCGGGGTTAGGCCAGACACTTACAAGCACATGGGGCCGGTTGTGCTGATACTACGCTCTGTGCTCTTTTGCACAGATCCAGGTTTTGGATAGCAGCAGTAGTGCGAGAGCCAACCTTCAGTCCAGTGAGACACTAAGGTAGCCTTGCAGGCGTTCGCAGGCCCGGCGTCTCCTCTATCTTTTATTTCCGTCTGTTATCTCATATATTCGAGACAATACAGTTTATATTTTCTTTCAAACGGTTGTATTTATCACTCTTAGAAGTTCGTGAGTAATGTGACACCAGTTCTTGGGTAGAGGCATATGTTGATTCTCACATTATTGTTCAGTTTCTTTAAACTTAAGTCTTCCGCTTATTTATTTAATTCTGTTGCTTTCATGCTATCGCTGATAATTGTTAATGAAGTAAGCCGTTAAGGATTGGCTTGCCTAGCTCTCATTAGTAGGCGCTATCATGACTCCTGAGGGTGGAAAATCTAGGTCGTGACAAGTTGGTATCATAGCTCTAGGTTACATAGGTCTCACAACTCACGGACAAGCTCAGTAGAGTCTGAGGGATCGGTACGAAGACGTTTGTATTTATCCCCAGAGGCTACCGAGTTAGGAAAACTTCACTTTTGTTATTTCTTGTCGTGCGGATTTGTTCCTCAAATGCTAATTGAACTTCTACTCTGTTCTTCGCAGATAGCGAGAACACGCGCTTCCTCATCTACTGATCATCATCCCGAGCCCCCTACAGCAACACCCACTAGGGGCAGAGGGTGAGGCCGAGGCCGTGCTAGAGGTCGAGGTAAGGGCAGAGCTCAGCCCCGAGCAGCGGCACCAGTGGCAGAGCCTCAGGTTGATTTTGAGTAGGAGGGTCCAGCCCCAACAGTTTTGGTGGGCCCAGCTCAGGTCCCCAAGGGGTTTATCGCTACCCCAGTTCTTCAGGATGCTCTGGTTCTTTTGGTGGGCCTTATGAAGAGTGTCACCCGAGCAGGTTTACTTCCTGTATCACTAGCCACTTCTCAGGCTAGAGGAGGGGCTCAAACTCCTGCTATACGCACTCCGGAGCAGGTAGCTCCCTAGATTCAGGTTCCAGCGGTTCAGCCAATGGTGGCAGTTCAGCCGGGTGTAGTGGCTCAAACCGGTGATGGAGCGGCTATGTCCGCCGATGCTTTGTGAAGAGTGGACAGATTCACCAAGCTCTTCACTACTACTTTTAGCGGAGCTCCTTCTGAGGATCCCCAGGATTTCTTATACAGCTGCCACGAGGTTCTCAGGAACATGGGCATTGTTGAGACCAATGGGGTCGATTTTGCTGCATTTCGCTTATCTGGATCCGCCAAGAGTTGGTGGAGGGATTATTGCTTAGCGAGACCAGCCGGATCGCCATCTTTGACATGGGAGCAGTTTTCAGTGTTGTTTCTGGAGAAGTTTCTCCCTGTGATGCAGAGAGAAGCTTATCAGAGGCAGTTTGAGCGCCTTCAGTAGGGTTCCATGACGGTCACTCAGTATGAGACCAGGTTTATCGATCTAGCTCTCCATGCTCTTGTCCTACTTCCCACCGAGAGAGAGAGGGTGAGGAGGTTTATTGATGGTCTTATTCAGCCGATTCATCTTCAGATGGCCAAGGAGGCCGGGAGTGAGATTACATTTCAGGAGGCGACCAATGTGGCCCACAGAGTTGAGATGGTTCTGTCACAGGGAGGTGGTCATGGGTCGGATAAGCGGCCCCATCATTCAGGTAGATTCAGTGGTACCTCGTCTGGAGGTAGAGATTCATATGGTAGAGGCCATCCTCCTAGGCCCTTTCAGTTAGCTCTTCAGGTCTCCCATGGTACTTCAGGTGGTCGTGGTTCTCAGACACACTATTTTGATCATCAGCCTTACAGTGCACCATCAACACCTATCAGTGCACCGCCGCTTCAGAGCTTCCAGAGTCATCAGCCCCAAAAACCGAGGGCTTGTTTTACTTGTGGCGACACGAGGCACATTGCTAAGTATTGCCCTCGAGCTCCGAGCAGTTTTCCGCATCAGGGTTCTCGTGCTATGGTACAGGCACCAGGTGTTCCACAGCCTGCCCAACCAGTTAGAGGTGGGGGTAGAGGTGCTAGAGGTGGAGGTAGAGGTCCTAAAAGTGGAGCTCATGCACCAGCAGGCCGTCCCAGAGAGGTAGTTCAGGGTGGTGGGGCCCAGCCCCGATGTTATGCACTTCCA
This sequence comes from Nicotiana tabacum, assembly GCF_000715075.1. Classification (NCBI taxonomy): domain Eukaryota; kingdom Viridiplantae; phylum Streptophyta; class Magnoliopsida; order Solanales; family Solanaceae; genus Nicotiana; species Nicotiana tabacum. The sequence goes on along the minus strand of NC_134084.1, from coordinate 99,663,338 downwards.
GTCAGGCCCGAGGCTAAGTCTTCAGATGTAGTCATTACAGGTACTATACTGGTTTGTGATAGAGATGCTTCAGTGCTAGTTGATCCAGGGTCTATGTTTGTACGTGTCATCTTATTTTGCCCCGTACCTGGTCATGCCTAGTGATTCATTGAGTATTCCTGTTTATGTGTCTACACCGGTGGGTGATTCTATTATGGTTGACCGAGTTCATCGTTCTTGTATTGTAGTGTTTGGGGGTCTTGAGACCCGTGTTGATTTGTTGCTTTTAGACATGGTCGACTTCAATGTTATATTGGGAATGGATTGGTTATCCCCATACCATGCTATCTTGGATTGTCATGCCAAGACCGTGACCTTAGCCTTACCGGGTTTGCCCCGTTTAGAGTGGAGAGAGACCCCTGGTCATTCTACCCATAGTGTTATCTCTTATGTGAAGGCTCGGCGTATGGTCGAGAAGGGGTGTTTGGCCTATTTGGCTTATGTTCGCGATTCTAGTGTGGAGGTCCCTTCTATTGATTTTGTACCCATTGTTCGGGAGTTTCCTGAGGTTTTTCCTTCAGACCTGCCGGGTATGCTGCCCGATAGGGATATCGACTTTTGCATTGATTTGACTCCGGGCACCCAGCCCATTTCTATCCCGCCATATCGTATGGCCCCGCCAGAGTTGAAAGAGTTAAAGGAACAGTTGCAGGATTTGCTTGAGAAGGGTTTCATTAGACCCAGCATTTCGCCTTGGGGTGCGCCGGTGTTGTTTGTGAAGAAAAAGGATGGTTCGATGAGAATGTGCATTGATTACCGACAATTGAACAAGGTTACGATCAAGAATAAGTATCCACTGCCGAGGATTTATGATTTGTTTGATCAACTTCAGGGTGCCAAGGTATTTTCAAAGATTGACTTGAGATCTGGCTACCATCAGTTGAGGATTAGGGCATCCGACGTCCCTAAGACAGCTTTTCGCACTCGGTACGGGCATTATGAGTTCTTGGTTATGTCATTCGGGTTGATCAATGCCCCAGCAACATTTATGGAGTTGATGAACTGAGTGTTCAGGCCTTATTTGGACCTGTTCGTGATAGTTTTTATTGATGATATTATGATATATTCTCGCATCCAGGAGGAGCACGAGCAACACCTCAGAGTGGTTCTTCAGACTCTGAAGGATAGTCAGTTATATGCTAAGTTCTTGAAGTGTGAGTTCTGGTTGAGTTCAGTGACATTCCTGGGCCATGTTATATCAGTAGAGGGTATTTAGGTTGATCCAAAGAAGATTGAGGCAGTCAAGAACTGGCCTAGACCAGCATCAGCTACAGAGATTCAGAGTTTCTTGGGATTGGCAGGCTACTATCGTCGGTTCGTGGAGGGTTTCTCATCTATTGCAGCCCCGATGACCAGGTTGACCCAGAAGGGTGCCCAGTTCAGATGGTCGGACGAGTGTGAGGCAAGCTTTCAGAGGCTCAAGACAGCCCTGACTACGGCGCCGGTGCTAGTTTTGCCCACAGGTTCAGGGCCTTACACCGTTTATTGTGATGCATCTCGCATTGGACTTGGTGCAGTGTTGATGCAGGATGGCAAGGTCATTGCCTATGCTTCGAGGCAGTTGAAGGTTCATGAGAAGAACTATCCAGTGCATGATTTGGAGTTGGCAGCTATTGTCCACGCATTGAAGATTTGAAGACACTATCTATATAGCATGGCGTGTGAGGTGTTCACGAATCATCAAAGTCTTCAGTATTTGTTCAAGCAAAAGGAGTTGAATTTGAGGCAGAGGAGGTGGTTGGAGTTGTTGAAAGATTTTGATATCACTATCCTAAATCACCCGGGAAAGGCCAATGTGGTGGCCGATTCTTTGAGTAGAAAGTCAGCCAGTATGGGCAGTCTTGCTTATATTCCAGTTGGTGAGAGGCCGCTTGCCTTGGATGTTCAGGCTTTGGCCAATCGGTTTGTGAGGTTGGATATTTCTGAGCCTAGTCGAGTATTAGCTTGCACGGTCGCTCGTTCTTGGTTATTGGAGCGTATCCGTGATTGACAGTTTGATGATCCCCATTTGTGTGTCCTTAGAGACACGGTGCGGTGTGGGGGTGCCAAGCAGGTTATCTTAGGTGATGATGGAGTTCTAAGATTGCAGGGCCGAGTTTTCATGCCTAATGTGGATGGGCTTCGAGAGTTGATTTTAGAGGAGGCCCATAGTTCCTGGTACTCTATCCATCCGGGCGCCGCGAAGATATATCAGGATTTGCGGCAGCATTATTGGTGGCGTAGAATGAAGAAGGATATCGTTGCCTATGTGGCTCGCTGTTTGAATTGTCAGTAGGTTAAGTATGAGCATCAGAGGCCTGGTGGTCTATTACAGAGGATTGAGCTTCCCGAGTGGAAGTGGGAGAGAATCACTATGGACTTCATTACTGGACTTCCGTTGACCCTGAAGAAGTTCGATGCAATTTGGGTCATTGTTGATAGGCTGACCAAGTCAGCGCATTTTATTCCTGTGGCAGTCTCCTATTCGTCCGAAAGTTTAACTAAGATCTATATCCGGGAGATTGTTCGTCTTCATGGTGTGCCGATATCTATCATTTTGGACCGAGGTACGCAGTCCACCTCGCATTTCTAGAGAGCATTTCAGCAAGGGTTAGGCACCCAAGTTGAGTTGAGTACAACATTTCATCCTCAGACGGATGGACAGTCCGAGCGGACTATTCAGATATTGGAGGATATGCTCCGAGCTTGTGTTATTGACTTTAGAAGTTCGTGGGATCAGTTCTTGCCTTTAGCAGAGTTTGCCTACATCAACAACTACCAGTCGAGTATCCAGATGGCTCCTTGTGAGGCTTTATATGGTAGGCGGTGTCAATCTCCGGTTGGATGGTTTGAGCCGGGAGAGGCTCGGTTGTTGGGTACAGATTTGGTTCAGGAGGCCTTGGACAAGCTCAAGATCATTCAGGATAGGCTTCGTACAGCTCCGTCCAGGCAAAAGAGCTATGCAGATCATAAGGTTCGAGACATGGCTTTTATGGTTGGTGAGCGGGTGTTGCTCCGAGTGTCGCCTATGAAGGGCGTGATGAGATTTGGGAAGAAGGACAAGCTTAGCCCTAGGTTCATTGGTCCATTTGAGATCCTTGATCGAGTGGGAGAGGTGGCTTATAGACTTGCATTGCCGCCTAGCTTATCAGTCGTGCATCCAGTGTTTCATATGTCCATGCTTTGGAAATATCACAACGATCCATCCCACGTGTTAGATTTCAGCACTGTCCAGTTGGACAAGGATTTGTTGTATGAGGAGGAGCCGGTGGCTATTCTAGACCGATAGGTTCGCCAGCTGAGGTCGAAGAGTTTTCCTTCGATTCGTGTTCAGTGGAGAGGTCAGCCCCCTAAGGCATCGACCTGGGAGTCCGAGTCCGATATGCTGGACCGGTATCCCCATCTTTTCCCTGACTTAGGTACTTCCTTCTTCTGTCCGTTCGAGGACGAACGATTGTTTTAGAGGTGGAGAATGTGAACATCACCTATTTCTAATTGAAATCTGTGTTTCTGAGGCCCTGAAAACCTTATTTAGAGTCGCCTCGATTTGTGTGCGCAGTCCGGGCACGTAACCGGAAAGTTTAAATGTGAAATCTTGTGCAAATTGCTAAGTTTTGACCTCGAAATGAATAAGTTTAACTTCGATCAATATTTTGGGTAAACAGACCCGGACCCATGATTTGAAAGTCCCGGAGGGTCCGTAGGAAAATATGGGATGTGGGCGTATGCCCAGAATCGAATTCTGAGGTCCCAAGCCCGAGTTATGAATTTTTAAGTGAAATTGTTCTCTGAAAATGTTTAAAGAAAATGGAAATGAAATCTGATTAGAAAGCAATGGTATCAGGCCCGTGTTTTGGGTTCGGCGCCCGATACGAGTCTTATATATGTTTTGAATCACTCCTGTAAAGTTTGGTAAAAAACGAATGTCGATTGACGTGATCCGGACCCAAATTGGGAAAATTGATGTTTAAAAGGAAATCTGAGAAATTTCATGGATCTTGAGGCTCAATTCTATGTTCATGATGTTATATTGGTGATGTGATCACACGAATATGTTCGTAGGGTGTTTTTGAGGTAGTGTGCATACTTGGTTTAGAATTTTGTGGGCTCGGGTCAGTTTCTAGTAGGTTCCGGGATGCCTTAGGCTTTAAAAGATCAGATGTTGCAGGTTCAGGAATTTTGACAGGTCTCTGAACCCTTTTTCGTGGCCCGCGAGGAAACGCGTGCGGCCGCGATCACTTTTGCGCGGTCCGCGGTGGGTGCTGCGCGGCCGCGGTCGACTTTGCGTGGTCCGCGCGGGGCATAGATCCGCAGGCCTTCAGGAAGCCTGCGCGGTCGCGGTCCTTCTTGCGCGGTCCGCGGTGGGAGCTTCAGAGGGGTATAAATACATGTGAATTTCAGTTATTTTACACTTTTCAAAACCCCAAAACATAAGAGGCGATTTTCCAAACGACCTTTCTTCTCCGAAATGATTGGTAAGTGATTTCTAACTTATTTTCTTCATTTCTTAACATCTTTTAACATGATTTAAACTTCAAATCAAAGATTTTCATGGGAAAATTGGGTGATTTGGGTAGAACCTAGTTTTTTTTTTAAAATTAGGGATTTGGACCTCAATTTCAGGTCCGATTTCAAAACAGACCGTATATTTGAATTTGTGGGGGAATGGGTAATCGGGTTTTGGACCGAACCTCGGGTTGCAACCACATGGGCCCGGGGGTGAATTTTTACTTTTGGGTAAAACTTTGGAAAACTCATTTTCATGCATTGGGGTTGATTCATTTAGCATTTATTAATGTGATTAAGTAACTATGACTAGATTCGAGCGGATTGGTGGTGGAATCAAGAGGTAAAGCTATAATTGAGACTTTAGTGGTGTTCAAGGCATCGAGGTAAGTGTTTGGTTTAACCCTAGCTTGAGGTATTAGGAGTTGAGTCATATTTGCTACTTGCTTCTTGTTGAGTACGACGTATAGGCATGGTAACGAGTATCTATACGTTGGTGTCAAGCATGACCGTGGGTCTTAACTTGAAAGTTGTTGTGTTTTTGAATGACACCTTGTATACTTTAATTAATTATCCTCTATGATTAAGTATTTCCATTAATTGAACTGAGTACTAGCAAAGTGAGATTGGTTATAGCTGATTCTCCCTTATCGGAATGACTATTTTGATATCATTGTTCCCTTGATGGGAAGTTATTATATTACTTATGTTCCCTTGCCGGGATTTCTTGTGATTGTGTGATGAACCGAAATGGGAGAGGGTGGTACGCCTACCACAAGATTGATGAAATGGGAGCGGGTGGTACGCCTACCACAAGATATTATGAAATGGGAGCGGGTGGTACGCCTACCACAAGTATTATGAAATAGGAGCGGGTGGTACGCCTACCACAAGATATTATGAAATGGGAGCAGGTGGTACGCCTACCACAAGATTGATGAAATGGGAACGGGTGGTACGCCTACCACAAGATTGATGAAATGGGAGCGGGTGGTATGCCTACCACAAGATATTATGAATTTGGAGCGGGTGGTACGCCTACCACAAGATATAATGAAATGGGAGCGGGTGCTACACCTACCACGAGATATGAGAAATGGGATCGGGTTGCATGCCTGCAACAAGAGGAAACTGAAAGTGAAAGTTGCCTTTATTTTCTTCATTTGTGATAGAAGTTATTGTGCTCGCTTCCTTATTATTCCCTGTTATTTCCTTTAACTGCTATCCCCGAAGCATGTTCCCCTTCCCCAGCTTAAACTGTTTATTACTTGTTTACTTGTCCGCCACATATTATATAACTGTACAGGTTTATCTGGAGTCTGGTCCTAGCCTCGTCACTACCTCGCCGGGGTTAGGCCATACACTTACCAGCACATGGGGCCGGTTGTGCTGATACTACGCTCTATGCTCTTTTGCACAGATCCAGGTTTTGGACAGTAGCAGTAGCGCGGGAGCCAGTCTTCAGTCCAGTGAGACACTGAGGTAGCCTTGCAAGCGTTCGCAGGCCCGGCGTCTCCTCTATCTTTTATTTTCGTTTGTTATTTCATATATTCGAGACAAAACAGTTTATATTTTCTTTCAAACGGTTGTATTTAGCACTCTTTGAAGTTCGTGAGTAATGTGACGCTAGTTCTTGGGTAGAGGCATATGTTGATTCTCCCATTATTGTTCAGTTTCTTTAAACTTAAGTCTTCCGCTTTTTTATTTAATTCCGTTGCTTTCATGCTATCGCTGATAATTATTAAAAGAAGTAATTGTTAATGAAGTAAGCCGTTAAGGATTGGCTTGCCTAGCTCTCATTAGTAGGCACCATCACGACTCCCGAGGGTGGGAAATCCGGGTCGTGACAAGTTGGTATCAGAGCTCTAGGTTATATAGGTCTCACAACTCACGGACAAGCTCAGTAGAGTCTGAGGGATCGATACGGAGACGTCTGTATTTATCCCCCAGAGGCTACCGAGTTAGGAAAACTTCACTTTTGTTCTTTCTTGTCGTGCGGATTTGTTCCTCAAATGCTAATTGAACTTCTACTTTGTTCTTCGCAGATAGCGAGAACACGCGCTTCCTCATCTACTTCTCAGCAGTCCGAGCCCCCTACAGAAGCACCCACTAGGGGTAGAGGGCGAGGCCATGCTAGAGGCCGAGGTAGGGGCAGAGCTCAGCCCCGAGCAGCGGCACCAGTGGCGAAGCCTCAGGTTGATTTTGAGGAGGAGGTTCCAGCCCCAACAGTTCCGGTGGGCCCAGCTCAGGTCCTCGAGGGGTTTATCGCTACCCCAGTTCTTCAGGATGCTCTGGTTCAATTGGTGGGCCTTATGGAGAGTGTCACCTGAGCAGGTTTACTTCCTGTAGCACCAGCCACTTATCAGGCTGGAGGAGGGGCTCAGACTCCTGCTACACGCACTCCAGAGCAGGTAGCTCCCTAAATTCAGGTTCCAGCAGTTCAGCCAGCGGTGGCAGTTCAGCCGGGTGTAGTGGCTCAGACCGGCGATAGAGCGGCTATGTACGCTGAATGTAGAGCCACCTCAATTTGCATGCACAGTCTGGGCGCGTTGCCGAAAAGCTTAAATATGATAATATGTGAAAAATGATAAGTTTTGATTATAAAATGAGTTAATTTGACTTCAGTCAATGTTTTGGGTAAACAAACCCAGACCTGTAATTTGACAGTCCCGAAGGGTCCGTAGGAAAATATGGGACTTGGGCGTATGCCCGGAATTGAATTCCGAGGTCCCAAGCCTGAGAAATGAATTTTTAAAAGAAATTGTTTTTTGGAATTGTTTAAAGAAATTTGAAATGGAATTTGATTAGAACGTGATGGTATCGTGCCCGTATTTTGGTTCCGACACCCGGTACAGGTCTTATATATGATTTAAGACATTTCTGTGGAATTTGGTGAAAAACGGATGTCACATGACGTGATTCAGACTTAAATTGCAAAATATATGTTTAAAGAAGTTTTGGAGAAAATTTCAATGATCTCGAGACTTAATTTGATGTTTATGATGTTATTTTGATGATTTGATTACACGAGTAGGTCCATATGATATTTTTGAGTTAGTATGACATTTGGTTTGGAGCCCCGAGGGCTCGAGTGAGTTTCAGGATGTTTTACACTTAGGAAAAAGTTGCAGAATCAGAGAGTTGCAGGTCTCTGAAGCCAGGTCTCGCAGTCCGCGGTGGAAGCTTCACGGCCGCGGTGGGGACTCCGCGACCGCGGTGAGCAAGGCCAAGCCTTCGCGGTCGTGCTCGATTCTTGCAGTTCGCGGTGGAGCTCCGCGGGCGCAGTCTTTTTTATGCGGTGTGCGGAGAGGGTCTGAGAGGAGTATAAATAGACGAGATTTTCAGTTATTTTGCACTTTTCAAAAACCCCAAAAACATAAGAGGCGATTTTTCAAACAACCTTTCTTCTCCAAATCAATTGTAAGTCATTTTTAACTAGTTTTCTTCAATCATTAACATCTTTTAATATGATTTAAACTTCAAATCAATTATTTTTATGGGGGAAATTGGGTGTTTTGGGTAGAACCTAGGTTTTTCAAAAATTGGGGATTTGGACCTTGATTTGAGGTCCGATTTCAAAATAAATTACATATTTGAGCTCGTGGGGGAATGGGTAATCGGGCTTTGGTTCGAACCTCGGGTTTTGACCTCGTGGGCCCGGGGGCTATTTTTGACTTTTGGGTAAAACTTTAGAAAACTCATTTTCATGCATTCAAATTGATTCATTTAGCATTTATTGATGTAATTAAGTAACTTGTGACTAGATACGAGCGAATTGGCGGTGGAATCGAGGGGTAAAGCTATAATTGAAACTTGAGTTGTGTTCGAGGCATCGAGGTAAGTGTTTGGTCTAACCTTAGCTTGAGGGATTTGGAGTTGTGTCCTATTTGCTATTTTCTTCTTGTTGAGTACGACGTATAGGCATGGTGACGAGTATCTATACGTTGGTGTCAAGCATGACCGTGGGTCTTATATTGTGGTTTTCATGATTTCGTTGTATTATTCGTGCCTTGGTGAAGATTCCTAATTGTTGTATAAAGTTTGTGGAAAGAATTATGACCTATGAACATTGAGGAGCGTTGGCTCAAGTTGTATAGTGAAATTGTGAAATTATAAGTGACAATTGAAGTTTTAGAGCAATGGCTCGAGTTGTGAAATGAGTTGTGAATGTATAAGTGATAATCGAACCTCTAGAGCATTGGCTCAAGTTGTGAAGTGAATTGTGAAGTAAAATTAATAAAGAGAAGAGATCATTATGTTGTCACCTTTGCCGGGCTATTGTTGATTTATTTGTTGTTCCCTTGCCGGAATTTAATTGTTTAATTGCTGTTCCCTTGCCGGGATTTAATTGTTTAACTGTTGTTCCCTTGCCGAGATCTAATTGTTTAACTGTTGTTCCCTTGCCGGGATCTCTATTACTATTTTGTTTATTTCCTTTCCCTTTTGCTTGTGATTGTTGTTTGGGTGAGGAAGAGTGTTAAAGCACGAAAGGTGATGCCATGCATTGTTTGTTATTGTGAGGAAAGAGTATAAAGCACGAAGGGTGATGCCGTTCCACACGACGTACCATCCCGTGCCAAATCCATTAATTATATGGATAGGAAAGAGAGTAAAAGCACGAAGGGTGATGCCGTGCACATTTTGATTATATGATTGTTTTGGTGAGGACTAGAGTAAAAGTACGAAAGGTGATGTCGTGCACATTTTTATTATATAACTGCTTTGGTGAGGCTGAGAGTAAAAGCACGAAGGGTGATGCCGTGCAATTATTGATTTCTGCTTCCTTGTTGATATTCTAGTTATGTTGTTTCTTTCCTTAATTGATGCCTTGCTATTCGGAACTATTATCTCCACCACAGCATGTTTCCCCCTCCCACATTGACTGGTTATTCCTATATTTCTTTTCCCCTGTATATATATAAGAACTGCATAGGTTTATTTGGTGGTCTGGTCCTAGCCTCGTCACTACTTCGCCGTGGTTAGGCTAGACACTTACCAGCACGTGGGATCGGTTGTGCTGATACTACACTCTGCACTGTGTGCAGATCCAGCAGCAATTTTCGGACAGTAGTTGGAGTGCTTCCTTCAGTCCACCCGGAGACCCAAGGTAGACCTGCAGGCGTCCGTAGGCCCTGGCGTCCCCCTCTATCTCTATTTCTTGTTTCATTTCCTTTTGTCCAGAAATAGTGTATTGTATTTCTTCAGACCTTGCATGTAGTAACTCTTAGACAGTCTGTGACACTGTGACACCAGGTTTTGGGGTATTTGAGGTTGTAAAAGTTGTAATAGATGTAGCCTTAAGATATATAATTGTTGACTTTCGCTTATTTATTTAAAATTCCGCTTTTATCATATTATCGACTTGTGTTTTCTAAAAGAAAGCAAAAATGAAAGTGTAGCAAGTAGTTAAGGTTTGGCTTGCCTAGCTCCCATTAGTAGGCACCATCACGACTCCCGAGGGTGGAAAATCCGGGTTGTGACAAGTTGTTATCAGAGCTCTAGGTTACTTAGGTCTCACAGTTCACAGAGAAGCTTAGTAGAGTCTGAGAGATCGGTACAGATACATCTGTATTTATCCCTCAGAGGCTACAGAGTTAGGAAAAACTTCACATTCATTCTTTCCTGTCGTGCGGTTTTGTTTCTCAATTCTAATTGAACTTCTACTCTGTTCTTTTGTTGATGGCGAGAACACGCGCTTCCTCATCTTCCGCTCAACAGCCCGAGCCCCCGGCAGCAGTTCCCACGAGGGGCAGAGGGTGAGGCCGTGCTAGAGGCCGAGGTAGGGGCAGATCTCAGCCCCGAGCAGCATCCCTAGTGACGGAGCCTCAGGTTGATTTTTATGAGGAGGTTCCGGTTCTAGCAGTTTTGATGGGCCCAGCTCAGGTCCTAGAGGGGTTTATTGCTACCCCAGTTCTTCTGGATACTCTGGTCTGATTAGTGGGCCTCATGGAGAGTGTCACCCGGGCAGGCTTGCTTCCGGTAGCACCAGCCGTCTCTTAGGCTAGAGGAGGGGCCCAAACTCCTGCTACTCGCACTTTAGAGCAGGTAGCTCCTCAGATTTAGACTCCAGCGGTTCAGCCAGTTGGAGCAGTACAACCGGGTGTAGTAGCTCAGACCGGTGATGGAGCGGCTATGTCCGCCGATGCTTCGTGGAGACTGGATAGGTTCACCAAGCTCTTCATTTCTACTTTCAGCAGTGCATCTACTGAGAATCCCCAGGATTATCTAGATAGCTCCCACGAGGTTCTCAGGAATATGGACATTGTCGAGACCAATGGGGTCGATTTTGCTACATTTCGCTTGTTTGGATCCGCCAAGACTTGGTGGATGGATTATTGCTTAGCGAGACCAGCCAAATTGCTAGCCTTGACTTGGGAGCAGTTTACAGTGTTATTCCTGGAGAAGTTTCTCCTCGTTACTCAGAGAGAGGCCTATCGGAGGCAGTTTGAGCGCCTCCAGCAGGGTTCCATGAATGTTACCCAGTATAAGACTAGGTTCATCGACTTAGCTCACCATGCTCTCATCATACTCTCCACCGAGAGAGAGAGAGAGAGAGAGAGAGAGAGAGAGAGAGAGAGAGAGGTGAGGAGGTTTATTGACGGTCTTATTCAGTCGATTCGTCTTCAGATGGCTAGAGAGGCTGGGAGTGAGATTACTTTTCAGGAGGCGGCCAATGTGGCCCGTAGAGTTGAGATGGTTCTATCATAGGGAGGCGGTCATGGGTCAGATAAGAGACCCCGTCATTCAGGCCGATTCAGTGGTACCTTATCCGGAGGTCGAGATTCGTATGGTAGAGGCCATACTCCTAGGCCCTTTCATTTAGCGCTCTAGGTTTCTCACGATACTACAGGTGGTCGTGGTCCCCAGATGCAATATTCCGATCATCAGTCCTATAGTGCACCACCTGCTTCTATCAATGCACCGCCGCTTCAGAGTTTTTGGGGTGGTCATTCAGGTCGTCAGGTCCAGCAGTCTCAACAACTGAGGGCTTGTTACACGTGTGGTGATCCGGGTCACATTGCTAGGTTTTGCCCTTGAGCACCGAGTAGCTCTCAGCATCAGGGTTCTCGTGCTATGGTACAGGCACCAGGTGTTCCACAGCCTGCCCAGCCAGCTAGAAGTGGGGGTAGAGGTGCTAGAGGTATGGGTAGAGGTAGAGCTCAGGCCGCCAGAGGTGGAGGCCAGCCAGCTGCAGGCCGTCCCAGAGATGTAATTCAGGGTGGTAGGGCCTAGCCCTGATGTTACGCCCTTCCAGCCAAGCCCGAGGCTGAGGCTTCAAATGCAATCATTACAGGTACTATTCTGGTTTGTGATAGAGATGTTTCAGTGTTATTTGATCCAGGGTCTACCTACTCGTATGTGTCATCTTATTTTGCACCGTATTTGGTCATGCCTAGTGATTCATTGAGTATTCTTATTTATTTGTCTACACCGGTTGGTGATTCTATTGTGGTAGATCGAGTCCATCATTCTTGTATTATGGTGATTGGGAGTCTTGAGACTTGTATGGATTTGTTGCTTCTAGACATGGTCGATTTCGATGTTATTGGGGATGGACTGGTTATCACCTTACCACGCTATCTTGGATTGTCATGACAAGACTGTGACCTTAGCCTTACCAGATTTTCCCCGTTTAGAGTGCAGAGGGACTCCTGATCATTCTACCCGTAGTGTTATCTTGTATGTGAAGGCTCGACGTATGGTCGAGAAGGGGTGTTTGGCCTATTTGGCATATATTCGTGATTCTAGTGATGAGGTTCCCTCTATTGATTATGTGCCCATTGTTCGTGAGTTTCCTAAGGTATTCCCTTCAGACTTATCGGGTATGCCACCCAATAGGGATATTGATTTTTGCATTGATTTGGCTTCGGGCACTCAGCCTATTTCTATCCCGCCGTATCGTATGACCCCGCCTGAGTTGAAAGAGTTGAAGGAGCAGTTGCAAGACTTGCTTGAGAAGGGTTTCACTAGGCCGAGTGTTTCGCCTTGGGGTGCGCTAGTGTGGTTTGTTAAGAAGAAGGACAGATCGATGAGAATGTGTATTGATTACCGGCAGTTGAACAAGGTTACGATCAAGAATAAGTATCCATTACCGAGGATTAATGATTTGTTTGATCAGCTTCAGGGTGCTAAGGTATTTTCAAAGATTGACTTGAGATCTAGATACCATCAGTTGAGGATTAGGGCATCCGATGTCCCTAAGACAGCTTTCCCCACTCGGTACGGGCATTATGAGTTCCTGGTCATGTCATTTGGGTTGACCAATACCCCAACAACGTTTATGGATTTGATGAACCGAGTGTTCAGGCCTTATTTGAACTCGTTCATGATAGTCTTCATTGATGATATTTTGATATATTCCCACAGCCGGGAGGAGCACGAGCAGCATCTCAGAGTGGTTCTTCAGACCTTTAGGGATAGTCAGTTATATGCTATGTTCTCGAAGTGTGAGTTCTGGTTGAGTTCAGTTGCATTTCTGGGTCATGTTGTATCAGCAGAGGGTATTCAGGTTGATCCAAAGAAGATTGAGGCAGTCAAGAACTGGCCTAGAGCAACATCAGCTACAGAGATTCGGAGTTTCTTGGGATTGGCAGGCTACTATCGTTGGTTCGTGGAGGGGTTTTCATCTATTACAGCCCCAATGACCAGGTTGACCCAGAAGGGTGCCCAATTCAGATGGTCGGACGAGTGTGAGGTGAGCTTTCAAAAGCTCAAGATAGCTCTAACTACGGCACCAGTGTTGGTTTGCCCACAGGTTCAGGGCCTTATACAGTTTATTGCGATGTTTCCCATATTGGGCTTGGTGCAGCGTTGATACAGGATGGCAAGGTCATTGCCTATGCTTCGCGCAATTGAAGATACATGAGAAGAACTATCTAGTTCATGATTTAGAGTTGGAAGCCATAGTTCACGCATTGAAGATTTGGAGGCATTATCTGTATGGCGTGGCATGTGAGGTGTTCACGGATCACAAGAGTCTTCATTATTTGTTCAAGCAAAAGGAGCTGAATTTGAGGCAGAGAAGGTGGTTGGAGTTGTTGAAGGATTATGATATCACTATCTTATATCACCCGGGAAAGGCCAATGTGGTGGCCGATGCCTTGAGTAGGAAGTCAACCACTATGGGCAGTCTTGCTTATATTCCGGTCGGTGAGAGACCGCTTGCTTTGGACGTTCAGGCTTTGGCCAATCAATTTGTGAGGTTGGATATTTTTGAGCCTAATCGTGTATTGGCCTGCATGGTCGCTCTTCTTCTTTATTGGAGCGTATCCGTGATCGGTAGTATGATGATCCCTATTTGTGTGTCCTTAGAGACACAGTGCAGCGCAGAGGTGCCAAGCAGTTTACCTTAGATGATGATGGAGTTTTGAGGTTGCAGGGTCGAGTTTGTGTGCCTAATGTGGATGAGCTCCGAGAGTTGATTTTAGAGGAGGCCCATAGCTCCCGGTACTCTATTCATCCGGGCGCCATGAAGATGTATCAGGATTTGCGGCAGCATTATTGGTGGCAGAGAATGAAGAAGGATATCATTGCATATGTAGCTCGGTGTTTGAATTGTCAGCATGTTAAGTACGAGCATCAGAGGCCTGGTGATTTATTTCAGAGAATTGAGCTTCCCGAGTAGAAGTGGGAGCGAATCACTATGGATTTTGTTGTTGGACTCCCGCAGACTTGGAGGAAGTTCGACGCAGTATGGGTCATTGTTGATAGGCTGACCAAGTCAGTGCATTTTATTCCTGTGGCAGTCTCCTATTTATCCGAGAGGTTAGTTGAGATCTATATCCAGGAGATTGTTCGTCTTCATGGTGTACCTGTATCTATCATTTCGGACCGAGGTACGTAGTTTACCTCGCGTTTTTGGAGAGCAGTTCTGTGAGAGTTGGGCACCCAGGTTGAGTTGAGTACAACATTTCATCCTTAGATGGACGTGCAGTCCGAGCGAACTATTCAGATTTTGGAGGATATGCTCCGAGCTTGTGTCATTGACTTTGGAGGCTCATGGGATCAGTTTTTGCCTTTAGCAGAGTATGCCTACAACAACAGTTACCAGTCGAGTATCTAGATGACTCATTATGAGGCTTTATATGGTAGGCAGTGTCGATCTCTAGTTGGATGGTTTGAGCCGGAAGAGGCTCGATTGTTGGGTACGGATCTGGTTTAGGAGGCTTTGGACAAGGTCAGGATTATTCAGGACAGGCTTCGTTCAGCTCAATCCAGGCAAAAGGGTTATGCAGACCGCAAGGTTCGAGATTTTGCATTCATGGTAGGTGAGCGGGTATTGCTTCGAGTGTCGCCTATGAAGGGCGTGATGAGATTTGGGAAGAAGGGCAAGCTTAGCCCTAGGTTCATTGGCCCGTTTGAGATTCTTGATCGAGTGTGAGAGGTGGCTTATAGACTTGCGTTACCGCCGAGCTTATCAGCCGTGCATCCATTGTTTCATGTGTCAATGCTCCGGAAATATCACGGCGATCCATCCCACATGTTAGATTTCAGCACTGTCCAGTTGGACAAGGACTTGTCTTATGAAGAAGAGCCGGTAGCTATTCTAGACCGGCAGGTTCGTCAGTTGAGGTCGAAGAGTTTTCCTTCTGTTCGTGTTCAGTGGAGAGGTCAGCCTCCTGAGGCATCGACCTGGTAGTCCGAGTTCGATATGCGGAGCCGTTATCCCCATCTTTTCCCCGACTCAGGTACTTCCTTCTTCTGTCCGTTCGAGGACGAACAACTATTTTATAGGTGGAATATGTGATGACCCAGAGGGTCATCACTTGTTTTAAAACGAAATTTTCGTGTTATGAGGCCTTGAAAATCTCATTTAGAGCCACCTCGATTTGCGTGCGCAGTTCGGGCGCGTAGTCGGAAAGCTTAAATATGATAATCTATGAAAAATGATAAGTTTTGATTATAAAATGAGCTAATTTGACTTCGGTCAACATTTTGGGTAACGGACCCAGACCCGTGATTTGACAGTCCCGGAGGGTCCGTAGGAAAATATGGGACTTGGGCGTATGCCCGGAATTGAATTCCGAGGTCCCAAGCCCGAGAAATGATTTTTTTAAGGAAATTATTTTCTGGAATTGTTTAAAGAAATTTGAAATGGAATTTGATTAGAACGTGATGGTATCGGGCCCGTATTTTGGTTCCGGCACTCGGTACAGGTCTTATATATGATTTAAGACATTTCTGTGGAATTTGGTGAAAAACAGATGTCACATGACGTGTTTCGGACTTAAATTGCAAAATTTATGTTTAAAGAAGTTTTGGAGAAAATTTCATTGATCTCTAGACTTAATTTGATGTTCATGATTTTATTTTTATGATTTGATTACACGAGTAGGTCCATATGATGTTTTTGAGTTAGTATGACATTTGGTTTGGAGCTCCGAGGGCTCGGGTGAGTTTCGGGATGTTTTTACTGTGACGACCCGACCAGTCGTCTCATGAGTTACCGCTCCATTTCCCCCATTTCAGCTTCTTTACGCTTCGTTATCCGTGTTTTATATGATCGAGTTTATTAGTTCGAGTTCGGAGAGGATTTGGTAAGAAATGAGACACTTAGTCTCTTTTAAGAAGGCTTAAGTTGGAACAGTCAACCGGATATTGACTTATGTGTTAGAAGGCTCGGAAGTGAGTTCTGATAGTTCGGTTAGCTTCGGGAGGTGATTTGTGACTTAGGAGCGCGATCGGAATGGGTTTTGGAGTTGTAGAGAAGATTTAGGCTTGAATTGGTGAAATTGATATTTTGGCAAATTCCGGTTGATAGGCGAGATTTTGATATAGGGGTCGGAATGGAATTCCGAGAGTTGCAGTAGCTTCATTGTGTCATTTGAGATGTGCGTCCAAAATTTCAAGTCATTCGGACGAGATTTGATAGACCTTTTGATCGAAAGCATAATTTAAGAGTTCTTGGAGTTCTTAGGACTGAATCCTATGTTAAATTGGTGATTTGATATTGTTGTGAGCGTTCCGAAGTTTTGAGCAAGTTTGAACGATGTCATGAGATGTGTTGGTACAATTGGTTTGAAGTTCCGGGATGTTTTAGTGCAAAAATCATAGCTGTAGCAGGTCTACAGGTGTTGCAGGCCCCGGAACTCACTCACGCGGTCCGCGCAAAAATGAGTGCGTCCGCGGTGAGTGCTGTGCGGACCGCACAAAAGTGGGCGCGGCCGCGGTGAAGAACCCTCCCGCTGGTCCTACTTCGGAAGCTCATATCATTTGATCTACAAGGAATTTTGAGGTGATTCGAAATCGAAAGTTGTAGCCATTCGTGTCTAGTTTCCAGAAAGATAACGATATTGCAATTTGGACATCTGTAGCTAAAGTTATGGCCAAAACATTAAAGCCTGTCACTGCAAAGGGAGGCCTGTGCGGCCGCGGCTGCCTTTGCGCGGACCGCACTGGCTTGCGCGGACCGCATGAGTTTTGGTGCGGCCCACGATAACTGAAACCTGAGGGGTACCTATAAATACGAGGTTTTGGGTTTTATTTAATATTTTGACCTAGAGAGCTCGAATTTTGGCGATTTTTCGAAGGCCTTTCAAGAAATTCATCGGGGTAAGTGATTTTAACTTATATTTGACTAGAATACATGAATCTATCACTGAATTCATCATTTAATTCGTGATTTGAGATGGAATTTGGGAAGAAAATTGTGAAACCTTTCAAAAATGTAAAACGATGATTTGAAGGACCAAATGGTATCAGGATTGGATAATTTTGGTATGGTTAGACTCGTGAGGGTATGAGGATTCGGAAAATGTAAATTTTACCTGATTTCGAGACATGGGCCCGGGGCTCGGGTTTTGCTAATTTCGGGATTTTTGATATTTGTTTCGAATGTTTTCGCTTGGGCTTTGTTCCCTTAGCATATTGTGACGTATCCGTTCTAATTTTGGATAGATTCGACGCACGTGGAGGGCAATTCGAGGGGCAAAGGGCGTCGCGAGCTAGAGAATTAACCAGTTCGAGGTGAGTAATGGTTGTAAATGATGTCCTGAGGTTTGAAACCCCGGATTGCACATCGTAGTGCTATATTGAGGCAAGATACGCGCTGGATGATGAGCGTGGGGTTTTTCACTACTGGGGATTGTGACTTGGTCCATCCCGATTGATGATTTTACCGAATATTTGACTGAAATTCATTTGTTATCATCATGATTTGGGCTGATTGCCATATTTGGGCTTCGTGCTAACTATTGAACCCTCCGGGGATTTTTATCACTGTTTCATTACTGCTTGACTTATTATTTGAACTCAGTCCTGTTGATATCTACTGTTTTACAAACTCAGCCACTTTTACTCAGATTTGAAACTTAAATGATATTTCTACTCATGTTTTGGGCTGAGAACTACTGTTTTACTAATGCCCAAGGGGCTTATGATGATTTCTGGACTGAGTGAGGCCGAGGGCCATATGTGAGGATATGCTGAGTGATATAAGGCCGAGGGCCTGAGATACTATTTATGCCATACGGTGGCTTGAGTGATGTGAGGATATGCTGAGTGTTGATGCCACGAGGTGGCTTGATATAGCGCTTGGGCCGTAAGGGACCCCTCCGGAGTCTGCACACCCACAGTGAGCGTGGGTACCCATGCGATTTGAAACAGTGGTAACAATGACACTGTATGATGCAATTTGGTCAGGTAACAATGGCTGACCATTATGCTAAGTGATTGTGAGGTAGCCCGAGGGGCTGATACTATACTGAGAGTGAGCCCGAGGGGCTGATACTATGCTGAGCGATTGGTACTGTGTCCGAGGGGAGGATTTTTACTTGTTAATTGCTTGTTAAATTACCTATTTTACTTGTTTTAAAAAGGAATATCATTTGATTTCTTCACTGATTTACTGCTTTAAGTGATTTTACTGCTTGATATGGAATTTCCTTGTGCCTTTACGTGTTTTCATACTTTCAGCCATTATTTGTAATTATTACTCACTGAGTCGGAGTACTCACATTACTCCCTGCACCGTGTGTGCAGATTCAGGTATAGTAGAGTCCACACCTGAGCGCTGATTCCTTCCAGGCTAGGTAGTGATTTGGAGTTACGAGGTAGTTGTTGACGTCCGCAGCCCCTTGTCTCTCTTATCCTCTATCATTTATGTTTTTTTCAGACTGTTGTATCAGATTCCGTACTTTGTAGTCCTATAGCAGATTCTGTAGTAGCTCATGACTTGTGACACCCCTGTTTGGGCTGTGTCAGGATGGTTCCTGCTGTTATTATCGTTAAATTCCGCAATTTATGAATATTATATTATATGTTACTACTATTTATGATGATTAACTGTTTAAAAGAGGTGTTTCGTTTTGGTCTGGCTGGCCTTGTCTCCGCAAGAGGCGCCATCACGACCGGGTTCGGGGATTGGGTTATGACAAGTTGGTATCAGAGCCTAGGTTACTTAGGTCTCACGAGTCATGAGCAGGTTTAGTAGAGTTTCGCAGATCGGTATGGAGACGTCTGTATTTATCCTCGAGAGGTTGCAGAACCTTTAAGAAAAATTTCATATTCTTGAAACTCTTGTCGTGCGAACTTGTTGGTCCGAGTACTAAACTTCTGATATTCCATTCTCTCACAGATGGTGAGGACGCGAGCTACCGGACGAGGTGGACGACCACCAGTGCCACCCACTGAGGCCACCAGAGGCCGTGGACGCGGTCGTGGACGTGGCAGAGGCAGAGCAGCGAGGGAAGCACCTGTTGATGCATCGGCTGCCCTGGCTCCGGATCAGGCTCCCGCTATGGATGCTCCAACAGCACCAGTTCAGGCACCAGTTGTGCCTATCGTAGTTCCGGGTCTTCAGGAGGCCTTGGCATAGATCTTATCAGTTTGCACTGGCCTGACTCAGGCAGTTTCAGCCACTACAGCAACAGCTACTTCACAGGCCGGGGGAGGCAATCATACCCCCACTGCTCGCACACCTGAGCAAGTAGTGCAGGAACTACAGACACCGGGGGCACCTCCAGCTCAGTCGGTTGCACCAGCTCAGGAGTTTATTATGCCAGTTATGCCGGATGATGAGCAACGTCATCTTGAGAGGTTTGGTAGACTCCAGCCTCCGTCATTCAGTGGTGCCGAGGGCGAGGATGCCCAGGGTTTTCTTGATAAGTGTCAGTGGATGCTCCTTACAGCAGGGATTCTTGAGACTAGTGGTGTGGCATTTACCTCCTTTCAGTTTAATGGGGCTGCCTTCACATGGTGGGAGGCGTATGAGAGCCGTAGGCCGGTTGGAGCAGCGCCCCTTACTTGGAAGCAGTTCTCCACTCTCTTCTTGGAGAAGTATGTGCCGCAGCCCTGCAGAGAGGAGCTGCGTAGACAATTTGAGTGGTTGCGACAGGGGGATATGACTGTGTCACAGTATGAGTCGAGGTTTTCTGAGTTGGCTCGTCATGCCATTTGGATGGTTCCGACAGATCGTGAGAGGATCAGGAGATTTGTTGATGGCCTTAACTATCACCTCTGTATTCTTATGACCCGAGAGAGGGTGTTGGGTGCTACATTCGAGGAGGTGGTCGATATCGCTCGCGAGATTGAGATGGTTCGCCATCAGGATCGAGAGAAGAGAGAGGCCAAAAAGCCTCGAGGATCTGGCAGTTATAGTAGTGCTTCTTCGAGGGAACCAGTTTCAGCATGGTAGAGGCCGTTCTTTCAGACATGCTCAGTCAGCCCGCCCAGAGTATCATGGGGCATCTTCGGGTCATGGTCATCATGGATCACAGCGGGGCCAGTCATCACTCAGTGCCCTTCCAGCCTAGAGTTCATCTCGTGCCCCGTCAGTTCAGGGTTCTTTTATGCCGAGTGCATCAGCTGGTCACTCCGGTGTGAGGGGTTCCCTTCAGTCCCCTTCTCCAACACCTGGGAGTTGTTATGAGTGTGGAGAGTTTGGACATGTGTGGAGGCAGTGTCCTCGTCGTATGTCTAGTTCATCTCAGTAGAGGGGTCAGCCCTCGACTACTACTCCAGTTACCTCACCACCCGCCCAGCCAGCTAAGGGTGGAGGTCATGCAGCTAGGGGTCGCCCCAGAGGGGGAGGTCGATCAGGAGGCGGTCAGGCCCGTTTCTATGCACTTCCTGGCAGGCCAGATGCTATTGCTTCAGATACTGTCATTACAGGTATTGTTTCAGTCTACCACAAAGATGCCTCTGTAGTATTTGATCTCGGTTCCACCTTTTCTTATGTGTCATCATACTTTGCTCGTTATTTGGGTACGCCCCGTGAGTTTCTTGCTTTACCTGTTCATATATCTACCCTAGTGGGCGATACTGTTGTTATAGATCGTGTGTACCGGTCATGTGTGGTGACTATTGGGGGTTTGGATACCCGAGCAGATCTATTGCTATTGAGAATGGTGGATTTTGATATCATTTTGGGCATGTATTGGCTATCTCCGTGTCGTGCTATTCTAGACTGTCATGCTAAGACAGTCACTTTGGCTATGCCGGGTGTACCGCGGATCGAGTGGCGTGGTGTGACTGATTATATCCCTAGTAGAGTGATCTCTTTCTTGAAGGCCCAGCGTATGGTTGGGAAGGGTTGCCTTTCATATCTAGCATTTGTGAGGGATGTTGGAGCTGAGACTCCTAGTATTGATTATGTCCCAGTTGTGAGGGATTTTCCCGATGTTTTTCCTGCAGACCTGTCGGGCATGCCATCAGACAGGGATATTGATTTTGGTATTGACCTGGTGCCAGGCACTCAACCCATTTCTATTCCGCCATATCGTATGGCACCAACAGAGTTAAAAGAATTGAAAGAACAGCTTCAGGAACTCCTAGATAAGGGGTTCATTCGGCCTAGTGTGTCCCCTTGGGGTGCACCGGTTTTGTTTGTGAAGAAGAAGGATGGAACGATGAGAATGTACATTGATTATAGGCAATTGAACAAAGTAACAATCAAGAACAAGTATCATTTGCCTCGCATTGATGATTTATTTGATCAGCTTCAGGGAACGAGGGCATTCTCCAAGATTGATCTCCATTCGAGTTATCACCAATTGAAGATCAGAGATTCAGATATTCTTAAGACTGCTTTCAGGACTAGATATGGTCATTATGAGTTTCTTGTTATGTCCTTCGGGCTAACCAATGCCCCAGCAGCATTCATGCATTTGATGAACAGTGTATTTCGGCCTTATATGGATTCATTCGTTATTGTATTCATTGATGATATTCTGGTGTACTCGCGTAGTCAGGAGGAGCACGTGGAGCATTTGAGAGTTGTGTTGCAGAGACTAAGGGAGGAGAAACTTTATGCAAAATTCTCCAAGTGTGAGTTTTGGCTCAGTTCAGTGGCTTTCTAGGGGCACGTGGTGTCCAGCGAGGGTATACAGGTTGATCCAAAGAAGATAGAGGCGGTTCAGAGTTGGCCCAGACCATCCTCAGCCACAGAGATTCGTAGCTTTCTTGGGTTAGCAGGCTATTATCGCCGGTTTGTTCATGGATTTTCATCCATTGCATCGCCCTTGACCAAATTGACTCAGAAGGGTGCTCCATTCTATGGTCGGACGAGTATGAGGAGATCTTTCAGAAGCTCAAGACAGCCTTGACCACAACTCCAGTGTTGGTTTTGCCATCAGCTTTAGGTTCATATACTGTGTATTGTGATGCTTCAAGAGTTAGGATTGGTTGTGTGTTGATGCAGGAGGGTAAAGTTATTGCTTATGCTTCTCGGCAGTTAAAGCCCCATGAGAAGAACTACCCCGTTCATGATTTGGAGTTGGCTGCCATAGTTCACGCATTGAAGATTTGGAGGCATTACTTGTATGGCGTATCTTGTGAGGTGTTCACTGATCATC
The DNA here is from genome assembly GCF_000715075.1 of Nicotiana tabacum. Taxonomy (NCBI): domain Eukaryota; kingdom Viridiplantae; phylum Streptophyta; class Magnoliopsida; order Solanales; family Solanaceae; genus Nicotiana; species Nicotiana tabacum. The sequence goes on along the minus strand of NC_134084.1, from coordinate 99,641,022 downwards.
GCAGTCTTCAGCATTTGTTCAAGTAAAAGGATCTTAATTTGAGGCAGCGGAGGTGGTTGGAGTTGCTTAAGGATTATGATATCACTATATTGTACCATCCAGGAAAGGCCAATGTGGTGGCCGATGCTTTGAGCCAAAAGGCAGTGAGTATGGGGAGTTTGGCATATATTCCAGTTGGGGAGAGACCCCTTGCAATTGATGTTCAGGCCTTGGCCAATCGGTTCATGAGGTTGGATATTTCGGAGCCCAGTCGGGTGTTGGCTTGTGTGGTTTCTCGGTCTTCTTTATATGATCGCATCAGAGAGTGCCAGTATGATGATCCACATTTGCTTGTCCTTAGGGACAGAATCTAGCATGATGATGCTAGAGATGTGACCGTCGGTGATGATGGTGTGTTGAGGATGCAGGGACGGATTTGTGTGCCCAATGTGGATAGGCTTAGAGAGCTGATTCTGGAGGAGGCCCAAAGCTCGCGGTATTCCATTCATCCGGGTGCTGCGAAGATGTATCAGGATTTGAGGCAGCACTATTGGTGGAGAAGAATGAAGAAAGATATTGTGGAATTTGTAGCTCGGTGTCTCAACTATCAGCAGGTGAAGTATGAGCATCAGAGACCGGGTGGCTTGTTTCAGCGGATGGTTATTCCCGAGTGGAAGTGGGAGATAATCACTATGGACTTTGTGGTTGGACTTCCTCGGACTTTGAAGAAGTTCGATGCTATTTGGGTGATTGTGGATCGGCTGACCAAGTCTGTGCACTTCATTCCTGTGTGTACTACCTATTCTTCAGAGCGGTTGGCAGGGATTTATATCCGGGAGATTGTTCGGTTACATGGCGTTCCTGTTTCCATCATCTCAGATAGAGGTTCCCAGTTTACTTCGTAGTTTAGATAGCCGTGCAGAGAGAGTTGGGTACTCAGGTAGAGTTGAGCACAACGTTTCATCCTCAGACGGACGGAAAGTCCAAGTGTACTATTCAAATATTGGAGGGCATGTTGCGTGCTTGTCTTATTGACTTTGGAGGTTCATGGGATAAGTTTCTACCACTTGCAGAGTTTTCTTACAACAACAGCTACCAGTCGAGTATTCAAATGGCTCCATATGAGGTTTTGTACGGGAGGCAGTGTAGATCTCTGGTTGGTTGGTTCGAGCCCGGCGAGGCTAGACTATTGGGGACAGATTTGGTTCAGGATGCCTTAGAGAAGGTGAAGGTGATTTAGGAGAGGCTTCGTACAACGCAGTCACGTCAGAAGAGTTATGCGGACCGGAAGGTTCGAGATGTGTCCTACATGGTCGGTGAGAAGGTCTTGCTGAAGGTTTCGCCCATGAAGGGTGTTATGAAATTTGGGAAGAAAGGCAAGTTGAGTCCTCGGTTCATTGGGCCTTTTGAGGTGCTTTGGCTTATGAGATTACTTTGCCACCCAGCCTGTCGAGTGTGCATCCGATATTTCATGTTTCTATGCTCTGAAAGTATAGTGGGGATCCGTCTCATGTTTTGGACTACAACACGGTTCGGTTGGATGATGATTTGACCTTTGATGTGGAGCCAGTAGCTATTTTGGGTCGCTAGGTTTGGAAGTTGAGGTCAAAGGATATAGCTTCAGTGAAGGTGCAGTGGAGAGGTTGGCCCATGGAGGAGGTTACCTGGGAGACCGAGCGGGAGATACGGAGCAGATATCCTCATCTGTTTAAGGCTTTAGGTATGTTTCTTGACTCGTTCGAGGACGAACGTTTGTTTAAGTTGGGGAGGATATGACGACCCGGCCAGTCGTCTCATGAGTTACCGCTCCATTTCCCCCATTTCAGCTGCTTTACGCTTCGTTATCCGTATTTTATGTGATCGAGTTTATTAGTTCGAGTTTGGAGAGGATTTGGTAAGAAATGAGACACTTAGTCTCTTTTAAGAATGCTTAAGTTGGAAAAGTCAACCGAATGTTGACTTATGTGTTAGAAGGCTCGAAATTGAGTTCTGATGGTTTGGTTAGCTTCGAGAGGTGATTTGTGACTTAGGAGCACGATCGGAATGGGTTTTGGAGTTGTAGAGAAGATTTAGGCTTGAATTGGCGAAATTGATATTTTGGCAAATTCCGGTTGATAGGAGAGATTTTGATATAGGGGTCGGAATGGAATTCCGAGAGTTGCAGTAGCTTCATTGTTTCATTTGGGATGTGCGTCCAAAATTTTAGGTCATTCGGACGAGATTTGATGGACCTTTTGATCGAAAGCATAATTTAAGAGTTCTTGGAGTTCTTAGGCCTGAATCCTATGTTAAATTGGTGATTTGATGTTGTTGTGAGCATTCCAAAGTTTTGAGCAAGTTTGAACGATGTCATGAGATGTGTTGGTACAATTGGTTTGAAGTTCCGGGAGTTTCGGGTAGGTTCCGGAATGTTTTAGTGCAAAAATCATAGCTGTAGCAGGGTTACAAGGGTTGCAGGCCCCGGAACACACTCACGCGGTCCGCACAAAAATGAGTGCGTCCGCGGTGAGTGCTGTGCGGACCGCACAAAAGCGGTCGCAGCCGCGGTAGGCGTCGCGCGGACCGCACAAAAGTAGGGGCCGCGGTGAAGAACCCTCCCGCTGGTCCTACTTCGGAAGCTCATATCTTTTGATATACAAGGAATTATGAGGTGATTCAAAAACAAAAGTTTTAGCCCTTCGTGTTTAGTTTCTAGAAAGGTAAATATATTGCAATTTGGACATCTGTAGCAAAAGTTATAGCCAAAACATTAAAGCCTATCACTGCAGAGGTAGGCCTGTGCGGCCACGACTGCCTTTGCACGGACCGCACTGGCTTGCGCGGACCGCACTGGTTTGCGCGGACCGCACTGGCTTGCGCGGACCGCGTGAGTTTTGGTGCGGCTCGCAGTAACTGAAACCTGAGGGGTACCTATAAATACGAGGTTTTGGGTTTTATTTAATATTTTGACCTAGAGAGCTCGGATTTTGGCGATTTTTCGAAGGCCTTTCAAGAAATTCATCGGGGTAAGTGATTTTAACTCAGATTTGACTAGAATACATGAATCTATCACTGAATTCATCATTTAATTCGTGATTTGAGATGGAATTTGGGAAGAAAATTGTGAAACCTTTCAAAAATGTAAAACGATGATTTGAAGGACCAAATGGTATCGGAATTGGATAATTTTTGTATGGTTAGACTCGTGAGGGTATGAGGATTCGGAAAATATAAATTTTACCCAATTCCAAGACGTGGGCCCGGGGCTCGGGTTTTGCTAATTTCGGGATTTTTGATATTTCTTTCGAATGTTTTCGCTTGGGCTTTGTTCCCTTAGCATATTGTGACGTATCCGTTCTGATTTTGGATAGATTCGACGCGCGTGGAGGGAAATTCGAGGGGCAAAGGGCGTCACGAGCTAGAGAATTAGCCAGTTCGAGGTGAGTAATGGTTGTAAATGATGTCCAGAGGGTTTGAAACCCCGGATTGCACATCGTAGTGCTATATTGGGGCAAGATACGCGCTGGATGATGAGCGTGGGGTCTTTCACTACTGGGGATTGTGACTTGGTCCATCCCGATTGATGATTTTACTGAATATTTGACTGAAATTCATTTGTTATCATCATGATTTGGGCTGATTGCCATATTTGGGCTTCGTGCTAACTATTTGAACCCTTGGGGGATTTTTATCACTGTTTCCTTACTGCTTGACTTATTATTTGAACTCAGTCCTGTTGATATCTACTGTTTTACAAACTCAGCCACTTTTACTCAGATTTGAAACTTAAATGATATTTCTACATCATGTTTTGGGCTGAGAACTACTGTTTTACTAATGCCCAAGGGGCTTATGATGATTTCTGGACTGAGTGAGGCCGAGGGCCATATGTGAGGATATGCTGAGTGATATGAGGCCGAGGGCCTGAGATACTATTTATGCCATGCGGTGGCTTGAGTGATGTGAGGATATGCTGAGTGATGATGCCACGAGGTGGCTTGATATAGCGCTTGGGCCGTAAGGGGCCCCTCTGGAGTCTGCACACCCACAGTGAGCGCGGGTACCCATGCGATTTGAAACAGTGGTAGCAATGACACTGTATAATGCAATTTGGTCAGGTAACAATGGCTGACCATTATGATAAGTGATTGTGAGGTAGCCCGAGGGGCTGATACTATACTGAGAGTGAGCCCGAGGGGCTGATACTATGATGAACGATTGGTACTGTGCCCGAGGGGCGGATTTCTACTTGTTAATTACCTGTTAAATTACCTGTTTTACTTGTTTTAAAAAGGAATATCATTTGATTTCTTCACTGATTTACTGCTTTAAGTGATTTTACTGCTTGATATGGAATTTCCTTGTGCCTTTACGTGTTTTCATACTTTCAGCCATTATTTGTAATTATTACTCACTGAGTCGGAGTACTCACATTACTCCCCGCACCGTGTGTGCAGATTCAGGTATAGCAGAGTCCGCACCTGAGCGCTAATTCCTTCCAGGCTAGGCAGTGATTTGGAGTTATGAGGTAGCTGTTGACATCCGCAGCCCCTTGTCTCTCTTATCCTCTATCATTTATGTTTTCTTCAGACTGTTGTATCGAATTCCGTACTTTGTAGACCTATAGCAGATTTTTTAGTAGCTCATGACTTGTGACACCCCGGTTTGGGCTGTGCCGGGATGGTTCCTGCTGTTATTATCGTTAAATTCCGCAATTTATGAATATTATATTATATGTTACTACAGTTTATGATGATTAACTGTTTAAAAGAGGTGTTCCATTTTGGTCTGGTTGGCCTTGTCTCCGCGAGGGGCGCCATCACGACCGGGTTCGGGGATTAGGTCGTGACATTTACACTTAGGAAAAAGTTGCAGATTTAGAGAAGTTGCAGGTCTCTGAAGCCAGATCTCGCGGTCCGCGGTGGAAACTTAGCGGCCGTGGTGGGGACTCCGCGACCGTGGTGGGATTTGTGCGGCCCGCGGTGAACAAGGCCAAGCCTTTGCAGCTGCGCTCGATTTCTTGCAGTTCGTGGTGGACCTCCGCGGTCGCAGTCTTTTTTATGCGGTCCGCGGAGAGGGTCTAGGAGAAGTATAAATAGACGAGATTTTCAGTGATTTTGCACTTTTCAAAAACCCCAAAAACATAAGAGGCGATTTTTCAAACAACTTTTCTTCTCCAAATCAATTGTAAGTCATTTTTAACTAGCTTTCTTCAATCATTAACATCTTTTAATATGATTTCTACTTCAAATCAATTATTTTCATGGGGGAAATTGGGTGTTTTGGGTAGAACCTAGGTTTTTCAAAAATTGAGGATTTGGACCTCGATTTGAGGTCCGATTTCAAAACAAATTACATATTTGAGCTCGTGGGGGAATGGGTAATCGGGTTTTGGTTCGAACCTCGGTTTGGACCACATGGGCCTGGGGGCGATTTTTGACTTTTGGGTAAAACTTTAGAAAATTCATTTTCATGCATTCAAATTGATTCACTTAGCATTTATTGATGTAATTAAGTAACTTGTGACTAGATACGAGCGAATTGGCGGTGGAATCGAGGGGTAAAGCTATAATTGAAACTTGAGTTGTGTTCTAGGCATCAAGGTAAGTGTTTGGTCTAACCTTAGCTTGAGGGATTAGGAGTTGTGTCCTATTTGCTATTTGCTTCTTGTTGAGTACGACATATAGGCATGGTGATGAATATCTATATGTTGGTGTCAAGAATGATCGTGGGTCTTATATTGTGATTTTCATGATTTCGTTGTATTATTCATGCCTTGGTGAAGATTCCTAATTATTGTATAAAGTTTGTGGAAAGAATTGTGACCTATGAACATTGAAGAGCGTTGGCTCAAGTTGTATAGTGAAATTGTGAAAGTATAAGTGACAATTGAACTTTTAGAGCAATGGCTTGAGTTGTGAAATGAGTTGTGAAAGTATAAGTGATAATCGAACCTCTAGAGCATTGGCTCGAGTTGTGAAGTGAATTGTGAAGTAAAGTTGAGAAAGAGAAGAGATCATTATGTTGTCACCCTTGTCGGGCTATTGTTGATTTATTTGTTGTTCCCTTGCCGGGATTTAATTGCCTAATTGCTGTTCCCTTACCGGGATTTAATTGTTTAACTGTTGTTCCCTTGGCGGGACCTCTATTACTATTTTGTTTATTTCCTTGCCCCTTTGCTTGTGATTGTTGTTTGGGTGAGGAAGAGTGTTAAAGCACGAAGAGTGATGCCGTGCATTGTTTGTTATTGTGAGGAAAGAGTATAAAGCACGAAAGGTGATGTCGTGCCGCACGACGTACCATCCGTGCCGAATCTATTGACAATATAGTGAGGAAAGAGAGTAAAAGCATGAAGGGTGATGCCGTGCACATTTTGATTATATGATTGTTTTGGTGAGGACGAGAGTAAAAGCACGAAGGGTGATGTCGTGCACATTTTTATTATATAACTGCTTTGGTGAGGTTGAGAGTAAAAGCATGAAGGGTGATGCCGTGTAAATTGTTGATTTCTGCTTCCATGTTGATATTCTAGTTATGTTGTTTCTTTCCTTACTTGATGCCTTGCTATTCGGAACTATTATCTCCCCCACAACATGTTTTCCCCTCCCACATTGATTGGTTATTTCTGTATTTCTTTTCCATTGTATAAATATATGAACTGCACAGGTTTATTTGGTGGTCTGGTCCTAGCTTTGTCACTACTTCGCCGAGGTTAGGTTAGTCACTTACCAGCCTCGTCACTACTTCGCCGAGGTTAGGCTAGACACTTACCAGCACATGAGGTCGGTTGTGCTGATACTACACTCTGCACTGTGTGCAGATCCAGGAGCAACTTTCGGACAGTAGTTAGAGTGTTTCCTTCAGTCCACCCGGAGACCCAAGGTAGACCTGCAGGCGTCCGCAGGCCCTGGCGTCTCCCTCTATATCTATTTCCTGTTTCATTTCCTTTTGTTCAGAAACGGTGTATTGTATTTCTTCAGACCTTGTATGTAGTAACTCTTAGACAGTTTGTGACACTATGACACCAGATTTTGGGGTATTTGAGGTTTTAAAAGTTATAATAGACGTATCCTTAAGATATATAATTGTTGACTTCCGCTTATTTATTTAAAATTTTGCTTTTTTCATATTATCGACTTGTGTTTGCTAAAAGGAAGCAAAAATGAAAATAGTTAAGGTTTGGCTTGCCTAGCTCCCATTAGTAGGCGCCATCATGACTCCCGAGGGTAAAAAATCCGGATCGTGACACTAACCATATAAAATTTATCAAAATCGGACTCCGTTTGGTCCCTCAAATCCCCACTTAAAACTCTCCAAAACTCAAACCCTAACTCCCATAATTTCACTTTGAAATCATCAATCAATCCCAAAAACGATGATGGATTCATGAAATATAACCAAAACTGAGTAGAGAACACTTACCCCAATCCATATGGTTGAAAATCGCCTCTAAGATCGCCCAAATCCGAGCTCCCCAACTCAAAATATGATCGAATGAACAAATCCTTATTTTATATATTTTTCTGCCAGCTATTCTGCCTCGTTTCTTATGCCAAAAGATCCCGAAACTCACTTTTTATGCCTCCAATGGATTCCTTGTGATATTCTAGTCAAGTTAGGCTTTTGAATCTCTCAATTTGACCTTATAATGAATGAGATATATTGGTTTCAATATTTGCAAATAGTGCAGATTTTTAAATATGCCGGCAGTGGCAATTTTGTAATTACTCTAAAAAATTTGGCAACCTAATTCTTAGTAAAATGACCATAAAATCCTCATACGATGTCCAAATTCGACGATTCTTTTTGCTACGGGTTCGTAATTACGATACGGATCTAATGCTTCAATCAAAAAAGAAATCGAGGAGTCGAAACATAAGAAAAACGAGTGCAACACAACCCAAACCTATCCGAAACTCACACAAGGACCACGAGACTTCAACCAATAATTCCAACAAGTCATATATCACTACCCGAACTTAGTCGAACCTCCGTAACACCTAAAACAACACCAAAACACCAAATCAACCTCGAATTCAAGCCTAAGAATTTCTAAACTTCCAACTTCCGCCAATTCAAGCCTAATTCTACCACAGACCTCTAAATTATATTCCGGATACACTCCTAAGTCTAAAATCACCCAACGAACCTAATCGAATCATAAAAATCCAAATCCGAATTCGTTTACTCATAAGTCAACTTCTGATTAACTTTTCCAACTTTGCTTTCTAACTAAGAGACTAAGTGTTCATTTCACTCCAAAACTACTTCAAACCCAAACCTACTAACTCGATACAACTTAACACAGCTGAACAATACATAAAGAAGCATAGATGAAGGAAATGAGATTATAACTCTCAAAATGACAGGTCGGGTCATTACAAGAAGTTACTTTTCAAGTGGCGAAAGGAATGAAAAGGAAGGGCTTTTGTCATAGTAATAGTAGGCAGATACCATGAGATCTATGCTGGCCGTCAAAATCAAAAAATGATCGAATGATCACTCAATTCATTAAGGGGCATGGCAACGCTTTCACCTAGCGCCATTTCTAGACCTAGCATCAGATGACGATATCAGTATATGACATTATTAATTTATTATAGCGTAAGTACATATTATATATATATATATATATATATATATATATATATATATATATATATATATATATATATGTTATGTGTTTCTATGGTGAACTTAATATTGGTTTAAATATATTTTAGTACAAATTATTTGTTGAATAATAAGTGATTTACTTTGTTAACCTACAATATTTCGATAAAAATGTAAGTAATCTATGCAACTACATACTCACATATGTCGTTGCTTAGATAGCTTACATTTAAATTCAGCTATGAAAATAAGGAATTTAAAATGTGAGATCTTAAACAAAAGCATATTAGTTGTAGATTTGGTTAACAAATTGGATCACTAGTGGTTCCCCACTTAATAAGATTAAGGTTCCGTATTTTTTAGGTTAATGTTATGAAATAAAAGCAATTTAGTAAAACATGAACAAGAAATAAAAGCAATTTAGTAAAACATGAACAAGAAATAGAGATAGAGAGAAGGAAGAGATTTTCTTCTTCAATTGTGTGTATTTTCCTATCTATTACAAGGCCTTTATATATGCATAAAAAGTGAAGAAAATATGTCATAGAATATGTCATTGAACATACAAAATATGTCATTGAATATGTCATTAAGCATTTGAGATCAAGATCATGGAAGAAGAGTAGACATCCACCCTAATGTGATATTTATCATAACATTTAATCTTTTATTTAAATTGTTCGGACATGCATTATGACTGAATTGTCTCTTCTCATCATTATATTTTTTCCTTATCGCTTTACTCGATTAGTAATCAAAAAGTAAATCTCTTATTTGTTGCTTTTCAGATAAATTTTATAATAAATAAACATTTAGTCAAATTTTCGCACAATTTAACCATATAGGAGCGCATTTGACTAAAAAAGGCCATGTACGACTGTATTTTTTTGAGAATTTTTCATAAAGCACCATCTTTTAGGTCTAAATAGCCATTTATAGATACCATTTGCTATATTACGTGTTATAGATATCATTTATGTTTTTATACAATGTATTTCATGTATTTAAGATGTTGTATTCAATAATACAACAAAAAAATAGGCGTAAAAATAGGAATGCCAGCTAATGTAGATATGTATTTACCTGTATTTAAGTGTATTTAACCTTAAATGTAGTAACGTAACTGCGCAATATCTGAAAGGTTAAACGGAAGGAAATCAAATCACATGATTCTCTCCTAATTTTACTGAATTCAAATAATCCATCATTAATCTGTATTCTGCACTAAGAAAGAAACCCAGAAACGTGAAAAAAAACTAAAATACAGAGCAACAGCTGATCGATTTTCTTCCATTCTCTTCTCCTCCTTTTCGATTGATACAAATTATATACAAGCGAAGGTATAACTACTCCATACATATGGCATGTTTAACAGTTTTGTTGCGTCACTCTGACAAGTGGAGCGATGAGGGCAATTACATCGACTTTTCAATTGAGGGAATACTGATAAAGGAGTATGCCTCCTTTAATAATTTGGTTGCTTCAATTTCTAATCAACTGGGCATCAATTTGAGCTCAAAGATGATTAAAATACAATACAAAGTAGAGGAAAATTCCACGCCAATGAAAATACACAATGATATGGGTTACAGAGTATATGTAGAATTGAAAAAGGAGAATAGAGAATTTGGGATGTATCCTTTATGCATAACAACTATCGAAAAAGATCTTATATCCGGAGGCAGTTTAAATCAAGGGGATATTGTGCTAATAGATGAAGCAGTTCAAAGGTGCGAGTCTGACACAGATGATACAATGGCTCTAGATGTTTTCAATTCAGGTGAAGCGATCGGAGTGTTCGAAATCCACAAAGATTTGATAATTTCAAGAACTGATCAAAAGTAGGTTTTTGCTGGACAAGTTTATAAGAATAAGGCTACATTGAAAAAGGTGATGGAGAATTATGCTATAGCTCAAAGGTTTCAATTCCGGGTTGACAGGTCTAATGCTGTAAGCTTTGTACGTATTCAAAAAAAATTCCATTGAATTTTCAATCACTAGATGGTGCTATAAGTATTACTTTTTGTATTTATGTGTATTTGTGTATTCTCAACATCGTGATCACATTTGAAGTAAACATGTGTGTGTTAAGGGTCCTTAAATACATGTATCGAAATGTATGTTACTGATATAAAAAGACAACAGTGATGTTTGGAGACTTGCCATGTTGCGATATTTCAATTTTCAGAAAAGTTCCATTATTTTTCTCTAAGCTGAACTGCTGGAGGAACAAATACTAAGAGCAAGAAAGCTTTTTGGGTTACTGAAGGCGGTAGTAACATAGACTTCCCAGTGCTAAAATAAATAAATTCTGTACATCTTATGAAGAAATGGCTTCTCGTTCTCTTTAGGTTCTATTCAATGTGTCTTTTCTGTTAAGGCCATGTGATTGCTATATGAATTTTCACAAAAATTTTCATACTCGTTTTACTGATACATATGATGTTTTATGTTACTGATATAAAAACATAACAGTGACTCTAATATAATGTAGAATGGTTAATTGTTTGCAGCTATGCATTGTTATGTATTTCAGAAGATTGTCAATGAAGGTTTAAGGCTTCAAGCATTAACAAATCAGAACTATTCAAGGTGAGGGAATTTAATGATAACCATACATGTCCGCTGAAGGACAAGGTGTATGAGCAGCGGCAGGCTAGTAGCAGCCTTATCGGTGGTATGATAAGACCTAAGCTTACAAACCATAAGAGGAAATACACGCCAAGGGATATTATTGATGATATGAAATTAGATTTAGGTGTGGATGTTCGCTATATATTGGCGTGGAGGGCTAAAGAAAAGGCAATAATTTCCTCGAAGAAGTTAGAAAGATGTTTGGACGTTGGAATTGTAGTAACCGCAAAGAAGCTACACATACATACACGACTCTTGGGAAAAAATACCAGGAGATGCTGACTTTGAATGAGAGATTGTCTACACGTATGACTGTAAGTTATATTTTAATGTAATTGCTTGATATATCTTAATTGTTTTTTGAATTAACGAAATGAATACAACTGAATAAAATTAGTTTTAATTATTAATACAATCTGGCATGTTTTTAATACATATGAATACGTATATTCTAAAAATCATGAAAGACAGATTTTTCCATACATCTGTGTTAATTTAACTAAAAACTGGATGGCTACACTTTTGGAATACATCAGAATACAAGGAACAAAGTTGTATGTCAAAGAAACTTTAATGCTTAATGTCAATATATATGATTCTAGTGGATCTGTTTGCATAATCTTGCATAAAGTAGGAACATGAGAGTTTCTATAGTTTCATTACATTATATGTAATGTTTGCATCATGGATACAATATATGATGTATTCGTATATATGCAAATATTTCAGTTGTGTGTAACTTATTAATTCAGCAATATACATTTGTTAATGCTCAAAAACTTATATTTCTATTTTAAAATATAGGTGGTACCATCAACTGAATACTTACATACGGTTAACGATGGTGGGAGGAACTACACGGTATGCTTGTTAGAGAGAAAATGTGTTTGTGGGAGGTTCCAAGTTGATGAATTTCCATGCCCACATGCTTGGGCTGTATTGGAGAGCAAGTTTCTAATTCCGGAAGAATATTGCTCTAACTATTACAAACCAAATACAATTGTAATAACATACGGTGTGCCAGTGATCCCGCTACCGGACAGAAATGACTGGAATATACCACAACATGTTGTAGATGAGGTTGTACTACCTCCCAAATGGAAAAGACCTCCTGGAAGGCCAAAAAAGAAGCGAGATAAAACTTTAAGTGAATTGCTACAGCCGAAAAATCAACATTCATGTAGCATATGTGGTCAGGGAGGACATAACAAGCGAACTTGTAGAAATGCTCCCCGTAATAAATAGTTTATAATTTGACATGTATTGGTGCTTGAACGATTTGTCAATGACATTGTCAAGTATTATATTCTGAAATGGATTGCGTGAATTTTTTTCTGAAACATATCGTTGAAGTATTTTTATACAGTAAATGTTTTATGAAATATATAGTTGAGTATAACTGAGTATAGATAATTAATTAGCGTAAATATGACTGCATAAATATTATAATAATTGACTACGTACAACCTGTGGAATACAAATGAAATGACGTTATATAATATGTATTTTCTGAACTTGAAAGGTATATGTGAATATATGCTGCTGAATACAACTGAATACCTCTTAATTTGACAGCTAAATACAGTTGAATATACCTGAATACACTGACTAATACAACTAAATACAACTGAAATTAACAGCTAAATATAATCGAATACAACTGAATACAACATAATAATATACTTAAATACAACTGAAAACAGAAAGAATGAATACATCTGAATTAATTCTGCTTACTACAACTGAGTATATCTGCGTTTAACAGCTAAATACAGTTGAATACATCTGAACCCAGAAAGAGATACAACTGAGTTCTTTTATAAACAGCTTTCTTTGACAGTAACATGTTTATTGCATACAACATGTGCAAGCAAAGTTAGTTTGCATTAATACATACTTGACTCCTGTAAGATAAATATCTATCAACAGATCAAATGCGTCTATACCCCAATGATATTCAGAATAGCACCCACTCTCTACCAAGTCAAAATATAGCCTTGGTATAGTTGCACTATTCTTCTCAGATGAAAAAAATAAAGGTGTGTATGAAATACAACAAAGATATCTTCAAGGCATCACCATCATTGTAGGGACCCCATTTCTTGCCATCGAAGCATTGTATCAAATATTTCTTCTTTACAATATTAGCACCCCCAAAGTAAGTCTCAATAAGCCGGTTAGGAGTAGTTGCACTAAACTCAAAATCTTCATCTTTACATACACATTTGAGGCCAGTCACAAGCCGCAAACTCCCTTAATGTGAAATGTAATTCAGTACTATTGACGTGTACTGCAAATACATTATTAGGAGCGCCGTCTAACTGGAGAGCCATGAAGCATCTAAAGAGTTGATGTTGAACATCACAACGCTTCATTTGAAGAAATGATCCAAAGCATGTATTGCCGAATTGTTGGTACTGAACGGGAATAAGCTTATCTTTTAGCTGGGAGACTATATCTGTGTTAGTGTAAGCACTAATATGGGGTGCTAATTTTGGCTGGTGTTTCACAAAAGAATTAATTCCCTACAATTAACAATAAAAGATACACGTTAATACAGTTGAATAAATTGCAAACACTTACAGAATACTAAATATAGTGACAAGGCTAAATATGAATACATATGAATACAAGTAAAACTTAAATTAAAATTGAACAGTTAGAAACTACCAAAATACACATGAATACATATAGATACCATATAAAAAACAGAATACAGTATACCAAAAAGTACAAAAATACAACCCGATACATATGAATACAACATCATACATGTGAAAAGGATTGAATACAGTATACCAAAGCTTAACATGCTTGATTTTAATAAAAATGCAAAGCAAGTGATCAAGAAATTCCTAATTAGCGAGTTGTTCTGCAATTTTTCTATCATAGAGCAGCTAACTAAAGATTCCTTAAAACCAATCCTTCTCAATTGCACAGGTAATTCTCTTGGAAAGCTATTACACAATAAGTAAAGAGTACTTTGTATAAGGCAAGAAGTTAAGAGTACAAAGTTAGCAACAATCTTCCACTCACAAAGTGAGGTTTCTTTCCCAGTAAATGCAGATGTCTACAGTATGTTTCAGGAGCTAACACAACTATCGTTATTAATTGCTTAGCAGACGAAAAATTTATGAGTTTAATCTAGGTAAAATATCCAAAAGAAACCTTCACGGTCCATATAGCTTTAAAATTCTGAAAGCAACCAGCTGATTATCAAAAATATTGACCAGGACACGATGCTATACACATATAGGGTGCCAAACTAATTACTCTATCAAATCACATTCTGGTTTGGCAAGACTAGGCCTTTCTGATGGACAAAGTCATGTCTCAACAACGGCATGTTCAATAGCTCCACTGGACTAAATATCTCTACATGTGTTCATAGTATTTGACGAGTTAAGATGGCACATAAAATAGAATACACATGAATACATATAGATACTATAGAAGAAACAGAATACAGTATACCAAAAAGTAAAAAAATACAACAAGATACATATGAATACAACATCATACATGTAAAAAGAATTGAATATAGTATACCAAAATGTACAAAAATACAGTCAGATACATATGAATACAACATCATACATGTATAAGATTTAATACATTATACATAAAGTACAAAAATACAACTACTTACATATGAATACAACATCATATGATTGAATACTTATGAATACAAATAAGTTTATTTGAATGCATATTGATACAAATAGCAATTACCTTTTGGATTTGTGAATCTTTCATAGTTTTTTTCCTCTTTGAGCCAACTGGATTTTTGGTTTCTTTTGAAGATTTATCAACTTCGACTTCTTTCAACTTGCCATTGTGTAATTTAGTTCTTCTCTCATCAACTGCGGATGCTGATAAACCTGCAAAATCTGACTCCGCTTGAGTTATTTGCAACGAGAAAGAGGGCTCATCAAAATTGAGAATTTTGGTGAGTATACCTCTGGGTACTCTGTTGAGTGGCGTTGAATCCGCCATTGGAGAGAAAACTCAAAGATTCCTGATGATTAACAATACAAATGGTTAGTGTTTCAGAAATTTGTGTAAAATCGGTATAGAAATTAGAGAAACAAAATAATGACAAAGCAATTTTGAAGAAGATACATTACCAGGAGTGTAAAAATCGGAAATAGAAGAGTGAATCCCTGATGATTTTGAACTTTGTTTTGATAATGGCGGAGAAATAGAGATTTAGGGTGATTTTGAACTTTGTTTTGATAATGACAGAGAAACGTGTGTTTGTGGAGAAGATGGTAAAGCGTATGGAAGAAGAGAGAGAAGCTGGTCAGCGGAGATATACGGTAATTAGGTGAGAGAAAAATACAAAAAGGGGAGAGAAAAAATATTTTGTAGCATATATGATGCCTTAATTGTAGGATGATGCTATATTTAGATTTTTTGCTATAAACTATAAAAAGGTATTTATAGGATGTAATATTTTAAAATGATATTTATTTAATATAAATAGGGTACTAAAGTATTCTATAGGTTGTAAAATTTCCTATTTTTTTCCTTCAAAATCAATTGTTCAAAAATTAATTAAATGCAAACATGTTGTTTGTTTTCTACAAATCAATTCTAAAACTAATTTCCAAATATAATTCCAAAATTAAATTTAAAGCTAAAACAATCAATTGTTTTAATAAATAAATTAGATATAGGAGGGTATATGCAGATAAGTAACTCACTACTTACCACCAAAGGATGTTGTGCACTGGATGGAACTGCTCTTCCATTAACCAGAAGTCTCGAGTTCGAGCCCTGAGTATGAAAAAATCATTAATAGAGAGCGCTCCCTCCGAATGGGGCCCTACGCGGCACGAATTCGAATATAATCGGGCTTTAATATGGGTACCAGACACCGGATGAGAAACTCTATGCTTTGTAGCCCTTCCTACCCTCCTAGATTTGGATTAGGGAGGTGCGAAGATGGAAGAAAGTTGTACGTTTTGTCATCATGGGCTGGAATAAATTGTCTCTTTTTTATTTCAAATCCATGGGTTGGATATGGGAAAAATATAAAATTAACCCATTTTTTGTTTGGCCTAAGGAAAATTAATAGTAATAATTATTAATTAAACGTTGTGGCCGAGTAGTAAATGCTTTATTTTTAACCAAAAGATCACGGGTTCAAGCTACTAGTATAGTATTATCTTTAATAAGGAGCACATAGGACTTCTGGGTGTGAATATGATTTATCGATTCTCAAAACAAGTACCAAACACATGGTGAGAAACCAAAAAGAAAAAATAATAACAATTGCACACCTCAAAAAATTGCCTTATGCTGATTTTGGTCCCACATTTAACCTTTAATTGAATCAAACATGCATTCTTAATTTTAATTATTGGAAATAACGAAAGTTAACGAATTAACATAATCTTTTATATATGAAAGTAGAAAATGAAAAGAAAAGCAAAAACCTCCAACAAGGAACAGAACATTCAAGAAATTGTTTCACACACCTTTGACCATATAAGTTATTTTCTTCTACTTGACAACCATATAAATGGCGAAAAGATTATTGCATATACAACCATTCCAAAATAATAATATAAAACTTAACTATTATTATTAACTCATAGTCCAAAATCATGTATTTTTGCCAATAAATCTCTTTTTCTTGGGCAGGGCCGGTTTTACCTTAAGGTAAGTAAGGCAATAACCTTAGGTCCCTAAAATAGTAAGGCCTCAAAATTATATATAAATTTTAAAAATTATTATTCATTGTTACTGAAAAATAAAATCTTTTCAATTATTTCCAGTCAATGCGATTGAAATACATGCAATTGAAAGTTGTAGCATTTTAGATTATTGATTGAAATACTCTGTTGAAACTTGAAAGTTATAGCCAATTCATTTTGTTTTGAGGAAGAAATATTCACAGCCAATTTATTGCTTTCTTCTTATTTTGTCTAATTCATTCCAATTAGCTATGTATAATTTTTATTTCAATCCATTTAGTGCCATTGTAAGTTAATTAGACAGATAACAATTGAATTCATTGTCTTAATCTTGAATATTATTTGAAAGAGAATGATCATCATTATGATATTATTAATTTCAGCTTATTTTTGGAATTAAAAGTACTAAGAAAAATGCAAAATAGAATATATATATATATATATATATATATATATATAATCTTACAGACATAATATACTCAACCAGGTAAGAAGTATTAAAGTTTTAACATAATTAGATGGCTTATAGAATAAATTAAACAATTTTTATATTTGTTGTCTTAGTTGGAAAAGTTTTTCAAAACATGAATCAATAAAAACTTATAACCTACTATCAATTATGTCTCTACAAATATTAAATAAATTGGTGTACATATTGCCAATTAAAAAATAATTTTAAAAATATAATGAACTACTTCACATTTTAAGAAGTTATAACATCAAATAAAATATATTTAAATTTTATCAAAAGAATTAAGGTCATGTTTTTAGTTTTTGGCTTAGGCCTCTCATTGCATTGAGACGCTATTCTTGGGTTGCAATACCTCTTGAAAGTTACATAATTACACTAAAGTCAAGTTTCTTAATTTTGACCATGAATTCGGATATAATATATTTAAATTAAAATTTTATTATTTAATAACTATGTAAAAAGCATTTTAAATCACAATAATTAACAATTTAAAATATTGCCAAATAAAAAAAATACATTAAATAAAAACTTTTTAAATTTTTGAAATTCGAATACTGTCGTATAAATTGGACTGCGGGAGTAATACTTTTTCTTCCTACCAAAATCAAGAACACAACCGCGTAAAGAACAACATTGAAGTGCTGTGTATAGCCCTAAGAAGCAAATTATATAGTAAGTGATTTAAATGCAAATGAAACATTTAAATTTATTATTCTTGACTCGTCTTGACACGATTGTAGCCTTTTAAACAGCAAACTGAGAATACTTAATATTAAAAACCCTGAGTAGAATACAAATTGTCTATTATATCGCCATCGAAAAACGCAATAATGCATTTGACACTTTTGGTTAATTAACTTTATTATTCATGAAAATTCAGGACTTTTCCTCTCTGTATGCTTTTAGAAAATGTTATTATACTGCAATATTTATTTAAAGCACAATTTAGATTACGACTGATTAATGATATAGTTAAACGTAGGAAACACACCATCCTCGAAATTTTCTTGCGTCAAGATGTTCGTCGCTAGGCCTCATTTCTCTGCATTGGTTCAAAGTTTCTAGAAGTAGATTTTTCAATGGAAATAGTTTTGATACGAGTAATATTTCATTTTATCTTGTTTCTCAAAGTTTTCTTTAAAAGCAGTGTTTTAGTTGTTTTTGATTTAAGTGTGCTTCAAGAGAATGGAACACTAGCCACAAGATGGGTTAGAGCCAGAAATCTTCTGCCCTCTCTCTAAAATAAGATCCCTCCCATTACCTTCTTCTCTTCTTCTTCGCCAAACTCTAAGGCATGCTCGACAACACTATCCATGACTCTTTTCCTACCATGAACACCCCAAACCACATGGAGATCTCATCTGCTACTTCAAGCAGTGATGCTCCATCCCCACCTCATGCATAGAGGCGGATCCTATTGTGGCAGGCGCGTTTCGAACCCGCGTCTTGTGACAAAGAGCAAGGCTTATTCTTAGAAGAAGACCATTACTGCAGGCGTAATTTTGTTAATGAGGGTGCCAAGAAAAATATTTAAGGGGTCCCCAACGTATATACAACTATGCATATATAGAGTTTTTGCCGAAGTTAACGGGTTCACGCAACCCTTCAAGCATGGCTGTAGGTCCACCTCTGCTAATGCATACCACCAAACGAACAAAAATATGGATATTACACATCCTTTAGAACTTAGGCAGCCCCAAAAAGATAAAACAACTTTCCTAAACATCCTAAACAATAGCCTTCAGACCAATAACCTCTCAAACAATATCTGTGTCCAAAATGACATAAATGATAACCTAATAATCTCGAATGAAACAGAAAACCCTTTCCTCGAAGAAAAGGCCGATGTCTTCATCCCCATAACCTCCGAGGACAAAGAACGATTGTATAAGAACTGGGAAACAACCCTCATCGTTAAAGTCTTTGGGAAAAAGGGTTGGCTACCAATTCCTCCAAAGAAAACTACAAGCAATATGGAAACCAAATGAGACTATTTCACTTATCGACCTGGGTTATGACTACTACCTTATAAAATTCAACAAACAAGACAACTATAATAAAGCACTTCATGAGGGGCCTTCATTCATAGGAAACCAATTCCTCATCGTTAGGAAATGGGAACCTAGATTTGTGGCATCAGAAGCTTCACTAACCTACTCGGCCATTTGGGCTAGACTTCATGAGCTTCCTACGGAGTTTTACGACTACGACATTCTTCAAAAAATATGGAATAAACTAGGCGAACTCATACGCATAGACACCTGTACCTCCTCAGCACTTAGAGGGAAATATGCTAGACTCTGCATCCTAGTACCAATCGAGAAATCTCTAAAGACTCATATTGTGCTAGGAAAACACTACCAAAAGATTGCATACGAAGGATTCAATATCTTATGACTAACTGTGTACGCCTATACCACAACCTATTATCCTGTCCAAACAAGAAAATAGATTCCAAAACGAAAAACCTACAAACAATCATAATAAAAGGTCCACGCAGGACATTGAATCCATCACAACAAAAGTGGAAAGTTGGACCATCGTCTCTCATTAAAGAAGGAAAACAAGGCAAGAGCTGGAGAAATCTAGCTCCTGGAAACCTAACGACCCTCAGGAACGAGAGAAATTCTTGACAAACTTTGCACAGGAGATGGTTCAGGCAAAATACCCAGTGGACAAAAGACTACCCCTCCCACAAACAACCCTTTGCACACAAATAGTAAAGACCAATCTCCCTCAAAAACCCCAACACAGTACAAGTCTAACATTTTGACAAAACCCCTAGACATGAGCTACCCTACAAAGGGTATAGGGCACCATGATACCCTAGTCCAAAACATAGGAAAACCAACGGACAAAGAACTAAGCCCTATAAAATCCCTTCAATCAAGTCCTGCTATTCAAACCAACAACAAAACAAGCAAGAATAAGGAACCTAGGACCTATAACACGAAAAACACACTACATGCCCCTCCTCATTGCCCCATATCTATGGACTATGAAGTCTTGTCCATAAACCTACACACTACAAGTCAACAACTAGGATCAAACAACCCTAGTACTACACAAAAAATTGGCAACATTTCCCTCACTAATCGTTTCTCCACCATAGCAACCTCATCAACTTCACATCAATCAAATTCCCCCATATCCCTAGATACTAACCTCAACAATACACTTGATATGGACTTTTCTGAGAGCACTAATAATCCGAGCTCCTTAAACCCTCCAGGGGTTACTACTACAAATCCTATTAACTCCTTATATTCCACTTAAAGCCCCCCTCACCCCTTACAAAAAACCCAAACAGAACTCCTAAACTTAACAACTATTATATCAAAAATGTCGAGACTCCCAAACAATTACCACATAAGGAACGTAAGGACAAGGAGGAATGTGTAGGTAAGGGATAAACACCAAAGGAGCAATCATGTGATCAACCCTCCACAAGTCAACATCACACACACCCCATGCACCAACCTTATTCAGAACCCTACCACTACCCCCAAATCATGTCCCCCAAAGCTGGCTGGACTAGGGCCTAATGGGTCATAACCTGAGCTTGAGCTTACAAATCAATGGGGAGGACATAATCATTCAGATCGAGGACCCATGCTACTTAGCTCAAATAGTTGCGGAAGGATTGAGAATAGCTATGGGGAACATAATGAACAATCCATGGATAACCCACGCTATAACTCTACACCAAGGAATTTCATCGCCATGGGATCACCATGCATGGCAAAACCAGCAGTCATGGGTCCCTTTCCAGCCTTACAACCTTCTAAACTCAAGCTCACCCCTCTTCCCAAATGTCCAACCTCCCCCAAATCCAGCACCCACCTTTTAGAATTTGCATGGCATAATGGTGAGCCAACCACCAACGATGCACCCACTCTAGGCACCCAGAATTCCCGAAACAACATTCCATCAATGCCCCCTCACCCATACATCAGAACAACCCAGCCCAAGTACTGAGAGAAGAGGAGTAAAAAGAGGAAGAATATCCAACGGAAAGGGTGGTGGAACACGGGGTACTAAGGTCACCAAAAACCCTAGTGTTCAAAGCAGGAAGAGCAAAAAGGTACATCTTAAGCTGCCCGCTGGATTTGAGAAAATACTCAATAACTATAAAGAAGTTGAGGGCGCCAGGGATATACCAATACACGATGGTGCTGGTTCTGATAATGTTTTCCAATTTTTGGATGAACCAGGAAGGAACATCGAGCAGGGGGACTCCCTTCCCAACTGGGAGATGATTTCAAATAATAGAAACATCAGTATCAGTTTTATATCTTGGAACTGCCATAGAGCGGGAATGCTGACTTTAGGAGAGCTTTTAGATCAATACTCGATTATCACAAACCCAGTGTGGTCACACTTTTGGAAACAAGGCTAACTGATCATCATATTATAATTGAGGATTTTGGGTTTTCAGGTTTAGCACAGGTTGAGGCACAAGCTAAATTGGGAGGAATGGAACTAATGTGGAACAACGATGAAGTCAATGTGGATCAAATTGAGGGGACAAACCAAGAGATTCATGCTATGGTTAAGGTAAAAATTCTTCCTAAAACATGGCTATGTTCAATTATATATGCTAGTAGCTTATTAGAGGAAAGAATAACCCTTTGGAATAACTTAAAAACTGTTGCAAATAACTATAAAGGAACCTGGCTAGTACTAGGGGACTTTAATGAGGTCAATAGGGCTAGTGAGAAATTTGGGGGCCTTCTCTTCAATAACAATAGAATAACTAAGTTTATTGATTGCCTCAATTATTGTAAACTGTTAGAACTAGGTTTTAAAGGACCAAGGTACACCTGGACTAACAAAAGGAAAAAAATAAAAACACCTTCATCATGGAAAGACTAGATAGATTCGTAGCCAACGAAGATTGGATCAATATATTCCTAGAAGCTTGCGTAAAACATCTAACAAGAACCCAATCTGATCATTGCCTTATACACCTTGAATTAATTAAAAGACCTGTAAGCACGTGATTTTTGCCCTATATGAGAATTACTCCCAAAAAATTCAAAAATAAAATGATTTTTCTTTGGTGTGCAATTTTGTGATATTTTGAATAATTATTTGCATTTGTCTGTGCATGTTTATTTGCTAAATTAATAAAAAATACAAAAATATGTCGCATTTTGCATGTAGGATTTAATTCTACAATTGTTAGTAATTAAATTTATTTTAAAAAAGTTAAAAATTACAAAAATAGGCATCGTTTGCATTTTTAGCATTTAATGTCCAAATATACAATTTTATGCTTAATTAATACTTAATTGTGCGTTAATTGTTATTGGGAGTTAATTTGCGCTTTTATAACTTAATTTAGTTCTTAATAATATTTTAAGTATTTTTATAATTTAGTTTTAGAAAAATAAAAGAAGAAAAGATAGCGAAAATATAAAGAAAGTCGGAATTAGGCCTCTTCTTCAACTTCAAGCCATAGGCCCAAAAAATGGCCCAATCTTCCCTACGACCCAGTCCATTTCGAACTGGGTCGACCCAGTCCATAACCCAACACCCCTATCTTACAAAACAAAAACAAAACAAAAAAAAAATAAAAGAAGAAAACCCTAAAGAGCTAAGCCATCCGCCCCCCCCCCCCTTTCTATCTTCTTCTTCTTCCTCAAGCTTCAAGAAAGCCAACAATGGCCACCCTATCTTCTTCCTCTTCAAAACCTCAAAACCACCCAACTCCCATGGCTGCCCGTACCTGCTGCCTCACGTTCTTCTCCTTCAAACCAACCAAACCCTAAACCATCGTCACCCCTCCAAAACCTCTCCGGCGATCCTCCATTAAATCCGACGACCACTGCTGTCCGCCATCGTCTTCCTCACCATCTTGCCCAAACGATCCCTCATTCCACGTCAAGCAGCAGCAACTGCTGCTGCGTTGTCCAAACTATCCCTCACGTCCATACATTCCGTCGCCATAACCAGCTCGAACACCCGAACCACCACCAAACGACCATCGTTGTCATGCCCGCTACTACTGTGCCGTGCTACTGCTGCTGCTCGCGTTGCTATCTTCAGCTGTTGCTGTGTCGCGTCTGCCTTCATCTTCTTCGTCGAGCTCAAGCTTGAGCTCGACGTCCATGGTCTCCACTCCTTCGATGAGCTTTCCGCCATGGTTGCTTCCAATACACCCAGCTCTAGCATCATTAACGTCAAACAGAAATTCTGGACAACATTTTCGCACCATTTCTGTTGATCTTCTTGGATTTCAGTCTGAGTTTCGAAGTGATAAAAGTCAATCGTTCGTCCGGGAGCATTCAAGTGATTTTGGGGCGATAATCATTTCCGGACAGATTTGTTTTCATGCAAGTTCATCGTTGATTCATCTCCGGTTAATTGGTTTTGAATCTCACTTATCGTCCATATTTTGTTTGGTATTTTTCGGATCCAAAATAAAGAAGTGATTTAATTCTTGTTTGATTTGTTCGTCGTTGAAATAATTTTCTAGTTTGTTCATGTTGTTTGTTAAATTAATTTTCAGATTTCAAAATAGAAGTTTAATTAATTGTTTTCATGTTTATTTCATGTTTGTATTATTGTTTAAGTAAGTATTTGTTAGTTTGATGTTTGTTAGATTCAAATTGAAATTTAATTAACTATTTCTTCAATTTGTTTCATGTGTTTATGTATTGTTAGAAATTGTTAATATTGTTAAGTTCAAATTTAAGTTCATAATTGTTTCTTCGTCGATCTTGTTATTTGTTTAAAGAATTTAGTTGTGTTAGAGAAATATGTTGGTTTAATCGTTTAAATCCATCATGTTTGTTGTTTAAAATAGATTTAATTCATGTTCATACTTTGTTTGATTGTTCTTGAATCCGAAATTTGTATAGCTTGATTTCTTGTTTACCATTTGTGATTATTTCTTGAATTTGTCTCATAAAGTTTAATATAGGAATTGTTGGTTGTAATGTTGTTAGAATTGATTTTAAGTTCAATATGATTGAAGTTAGAAATCTAAATATACTTGTTTGTTGTAGTTGTTGAATCCGAAAATAGAATTGTTTGTTGCTAAAATATTGTTCAATCAAATTTTAGTTGTTATTTGTTGTTCAATTTGTGTTCATGTGATTTGTTGTTGAAATGTTGTTAAAATCGTGTTCATGTGATATTGTTGTTATGATGTTCATCCGTGTTCATATTGTTGTTTGAACATTGTTAGAAATTGATCATATTGTCTATATTTTGGTTAAGTTTGATTAATTGATGTGTTAAAGCTGATGAGTAGTTTGGTAAATTTGTAGTACGTTCAGGGGTAGTTTGGTAATTTCAGTAAGGTCGTGAGGGGTAGTTTAGGAATTGTACATTTTGAAATTGTTTATTTGAAGCATGGGGGACAAAATGAAATGGGGTGGGTTATGATATAGTTGTTTAATATAAAGGGGGACAAGATTTAATTTAAAGGGGGAATCTTGCATTATTTTAAATGAAGCATGGGGGACAAAATATAATGGGGTGGTGTGATATGTTTATTTAATGTAATGGGGATGAGTGGAAAGATAATGGGTTGGGTAGAGAAAAAGTATGAATTTTAATTAATTGAAAGGTTTATGGGATGGGTTATAAGAAGAAGTCTTGAACACAAGACAATACAGAGAGAAAAAATAGAGAAAGACAGAGAGAATAGAGATAGAGAAAAATACACAGATACAGATAGAGAGAAAAAAAAAGACTGAACATTTAAGAGAAAGAAAAATTCCGAAAAATATTTAAGCTTTCAAAATAAAAATAAAAACTAAAAAATCTTTTGTTTTTTTTTCTTTGTTTGAAATTAGTATCAATGGTTGTTGTTTCATTCAAAACTTAAAGCTTTTGTTTTTTGGGATTACTACTCCACCGGTCTGTTACTGGGTTGTTACTGTTGCTGGGCAGTTGTTGCTGTTACACTGTTATTACTGTTGCTGATTTTCATCTTCATTTTCTTTTGCTTCCAAATATCAGGTACATATCTTTAAAACTCATGTTGTGAAGAGCTTCAACATGGCAAGTAAATGAAGTTTGGAATTATAAGGATGTCTTCTACTCATTTAAATTTTATTAGTTTAAGTTTCAGTTTTGTTTTAGTTGGTTAATATAGTATTAAATCAATTGGTAGATTAGTTCTCTTTCTTAATAACAAATGGCTTAGTTATTTTAGGAACGCGATCAACTCATTTCTTTTAATATATGAAATAATGTCAATGATTTTTTACAAAATATAAAGTTAGTGTTTGCAAATATTCGCATAGGCAGAATATAAGAATTGGTTTATTTATCTCAAACCCAATCTTCGTAAGCAAAATTAACCAAACAATTATAACCTCGGACTAAAAACAAGTGGTGTAAAAGAAGGATGGGATTTATAGATTGTAACATTTTAAGTCAAAAAATGTGTAAATAGCGTTTGCTCCAAATATAACAATGAAAATTCTTCAAAAAAATATTACTTCATTTATTAAATCAATTGTTTTCCTAAGTTTTATACGCAATTCGCTTTTTGGGTAGATAAATATTGTATTTACCATAAAAATGGTAGTATTAATCACACGTTGTTTATTTTTATTTTATTTTTATTTTACTCTTTAAACTCATGGTTTTTGAGGAATATAATTCACACGTAAAAATATAATTTGCGGTCAACACTTAATGAATTGTGAATTCTTTTCAAGGAATTTAGAGGCATCTCAAATAGTGATTTCTCATGACTCTTACATTTAAAAATAGATGGATGCAATAAACATTTGTAGAGAATTTATATTACTGTCAAGAATATTTGCATAATTAAGGATGCGTTCGCGTGACTTGATTATACTTCTAAAGGCGATTCGGATTATGCGTTCGCGCAACTTCGAGCAAATTTTTAATAAAAAAGGGTTCTTCGGAGATCATCAATATTAATTTCATATAACCCAAGATGTGCAGTTCACTATTTAATCATACAAGAGCGACAGACGTTCTTAATTTTATTTAAGCACAATTTCGAACTTAAGTCTATTTTTATAATAATAAAAAAAAAATCGAAAATAATAATAATTATATTATCAATATCATTGTGTACACGTGCGCGTGACACAACTCCGCATGTTTTAAAAAATATAATTTATAACACGAATATACGTACGTGTGATTCGATTCAAAGAAGGGTCTTTAAATCTAAATAGAAGCGGTAACAATAAAATCATGCAATAAAAATGTATTTAACAAATCAAAATAATCAAGCCAAACACAACAGTTGAGCGACCGTGCTAGAACCACGGAATTCGGGAATGCCTAACACCTTCTCCCGGGTTAACAGAATTCCTTATCCGGATTTCTGGTTCGCAGACTATAATACAGAGTCATTCTTTTCCTCGATTCGGGATTAAAATTGGTGACTTGGGACGCCTTAAAATTCCCAAGTGGCGACTCTGAAACAAATAAACAAATCCCGTTTCAACTGTCCTTTAATTAGAGAAAACTCCCTACGCCCCTCACGGGGGCGGAAAAAGGAGGTGTGACAAGACCCAGTCGAAGTAATAATATATTTAGACTAGAAATTATGTGGCTATCACATCCCACCTTTAAAGGGTTAGTAAAGGATTGCTGGATCAATCAACTCAGTATATCGGCAGCTATTGATAACTTCACTAATAAGGCTATTTCCGGGAACAAATATACCTTTGGAAACATATTTAAAAAAATAATGAAATCCTTGCTAGGTTAGAGGATATTCAAAAATCCCATAATTACACGACTAGTGCTTTCTTGTCTAACCTAGAATGTGAACTCATAGGAGAATACCAAAAAATCCTCAAGCTGGAGGAAGAATTCTGGAAACTCAAATCAAGAATTCACTGGATCCAAGAAGGTGATGCTAATACAAAATTTTTTCACCTTACTACTATGCAAAGAAGAAGAAAGAAAAGGATATTTAACCTCAGGGATGAGGCAGGAAATTGGTTCCACAACCCTAAGGAACTAGTCTCCATCATAACAAATTTCTATAAAAACCTATACACCATTGAACATGCCTTTTCCAATAAAAACAACCTATACATACCTGGTCTTTTCTCAATTAGCCCTCCCTTCTCATCAGAGAACCTGCTGAGGGGGAAGTCAAGGAAGATCTATTCTCCTTTAAGCCTCTTAAAGTACCAGGTCCGGATGGGTTACACCCCTTCTTCTACCAAAAATTCTGGGGAATAACAAATAACCTTCTAGTCAACTTCTACAAAGAGCCCTTTAAAAACAAAAAAATGACTGAAGACATGAATAGTATCTTCATATGCCTAATCCCAAAGAACCAGAATGCAGAGTCTTTAAGGCAATATATGCACATCAACCTCAGCAATACTGCCTATAAGGTTGTCACAAAAATTATAGTACATAGAATCAAACCTTTTCTCAACAAAATCATTCACCCAATCCAAACCATCTTCATAAATGGGAGAAGGGCCTCAGACAATGCCACAATAGGTCATGAAGTTCAAAATTTCTTTAATAACTCCAAGGGGAAAAAAGGGAAAATCATGGTGAAAGTTGACGTAGAAAAGGCATTCGACAAACTAGAAAGGTCTTTCATCAGACTCTCCCCGAAATCCCTAAATTTCCCAAATGACCTAATTGAGCTAATAATGTCCTGCGTGTCCTCCACCTCTGTACTCATAAACGGATCAAGAACTGACTTCTTCAACCTTACTAAAGGAATTAGGCAAGGGGACCCTCTATCCCCCTATATATTCATAATGTGCATGGAAATGCTATCTAGACTTATCAACCATGAAGTAGACTGTTGTAGATGGGACCCTATAGTCCTGTCAAAAAAGGGCCCCTAACTATCCCACCTATTCTTTGCTGATGATCTCATCCTTATGATGGAAGCCAATCAAAAAAGCTGTGACTCACTCATAGATACACTCAACAAATTCTGCACCTTCTCTGACCAATCCATAAATTTCAACAATTCCAGGGTAATTTTCTCAAAAAATACCCCTGCTGACAAATAATCTTTTTTCAGCAGGTGCCTTAACATAAAAATCTCAGATTCAGTAGGAAAATACCTAGGTTTCCCCATGACAAACCAGAGACTGTCTAAGAAAGACTTTCAATTCATCATTGATAGACTCAATAGCAGACTAAAAGGCTGGAAAACCCACTTCCTAAACCTAGCAGGAAGAACCACCCTCATTAAAGCAACTGTTGCAGCCATTCCTAACCTTACCATGCAAATATTCAACCTCTCAAAAGCTTCCCTAAACAAGATTGACTCCATACAACAAAATTTCTTATGGGGAAGTACGGAGGAAAAAAGGAAATGCCATCTCCTAAATTGGAACAAAGTCACCAAACCAAAAAGTAAGGGAGACTTGGGGCTATATAAAACCCAAGGCAAAAATAATGCTTTCCGTACTAGCTTGGCTTGGAGATACTCTAGCAATAAAGAGGCCTTATGGGTTCAAGTTCAAGTGTTGCGTAGTAAATATGAAAGGAAAACCAATTCAAATAACAGATTCAACCCTAGACCATCGACTTCCCACATCTAGAAAAATATTTGTAAAGGAAATAAGGTCCGTGAAAAAGGCACCAAATAGCTCATAGGAAATAGGGAGAATATCAAACTTTGGGACAACCGGTGGATTAATCACGGAGACACACTAAGAAACCTTATCCAGGGGCCTCTCCAAAAAGAAGAAGTGGATTTGAATGTAAAATTCATTATACAAGACGGCTATTTTAACCTCTCAAAACTATCCTTCGAACTGCCGAAAGACATAATTCAAAAAATTAACAGCACCTATATCCAACAATCTCAAATAGGCAGGGACAAAATTACATGGAACTCCCCAGGGTACAGCCCCTTTTCCATCAAGGCGGCCTATGATGTACCATCTAACCAAGACACCACTATAGTAGATAACAACCTAGACTTTAAGTGTATCGGGAAAAGCAATACCCTAAACAAACTAAAATACTTCATATGGCTGCTCGTCCTTAACAGACTCCCAACAGCCACCCTCCTGGCAAAACGTAATATCTGCACCTCTGACACATGCGCCAGATGTGGAGTGGAAAAAGAGGATATTAAATACATGCTCTTCAAATGTACCTACTCAAAGGCAATATGGGGGCAATGCCATATAAAGCATAACTACCCTCAATCGGACAATGAGCTTACCACTTTCAACTGGCTAAAACACCAGCTAAAATCTAACAAATGCTTTAATCATTACATCAGCTGGCCAGTCTTCATACCCTTCCTCCTATGGTATTTATGGACCACCAGAAATGAAAAGATTTTTCAAAAGAATAAATCATATCCCAATATTATCAAAGTAACCAACAGTGCCCAGGAATTCCTATTCTTAAGCAAATGGAGCCCTCCACATATACCAAAAAAGACCATACATACAAAATGGGAACCACCCACCACAGGGACCTATAAATTAAACATAGACGGATCTTGCCTAGAAAACCCAGGAAGGGGAGGTATAAGAGGAATTTTTAGGGATACTAGGATTCAATATGGGCTTTGCCCATGCTACAAATATCCAAATGGAAGCCATGTCTTTACTGCAAGGTCTAAAACTAGCCATCCAAAAGATACTAATCCTTTTAGTCACTGAATCGAATTGTCAGGAACTAATCAACTTGATAAATAATGATAATTGCCTTTATCAAAATATTATTGATGACCGCAGGTTCCTATTATCTGAGGTGGGTACGCCAACTTTGAAGCATGCATTCAGAGAAGCTAATGGAGTAGCAGACACCTTATCCAAGAACGGATGCAGCTTGGACTCTTTTGCTAATATAATATTGTATTATTATCCGCCTATTTTTGCTATTTCAGTTTTTGATAGAGATGGGATAGGCACTTTGTGGCCTAGACAAATCTCATATTGTAATGACTACTAAATATTATGTTTTTAATAAAATATCTTTATTTACCAAAAAAAAGTGTGCTTCAAGAGAAGAGAAATAGCGATTATGAATGAAAGATAGTAGTTAGAATTAGCACCATTCAAAAGGTTATTTATGATGTACTAGTAATACATTTTGTTTATCCCAAAAAATGCTTTTTATTTTGAACCAACACTAATCTGCTTCATGATTTTTATTGTTCATTTCAATCTTCTTTCTGGTAGGTTGTGGATCCAGCCCCTCAATCCACCAATCAAAAGGGGGGGGGGGGGTGTAAAAAAAATAGAGATTTGGCAACATTAAAACAAAAAAAAAAGAACAAGAGAAATGTGTGTTATTGACCATTTGATGTACTAGTGGGGCAAATACTCATTTTATTGCAGGGAAGTTGGGACTGCAATTAGTACAACAAATGTACACGCATCAACTACAAATGTGCGATATAAGAGTAAGGGTAAAATCAGTTCATATTAAATACTCGTATAATAGAGTGGCACGTGAAATCGAAGACAGACGAAAAGCGAGACAGGTGGAAACCAAGACCGGAGGCAACAGCTTCGGTTGGCACCGAGAAGACCCTGAAGGAAATATTGCTAATGAAGACAAACGAATGTCTGCCACCCGACAATATTCAATGAAGAATATTCTGCAGTATTAAATACATAGTCTGTTATAAAGAATTTTGGCATTCATAGCCTGCCGTTACACATTCATCAATGGTCCCAATAATTGTCATTTAAGAGGGGCTTAATCCTAAGACCTTGTTCCCTTGGTGCAGCCATAAATAGTGACTTCAACAGCCATTGTAAGGGACACAAATTTTTTGACAAACATATGCTATATACTATTCAAAAGCTCAATAACACTTTATTTCTTGTCTATTGATATTCGTATTACTACCTTCGGAAGCTCTGCTCCCGGAACCGAGCTATTTGCTGTTTTATCTTATTTCAATGCTAAGTCTTCCATTTTATTTAATCTATTTATCATTTTTGGGAACAAATTGATTCGCTTGTCTATAAATCACGCTAAAAATTCAATTGTACCGTTTTACGGGTAAATAGTTTGGTGCCCACCATGGGGCTTAGACAGTTGCATAATTGAGTTGATCCTTGCATATATTATTAACCTGTTTAATTCTTTGTTTCTTAGCGAAAAATTGTAAAAAATGGCAGATAACGATGACAAAATCACGCACAACGTTGAGGCCCAAGGAAATCAACCTCAACACGAATATTCGGTCAATGACACCTGCAACAAACAGGATATAGCCACGTCGGTCCATGGCGGGAAATATCCAGGACACGTTCGGGAGGCAACTCCTGATGATACTGAAGACGAGCACATTGCAGAAACAGTTAGAATCCTGAGGGAACAACAAAAGGCTATTATGGGCAATCTCTCGTGATAAGATCAACACATGACAGAGTTGAGGCAAGCGTTTTTGTGTGCTTCCAACAACACGAATGGATGAGGTCCAGTTCCTCCCGGCGCTCCCGCAAACCAAACAACACAAAGGGTTGATAACAACACCCCTAGGGGTGAGGTCGGCTTCGACGGAGTCGGGGGAACGACAGCGGATCTGGTAACAATAACGGGAATGATCCCTTTGAAACCGAACTCGTGCAGTTTATGAGGGAAATAAATGCCCTAATGAACCAAATCCCAGGCGCATCGCCAGTGTTGAATGGACCGAATTCAAATAAATATACCTAGTTGTCGTTCAAACCAAGAGCGGCAAATGAGCTAATCCTGAAATAGTTCAAAATGCCAGAAGTGCCAAAATATGATGGAACTTCGGATGTTTAAGAGCACATCACCACCTATAGAACGGCGGTGAAAGGAAAGGATTTAGCTCCGCATGAAATTGAGTCAGTCATGCTAAAAAAGTTCAGGGAGACCCTCGCAAAGGGGGCCCTGACATGGTATTCACTTTTATCCGAGCGCTTAATAGATTCCTTTGAGATGTGCAGATTCTTTTATCAAGGCCCATTCCTGGGCCATAAAGGTGCAGGGCAAAAGACCGACATATTCAGAATTACACAAGGAGAATCCAAACTGCTGCGAGAGTTCATGACCAAATTTCAAAAGGAAATGATGCTGCTACCGGTTGTGCCAGATGAATGGGCAGCTAAGACATTTACTAAGGGGCTGAACCCGATGAGCTCTGATGCTTCCCGAAAACTAAAAGAAAGTCTACCCGAGTTTTAGGAAACAATATGGGTAGCTGTCCACAACCGCTACAAATCAAAGATAAGAATAGAGGATGACTAGCTCAGTTTTCTGGCATCAACCAAGGGTCGGAACCGAGAGAAGAATAAGGAAAAGTTGAAGGATGATTTTGACGCAGATCGACGGTCTTCTAAAAGTCAATTTTTGACCTATGAAAGGGTAAAAAGATGTGGCAGAGGTTTTCGGTCTGCGGACTGGTTCGGTACTGATAGGAGAGTCGACCATGGCAAGAATAACAAATTGTTGCATGACAAAGAGACGTCAGGTTCCTGGGGCTACACCTATCCCAGAGTGTCCGAGTATAACTTTAATGTTAGCATGGTGGAATTGGTATCGGCGATGAGGAACATTAAGGAAGCACGGTTATCAAGGTCGATGAGATCCGATCCAAGTCAGAGGGATCCTAATTTATGGTATGAGTATCATAGGACTAACATCCATCGGACTGGGGACTGCCGACATTTGCGCGAGGAGGTTGGGACATTGCTGAAAAACGGCCATCTCAAAGAATTCTTAAGAGACCGGGCTAAACATAACTACGGCCACAACTAGGATAACACAGAACCCTAAAAAATGAGAAGATCCTCCTCCTCTAATGATCAACATGATTTTCGGAGGGAACGAGATTAATGGTGTAACATTTTCAGCCGCAAAAAAGATAAAGGTATCGGTGACCCATAGCAAAATATTCTAGGAAGTCGCCGAGGACGATATCACTTTCACGGAAGATGACGCTGATGGACTCCTACTACTGCATAATGATGCCCTTGTAATTTCTCTTAATATTTTAGATTTTAAAATTAAACGTGTTTTTGTGGACCAAGGGAGTTCAGCCAATATTATCCAATGGACAGTGCTGGAACAAGCCATGCTAACCGGAAGCATCATTCCGGCCACAAAGCTCCTCGTCGGGTTCAACTTAGAAAGTGTGACAACCCGATGGGAGATTCTGCTGCCCACGAATGCCGACGGGGTCATAAAGATGACCCTATTTGGAATAGTAGATGAAGACATGGTGTACAATATTATTCTCGGAAGACCATGGATACACGAGATGAAGGTTGTGCCATCAACATACCACCAACTTCTGAAATACCCAACTCCAGAGGGAATTAAACAAATAAGAGGAGACCAACTAGTGGCAAGGGAGATGAATGCGATCTCGGTTTCCAACAGTAATGGGAAGGAACACTCGGTATAGCAATTACAGGAACCGATGCCTATTCCCGAGCCAAACAAAGTTGACAAAGGGGAGGAGCCATCACAATCCTATTAGGTACCAAGGTATTTCCAAGTACCAGAAGAAATAGACACAACCAAATCCATAGCGAAAGAACTCGGACAAGTCGCTTTGTTCGAGTAATACTTGGAGAGAAAATTCCACTTGGGGACAATACTAAACCCCGAGCTCAAGTCACATTTATATAATTTCTTAAAGTTAATGTTTACTATTTTGCGTGGTCACATGGGATATGAAAGGTATACTGCTAGAGGTTTCCGTGCACAAATTAAGCTTGGATCCTAGCATCCCTCCGGTAAGGCAGAAGAAATGCCCTATTGCCGAGGTTAGAAAAATGTTTGTCAAAGAAGAGGTAACTAGATTACTTGCTAACCGGTGTTCAATTTGGGAGGTAAAGTATCCCGACTAGCTAGCTAATATAGTAGTAATTCAAAAAATGAATAATAAATTTTGTATGTGCGTAGATTATAAGGATCTAAGTAAGGCATTCTTAAAAGACTCGTTCCAATTGCCAAGCATTAATCAAATAATTGATGCGACGGCCGTGCACGAGTTGTCGAGTTTCTTCGATGCCTACTCTGGGTACAACCAAATCAAAATGAACTCGGAGGATCAAGAAAAAACTTTATTCATAATGAACTTTGCCACATATTGCTATAGAGTGAAGCCTTTCGGGCTTAAGAATGCCAGAGGCGCTTATTAGAGGCTTTGTGAATAAGATGCTTGAAAAATAGATAGGGAAAATAATGGAAGTTTACATAGATGATATATTGGTTAAGTCTTTGAAACGGGTGATCATCTTAAACACCTCCAAAAAAACTTCGACATCCTAAGGAAGCACAACATGAAGCTTAACCCCGAAAAGTGTGCATTCGGAGTCAGTTCCACTAAGTTTTTAGGATTTCTGGTGTCAAAAAGGGGGAACGATGTCAATCCCGCTAAAATTAAAGCCATTGAGGACATTCCCGACCAGCTATCAAACGTGAAAGAGGTTCATAGGTTAACCGGAAGACTGCTGCTTTAAGCAGGTTCATTTTTCGGTTTCAGAAAAATGCCATCACTTTTTCTCGCTTCTGGATAAGAAGAACAACTTTGAATTGAATGCGGAATGCCAACAAGCCTTGAAAGATTTAAAAAGGGTTTTATCGAGCCCTCCATTACTATCAATATTGGAGGAAGGTGAACAATTGCTAATATACTTAACGGTCTCGGAGATAGCGGTAATTGCCGTTTTAGACCATTAAGATGAAGGTACAAAATCTCCTATTTATTATTTCTATAAAATATTAACGAGAGCGAAAACTTGCTACCCACACCTCGAAAAAATTGGCCTTAGTTCTCGTAGTTGTTGCTCGAAAGCTTAGGCCTTATTTTCATTGCCACCCGATAGCCGTGGTGACAACCTTTCACCTGGGGAATATCCTTTACAAACTTGAGCTTTCAGGTAGACTGGCCAAATGGGCAGTCAAAATGAGTGAATTTGACATAGAATATAAACCCAGGACTGCGAACAAATCACAAGTTTTGGCCGATTTTGTGGTCGATTTCAGTCTTGGACTGCTGCCTTTGGCTACCAAAAAGAGAGGATAGTGTCGGAAATAACATCGGGAGTTTGGACCATGTTCACGGACGAATCCTCTAATGTGAAAGGGTCTGGGCTCGGGGTAGTACTAATTACGCCATCGGGAGAAACCCTGAGGCAGGCTATAAGAATTGTTCCCTTGACTAACAATGAAGCCGAGTATGAGGCTTTGATTGCAGGATTTGAACTGGCCCAGGGACTAGACTCCGAGGTTATTGAAATCAAATGTGATTCCCAACTGGTAGTGAATCAGGTATATGGGATCTTCAACACCAAAGAGGAATGCATGCAGTAATATGTAGTGAAGGTCCAAATTCTGCTCGCACGGTTCAGGGAATGGTCAATCACCCACATCCCGAGAGAAGAAAATAAGGAGGCAGATGCACTGGCCAATTTGGGCTCATCCATGGAAATGAAGGGATCAGACTCCGGTATGGTCGTGCAGCTTATGCATTCGGTATAGGATGTGGACGGTTATTATGAAGCAAACGCGACCAATTTGGTCTAGAACTGGAGAAATGAGATCATTGACTATCTTGAGCACGACAAGCTACACGAAGATCCCAAGGCATCCCGGGCACTCTGCACTAAGGCAGCTTGTTATTGCTTCAGGGGAGGCCAGTTGTATAGAAAGTTTTTCCAAGGCTCGTTGGCCCGATGTTTAGGAGCCTCCGAGGCTAATTACATCATGAGAGAAGTTCGTGAAGGAATTTGTGGAAATCACTCGGGTGCAGACTCGTTAGTATTAAAATTAATTAGAACAGTATACTACTAGCCCAGATGGAACAAGACGCTAAGGCATTTGTTCAGAATTGTGACAAGTGTCAATGTCACGCGCCGTTGGTGCATCAACCAGTAGAACTATTGGATTCAGCATTATCGCCTTGGTCATTTATAAAATGGGGGATGGACATAGTCGGTCCGCTACCGCCGGCTCCTGGTAAGGTAAGATTTCTTTTGATTTCAACTAACTACTTCTCTAAGTGGGTTGAAATAGGTCCTTACCAAAAAATTGGCGAGCACAAAGTGATCGATTTCTTGTGTGAGAACATAATTTGCAGGTTTGGGATACCAAAGGAGATAGCTTGCGATAACGAGCCACAATTTATAGGCACAGATGTCACAAAATTCCTTGAATACTTGAAAATCAAGAGAATAACATCTTCGTCATACCACCCAAGTGCAAACGGCCAAGAGAAATTGACAAACAAAGTGATTATTCAAAATCTCAAAAAGGAATTGGAAGCAGCCAAAGGCAAATGGCCCAAAGAGTTACCAAGAGTGGTATGGGCATACCGAATGATAGCCAAGTCAAGAACGGGGGAGAAACCTTTCTCTCTCGTATATGAAGCAAAGGCCCTAATCCCGGTGGAAGTGGGAGAACCTACCATGAAGCATTGTTGGTTAGATTGGAGTGGCTCAATGAATGCAAGGACTTGGCACATAAAAGGATGGTGGCCCAGAAACAAAGAATGGAAAGATACTATAATCGAAGAGCCAATATCCGTTATTTCAAAGTGTGGAAGACTTTGATTTAAGGAAAATGACTTAAAACACTCGAGAGCTCAGCGCAAGAAAGTTGGGTCCGATGTGGGAAGGCCCCTACTGGGTTTCATTTGTCATTGGAAAAGGATCATACGAATTGGAAAATCATGACATAGTAAAATTGCCAAGCAACTGGAATGTGGCACACCACAAAGGTACTAGTGTTATTGAGGGCCGCTTATACTGAAAGTATGTGTTGCACTCTTTTTTCCTTTCGTCCAATTTTTGTCCCACTTGGGTTTTTTGGCAAAATTTCTAACGATGCAGAAACGTAAAACATACTACGAAGGAAATGCCATCAGCATAAATAAGACCTTTAAACAATAAGGCATGGAAACAACTAGCCACTACAGGATGATTAGATAGTCTTTGGCTCGACAACAAAGTTTCTAATAGGAAAACAAAGCTTGCTATAGGACCAAAATATATCTAACTATTCATGAGTGCCCCTTCACTACAAGCCACTGGGGGTGGTTAGATAATATTTGGCTCGGTAGCACAGTTCCTAATGGGAAATGAAGCTTGATATCAGACCAAAGATTATTCAAACATTCACCAGTGTAATAATCAAAGGAACAAGACTTCTAGTGTTCAAATTCGCATTCTTCGCATTCGAACACTGGGGGGGATGATATAAGAATACGACAACCTAACTAACACATAAACCTTATTATGCTCTATGACCCTCTTATACTTCTCTTCCATCTGGGCACACTTCTCCTCAGCAGTAGCAGCCTCTTCAGCTTTGGAATTTAAGGCTGCCTCCAAATTATTCAGTCTCTCAGTAAAGGCAGCCTCGTGCTCAGCAGCAGCAAGAATAGTATTTTGGACCTCAGACCATTTAGCCTTGGCTCTTGAAATTTTACATTTAAAAGGGTGGCCTCTTCGCTAAGGACCATCACCTCTTGCTCACTCTGCTGCAACTGAGCCTCAAACGCACCGGATTCGGTAGCTTGTGCTTCTAGTGCCGGGAGGCAAGCAGCAATTTGATCCCGGGTAGAATGTGAGTTTTCCTTTATCGAGGATCAACTTCTGAAGGCCCTCGGAAGCAAGGAAGTTAGCCTACAAAGCAAAAATTTAAATAAAAAATCTTGTCATAATAAGACAAGAAACAGTAAAATGAACAAATATGGTACCACTGTTGCGTTGTGCATGGCATTGTTTACCATACATTCCGCCAAAAGAGAGTGTATTTTCTTCTTATCTTTCTCTGAAGCTAGCGACTTCAAGTAAATTGCGAGTTCTACTGACAGGGACAACATATGGCACTCGATGGTGTCACACCTCCTTTTTACTACCCCTAAAAGGGTATAAGGGAGTTTTTTCCAATTTAAGTGACAATCGAAATGAGATTATTTATATTATTTAGAGTTGCCACTTGGGATAATTTATTGTGACGACCCGGCCAGTCGTCTCATGAGTTACCACTCCGTTTTCCCCTATTTTAGCTTCTTTACGCCTCATTATCCGTGTTTTATGTAATCGGGTTGATTAGTTCGAGTTCGGAGAGGATTTGATAAGAAATGAGACACTTAGTCTCTTTTAAGAATGCTTAAGTTGGAAAAGTCAACCGGGTGTTGACTTATGTGTTAGAAGGCTCGGAAGTGAGTTACGATGGTTCGGTTAGCTTCGAAAGGTGATTTGTAACTTAGGAGCGCGAACGGAATGGTTTTTGGAGTTGTAGAGAAGATTTAGGCTTAAATTGGCGAAGTTGATATTTTGGCGGTTCCGGTTGATAGGTGAGATTTTGATATAGGGGTCGGAATGGAATTCCGAGAGTGGCAGTAGATCCTTTGTGTCATTTGGGATGTGTGTGCAAAGTTTTAGGTCATTCAGACGAGATTTGATAGACTTTTTGATCGAAAGCATAATTTAAGAGTTCTTGGAGTTCTTAGGCTTGAATCCCCTGTTAAATTAGTGATTGGATGTTGTTGTGAGCGTCTCGAGGTTTTGAACAAGTTTGAACGATGTCATGGGATATGTTGGTGCAATTGGTTTGGAATTCTAGGAGTTCCGGGTAGGTTCCGGGATGTTTTAGGCCAAAATCATAGCTGTAGCAGGTCCAGAAGGGTTGCAGGCCTCGGAACCCACCCGCGCGGACCGCACAAAAGGAAGTGTGGCCGCGGTATGTGCTATGCAGACCACATAAAATGAAGTGTGGCTGCAGTGTTTTTGTGCGGGCCGCGGTGGTTTTGTGAGGACCGCGGTGCTTTTGCACGGACCGCGGTGGTTTTGTGCGGACCGCGGAGGCTGAGATCTGAGGGGTACTCTATAAATACGAGGTTTTGGGTTTTATTTAATATTTTGACCTAGAGAGCTCGGATTTTGGCAATATTTCGAAGGTTTTTTAAGAAATTCATTGGGGTAAGTGATTCTAACTCAGATTTGGCTAGAGTACATGAATCTATCATTCAATTTATCATTTAATTCATGATTTGGGATGGAATTTGGGAAGAAATTGTGAAACCTTTCAAAAATATAAAATGGTGATCTGAAGGACCAAATGGTATCGGAATTGGATAATTTTGGTATGGTTAGACTCGTGAGGGTATGAGGATTCTGAAAATATAAATTTTACCCGATTCCGAGATATGGGCCCGGGGCTCGAGTTTTGCTAATTTCAGGATTTTTGATATTTTTCAAATGTTTTTGCTTGGGCTTTGTTCCCTTAGCATATTGTGACGTATTCGTTCTGATTTTGGATAGATTCGACGTGTGTGGAGGCCAATTCTAGGGGCAAAGGCGTCTCGAGCTAGAGAATTAGCCGGTTTAAAGGTGAGTAATGGTTGTAAATGATATCCTGAGGGTTTGAAACCCCGGATTGCACATCGTAGTGCTATATTGAGGTAAGATGCGCGCTGGATGATGAGCGTGCGGTCTTTTACTACTGGGGATTGTGACTTGGTCTGCCCCGATTGATGCTTTTACCGCGTATTTGACTGAAATTTAATTGTTATCATCATAATTTGAGCTGATTGCCATAATTGGGTTTCGTGCCAACTATTTGAACCCTTCGGGGATTTTTATCATTATTTCCTCACTGCTTTGACTTATTATTTGAACTTAGTCATGTTGATGTCTACTATTTTACAAACTCAGCCACTTTTACTCAGATTTGAAAACTTATATGATATTTCTAAATGATGCTTTGGGCTGAGAACTACTATTTTACTAATGTCGAGGGGCTTGTGATGATTTTCGGACTGACTGAGGCCGAGGTCCATATATGAGGATATGTTGAGTGATGTGAGCCCGAGTGTCCGAGTGATGATGCCACGAGGTAGCTTGATATAGCGCTTGGGCTGTAAGGGGCCCCTCCGGAGTCTGTACACCCACAGTGAGCGCGGGTACCCATTATGATCTGAGAGTGAGCCCGAGGGGCTGATACTCTTCTGAGTGATTGATACTGAACCCGAGGGGCTGATACTGTTCTGTGCGATTGATACTGTGCCCGAGGGGCGAATTTCTACTTGTTATTTACCTGTTAAATTACCTGTTTTACTTGTTTTAAAAAGGGATATCATTTGATTTCTTCACTGATTTACTGTTTTAAGTGATTTTACTGATTGATATAGAATTGCTTTGTGCCTTTACGTGTTTTCATACTTTTAGCCATTATTTATAATTATTACTCACTGAGTCGGAGTACTCACATTACTCCCTTCACCATGTGTATAGATTCAGGCATCGCAGAGTCCGCTCCTGAGTGCTGATTCTCCCAGTCCAGGCAGTGATTTGGAGACAACGACGTAGCTGTTGGCGTTCGCAGCCCCGTGCCTCCCTTATCTTATCATTTTCATGTTTTTAGAACTATTGTATCGGATTAGTGTTCAGTAGACTTATATCCGTATTTCTTAGTTGCTCATGACTAGTGATACCCCGGTTTGGGCTGTGTCGGGATGGTTTCTACTGTTGTTATCGTTAATTCCGCAAATTATGGTTATTATATCATGTTTAAGAACTATTTATGGTATTTAACTGTTTAAAAGAGGTGGTCTGTTTTGGTCTGGCTGGCCTTGTCTTCACGAGAGGCACCATCACGACTGGGTTCGGGGAATTAGGTCGTGACAAGTTGGTATTAGAGCCTAGGTTAAATAGGTCTCACGAGTCATGAACGGGTTTAGTAGAGTCTCGCAGATCAGTACGGAGACGTCTGTATTTATCCTCGAGAGGCTGCAGAACCTTTTTAGGAAAAACTTCATATTCTTAAAACTTGTCGTGCGAACTTGTTGGTCCGAGTAGTAAACTTCTGTTATTCCATTCTCTCACAGATGGTGAGGACGCGAGCTATCGGACGAGGTGGACGACCACCAGTGCCACCCACTGAGGCCACCAGAGGTCGTGGACGCGGTCGTGGTCGTGGCAGAGGCAGAGTAGCGAGGGCAGCACTTGTAGATCCACTAGTTGCCCTAGCTCCGGATCAGGCTCCAGCTATGGATGCTCCAGCAGCACCAGTTCAGGCACTAGCTGTGCCCATCATGATTTCGGGTCTTCAAGAGGCCTTGGAACAGATCTTATCAATTTGCACTGGCCTGGCTCAGGCAGTTTTAGCCACTACAGCAGCAGCTACTTCACAGGCCGGGGGAGGCAATCATACCCCCGCTGCTCGCACACCTGAGCAGGTAGTGCAGGGACTACAGACACCGAGGGCACCTCCAGCTCAGCCGGTTGCACCAACTCAGGAGTTTGTTGTGCCAGTTATGTCGAATGATGAGCAACGTCGTCTTGAGAGGTTTGGTAGACTCCAGCCTCCGTCATTCAGTGGTGCTGAGGGCAAAGATGCCCAGGGTTTTCTTGATAAGTGTCAGTGGATGCTCCGTACAACAGGGATTCTTGAGACTAGTGGTGTGGAATTTACCACCTTTCAGTTTACTGGGGCTGCCTTCACATGGTGGGAGGTGTATGAGAGACGTAGGCCGGTTGGAGCACTGACCCTTACTTGGCAGCAGTTCTCCACCCTCTTCTTGGAGAAGTATGTACCGCAGTCTCGCAGAGAGGAGCTTCATAGACAGTTTGAGTGGTTGAGACAAGGGGAAATGACTGTGTCACAGTATGAGTCGAGGTTTTCTGAGTTGGCTCGTCATGCCGTCTAGATGGTTCCGACAGATCATGAGAGGATCAGGAGATTTGTTGATGGCCTTAACTACCATCTCTGTATTCTGATGACTAGAGAGAGTGTTGGGTGCTACGTTCGAGGAGGTGGTTGATATCGCTTGCGAGATTGAGACGGTTCACCATCAGGATCGGGAGGAGAGAGAGGCCAAGAGGCCTCGAGGATCTGGCAATTACAGTGGTGCTCCTTCGACGGGCCAGTTCTAGCATGGTAGAGGTCGTTCTTTCAGGCCTACTCAGTCAGCCCACCCAGGTTATCGTGGGGCATCTTTGGTCCATGGTTATCATGCTACTCAGTAGGGCCAGTCATCACTTAGTGCTCTTCCAGCCCAGAGTTCATCTCGTGCCCCA
Source organism: Nicotiana tabacum (assembly GCF_000715075.1). Classification (NCBI taxonomy): domain Eukaryota; kingdom Viridiplantae; phylum Streptophyta; class Magnoliopsida; order Solanales; family Solanaceae; genus Nicotiana; species Nicotiana tabacum. The sequence goes on along the minus strand of NC_134084.1, from coordinate 99,598,669 downwards.
ACAGCTCAGGGTTCTTCTATGCCGAGTGCATCAGCTGGTCACTCCGGTGCGAGGGGTTCCCTTCAGTCCCCTTCTCCAGCACCTGGGAGTTGCTTTGAGTATGGAGAGTTTGGACATGTGTGGAGGTAGTGTCCTCGTCGTATTGCTAGTTCATCTCAGTAGAGGGGTCAGCCCTCTACTTCTGCTCCAGTTACCTCACCACCCTCCCAGCCAGCTAGGGGTGGAGGTCAAGCAGCCAGGGGTCTCCCTAGAGGGGGAGATCGATCAGGGGGCAGTCAGGCCCGTTTCTATGCACTTCCAGGCAGGCCGGATGCTATTGCTTAAGATGCTGTCATTACAGGTTTTGTTTCAGTCTGCCACAGAGATGCCTCTGTATTATTTGATCCCGGTTCTACCTTTTCTTATGTGTCATCATACTTTGCTCGTTATTTGGGTATGCCCCGTGAGTTTCTTGCTTTACCTATTCATGTATCTACCCCGGTGGATGATACTGTTGTTGTAGACCGTGTGTACCAGTCATGTGTGGTAACTATTGGGGGTCTGGATACCCGAGTAGATCTATTGCTATTGAGCATGGTGGATTTTGATGTCATTTTGGGCATGGATTGGCTATCTCCATGTCGTGCTATTCTAGACTATCATGCTAAGATAGTCACTTTGGCTATGCTGGGTGTACCGCGGATCGAGTGGCGTGGTGTGACTGATTATGTTCCTAGTAGAGTGATATCTTTCTTGAAGGCCCAACGTATGGTTGGGAAAGGTTGTCTTTCATATCTAGTGTTTATGAGGGATGTTGGAGCTGAGACTCCTAGTATCGATTCTGTCCCAGTTGTGAGGGATTTTCCCGATGTGTTTCCTGCAGACCTGTCGGGCATGCCACCGGATAGGGATATTGATTTTGGTATTGACCTGGTGCCGGGCACTCAGCCTATCTCTATTCTGCCATATTGTATGGCACCAGCATAGTTGAAAAAATTGAGAGAACAACTTCAGGAACTCCTAGATAAGGGGTTCATTCGGCCTAGTGTGTCACCTTGGGGTGCACCGGTTTTGTTTGTGAAGAAGAAGGATGGCACGATGAGAATGTGCATTGATTATAGGAAATTGAACAAAGTAACAATTAAGAAAAAGTATCATTTGCCTTGCATTGATGATTTATTTGATCAGCTTCAGGGAGCGAGAGTGTTCTCCAAGACTGATCTCCATTCCGGTTATCACCAGTTGAAGATCAGGGATTCAGATATTCTTAAGACTGCCTTCAGGACCAGATATGGTCATTATGAGTTCCTTGTGATGTCTTTTGGGCTAACCAATGCCCCAGCAACATTCATGCATTTGATGAACAGCGTGTTCCGGCCTTATCTGGATTCATTCGTTATTGTATTCATTGATGATATTCTGGTGTATTCGTGTAGTTAGGAGGAGCACGCGGAGCATTTGAGATTTGTGTTTTAGAGATTGAGAGAGGATAATCTTTATGAAAAATTCTCCAAGTGTGAGTTTTGGCTCAGTTCAGTGGCTTTCTTGGGACACGTGGTGTCCAGCGAGGGTATTCAGGTTGATCCAAAGAAGATAGAGGCGGTTCAAAGTTGGCCTAGACCGTCCTCAGCCACAGAGATTCGTAGCTTTCTTGGGTTGGCAAGCTATTATCGCCAATTTGTTCAGGGATTCTCATCCATTGCATCGCCCTTGACCAAGTTGACTCAGAAGGGTGCTCCATTTGTATGGTCGGATGAGTGTAAGGAGAGCTTTCGGAGGCTCAAGACAGCTTTGACCACTGCTCCAGTATTGGTTTTGCCATCAGCTTCAGGTTCATATACCGTATACTATGATGCTTCGAGAGTTGGGATTGGTTGTGTATTGATGCAGGAGGGTAGAGTTATTGCTTATGCTTCTCGTCAATTTAAGCCCCATTGGAAGAACTACCCTGTTCATGATTTGGAGTTGGCCGCCATAGTTCATGCATTGAAGATTTGGAGGCATTGCTTGTATGGCGTATCTTATGAGGTATTCATTGATCATCGCAGTCTTCAGCATTTGTTCAAGCAGAAAGATATATTTTGAGGCAGCGGAAATGGTTAGAGTTTCTTAAGGAATATGTTATCACTATATTGTACCATCCGGGAAAGGCCAATGTGCTGGCCGATGCTTTGAGTCGAAAGGCAGTGAGTATGGGGAGTTTGGCATACATCCCAGTTGGGGAGAGACTTCTTGCAGTTGATGTTCAGGCCTTGGCCAATCGGTTCGTGAGATTGGATATTTCGGAGCCCAGTCGGGTGTTGGCATGTGTGGTTTCTCAGTCTTCCTTATATGATCGCATCAGAGAGCGCCTGTATGATGATCCGCATTTGCTTGTCCTTAAGGACAGAGTTCAGCATGATGATGCCAGAGATGTGACCATCGGTGACGATGGTGTGTTGAGGATGCAGGGCCAGATTTGTGTGCCCAATGTGGATGGGCTTAGAGAGTTGATTCTGGAGGAGGCCCATAGCTCGCGGTATTCTATCCATCCGGGTGCCGCGAAGATGTACCAGGATTTGAGGAAGCACTATTGGTGGAGAAGAATGAAGAAAGATATTGTGGGATTTGTAGCTCGGTGTCTCAACTGTCAGCAGGTAAATTATGAGCATCAGAGACCGGGTGGCTTGCTTCAGCAGATGGTTATTCCCGAGTGGAAGTGGGAGAGGATCACTATGGACTTTGTGGTTGAACTTCCACGGACTTTGAAGAAGTTTGATGCTATTTGGGTGATTGTAGACTCGATGACCAAGTCCGCGCACTTCATTCCGATGTGTACCACCTATTCTTCAGAGCGGTTGGAAGGGATTTATATCCGGGAGATTGTTCGGTTGCACGGTGTTCCGGTTTCCATCATGTCAGATAGAGGTACTCAGTTTACTTCAAAGTTTTGGAGAGCCGTGCAGAGAGAGTTGGGTACTCAGGTGGAGTTGAGTACAACATTTCACCCTCAGACGGACGGACAGTCCGAGCGTACGATTCAGATATTGGAGGACATGTTGCGTGCTTGTGTTATTGACTTTGGAGGTTCATGGGATGAGTTTTTACCGCTTGAAGAGTTTGCTTACAACAATAGCTACCAGTCGAGTATTCATATGGCTTCGTATGAGGCTTGTACGGGAGGCAGTGTAGATCTCCAGTTGGTTGATTCGAGCCCGAAGAGGCTAGACTATTGGGGATAGATTTGGTTCAGGATGCCTTAGAGAAGGTGAAGGTGATTCTTGAGAGGCTTTGTACAATGCAGTCGCTTCAGAAGAGTTATGCGGACCGGAATGTTCGAGATATGTCCTACATGGTCGGTGAGAAGGTCTTGATGAAGGTTTCACCCATGAAGGGTGTTATGAGGTTTGGGAAGAAAGGGAAGTTGAGTCCGCGGTTCATTGGGCCTTTTGAGGTGCTTCAGAGGATTAGGGAGGTGGCTTATGAGCTTGCTTTGCCACCCAACTTGTCGAGTGTGCATCCGGTATTTCATGTTTCTATGCTCCGGCAGTATATTGGGGATCCGTCTTATGTTTTGGACTTTAGCACGGTTCAGTTGGATGATGATTTGTCCTATGATGTGGAGCCAGTAGCTATTTTGGGTCGTCAGGTTTGGAAGTTGAGGTCAAAGAATATAGCTTCAGTGAAAGTGCAGTGGAGAGGTCGGCCTGTGGGGGAGGCTACCTGGGAGGCCGAGCGGGAGATGCAAAGCAGATATCCTCACCTGTTTGAGGCTTCAGGTATGTTTCTTGACTCGTTCGAGGACGAACGTTTGTTTAAGTTGGGGAGGATGTGAAGACCCGGCCAGTCGTCTCATGAGTTACCATTCCGTTTTCCCCTATTTTAACTTCTTTACGCTTCGTTATCCGTATTTTATGTGATCAGGTTGATTAGTTTGAGTTCGGAGAGGATTTGGTAAGAAATGAGACACTTAGTCTCTTTTGAGAATGCTTAAGTTGGAAAAGTCAACCGGGTGTTGACTTATGTGTTAGAAGGCTTGGAAATGCGTTCTGATGGTTCGGTTAGATTCGAAAGGTGATTTGTGACTTAGAAGAGTGATCGGAATGGGTTTTGGAGTTGTAGACAAGATTTAGGCTTAAATTGGCGAAGTTGATATTTCGGCAGTTCTGGTTGATAGGCGAGATTTTGATATAGAGGTCGGAATGGAATTCCGAGAGTGACAGTAGCTTCATTGTGTCATTTGGGATGTGTGTGCAAAATTTTAGCTCATTCGGACGAGATTTGATAGACTTATTGATCGAAAGCATAATTTAAGAGTTCTTAGGCTTGAGTCCCCTGTTAAATTAGTGATTTGATGTTGTTGTGAGCTTCCCGAGGTTTTGAATAAGTTTGAACGATGTCATGGGAAGTGTTGGTGCAATTGGTATGGAATTCCAGGAGTTCCGGGTAGGTTCCGGAATGTTTTAGGCCAAAATCATAGCTGTAGCAGGTCCAGAAGGGGTTGCAGACCTCAGAACCCACCCGCGCGGACCGCACAAAAGGAATGCGGCCGCGGTATGTGCTGTGCGGACCGCACAAAATGAAGTGCGGCCACGGTGGTTTTGTGCGGGTCGTGGTGGTTTTATGCTGACCGTGGTGCTTTTGTGCGGACCGCGGTGGTACAGTGTGGACCGCGGAGGCTAAGATCTGAGGGGTACTCTATAAATACGAGGTTTTGGGTTTTATTTAATATTTTGACCTAGAGAGCTCGGATTTTGGCGATATTTTGAAGGTTTTTCAAGAAATTCATCGGGGTAAGTGATGCTAACTCAGATTTGGCTAGAGTACATGAATCTATCATTGAATTCATCATTTAATTCATGATTTGGGATGGAATTTGGGAAGAAAATTGTGAAACCTTTCAAAAATATAAAATGATGATTTGAAGGACCAAATGGTATCAGAATTGGATAATTTTGGTATGGTTAGACTCGTGAGGGTACGAGGATTCTGAAAATGTAAATTTTACCCGATTCCGAGACATGGGCCCGGGACTTGGGTTTTGCTAATTTCGGGATTTTTGATATTTTTCGAATGTTTTCGCTTGGGCTTTGTTCCCTTAGCATATTGTGACGTATTCGTTCTGATTTTGGATAGATTCGACGCGCGTGGAGGCCAATTTAAGGGGCAAAGCCGTTGCGAGCTAGAGAATTAGCCGGATCGAGGTGAGTAATGGTTGTAAATGATGTCCTGAGGGTTTGAAACCCCGGATTGCACATGGTAGTGCTATATATTAAGGTGAGATACGTGTTGGATGATGAGCGTGGGGTCTTTTACTACTGGGGATTGTGACTTGGTCCACCCCGATTGATGATTTCACCGCGTATTTGACTGAAATTTAATTGTTATCATCACTATTTGAGCCGATTGTCATATTTGGGCTTCGTGCCAACTATTTGAACCCTTCGGGGATTTTTATCACTATTTCCTCACTACTTTGACTTATTATTTGAACTCAATCTTGTTGATGTCTACTATTTTACAAACTCAGCCACTTTTACTCAGATTTGAAAACTTATATGATATTTCTAAATGATGCTTTGGACTGAGAACTACTGTTTTACTAATGCTCGAGGGGCTTGTGATGATTTTCCGACTGAGTGAGGCCGAGGGCCATATATGAGGATATGTTGAGTGATGTGAGGCGGAGTGCCGAGTGATGTGAGGCCGAGTGCTGAGTGATGATGCCATGAGCTGGCTTGATATAGCTCTTGGGCCTCTCCGGAGTCTGCACACCCGCAGTGATTGCGGGTACCCATTATGATTTGAGAGTGAGCCCGAGGAGCTTATACTGTTATGAGTGATTGATACTGAGCCCAAAGGGCTGATACAGTACTGAGAGTGAGCCCGAGGGGTTGATACTGTTCTGAGCGATTGTTACTGTGCCCGAGGGGCGGATTTCTACTTGTTATTTACCTGTTAAATTACCTGTTTTACTTGTTTTAAAAAGGCATATCATTTGATTTCTTCATTGATTTACTGCTTAAGTGATTTTACTGATTGATATGGAATTGCTTTGTGCCTTTACGTGTTTTCATACTTTCTGCCATTATTTATAATTATTACTCACTAAGTCGGAGTACTCACATTACTCCCTGCACCATGTGTGCAGATTCAGGCATCGCAGAGTTCGCTCCTGAGTGCTGATTCTCCTAGTTCAGGCAGTGATTCGGAGACTACGAGGTAGCTGTTGGCGTTCGCAACCCCGTGCCTCCCTTATCTTATCATTTTCATGTTTTTAGAACTATTGTATCGGATTTAGTGTTCAGTAGAATTGTATCCGGATTTCTTAGTTGCTCATGACTTGTGACACCCTGGTTTGGGCTGTGTCGGGATGGTTTCTACTGTTGTTATCGTTAATTCCGCAAATTATGGTTATTATATCATGTTTTAGAACTACTTATGGTATTTAATTGTTTAAAAGAGGTGGTCTGTTTTGGTCTGGCTGGCCTTGTCTTCACGAGAGGCTCCATCACGACTGGGTTTGAGGAATTGGGTCGTGACATTTATGGTGTCCCAAGTCACCGGTTAAAATTTCGAATCGAGGAAATTCGACTCTATTTACGGTCTGCGAACACAGAAATCTAGATAAGGAATTATGTTAACCCGGGAGAAGGTTTTAGGCATTCCCGAGTTCCGTAGTTCTAGCACGGTCGCTCAACTTTTATTATTGGCCTAATTATCTGATTTTAAAACACTTTTAAACCTATGTGCATTTTTAACTTTAAAAAACCGCTTTTATTTATTTAAGGAATTATTTCAATGTTATTTAAAACACACCGCAAGCCACACTACATGAAATGCACCCGTAATTCATGACACGTTCTATTTAACCTTGTTGAAAATTAGAACTGGGTCACATGAAATGTACACCCGGATTTTAGTAAAAGCCATGATAATTATATAATTAATGCGCCTAAAGCAAACTATGAAATTCGTTTTTTTAAATATCTAAATTATAACATTTGTGAGGGCCATAAGTGATTTAATAGGGGTGGCACGCCTCAATCCATTCTTTCTTTAAGAAATTGGTACTTAATTAAAGTCATCTAAAGATGTTTGGATTCTTATCTAAATTAAAAATTCAATTTAAAGCTATTCAACAAACCTACATGGGGTAGTACACTTAAACAATTAAGTATTTGGGTCAGGTTTTGGGGCTTGCAATAGGCCTAGAAATGCCCAGAGGTCCTAAGAGGGAAATTGGGCTCGAAATGAGGCCTAGAATCGAAGATGAATCAGCAGGAGGCCTTGGGGTTTAATTGGGCCAAACACGCAGGTCACTTGTTTTTTTAGACATATTCTTAACATGAGGCTCATTGCAATCGGACTATGAGCATGCTTAACAAAACCCAACAATGAAATTAATTCGAACCTTGAGCCAAACTCCTCATATAATTCCCTTTATTACTGAATTAATCATAGAATTAAGAAAAACAAACTAATGCTGAAGACTATTGGGCTCCAAATTGAGCCCACGACAAAATCAATCCAGCTAGTTAGGGGCTACTTCTTTTGGGTCAATGTTAGGCCCAACAGCCCCCTAGAAATGCTTCAACATTAAGGTCTTCTGAGCCTAACTAACTCAATGCAAACAACCTAACCATTTTGAGCATCACAATAACTGAACTTGGCGATCTGCTTTTAATAGTGATAGCCCAACAAAAGACAACGAATAGGTGGACATGGATTTAAATAAACTGGAACAGGGTGGAAATAAGTCAAAACACATGCTTAATCTCCAAATTTACAATATTACTCTTATGAAGCACAAGACATGATACTAACAGGAGGCCTTAACCCAGATTTATACAATGCATAAGCTTCATGAATGAATGCAAAACTAAACCAACAAATTCACTCCATATTGAAGGACTTGTTGAATGAGGCAAATCCTCTTGGAGAAACTGAAAGCCATAACAATAGACCAAACCCAGAATTAAATCAAGTTATCCCAATGTAGACCAAGACTAAAATCAGTACACATTTCCACATAAAATCAGATCCAAGTCCTGAAATTCGTTTATACAATTACAATTCTTATACTCTAGCATAATCTACATCTACTGATGTATGAAGCAGAATAGTGACTTAGAAACTATTTACTAAAAGGAATGAAATCACATCAGTCTTAACACATGCATTGTTTTATTCACTTCATCTTCTAGGAATTCAAAGAGGTACCTGAATACAACAAAACAAGAAAACCAAAATGTGTTTGAAAATCAGCTCGCAACTGCAATACAATAATAGGTTCAGCAACAAAGAAAAGCAATGATCATCAGCTCAATCAGCTTCGATATCCAGATACATTAGAAGACCAGAAAATCCAAGAAAAACCAACTCCAAAAAACTTTTCAACCAAGGAAATCAAACCCTAAATTAGAGTAGCATTTTCTGAAGATTTTTCAGTCGTTTCTATTTTTTGGATTCTTAATCCCTGCCCTAGGAATGAATGAAAAGAGCCTTTTATAGAAAGGTTCTAGGGCAGCAAAACCTGATTTTTTCATTTAATATTACCTCTCTTGAATTCCCTCTTGTTCATTTCAGACCCAAAATTTTAAGACTGTGTGTTAAACCTCCCAATTCCCACCTTCCTAGAAGCTTCCTAGATAGTTAGGGAAGATTTCTTCTACTCAATTCTCCTAACTACCCCTCAAAAGGTTTGGTAATTACTTTAATCATACCATATGTTTGAAACAGACTGCCCCAAATGCCTTTGGGCTTCTGCATTAACAAGCTACAACAGTCTCTTTTGGGCCTCTTGCACCAGCAAGCCCGATCCCAAATCTAGGCAAAACAATTTCATAAGGAATCCAGACTAACTAAATTCTGAACCCTACTAACATTAGACCTTCTAAAGAGGCAGAACCAAAAAAAAAGTAAAAGGAAAGGAGAAACTTAACAAGTACTACAATGAGACTAACTGTACTTCTTAACCTATTACTACCAAATTAATCGATTGAAAATTCATGCTTTCTAAACCTAACTGAGATAAAGAAAAATAGAAGTATACCGACTAGAGCGATGGCTCAAAGATGACATCCGACTAGAAAACCTCAACCCATGGTGTGAGCTCTAACATGAGCACTGGCTGAATTTCTTTAATGGCTTGTACTCTTTGTCACAGCCCTCAACACGGGTCAAGAACAAAGAAGAAACACAACTTAAAGTAGAGATACATCGGGGATCGTTATCCCGGAATTCGGCTGCCATGCATAAATCGAAACTTCAACCAATTAGACCCTCCCATCGAAACTAATTGATCTACACATGTTCAACATCAAAGAGAGGACAGATTGGGAGGAAATTACAAAAAAAAAAGACGAGAAGGATTTTATTGCTGTTTTCAGATTTCTATTTCAAGGAAACTGAGTGATTTTTGGAAAGAAATAGCAATGGATTCGGTATGAGAGGTCGATCGGGATTATATGGTCAATATTTGACCACTCACGATTATGAGCACGTGATTTTTGCCCTATGTGAATTACTCTCATAAATTCAAGAAAAATAAATTGTTCCCATTATTTGCAATTTTGTAGATTTTTGTAGCATTTTTTGCTAATTGTTTGCATCTTGTCGATGCACGTTTATTTTATTTCATGCATGAAAAATACAAAAAAAAATTGCATTTGCATTTAAGACTTAATTTTATATTTTAGATTAATTAGTAAATTAATTTGTTTGACAAAATAGAAAAAATCACAAAATAACTCATTTTTGCATTTTTAATTTGAGTTTCGAATTTTGGGAGTTTCTTTAAATTTGGTAATTAATTAGTTGTTTATAAATATTATTTTTAGTAATTAATCTAATTTGGTTTAGGATTTAATTTAGTTTTTGTTTTAATTTGAAAAAAAAAAGGAGAAAACAAGTTTAAAGTTGAAAAGAGAAAGTTTTTTAAAAATAAGAGAAAGTCAGGTTGGGCCTTTTAATTAAAATTCCCAAGGACCAAACGATTTTGCCCTGAAACCCGTCCAATTTCTGGCCCAAACCCGTGTCTTTACCCGGTCCAAGACTTCAGCCCCAAGACCATTGAAACGACGTAATAGGGGCGTGAGACTACGTCGTTTTGAGTTTGAAATTGTAAAATAAATCAAGGCCTTTCATTTCCTTGTATCCAAGGGCTCAAAACACTTGCCCCATTTTAGTTATATCTGTCTGAAAATACCCCAAACAATCTCGTCCAAAACACATCACTTCATCTCCCTCATCTCCATGAACCCTAACGTCCGCCGCCTCAAATCCTCAACCTCTCCGGTGGCGGCGCCACCCCAAATCCTTCTCAAAACCTTACCACACACTCACCATGATCCCCCAAACATTAAACCAACATTAATTTCCCCGAATTCCTCCCCGTTTTTCCTTAAATTCAGATCTTAAGGCGGAACCCTAATTCATTTTTTTCGCCTCTGTTTCATCACGCAAGAATCTGGGATCATTTTTCCCAAGCGTGGAAGGGATTTCGACCCAAGATGAGTATTAGACGGTTGTTTTTTCGAGAACAACCCGACTAATACTCATTTTGGTTCAAATCGGAAGTCGCCGGTTAAGCTTCTCGAGCCCGTTTGCCTCCGACCTTAGGTATTTCCTTGTTCATGCCTTTCCGGGCTTTTGTTTCTCTTCCATCCTCATCCTTTATTTTTCTTTTTCTTTTCTCTTTGTTTCTGTTTTCTCTTCAAATCAGTAAAATTTGGATAAACAATAGTCATAAGTTGATCTTGGATGAATTTTGTTAAAAAGGGTTAGAATTAATTCTGTGTGTTTTCATAACTAGCATTAAAAATGATTGAGTTTCTTTAGGTGGCTATCATTTGAATTTTAATTTGTTTGGGTCAAATTAGTGAGTGTCAGAATACTCATGTGATTGGGTGGGGCTTTGGGCCTTTGGTTTACTTTTATCCTGTTCCTGCAACGGCCCAAAGATTTTGTTTGTTGTTTGGGTCGTCCTGACCCCTATTGGTTTTCTGAAGTAAAAACATAAGTTTTAAAGGTTAGTTTAGGAATTGTAAGTAGAGGGAATCTCAGTAACAGACTAGGGAAGCTTCTAGGAAGCTGGGATTGGGGTTATTTTGAAAGTCTGATTTTTACACTAAGGATGTCTAAGCAAAAACAAAAATTCAAAAAGGTTTCAAATGCAAAACTGAATTCCTTTAGTCTGCCCTAATACCTTGCCTATAAAGGCATCTTTACTGCACTAGCAAGTCAGAAATTAAGAGATAAAAAACTCCTAAAAACTGGGCGGCTGAATCTGAAAAGAACACTGAATTTCTCTGCATTACTTGGTTAAAAAAGCACTGGAAATTCTTTTTAGTTTTGATCTGTTGAACCTCATTTAGTCAGAATTTTTGAATCTTCAAATTCCTGCACCTATTTGAAGAAATTGTTTGATTTTTGGGGCTTGAAAGTTTGGTTTGAGCTTGTTTGTGTGGAGTACTGTCTAGTTGTTGTTTCAGCTTGAATTCCTTGGGTTTAATTGGCTGATTCCAACACCGTTCCATTGCTTTTCTGTTGTTGTTGTCTACTGATCCTGCATTTCTTTTGTTTCCCTCTATTTCCAAGTATTTTCAGCACTATGGATATCACTTAAGTGTAATCTGAAGTTTGGATCTAGAAATGTGATGAAAACTTATGTTATTTGTTATTGACTCTCATTTCTCTTTCTTTCAATTTTGTGTTAGCTATAATATATAGCTTTAGAAAGATTCTGATTGGTATATTGATCATGAATAGGACGTTATAGTATGTAATCGAAGTTTTAAATGGTTTGATTCTTCTGTTTAGTTATCGGCTTTGAGTGAAATTGGTTGTAGTTAAAATAAATATTTTGGTCTATATTGGCAGTGACATTTAGGTTGGTTTTGATTTGCTTGTTGGCGTTTGAGTACTATGTGATTGGATCTAATGTTGGAAAGTTAGTTGGGATTTAAAGTTAGAGTGAATGATAGTAACCATATCTAGATTACCATTCTGATATCATACCACACAAAGGTCAAGGTTGGTTTCTTGAGGTTTAGTATGACTATGTAATGAAATGTGTTGATATATATGTTAAGATTGGTAGAGGTTTAATAGCTTAGTACATATTCTGGACAATTTGAGCTTTTAGTCGTAGTTTGTACTGAATGTGGATTTATCTGGAAAACATCTGCTTGCATGTTAGTTTGCCATTAATTCAGTCGTGAGGCTTCTAAAAGTCCAAAGGTCATCCCTTTTCTTGTATGGGTTCGACCTGCGAACCCCTGGCCTCCATTTTATGCGTGGTTCATCCAGCTTTGGGCTCTCCACTTGGGTTTATTTCCTGAGCCCAATAATTCGTTTGTTGTTGCTGGATTTTTCTCATCGTGGGTTTGACGCAAATGCAAGTCATATGAATTTGGAAGCCTAGCTGGTAATCAAAACCCAGAATTAATCGCTAGTTTGATCTCATATTTTCATGCATTGTTTTGGGTTGGTTGATATTTAATTGATTTGGTACAAGCATTGTTTCTAAAAATTGGGCCTAAAACTGGCCCAGTTATGGAGTTCAAAAATTAGAGCTGGTTTGCATACCATATGATCTTGGACGTCCTTTTCGTCACCAAAAATTGGGCTCATTTTTGGCCCAAGCTCGAAGGACTTTGTAATCAGATTGCTTACCTCTTGGCTACTTGAGCCCATGGCATTTCGTCAAATTTTAACTCTTTAGTTAGTTGTTATATAAATTTGTGTGGTTAAACCCTTTAAGTTTTCTCTTAATTAACTAGTCTTCTTAAATTGAATTGAGGTGAGCCATATCATATAATGCAAGTAACTTATGGCCCTCGTAACCTTAATTAAGAATTTTAGCCGTTTAGATGTGAGGCGTGCCATATTAAATAGAATATAGTTTATGGCCCTCAAAAGTTTAGTTTTGAATTCCCTTTAAAATTGGAATCGAGGTGTGCCGTGCCAAATAAAATCTCAAAATGCACGACCCTCATTTAATTAATTTGAATCCTTAGAAACCGAGGCGTGCCATTTAGTTGAATTTTCATGGCCCTCGCAAAGTTGAAAGTGCGTAGTTTCTTTAGGCGCGCTATTTTAAAAATTACCTTCCTAAACTCGAGTGTGCATTTCATGTGACCCAAATCCAAATCTTAACAACGTTAATTAAAATGTGTCTCGGACTGTGGGTGCATTTCATGTGGCGTGATCCAAAGACGTGTTTTAGATGACGTTGAAATCTTCCTTAAAATAATTAAAAGCGGTTTTAAAGTTAAAATGCACATAGGCTTAAAAGTGTTTTAAAAATCAGATAAATAGGCCAATAATAACAGTTGAGCGACCGTGCTACAACCACGGAACTCGGGAATGCCTAACACCTTCTCCCGGGTTAACAGAATTTCTTACCCGGATTTCTGTGTTCGCGGACTGTAATATAGAGTCAATCTTTTCCTCGATTCTGGATTTGAACCAGTGACTTGGGATACCATAAAGTTATCCTAAGTGGCGACTCTGATTTTTTTTTAATAAAATGATCACATTTCGATCGTCACTTTAAGTTGGAAAAAACTCCCTTATACCCTTCCGGGGGTAGTAAAAAGGAGGTGTGACAGCTCTAGCGACTCTGCTGGGGATCGAACCCAGAATCTCTGGTTCAGGGTTCAAGAATTCGAGCTTAGAATAATTGTTATAATTGGCTTTATTTATTATCTGATTTTATTTACATGTTTGGGCCTAATGTTCTAAATGTTGCTTTTACCGCTTTGATATTGTTGAACTGCGTATAAATTAATATGAAACCCTCCTCTCTCTGAGTCTTCCAAATCATCTGGGAAGTGTGAACTTCGTGTGACTTCTCTTCTATTAAAGTCATATCCCAATTTTAGAACGAGGTTCGGACAAGTTGCAAAGTTGGTGAAGCTTATGTATTTCCGGTATGCTGCACCCCCCAGCTCGAGCTGTCCGCTCGGGTAAACCAGGTCTAGAACAAATAAACCCAGGTTTTCAAACCTAGTATAACATAGCCTCATGCCGGATCCCTAGTAGGAACGCTTGTTTGCATCATGTGCATTTTGACTTCGAAGACTCAACAGAGGGGTTGGGTCCGTCTAGGACAGGTACACCTGAAATCAAAACACCATCCTGATGCATTTTGCTTGCTACTTGTGCATTTATTTGATTGGGACTGCATGTTGACCGGCTTCTAGAATAAGGGAAAAATTTAGACAAACCAATTTGAGGTGAGAGAGAGGGAATTACCCGCCTGTGAAACACCTGGTGTCCAAAATACCCTGAAACTCTGCCGAATTTTCTAAAAAAAAGGAAAAGTTGATTCAAAAGTTTGTGTTTTCGGTTGCGTCAAAATTGGCCGAACTACACAAGTGTGATTCTCACCGGATGTGGGATACGTAGGCAACCCACATCGGGTCCAACTACTTTTGCAAAAATAACCCAAAAAATATTTGAAATGTCGCTGTTTGGTCATGAATAATTAGGTGGCACCATTCTTGTCCAAAATAGATGCCCCAAAAGGCGCCGGAAGGCCGTTTTTGCAAGAATAACCACTTAGGGTCTGTTTTCAAATTTTAGTTGACTAACAAAAACAACCCTAAAATTGTTTTTTTATGATCTTGAGGTGCTGAAGGGCTATAGTGTTTTGTTTTAAAATGAGTGTTTTTCTCTGGAGTCAAGGTAAATCATAGTCTTTTAGTCAGTCACCTTAAATAAATGTACAGGATGAGCACAATTCAAAATGAACCTTTCTTAGTCCGCGAAGAAATCCCGTTAGAGCTACATATGTGGTGGCATGATTTGGGGGAGGACAGCAGAAAAATTGTGATAAAAGATTTGGGTGGTCTTGTTGGGCTTTTGAATATTAAGCCAAGGAAGGATATAATCGAGGCCCTGATACCCTTCTGGGACCCAACACATAATATGTTCCACTTTGCTGATTTTGAGCTAACTCCTATGCTTGAAGAGATAGCGGGCTATGCTGGTTTTAATGGGGATCTTAGAAATCAATACCCGGTGGCACCTAGAACAGTAACTCCGCACAAATATTTGGACCTGTTAAGCATCAGTCGGGAAGTTCAAGATGGAAATTTGGCCAAAGGATTCTGTACCTTCTACTTCCTATACCGATGTTACGGGAACCCCCGTGGTTTTGAGATGCCAGATACCGGTCTTATTCACGCGGGAAACAAAGATAAGTGGGAAGCTCGACGAGGATTAGCTTTTATAGTGGCATTCCTGGGTGTTTTGATTTGTCCCAAAAAAGATGGGAACATAGAGTTGGGGCTTGTGGGGGTAGCCGACTTCATGACTAAGAAGGCAAACGACACCATTGTATCGCTGATCTTGGCGGAAATTTACCGAGCCTTAACCGCCTGCCGAGATGGGGGAAAATGTTTTGAAGGATGCAATATGCTTTAACAAGTCTAGATTTAAGAACACCTTTGCCACTGTCCAGGATACATGAATTGTGGCATGACTGGTCTTGAATGCATTGAAAAACATGAACAACAGGTGGATGGTTGTTAGTTCCCGGACAGTACGGAAGCATGGTATGCGCACTTGAGCTCCCTGACTGCAAACAAGATTGAATGGATATTCAGTTGGCTTTCGGTCGGTGAAGTCATTTATATGTCTGTCGAGGCGTGTTTTCTTCTACTGATGGGCCTCCGGAGCATCTAGACTTATGCCCCGCATAGAGTTCTACGTCAGCTAGGCAGATACCAGACCATCCCACACAATAAGGATTTGAGTCGGCAGGTCATTGAATTGGAACTGAAAGCTGCTTTCCCAGAAGAAAGGGTGTGTCAGATTTGGCATCAATGTAGGTTCTTGGAGCCCAAGACTCAGGTACGAGACCTATCCAGAGGTGAGGTGGAGCCTAGTTGCATAACTTGGTACGATAAAAGGTCCCAAACCCATCTGGAGCCCGAACGGCCCGCAAAAAAGCCTCATGTTCAACAATTTACCGATGACAGGTGCAATGGGATTGGTTGGCCAAGGAAAATGAGTATAGGGCTACCATAAGCAAGCTGGAAAAGCAAGTCAAGGATCTTCAATTTGAGAACGGTTTGCAAGCCGCCGCGGATGAGAGTGAGAAGAAAAGGCTAGCCAAAGAAAATGATGCTCTTCGAGCCCAAATTCGGGAAATGAAAATAGCGGCCAAAAATCCCGCCAGAAGTGTAAAAGATGGAAAGCTTATAGATAACCTTAGGCGAAGGTGAGTGAGAGTGGTTTTGATCTGAATAAGGCAGAGGGTGAACTAGCAAGGGCTCGAACAGAATTGGCCAAGAATGTGGAGGAACGAGCGCTCTTGGTTCAACAGTTAAAAGAGAAATATGACAATGAGGTTATGGGGTTGAAGAAAAGGGCCATCATCTTTGAGAATAAAATGATCAAGCAGGCAAAAGACTTTAAGGCAGAAAGAGAACACTGTTATGTAGCGATGACACAGTTAGAACAAGATCTGCAACAACTTCAAGAACAGAATCATATAGATGAACAAACCTTGGAAGCTAGGGCTCAGCAGATTGGGTGGTTGTTGCAAGAAAAGGGCGTCATAAGAGAAAGGGTCAGAAGGATCGCCGACTACATCACAATGAAGTGCAGTAAGTGTGAGGACATGACCAGATCCATGTTTTTCGCCACTGTAATGACCTTTGTCCCTCAGATAATGGAGAATCTCTACCATCTCCAATGGGATTTGGCGCATAGGCCCATGGCGAGACCGACTGAGTCCCGCGGGCCCCAGGAGCAGTGGAGGCATTGATGTATACATGATTTTTACTCAAGTCTGTATTTTCTTTCTGTTGGAGTTTGTTAGTCTATTTTCTAGTCTGTATTTTCATCTTTCTGTTGGAGTCTGTTAGTTTCCCTTTTCGAGTTTATTAGTTTTTATGGTTAAAATTCGGTAGGATGAGTCGTTGTAATCAAAACGTTTTATTTTTATGGAAAATTTGAAAATCCCAAATGTTTTCATCTTTACACTTATCCCCCAGAACTACGCTTGGTCTGATTCATGCGGGGTCATGATATGTAGGCAATCTCCATAGGATTCGATCATAACCAAAAGAAAGCAAAAGTGAGAGAAAGAAAAAGGAAAACCAAGAGAGAAAAAGAAAAGAAAAAAGAGAGAAAACAAGAAACTGTGGGAATGAAACAATGGCAACGCAAGAGAGAGAAATGAGAGAAATAAAGAACAACGAGAAATCAAGCAAAGAAAGGCATGAGTGAAAAAAAAAGAGAAGAAGTTGCAAATGGAAATTAGGGCAAGTCGGGATGACGCAAGCAACTGATCAAATGCATAATAGAAATGGTTAACTGGTTAGGTACATTACATTCCCTAACATGCGGTTGCCTATCTGTTAAGCTCTAAGCGCTAACAAGTTTGTTGTTGATAATGAGTACAGGCATGTGGTTAATTTGTTTGGCATTCTGGCAACTCACCCATACAACACCAGGTCCAAAGACAAGTTGATCATGGCTAACCAAGAACTGGATGCAAATGTTATTGATCCATCAAGAGAGGGAAGAGTTTGATGTTAATCTGAAAGAGGAGTTGTATAATCTGAAACAACAGATGGCAGAGATGTACCAAGCATGGATGAAAGGGCATCCACCACCATCCTACCCCGACAACCCTGCTTTCGTCCCACCATTGGTTCAATCCCAGCAACCTCCCACTATTGATTCGTCTCCAGGCTTTCCCATTTACCACCACTACCAAGGCACCACTTCCCAAACACCACCAGCTCCACCACCCAAACCAATTCCATACCCTCCTCCACTAGCCACCCATGTTTTCGTGGCACCCTTACCCGTTACACTTCATCGATCCTCTAGTGAGCCTTTATTCCAGACCCAAGATAACCAATACTATCCCTCGGAACCTTACTCCTACACTCCTCGTTTCGACCTCCCTGTTGAGACTGAGAAACCACCTAAAATACAGAACAGGAGGAGATGTTCAGGAAGGTTAAAAGCTTGGAACAATCATTCAGAAATATGCAGGGATTGGGAGGCAAGGTGAGCGTGGCCTACAAAGATCTGTGTCTATTTCCCGATGTTCAACTATCGGTGGGATTCAAGAAGCCCAAATTTGATCTATATGATGGGTAAGGAGACCTAGTGGCCATTTGAGGGGATTCTACAGTAAAATGAGAGGAGACGGCGGGAAAGAAGAGCTGTTGATGGTGTACTTTAGTCTGAGTCTGAGTGGTTCGGCGTTGGAGTGGTACACTCGTCAGGATTACAGCAAATGACATACATGGGATGATTTGGCCCAAGCATTCGCTTGTCATTTCCAATATAACCTCGAGATTGTTCCAGATCGTTTGTCTCTGACTAAGATTGAGAAGAAGCCTAGTGAAAGTTATAGGGAGTATGGTTTTCGTTGGAGATAACAAACGGCAAGGGTTGACCCTCCAATGAAAGAGAGCAAAATGGTGGATTACTTTCTACAGGCCCTGGAGCCCACTTAATACGGCCATCTGGTATAGGCCATAGGCAAGTCCTTCAACGTGGTAGTGAAGATGGGTGGCATGGTAGAATAAGGGCTTAAATCAAACAAAATCATGAGTTACTCGGCTATTAAGGCAACTACCCAAGCCATTCAGAATGGTACCGGGGGAATAATCGGAAAGAAGAAGAAAGAAGATGTGGCAACAATTGATTCAGGATCATGGTTTGGACCTAGGGGCTCATCCCACCATTATACTCAGCCTCGACCCCACCACCAAACATACACCCAAACCCCGTATAATCCACCCCAGCATTACTTCCCATCACCAGACCCTCATTTTTCTGTCCATCACGCCCAAACATACACTCAACCTCTTGCCCACGCACACTGGCGTGCGTCATCCCCACAAAATACCTACCCAACTCCACAAAATGCTTATCCACCCCCATGAGCCTACCAAAACCCATCGGCCCAGGTTTTTAGCCCAATCAAGCATTTAAGAACAAAAGGTTGCAGCGGAAGAAAACCTTCATCCCGTTGGGAGAGTCCTATACTAGTTTGTTCCGCAAATTGAGACAATTGGATATGCTGAGGCCAATTGAGTCGAAATTGCCAAACCCTCCTCCAAAGAATCTTGATTATTCTGTAAGCTGTGAATATTGTTCCGGCACATCGGGGCATGACACGGAGAAGTGCTGGCACTTGAAAAATGCCATCCAGGAGCTCATTGACACTAGCCGGATTGAAGTCCAAACTCCAGAGGCACCCAACATCAACTAGAACCCACTACCAACCCATCAGGAGACAAATATGATCGAGATAGTACATAAGGGAGGGGAGCCCAAGAAACCTTCACAGACCGTCATGATGATTCGGTCCAGTGAGGTCAAGCCAGTTAAAAAACCAACAATTGAGAGATCAGTGAACAAGTTGAGCGGTACAAACGGTGAACCATCTGCAGTAGTCAAGAAAGGGTCCCTAAGTGATGTTACAGCAAAACAAGGAAAGTTAAAAGTGGTTGTGCCAGTAGTGGCAAACAAGCCTGTCATAATTGTAGAGGGTGCCCGTACGGATCTTGTCATCATCAAGCCTGTAACCCAGTTGTCGATAGTCAACAGCAAGGCTATCTCGTGGAACTATGAACGGGTGAAAATGACCTACAAGGGAAAGAAAGTGAAAGAAGAACTCAATGAGGCCTATGGATTAACTCGTTCGGGGAGATGCTTTACCACGGAAGAGTTAAGAAAAGCTAAAACCTCTAAAGATAACCCAGTTCTAGTGAAGAAAGTGGTAACTGAAGAGGAGGCAAAGGAGTTTTTAAGAAAAATGAAGGTACAAGACTATTCCATCGTGGAACAGTTGAGAAAGACGCCTGCTCAGATTTCATTGATGTCATTGTTAATTCATTCAGACGAGCATCGTCGGGCCTTGATGAAAATCTTAAATGAAGCTCACGTTCCCGACAAAATCTCAGTGAACCATCTTGAAAAGATCGCTAACAAGATATTTGAGGTGAACAGAGTCACTTTTTCTGATGATGAGTTGCCCGGGGAGTGTACTGAGCACAACAGAGCCCTCTATCTTACGGTGAAATTGAAGATTCTGTGGTTACTCGGGTATTGGTTGACAATGGTTCTAGTGCAAACATTTGCCCTCTCTCTACACTGAACACGCTGAAAGTGGATGATGAGAGGATTCACAAGAACAATATCTGTGTTCGGGGATTTAACGGTAGAGGGAAAGATTTAGTTGGTGATATAGTGCTTGAGTTGACAATAGGACCAGTTGAATTCACCATAGAGTTCCAGGTGCTGGATGTAGCTATTTTCTACAATCTACTATTAGGTCGACTTGGATTCATGCCGCCAAAGCAGTCCCGTCCACTCTGCACCAGATGGTCAAGTTTGAATGGGATAGACAGGAAATCGTTGTGCATGGCGAGGATAATTTGTGTGTTCATGGTGATGTCGGTGTCCCGTTCATTGAGGTTGAAGATAACAAGGGGCCTTGGGTCTATCAGGTTTTTGAAACAATGTCGGTCAAGAAAATTCCAGAAGGGAAATGCATTCCAATTCTAAAGGTAACTATCGCATCAGTCATGGTGGCCTTCGAAATGCTGAAAAATGGCTTTGTGCCTGGTAAGGGTCTGGGTGCATCTCTGCAGGGTGTCATACAACCGGAATCTCTCCCTAAAAACTTGGGTACCTTTGGTCTGGGATTCAAACCCACAGCCGCAGATGTGAAAAGGGCTAGAAAGTTGAAACAGAGGGCGTGGGCACTGCCAAAGCCTATCCCACGTCTCTTCAGGTCACTTGTCAAGCCTGATGCCAGGAAACGCCTAGTGACAAAAGTTCCTAGTTCTGTGGTTGGCATTGATGAAGAGTTAATTGAAAGGTTCGAGAGGTTGTTCGACGATGTGAACATGGTGGAATTTGGAGAAGGCTCTAGCAAAGCAGATGTGCAGTTTGTTGGGACGAGTGCAAAGCTTAACAATTGGGAGACTACTCCTCTCCCTACCCAAGGAGTTTTGGTAGTTTGCTTTGATTTTCTATCAGTTTATCTGGATTATTCCCGGGTTGTAATTCAGATTCTATGTTCTGTCCATTTGGATGTATAAACCCTGTTATTTTTTTCAATGAAATGCAATTTCCCTTTTTCCATCATTCCTGATAGTTTTATTTTTGTTTTTCTTTTCTTCCTTGTACAGTTCTTTTTATGCCGGTTTCAATGACATGACATGCACGAGGAATCTTCAGCCCAGTCTTAAATGTCAATCTAATTCTGAAATAACAATTCAAGAAATAAAATGTGATGATGAATTAGAATATGATAATGATGAGGCCTTTGAAGAGATTAGTAAGGAGTTAAATCATTTTGAAGAAAAACCCAAGCCAAACCAGAGTGATACAGAAGCAATCAATTTAGGGGACCCAGATAATGTCAGAGAAACTAAGATAAGTGTCCATCTTGAACTGCAAATCAGGGAAGAGATAATCAAAGCATTGTTTGAATACAAAGATGTTTTTGCATGGTCATATTACGACATGCCGGGTCTAAGCACTGACTTGGTGGTTCACAAATTGCCCACTGACCCGGCACTCCCTCCCGTCAAGCATAAGTTGAGAAAGTTCAAAACCGACATGAGTGTGAAGATTAAAGAAAAGGTCACAAAGCAGTTTGATGCAAATGTCATTCGGGTCACGCAGTATCCCACTTGGTTAGCCAATGTTGTGCCTGTGGCAAAGAAGGATGGCAAGACCAGAGTATGTGTTGATTACCGTGATCTCAACAAGGCAAGTCCAAAGGACAACTTCCCACTGCTAAATATCCACATTTTGATTGATAATTGTGCCAAGCATGAGATCGGGTCTTTTGTGGATTGTTATGCGGGCTATCATCAGATCTTAATGGATGAGGAAGATGCGGAAAAGACGGCATTCATCACGCCGTGGGGGACATATTGCTATCGGGTCATGCCTTTTGGTTTGAAAAATGCAGGAGCAACTTACATGAGGGTGACCATATTCCATGACATGATAGACAAGAAGATCGAGGTCTACGTGGAGGATGTGATCATAAAGTCCAGGAAGTAGTCTGACCACGTCAGAGATTTGAGGAAATTTTTCTAGAGGCTTTGCAGGTACAATCTTAAGCTTAACCCTGCCCAATGCGCATTTGGCGTTCCATCTGGAAAACTACTGGGATTCATAGTCAGCCGTCGAGGTATTGAATTGGACCCATCAAAGATCAAAACTATCCAAGAATTGCCACCTCCAAGGAGCAAGACTGAGGTGATGAGTCTGTTTGGGAGATTGAACTACATCAACAGGTTTATTGCTCAGCTCACGACAACTTGTGAGCCTATCTTCAAGCTATTGAAGAAAGATGTTGCGATCAAGTGGACAGACGAGTGTCAAGAAGCATTTGATAAGATAAAGGAGTACTTGTCAAACCCACCTGTGTTGGTCCCACCAGAACCGGGGAGACCTTTGATTCTGTATTTGACGGTCTTGGATAATTCATTTGGTTGTGTGTTGGGTCAGCATAACACCACTGGCAGGAAGGAGCAAGCCATCTATTATCTCAGCAAGAATTTCACATCGTATGAGGTTAAGTACACTCAACTTGAAAGGACATGTTGCGCCCTAACTTGGGTAGCACAGAAGTTGAAGCATTATTTGTCATCTTACACTACTTACCTCATTTCTCGCTTGGATCCATTAAAGTATATCTTTCAGAAGCCTATGCCCACAGGGAGACTTGTGAAGTGGCAGATTTTGCTCACGGAATTTGACATTATCTATGTGACTCGGACTGCGATGAAGGACCAAGCATTGGCCGATCATTTGGCCGAGAACCCGGTCGATGAAGAATATGAACCATTGAGAACTTACTTTCCTGATGAAGAGGTGATGCACGTTGATGAGTTGGAACATGTCGAAAAGCCAGGTTGGAAACTTTTCTTTGATGGAGCTGCTAACATGAAAGGCGTTAGAATAGGAGTTGTACTCATTTCTGAAACATGGCATCACTACCATGTTACGGCTCAGCTTCATTTCTATTGTACCAAAAACATGGCTGAGTACGAGGCATGCATTTTGGGGTTGAGGTTAGCTGTAGACATGGGTGTCCAGGAAGTCTTGGTCTTGGGAGACTCAGACCTTCTGGTGCACCAGATTCAAGGGGAATGGGAAACACGGGATTTAAAACTCATACCATACTGACAATGTTTGCATGATCTTTGTCAACGGTTTCGATCAGTAGAGTTCAGGCATATTCTAAGGATCCATAATGAGGTTGCCAGTGCTTTGGCTACTCTGGCGTCAATGTTACATCATCCAGATAAGGCTTATGTTGACCCTCTGCATATTTAGGTCCGCGATCAGCATGCTTACTGTAACATGGTGGAAAAAGAACTTGATGGTGAGCCGTGGTTCCACGACATCAGGGAATATATCAGGATGGGGGTGTATCCAGTACAGGTCACAGGTGATCAAAAGAGAACAATTCATTGATTGGCAAGTGGTTTTTTCTTCAGTGGAGGAGTTTCGTACAAAAGAACTCCAGATCTAGGATTGTTAAGATGCATATATGCTAGACAGGCCACGGCTATCATGACCGAAGTACATTCCGGGGTCTGCGGACCGCATATGAGTGGGTATGTTCTGGAAAAGAAGATTCTCCGAGCAGGTTATTATTGGCTCACCATGGAGCAAGATTGTATCAGTTTTGTGCACAAATGTCATCAATGCCAAGTACACGGAGATTTGATTCATTCTCCGCCATCTGAATTGCACACAATGTCTGCACCATGGCCCTTTGTTGCTTGGGGTATGGATTTCATCGGACCAATCGAGCCATCAGCATCCAATGGGCGCAGGTTCATTCTGGTAGCCATTGATTATTTCACTAAGTGGGTTGAAGCCAAAACTTTCAAGTCCGTGACCAAGAAAGCAGTGGTCGATTTTGTCCATTCAAATATCATTTGTCATTTTGGGATCCCAAAGGTAATCATCACAGATAATGGTGCTAATCTCAATAGTCATTTGATGAAAGAGGTATGTCAACAGTTTAAGATTATGCATCACAATTACACCCCATACCGCCCCAAGGCGAATGGAGCAGTCGAAGCAGCCAACAAGAACATAAAGAAGATACTTAGGTAAATAGTGCAAGGATCCAGGCAATGGAATGAGAAGTTGCCCTTTGCATTGTTGGGTTATCGCACTACTGTTCCTGCTTCAGTAGGCGCAACTCCTTACCTGTTGGTATATGGCACAGAAGTACTGATACCTACAAAAGTTGAAATCACATCCCTCCGGATTGTTGCTGAAGCCGAAATTGATGATGATGAGTGGGTCAAAACCTGTCTGGAGCAATTGAGTTTGATTGATGAAAAAAGGTTGGCAGCAGTATGTCATGGCCAGTTGTATCAAAAGAGAATGGCAAGAGCGTACAACAAGAAGGTGCGTCCCCGGAAATTTGAAGTGGCTCAGCAAGTATTGAAACGCATCCTTCCACATCAGGCTGAAGCTAAAGGCAAGTTCGCCCCAAATTGGCAGGGGTCGTTCATCGTAATGAGAGTGTTGTTCAATGGTTCTTTGTATTTAATAGATATAGAAGGCAAATGTGTAGACATGACTATCAATTCTGATGCGATCAAAAGATATTATGTATGATTTCTTTGGTTTAAATTGTGTTTGTTTGTACTTGTCATGTTTTGAAGATTAGAATGACGAAGGCATTTTGTTCTGCTATCTAAACACTTTATCCTTTGTTACCCCTTTGAGCCTTATTTATTTCCTATCATACCCCTCTTTTGGAATCAGTAGCAAAGTTTAGAAACGCGAGCACAAAATATAAGTAAAGCAAAAGAGAGAAAAAGAAAAAAAATAATGAAAAGAGTGGAAAAAGGGGGGAAAGAAGAAGAAAAAAAAACCACAACAAAAAGAAAAAAAAAAGAAAGAAAAGAAAAGAGAAAAATCACAACAACAGAGTAATTTCTATGTCATGAACTACGTCTGAACTGATTCCTTTTAAGGATACGTAGGCAGTCTCACGGTTCGATCCCATCAAATAAAAATTCAAAAGCCCCCCAAGCAAAGAAACTGGGGCAGAAAGTTGTGGTTGTTGTAAGAAATCTGATTCCAAAAATTGTACTTTTAAACCCATTTGAATTGTTTTGAGCCTTTTTGATATCCTTTCTTTCTAACCCTATACAAAGCCCACATTATGGTCCAAAGAAAGACCTTCCGATCAATCTTCGAGAGATGCCAAGTCATGCAAGTAAAAGTGATGTATATCATGGGCAACACTCCGGTCTAAGCAGGAAAAATGAAAAAAATGAAAGAGTCTTATTGGTGAAAACCCTCAAGGGCACCGTAAGGCGATGGAAGCTGAGAGAAATAAAAATGAGAGAGTCTTATTGGTGAAAATACTCCCGGGCACCGTAAGGCGTAAGTAAGTTGAGATATGAAAAAATGAGATAGGTTTGTTAGTGAAAACCCTTCAGGGTACAGCAGGACAAACAGGGTCACTGATTTGGTGAAGAAATTAGGTTTTGGATATCTCAGGGCATAAAGTATGACAACTGAAAAGTGATTGATTGAATAGGCTGGGATGATTAATCCAAAATGCATGTCACGATCATTGGTGCCAGCTGTTCCGCTCAGATAAGTCTCTTTTCTTTTTCCCCCTCAAACAGTCGTCCAGTTTTTGGATTTTTCTCCTTTTATTCCTAACTCTCAAAGTCATTGCATTTCATTTCTTTTGGGTTTATTTCTCTAAGATTTTTCCAATGTCAGTTTTGTTTAAGCAAGTGAGAAAGGATTTCAAAGCTTACTACCAACTTCTAATTGCACAAAGTAAAGGGCGGCCAAAGCATATCAAATATAGCATGATGTAAAGTGGGAAACAAGGTGTCAGTGAAAATTCCATTGGTCGAAGGGTTTAGTAATCTTGTGTGAGATACAGAGGTTCAGGTAGAAAGGTCAGAAATGTAAAGCAATGGTTTAGGTATAGAGCACTCGGGTCATCCAGGGTCCTGCGGTTCAGGATCAGTCAGAAGGTCAAAACAATTCTTGGCCAGTTCAAGGCAGCTAGTCAAAGCAAAGCATGCAAAGGGAAAAGCCACCTTCAGCAAGAATGCCACAAACTAACCACCCCATTTTTTTTAAACTGACAAGATTTTTCTTTGATTTGAAACAGGGGCAGAGAATTTTGTTTGTTTTGGAGAAACCCTCCGTAAGGAAAAGCAAGCACCAGACAGGTTTGACCATAAATTTTCAGGACCCTCCTGGATAATGGGACTTAGTTTAAAATTCAAAACATTCATGAGTAACAAGATTTAGCATAAGTGTACCCCAAAGAAATATAAGTTGGCTTCAAAGTTTTCATTCTTAGGATAGGATTCAATTCAAAATTTTCAGGACCCTCCAGAATAATGGGACTTAGCTTTAAGACCTTCATTAGATAACAAGATTTAGTGTGAGTTCTGCTGTAGGATAGTATAATTTAGCCTTAAAGTTGTAACTTTTAAGATAAGACTTGATTTTTATTTTCAGGACCCTCCTGGATAATGGGATTTAGTTTTAAGACCTTCATAGATAACAAGATTTAGCAGAAGTCGTACCTTTAGGAAATATAACTCATCTTTAAAACTATCATTTAACTAGGAGTTCTTAGGACCCTCCTGGATAATGGAATTTAGCTTTTAAATTCTTAGAGCTTTTGGGTACTATGATTCGATTAACACTCACAGATGTTCCCGATATCAAACTGGGGCAGAAAACTTTCTTTTGTTTTGTTTGTTTTGTTGCAATCAGGTTCACATGCAGTAGTTTTAGAGGAGTCAGTTCAAGTGCTGGAAATCAGGCGCCCACCTGGAGAACAGAGGGAAAGCAGCAAGGTTCAAAGGAGTTCAGCAATCAGGAGCCCACCTAAAGAACAAAGGGAAGCAGTTCAAGTTTCAAGGCAGCAATCAAGTGTTGGTAATCAGAAGCCCACCTAGAGAACGAAGGGAAACAATTCAAGTATTGGTAATCAGGAGCCCACCTGAAGAACGAAGAGAGAAGCAATTCAAGTGTTGGTAATCAGGAGCCCACCTGAAGAATGAAGGGAGAAGCAATTCAAGTGTTGAAAATCAGGATCCCACCTAAAGAACGAAGGGAGAAGCAATTCAAGTGTTGGTAATCAGGAGCCCACCTGAAGAACGAAGGGAAACAGCAATTCAAGTGTTGGTAATCAGGAGCCCACCGGAAGAACGAAGGGAAGCAGCAGCTTAAGTGTTGGTAATTAGGAGCCCATTTGGAAGAACAAAGGAAACAGTGGTTAAAGGAAGACAGTTCAAGTTCAGCAATCAGGCGCCCACCTAGAGAAAAGGGAAAGCATCGCAGATTACAATTCAAGTCAGCAACAAAGGAATTTCACTTGGAGAGTACGAGTCAACAGAGCAACAGGAACTACAAGATCAAGTTTGAAGATATAGTTAGGATTCTGGTAATTCATAGATCATAGTTTAGTCTAGCTTCTTTTATTTTGTCTTGGTGTAATAAGGAGTTCAGTAAGCAGTAGCAGCAACAACAACAGTGAAATCACAGCTTCTTGGTAGTCCCAGCTACCGAAACTTCCCGAACAACACTGACTTGATTCCTTTATATCCAAGGATATGTAGGCAACCTCGGAAGCAGGGTGCGGTCAAATCTTTCAAAAATGCTTCCCACGGAGTATTCAAACGGGCGAAAATTGCTCGTATCCGCTCACTTCATCTTTGCACGAAAATTCTTCGTGTTTCTGAGCAAAGAGGCACAACTATGAGCACGTGATGATTTTTTGCCCTATGTGAATTACTCCCATAAATTCAAGAAAAATAAATTGTTCCTATTATTTGCAATTTCGTAGATTTTTGTAGCATTTTTTGCTAATTGTTTGCATTTTGTTTGTGCACATTTATCTTATTTAATGCATGAAAAATACAAAAAATATATTGCATTTGCATTTAGGACTTAATTTTACATTTTATATTAATTAGTAAATTAATTTGTTTGACAAAATAGAAAAAATCACAAAATAACTCATTTTTTGCATTTTTAATTTGAGTTTCGAATTTTGGGAGTTTTTTTAAATTTGGTAATTAATTAGTTGTTTATAAATATTATTTTGAGTAATTAATCTAATTTTGTGGGATAATTTAGTTTAGGATTTAATTTAGGTTTTGTTTTAATTTGAAAAAAAAAGGAGAAAAGAAGTTTAAAGTTGAAAAGAGAAGGTTTTTAAAAATAAGAGAAAGTGTGGTTGGGCCTTTTAATTAAAATTCCCCGGGCCCAAACGATTTTGCCCTGAAACCCGTCCAATTTTTGGCTCAAACCCGTGTCTTTACCCGGTTCAAGACTTCAGCCCCAAGACCATTGAAACGACGTAGTAGGGGCGTGAGACTACGTCGTTTTGAGCTTGAAATTTTAAAATAAATCAAGGCCTTTCATTTCCTTGTATCTAAGGGCTCAAAACACTTGCCCCATTTTAGTTATATCTGTCTGAAAATCCCCAAAAAACCTCGTCCAAAACACTTTACTTCATCTCCCTCATCTCCATAAACTCTAACGCCTGCCGCCTCATATCCTCAACCTCTCCGGTGGCGCCGCCGCCCCAAATCCTCCTCAAAACCTTACCACACACTCACCATGATCCCCCAAACATTAAACCAACATTAATTTCCCCGAATTCCTCCCCGTTTTTTCCCTAAATTCAGATCTTAAGGCGGAACCCTAATTCTTTTTTTTCGCCTCTGCTTCATCATGCAAGAATCTGGGATCATTTTTCCCAAGCGTGGAAGGGATTTCGACCCAAGATGAGTATTATACGGTTGTTTTTGCGAGAACAATCCAACTAATACTCATTTTGGTTCAAATCGGAAGTCACCGGTTAAACATCTCGAGCCCGTTTGCCTCCGACCTTAGGAATTTCCTTGTTCATGCCTTTCCGGGATTTTGTTTCTCTTCCATACTCATCTTTTATTTTTCTTTTTCTTTTCTCTCTGTTTCTGTTTTCTCTTCAAATCAGTAAAATTTGGATAAACAATAGTCATAAGTTGATCTTGGATGAATTTTGTTAAAAAAGGTTAGAATTAATTCTGTGTATTTTCATAACTAGCATTAAAAATGATTGAATTTCTTTAGGTGGATATCATTTGAATTTTAATTTGTTTGGGTCAAATTAGTAAGTGTCAGAATACTCATGTGATTGGGTGGGGCTTTGGGCCTTTGGTTTATTTTTAACCTGTTCCTGCAACGGTCCAAAGATTTTGTTTGTTGTTTGGGTCGGCCTGACCCCTGTTGGTTTTCTGAAGTAAAAACAGAAGTTTTAAAGGTTAGTTTAGGAATTGTAAGTAGAGGTAATCTTAGTAACAGACTAGGGAAGCTTCTAGGAAGCTGGGATTGGGGTTATTTTGAAAGTCTGATTTTTGCACTAAGGATGTCTAAGCAAAAATAAAAATTCAAAAAGGTTTCAAATGCAAAACTGAATTCCTTTAGTCTGCCCTAATACATTGCCTATAAAGGCATCTTTACTGCACTGGCAAGTCAGAAATTAGGAGATAAAAAACTCCTAAAAACTGGGCGGCTGAATCTGAAAAGAACACTGAATTTCTCTGCATTACTTGGTTAAAAAACCACTGGAAATTCTTTTCAGTTTTGATCTGTTGATCCTCCTTTAGTCAGAATTTTTGAAACTTCAAATTCCTGCACCTGTTTGAAGAAATGGTTTGACTTTTGGGGCTTGAAAGTTTGGTTTGAGCTTGTTTGTAGGAGTACTGTCTAGTTGTTGTTTCAGCTTGAATTCCTTGGGTTTAATTGGCTGATTCCAATACTGTTCCATTACTTTTCTGCTGTTGTTATCTATTGATCCTGCATTTCTTTTGTTTCCCTCTATTTCCAGGTATTTTTAGCACTATGGATATCACTGAAGTGTAATCTGAAGTTTGGATTTAGAAATGTGATGAAAACTTATGTTATTTGTTATTGACTCTCATTTCTCTTTCTTTCAATTTCGTGTTAGCTATAATATTTAGCCTTAGAAAGATTCTGATTGGTATATTGATCATGAATAGGACGTTATAGTATGGAATCGAAGTTTTAAATGGTTTGATTCTTCTGTCTAGTTATCGGCTTTGTGTGAAATTGGCTGTAGTTAAAAGAAATATTTTGGTTCGTATTGGCAGTGACATTTAGGTTAGTTTTGATTTGCTTGTTGGCATTTGAGTACTATGTGATTGGATCTAATGTTGGAAAGTTAGTTGGGATTTAAAGTTAGAGTGAATGATAGTAACCATGTCTAGATTACTATTCTGATTTCATACCACACAAAGGTCAAGGTTGGTTTCTTGAGGTTCAGTATGACTATGTAATGAAATGTGTTGATATACATGTTAAGATTGATAGAGGTTTAATAGCTTAGTACATATTCTGGACAATTTAAGCTTTTATTTGTATTTTGTTCTGAAGGAGGATTTATCTGGAAAAAATCTGCTTGCATGTTAGTTTGCCATTAATTCAGTCGTGAGGCTTCTAAAAGTCCAAAGGTCATCCCTTTTCTTGTATGGGTTCGACCTGCGAACCCCTGGCCTCCATTTTATGCGTGGTTCATCTAGCTTTGGGCTCTCCACTTGGGCTTATTTCCTGAGCCCAGTAATTCGTATGTTGCTGCTGGATTTTTCTCATCATGGGTTTGACTCAAATGCATATCATATGAAATTGGAAGCTTAGCTGGTAATCAAAACCCAGAATTAATCGCTAGTTTGATCTCATATTTTCATGCATTGTTTTGGGTTGGTTGATATTTAATTGATTTGGTACAAGCATTGTTTCTAAAAATTGGGCCTAAAACTAGCCCAGTTATGGAATTCAAAAATTAGAGCTGGTTTGCATACCATATGATCTTGGACGTCCTTTTCGTCACCAAAAATTGGGCTCATTTTTGGCCCAAGCTCGAAGGACTTTGTAATCAGATTGCTTACCTCTTGGCTACTTGAGCCCATGGCATTTCGTCAAATTTTAACTCTTTAGTTAGTTGTTATATAAATTTGTGTGGTTAATCCCTTTAAGTTTTCTCTCAATTAACTAGTCTACTTAAATTGAATTGAGGTGAGCCATATCATACAACACAAGTAGCTTATGGCCCTCGTAATCTTAATTAGGAATTTTAGTCGTTTGGATGTGAGGCATGCCATATCAAATAGAATATAGTTTATGGCCCTCAAAAGTTTAGTTTTGAATTTCCTTTAAAATTAAAATAGAGGTGTGCCGTGCCAAACAAAATCTCAAAATACACGGCCCTCACTTAATTAATTTGAATCCTTAGAAACCGAGGCATGCCATTTAGTTGAATTTTCATGGCCCTCGCAAAGTTAAAAGTGCGTAGTTGCTTTAGGCGCGCTATTTTAAAAATTACCTTCCTAAACTCTGGTGTGCATTTCATGTGACCCAAATCCAAATCTTAACAACGTTAATTAAAATGTGTCTCGGACTGCGGGTGCATTTCATGTGGCGTGATCCAAAGACGTGTTTTAGATGACGTTGAAATCTTCCTTAAAATAATTAAAAGCGGTTTTAAAGTTAAAATGCACATAGGCTTAAAAGTGTTTTAAAAATCAGATAAATAGGCCAATAATAACAGTTGAGCGACCGTGCTAGAACCACGGAACTCGGGAATGCCTAACACCTTCTCCCGGATTAACAGAATTCCTTACCCGGATTTCTGTGTTCGCGGACTGTAATACAGAGTCAATCTTTTCCTCGATTCGGGATTTGAACTGGTGACTTGGGACACCATAAAATTATCTCAAGTGGTGACTCTGAATTTTATTTTTAATAAAATGATCTTGTTTTGATCGTCACTTTAAGTTGGAAAAAACTCCTTTATACCCTTCCGGGGTAGTAAAAAGGAGGTGTGACAACGATTTCTAGTGGGCGGCGGACGGTGGTGAGAGATAAGGGTGAAAGAAAAGATAGAACATGGGTCCTAGGTTATTCTTGAGGGTATTCAGACATTTTTAAGTAAATGGGATGGATCCTTCATGGCCGTTAGATGAGAGAAAATGAAGGGCAGAATTTCTTTTAAAACACTTGAACTCAAAACGACGTAATATTGCCCTCATACTACGTCGTTTCAAGCATTTTAGAAGCTGAGGACTTAAATCATGAAAGTGGGTCGAACCGGGTAGACTGCACGTTTGGGCCTGTTCTTTTGGAGAGAATCTCGGTGTAATTGGCCCCAAATTCAACACCTTAAATTAAACCCTCTTATTAACTCCTGCTTTTTCTTTTCTTTTTCTTAATTAATAAAGATCCCAAATTGAACCCTAAATTAATCTAATGTAAAATTAAACTAATTATCTATTATAAGAATATGAAAAATTATTTAATCCTAAATCAAAAAAAATTACTATTCTATAATTAAAAGCTGAAAAATGTAAAAGTAAGCCAATTTTTATGATTTTCAAATTTAATAAAGCAAATAATTAACTAATTAATCCTAAAAGTGTAAAAACAAAACCTAAATGCAATGCATGGTATTTTTGCATTTTCATGATTTTAACAAAGATAAACATGCATAGAAATGCAAATAATTAGCACAAATTCCCACAAAATCCTACAAAATGGAAAAAATTGTTTCTCTTGTTTTTTATGGGAGTGACTACTATAGGGAAAAAATCAAGTACTCACAACTGCCCCTCTTTGCTCGGAAACACGAACAGTTTTCGTGCAAAGATAAAGTGAGTAGATACGAGCGATTTTTGCCCGTTTGAATACTCCGTGGGAAACTTTTTTGAAAGATTTGACCGCACCTTACTTCCGAGGTTGCCTACATATCCTTGGTTATAAAGGAATCAGGTCAGTGTAGTTCGGGAAGTTTCGGTAGTTGGAACTACCAAGAAGTTGTGATTTTACTGTTGCTGCTGCTCCTGCTACTGCTTGTTGAACTCCTTATTACACCAAGACAAAATAAAAAAACTAGACTAAACTATGATCTATGAATTACAAGAATCCTATCTATATCTTCAAACTTGATCTTGCAGTTTTTGTTGCTCTGTTGACTTGTACTCTCCAGGTGAGCTTCCTTTGTTGCTGACTTGAATTGCATTCTGACGTGAATTCCCTTATTCTCCAAGCGGCGCCTGATTGCCAATATTTGAACTATATTCTCTTGTTCTCCAGGCGGGCACCTAAGAATTTAAAAGCTAGGCCCCATTATCCAGGAGGGTCCTGAAAATTAAAATCAAATCTCATCTTAGAAGTGAAAACTTCAGAGCTAAACCTGACTTCCTAAAGGTGAAACTAACGTTAAATCTCATTATCTATCAAGGTCTTACAACTAAATCCCACTATCCAGGAGGGTCCTAAGAATTTAAAATTGAATCTCATCCTAAGAATGAAAACTTTCAAAGCCAATTGGTATTTCCTCAACGTGGAGCTTATGCTAGATCTTGTTACTCATGAATATTTTGAATTTTAACTAGGTCCCACTATCCAGGAGGGTCCTGAGAACTTCAAATTAAATCTCATTATCTAGGCGGGTCCTGAGAATTTTATGGTCAAACCTGTCCAGTACATGCTTTCCCCATGGAGGATTCCTCAGAATAGATGAAATTTCCTGCCCCTATTTTAATCAAAGAAAATTTTATCAGTTTAAAAATGTGGTGGTTAGTTTGCGGCATTCTTGCTGAAAGTGGCCCTTTCGCTGTCGTGCTTTGCTTTGACTGGCTGCCTTGAACTGGCCAAGAATTGTTTGCCTTTCTGACTGAATTTCAACCAAAGGACCCTGAATAACCCGAGTGCTCTACACCCAACCCGCTGTTTTAACATATCTGTCTTTCTCAACTGAACCCCTATATTTCTGCCCATAATTCATGAAACCATTTGGTCACTTGCACCCCGGCTAACACCTTATTTTCCATTTCACATCATACTATTTTTGGCATGTTGTGGCCGCACTTTGCGTTGTGCAATTCGGAAGTTGGTAGTAAGCTTTGAAATCCTTTCTTACTTGCTTAAACAATGCTGACATTGAGAAAGCTTTAGAGGAATAGACCCAAAAGGAAATGAAATGAAATGACTTTGAGAGTTATGAATAAAGAAAAGAATCAAAACAGAAAGACTGTTTGAGGAAGAAAGGGAAAAATGACTTATCTGAGTGAAGCTGCTGGCATCAATGGTCATGACATTCACTTCGGATTAATCAGCCTAGTCCATTCAGTCAATCCTCTTTCGGTCTTCATACTTTATCCTTGAAGTTCCCATAATCCGATTCATTTGTAAAAATCAACAACCTTATTCGGCTTGCGGTGCCCTGAAGGGTTTTCACCAGCAAACCTCTCTCATTTATCCATCTCTCAACTCATCATCGCCTTATGGTGCCCGTGAGGGTTTTCACCAATAAGACTCTCTCATTTTTAATTTCTCTCAGCTTTTTGTCGCCTTACGGTGCCCGTGAGGGTTTTCACCAATAAGACTCTCTCATTTTTCATTTTCCTGCTTAGATCAGAGTGTTGCCCCTAATATGAATCACACCTCTACTTGCTCGACCTGGCATCTCTTGAAGACTGATTGGAAGGTCTTTCTTTGGAACGTAATGTGGAGTGTTTGATAGGGTTAGACAGAAAGGGTATCACAAAGGCTCAAAACAGCTTGAATGAGTTCAAAATTACAACTTTTTGAATCAGATCTCTTACAACAACCACAAACTTTCTGCCCCAGTTTCTTTGCTTGGGGGCTTTTGATTTTTTTTTATGGGACCGAGCCGTAAGGCTGCCTATGTATCCTTAAAAGGAATCAGGTCGAACGTAGTTCATGTCATAGGAATTGCTTTGTTTTTGTACTTTTCTCTCTTTCTTCTTTTTTTTCTTTCTTTTCTCTATTTTTTCCACTCTTTTCCATTCTTTTATTTTTCTTTTCTCTTCTTCTTCTTTACTTACCCTTTGCGTTCGTATTTTTGAATTTTGCTACTGATTCCAAAAGATAGGTATGAAAGTAAATAAATAATGCTCAAAGGGGTAACAAAGGATAAAGTGTTTAGGTAGCAGAATAAAA
The DNA here is from genome assembly GCF_000715075.1 of Nicotiana tabacum. Lineage (NCBI taxonomy): Eukaryota > Viridiplantae > Streptophyta > Magnoliopsida > Solanales > Solanaceae > Nicotiana > Nicotiana tabacum. The sequence goes on along the minus strand of NC_134084.1, from coordinate 99,563,656 downwards.
TGCCTTCGTCATTCTAATCTTCAAAATATGTCAAGTACAAAATAATTAGACAAACCAAAGAAATCATACATAATATCTTTTGATTGCGTCAGAATTGATGGCCAAGTCTACACATTTGCCTTCTATGTCTGTTAAATATAAAGCACCATTGGACAACACTCTTGTTACAATGAACGGCCCTTGCCAATTTGGGGTGAACTTGCCTTTCGCTTCAGCCTGATGTGGAAGGATGCGATTCAATACTTACTGACCCAATTCAAATTTCCGCGTACGTACCTTCTTGTTGTATGCTCTTGCCATTCTCTTTTGATACAATTGGTCATGACACACTACTACCACTCTCTTCTCATCAATCAAACTCAATTGCTCCAGACGGGTTTTGACCCACTCATCATCATCAATTTTGGCTTCAGCAACAATCCGAAGGGATGGAACTTCAACCTTCGCAGGTATCACTGCTTCAGTGTCATATACTAACAAATAAGAGTTGCACCTACTGAAGTGCGAACAGTAGTTTGATAACCTAGCAGAGCAAAGGGCAACTTTTTATGCCATTGCCTGGAACCTTGCACCATTTTCCGAAGTATCTTCTTTATGTTCTTGTTGGCTGCCTCGACTGCTCCATTCGCCTTGGGGCGGTATGGGTTGGAATTTCGATATGTAATCTTGAACTATTGACACACTTCCTTCATCAGATGACTGTTAAGATTAGAACCATTATCTGTGATGATCACCTTTGGGATTCCAAACCGACAAATGATATTTGAATGAACAAAATCGACCACTACCTTCTTGGTCACAGATTTGAAAGTTTTAGCTTCAACCCACTTAGTGAAATAGCCAATGGCCACCAAAATAAACTTGTGTCCATTGGATGCTACTGGCTCAATTGGTCTGATGACATCCATACCCCAAGCAACAAAGGGCCATGGTGTGGACATTGTGTGCAATTCAGATGGCGGAGAATGAATCAAATCTCCGAGTAACTAGCATTGATGACATTTGAGCACAAAACTGATGCAATCTCGCTCCATCATGAGCCAATAATACCCCAATCAAAGAATCTTCTTTGCCAGAACATACCTGCTCATATGCGGCCCGTAAACTCCGGAATATACCTCGGTCAGGATATTCGTGGCCTGCTTACCATCGATGCACATCAACAGCCCAAGATCTGGAGTTCTTTTGTACAAAATTCCCCCACTCAAGAAAAATCCACTAGCCAAGCGTCGAATCATTCTCTTCTGATCACCTGTGGCTTGTATCGGATGTACCCTCATTCTGATGTACTCCTTGATATCATGGAACCACGGTTCACCATCAAGTTCTTCTTCTACCATGTTATAGTAAGCATGCTGATCGCGGACCTGAATATGCAAAGGGTCAATATAAGCCTTATCTGGATGATGTAACATTGACACCATAGTAGCCAATGCATCAGAAACCTCATTGTGGATCCTAGGGATATGCCTGAACTCCACTGATCTGAACCGCTAACAAAGATCCTGCAGACATTGTCGATACGGTATAAGTTTCAAATCTCGGGTCTCCCATTCTCCTTGAATTTGGTGCACTAACAGATTTGAATCTCCCAACACCAGCACTTCTTGGACTCCCATGTCCACAGCTAACCTTAAACCCAGAATGCACGCTTTATATTCGGCCATGTTGTCGGTATAATAGAAACGAAGCTGAGCTGTGACAGGGTAGTGGTGCCCCATTCAGAGATTAGTACAGCTCATATTCCAACGCCTTTCATGTTAGCAGCCCCATCAAAGAAGAGTTTCCATCCGGGTTTTTCATCCTTCTCGACCCCGTCAATATGCATTGCCTCTTCATCAGGAAAGTAAGTTTTCAAAGGTTCATATTCTTTATCCACCGGGTTCTCGGCCAAGTGATCGGTCAAATCTTGGGCTTTCATCGTCGTCCGAGTCATGTATACAATGTCAAACTCTATGAGCAAAATCTACCACTTTGCGAGCCTTCCTATGGGCATGGGTTTCTGAAAGATATACTTTAAAGGATCCAGGCGAGAAATGAGGTAAGTAGTGTAGGATGACAAATAATGCTTCAACTTCTGTGCTACCTAAGTCAGGGTGCAACATGTCCTTTCAAGAGGAGTATACTTAACCTCATAGGATGTAAACTTCTTGTTGAGATAGTAGATGGATTGCTCTTTCCTACCAGTGATGTCATGTTGACCCAACAAACAACCAAATGAATTATCCAGGACTGTCAAATAAAGAATCAAAGGTATCTCGAGCTCCGGTAGGACCAACACAGGTGGGTTCAACAAGTACTCTTTGATCTTATCAAATGCCTCATGGCACTCATCAGTCAATTTGACTGCAACATCCTTATTTAGCAACTTAAAGATGGGCTCACAAGTTGTCATGAGCTGAGCAATAAACCTGCTGATGTAGTTCAGCCTCCCTAGCAGACTCATCACCTGAGTCTTGTTCTTTGGCGGTAGTAACTCCTAGATAGCTTTGATCTTTGACGGATCTAATTCAATGCCCTACCGCTGACTATAAACCCCAATAGTTTCCCAGATGGAACACCAAACACACACTTTGCAGGGTTGAGTTTAAGATTGTACCTACGGAGCCTCTAAAAAAACTTTCTCGAATCTCTGACGTGGTTAGACTGCTTCCTGGACTATATGATCACATCATCTACGTAAACCTCAATCTCCTTGTGTATCATGTCATGGAATATGGTAGTCATTACCCTCATGTAAGTTGCCCCAGCGTTTTTCAAACCAAAAGGCATGACTCGGTAGCAATATGTTCCCCACGGCGTGATGAATGTCGTCTTCTCCGCATCTTCCTTATCCATTAAAATCTGATGATACCCCGCATAACAATCCACAAAAGACCCAATCTCATGCTTGGCACAATTATCAATCAAGATATGGATATTTAGCAGTGGGAAGTTGTCCTTTGGACTTGCTTTGTTGAGGTCACGGTAATCAACACACACTCTGGTCTTACCATCTTTCTTTGGTACAGGCACTACATTGGCTAACCACGTGGGATACCGCGTGACTCGAATGACTTTTGCATCAAGCTGCTTTGTGACTTCTTCTTTAATCTTCACACTCATGTCAGTTTTGAACTTTCTCAACTTCTGCTTAACGGGAGGGAATGCTGGATCAATTGGCAATTTGTGGACCACCAAATCGGTACTCAAGCCTGGCATGTCATCATACGACCATGCAAAAATATCCTTATATTCCAACAATGCTTTAATTATTATTTCCCTGATTTGCGGTTCGAGATGGACACTTATCTTAATTTCTTTGACATTATATGGATCCCCTAGATTGATTGCTTCTGTTTCATTCAGAATAGGCTTGGTTTTTTCTTCAAAATGACTTAGTTCCTTACTAATCTCTTCAAAGGCCTCATCCTCATTATATTCTGATTCATCATCACACTCTATTTCTTGGATTATTATTTCAGAATTAGATTGACTTTTAAGACTTGGCCGAAGATTTCTCATGCATGTCATGTCATTGAAACCAACATAAAAATAAATGTACAAAGAAGAAAAGAAAACAAAAATAAGAGCTATCAGGAATGATGGAAAAAGGGAAATTGCATTTCACTGAAAATAAAGGATAACAGGGTTTGTACATCAACAAGCGAAAAATAAAAAATCTGGGTCACAACCCTGGAATGACCCAGATAGAAAGGAAAACAAAACAAACTACCAAGACTCCTTTCGAGTAGGGAGGGGAGTAGCCTTCCAATTGTTAAGCTTTACATTCGGCCCGACGAACTGCATGTCCGCTTTGCTAGAACCTTCTCCGACTTCTACCATGTTTACATCATCAAACAACCTCTGGAACCTTTCAACTAACTCTTCATCAATGTTAACCACAGAACTTGGAACTGTCGTCACTGGGTGCTTCCTGGCACCGGGCTTGACAAAAGACCTGGAGAGACGCGGGATAGGCTTCGAAAGTGCCCACGCCGTCTGTTTCAACCTTTTAGCCCTTTTCACATCTGCCGCTGTAGGTTTGAATCCAAGATCGAACGTACCCAAGTTTTCAGGGAGGGACACTGGTTGTATGATACCCTGCAAGGATGCACCCAGACCTTTACCTGGCACAAAGCCATTTTTCAGCATTTCATAGGCCACCATGATGGATGCAGAGGTTATCTTTGGAGTTCGAATACATTTCTCTTTTGGAACCTTCTCGACTAGCATTGTTTCAAAAACTTGATAGACCCAAGGCCCTTTGTCATCTTCAGCCTCAATGAACGGGACAGAGGCATCACTGTGAGCACACAAATTCTCTTCACCATGCACGATGATCTCATGCCTATCCCACTCGAACTTGACCATCTGGTGCAAAGTGGACGGGAATGCTTTGGCAGCATGTATCCAAGGCTGACCTAACAGCAAATTGGAAGAGATAGCCACGTCTAGTACCTCGAACTCCATGGTGAATTCCACCAATCCTATTGTCAATTCAAGCATTATATCACCAACCGAGTCTTTCCCTCCACCGTCAAAACCTCGGACGTAGATGTTATTCTTGTGAATCCTCTCATCACCAACTTTCAACAAGTTCAGAGTAGAGAGAGGGCAGATGTTTGCACTGGAACCATTGCCAACTAACACCCTGGTGACCACAGAATCTTCATATTTTAGCGTAAGATAGAGAGTTTTGTTGTGTTCAGTACCTTCCACAGGCAACTCGTCATCATAGAAGGTGACCCTATTCACCTCAAATATTTTGTTGGCGATCTTTCCGAGATGGTTACTGAGATTTTGTCGGGGACATGAGCCTCGTTCAAAATTTTCATCAGGGCCCGACGATGCTCGTCTGAATGGATCAGCAATGATAGCAAGGAAATCTGAGCAGGCGTCTTTCTCAACTGCTCCACGATGGAGTAATCGTGTGCCTTCATTTTTCTCAAAAACTCCTCTACTTCTTCTTTAGTGACTGCTTTCTTTACCAGAACTGGATTATCCCTGGATGTTTTAGCTTTTCATAACTCTTCTGGGGCAAAGCATCTCCCCGAACGAGTTAATCCATGGGCCTCGTTGACTTCTTCTTTCATTTCTTTTCCCTTATAGGTCACTATCACCCTTTCATAGCTCTATGGGATAACCTTGGTGTTGACTACCGGTAACTGGGTTACGGACTTGATGATGACAGGGTCCGTACGGGAACCATCTACAATTATGATAGGCTTATTTGCTAACCTTGGCATGACCACTTTTGACTTTTCTTGCTTTGCTACAACATCACTTGGGGATCTTTTCTTAATTATCACAAATGGCTCACCGTTTGTCATGCTCAACTTGTTCACTGATCCTCCAACCATTGGTTTTTTGACTGACCTGGCCTCACTGGACCGAATCATCATGATGGACTGTGAAGGCTTCTTGGGCTCCCCCCCCCTGTGTACTATCTCGATCATATTTGTTTCCTCATGGTTTGGCAATGGGTTTTGATTGATGTTGGGTTCCTCTAGAGATTGGACTTCAATCTGGTTTGTGTCGATGAGCTCTTGGATGGCATTTTTCAAGTGCCAGCACTTCTCCGTATCATGACCCGGAGTACCATAACAATATTCATAGCTCAAGGAGTAATCAAGATTCTTTGGAGGAGGGTTTGGCAATTTCGACTCAATTGGCCTCAGCATATCCAACTGCCTCAATCTATGGAATAAACTGGTATAGGACTGCCCCAACGGGGTTAAAGTTTTCTTCCGCTGCAACCTCTCATTTTTGAATGCTGGATTGGGTTAGAAACTTAGGCCGGCAAGGTTTCAATAAGCTCGTGGGGGTGGGTAAGCATTCTGTGGAGCTGGGTAGGTGTTTTGTGAGGCTAGGGCACGCCATTGTGAGTAGGAAGGAGGTTGAGTATATGACTGGGCGTGGTGGACAGAAATCTGAGGGTCTGGTGATGGGAAGTAATGCTGGGGTGGATTATATGGGGTTTGGGTGTAGGTTCGGTGATGGGGTCGAGGCTGGGTATAATGGTGTGGCGGGACCCTCGGTCCAAACCATGATCCCGAATCAACTGTTGCAATATCTTCTTTCTTCTTCTTCTTTTCGATCACTCCCCCGGTACCATTCTGAATGTCTTGGGTAGTTTCTTTGATAGCCGAGTAACTCATGATTTTTCTTGATTTATGCCCTTTCTCCCACCATACCACCCATCTTTACTACCTCGTTGAAAGACTTTCCTATGGCCGATATCAGATGGCCAAAGTAAGTAGGCTCCAGAGCCTGCAGAAAGTACTCCACCATTTCGCTCTCCTCCATCGAGGGGTTAACTCTTGCCGCTTGTTCTCTCCAGCGAAACCCATATTCCTTGAAACTTTCACTCGGATTCTTCTCAATCTTAGTCAGAGACAAACGGTCTGGGACAATCTCAATGTTGTATTGGAAATGACGAGCGAATGCTTGGGACAAATAATCCCAGGTATACCATCTGCTATGGTCCTGACGAGTGTACCAATACAATGTCGAGCCACTCAGACTCTGGCTAAAGTATGCCATCAATAGCTCATCTTTCCCGCCGGCTCCTCTCATTTTACTCCAGAAACCCCTTAAGTGGGCCGCCAGGTCTCCATGCCCGTCATATAGATCAAATTTAGGCATCTTGAATCCCACAGGCAACTGAACATCGGGAAATAGACACAAATCTTTGTAGGCTACGCTCACCTGGCCTCCCAATCCTTGCATGCTTCTGAATGATTGTTCCAGGCTTCTTACATTCCTGAACATCTCCTCCTGCTCTAGGTTTTGAGGTGGTTTCTCGGTCTCAACTGGGAGGTCGAAACAAGGAGTGTAGAAGTAATGATCTAGGTCCTTGAAAGTATGCTCCGGGGGATAGTATTGGTTATCTTAGGTCTGGAATAAGGGCTCACTGGAGGACCGATGGAGTGTAGCGGGTGGGGGTGCCACAAAAATAGGGGTGGCTGGTGGAGGGGGGTATGGGATTGGTTTAGCTGGTGGTGCTTGTGTGGTTTGGGAAGTGGTGTCTTGGTAGTGATGGTAATAGGGGAAGCCTGGAGATGAATCAATAATGGGAGGTTCTTGGGATTGGGCCAGTGGCGGGATGAAAGCAGGGTTGGCGGGGTATGAAGGAGGTGGATGCCCTTTCATCCATGCCTGATACATCTCTTCCATTTGGTGTTTCAACTTATATATCTCCTCTTTCAGACTAACATCAGACTCCTCCCCCTCCCTTGACGGATCAATAATGCTTGCATCCAGTTCTTGGCCAGCCATGATCAACTTGTCTTTGGACCTGGTGTTGGGTGAGTTGCTAGAATGCCAAACAAAATAACCACCTGCCTGGACTTGATGACAACATGCAAACTTGTTAGCGATTAAGAGCGTAATGCACTTAAGCAGTTAACCATTTCTATTATGCATTTGAACGGCTGCTTACGTTATCCCGGCTTTCACTAATTCCCATTTTGCAATTTCTTTCTCTCTTTTTTTCACTCCTGCTTTTCTTTGCTTGATTCTTGTTTTTATTCTTTTACTCTCTCATTTTTTCCCCTCTCTTGTTTTGTCATTGTTTCCTTCCCACAGTTTTTCTTGTTTTCTCTCTTCTTCTTTTTTCATTTCATGGTTATGATCGAATCCTATGAGAATTGCCTACGTATCATGACGCCGCATGAATCAGACCAAGCGTAGTTATGGGGATAAGTGTAAAATAAAAGAAAGATACATTTTTTTCATAAAATAAAAGTAAAACATGCTGGTTACAACAACTTCTCCTACAAAATTTAATCATAAAAACTAACAGACTCGAAAATGTAGACTAATAGACTCCAACAAAAAAATGAGAATACAAACTCGAAAATAGACTAACAGACTTTGGCAGAAATATGAAAATACAGACACGAATGAAAATCATGAATACATAAGTGCCTCAATTACTGCTCTAAGGGCCCGCATGACATCAGTCGGTCTCGCTGCGGGCCTATGCGCCATATCTTCTTGAAGGCTAAATAGGTCATCCATGATCTGTCGGACAAAAATCATAACGGAAGCGAAGAACATGGACCTGGTCATGTCTTCACATTCGTTGCACTTCATCACAATGTAGTCTGCAATGCCCCTAACCCTTTCTCTGATAATACCCTTCTCTTGTAGCAACCGCCCGATCTACTGAGACCTGGCCCCAAAACTTATTCGGCTGTATGATTTTGCTCTTGAAGCTGCTGCGGGTATTTTTCTAGCTACGACATCAGTGCATTGCAGTGTTCTCTTTCTACTTTGGAGCTCTTTGTTTGTTTGGCCCTTTCGTTCTCGAGGGTAGTTAGTTTTTTCTTCAAGTTGGTGGCTTCTCCCTCATACTTCCTTTTTAATTGCCGGACAAACTCTGTTTGTCCCTCTGCGTTCTTTGCTAATTGTGCCCGTGCTCTCGCCAGATTACCCTCGAATTTTTCCAAATCATCCTCGCACTCAACTATTTTCCTCCTAAGACCATTTATGAATCTTTCATCCTTTCGGCTCCTTTCCTGATTCTCAGCAGCTATCTTCATTTTTTGGAAGGGCCTTATTTTCTTGGGCCAATTTATTCTTCTCCCCTTCATCAGCAGTAGCCTGTACACTTTTATCAAATTTAAGATCTCGAATTTGCCCCTCCAATTTGCTTATTGTGGCTCTGTAGCTTGCCTCTTTTGCCAACCAATCACATTGCTCCTGCGCTCCATTAGTGAATTGTTGGACATAAGGCCTTTTGGCGGGCCGTTCGGGCTCTTGATGGACTTAAGACCTTTTACCATACCAAGTTGGGTAACTAGGCTCCAACTCGCCTCTGGACAGATCCCGTACTTAATTCTTTGGCTCTAGGAACCTACATTGATGCCAAATTCGACGCACCCTTTCTTCCGGGAGAGCAGCTTTGGGTCCCAGTTCGATGACTTGTCGACTCAAATCCTCATCATGCGGGATAGTCTGGTACTTGCCTAGCTGGCGTAGAACTCTGTACGGGGCATAAGGCTAAATGCTCCGGAGACCCATCAATAGAAGAAAACATACTTCGGCCGACATGTAAATGACTTCACTGACCGGGAGCCACCCGAATGTCCATCCAATCTTGCTTGCAGTCAGGGAGCTCAAATGTGCAAACCATGCTTCTGTACTATCCGGAAACTCATAGCCTCCACCCGGTTTTCATGTTTTTTGATGCATTTAAGACCGGTCATACCACAGTTCATGTACCCCGAATAGTGGCATAGGTGTTCCTCCATGTAGAGTTGTAGAAGCATATTGCATCCCCCAAAAAACTTTCTTCCTTCTCAGCAAACAGTTAGAGCTCGGTAAATCTCTGCCAAGATCATCGGTACAATGGTTCCATTAGCCTTTTTAGTCATGAAGTCGGTTATTCCCACAAGCCCCAATTCTATGTTTCCATCCTTTCTTGGGCAAATTAAAACGCCCAGGAATTCCACTGTAAAAGCTAGTCCCCGCCGAGCTTCCCACTTATCTTTGTTCCCCGAATGAGTAAGACTGGTATCTGGAATCTCAAAATCGCGGGGATTCCCGTAACGTCGGTATAAGAAGTAGAATGTGCAGAATCCCTCAGCCAAATTTCCATCTTTAACTTCCCGACTGATGCTTAGAAGATCCAGAAAATATGAGGAGTCACAGTTCTAGGTGCCACTGGGTATTGATTTCTGAGATTCCCACTAAAACCAGTATAGCCCGCTATTTCCTCAAGCGTATGGGTTAGCTCAAAATCAGCAAAATGGAACACATTATGCGTTGAGTCCCAAAAGGGTATCAAAGCCTCAATTATATCCTTCCTCGGCTTAATCTTCAGAAGACCAACAAGACCGCCCAAAGCTTTTATCACAGTATCTCGGCTGACTTCCCCTAAATCATTCCACCACATATGGAGTTCTAACGGGATTTCCTCGAGGACTGTGAAAGGTTCATTTTCAATCGTGCTCATCCTGCACATTTATTTAAAGTGATCGGTTAAAAGACCATGATTTACTTTGACTCAAAAGAAAATTACCAATTTCGAAAATTGCAATTTAAAATAAAACACTTTTGCGAATACAGCTCTTCAGACCCTCAGGAAAGAAGATTTGAGGGCTGTGTTTGCTAATCAACCAAAATTTGAAAAGGGACCTTAGGTGGCTATTCTTGCAAAAGCAGCCTTCTGGTGCCCTTTTGGGGAATTTGGATATTTTGTACAAGAACAACATTACCTAAATGATTTATGACAAAATAGCGACACTTCATATTTTTTTGGGTTATTTTTGTAAAAATGGAGTTGGACCCGATGAGGGTTGCCTACGTATCCCACATCCGATGAGAATCAAACTTGCGTAGTTCGGTCAATTTTGACGCAACAACAAAAAAGAAACATAAACATTTTGAAATAGCTCTTTTTTTTCGAAAACTTTCGGCAGAGTTTCGGGATATTTTGGACACCAGGTTTTTTTCACAGGCGGGTAATTTCCTCTCGCTCACCTCAATTTGGTTTTTCTCAATTTTTTCTCCCCTATTCTAGAAGCTGGTCAACATGCAATCCAAGTCAAATAAATGTGTACGTAGCAGGTAAAATGCATCAGGATGGTCTTTTGATTTCGGGTGCACCTGTCCTAGACGGACCCGACCCGTGTGTTGAGTCCCCAAAGTCAAATGCACGTGATGTAAAAAAGCGTTCCTACTAGGGATACGACATGAGGCTATGTTATACTAGGTTTAAAAACCTGGGTTTATTTGTTCTAGACCTGGCTTACCCGAGCGGACAGCTCGAGCTGAGGGGGGGCAGCGAACCGGGAATACAAAAGCTTCACTGGCTTTGCAACTTGTCTGAACCTCGTTCTAAAATTGGGATATGACTCTAACAAAAGAGAAGCTATATGAAGTGCACCCTTCCCAGATGATTTAGAAGACTCAGAGAGAGGAGGGTTTCGTAACAATTTATATACAGTCCAAACAATAACAAAGCGGTAAAAAGCGGCAATTAGCACATTAGGCTCAAATAGATAAAAATTATATAATAAATAAAATCTAACTATAACAGTTATTCTAAGCTCGAATTTTAAACCCTGAACCAGAGATTCTGGGTTCAATCCCCAACAAAGTCGCCAGAGTTGTCACACCTCCTTTTTACTACCCCCGAAAAGGTATAAGGGAGTTTTTTCCAATTTAAGTGACAATCGAAATGGGATTATTTATATTATTCAGATTCGCCACCTGGGATAATTTATGGTGTCCCAAATCACCGGTTAAAAATCCCGAATCGAGGAAATTTGACTCTATTTATGGTCTGCGAACACATAAATCCAGGTAAGAAATTTTATTAACCTAGGAGAAGGTGTTAGGCATTTCCGAGTTCTGTGGTTCTAGCACGGTCGCTCAACTGTTATTATTGGCCTAATTATCTGATTTTAAAATACTTTTAAACCTATGTGCATTTTTAACTTTAAAAAACCGCTTTTATTTATTTAAGGAATTATTTCAAGGTTATTTAAACACATCGCAAGCCACACTACATGAAATGCACACGTAATTCACGACACGTTCTATTTAACCTTGTTGAAAATTAGAACCTGGTCACATGAAACGTACACCCGAATTTTAGTAAAAGCCGTGATAATTATATAATTAACGCGCCTAAAGAAAACTACGAAATTTGTTTTTTTTTTAATATCTAAATTATAACATTTGTGAGGGCCATAAGTGATTTAATGGGGATGGCATGCCTCAATCCATTCATTCTTTAAGAAAGTGGTACTCAATTAAAGTCATCTAAAGATGTTTGGATTCTTATCTAGATTAAAAATTCAATTTAAAGCTGTTCAACAAACCTACATGGGATAGTACACTTAAACAATTAAGTATTTGGGTCAGGTTTTGAGGCTTGCGATAAGCCTAGAAATGCCCAGAGGTCCTAAGAGGGAAATTGAGCTTGAAATGAGGCCAGAATCAAAGATGAATCAGTAGGAGGCCTTGGGGTTCAACTGGGCCAAACACGCAGCTCAGTTATTTTTTTAGACACATTCTTAACATGAGGCTCATTACAATCGGACTATGAGCATGCTTAACAAAACTCAACAATGAAATTAATTCGAACCTTGAGCCAAACTCCACATTGAATTCCCTTTATTACTGAATTAATCATAGAATTAAGAAAAACAAACTAATGTTTGGACTCCAAATTAAGCCCACAACAAAACCAATCCGGCTGGTCAGGGGCTGCTTCTTTTGGGTCAATGTTAGGCCCAACAGCCCCCTATAAATGCTTCAACGTTAAGGCCTTCTGAGCCTAACTAACTCAATGCAAACAGCCTAACCATTTTGAGCATCACAATAACTGAACTTGGCGACCTGCAATTAATAGTGACAGCCCAACAAAAGACAATGAATAGGTGGACATAGATTTAAATAAACTGGAGCAGAGTGGAAATAATCAAAACACATGCTTAATCTCCAAATTTACAATATTACTCATATGAAGCACAAGATATGATACTAACAGGAGGCCTTAACCCAGATTTATACAATGCATAAGCTTCATGAATGAATGCAAAACTAAACCAACAAATTCACTCCATATTGAAGGACTTGTCGAATGAGGCAAATCCTCTTGGAGAAACTGAAAGCCATAACAATAGACCAAACAGAATTAAATCAAGTGATCCCAATGTAGACTAAGACTAAAATCGGTACACATTTCCACATAAAATCAGATCCAAGTCCTGAAATTCATTTATACAATGACAATTCTTATAGTCTAGCATCATTTACATCTACTGATGTATGAAGCAGAACAGTGACTTAGAAACTAATTACTAAAAGAAACGAAATCATATCAGTCTTAAAACATGCATTGTTTTATTCACTTCATCTTCCAGGGATTCAAAGAGGTACCTGAATACAGGAAAACAAGAAAACCAAAATGTGTTTGAAAATCAGCTCGCAACGACAATACAATAATAGGTACGGCAGCAAAGAAAAGCAATGATCAACAGCTCAATCAGCTTCGATATCCAGATACATTAGAAGACCAGAAAATCCAAGAAAAACCAACTCCAAAAAACTTTTCAACCAAGGAAATCAAACCCCAAACTAGAGTAGTATTTTCTGAAGATTTTTCAGCTATTTCTATTTTTTGGATTCTTAATCCCTGCCCTAGGAATGAATGAAAAGAGCCTTTTATAGAAAGGTTCTAGGGCAGCAAAACCTGATTTTTTCATTCAGTATTACCTCTCTTGAATTCCCTCTTGTTCATTTCAGACCCTAAATTTTAAACATGTGTATTAAACCTCCCAATTCCTACCTTCCTAGAAACTTCCTAGATAGTTAGGGAAGATTCCTTCTACTCAATTCTCCTAACTACCCCTCAAAAGATTTGGTAATTACTTTAAACATACCATACGTTTGAAACAAACTGCCCCAATGCCTTTAGGCTTCTGCATTAACAAGCTACAACAGTCTCTTTTAGGCCTCTTGCACCAGCAAGTCCGATCCCAAATCTAGGCAAAACAATTTCACAAGGAATCCAGACTAACTAAATTCTGAACCCTACTAACATTTGACTTTCTAAAGAAGCAGAACCAAAAGAAAAAGAGTAAAAGGAAAGGAGAAACTTAACAAGTACTAACAATGAGACTAACTGTACTTCTTAACCTATTACTACCAAATAAATCGATTGAAAATTTATGCTTTCTAAACCTAACTGAGATAAAGAAAAACACAAGCATACCGACTAGATCGATGGCTCAAAGATGACATCCAGCGAGAAAACCTCGACCCATGGTGTGAGCTGTAATACGAGCACTGGTCGGAATTTCTTCAATGGCTTGTGCTCTTTGTCACAGCCCTCAACACGGGTCAAGAACGAAAAAGAAACACAACTTGAAGTAGAGACACATCGGGGATCGTTATCCCGGAATTCGGCTGCCATGCATAAATTGAAACTTCAACCAATTAGACTTTCCCATCGAAACTAATTGATCTGCACATGTTCAACATCAAAGAGAGGACGGATTGGGAGGAAATTACCAAAAAAAAAAAAAAGACGAGAAGGATTTTATTGTTGTTTTCAGATTTTTATTTCAAGGAAACTGAGTGATTTTTGGAAAGAAATAGAAATTGATTCGGTATGAGAGGACGATGGGGGTTATATGGTCAAGATTTGAAGGGGTTTGGAGAACAACCGCCACCACTGGCGATTTTCGGTTGGCGGCGAACGGTGGTGAGAGATAAGGGTGAAAGAGAAGATAGAATAGGAGTCCTAAGTTATTCTTGAGGGTATTCAGACATTTTTAAGTAAATGGGATGAAGCCTTCATGGCTGTTAAATAAGAGAAGATGCAGGGTTGGGATATCTTTTAAAACACTTGAACTCAAAACGACGTAGTATTGCCCTCATACTACGTCGTTTCAAGCATTTTAGAAGCTGAGGACTTAAATCGTGAAAGTGGGCCGGACCGGTAGACTGCACGTTTGGGCCTGGTTCTTTTGGAGAGAATCCAGGTGTAATTGGCCCAAATTCAACATCTTAAATTAAACTCTCTTATTAACTCCTACTTTTCCTTTTCTTTTGCTTTTTCTTTTCTTTTTCTTTCTTTTTCTTAATTAATAAAGATCCCAAATTGAACCCTAAATTAATCTAATATAAAATTAAACTAATTATTTATTATAAAAATATGAAAAATCATTTAGTCCTAAATCAAAAAGAAAAATTACTATTCTAAAATTAAAAGCTGAAAAATGTAAAAGTAAGCCAATTTTTGTGATTTTTAAATTTAATAAAGCAAATAATTAACTAATTAATACTAATAGTGTAAAAATAAAACTTAAATTCAATGCATGGTATTTTTGGCATTTTCATGATTTTAACAAAGATAAACATGCACAAAAATGCAAATAATTAGCACAAATTCTCACAAAATCCTACAAAATGGAAAAAATTATTTCTCTTGTATTTTATGGGAGTGACTCCTATAGGGCAAAAATCACGTGCTCATAGGTGGAAACTGAGAGGGAGAATTTCTCCTCCTCTGGGGATCTGCAGAAAGGGGCGAATAGTTATGCCCCAAATTCCCATGGTCCGGGGAGGAGGGACATCCTCCTCTTGGGTGTCTGCGGCCGGTGGGATGATGTAGCAGTTTGTGGTGATGAAGGTATGGCTGGCATAGAAGGAGAAGAAGCTGATGGAGCTGTGGGTTGAGAAGCAGCTATGGCAAAAGCAGTGCTAGTTATTGGTTGATCATCCCGATATCCAGCCTCACAGTATCGGGAGCAGCAACTGGGACTCGGAAGCAAGAAGTAACATCCTCCCCTATATCACACTCTTCCTAGAGCGCTTGGATGTCATCCTCGCTTGGTGTTATTAGCTCTTCAGATTGAGCATTCTGTTGAGCTGATGAAGGTCGTCATCTTTTCTATAGGGAAGCCCCTTCATCATCGTCTTCCCCATCGTCATCAATCACCACAGTGGTTGCGGTTAGTTTGGGCGCAGTGCTCTTCATCTTTTTACTTTTGCGTTCGGCCGAGGAGGAGCGTCGCCTTTTTGGTTGCTTGCTCTCTGGCCGGGGACTCCAAGAGGAATCACCTGCACCAAAAGCGGGTCCGATAGCGCCTGCCATACCTTCTTTTTCCGAGATAATAGGAAGTTTTTTCCAATTAAAATGACATTAATCATAATGTAATTATTATTTAATTTTAGAGTCGCCACTTTGGATAATTATATGGTGTCCCAAGTCACCGATTTATTTTAGATCCCAAATCGAAGAAAATTTACTATGTTTTAAAGTCTGTGAAACCAGAAGACCGGGTAAGGATTTCTGTTAACCTGGGAGAAGGTATTAAGCATTCCCAAATTTTGTAGTTTTAGCACGGTCGCTTTAATCATACCTGGCTTAATCAATTTGTTTAATTACTTAGTTTTAGAACCTATGTACTTTTACCTTTTACCGCTTTTAATTATGGCGTTTATGGATTTATCTTGAAAATGGATTACATGTGTGTAAATCCATTTTATTTTGGGCGTTAAAATCATGTCACGCGTACGTGTACACGATTAATCACGCTTTATTAATATTAGATTGTTTGGCCAAAGTTGCACGAATGCATACTTTGATTTATTTGGGGAGAATCATAATTATGTTACGCGAACGTATACATAATCACGACGATAGGTTAGCAAACTATGATGTTTACACATTTTAGTCCTAAATTGGAGATTATTGGAGACAAGCCTCAGAGTTATTGTGGACAAAACTCTAATGCAAAGCGAAAGTTCGAATCTTTAGCAAAAAAATGTTCGTAATTAATTGGATTCAGTTACTGATTAAACTATAACGTTATAGAATAGATGAACACGTTCTATAATTTCAAGTCAAGGACAAATTATGTTACTAGTGATGATTGAATGAAATTGATTACCAAATTTCTGCCTAACTTATTATTAAAACGTGGGCTAATAACTAGAATAGCATTGTGGGCTTAATTGTATTAGCATAGAACCTCTGATGAGCAAAGCAAACTGCATATAGATTTTAAGGCGAGGCCCAAATGTGCTAACCCCTCTTAAAAGCATCAGCACATGAAAATAGGCTCGAAATTGAGCCCAAGTAAATGGGAAAACTCCAATTGCCAACTGGAGATGGGGTATTTTCAAGTTGCCAGACACATTCCAACAAAATTGACTTGACATGCGCCAGGCTTATAAAGGATAACAAACGGACACTTTTTAAAAATGAATACACAATTTTACGAACCTTGAAAAATACAGTGCCAATTTGTAAGAATTACAAGTTTCAATTAATCTAACTACAATTCAGAATGACCACATGGATCCGGAAAATAGAGTAACAATGACAATTGGACTAGATAAGAGCTTTTGGCATTATTTAAATCAACACGTCACTGCACTGGAGTACACAAACACTTCTGGTGTTTCCTTCTTTTTTGCTAACTATTGGTTTAGCCAAATCAGTTAAGCAATCTGAATTAGAGCTATGTGTGCAGTCACCACCACTTCGCCTACTAACAGTATTTTCAGAGAGGCTCTCTAGCTGGCATACAAAAACAGCAGTCATTACTGACAAATTTTACAAATTAAACAACCATCTTATCAAGTGTTAGCTATCACAGCCCCTAATTCTAGCTGGTAACAACATATAAACTTCATGGCTAAAGATCAAATTGTGTAGGCGATTAATTTCATATAAATCTACAGATAACTTCAAATATACTGATTTTAATCATTGTTTAACATGATGCATGCAATAATTTAACTCATAACTCAAGGTTGTATCTCAAACAATACACAACTTGATGAATATCAGGCACATTCACAAAAGAAAATTGAAAATTGACAGAGCAAACAAACCATTTTATATTTCAAGCAAGCTGGAAATTACATTATTTGATCAAGAGTAATACCTTTGTAGGAGCCAAAACTAAAGAAACAGAAAATAAATCTCTGAACATGAGAAACAGCTAAAAGCAAGATTCCACCACAGTTTGATGAAAACTCAACACACAGCAACTAACATCAGTAAATCCCAGAAGAAGGCCTCAATTTCAGTCCAAAACTAACTTTAGCAAAATCAAGAATCAGTGGAAAGAAATGACAGAGTCTTAGAAGCAACCCCTGAATTTTAATTTTCCAAATTTGGAATTCACTTTGAATTCCAGAATTTTCTTTAGCTTTTGCTTCAGCAGAAGATTAAAAGAAATCTCTATGTGGTATATTTGTCTATCCCTTCAGAATGCAGAATGAATCCTATTATATAAGCTTTGTGTATGCTAGGGGTGTGCATTTCAATCGGTTTATCGATAAATCAAATCATTTATTTGTTATCGGTTTATCGATATCGGTTTATCGATTTGGATTTCGATTTCGAAATTTTTCTTATCGAGTTATCGATTTCGATTTCGATTTTGTCCTCTTCGATTATCGGTTAATCGATAAACCGATAAGATATACTAAAAAGACAAAAAAATATTTCTTTTTTTTACTTTTTATTTTTACCCTTATTCTATAATACCCTTTCCTTTATCCTAAGTCCCTAACCCTATTATTTCCTCTACCACATTTAAGGAATGATCATATTTAAAGATCAAGGGAATGAAGTTCAAATTAATGGAAAACAAAATTAGCCGTGATGATGTATTTTGTTTTGTTTTTTTTATACCGTTGGAGTGTTGGTGACATACATTTGATCCCTTACTTTAGTTTTGTTGCATGTGCTTGTTGACATAATTTTTATGTTATAAACGGTGTTCGTCTTATTTTAGCTTCTTTTTGTCCATATTAGTTAGGCGTGTTTATAGCGATATACTTTCCGTGGAATCCCGCAAATTTTCTTATTGGTGTAATCGATAACCGAATCGATAAGCCCCCAAAATCGATAAATCGAAATAGAAAAAATCGAAACCTTATTAAAACGATAACGATAAACATATGTACAAATCTATAATCGATAAGTAATTATCGATAAGGATCAAAATCGAATCGATAAATCGAATGCACACCCCTAGTGTATGCTATAAGAGAGAATGAGAGGGAGTCTAGGAAAAGAATATGCCAGCTCCTAAATTTTAGGGAAAATGACATCTTTTCAACTGAATTGGACAACTGTCCTCTTATTCTCAGATATTTTCCTATTTTTCATCATCTTATCTTAACAATTTTGGACAGCTGTCCTATTTCCAGAAGTTTGCAGATTTTTTCACCCTTTAAACTTCTGAAAATTCATTCTTTTAAACCCCAATTTTGGCCTAATTCTTTCATTTTATTGCACTTTAATCCCTTTCTAGAAGCTTCCCACATAACCAACTCAGATTCTCTATTGTGTTTTCCCAATTATCCCCCCCCCCAAATTTTCTGGTAATTACAATTAGCTAACCAAAGAGAATTCACACAGATTAAGAATAAGGGGAAAGAACAAAAAATGCAGAGATCAAACCGTTTAAACAAAGATCTAATTAATTCAAAAATTGATTAAACTAATTTAACTTGTGCAATTAAACCTAATTATCGAGTAATTAAACCACTAATCATGCAACGAACTAGTAATCCAAACATGGTCATGACAGGTTATCAGTAAGTAACACGTTCTAAACTAAAAAAGAAGAAGCAGATTCATGCAATACCTAGACTAATTAAAATACAATGTCGCAACCAAAAAGAAGAGAGGGGAAAAAAGGCTAAATACCCAGTAGCGGATAGATGCTAGAATGTCGACCTCGAGCCGGTCAATCTCGACCTAAATCAGGTGTCTTCGGAGTGAGCCAAAACCAACATCAATCGATTGTTCTTGTTAAGAACAATCGATCGATGTAAGTTTTAGGTCAAAAGGGGTTCTGCTCGCTGAAGACAAAGAACAAAACAAAGTTTAGGTTTTCTGGGGATTTTAGATATGAAAATCGAGCAATCTTAGGGTGTTTTGGAGGAAATTAAAAGGGGATATGGGATGAGGAGGAGGTGGGGATTGTGGGGGTGAGGATTTGGGGTGGTTTGGAGTGGTGGCCGTCGATTAAGGAGGTGGGGGATTTAGGGGCGGCTAGGGTTTTCTTGAGAGAGAAGGGGGAGGATGGGAAATGAACGAGGTCTCTAGGGTTCTGGGGGGAGGGGGGAGGAGTAGGGTCCGACATTTATAAAGGGGAAGGTTATTAGTTCATGGCCGTTGGATCAAGGGAAAATCAAGGGGTGGGATTGTTTTGGTTAATGGGGGAAGCTGGACCGGATTATGGAGACTGGGCGTTGGGGCGAAATTTGGACCTTGCATGGATATTGGGCTGCCGAAATTCGTTTGGCCCAAATCTAAAAAGCAATTGACAAAAAATTGCACGGGCGCCCAAATTGGTCGCCCCCATTTAACCTATACCCATGTTTTTTAAAACTTTTAACTTATGCTTATTTCTTAAATAACTTCAGCCCCCCTTCTCCTCCTTCTTCTCCTCCTTCGTTTTCTTCTTCTTCTGAAATAAATAGCTGAAATATGCAAACAAGCAATTGACTGAGTTGTCAAGCAAAAAGACGATCATCCCGTTGCCTTTTTAAATATTAGTTCTTCTATTGTCTTCCTATAAATCTGTGTTGTAGAATCTGAAGATTTATAGCAATCACAAATTATGGATATTGCAAAAAGAGTAACTGTTGCACAGAAGAGAATAGTCAAAGGACCGGTTATCCATCCTAATTGTGATATGCTCCATGCAAGTGATAGGAATCACCATGTCTGAAGCACTCATAGTGCTGGGTACTACATTGTTTCTCCTATATTCTGCACTATAGAATTCTGATATAATGGATCCACCACCTTTGCTCATAAGCAAATCTTCAGTATTTGATTGGATAACTAAATTAGATGTACTATTTGATCTCTTCAGCCTAGTCTTAGCCTCATATGCAACAATGGAAGAAGCATTGTCAACATTAGATTATGAATTTCTAAAACTTCAGCTCTAGAGCTGAAGTTTTCCAGTTACAACACGAAAACTTTAGCTCTAGAGCTGAAGTTTCCCAGTTACTATACGAAAACTTCAGCTCTAGAGCTGAAGTTTCCCAATTACTACACTAGAGCTGAAGTTTCCCATTTGCAACACAAAAACTTCAGCTCTAGAGCTCTACTATGTAATATTAATAGGTGGTAAAAAAACTATGTAATATTAATAGGTGGTAAAAAAACTTCAGCTCTAGAGCTGAAGTTTCCCATTTACAACACAAAAACTTCAGCTCTAGAGCTGAACTTCAGGCCCGGCTACTAGAATGCTGAAGTTTTGCGTGATTGTCTTTGCTACTTCAGCCCCGTATGCTGAAATTATGCGAAAAAGCGGGTACGATTGCAATTTTTTTGCAAAGCGGGCACAAGTTAAAAATGTGGCACAAAAAACGGGTATAGATGCAAATTCCCCAAAAAGCAAGCCAATGTAATCTATTTCCTTCTTTATTAGGCTTTTTGCAAAATTAACCACTTCAAACTCAAATTCTAATTAAATCCAATTTTTACATAAATAACCTATTCAATCTAATTTACCTAATCGTTAATTAACATTGAAAAATATGATGCAAGAATGTCTTTGGAATTTTATATTTTAGTAATACAATTAATATGCGATTAGATGCTAAAAATGTAATTAAAGTCTAAAACGTAAAAGATGAAAGATAAAAATATTTTTGACTTTTTATTCATGATTTTAAATGCTTATAACTATGCTAAAAATGCAGGTAAATGCCATAAAAATACAAATAACAAAAATAGAGAAAACTCTTTAATAATTCTATAAATCTTAAAAAAATTAATTAGAAAAAACCATTTTTGGGAATTTAGGAGCGTCTTTATGCAAGACAAAAATTAGGTGCTTACAGCGCCCGTGTGGGTGTAACCTCGCCTCCTCTGTGGGATCAGCCAAAACGTCCTCCTCGAGGACGGTAACAGATCCCTGTGGAAGATCTGAATTCAACGGAAAAAGAAGTTTGTCAATTTTCTTATATATGAGGTAAAAACAAGATTAGTTCGAGAATCAACTTACCATACTTTTTGGCTTTCCACCTATATTTAAGGGCCAGTTCTTTCCACCGGCGGGTCTCAGGCGTGGTAATATCCAAAATCTTCTCGACTCACTGGTCCAAGCCTTCAACCTTGGTGGTGTCCACCAAGTTGCTGAAATAGTGAAAAGAGAAGGATCAGTAATAACATAAAATAACCTTTAATCAGAGAAAAGATAGACATTGAACTTACGTGTATGAGTCCATAACTTAGGGAAATATGGAGTTGTGGCCGGGATGATGTCCCTGGTGGCAACTACAATGAACCGCTCCATCCATCCATGGCCGTTATCATCATCCATGCTGGTAAGCAAGGCATGATGACCACGTTTGCTAAAGTTTATTACTCCCACAGGAAAAATCTTGGGGGAGTAAAGGTTCATCATGCGGGCCAAGGAGAGGTCTTCCCCGTCTCCTGGCATAGTTGCTATAGACAGGCTACCGTCCGCCACACAGAGGGGTTCACCTGTGCCAAGCAGACTTAATACCTGTAGGAGAACTCCAAGATTACGGGGTCAAGTCCCCCACTCAATGAGAATGACCTCAAAGTGAAGGGGTACATGACAACTACGGTACTCCTTTACAACAGAAATACTAGAAGGACGGATGGAAGAAGGGTACACACTAACAACCCATGTGTATAAGTTAGTAGAAGGAAACTTCTCATCAAAATCCTTGGCTGTACTGAGCCTTTTGGGATGATGCTGCTCACAGTAGGAGGGCAACATCATTGGTGCTTTCTTTGCTTTTTAGAGAGCTTGATTTCTTGGAGGAGGAGTCCATGGTTAGCAGAAGATAATGAAAGTTCTTTGAAGAAGAAGATTGAAGAAGGGTGAAAGCAAGAGAGAGTTGAGTGCAAAGAAGTTGATAGAGTTTGAAAAATTGTGAAGTGTAAAAGAAGAAGAATGAGGCGTATAAGTAAAGGAAAAAGCGGCTAAAATCATGGCCATGATTACCTCGAGAACCGGTGAAAGTATTGTTAAAATCATAGAGTGACGCATGTTCGGTGCATTAAATGCGGAGAAACGTACGTCTAATCAAGCGTTAGAAACTTTTTAGAGGGAATCAAAAACTTTTCCGCCAAAAAAGGTATCTTTACCAACTTTCTGATAACACAAGGATGTGCTACCGAAAAGCATGAAGACTATTTATATATTGTAAAATCGGTTCGTACTAAATACTCGTATAATAGAACGACATGTGAAATCGAAGACAGACGGAAAGCGAGACGAGTGGAAACCAAGACTGGGGACAGTATCTTTGGTTGGCACCGGGAAGACCCGAAAGGAATATTGCTAATGAAGTTAAACGAATGTCTGCCATCCGACGACATTCAATGAAGAATATTCTGCAGTATTAAATACACAATCCGTTATAGAGATTTTTGACATTCATAGTCGAATGTTACACATTCATCAATGACCCTCATATATGTCATTTAAAATGGGCTTGATCCTAGGGCCTTATTCCTTAGATGCAGCTATAAATAGTGCTTCAACAACCATTGTAAGGGACACAAATTTTCTAACAAAATAAGGGCTTGTGAAGTTGGTTGAATGATAATGTAACATTGAGTTGGGATGTCAGAAACTCTTGTGTGGGTAAAAACTTATCTGCACCATCAAATATTTACACCCAATTGAGTTAAATTAACCATGGAAGACAAACTAAAGTATTTTCGTATGCATTTGGACAAAAAAATTGTAATTTTTTTTTATAGAAAAAGTAGTATTTGGAGTTAAGTTAAAAAATAATATTTGAAATTTAAAATTATGTTTGGACATGTATTTCACTTGAAAAAATTATTGAAATTTTGTTATCAGGGAAAAAAATTCCGAAATTTTCGAAAAAATGGTCAAAGCCACTTTTTGGTTGTTGAAAAATTTATTTTTAGAAAATCTTCAAAAGCTTACAAAATTTTATAGACAAATACATTTTTGAAAAATAATTCCTAAAAAAAAGGAAAATTTTTTATGGACAAACGAGTCCTTAGAGTGCTATTTTTAATAAGTAAAAAATTTATTGCCTAAGTCAACTTGGCTTAATTTTTCAAAAGGCTCTGCCTTTCTTCAGTTTGATAATAGGGAGACAAGTTTTAACTCTAGCTCTTAAAACATAAGTTTGAGATTTTCTTGTCCAAATTTTAGTTTGATACTTTTTTAAGATTAAGTAAGATTGTGACTAAGCAAAGCCAAGTGCAATTTTGTGAAGCGCGTGAGTCTATTAATTTTTTGATGTGTTAAAACAAAGGCAAGTGTTTTTTTTGTTAATGTTAAAATATTTATATTGCTAAAAAAAGTTGATTGAAAATACTTAAATAAACTATTGAACAGTCATTAAACTTGGTTTGTCTAAACTAGGGGTGGACATAAAATCCGAAAAATCGAATTCCGAACCGAACCAAATTAATTTGGTATTTCGGTTTCGGTTTTTTCAGTATTTCGGTCTAATTCGGTACTGGATTTTCGGTATTTCGGTTCGGTTTTCGGTTTTATAATTGTACTATTTCAGTAAACCGAAATACCGAAATTTGGTAATATACCATACAGCCCAAACCCAATTACCTATTTTATAGGCCCACGCCCAGCCGCGTCCCACTCCCACCCAGGCCCATCTCCCCCAACTCCCAACCCAAGCCCAATCCCAATCAAATAATCGATTACCCAAGTCAGACACTCAAAGTCTCAGACTCAGTTAATACACTAGGGCTGGGATGTTTACATTAGGGTTTGCTTACTGTTCAGTGCTTAGGAGATATCATCGAGAAGAAGAAGACGAGAATCGACTGCGAGTCTAGGATATCAGTCTGCGAGTCGAGTTACGACCAGTCGACATTCGAGCTCGAGTCTCATCTCATCTTCACCGGTTAACTTCACTACTTTTGTAAGTTTTGTAAGTCTCATCTCATTCTCATGATCTCATCCCAGTACTCGACTACTCTCTGAGGTTTTTTTTGAGTTTTTATATTTTTAAGTTTTGAGTTCTACTCTCGACCAGTCGCATAAATTTTTTAATTTCTGATTTTCTGCATCAAACTAATTTAGGGTTATAGGCGGCGATTTCCAGCTCGATTCGATTCCTCACTCCTCACAAATTCCGGGCAAACGAAGTGTCGAAGACGCTGCTGTCCTGTTCCAGTGTTCCGAGCTCGATTCAATTTCAATTTCAAAGGTATGTTTCACTTTCTTTTGGTTGTATTGCTGATTGAATGAACTGTTGTTCCGAGCTTTTCCCTTTAGTAGGAAAATATCATCTGTATCACATTCATACTGTTTAATTCATTTGCTTGTATAATAACAGTTGTGAGTACACGACTATGTGTTAGGCTTACCATATGATTACTTTGTTTAGGTCTGATTTTTAGAACTTTACCATATGAGCAACTAACAATAGCAGACTGCTCTCTTTGAAAATCATAAAATACAGTATCTTCTAGTATGTTGGCTTCTAGAATTTCAAGAAAAGATTTAGTCACTCTCTTATTCTTTAACCCAGGATCATTTGTTGAACAATAGAGTCATTGAAACCTTCAACTTTTTTTGACTTTGGGCTATGAACTACTTGAACTACTGGGAATTTATGTTTGTATTTGTTTAATTTTGTAAGGTAGCATTTATGTAGATTTTGGTTTCAAAATAACAGTTACTGGGAATTTATGTTTGTATTTGTTTAATTTTGTATGGTAACAAGGTAGTTAATTTGTTGATTGTTACTGATAGCAAGGTAGTTAATTTGTTGATTGTTAATTTATGTTTATATTTGTTTAATTTTGTATAGATGGAAGATACAAGTAAAGTAAGTGATGTTGGTTCTAGTGAAAGTTTACCTATTACGGTAGATAGTAACACCAACACCATTGATAGTCAAGATTCCAAGAAAAGGAAAGCAATGCAACCTAGGTCTGACGTTTGGAACCATTTTGATAAATTTGAGGTTAATGGGGTTGGGAAAGCACGGTGTCGATATTGTAAATAAGCTTATGCTGCTAATTCATCTAAGAATGGAACAATAGGATTGAAGAATCATTTGCTTAGATGCAAAGAATACCCACTTAAATTGCAGAAGATAATAGTCAAACAAAGATAAATTTTCAATCTTGCCAAAATGATGAAGGATCAATTTGGAAATTTGATCAAAAAGTGGTTAGGAGGGCCTTAATTGAGATGATAGTTACTGATGAACTACCATTTAGCTTTGTAGAAAATGAAGGCTTTAAAAAGTTTATGAGAAAAACTCAACCACTATTTCGTATTCCTTCTCGTAGAACAATAACAAGGAATTGTTATGAAGTTTACGGTGAATTGAGGCAAAATCTAAGAAGTTCTTTTAGAGAAGCACAACCAAAAATTTGCCTAACAACAGACACTTGGACTTCATTACAAAGAATAAATTATATGTGTTTGACAGCCCACTTCATTGATAGGGATTGGAAGTTGCATAAAAGAATACTTAATTTTTGCCCTATCACTAGTCATAAGGGTTAAGAGATGACTAAAACTATTAGGGATTGTTTGCTTGAATGGAAATTAGACAAGGTTTTCACTATTACTGTGGACAATGCTTCTTCAAATGATGTCACTGTCAAAGAATTGTCTAAACAGTTAGATATGTGGAAAACTAATATGATGAGTGGTAAACATCTTCATGTGAGGTGCATGGCTCATATACTAAATCTAATTGTGCAAGATGGTTTGAAAGAACTTGATGCTTCTGTGACACGTGTTAGAAATATTGTGAGGTATGTGAGATCTTCGCCTGCAAGGACCTTAAAGTTTAAACAGTGTTGTGCACATGTAAAGGTAGAATGTACCAAAACGTTGTGTTTGGATGTTCCTACCAGGTGAAATTCCACCTATTTGATGTTGGATACAGCACAACACTTTGAAAAAGCCTTTGACAAGTTGCATCTTTTTGATGATGGATTTTCTGCATATCAATGTTCTCATCTTTGTGAAGATGGTAGTAATGCAGGTCCTCTTGAATCTGATGATTGGGTGAATGTGAGGAATGTGATAGAGTTTCTTGCAAAATTTCACGATCTAACTAAAAAAGTTTCAGGTTCACGTTATGTCACTTGTAATTCTCATTTTGAGGATGTATCTGAACTTTATTGTCATTTGAAAATGTGTTTAGCTAGTGAGGATGGGCATTTGAGAAAAATGGCTCAGCAAATGCAAGAAAAGTTCAAGAAGTATTGGGGTGAGCCTGAAAAGATGAATAAAATGATTTTTATTGCTTCCGTCTTGGATCCACGTAACAAATTTGAATATATTGAGGGAGCACTTGAAGAACTTTTTGGGGAGGAAAAAGGGAAGAAAATAAATACTGAGGTGTATGCTTATATGAATTCTTTGTTTGGAGAGTATCTAAAAAAGTATTCAACCGAATCTTGTCCTCAATCTCCATCTAGTTCTACTGCATCTAACAACACATCTAATACACCTAGTGGGAGTGTTATAAGTGCATCAAAAATAAGGACTAAGCTTAACTTAAAGAAACAAAAGGAAGACAATGGAAGTGGGGGTGCTAAATCGGAGTTGGATAAATACATTAGTGAAGAACAAGAGCCTTTTAGTGAAGAATTTGATATCTTGAGTTGGTGGAAAACACATGCTCCTAGATTTCCTATTCTTTCGGAGTTGGCTCGTGATGTGTTGGCAATTCCAATTTCTAGTGTGGCGTCGGAATGCGCGTTTAGCACTGGTGGCCGTATTCTTGATTCATTTAGGAGTTCATTGACTACTAAATGTGTGCAAGCTCTTATTTGTGTTCAAGATTGGCTTAGAAAAGAGAAGAATCCTATTAGTGTTGAAGAAGACTTGAAGTATCTTGAGGAACTCAAGCTTGGTAAGCTTTAATATTTTGTGTGTATTTTAATTCAAAATAATATATCATGCTTTTTCATTTGTATGACATATTTGATCGTATTATCTTTAGATATGGAAAATAATGGAAGCACTACTAGCATTGTTTGATGTATAGTTGCAACTTGCATCTTGAGTGGTAAGTTTAATATTCTATTTGTTTGGTGATAATGATATACTTAATAGTTTGTAGTTTTGTTTTATTATCATCAAACTATAATATTCTAACTTATGATTTATATTTTTTTTAGGTTCAAGTGCAATCATGCCCCGTGCTACTGCTCAACACTCCGATATTTGGGAATACTTTGTGGTGAAAGAAGATAATAGAGAAGTTCGCAAAGTAGAGTGCAAACATTGCTCTCTCTATTTTTGTTGCACTATGTTTAACTATTTAAGACTTTAAGTATTAAGACTGTTAAGACTTAAGACTTAAGACTGTTGCAGTTGCAGACTTGCAGTTGCAGTTGGCCAGTTCAGTTGCCATGTGTTTAAGTGTTAAGACTGTTTTTGTTGGACTGTGTTTTTATTGTACTGTGTTTAAGTGTTAAGTGTTAACTGTTAAGTTGATTGCCAGATCTGGCGTGCAAGTTTGCAACTGCAGATTGCCAGATTGTGAAGTTGTTGTCTGGAGCAGAATAATATGTTATTCTTGTTTCAGGCTTTTAGCCATGATCCATGTGCACATTGTGCAGTTGTGCAAACACTTTAGCATTGATTATTCATTGATTGTTAGCATTGATTATTTGATTATTCATTGATTCCTGCAGTTGTGCAAACACTTTAGATCGTGCAAACACTGCAGTTGTGCAACCACTTTAGAATTTAGATTGTGCAAACACTGCAGTTGTGATTCCTCTTCCAATTGTGCATGTGCAGTTGTACATTGTTAGGTTAGGCGTTAGCATTTAGCAATTTAGCATTGATTATTCATTGATTGTTAAACCGAAACCGTACCGAACCAAAATAATAAATACCGAACCGTACCGAAATATTTTGGTATGGTATTTGGTATACACAATTGATAAACCGAATACCGAAATACCGAACCGAAATTCTTACATACCGAACCGAAATACCGAACGCCCACCCCTAGTCTAAACTGAGAGAAAGGTATAATTTAGGGAATTTTACACCCTATAGAAAACCTTAGTACCCTATTTATTTTAAATAAATACCATTTTAAAATATTACATCCTATAAATACCTTTTATCCTTTATAGCAAACTATCTAATTATAGTTACATCCTATATTTAAGGCACCATATATGCTAAATAATATTTTTCTCTCTCCTTTTTAGTATTTTCTCTCACATAATTACCGTATATCTACTCTAAACACGTTCTCTCTTTCTTTTTGCATACACTTTACTCTCTTCTCCCACAAACCCACGTTTCATAACTCTTCTCCCACACAAATTCTCTATTTCTCCGCCATTATCAATCCCACATTCAAAATATATCTTAAAATTTGGTAAGTTTTCTCCTGGTAAGTTTACTTCTTCGAACTTTGATATCATTAATTTGGTTCTCTAATTTTTATACAGATTTTTCATAAATTTCTGAAACAATAACCATTGGTATTGTTTGATCACCAGGAAGCTTTGGTTTTTCTCTTCAATGGCGAATTCAATGCCACACAAGATGATAATCAGAAGTATACCCACCAAAATTCTCAATTTTGATGGGCCCTCTTTCTCGTTGCAAATAACTCAAGGGGAGTCGGATTTTGCAGGTAAGTTAGCAACTACAGTTTCACAGAGAAGAATTAAATTACACAATGACAAGTCGAAAGAAGTCCAAGTTGAGAAATCTTCAAAAGAAACAAAAAATCCAGTTGTTTCAAAGATGAAAAGACCTATGAATGATTCTTCATGTGTCAATGTAAAGGAAGTCGCTGCAAAAAAAAAACATCATATACACGACACCAAAAGGTAATTGCTATTGTATCAATATGCATTCAAAGAAACTTATATGTATTCATAATTATTCAAGTTATTTTACATGTACAATGTTGTATTCGTATGTATCTGGTTGTATTTAAATATATTTAGTTTTATTCAGTTTCACATTTTTGTACTATTTGGTATTACTGTATTCAGTTGTATTTATAAGTATGTATATGTATTCTTATGTATTTTGATAGTTTGTAACTGTTCAATTTTCCAGTATGTTTTTAATTGTATTCATATGTATTCATCTTAGTTATTTTTTGTTTGCAATTGTTCAATTTTTCAGTAAGTTTTTAATTGTATTCATATGTATTCTGCTTACTTATTTTTTATGTCATGTGTGTTGTAGCTAGTTTTTTAATATGTATTTAGCCTTGTCAATGTATTTAGTTGTATTCGTATGTATTCATGTCAGATGTACTGTAATATATTCTGTGTATTCAGTTATATCTATACTTCTAAGTGTATGTAGTTGTATTCATATATATTCATGCAAGATTTACTATGAAATATGCTTTGTATTCAATTGTATTTACATGTATTTATTCTTGTTAAATGCAGGGAATTAATTTTTTTGTGAAACACCAGCCAAAATTTGCACCCCATATCAGTGTTTATACTAATACTGATATAGTCTCCCAGCTAAAAGAGAACCGTACTCCTGATTAGTACCAACAACTTGACAATACTTGCTTTGGCTCATTTCTTCAAATGAAGCGCTGTGAAGTTCAACATCAACTCTTTAGATGCTTCATGGCTCTCTAGTTAGAAGGCACTCCTAACGATGTATTTGCATTACACGTCAATGGTACTTCATTACATTTCACATTAAGGGAGTTTGCGATTGTGACTGGCCTCAAATGTGTTGGTAATAATGAAGATTTTGAGTTTAGTGAAAAGTTTCCTAACCGGCTTATTGAGACTTACTTTGGAGGTGCTAATCTTGTCAAGAAGGAACAATTGATGAAATGCTTTGCTGACAAAAACTGGGGTCCCGACAATGATGGTGATGCCTTGAAGATATCTTTGTTGTATTTCATACACACCTTCATTTTTTTATCCGAGAAGAATAGTACAACTATACCAAGGCTACATTTTGACTTGGTAGAGAGTGGGCGCTATTCTGAATATCATTGGGGTTTAAAAGCATTTGAAATGCTAACAAAATCGATTAGCATAAAGATGAATGCTGAGAAGAAGTATTACAGGATAGCTGAGATGCCACTGGCTATGCAAGTATGGTTTTATGAGTGTTGTTCAGTTGTTGATTCCAAAATTGCACTCCGAGTTGATGACGTGGTCCCCAGAATACTCAATTGGAGAACCACCGGATATCAGCCAACCTTTGCTTATCTGATGAACGACATATTCAATGACACCGAGAACATGGTAATATACAAATTGTATTATTGATAGTTTATATTTTAGTAATAATTAATAGGCATACATTTGCATATAGAAGTATGCAGTTGCATTCAGATACATTTTTGGTGATGTAATACCTGTTGTAGTTTCAGTTGTCATATTCCCACAAATATGCTGCATACAAATGCATCCAGATTACTCATACATTTGCATACAAGAGACTGCATTCATTTTCAGGGGATGCATACAGCATAATACATTTGTATACAAATACATACAGATAGAAAATATTTGTATTATCAGCTGCATACAGACACAAAATACAGTTGCATACATTTTTAGGGGATGCATACAACAATATACATTTGTATACATATGCTTACAGATATAAATACTTGCATACAGATTCAAGATACATGTATACAAATGTATAGGGACTAATAAACAGCAGCATACACTTGTATACAAATGCATACAAAAACTGTATACATTTGAATACATCTAATGCATACAAATGCATTCATATGCATACAACAATATATAGTTGTTGTAGCCTTCATTATTAATTTTTTATACAATTGCATATTATTTCCAAATCATTAGTGCTGCCAGATCTGCATTTGTATACAATTGCATTTTATATTCAATACAAATTTCAGTTTGTATTCCAGATCTGCATTTGTATGTTTCTAGTAAGACTTTGATTGTATTTCGTTTTTCAGATTGTTTACAAGGACATCAGTCCAAGCAATATAGAGCTTGTCATTATTCAGAATCCTCCTGTAGGCGCCGATGTTGAGAAGAGACCTTCTCCTGCTCATTTAGACAAATCGGGAGATGATTCGGATGACTTTTCTCCTACACCCGAGCTTCAATGTAAGAAGAAACATGTTACAAGTGTTGGTCCATCTTCATCACCACCCCATAAAAAGCGCAAGGAACACGAAAGGCATCCTAACGAAACAGAATATCAACCCAAGATTCCTCTTGTTTGTGTATCCGAATTTGGACATAAAGTTTTGCATGACAATCAGCTACAAGATTCCCAAAATGACGAAGTATCTTCTTTGAGGAAAGACCTAAATTCATTCAAAGAATACGTGAGTATTTAACCACAAATTAAACATTACAGTTTAATGAATAGCATTCATATATTTTTGGCGCAATCTTATAATTATTTTTGTATTGTTAAGGTTGTGGGAGAGTTCAAGTCTTTAAGAACATTGATCAATGATAACTTCAAGAATCTTTTTGACCATCTTCAACAAAATCAGCAAACTGAAAGTTTACACCAGAGAAAGGAACCCATAGGGAGACGTGATGATGGCACTGACACAAATGTCAGAGATAATGTTGAGGTATACCATTCTTAACATATTGAGCATTTGTTTATATCTCCTGCTTGTTGTTATAATTAAATAATTGTATTTATAAATGTTGTATGTATTCGACTAGCCTTTAACTGCCTCACTAAACTGATAAATGCATCGGCCAACACATGTATTTAGTTGTATTCATATATGTGTTAACCTTAATATGTAAATGGAACTAACTACTGTATTTAAACATATTCAGTTGTATCTTGATGTATTCTGATTTTTATTTCTTGAATATGTGTGATGTATTTCAAACTCCCATTTACATTACCAAAATCTATTTTCTTACTACACTTATATGTATTTAACTGTATTGTAACATTAAGTTAATACACTAACAATGAAACATACAACTAACAGAAACAAGTGCTTAATGATCAATGTTTGGAGTATAGAGGAGAGGGGAAAACTACATCAGAGGTGCCGTCCAACATACCATCTACTGGTCAAGAGGGTGTATCTACAGAATTCTATGTATCTCAATTTGAGCTGGACGACAAGTTTCTTCCCGGTCAAATTCCAGAAACTAGAATTGTGATTCACAATAATGAAAAAAAGCTGAATCAACCCCAATACCATCTCATAGGAATCGGCGACCAAGTAGATGGTACTCTTCGCCTTATGAGTCTAACTTCGACTCCACAGGTTAGTATTTTTGTAAAGTAAAGATTCAGCTTTCCTCAAGGTTTTTAAATTTAAAAGTCTCTAATCACGAATTCAATGAACAATAGGTACCTCAGTAAAGTTGACTCCCATTTTTAAAAAAAGACACCCCTTTGAGGATGATTCAATAACGGGGCCACATCCTACGTTAATCATTCAGGAATATGACAAATGGGTTCGTGATGGTCTTCTCGCTAGACATGATCAAAGGTGAGTTTTCCCCCGGTATGTGTATTAAGTTTTTATATTTTAAAAAATGTATATAATATTTTTTATACCATACTTGTAGAAGTAATTTGGAAGACCATTACAAGAAGAACAAGTTAACACTTCATATACCATTGGATTTTGGAGTTGATCAAGTTAATTCAAAAAATTGGTTTTACCTTCTATCGTTTGATGGGAAGCTATGGGATGACAACGTAAGTTTTTTTCCCATAACTGACTAATTTTATTTGAATAACAACATGCTGTTTTATTCAGCTATATTCAGTTGTATTATTCATTTGCATTCAACTGTATTAAGCTGTATTCAACTGTATTCAAGCTATAGTCAGTTTAATTGAACTGTATTAATCAGCTATAGTCAGCGAATTCAATTGCTATATTCACCTTTATTCAACTTCTGCATTTAGTTGTATTCAGCTGTATTTTGGTGTATTCAGATGTATTCAGTTATAGTTAGTTGAATTGAACTGTATTAATCAGCTATAGTTAGTTGTATTCAATTGTTATATTCAGCTTTATTCAACATCTTTATTCAGTTGTATTCAGCTAATTTCAATTAAATTCAACTGTTTTAATCAGCTGTAGTCAGATGTATTCAACTGCATTTCTCTGTATTTAGCAGTATTCAACTGTAGAAAGTCATATTGAAGTCTTTAAATCATAAGTAGTCAATTGTATTATTCAGCTATATTCAGTTGTTTTCAATTGTTTTAATCAGATGTAGTAAGCTATAGTCAGTTGTAGTCAACAGTTTTATTCACATACAATCTGTTGTATTCAACTGTATTTTTCATATGTATTTCTCTGTATTCAGCTATATTCTTTAATAGTTTGATTAATTGGACTCACACCATGTACTTAACTTTGTGTATAGCATATTGACGTCATATTCTACTATTTGAGAAAGAAGGGAAAGTACAATCAAACAAGCAACTTCAAGTATACAACTGTTGATTGTATATTCAAGACAAGAATCGCTGAAATATTCGACAGGTATGCTGATACAGATAGTAATGCTAATGTAGCCAAAGAAGAGGATGTGGTATGTGAGTACATGAGAGGCTACAGATTGCATGCAAATGTACATTGGCATACTGTGGATAATGTCATGATACCAGTCAACTTGAAGGACAAACTAAACTGGGTATTGGCTGTTGTCTCATTCAAGGAGAGATGTATCAAAGTGTATGACTCGTATAGATCTGCAGGTCATGATGCTTATGTAGTTTCTGAGATTGATAAGCTAGCTAAGCTTGTACCTCTATATCTATCAATCAGTGGCTTTTACAGAGATAGTCAAGGCATAGATTGGTCTACTTACTCAGCATACACTGACAAGTCACATAATGATCCCTTTGAAGTTTTTTTCATTTCAGATCTACCTCAACAGAAAGTTGGTAGCATGTAAGTATTCAAGCATCATTATTGTATGTTATATACAAATCTAATTGTATGCATTATTTTTAATTGTTTCAATTAATTATTTTTTAGGGATTGTGGGGTGCATGTTGCAGCATACGCAGAGTTTCTGAGCACTCTTGGAGAGATTCCACAAATAACATTTCATTCCTCTCTACTTCGTCAAAGATATGGTGCTCTCCTCTGGGACTATGCTATGCGGAAGATAGACGTTGATGCCATAAGCGAGAATGGAGCACCTTCAAAGATTGCTAGGCAAATCACGGAGTCAGATTCAAGGATGCAGATAGTGTTAGAGTAGCTTTAGGTTATTGTAGTTTTGGAGTGTAGTTTCAAGATGAATACTATTTTGAGTAGTTTTTGGTGTAAATGGTATTTAGTTTGAAAAACTTATCACTTTATCAACAATGTTCGTGTATGACAATTGCAACTTTTCAATCATTGTTTCACTGATTTGTTCATAAGTATTCATGCTTATTCTTCAGTTTGGATACATATTTATCTTACAGGATTCACGTATGTGTTAATACCAAGCAACTTTACTTGAACACGTTTTAGTTAATGAACATGTTAATGTCAAAGTCAGAAACTTTATGTATGCTGATGGTAGGTTATATAAAAGAATTCAGATGTATTTTTTTCTGGATTCAGTTGTATTTAACTGTCAAGTTCAGTTGTATTCAGTTGTATTAAGTAGCATCCATTTAGATGTATCTTCCAAGTTCAGATAACACATATTAAAAAACACAATTTCAGATATATTAAACAGGTTTTACGTAATCAGTTGTATTCAGATGTACTCAGTTGTATTCAACTTGTTTTATTCAGCAGTAGTTAGTTGTATTTAAGTGTATTATTAAGCTGTATTCAATTGTATTTTGATGTATTCATTTACATTCAGTGCTACTCAACTGTATTATTCATAAAAATACTTCAGTTGTATTTTTTAGTATTCATCCATACTGAGTTATACTCAACTGTATAGTGCATATGTATTTATCTGTATAAAAATATTTCAACTATATGTATTCAGAAACTATTCACGAAAGTCATTTCAGAATATATTAATTGACAATGAGAATTTATTACTTGACAATGTTAACATAAGTATTGACAAATCGTTGAAGCACTAATACATGTCAGAGTGTTAACTATTTATTACGTGGAGCATTTCTACACGTTCGCTTGTTATGTCCTCCCTGCCCACATATGCTACATGAATGTTGATTTTTCGGCTGCAGCAATTCACTTAATGTTTTATCGCGCTTCTTCTTTGGCCTTCCAGGAGGTCTTTTCCATTTGGGCGGTAATACAACCTCCTCTGCAACATGTTCTGGTATATTCCAGTCATTTCTGTCCGGTAGCGGGTACACTGGCAAATCATATGTCATTACAATTGTATTTGGTTTGTAATAGTTAGAGCAATATTCTTCTGGCATTAGAAACTTGCTCTTCAATACAGCCCAAGCATGTGGGCATGGCAATTCATCAACTTGGAACCTCCCACAAACACATTTTCTCTCTAACAGGCAGACTGTGTAATTCCTCCCACCATCGTTTTTCGTATGTAAGTATTCAATTGATGGTACCACCTACATTTAAAAATAGAAATATAAGTTTTGAGCACATATATCTAAATTACCAAATGTATAATGCTGAATTAATAAGTTACATACAACTGAAATTTTTGCATATAGATGAATACATCAAATATTTAGACCAGCACAATACCAACTGCTATTAGTGCAGAACTTATCAGAATTCTGTTGTACTTTAGGCAACATGATGCTAACAAAAGCATTAGAATCATACTTTAGAAGCATTTGAATTGAACTGTATTAATCAGCTATAGTTAGCTGTATTCAATTGTTATATTCAGCTTTATTCAACATCTTTATTCAGCTGTATTCAGCTAATTTCAATTAAATTCAACTGTTTTAATCAGCTGTAGTCAGATATATTCAATTGCATTTGTATTCAAGATGTATTTAGCTGTATTCAGTTGTATTCAATTAATCAACTGTTTTAATCTGCTGTACTTTAGGCAACAGGATGCTAACAAAAGCATTAGAATCATACGTATTGACAATACATATTAAAATTACATATAATACAACTTTGTTAGTTATATTCTGATGTATTCCAATAGTTTTTGCAGCATGCTTTTAGTTATATTCAGTTCTACTCATATCAGATCTACAGAAAAATATATCTTTTATGAGTTTGAATATAATTGTATTCATATGTATTAATGGTAGTTCTACTTAAAAAATCATTGTATTCAGTTGTATTCATGCCATTAATTCAGTAACAATTAAGCTATATACAACAATGACGTTAAAATATAACTTACAGTCATACGTGTAGACATTTCCTCATTCAAAGTCAGCATCTTCTGGTATTTTTTTTCAAGCGTCGTGTATGTCTGTGTAGCTTCTTTGCGGTTACTACAATTCCAACGTCCAAACATCTTCCTAACTTCTTCGAGGAAGTCGTATATTGGCAATTCCCTTGCTGAAACTAGTGCAGCATTGATTGACTTAGCAATATTTGACGTCATTGTCCATCCCCTGTTAACAGGTGCATACAACCTAGTCCACTTTTTGTAACCAGCTAACTCTAAGTATTCTTTCACCCTAATATCTACCTTCTCCATCAGATTGTCAAATTCAGCTTGTGTGTATGCTTTTGCCATAGAGAAGTATATCTCGCTCAACTTGGCATGACTCTTTTTGAATTTCTTATATACGTTGTTCCATAGATGCCATATACAAGCAAAATGCGGTACATCTGGATACACTCTCGATACAGATTTAATGATACTCTCATTTCTATCTGAAACGATGCACATGTTTTCCCTTTCACTGTATGCTATCTTGAATTGCTCAAAGAACCACGTCCAAGCAACATCGTTCTCTGAATCAATAACACCATATGCTAGTGGCAATATATGACCTGTAAATACAATTGAGTATAATTATTTTTAAAAAATGTATTTCAATATTTAAAAATATTAACAGATTGTATTATAAATTCAGATACTCACCTGCACCATCCAACGTGCTTGCCGAAACGAATGTCCCGGTGTAGTAAGATTTTAGGTGACTTTCATCCACAACAACAATGGGTCTACAATGATCAAACCCCCTTATAAAGGCATACAAGGATATATACACGTACATGAATTTATTTTTTGGAGATTTTACCATTCTTATGTGGGAACCTGGATATGTCATATCCATTGTATATAAGTATCCTGGTAATTTTTTGTATGAATCAGCCGGTTCACCTCTCAGAAAATTCATTGCCTTTTCTTTAGCCCTCCACGCCAACATGTAGCTAACATCTACACCTAAATCTGATTTCACATCATCAATAATATCCCTTGGAGTGTATTTCCTCTTATGGTTTGTAAGCTTAGGCCTTATCATACCACCTATAAGGCTGCTACTAGCCTGCCGCTGCTCATACACCTTGTCCTTCAGCGGACATGTATGGTTATCATTGAATTCTCTCACTTTGAATAGTTCTGATTTGTTAATACTTGAAGCCTTAAACCTCCATTCACAATCTTCTGAAATGCATAATAATGCATAGCTGCAAAGAATTAATTATTTTACATTTGATTAACATAAGTGTTTACAAAAAATGCAGCTCATATACAGACAAATATAATCTGACATAGATACATCCTGACATCTATATATATAAATTTTTATACTACTGAATTCCATTATAGTTATATGCGTTTGAATACAATGAATACAACTGAATACACTTGTTTGTATATGCATACACTTAATACCACAGTAGACGTAATAAGAAAATAATTAGAGCCACTGTTGTATATTTATACCAGTAAAATACATATGAATACATGTATTTAAATTCCCTAAACAAACATATGTTTACTTCATCTGTGATCATCTAGATGAAATACACAAATACGCATAAATACAACGACGTTAAACTTACAGCTCGAACAAATAATCGAAAATACAACGGAAAAAAAATTTAAATACATGCAAAACTGACAACATTAGACCTATCAACACGGAATTGAAACCTTTGAGCTATAGCATAATTCAACGGAAATTTTTTTTAAATACATGCAAACCTGACAGCATTAGACCTATCAACACGGAATTGAAACCTTTGAGCTATAGCATAATTCTCCATCATCTCTTTCAATGTAGCCTTATCCTTATAAACTTGTCCAGCCATAACCTCCTTTTGATTAGTTTTTGAAATTATCAAATCCTTGTGGAGTTCGAACACTCCAATCGCTTCTCCGGAATGACAAAATCTAGAGCCAGTGTATCATCTGTATCGGAATCGTACCTTTGAACTCCTTCGTCTATTTGCACAATGTCACCTTGATTTAAACTACCTCCGGATATAAGATCTTTTTCGATAGTTTTTATGCACAAAGGATACATCCCAAATTCTCTGTTCTCTTTTTTCAATTCTACATAAACTCTGTAACCCATATCATTGTGTATTTCCATTGGTGTGCAATTTCCTTCTACTTTGTATTGTATTTTAATGGTCTTGGAGCTCAAATCGATACCCAGTTGATTTGAAATTGAAACAACCAGATCATTAAAGGAGGCATACTCCTTTATCAGTATTCCCTCAATTGAAAAATCGATGTAATTGCCCTCATCGTTCCACTTGCCAGAATGACGCAACAAAATTGTTAAACTTGCCGTATGTATAGAAGATGAATACCTTATTTTGTATATAATTTGTATCAATCGAAAAAAAAGAGAAGAGAATGGAAGAAGTTCGATCAGATGTTGCTCTGTTTTTTCGCTGTATTCACGTTTCTAAGATGCTGTCTTTGAGCAGAATACAGATTAATGTGTACTAGTTTTAGTTCGTTGAGTTAATTTAGGAGAATATCATGTGATTTGATTTCCTTCCGTTTTTAACGAGTTTAACCTTCCAGATTCTGCGTAGATACGTTACTGTATTTTACGTTAAAGCCGCTTAAATACAGTTAAATACATATCAGATTTAGCTGGAATTCCTGTTTTTACGCCTATTTTTTTGGTTGTATTAATGAATACAACATCTCAAATACATGAAATACATTGTATAAAAACATAAAAGATATCTATAACACGTAATATAGCAAAGGGTATCTATAAATGGCTAATTAGACCTAAAAGATGGTGCTTGATGAAAAATTCTCTGGAGATAAACATACTGAGTACTAATTATGTATTAAGCGTAGTTTTTGGATCTTTTTCTCCTTTTCCCCCATATCGTGAATACTAACTTCAATTGATAGTAATTCATAATCCTGCTCGATACATGACTGTAGGAGTGTTCAGGGTTCGGTTTGGGTCAGTTTTTTTCTAAAAAGAAATCAAATCAAATACGTCGGTTTTTTAAATATTGGAACCAAACCAAACCAATTAAGTCGATTTTTTATCGATTCGGTTTTTGTTAGTTTTTGTCGGTGGTTTTTTCGGTTTTTTCGGTTATTTATCGAGTTATTTCTTAAATATGAGACATATACTACCAAACACATATTCCGGCGACTACATTTTCAACGTAACACTATCAAATCAATTGCTCGATGAGAAATCTATCATTTACCAAGATATATTGGTGATAATTGAATCAAAATAGTGATGAATATTTAAGTACTCAACTAAAAATAGATTATTTTTAACATGAAATAAATTCTTGTATTTATCAAAAGAAAACTACCAATCAAACTAAAATGTAAAGGCAAAGAATTAGACTATCATAATAGCAAAGAACTAGACTAAAAATACAAATGACTAATATATACTATAAAAGTATACATACATATATGTATATGTATATATATATAGGTGTAATAATAAATTTAAATAGCTACTTTTATAGTCGGGTTGGTTCGATTTTTTTGGATATTTTTAATTAAAAAAACCAAAATCAAACAAAATTTGATCGATTTTTAAAATTCAAAATCAAAACCAAACCAAATCTAAAAAATAGCAATTTTTTTGATTGGTTTGGTTCGATTTTCGAATTTTTGAAAACACCCCTGCATGACTGGATAGGCAGAAAAAGGAACACAAAAAAAACCAAAAAAATTGAAGTTGAAGAACTCATTGTTATAGCTCCATTGACCGTGGCAAAGCCGAGGCTATAGAGTTCTTTCTTTCCTTTTCTCTTTCCATTTTTATTTTCCCTTCTTTTTGGCTTTTCAATAATGGCGAATTTACGGTTAAAATTCATATGTATTCGACTTGCATCAAATAAATTGAACGAAAGTAGTAAACTTTAAAATATTGGCATATCCATTGATTATACCAAATACTAGAAATAGATAAAAAAAAATAGAAAAAATACATATCTAAAGTTTCGATATAAATCTTTTCTTTTTCACGATGTTAGTTAAATCTAACAATGAAAATATGTTAAATATTCGACAAAGGAAAAAAAAAAAAAGCACTTTACAAGACTATAAAATTGCTCAATAATATTATTTAAATGATTACTTTAAACTTATCCTAACATAGAGATAATTTGTGCCATTAAAGTGCACAGACAACAGTCAAACGGCGTCGTTACCCCTTTAGAATTTCTAGAGTGTTCCAGCAAAGAACATTTCATTACCGTATCCTCGATTCCACCTCTCTGCTCAGCAGCTCATCGTGGTAAGCTCCCACTTCCTTCCTCTGTTTTTTTCTTGCTCTATGTATATCTGAGAAAGAGAAATGACTAAAATGTTACGGAATTAACCTTGGTGTGACTGTACAGACAGACGGATTTAGGCTTTCAAATTTATATCAGTTGGTGCCAGCTTAGTTAAATATATTTTTTTTTGAAAAATTAACTGTGTTTATATACTTCTGTGTCCCAATTTATGTGCCGCATTTTTCGTTTTAGTTTCTTCGGAAAAGAATGACTATCTTTCTATATTTGGAAATAACTTAACCTTAAACTTTCTGTTTTGGCCTTAATGAAATAATTTATAATTACACAAAATGTTCATTTTTGGTTACAAGTTTTAAAAGTTTTTTTTTTTCTTAAACTCGGTCAAACAACATTACATAAAATGGGATGGAGGGAGTAGTTTGAGTTGATGGTTGTGGGTGCGGCAGCACGCCCATTGCCTACGTGTAAACTGGACACACTTGGTGGGGATTGGGGAGAGTGAATGATTTGCTTAGATCTTTGTAAAAGTGTGCTTAAATTGCTAAAGCTCCTTGTATTATAGTTGGAAAGAAGCTTTATTGTTGTATGTTTGATTTGTTAAAGTTCACTCGGTTCTGTATACTATCACATTTTGAAAAATATGTTCTGGGTTTTTGGGAAATATTTCTAATTGTCTTGCTTACAGAAGCTTAATATAGATTGGAAATATTGATCTAGAAGGAATTTTCTTCATTAAGTAAATATTGATTTGGTTGGACAACATATATGTCCCACTTTTCTGTTTTGAACAACAGTCTTTGAACTAAAAAAGAGGAAAAACAGAAGTTTTTGCAATAAAATTTGACGCTGTTTAGTTGATAGTATGAGGTGAATCCTTGATGAATAAGCACTGAATCCTAGAGTTGTTATGCCATTTGAATATAGAAATGGAAAAAGAACGTGAAAGCTCTTGGT
The DNA here is from genome assembly GCF_000715075.1 of Nicotiana tabacum. NCBI lineage: Eukaryota > Viridiplantae > Streptophyta > Magnoliopsida > Solanales > Solanaceae > Nicotiana > Nicotiana tabacum. The sequence goes on along the minus strand of NC_134084.1, from coordinate 99,521,659 downwards.
CTTGATGTGAAGTTTACATTCTTAAGTTTTCTGCTACTTGATATTGGAATTTCTTTTTGTTGCCTTTGTTCTCCTACGGTCAACCACAAATGTATTGTACGTGGACAAGTTAACTGTCTGGAATGAGCATCATTCTTTGTTCTGATAGCAAAACTTACACTTCGTTTGTTGCGGTGGAAAGTAGGGGTATTAGGAGGGGACAACGAATATTTCCCTTACTTGGTTAGGTAAGATATCAGGGGTACGCGAAGCCTTCATTAATTTAGGCGGAAAAGAGGAAATACATGACTCTTACTTCCCTGTCAGTTGTACCAAACACATGACGGGAAGCATGTATCTTTTCGGGAGAAGTAGAAACAACAGTTTTACGAGCCCCTAACATTCGACTCTCTTTTCTTGATCCAAACAATGTATTAAACTGAAACTAAAAATAAAGTTTTTAGGTCATATATACAGCTATAACTACTCATTAGTGTTCTGTCCGAATTTGTGGTATTTCATATGGTAGGTCGCCGATCGTACTGAACTCCTCAAAATTATTCATATGTTCCTTGCAATAAACTTTAACATAAATGCTTCACCACATTATGAAGCTCAAGATATTATGATCTTATGATTTTAATTAACTCTTTAAATCTAATGTGGCGACAGTGTTCTGTTACAATGCTGCTGTTAATAGTTCTTTTACAACAACAACAACCTAGTAAAATCCCACTAGTGGGGTCGGGATGTTAATAGTTCTTTTGCTGCACTAAAATCAGCTTGATAATGTCATGAGTTCTATTTGCTTTTGAAGTAGAGCGCCAAGGGCTCGGGCCTTTCCTTTCCTAAGCGCTCAAATTTCTGTCTTACCGGATTTTAGGTTATCTTTCAGTTGTTGGAGTTCAACAATGGCAACAAAGTACATCATTGGTTCAGTTTTGGGATCATTTGCAATTGCATATGTTTGCGACGTTGCTATTGCAGACAAGAAGCTGTTTGGAGGCAAGTACGGACTATTCTTTTACTTTGATTTTGACTTTGGTCTTGCTAACAGACATTCATGTCATTTCATACAGGTACTACTCCACATACTGTTGCAAACAACGAATGGTGGAAAGAGACGGACAAAAAATTCCAGGCATGGCCTCGCACTGCTGGTCCCCCAGTGGTTATGAATCCCATCAGCCGCCAAAATTACATTGTCAAGTCTTGACTGATGATATTCGCTCCCGTGCTGGATTAAGTTGCTTGGTCTCAGTTTCCTTTCAAGCAAAGTTGTGTGATAGTTCGGTTGTAATAAATGTTTCTTCAGTTTGTGCACCTATGTGTACTATCTTGTATCAGTTGAATCAACTATGAAGGATACATGATCAAATGGATAAGATTAGCTACTTATGTCTTGACTTATATATATGTTGATTCTCTGCTTTGTGTGTAACTTTGTTTCAGGCTAAACTAATAAAATATTTATAAAAGGTGCATACAATAGACGCTTGTGTGGTCTGACTTTTTCTTGAATCCCACGCATAAGGGGGGCTGCCCTTTTTTAAAAGGCGCATACCCCTAGTGTTATAGTTATCTTGCTTGACAGTGATCCCAAGTTTTTTATAGCAGCAATGCTCTTCTTCTATTTGTATTAATGCCTCTATGGGTTATGATCACATAACACTAATTATGTTTACACCATATTTTGTCTATAGGACACAAACATTGTAAAATTCAAAGATAGGAATTTTTCAGTTTGTGATTTCCAATTGATATATTTGTATCCGGGTAAAGGTATATGCCTAACCTCCTACCACAATAGTGGCTTTTGATTAAATAAAATTGACGTAATTGTATACTTTCTTTGGTCGACTATGATTCCCTACTATTGTTTGAGCAAAAGGGGAAATATTATCAGTTAATTAGTAGGAAAGAGTCCAGAAGATTAGAGCAGCAGATTGATACGCTACTATTATGTGTTTTTGTCAATCGGATGTCCTCTAAGGGTCAACAAAATTTTGACCATTTCCTGATTTGTTTGTCATCTTTGTGATTATCCATATCGTTCAGCGGCGAAGCAAGGAATTTTGCAAAGGGTGTTCAACATTTAATATATATCAATAAAAAGTAATTTTTGACTATATACATAGTATGATTTTCTATATCCAAGTATAATTTTCTGATGAAGGTTGTTCAATTAAACGCCCTTCATTCTACGTAGCTATGCCACTGATATCATTCCACATTAATTGGATATCCATGAAGCTTCCAAATTAATTGATTGATATGTGGAAAAACTTTGTATTAGCATCAACCTCATTATGCCAATTTATTCTGGATTTGGATCTTCAACATGCCTCTTCTTGTTTAAATGTTTCATTAAAATCTTCGGTGAGTTCCTTATTGAGATTTAATAAGAAATAGCTATGTTTCTTTGAAGAGCTCTTTGAATGCCTTCAAGTAATATATTTTCCTTTCCAAATTTCCATCCTCTCATATTTTTAGTAAATTATCTATTGCGTCAATAATGCTCGTCTGATTTAGCGAGGACTCCTGGATAACATTTGGAAAATTTGGGTGGATCTTCCATATTGTTTCGAATCTAATAAGTGTGTGTTAGTATTTATATTCTACTAGTCTCCGGTAACGTGTGTTGCACGTTTGTTCCCTATCATTATTGTAAAATATCGACAAATTTAAAAAAATATTAGGTTATGAAAAAGGAAATGCTGCAACTAATAAAAAAATATCAATTTTACCGTTTAAATTTTATTCATTAAATAAAATTCGTAATAGTGGAGTGGCGTATTTTTAATTTAGCAAGAAGTGTTTGAAGCTAATTAAGATGATATAACCTCTAACGGTACAAATATGTTGATGAATTCCTGCTTTAACTTTAATAAATGCATGTAAATAGTCTTAAAATAATTAGGAAAGACATGAAGAAATATACATTTCAACCAAACCTGCAAACAAAGCATAATGGCTATACATTTATCTTCGCCCCATATGCCCAAGAGTAAGATTGTTCGTTCAGATTTATAAATATTTTTTCATAAGTAGAAATGAAAATAAAATTATAATAAAATCTTATTTGCACTCACTAATTAAATATTTCACTTTACTCAGCCAAGTACTCACAATTATACATCAAAATTTGAATCTCGAAGTCTCAGAAGATAACAACAAAAGAAATAAATACAAAAAACATAGAATGAAACTAAAGTTATAACACCACAATGGCAAAAAAGAATACATATTTATGTACTAAAATTGCGATACCTCTAAATACTATAATTTAAATGAATTGACAACTGAATGGTTAATTATGACATAATACAAGAATTATGTATACAAACACAATTAGAATTTAATTATATATTTCAAATCCCAAACAATAATAGAAAAGGCACCTGCGTAAACAGAAGACAAATGAACAAAAACAACAAAGAGAATACATGAAGCCCCGTTTGGCCATACATTTTGGCAAGTTTTTTTCAAATTTTTTTTGAAAACATTGTTTGTCCATAGATTAGTGATCTGTTTTTGAAAAATTTCTGAAAATATTTTTCAAGTTTCCAAAATCTAGTTTATGGTAGATTTTGGGTGAAAATCAAGTTCCTACTCACAAAACTTCAATTTTTTTTCAAATAAAATGCATGTCCAAACATAATTTCAACTTCCAAAAATTATTTTTCAAAACTACTTCAAAAATTATTTTTTCAAGTTTCAACTCAATCTATGTCCAAACGCTAGCGAAGAGTTCATCTGGCAACATAATAATGTTGCCTTGGCCTCGACAATAGTGCTAGGTAGGGCTGTGCACGGATCGGATTGGATCGGATTTAGCCTATTTCGGATTCGGATTTCGGATTTCGGATTCTGAAAAGGGCAATCCGAATCCGATCCGAATTAACATTGGATTGGATCAGATTTTAAACTTTGGATCGGATAATTTTTTGGATTGTCGGATCGGATTGTCACAAAATTTTTCAACAATTTAAAGTTCATTCGGTGTCTCTATCTCATCTTCCATCTACCAAAACAAACAAAAAAATCAAAATAAAATCAAAAGTTGAAGAATAGAACATGAAATAGACATAAAAGACAGAAGAGAAGAGAAGAGAGGCGGAAGAAAGAGACATAAAATCAAAGTAAAATCGGAAGTTTGAGTCATTGAGACTGTTTTAGTCTTCACTGAAGAGAAGAGAGGTGCAAGAGAGGCGGAAAAATCTAAGTGAGTGAGGGGGTGTGTGAAAAATGAATAAGCATAACCCTAAAATTTTAGTGTGTATTTATATAGGTACATATAATTTCGGATATCGGATCGGATCAGATTAAAATCATACCAATCCGAATCCAATCCGAAAATCCGAAATTTCATAAAACACAATCCGTATCCAATCCGAAAATCCAAAATTTGAAATCCGAAAATCCGAAATAAAGTGGATCGGAACGGATTTCGGATATCCGATCCAAATGCACAGCCCCAGTGCTAGGACTCTAAACTCGGTAGAAAATATAGAGCATATACAACAATATATGAATAAGGCCTTTTGAATTTTCATTGCCCAACACCTCGATACTCAAGATGATTACTCACTTGTCATTGTCAGTAAATAGCCAATAAATGTTATTTATATATATATATATATATATATATATATATATATATATATATATATAAATATAGAGCAATAAAAAAGTGATGTGACACCTCTATATAATCAAAAAGCTATTTATCTTTTTTCTCATTTTTTCTTTTTTTCCCTTCATTTTGCGTGTTCAATATCTGTTTTCTACTTCCATAACGAAGAAATGCAACGGTTATTATAACGGTTGTGATTAATGTGTATTAAACATTTGTAAAGGAAAAAAACGTTTTCTTTCCCATGTCTAAGGAGTTATATTTTGGAGAGTAACAAAATTTTAGGAGAAATATATACATGCAAGAGGAGGTGGTGTCAGAATGCACTTTAACAAGGCATTGAAATGACTTCTCTTGCAACAAATTTGTTCTGCTTACTATGGTTTGGGTGGTTTGGGTCATCTCTATGTCAAAGTCATTAGAGCAAAAAAGATCTACGCTAAGGTATATTAGAAGAATGGAATTTTTATATTCCTATGCCATATAGGAAACTATATTACCCTCAATATTTAAGGTTTGATATAATTACATAAAGTATACCTAATTACCAATTATATATCATTAGTGAGTTTTAAGGGTATTAATTACACTTCTAATTTAATGATACCGTATATTCCTTCTAATACCACTCCCCCACGTTTCTCTCTCCAATTCCCACACCTTCACCCAACTTTCTATCCCACACTCACGATTTCTGTATCAAAATCACATTATTTCTTCCATAGCCAAGGCACTGTCGGCACCTCTGCAATCTTGTCCCAATGTTTTAGTGCCCGAGGAAGATGAGCACAAGCCTGGTCGATTTGATGGTTATGATTTCGAGTTCCTTCACATTAAGGTTTATCTCCCAGAGTTTGATTCTCAATATGTTCTGAGCTCGAACAGATCTTTTTATCTTTTTCTTTTGATGCTTTAATTGTTGGCAAAAGTCAATTTTCTTGTAACAGTTCATGGGAGGATTTTGCTTAGGAAGATCTATCCCTTTATCATGTTTTTTTGGATTCCATATTTAGCATAGCAGTTTCGTAAGGAGTAACAAGAGCATATAGGAGAATCACAGAATTGTAGCATAATTGGGATTTTCGACATAATTGTGTTTTTTGTAGAAGATTTGTAGAAGTTTTAGTCGTTTTTTATTTGTGAAAACAAAGCATCTACAATCAGAATACAAATAATCTACAATTTATCTACAAAATATCTACAAACTGGGTACATTAAATTTTAATATCCCAATTCCCATTCAATTGTAGCATAATTGGGATTTTTGACATAATTGCCTTTTTTTCCAGAAGATTTGTAGACGTTTTAGTCGTTTTTTATTTGTGAAAACAGAAAAGAAAGCATCTACAATCAGAATACAAATAATCTACAAAATATCTACAAACTAGGTACATATTTGGATTCGACATGCTTCCCTTGAAATGTATGTTTCACATTTTAGATACATATTTTTGTCCAAAACAGTACTAAATCATCCACCTTTTTCTTACTAACACGCATCTGCAATATTGTTACGTTAGACGTAAGTGTTGACAACCTAGAACAGCTTGTATATTTTTAATTCTTTCAGTTGAGCAAGGAATTAAATATTTTAAAAAGATGAGATCGAATCCATTAAAACCAGACAACTAATTATGGAATTCCCAATATTAGCGCGCCTAAATAAGGACGTCTACAACTACAATGATTCCTTATTTAATGAAATATCTAGAAGAATATTTACTTCCCCAATTTTAGCGCACCTAAATAAGGAAGTCTACAGCTACAATGATTCCTTATTTAATGAATTGTCTATTTTTTGTAGAAAAACTATTAACATGGCGGGTAATTTTCATACTATGAACATATTTGGTAATATAATTTCCTATATGGTATATGAACGAAAATTTCCCTATTAGAATTCTATCCTTTAATTTTATTTTTTGGACAACTAAATACTCAACATGTTTTAGATCCCTGAAATACTTTTATTTTAAAGTTCAGAATTTCATAATTGTTCAAAGAGAACTTTGGAACTGACATGAAGGAGTTCATTTTTTTCATTTTTTTTTCTGCTTCCTTGATGTTTCCTTATACTTCTCAGAAAATACTTTAGGCCTCTCAAATCTCTGAAGTTCCATTGCATCCTTTGCTTTCTATATGTATTACTTTAACACATGGATATTTTTCAGATAATACTATGATTTGAATCTACAAAATAGTTTTACAATTCATGCATCAACAAGAATAAAAACTAAAATAAATGAAATAATAAAAATTCAGAACTATTTCTACTCAAATCTTTCTCATTCCTTGTAATAAAAAACTTAAACCAACATATTACAATGTCAACTTTTCATATTCCTTATTAATAGAATAAAAAGAAAATTTTGAGTCTCAAAATTCACTGTTGTCCATATGTATTTATGTGCAAGCAAAAGATTGCAACTTAAATTGTCATTCTTTTTCTTAAATTTCTTCACTTTGGACTTATGAGTGGTAATATTTGATAATATTTTTCTATATATGTGACGTTGTAGTTAAGCACTCTGATGGGTATTTAAAATTTAAGGACATGTCAAAAATATGTAAATTTTTAAGAGCCAGTATTATTCACATTCGGTAAAGAGATAGGGTGAAACTCCAAAGTATGCATTTGTTAGTTGGAAGATGACATAGATGAACATATAACAAAAGCCATGTAACAAAGATATTATACGGTGCCAAATACCGTGCATCGCTTCCAAGGTAAAGCTTTCCAAAATTTCAATTGGGAAGATTCAGATGATTGTATTGGGACCATCAGTTGGGTATAAACAAGAATACGATAATCTTCTCCTTTTATTTTCCTTTTTAATAAAGCTTTTATTTTTATTATCATATTAGTTTTACTTTCTTACGTATTTATGTTGTAAATGTATGAATTAATTTCTTTTTACTTTTATTTTACTTATCAACGACTAAAAAAAATTTGTATATTTCTTTTTTTATTTATCAATGAATTTACTAATTTTACCTTCCAAAAAATATTTTTTATGATCGCGCGAAACGTGGTCAAATTCACTAGTTGTAAATAAATGGAAAAAATATTATTTTCACATGGCACAATTCACATAAAATTTTTGTAAGTATTTGTACTTATAAGCCAAAAAGTACACTCAAGGATAATGCAAAAATATCAAAAGTCACTATAATGAAAAGTTAATTAGCTAGTTTTCTTCATTTCCGTTACAAGTGAAACAAACACGGCACATTAGAGAGGCTTTAATTGCAGAATAACTATTTAATTAGTAACTTTTAAGTATGTAATTATTTCTAGAAGTTGCGCAACTCCAAATGCCAAGAAAAATGTGAAAACGTACATATATATAATTAAATAGTAGTAACTCTTTATTGTCGTGTTAATTGTAACTTACAATTGAATATTAGTCCATACAAGAATTTATAACGTATATTTACATATTTGTACAATAATAACAAATTGAATTTGTGTAATAAAAGCGTAAAATGGTCAATCAATGTTTGAAGGAGATTTTAGTAAAATAACTTCCACTAAAAATTTTCATACTTATAATATAGTATGATAATATGATTATTATTAAAATTAAGTGGCAAAGGACAATGATCCAGGAAGATGCTTAGGGTGGGATTCTTGAAAGTTGAAACATTTCAACCCATAAATGTAATTACTTTTCCTCTTCGACCAACTGTATTTAGTATCAGTATAACGTAAGTCTAGTAAGTTTGCAGCATTTATATAAGTGGAACTAGTGTCGTCTACAAGGAACATTAAGGAAGCACGGTGTCACGATCCCAGTTCGTCTTCCGTGAACTATCGTGACGATATCTAGTCTCTACGACTAGGTAAGCCTAATAAATGCGGAAAATGAACTAACTTGCGAAATAAATAATCAAAAGCTGAAAATACTAAAGGAAACAATATTTAAATGCCGCTCGGCATATACACATAACTTCTCAAAATCTGATACACAATCCCAAAACCTGAAAACTCACGGATCCACAAGCTGAGAGAAAAAAACACTACATAGCTCTAACCTCCGAAAAGTCTAACAAGAACAAAAGTACAGAAGGGCTAATTCTAAAATGCAGGAATAGAAAGAGACTCCTCGATTTGCGGACGCGGCAAATATACCTTGAAGTCCCGTAGAATCGCCTCGCCTCAAGAATGGTAAGCCTGAGTAGAGGTACCTGGATCTGCACATGAAAAACATGCGCAGAAAGGGCATGAGTACACCACAGCGGTACTCAGTAAGTGCTATGCCTAACCTCGGTCGAGTAGTGACGAGGAAGGTCAGGGACCTACTGAGGTAAATAAATAATAAAATGATTGGATAAGATAAGCAGTAAAATTGAGAATATATATTAAAAATCTATACAGTATAATAAGAGTACAATAACGGAAACAGAGATAAAAGCAAACCGTAAGGAAATACCACTCGCAACAAGGATAATAACCGGGGATCTCTTAGTATCCCGAGGACCTCTTGGTATCCTCAATATATACTAGGGATCTCTTGGTATCCTCAATATATGCCAGGGATCTCTTGGTATCCCGAGGATCTCTCGGTATCCTCAATATACGTGTCAGGAATCTCTTGGTATCCCGCACCTCAGTCCAGATCATAATTTCGTGCAGGGGACCTCCCGGGATGCCGTCCCGTAGTCCCAAATTAAAATACACAGCAGCAACACAAGAATATTAAATTAAATGCTAGTTCCGTACTAAGTAAATAATTAATTTTGCCTAACATGCTTCACGTAATGCAATTAAGGCAGTTTAAGCAAATAAACAATTAAGTCAACTAAGCATGCTTTTCTAAACTAACACAGGCTAAGTTTGCAGGTAGAATAAAAACAGGAAAGGAAAGAACTCAGTTTAAATACTTAAAGTAAAACCGAATTTTCAACAATTAGCTTAAGTACGCACTCGTCACCTCACGTACAAGGCATTTCAATTATCAAATATCATATCCTAAGGGGAAGGTCCCCTACACAAGGTTAGGCAAGCCACTTACCTCGAACCAGCTCAAAATCAACCCGACACCACGTCTTTGCCACGAGTACTCAACTCCAAATGACCCAAATCTATTCAATTCAATTGTATAATGTAAATAACACTTCAAGTACTGATTCTACAATTAAAGTCTAAGCTAATACGCGAAATTATGTAAAATAACCAAAATGCCCCTCGGTCCCACGTCTCGGAATCAGGTGAAATTTACATTTTCAGAAACCTCATACTCTTACGAGTCTATACATAACAAGAACATTGAAATCAGAGTCCAAATGACCCCTCAAATCCTCATTTAAAGGCCTCTTAAACTCAAGCCCTAATTACCCATTTTTCCCAAATTTCTCATCACTAATTAGGTCTTTAATCACATAAAAATGAGTTATGAAGTCAATGACGTTACCTCCAAGTGATTCCCCTTTGTTTCCCTAAAAAATCTTTCTCAAAAGCTTCAAACCCGGATGAAAATGGTGAAAGAATGACTCAATTTTACAAAGACAACTATTTATATGTTCTGCCAAGCGATTCTCGCATTTGCGGCCCTGGGACCGCATCTGCGGTCCCGCTTATGCGGAAACTACATCGCATCTACGACTTTCATTTAAAAACCAGATTCCGCATCTGCGGAACTCTAACCGCAGGAGCGGTTGAGCTTTTGCGAACAACTCACAGCATCTGTGGTTCCTGAGGAAATCCCAAATTCCGCTTCTGTGGCGCCGCATCTGCGGTCTCCAAACCACAGATGCAAAAATACCAGAAGCAGCAAAAAAAACAGCTGCAACATCTTCTAAATTTCTCGTTAACTATCCGAAATCACCCCGAGGCCCCCAGGACCTCAACCAAAGGCATCAACATATCCTAAAACCTTATTCAAACTTGTACCAATCTTCAAAACACTTCAAACAACATCAAATCAACCAAAACACATCGGATTCAAGCCTACGTTTTCTAAAATCTCCCGAATTTCGCTTTTGATCAAAAACCCAACCAAACCACGTCCTAATGACCTGAAATTTTGTACACACATCCCAAATGACACAACAGAACTACTGCAACTCTTGGAATTCCATTCCGACCCACAGATCAAAATCTCACTATCGAACCGGAAACTTCAAAAATTCAACCTTAGGCATTTCAAGCCTAAAGTAGCTACGGACCTCCAAAACACAATCTGAACACGCTTCTAACCCCAAAATCACCCAACGGAGCTAATGGAACCACCGAATTTCCATTCCGAGTTCGTCTTCATATTGTTCCGACTATGGTCAACTTTCCAACACTTAAGTTCTCATGTAGAGACTAAGTGTCCCAAAACTCTCCGAAATTCAAAACCGAATATCCCAACAAATCACATTAGCAGAAATAAACTTGGGGAAAGCAGTTAATAGGGGATCGGGGCGTAAATTCTTAAGATGACCGGCCAGGTCGTCACACACGGTTCTCGAAGAAAATGAGATCCGATCTCAGTCAAAGGGATCCTAATTTATGGTGCGATTATCACGGGACAACGGCCATCGGACTGGGGACTGCCGATATCTGCATGAGGAGGTGGCAACATTGCTGAAAAATGGACATCTCAGATAGTTCTTAAGTGACCGAGCTTAGAACAACTACGGTCGCGACTGGGATAATGCGGAACCCTCGAAAGTAGGAGAAGATCCCCCTCGGCTGACGATCAATATGATTTTCGAGGGGAACGAGATTAATGGTGTAACTTTTTCGGGAGCGAAAAAGATGAAGGTATCGGTGACCCATACCCAGAGACTTCGGGAAGTCGCTAAGGACGACATCACCTTCATGGAGGATGACGCAGATGGACTCGTATTACCGCACAACGATGCCTTGGTAATCTCTCTTAATATTTTAGATTTTAAGATTAAACGTGTTTTGGTGGACCTAGGGAGTTCATCCAATATTATCCAGTGGAGAGTGTTGGAACAAGCAAACCTATATTATTTCGGCCACAAAGCTCCTCACCGGGTTTAATTTAGCAAGTGTAACAACTCGAGAGGAAATCCTGCTGCCCACCAATGCCGAAGGGATAATGAAGACGACCCTTTTCGAAGTAGTATACATCAATATTGGTTACAATATAATTCTTGGAAGTCCATGGCTGCACGAGATGAAGGTTGTGCCATCAACATATTATCAACTTCTGAAATTCCCAACTCTGAAGGGAATTAAACAGATAAGAGGAGATCAACCGGCAGCAAGGGAGATGAACGCGATCTCAGATTCCAGTAGCAAAGGGAAGGAGCATGCAACATAACAATTACAGGAGTCGATTTTCAAACAAAGACGATAAAAGCAAGGAGTCATCAGAATCTTATCAGTTACTAAGATATTTTCAGGCAAGAAATAAACGCAACTAAATCCACGGCGGAAGAACATGAGCAAGTCGCATTGTTTGAGAAATTTTTGGAAAGGAAGTTCTACTTGGGGACAGGACTAAAACCCGAGCTCGGGTCAGGATTTATTGAATTTCTTAAATTTAACATTGACTGTTGTTGGCCTGAGTAAGCTTGTTTTGATGATTGACAAAGGAACACATGCATGAACCAGGCCTATGGACAATATACATAGGTGATAGACAGAATCAAGCAAAAGGCTTGTACGTGAATGGGATAAGTATAAGTGGTTATATCTGATATTTCCTGAACGAAAAGGTTGCACATTTGATAAGGAGCATGACTCCTTACTTGAAGAGAACTCTATCCAAGAAAAGGAAAGAGTTAGAAGTTGAAGCTGACTAGAACTCTTCCACCAAGGAAGAGTAAAGCACTAAAACTCTAGTTAATCTTTATTTACTAACTCGATATTTAGCAGTTGTGTTCTCTTTTACAGGTGATGCACACATACTGAAGTTAAGCACGAATTGAGAGCAAAATAACAAGGCACTTTGTGAGCAATTCCTGTGAGATTTAAGAGTGCAATCTGAAGCTACACAAACTAGATTGAAGAACAAGCTCATAAAGAGTTTTGTGTGTCTTTTTTTTTATTTCTAGTTCAATGTGTAGTAGGCATTTTGAATTGTACCTTTCATATTTCTTATAAGCAAATTGTACTAGGTACCTGAGTTGTATCTTTCAAGTTAGAGTTAACTTGAAGTAGTCGCAACAACTTGTGGCGTGTTGCTAAGGGTTAGAGTTAATCCTTAGGTTTGCAAGAGGTTGCAAACTCGAATTGTATTGTTCAAGTTAGAGTTAACTTGAAGCAGTTGCAACAACCTGTGGCTGGTTGCTATAAGGGTTAGAGTTAATCCTTAGGTTTGTAAGAGTTTGCAAACTTTATTGTTGGCTTAGAGTTGTAGTGAAGTGTTTGGAGAAAATCCTACTGGGTAGTAGGTCGTGATTTTTCACCGTTTGAACCGGGTGTTTTCACGTAAAAATACTTGTGTTCTTTACTTTTCGCATTTATTATTTTCGCAATAGTAGTTTAAGGAACACATAGAAGAACCAGGTCCTTCTATAATCTATGCACGCGAAAATTGGACACCACATAAATCACCCCTATCTTATGTGGCATTGAAGTATAAAACATTAATTGGTATTAGAGCAGGTTATCCTTAAAGAGGCTAACACCTTAGGAAAAAATCAAGATGAGTGCACTACCTGAACACTATAAAGAGCAATCCACCACTAGGCCACCACTATTCAATGATCACTATTATTCTTTGTGGAAGGACCTGAGAAGAGATCACTTGCAGATGATTGAGGGATGCTTCAAATGTGGTAAAAAGAACCACATGATAAAAAACTGTCCTATGTGGAAAGTCGAGTGGAAAAAGGAGAAATCTAAAAGAAGGAACAAGTTGATGACAAGAAGAACTACAACAAAAGGTCATCCAAAGCAATGTTCGCTACTTGGAAAGATAGTTCAGATAAGGACACTGATGATAATACTGAACAAGCTCTCGTAGTAATTTGAGAATCTGAAGATGAACCTGATGAAGAATATGAGATAAATTTTCTGGACCTTAAGGATAAAATTAAACTCCTTTCTAAAGATAGACTATTAGAATTGTTGCTGACTTAATTGATGAATATAATAATATAAGTTCTGAAGAAAAAAAAAATAGTTTTCAAAAGAGTGTAAATTTTTAAAAGAAAAATGCAAAAACCTAGAAATACACATTTGTAAAACTGAAAAGGAAAATAATGCTTTGGAGAACCAGGTTTATGCACTTGATATATCTGTCTTAGAACTTAGATCTGAAAATCTGAAATTGGAGTTAGGAATAGGTAAAGAAATAGCTAGTGACACACAACTCTTACCAAAAAAGGATCTAGGAAAGGTAAAAGATGAGTTTTATAAAAGGTATGAACTGGTAAGAATCCTAAATGAGGACTTGACTAAGGTTAAGCATGAGTAAGATAGAACTGGTCCATAAGGATATGTGTGAACCAATGAAGACGATGATCATAAGGTGGTAAGAGATATGTTACTGTGCTTGTTGATGATTACTCTAGATTTACTTGGATACTCTTTTTAATATTTAAATATGAAGCCTTCGACGTGTTCACTTCATTTGTTAGAAAAACTCAGAAACAACTAAGTAATTAACTTGCATCAATTAGGTCTGATCATAATACTGAATTTGAAAATTTTAAATTTGCTGAATTTTATGATGAGCATGACATAGATCATAATTTTTCTGTTCCTAGGACTCCACAAAAATATGGAGTAGTTGAAAGAAGGAATAGGGAATTGAAGGAAATGGTTAGGACTATGCTACTTGCTAGTAAATTGCGGCATAGCTTCTGGGAGAAGCTGTGAACACTGCATGCTGTATCATAATAGGTGCATCACTAGATCTCTAGTTGAGAAGACTCCCTATGAGTTACTTAAAGGGAGAAAGCCAAATATCCCACCTTAGGGCATTTGGATGCAAGTGCTTTGTGCATAATAATGGAAAGAATTCCCTAGGTAAGTTTGATCCCAGAAGTGATGAGGGAGTATTTTTGGGATATTCTTCACATAGTAAAGCTTATAAGATTTATAACAAAAGAACTATGTGTGTAGAAGAAAATGTATATGTGGTTTTTGATGAAACTAACATTCTTTCTGTAAGGTAGGAACATAATGATGAAGCAATTGGGCTGGAAAGAAAATTAAATAAAACCACAGCCCAGACTAAAACTGCACCAGAGGAAGGAACAAGTGATGGAACGGGTCTTTCCATCCAGGGCAACCTGACAGGGGGAACTGAATAGAGAGGAATTGATCCTCAAACCTCGAAGGAATCTGTCTACGAACATATTCCTTAACAACAAAATGGGAAAGGAACATCCAAAGAAATTAACACTCCTATAGCAATATCCACAAATTTGGATATGGATGAACCTGGTTCATCTATTGATCAGAAGATGTATATGGGCATGATTAGGTCTTTGTTATATCTCACGGCTAGTAGACCTGACATTGTTTTCACTGTAGGCCATTGTACTAAATTTTAGGCAAATCCAAAGAAGTCTCACTTAACTGTTGTCAAGAGGATCTTGATATACCTAAAAGGCACCACTGATCTCTGCCTATGGCATCAAAAAATTAGTAATTTCAACTTAGTGAGATATGTTTATGCTGATTATATAGGTTTTCTTATGGATAGAAAGAGCGCTTCAGGTATTGCATCCTTTTTTGGCTCATGTCTTGTGTCTTGGGCCACCAAAAAGCAAAATTTTATGACCTTGTCTACTGTTAAAACTGAGTATGTGATTGCTGCCTCATGTTATGCTCAATTGTTATGGATTAAACAACAATTAATGGACTTTGAAATTGATATAGGTTGTATCCCATCTTTTGTGATACACCAGTGTAACCAGTATGACCAAGAACCCCGTCCATCACAAAAGAACTAAGCACATAGATGTTAGACATCATATTCTGGGGGATAACTTTGAAAAGGGTTTGATCATTGTGGAATTTTGTACTACTGATAAGTAAATAGTTGACATATTTACAAAAGCTTTGAGTAGGGATCACTTTGAAAGGACCATGTTAGAATTAGGGATGATTAAGATCACCTAAAAGAAACCGGTTCTAACTCAATTGTTAGTTAGATAATTTGTGAATTTTGTAAATAATTAGATTAGATATTGCTCAATCTCATGCTTTTATTAATATACTCTTTTTCCATGTGCTAAAATGTCTCACTAATGACTAATGATATTAGCCTTATTTTCTTGGAAAAAATCAATCTTACACAAGAGAACTTTTAGTGAAGACCTAGTTCATCGAGTTTGTAAGGTATGTATTCTACACTCCACATAATTTGAAATAACTGCATATGGATCACGAACTGAAAAGAGTCCCACTTTATCCTAAGCTACTTTTGAACCATTTAGTTACTAACGAACCAATTTCATTAAAAGTCTCACACACCATAATTGCTGAAATATTTGGGAAAGAGTCGAACGTCTTTTCAAACTAAAACTTCCAATGTGATTAGACTTCTAGACTTCAAAAACGTGTCAGTACACACTCAACCATTCTCTTTTTAAATTGATCTGACCTTACCCTCTTATATCAAATCTTTTTGAAAGATCAAAATCTCCCAAACCTTAAAACTCTCTCCATTTATCTGAAGTTTCTGGACTGATCAAATGGAAATATCCATGAGAATCCCAAAAACTCTGAAAACCCTTCCTCACCACCCAAAGAACCTTCACCCACACTTTCAACCACCCAATACCCCCAAAAAAGCATATCAAAATAATTGCATGAAAAACAGTAGCAAGCAAAGAACAAGTAAAGAAATTGAATGATAAGCTACAAGCCAGTCAAGTAGAAGAACCACAAAATTCTTATGATCTCGCGTGCGACTGAGCGGGAAGAACCAGTTTCATCTGAAACTAAACAGGTAACTTTTGGGCTAAAAGCTTCTGATGTTGCTTCTAAAATTGCTGAGAGTCTCGAAAATAGATTTGTGTTTGTTGGTTCGATTGTTGGGACTAAAAAATTGGTGGTAAAAATTAAAAAGGAAAAAGAAAATGAGAGTGAGGGTGTTGATGCATATGTGAGAGGAAGGGAAGAAGAAAGAGTGGTTGGATCTAGTTCGCCCACTCTTGTTGGTTTGAATGAAGAAACATGTGCAATGGTGGTTTGGAGTGAAGAGATTAGTGATATTAAGGAGATAATGAATGAAAGTATGAGAATAGAATCACAATATATATGCGATGGTTCTGGTGATAGAAAAGCAGCAGATGGGCTGGTTAGATTAAGGAAACGGTTTCATGAACTAGTTCATTATCTTGCTAAAATAGACAAGAGTCCCAATTTTCTGTAAAAAGGTGTCAGATAGTTACAATCAAAAGAAGAAGAGCAAAGTTAGAAAAACTGCAGGAAAGGGTATGGGTGGTACTAAGAGAAAGAAGGCTTCTTCTATCACTGTAGCAAATCCTCCCACAAGAGGATGAACTACAAGGATCCAGAAGAAACAGAGTAAGGCGAATGTAAAAAGGCTTAACTGAGAGTGCCAAGAAAATCGCTTCGAAAGAAAAAAGCCGGTAAGCCAAATGGAGTAGTCCAGATTGAGGAGATGAACCTGGTTCATGAGGATGAAGATAAAGATGTGGAAGTAACTACATCTAGTGCCAAAAAGAGAAAGATTTCTCAAGAAACAAAGGTTGTGGCAGAGGGTTTAGTTGTGATTAAAATAATCACATCTACCAAAAAGAGTAGAAAGACTGAAATAGTGGAAGAAAATGGTTAAGGATATTGAGATTGAACGATTAAAGACTAAATTGGCTGAAATATAGGCTGAGAGAGATTATCTCAAGTGTGAGCTTGCAAAGTAAAAGGAGAAGAATGGTGGTATTTTTCAAGATATGATGAAGCTACTTCAAGCCAAGAACCAAGAACCTGGTCCTTCCTAGTCCTAAATCCTTCCTAGCCCAGTTGTAACCAGTGACCCAAGTGAGATTTCTCTATTTTTTTGCTCATGGTTCTATGGTTTTATTTCCTCTTATGCCTTGCGGTAGGATCTTATCAATCAATGAAATTCACCGTGTTTGCTCTAAATGTTTGTTGATATTTCTTAGATGTCTAATATCCATATATTCAAAAAGAGAAAATTGAATCCATGATTGCATTTGAAGTAGCCCTAGTGGCCATGAGTGATATCTGTTAAAATCTGGTTACTTAACTTAATTATGCAACTTTTCGATGATGCCAAAAGGGGGAAGATAAGATGTGCTTTTGCTTTGGACAGTGATGTTTATAACCTAATGAACCCGGTCCCTAATAATTTGTGCTTTAAATTGGAAAGTGTTCTAACAGTATATTGATGTTGAGCTGAGTTGAAACAGGTTTCATGCTTATGAAAAGCATGAAGTTTGTCATCATAAAAAAGGAAAAATTTGTTGGCCTGAGTAAGCTTGTTTAGATGATTAACAAAGGAACACATGCATGAACCAGGTCCATGGACAGTGTACACAGGTGACAGACAGAATCAAAAGAAAGGCTTGCACGTGAAAGGGATAAATATAAGTGGTTATATCTGATATTCCATGAACGAAAAGGTTGCATATTTGATAAGGAGCAAGACTCCTTACTTGAAGAGAACTCTATCCAAGATAAGGGAAGATTTAGAAGTTGAAGTTGACTAGAAATCTTCCACCAAGGAAGAGTAAATAATATTTATTTACTAACTCTCTCTATATTAGTTGTGTTCTCTTTTACAGGTGATGCACACATACTGAAGTTAAGCACAAATTGAGAGCAAAATAACAGGCATTTTGTGAGCAATTCCTGTGAGATTTAAGAGTGCGATCCTGAAGCTACACGAACGAGATTGAAGAAACATCTCCATAAAGAGTTTTATGTGTCTTTCTTTATTTCCAGTTCAAAGTGTAGTAGACGTTTTGAGTTGTACCTTTCAGCTTTCTTATAAGCAAATTGTACTAGGTACCTGAGTTGTATCTTTCAAGTTAGAGTAAATTTTAAGTAGTTGCAATAGCTTGTGGCGTGTTGCTATAAGGGTTAGAGTTAATCCTTACGTTTGCAAGAGGTTGTAAACTGGAGTTGTATTATTCAAGTTAGCGTTAACTTGAAGTAGTCGCAACAACCTATGGATGGTTGCTGTAAGGGTTAGAGTTAATACTTAGGTTTGCAAGAGTTTGTAAACTTTGTTGTTGGCTCAGAGTTGTAGTGAAGTGTTTGGAGAAAATCCTATTTGGTAGTAGGTCATGATTTTTTCACCTTTTGAGCTGGGTATTTTCCACGTAAAAATACTTGTGTTCTTTACTTTTTTGCATTTGTTATTTTCGCAATAGTAGTTTAAGGAACACATAGAAGAACCACGTCCTTCTATAATCTGTGTACGTGAAAATTGGACACCACAAAAATCACCCCCCATCTTGTGTGGCATTGAAGTATAAAACATCAACTGTTTTACATAGTCACATGCAGATATGACAAGTATTCCGCTAGAAGTGGACGTGCACAAGTTAAGCTTGGATCTTAACATCCCTACAGTAAGGCACCCTATTGCCAAGGTCAGAAACAAATTCGTCAAAAAAGGTAACTTGATTGCTTGATATCGGTTCAATTCAAAAGGTAAATTATCCTAACTAGCTAGCTAACATAGTAGTTGTACCAAAAAGAATAACAAATTTTGCATGTGCATAGATTATAAGGATTTGATAAGGCGTGCGCAAAATACTCGTTCCCATTGCCAAACCTCATCGATCCAGAATATCAGAGCATTGGTTGTGCATCTTTTCTTTAGGAATCATGTTTTCCTCTCCATTATACTCTTTGCTTGTAATATCTGATGCCGTTGTTCACGAAACCTAAATAAAAATAAAAATTTAATTTACTCGCGTGTATCATATTCGTATCTAAAGATGATGAAAAGGACGACACATCCAATAGAATGTTCTGGGGTGTATGCAATACAAAGGTGAATAGCAGCACACTAGGAACTAAACTCAGACAAATTGGCGGGTCTTAAGTTTGTTCGTCGTAGTGTAAATTTCAGATAATCGAGTTTGAATTTATCCTGTTGCAGTGTTAACTTCAGACAATATACAGTTCATACTTCAACCAATCACATCTTAAGTTTGTTACAGTACAAAACTTTGAACAATTGTTACTGAAGTTCTTCTTTGGCAGTGCAAACTACATTTGTGTCTGAAGTTGGGTTGATAAATTGGGTACTACCAAGCTTATGAACTTCCGACTATCGAGTCTAAAGTTAGCCTATTGTAGTGCAAAATTGATGTTAGGTTTAATAATTTAAGGATCGCCAAGCTTATGAACTTCAAACAATTGAGTCTGAAGTTAGCCCTTTGTAGTGCAAACTTCAGACAATTCGCACTTCAAACTTCTGACATTTGGGTTTGAAGTTAAGTTTGATAACTTAGGGACCGCCAAGCTTATGAACTGGACAAGGTATCATTTGATTTCTGTTTGTGCAAGTGTATTATTTCAGTTCTCTCAAACCCACATGTAGATTCTATTAGAAGTTAGGAAGGTAGAAGTTAGTTATTATTGGGGGCCTTAATATAATTACCAGAAGTTGAGGGTCTCTTTTATTATTTTGGTTTTCCTAATTAGTTATATATACAGAGTTAGTTAGTACAATAATAATCAGTTGGAAAATTTCCCAATTTCCTTTTCTTCTTCCTCACGCTCATGATGCTCTCTAATGGTATTTTGACATGGTATCAGAGCCATGGAGACTGATCCGTGAGATTGTGAAATTTCTCCAACTAGTTGACTGTTTAATTCAATTCACTCAATGTTTGCTTCAAATCATTTTTTTAAGTTTGAGAAAAATCGCTCTAGAACTGGTGCGTTAATGAAGACGGAGAAAATCGATCATACGCATCCACGTTTTCTTCAACCTTCAGACACGCTTGGATTGATTCTAATTCTAATTCATCTTACAGGATCAGAGAACTATGGATTGTGGAGCAGATCGATGCGTCTTGCTCTCAAAGCTAAGCGAAAGCTAGGGTTTGTAACAAGAGCTTGTGCCAAGGAATCGTTCCAGGAAAATCTCCATGAGGAATGGGAAACTTGCAATGCGATAGTGCACAGCTGGATTATGAACTCTGTTTCGAAGGATTTGCTTAGTGGGATCATTTATGCATCAGATGCATATGCAGTTTGGGAAGACCTACATAAGTGATTTGATAAGGTAAATCAAGTGCATATTTTTCAATTACACAGAGCTATTTCAAGATTATCTCAAGGAGCAGATTCTGTAGCTGTGTATTTTACCAAATTGAATGAGCTATGAGCAAAGTATAATGTATTGGTACCATATCTGAACTGTGGTTGTCCAAAATATAAAGAACATATGACTCATTTATAGCAACAAAGAGTTGTGCAGTTCCTAGATGGACTAAATGATACATATGATTAGGCTCGTAGAAAAATTCTAATGAAAACCACTGAACCCACACTTAATCATGCTTATGCGCTTATAACACAGGATGAGAGTCAGCAATGTGTAGGAGTGATAAGTCATAAGACAGATCCCTCAGCCATGCAAGCAGGGAGAGGTCAAGGATTTCGTGGAAGAAAACCATATCTGAAATGTGTACACTATCATATGAGAGGGCATACAAAGGAAAATTGCTACAAGATAGTAGGATACCCTGAAGATTTCAGAAGAAGGAAAGTTTTTCATCCTAAGGGGATTCTAACTGCTGCAAATCATGTGGAAGGTTCTATGAATCATGAAGAAGGATATGTGGCTCAAAGCTCACAAGGAGTATCAGGAGTATCACAGTCTAAATGAGGAGATCACTTTTTCACAGAAGCACAGTACCAGCAGATCCTAGACTTGCTGAACAAAGACTCACCACCAAGTGGTATTAAGACTCAAAATCAAGCAACTGCTGCAGGTATGATCACTGCATTATCTTCTAGTATGCATATTTCAAACAAAAGGAATGATGATTGGATTGTAGATTCAGGAGCAACACATCCCATATCATCTGCTTTAGATTTAATGAGTGGTGTAAGAAGAGTAGATGACATGATACAAGATAAAGTAACATTGCCAAATGATGTGACTATAAAAATTGAGCATCTGGGAAGTTCATATTTGTCAGATTTTGATAAGCTGGAGAATGTTCTACATGTTCCTGATTTTAAGTTTAATCTAATGTCAGTGTCCAAGCTAACTAGAGATCTAAAATATGCTGCCACCTTTTTATTGTCACGACCCTAAACCCGAACCCAGTCGTGATGGTAGACAAGGCCAGCCGACACATTCCCATTCCAATTTTAAGCAAATAAAATAACAAGTATTAAGTCTTAAACATAATAAAATCCCAAAATAAGCAGTGAACATTACAGTTTGCGGAAACAAGACCAACACAGCCTGATACTGGGGTGTCACCATTCATGAGCATCTATCAATATACTACAAATTTGAAGTGTCTACAAAGCTATTACGGAATAATTGAAAGAGAAAGAAATGAGATAAAGGGGGAGAAGCACGGGGCTGCGGATGCCAAACAGCTACCTCGTGAACTCCGAAATCTGCCGGGAGCTCTCAACCCTCGCAAGCAGGTTCAACAACACCTAAATCTGCACACTGGGTGCAGGGAGTAAAGTGATTACTCCAACTCAGTGAGTAATAATCATAAATAAAGACTGAGAAATATGAAATCACGCAAGGCACATAACATGCAATAAAGAAACAGTAAAAGCCAGTAGAAACAATGAAGCAGTAAAGAGGTGTAAAGTCACTGAGTTCAGTTTAAACTTCATAAAAATGCGTTTTTAACAATTAAGCAAGTAAATGATAGGCAAATAAGAAAGATAAACACATAAAGGATCGCCCCTTGGGCACAATGTCAACAAATCCGCCCCTCGGGCAAAATCTCAGAATAATACCAGCCCCTCGGGCTATATCTCACATCACAATGGGTACTCACGCTCACTAGGGGTGTGCAGACTCATGGAGGGGCCCCTTACAGCCCAAGCGCAATATAAAGCCATCTCGTGGCATCATCATTAGGCTCTCAACCTCATATCAACATGCCACCTCGTGGCGTACAACTCTCAGGACCTCGGCCTCATAATCATAATTAGTATTTCCTCACAACATAAGCTCTCGGCCTTACTCAGTCAGAATCACATAGCCACTCAGGCAATAGTAAAATATGGTGCTCGATCCAAAATATCATTTAAGTATTAAAGTAGAGTAGGCATGGCTGAGTGATGAAACAGTAGAATATAGCATGACTGAGTACAAGTATAACTGAGTGCAAGTATAAAGTCAAAACAGTGAGAAAATATCAGTAAAAATCTCCTAAGGGTTCAAATAGTTGGCACGAGACCCAAGTATGACATCCAGCCCAAAACATGATGATAGCAAATAGTTTTCAGTCAAATACGCGGTAAAAATAGTTATTCGGGATGGACTAAGTCACAATCCCCAATAGTGCACGACCCCACACTCATCATCTAGCGTGTGCGTCACCTCAATATAGCACAACGATGTGCAATCCGGGGTTTCATACCCTCAGGACGTCATTTACAATCATTACTCACTTCTACCCGGTTCAAATCTCTAGCTCGCGATGCCTTTGCTCCTTGAATCGGCCTCCGAATGCTCGAAATCTAACCAAAATCAGTGCAAAACTATCAAAATATGCTAAGGGAATAAAGCCCACTCGAAAGAAATCAAATTACAACACAAATCCCGAAATTGGTCAAATCCGACCCCCGGGCCCACGTCTCTAATTCCGATAAAATTTACATCAATGGACTCCTTATCATTCCCCGAGTTCATTGATACCAAAAGCATCAAAATCCAACCACAAACGACCCCTTAAATCCCAAATTTTAGGTCTCCAATTTCAAGCCCTAGTCTTCAATTTTTGGCTTAATTTCCATGATTAATTAGGTAGAATTTACATAAGAATCGAGTATTAAGTCCATGAATCTTACCTCTAAGTGTTTACCCTTGAATCCCTCTTCAATTCTCTTCAAAAATCTCCAAAATCGCTCAAAAATGATGGAAATAAACCCCAAAATCGCGGACAAGACGACTATTTAAACATTCTGCCCAGGCCTCAATTCCTTCTTCGTGAATGCGGTCAACGCCTCGCGTTCGCGAAGCACAAACCAACTTTGACAAAAAAAAATCCTCTACACGAACGCGACCAGCCACTCGTGAATGCGATGGCTCCTCAGCTTGACCCTTCGCGATTGTGCTACCTCTCTTGCGAACGCGATGACCAAAACACCTTGAACCTAGCAGCCCAATCTCCTCTACGCGAACGCGCTCCCCTTCTCGCGAGCGCGATGCATAATCATCCAGCCATTCGCGAATGCAGAGCCTTCCTCACGAACGTGAAGGCTAAAATCTCAACCTTCACCAGCTAACCCTTCGCGAACGTGAGGACCTACTCACGAACGCGAAGGTCTAATTTCTCTGCAACACTCAGCAGTTTTTCTACAATTCATAACAACAAGAAATGGTCCGAATGATCCGTTTAATCACCCGAGGCCCTTGGGACCTCAACCAAACATGCCAACATATCCCATAACATCATTCAAACTTGTTCCAACCTTCGGAACGCTCAAAACAACATCAAAACACCAAATTCACATCGGATTCAAGCCTAAGAATTCCAAAATCTTCCAAATTACGCTTTTAATAAAAAACCCAACCAAACCACGTCCGAATGACCTGAAAATTTGCACACACATCCCAAATGACACAACAGAACTAATGAAACTCTCGGAATTCCATTCCGACCCCTATATCAAAATCTCACCTATCAATCGGAAAACGCCAAAAATCCAATTTCGCCAATTCAAGCCTAAATCTACTACGAACCTCCAAAACACATTCTGATCATGCTCCTAAGTCCCAAATCACCTCCCGAAGCTATCCAAGCCATCGTAACTCACATCTGATCCCTCTAACACATAAGTCAACATCCGGTTGACTTTTCCAACTTAAGCTTCCTCAAAAGAGACTAAGTGTCTCAAACCTTACCAAATCCTTTTCGAACCCAAGCCAACCAACCCGATTACATATATACCGATAGACAAAGCAATAAAAAGCAGAAATGGGGGGAAACAGAGCAGCAACTCATGAGGCGACTGGCTGGGTTGTCACATTTACCCACACTATATGTGTTTCAGGACCTTTACAATGGCAGGTAAAGGCGATTGGTAAAGACGATGAAGGTTTGTATATATAGAAAGGAAGAGGAATCAGACTTTTAGCAACTAATATGGATGCGAAAGGTTCAAGTGGTGAAATAGCATGCTTGTGGCATGAGAGATTAGGCCATACTTTTGTTCCTTTTATGCATCATGTTTCCTTTTTGCATAATAAAGTAGATGATGATGATATGCAGAATAACTGTATTGTTTGCCCTTTAGCTAAACAGTCTAGACTTAACTTTTCTAATAGTGAAAAAAGGAGTACTAGAGCTTTTGAATTGGTTCACATGGATGTATGTGGACCATATAAGAAGAGCACTCATGATAAGAAGCATTACTTTCTTTCAATTGAAGATGACTTTTCTAGAGCAACTTGGATTTTCTTGATGCAGTTTAAGAATGAAACAATTGTTTTCCTGAATCAATTTGTTTACATGATTAAAATACAGTTTGACACTTCTATCAAGGTCTTGAGAACAGACAATGGTAAGGAATTTTTCAACACACAGTGGAATGAGTTCTTGTTGTCACATGGGATTATTCACCAAAGTAGTTGTGTGTATACATCCCAGCAGAATGGGGTAGCTGAAAGGAAATACAGACATATATTAAATACTATCAGGGACTTAAAGTTTCAAAGTCATGTTCCAGACATATGGGGGGAGTGTGTACAAACTGTTGTTTACATAATTAACAAATTGCCTACCAAAAAATTGAATGGAAAAAGTTCTTATGGAATGATGCAAGGTAGAGAGCCCTCAATAGCACATCTAAGAGTATTTGGATGTATATGCTATGCCACTAATTTGGTAATAGATGATAAGTTTATTGCCAGAGCAAGAAAAGTTGTTCACATGTGATATTTAACTACTCAAAAGGGCTATAGATTATATGATCTAACTACTAGAACCTTCTTCATTAGCAGGGATGTATCTTCCAGGGAGAATGAATTTCCATTTAGGAAACTAGAACAACAACATCTATTCACACTAAATGACTTTGGTGCTAGTTTTTTGGAGACAGAATTGCAGGTTCAAACAGGTGGACTACCAAAGGTGACCAATCTTGAGGAACCATTTCAGGTCCCTAATACAGCAGAAACAACAAGTACCAGTTCACCAGTAGAGGGAGGCAATAATGGAGATCATGATGCAGCACCACCAGTAGAAGATTTGGAAGAATCATTGGTACCAAATGAAGATCATGGTGTTGCACCACCAGAA
The DNA here is from genome assembly GCF_000715075.1 of Nicotiana tabacum. Lineage (NCBI taxonomy): Eukaryota > Viridiplantae > Streptophyta > Magnoliopsida > Solanales > Solanaceae > Nicotiana > Nicotiana tabacum. Next base: position 99,495,666 of record NC_134084.1, on the reverse strand, counting down.
CAGGAGATAGAAACAGATGTATCTCCAAATACACATGGTGTACTGAACAATGTTGAAGATATGCATGCTGATTCACCTATTCAAGGTTACAAGATGGTGTCCTGAAGATGCTCAGGATGTGCAAGATGCACCTATGAATGAGTCTGGTTCTAATGCACCAACTAGACAGTCACTCAGGGGCAAAAATCTACATATATGGCAAAGGGACTACGTACTACAGCCATAAAAAGTCCCCAAAATGCAACTATCCAATCTCAAACTTTCCGTCTTATGAGAAGATATCCTCAAAGTACAGAAGTTATGTATCAGTTTTTTTAGTCTTGAATGAGCCTTATAACTTCAAGGAAGCTATAAAGGATGAGAGATGGATCACAACCATGAAACATGAGATATAAGCATTAGAAGATAACAAGACTTGGGAGGTTGTTAACTTACAACCAGGAAAAAATTTTATTGGGTCCAAGTGGGTGTACAAAATAAAGTACCAAGCTAATGGAGAAGTTGAAAGATTCAAGGCATGACTAGTGGTAAAGGGATACAATCAACAAGAGGGATTAGACTATCATGAGACTTTTTCACCAGTTGCAAAGATGGTGACTATTATATCTATGATCGCCCTTGCAGCCTCAAAAGATTGGTCCTTGTATCAAATGGATGTCTTTAATGCTTTCCTTCAAGGAGACCTATTTGAAGAAGTATACATGGATTTGCCACAGGGTTTCCAAAGGCAGGGGGAGCAAAAGATGTGTAGGTTGCTTAAGTCTTTATATGGTCTCAAGCAAGCATCAAGGCAATATAATTTGAAACTTACAGAAGTATTGGTGGGAGCAGGTTTCATACAGAGTACTCATGACTATTCTATGTTCACCAAGAAGTCAGGCAAGGATATTGTCATCATTCTCATCTATGATGATGACTTGGTACTGACTGGAAGCAATAAGGACTAGATTGATGAATCTAAGGCAGCTCTACATCAACAATTTAAACTCAAAGACCTAGGAGAATTGAGGTATTTCTTAGGCATTGAGGTATTGATATCCAATCATGGAATATTGCTTAATCAAAGAAAATACACCTTAGAGCTCATCTCTGAGCTGGGCTTAAGTGGTGTCAAGCGAGCATTAACACCACTTGAAGTCAATCAGAAGCTCACCACAGTAGAATATGACAAAGCCAATAGAGTAGAAAGTGCAGATCCTTTGACAAATGCAAATAGCTATCAAAATTAATAGGGAAATCCTCTACCTGATATCACTAGACCAGATATCAGCTATGCAATGCAGACTTTAAGTCAATTTATGCAACTGCCTAAGAAGTCACATATGGAGGCTGCATTTAGAGTGATCAGATACTTGAAATCTACACCAGGAATGGGAGTTCTATTGAAACGAGGACATATTGATACATTGACAGTGTTTGTGACTCTGACTGGGCAGCTTGTCTAATGACAAGGAGATCTGTTAGTGGATATACAGTTAAACTTGGTGATTCTTTGATTTCATGAAAATCAAAGAAGCAACACACTGTCTCACGAAGCAGTGCTGAAGCACAATATCGCAGCATGGCATCAACAATTTCAGAAATAGTGTGGTTGTTGGGGCTGTTTTCAGAGTTGGGAGTGTGTATTCTTAAGCCTGTCACATTGTTCTGTGATAGTAAAGCAGCGATGCAAATAGCTACAAATCTTATATTCCATGAGCAGACCAAACACATAGAGATAGACTGTCATTTTGTTCGTGAACATATCAAAGAAGGTGTCTTTGTTACTCAATATGTTTCTACTAAAGATCAACAAGTAGATCTCTTCATCAAAGGGTTATCATCTGTACAACATCGGTTCTTACTACACAAGCAGGGAATGTTGAACATTCTCCACCCTCCAGCTTGAGGGGGAGTATTAGAAGTTAGGAAGTTAGAAGTTAGTTATTATTGGGGGCCTTAATATAATTACTAGAAGTTGGGGGTCTCTTTTATTATTTTTGGTTTTTCTAATTAGTTGTATATACAGAGTTAGTTAGTACAGTAATAATGAGTTGGAAAATTTCCCAATTTCCTTTTCTTCTTCCTATGCTCTCTGATGGCTGAATTTTGACAGTTTCTTTAAAGATTAAATAGTTCCTGACCTGTTTGACTCCATAACGGGTTGATGCTATTTTCGTGGAAATTCATCCACCTCTGTAACCATTGAATGTTGTAAAATTCTATCATATTGAAACAGTCACTTGTTGTGGTTTTAGTTTCAGTGTTAGATCTTATTGCATATTGCTTCATTTCCTCATTGCCTCGAATCATGATGTACCTGCTACGTTGCTTTTGATAAAGTTAATTGATGGGAAACTACTTGCATTATTTGATAGCCCCAACAAAGCACGTAGAATTTGCCAACCTTAGACATACATGTCTGAAGTTAATTAGGCTTTGGCAAGACAACTTAGGTCTGAAGTTTTAAAATTTTAGACTTGTGAGCCTGAAGTTTGTGTTAGGATCGAAAACATCAGGTGTCATGCGGAAGCTAGCAAAACAAATTTTGAATAACGATAAATCATACAACAAAGAGAAATCTACCAAAAGAGACACAAACATATAGCGTGGTTTGGTCAACTGACGTACATCCATGACGGAGATGAGCAATCCACTATATAAAAGAGAGTACAAAATATCGAGAGAACAACCTCACGAAGAGGCAAACACAAGTGACACACTAACACTTGTCCCGTAAAGTTCTCCCCCTAAACACGACTCTCAAACCCCATATGGCTACATTGTGGATGCTACTGAATGAGAAGGACGGGTCTTTAATTTATAGAACTCCAAACTTTTTCCTACAAGAAAAGGGACTAGCCAAATATGAGAGATTTATAATTTCCTTCTACAAGAAGGAAAACCCAATTATGGTAAACATGTTGCCCTTTCTTTCAAAAGATAGGAAAACCAATTATGGTAAAAAAATTAGAACAACACCTAACAATTCTCTCCCTTGGCCTAAATTTTCTGACAAAACAAACTTGATCCACCTTCTTCTCATAGCCTTCAACAGGTCACATCTCCAAATCTCCACCACAAAGTTTTTCTCAACGTGCATAGCACACCAATCAAATTTCTCAGACAAAAATTACAATTATCGTCAAATATGTTGCAACTAGACCTAAACCCACCAAGATGAACCTATCTTGATTCTCGCTCTGATACCACTTGTTAAGATCGAAAAAATCAGGTGTCATGCGGAAGCTAGCAAAACAAACCTTAAATAACGATAAATCAAGAGAAATCTACCAAAAAGAGGGCACAAGCATATAACATTTCGCACTTCTGCTAGGTTACTTTTCATACTCATCACTTTTGTTACGTTATTTGCACACGCTTTCTATTTGTTCTGTTTATTATATATTATACAAATATGGTATCTTGCATTATAACAATCTTATGATTGTGCTTTACTTTGCTGATGTAATCCATTGTTTCCATGGTAAGAACTAAGAACTGGTTTTTTCAGTATGAAAGATATTGCACAAAGCGTGCATGAGTATTTACAAATTTAATCCAACATTCACATCAGTGTTCTATCTATAACATTACGGATTCTAATATGTCTCATCCGGATTCTGTATCACTATTTAATTCCTCTATACAGCAAAAAGAACCACAGCAGGAAAAATATATAGAGAAATGTCCGTGTAAAATAGCACAAAGTGGAGGGGTTGGCTTCTTTCTTTATGGTATATCTTCTTCTGGTGTCTTGTCGTGATGGTTGTTCTTTTATTTGTAGCGTGAAGTAATCCTTTGCTCATATGATATTCTGGCTTCAAGTAGAAAAAATATAGTTTATCTTCTCTAATTCGACACCCTTGCTTTCAACCTGATGTTAGTTTAGTTCAGCTACTCGACATCCATTAAACGCTACACTGATGGCTATAAATGAGGCAGTACAAGGATCAGATGACATAATGGTAGACAGTTCTGTAGCAGGTTTCATGTGTCTGTGGACAATGATCAGAAGTGTGATAGTAGTTCTACATCATGCAAACCTATCACAGAAAAACCTGCAAATCGAGTGTCAGTTTCTGGAAAGCAAATCCCATATAGAGCTTCTTGCAATTCTACAGATCATGGGGACAACTTTCAACAAAGTAGAAGAATGCCGTTCATGTTGTTTTATTAACCCTTCATTTTTTTTTTTTTTTTTTTTTTTTTTTTTTTTTTTTTTTTACATGTATGTGACTATTATGTAAGTATATTCTGATATGCATATGTCCATAGTTTGGGTTAGGATTTATTTTTGTGAAGTGTCTTTTCCTTTATTTCGATTACTGCTCGGTAATTCTTAGAATTTAGCTGACTGTTTTAAATTTTATTAACAACTAAAATTCTTTTGTTTGTAAATAAAGTCGACTTAATTGAATAGAATGAAGTTTTATGTAATATTGACATATATTCCGGTAAATTTATAATTTTATAATCTTTACTTACTTACACATCATCATATATTAGAAATATTAATAAATTTTACAAAATTATTGATTATATTGGAAAAGACTTCATAAAAAAAAAAGATTCTAAAAAATGAAGGGCCTTCGGCCTGCTTAAGGCTAGGTTGGAGTAAAAATTGCACGGGGCGCCCTATTTGGGCGCCCCTTTTTAACCTGTAGCCGCTTTGTCTTTCTGTTTGTATTCGTACCCGTTTTTTTGTTAAAAGCCATTTGAAAAGACTATTTTGCCATTCTTTATTAAAAGACTACTTTCTCTCCAAGTATACGCTAGTCCTCTACTGTCTCTGTCTCTCTCTCCCGTTATTCGCGTTTTTTTGATTTGCTCTTCTCTGAAATCAAAGGGTTTTCGTCGTTGTATCGGATTTTCAACTGCTAGTCGTCGTTGTTCCCACATTACGATTTAATCACAGGTACATTGCATTAACTTTCTGGGTTTTATTTTACGATTTAATTTCTGATTTTGGGTTTGATAGTCATATATTTATGATAGGGTTTAGTTTGATAAGTTCATTAGTTTTACTTTTACGTTTGTATTTTTAGGTTTTTTTGGACGAGTGTTTATGTTGTTAATGAAAATTCTATAAATTCTTCTGTGATTAGATATTCAAATTTTTAAAAAATTTCAGAGTTAAACAGATGATAATGATACCTTAGATAGGAGCTGAAGTTTTTTTTCATGTTTTGGCATTATTTTTGATTTTGAATTTGTGTTTTTGTTTTTTTGCTGAATGTTTTGTGCTTGTATGGAGAACCAGAATTAAGTTTTTGTGTTTGTAACTAGTGAATTCCATCTTTAGGAGCTGAAGTTTTTTGTGTTTGTAACTGGTGAAGTCCAGCTTTAGGAGATGAAGTTTATGTGTTTGTTACTGGTGAACTTCAGCTCTAGAGCTGAAGTTTTTGTTTTATACCTGTCGAACTTCAGCTCTAGAGTTGAAGTTTTTTTTTTTGTAACTGTCGAACTTCAGCTCTAGAGCTGAAGTTTTTGTTTTATACCTGTCGAACTTCAGCTCTTTGTTTTACACTTGTCGAACTTAAGCCTTCTTAGGTGTTGAAGTTTTAAATGATCTTTTTGATAATATCATGATGTTATTATTTGTATCTTTTACTTTTTTGGACAGATGGCTCCTAAAGCACTAAAGATCCTAAAGCACCTAAAGATCCTAAAGTAGCTAAAGAAGGCAAAGCACCTAAAAAACCTAGACTACCTGTAATAGCACCAGGTCCTTATGTCCCTGAGCCTCCACCTACAGTACCAGGACAAAAATATTTTGAGTTTATAGAATGGTTTAACTCTAAGGGTTACTGGAAGGGGAACCATGATTTGAAGAGTTTAATTGCAAATTTCTTGACTCCTGCACAAAGGGATAAGCTTAATAATGGTGCATTTAGATACATTATTGCTATGGAGAATTTCAAATGCAACATGAAGTTGGTTCATTGTCTGTGTCTTTCTCGAATATTCACGAATGGTCGAGACTCCATTAGTTTCAAGATTTTTGGGCATGATGTTTCCTTCACCCTTGAAAACTTTCACATTATGTGTGGTTTGCGGATCACAACACATAATATTGAAAATCCATTGAATCGAGAGGGCACTATTCTGAAGCGCTATTTTGGTAAGTCCAAGGGTGTGAGTTTGAAGGATATTCGAACATTTATGGATTGCAATGTAATTCCAAAGAATGCTATGAATCATGCACACATATGCGAGAGTGATGATGATGCAATTAAGCTTATGGAATTCTTATTGTAGAGTCTATTCTGTTTGGGAAAAATACCGAGTCATGTGTGATTGAGGAATATGCATCTATCGTTGAAGACAAGAAGCTTTGTGCTGAATATCCTTGGGGTAATGTGGCTTATGAGAAGCTCATTTATTCACTGAAACATGCATTGGACAAGCAGAACAAACATCATGCAACTGAGTATAAACTTACTGGATTTCCATATCTGTTATGTGTTTGGTTCTATGAGCGCTTCCCAGATGTTCGGGAGAAGTATGTAGCAGAGGATGAGTACCTTGATATGCCTCAGGTCCCCAGGATGTTATGTTATGTATGCGTGGGAGAGCCTAAATATCCCGAACTTTATTATATGTTCAAAACTCATGAAGTAAGTTATTTTTTATTTATTTTTGTATTTGTGTTAATATGCTGATGTATTAGTTTTTTTCTCCTCATAATATACCTTTTTTGTATTAAACAGAGATATCGTGACTTTAGGGTATTGGATATAATTCCTACAGAAGAGGAATTGAATTCAATGCCTTTAATTGGGAAATTACTGTGCAACCGGATTCGTTCAAATGTAGTTAATGCAGTTCCTTCAACTGGTAAATCACCACGTACTCTGAGTCGATCAAAAGAATTGAATCGAACTCCTGTCATTGGTAAATCACTACCTACAAAGAGTCGATCAAAAGAAGCGAATCAAACTCATGACATTGGTGAATCACCACGTAGTCGGAATCAACCAAAAGAACCAAATCGAACTCCTTTTATTGGCAAAGCATCTCGTACCAAGAGTCGTTCTACCTCGTCTACATCTGACTTTGATGACGATGAATTACTTGATACAATATGCTCTGTAAGTTTTGATCTGAAGTTTTTTGGGTTTGTTTTTGTAAAAGTACAACATGTTTTTTGAGCTGAAGTTTTCTTCTATATCTGAATTTTTGTTGTGTATTTATTGTAGAGGTTAACGACGGAGGTTCAAAGGCATGCAGAAAAATAAAGAAGCACGATCGTGAATAAAGTTTTTGATAAGTTTAAAAAGGAGGAGCGAACTGCTATTGTGGATGCAGTTTTTGTAAAAGTGAAGGTAAGCTAATTTATAGAGAAGTCTTTTTATTTGTGCTGATTTTATTTCAGATTAATCATTGTTAGTAATTTTTTTTCTAGGAATATTTCGATGAGAAGTTTGAGCAGTTGTTTATGATTGTCAACAAATCAAATGGAATGGACGATGGCAATTTTGATTTGAGTAAGCATCTAGAATATGACAGGAGGAACGACTGTTACAAAGATCCATCGGCTTTTGAAGGCGATCAACATGTTCAAGAACAATTTGAAGAGCACAGTTCCAGTGCAGATAGATTGAGCAGAGATGTAAATGATGAAGCACATTTATCAACTGAGAATATTGGAAGCAAGAAAGGTGCACATAATCAAGTTGTTGAGACTGAAGAACATACTGCTCATGATGCATTGCGTAAAGTAGCAGATGATAATGCTACACATAATGAAGCGGCTGTTGAAGGCGTTGAACATGTTCAATAACAAGGTGGAGAGGAACAATCCAATGTTTGTAGACAGAGTAAAGGTGGAGAGAAAGGTGCAGATGATCAAGTTGTTAGCACTGAAAAACATGCACCGAGTTGTGCTTTGGAAAGTGATATTGGAAATCAAGCACCTGTTGGTACTTTAAATCTGAAAGACGATCGTTATGCAGGAGTAATAGCGATTTGCAATGAACTTCTAGGTGGTGATACACAGGAAGTTGTTACTACAGGTACAAAGTGTGAAATTTATAATATTTCAATTATACCTTAGATAGGAGCTGAAGTTTTGTTTTCATGTGTTTGTGTTTTTTTGTAAAAACTACAGCATGTTTTTTGGTGAATGTTTTGGTTTGTAACTTGTGATATTTTAGCTATAGAGCTGAAGTTCTTTTTTTAAACTGTTGAACTTCAGCTCTAGAGCTGACGTTTTTTTATAACTGTCGAACTTCAGCTCTAGAGATGAAGTTTATTTTTGTAACTGTCGAATTTCAGCTCTAGTGCTGAAGTTTTTTTTTTGTAACTGTCGAAGTTTTTGTTTGTGACTGGCTAACTTTAGTCTTCTTAAAGTTGAAGTTTTAACTGTTTTTTATAATATCCTGTAGTGAAATTTTTACTACAGGTATAAATTTTTTCTATGTTTTATATATAGAAAAACTAGTTGATCTATTCCCCCTCTTTTATGAATATGCAGTGGAAGTTGAAACTAGTCGTGGTTCAATTGCCACAACTCAAAAACTCTCTGATGATGCTTAATTGAATGAAGGTAGAGTTGAGAAAAACCTTCCAGAGAATACTGCAATGGTCGTCGACGTTGGTTCACAATTGAATGATGCTGGAAATGCTGATATTGAGAAAGGCATGCAGCCTGGGGAAACCACAACGGAAGACAAACGTAAAGGTATTCTATAGATCATGAATTTATTATATTTGATCGAAGTATATTTTTTACATTTTGAAATTTTACATATTTTATTTTCTTTTTTATTTTTTTGAATGATTTTTCAGAAAGACTGGAGGCAGCTCGAAAAGAATTGGGTGAGATTCTGCAGCAATATGAAAAAAGAGAAATACATATATTCACACCTGTTGACTCACAGACAAGTATGAAGTGTGTTGGTATTATTTTATAAAATTTAGTCAGTATTATTTATTATTTTTTTTGCATGAAGATACAGGATTTGTTGGAATGCAAACACCATCTGTGTCGCAACACTTAGACCAGGTAATTATTTTCTGCAATTCGATTACTGGCTGTTTTATTGCCTAATGTGTGTTCTCTATCAGTTTTATTTATGTTTATATTTTCCTTGCTTTTGCAGATCTCATCTGATGCATCAGAACTGCTTCCAAAACCTAAAAGAAGGAAGATTTCTAGTTCTCCTATGTGTGACATCAGTGATATCCCCAACTTTAATTTATGTTCATTTTCACTTGGTAGTACATAAGGGGCTGATTCAGAAGGTAATTCTGCTGCTGTTGTTGTTCGTGAAGAGACAGAAGAACGTCGTGAACAGCAGGGAATTGGTCAAGCATCTGCCACGATGGCTGTAGTTTCCCCCTGCTACTGAACAACAGCAGTTAGTTGTGACGGAACAGCAGGAAGAGCAAGCAAAAGGAAAACAATATAAAAAAGGGAAAAAGATGCGTATGGAGAGTATTTGGTTGAGATCTCCTTATGTAGTTTATAAGAAAAAGCAAATTAGGCAAGATTGGATAGTAGGAAAGAATAGAAGAAGGTGTCCCTTCCATTATGTTAATCAAGATAGTGGATTGATGTAAAGATTTAAAGAGTGGTTGGAGATGGATGCCAGTGAATATGATTCCAATCCATTCAGATTAGTTGGACTTGATATTCAAAAATCATTCTTTACCGAGCTTATGGATCTTGACTCTGATCTTGCGGATGAAGTAAGTTATTAAGTTTATTTTTTGAATTGGTTTTCAACTGTATATCCCAAAAGTTCAGCTTATTTTTTGAAGTATAGCTTTATTCATAGTAAACTGCTGAAGTTTTTTTAGCTTATTTGCTAAAACTGAATATGCTTAAGTTTTTGTCATGCTGTTTATAGTTGTGTAATGTGTTTTTTCTAAACTTCATAGTGGTAATTTCACATGTTATCATTTGTCGTTGTCCATTTGCAGCATATTGATGTGGGCGTATATTACTTGCGCAAAAAATATTGCTATCACCTTCCACGTTATACAAAATCAAGATGTGCAGTAACAGATTTACTTTTCGATCAGTATATGACTATCCTGGATAGTATTCATCCTTCAGAAGAAAAGTTGAAGATAATTGAGAAAAGGAAGCAAAAGAGAATAGTGGTTCTTAAGAGCAAATCAAAGAGAAAGAAGATATCCGAAGAACAAATTGAAAAAAAAGAAGAAGAAACGGTTATTAAGCCACTTACGGACTTTTGTTGGTATGAGGAAGAATCAACGAATGAAAATGTAGCCAACTACGTAAAATGCCTCGACCTTTCCTGTGGTATCTCATGGGCATTTGCCAAAAAAGTATTCTTTCAATTTCTACTTAAGCCAAGGGGGGCCCAGATATCTACGCACTACTTTTTTGGAATTCTGGATTTTGAAGACAAATTTATATATGTGTATGATTCCATGGGCGATGCAACATACGAGCGTGCACTTGAACATGTCAAAATTTATGCCCGGTTGATTCCACACTGTCTCAAATGCTTGAATTTTGGGGAACATAATAAATTTTATGGGTACAGTCCTGTGGAAAAATTTCAAATTAAGTGGATGAACACACCGAAATAGACTACCAAGTACGTGTTTCACATATATTTTACCATGGATCTTATGTTTATTATTTTTTGCCCTTGTGTTAACTATTCTTTAATTTCTTTTTCATGTGTTTTTTGTAGTGTTGATTGTGGTATATTTGCTCTTAAGTTTATTGATATCCGGTTGAAGAGAGAAGATGTCTTCAATTTCGATCAAAGTCAAACATTGGCATTCAGGAGAGAATTGGCAGCCAATCTTTGGGCTCATGGAAAGTGAAAAAAAGATAGCGGCTATGAAACTCCAGCAGAACGAGAAGGACATGATTATGGAGATTTTGAAGAGACTCTGTGTGAATTTTTTGATTAGAGGATTGGTTGTACATAATTTGGATTTTGTGAATATACATTAATTATTTTTTTAGTTCACTTTTTTGTCATACAAATATGTTTGTGTCTTTTATCATGAATTTTAAGTACATTTTTTGTTTGAAAAAACTTAAGCATGACTTCTGCTTTTTGAGCTGAAGTTTTGTTTAAAAGTCATAAGAAAATTATTGAATCCGACACAAAAACTTCACCTTATCAGGTGGTGAAGTTTTTGGAAATATGGTAAAAAACTTCAGGACATTCGGCCAAAGTTTCTTCAAAAAGCTTTAAGACAAAAACTATTAAATCCAACACAAAAACTTGTGCTTATCAGGTGCTGAAGTTTTTGGAAATATACTAAAAAACTTCAGCATATTGGGCCGAAGTTTTTTGAAAAAGCTTTAGGACAAAAACTATTCAATCCAACAGAAAAACTTAGGCTATCAAGTGCTGAAGTTTTTGGAAATATACTAAAAAACTTCAGCACATTGGGTCGAAGTTTTTCGAAAAAAGCTTAAGATAAAAACTATTGAATCCAATAGAAAAACTTCAGCTTAACAGGTGTTGAAGTTTTTGGAAATATACTAACAACTTCAGCACATTGGGCCGAAGTTTTTCGAAAAAGCTTTAGGACAAAAACTTTAGCATGTTTTGGTATTTTTTTAAGTTGATACTTATCTTTTTTGCATTTACTATCTACTTTTTGTCTTTTGTCAACTACTTCATCTTTCATTTAAATTTGTTTGACCATATAGTAAATGATCCGAAAAGTTATTTTTCAGGCTGAAGTTATTTTTTTACTATAGAAAAATTGTGGGTTTTACTAGGGCTGAGGTTGCATTTCTTTTTGCATTTACAACATACTTGTTTTTACCACCTACTTATCTTGTTTCATTCAATTTCTCTGAACGTAAAACAGTAAAAATAGCTGAAAAGTTACTTTTACATTTATAGATATTAAATTGATTAGGTGAACTCTTTGTCTATATTAACAATCTCTTCACTTGAAAATTTCATAGTCATTCATAGAGTTCTATCATATTTCTTTAAATTTGTATTCATCCTTAGTCTTTCATCTTTTGTTAAAGAAAAAATGTCTGGTGCAAGCGGAAGTGGGAAGCCTAATATGGATGAAATTATGCAGAAGTGGGAGAGTTTGAAGTGTGAGTGGTACAATAACAAACCGATGTCTAAGCTTATGCTTTTGTGGGATCAAATAAAGGCTGATTGAGAGAGAATCAGACCACAGTTTTTTGCCAATCAATCATTCCAGAATAGGCTTAACATGGAACGTAGTTGTGGAAGTTATCAACCTCATTCGACAAGGTTGTGCAGCAGTTTGATAGTTTTCAATTTCCCAGCTGGAACGACTATTTCAAGCTGCAAAACAATCTGAAGACTCTTCTTTCTCTTATGGACAGAGTAATCGTCGAACAAAGTCAGTTGCGTGATCAATTCAACAAGTTAAAGATTGATCTTCTTGGATTCAGTGGTCTTTTGCCCGAGTACCCTATAGTTATCTCCGATAGTGATGATGATGAGATATTTATAGAAATTGAGGTGTACTGTGATGATGACGATGATGATGGTGATGATTGTTAGTGTTTGTAATTTTTTTTTATGTTTTCAATGCTATGCTTTTTGTTTACTTCAGCCCATAGAGTTGAAGTTTTTAGGTTAATTTTGTATAACTTCAGCCCGGAGAGCTGAAGTTTTGTTTGTAAATGTGTATTGTTCTGACCTCTTTTTATATCAATGTAATTGTCACCCTCTTTGTTCTTAGCTTTCTATTGCATTATCCTTGTTATTTGTTGGTATTTGCTTTATACTTCTTAGTTGCTTAGAGATGCTACAACTTTTGTTTGTACATGTGTTTCTTTTTGTGTGTTGTACGCATATGTGTGTGTGTGTGAGTGTTTATATGTGTGTGTGTGTGTGTTTGTTTGTTTGTTTAAGGATATGTATTTCACATACTGTAACCTGAAGTTTTTTCTCGCAGAAGTCATTGCGTACTTTTTTAAAATGCAACAAAACCTGTAAGCCTGCGTAACAAAAATGAGTGATTTGTACGTTAGCAGTATATAAAATTGTCCAAGAGCTTATTTTTTTTATTCCTATGAAAAAAATCACATTTGAATTATGTCATACAATAAAGAAAGTCTAAATTCAGACCAAGGATTATTGAAGCTTGGAGTATTTTTCAGTGTGTTTCTTGGAATATGGATAAGGTGCTGGAGAAGACAAGCAAGTTGTTCTGTTATGCCCAACTTGTTTACATAGACTGCATTTGGTAGACTTGAATGGTACTGATGATTCAGTCGCAGGTATATGCCTCTTCTTTTGTCTTCTTCCTTGTAAAATCTCTACATCGGGAAGTTTTATGATCTCAGATTGTAAATTTTGTGGTATTTCCCATGATTTTTGATCTCTCACGGTATTCACATGTCCTTCATATGTTTTCAACCATGTTTCCTTTGAATACCAATTTGAGCAGTAATCAGATTTCTGCAAATATCTCTTATTAATAGCAGCAATTGCATGTGGACAAGGTAATTCATCAAGTTGGAATTCCAGGCAGTCACAAGTTCTCTTTTTTAAGTCCACAATGAATTCAATTCCTTCACTATTTATTCTAAACAACATTGAGTCAAGGTTGAACACCTAACAAGGAATAAAAAATTAAGACAATTTATATTAGTGTATTTTTGCTTCAAAAAGAAAAAAGTATGAAATTTTTTGAATGTAAGCAGTAAATCACTGCAACAGATATAAAAAGCTGAAGTTAATAAATATACTCAAAAATATTTTGCAAGCCAAGTCCATCTTCTTAGTCATCTCTTCTTCTGCCCATATTGATACTCTGTGAAAAGTTTCATTTGCCTTTTTTCTCCGTTCATAAAACCACTCTCCCAGCTTTTCTTGGATGAAATCTAACATTCTTAAAATAGGTATTTCTCTCCCTTTTAGTAAAACGGAATTCATTGATTCTACCATGTTTGTTGTTAGCATATCATAACGTTGCTGTGGGAACCACGATCGAGCCCATCTCTCGGGAGGCTCTTCCATTATGTAATTGTATGTTTTCTTGTCAATACTTTGAGTTGGGACATTAACTGATTAAAATCTTCATGTTTGTATGACCTTGCAGCACTTTGAAAAAGATTTATTACCGTGGCCTTTGCATGTCTTTGCTTTAAATTTTTTTCAAAGTGATAGAGGCAGATACCATGGTGAACTTCAGGAAAAACTTTTCTAATACCATTTGCGATCGATTGGTTTCTATCTGACAAGAAAACCAGTTCACGACAGACTTGAATTGTTTTTCTCATTTTCCCAAAGAACCAAATGTATGCCTCATTATTTTCTGAATCTGCTACACCAAAACATAGAGGAAAGATTTGATTGTTTGCATCCTTTGATACAACAACAAAAGAACACCACGATATTTTGAATTCAAAAACATTGCATTTACTGCAATAACGGGTCTACAGTAGGACCAACCAGCTACTGATGTCGCAGGAGCGAAGAACAAGTAAGTAAATCTATACATTGAAACACAAAAAATCTAAGGTGTGAAGTTTTTCAAATAGTAACATTTGAAACTTCAGGCTGATGGTTAGTATTGTTTTGCTTACCTATTCTGCGCATCTCTTTTTATGCTTGTGTATGTTCCTGGGTTTTTTGGTCACCATTATGTGTAGGTATGAAGGAAGAATCTGGTAGTTCTCTTCAGGTGTTACCCTTATGCAAGCAACAACTTTTTGAATAGCACACCATGTCTTGTGATAACCAATGTCAATTCCAAATTTCTTTTTCATTTCATTTTCTACAAAGGCTGGTGTAACCTCTATCTTTTTGTCTCGAACATGTTCTATAATTTGTTCACTTATAAAATTTGATGTAGCATGCTTCTGATCTGATTTTCTTGCATCAACCGAGCATTCATGGATGTTATGATATTTTATCACCCTGAACAGTGTGGAATTTTTTTTATTCTGGTAGCACGTACATTCCAACCACATTTGTCCATGATGCATTTCAGCTCGTATCTCTTGGAACATGATCTAACATCAGTGAATTCAACTTTTTGATTTATCTCTAAGCTGCAGAAAAATTTAGTCATGTTTTGTTTGTTCTCAAAGATTGATCCAACTCTTACTTCCTCAGGCAACGCATCGTGCCTAAGTATTTTACATGGTGGAGATTCTTTCACCTTTCTCATCACTCTTTTTCTTGATTTTTGAGAAGCACAAGAACTTTCAGCAATTTCTTCAATTCTATGTGATGTTATCGGTATAAGCTCCATGTTTACTTCATCTTCATTGTTGTTTATCATTGCAGAAGGTGAAAAAAGCTTTGTTGGATTGTGTGTTGGTTGTCAATTTGCATTATTAGCTGTCCTTCTTCTTCTTGGTCATCGACAAACTGGTATGAATTTATTGGAGTAGGGGGTAATTGTTGCAGCACTATGTATTTTGAAGCAGCTGTAATGTTAGAAGGTTGTTGCCCGTTGTCTACTTCCATTATTGGCGCTCGTACTTCATGTTGATAGTCAGCAAAAGGTTCTGAATCTATCGCATATGCAAGAGATTGGTTGAATGCTGCTGATTCTGAAGGTTGTATTTTTTCGATGACGAAATGGCAATTCTTGTAGGCTGAATCAGTTGTAAGCAAATGTATACACGTACTGAGTTCTTCATCTGAAGTTACAAGCATTCCTTTGCTTGTATTTAGTTTGATATCAAACCATACTTTTAATGCATATCTGGTTGAATCAATATTTGCAACTTCACTAATTTTCTTCAGGAAAGTATTGAATGATATGTCCTTATTAAGTAGAACAAGTTTTGTATCATGATCCAAGTATTTGAAATCAGGAGTCCAACTCCCATTGAAAGTTATAACAATGCAAATCGAACTCATCCTGCAGATTCATGTTTAGTGGCAAGTATTAGGAAAGTGAACAGAAGAATTTTTTAGGTTGTTTGTGCTAAAATTTTTACAAATAAACTAAATCACTTAGGAATCTTCTGCTGAATTTTTTTTTGGAAAAAGATGTATGACATAATTAATGAATCCTGCAAAGAAAACTTCAACTTATAAGTGCTAAAGTTTTTAGAGATAAGCTTAATAACTTCAGCATATTAGCTAAAGTTTTTTTATGATGGTGATTCATCAATGCAGGGGAAAAAACTTCAGCACCTAGGCCGAAGTTTTTTTGGTGCAATATGATTTTTTAATTTAGCCAGTGTAGGAGGAAAACTTTAGCCCTCCTGCTTAAGTTTTTAAGTAATAACTAAAAAACTTCAGCACCTAGGCCGAAGTTTTTTTGGTGCAATATGATTTTTTAATTTGGCCATTGTAGTTGGAAAACTTCAGCCCTCCTGCTTAAGTTTTTAAGTAATAACTAAAAAATTTCAGCACCTAGGCCGAAGTTTTTTTGGTGCAATATGATTTTTAAATTTAACCAGTGTAGGAGGAAAACTTCAGCCCTCCTGCTTAAGTTTTTAAGTAATAACTAAAAAACTTTAGCACCTAGGCCGAAGTTTTTTTTGGTGCAATATGATTTTTTAATTTAGCCAGTGTAGGAGGAAAACTTCAGCCCTCTTGCTTAAGTTTTTAAGTAATAACTAAAAAAATTCAGCACTTAGGCCGAAGTTTTTTTGGTGCAATATGAAATTTTAACTTATGTCTTATGGTTTTTTACCCAGTGTACGAGGAAAACTTCAGCTTTTAATTATTGACAAAAAAGCTTCAGCAACAAAACAATCATATAAATTTAATATAATTTCTTCTTCGTTGTGTTATTTGCCAGCTCGTTAACTAAATAACTTCAGCTTAGAATGTTAGAATTCATCGTCAAATAGATTTAGAATTGCAAATTCAGCATATCAGTGAAGTTTGTCAAACAACTTCGATCAATCAATCAGAAAACATATAATTCAAAAACTATTTTGAATTCTGGAGATGAATTTGAATACTTACAATGTATTTGAATTTGAATTCAGAATTTGAATTTGAATGCGAGATGCGTTCTCAGGAGAGACGGACTGATGGAGGAGATACAGAGGAGATCTGGAATTTGAATCTGGGAATACGGAGGAGAGACGGACTCTTATAGGTTTTGGAAGGGGTATAATTGTCATATTATTATGAATTTTTTGTTAGTTGGTTAGGAAATCAATAGTTTTTATAAACATGGTATAGGTTAAAAGGTGACATAAAAATAGTGTACGACTGCAAATCCCCCTAGGTTGGACAGACTATTTTGAGGCCCTTTTGAAAATGGGGCCGGCCCGTCCTAACCCATCATATTTCATGGCCCGTGAGGCCTGGGCTGGGCTGGACTATGTTAGCCCATTTTGATAGCTCTATGTGACAATGTGGTCACAATTCAAGTTAGTCCATCTAATATTTAGGAAAAATTATCATTGTATTCCCATTAAATCTAATCTATTTACCCTTTAATATTCATGCCCAAAGAATTTACTTTTTCGGATCTAACGATATAACAGAGCTGTTTCAACTTTCGAAACCTTATTCTGAACCTGATATCACCAAAGCCAACTCTTGGTCAAACCTTTCCACCTTCCAAACTTCAACGTTTCCAACTTTCGCCGAAATGCTTCAAATCACCCTACAGACCTCCAAATCCAAATTTGGATACACGCCTAGGTCCAAAATTATCATACGAAGCTGTTGAGATCATCCAAAATCTATTCAGAGCCGTTTACACAAAGGTCGAATTCCGGTCAACTCTTACCGCTTAAGCTTCCAAAACTTGAATGCTTCTTCCAATTTGACTCCGAATCATCCTGTTACTGAATTCAACCATGCATGCAAGTCAATACATATAATACGAAGCTGCTCAAGACCTTATGCCGCCGAACGAAACTTAATTCTCAAAATGATTGGCCGGGTCATAACAATATCAAAGTGTGGTATTACTAAATATTGTTTATAGTGCCTTCTAGAAGTTCATACAAAAATTTGATCGCATTTGAAGCTGATTTGAGGTGATTTAGATCGAATTTTTTAGCTAAAAATCGAAGAACGCAATTACCCAAATAGTATACCACTATGGTATACGATATGTTGTAGGAGTATATAGCTATACTGAAATAATATATTGTTATAGTATACAATTTACTGCAACGATATATTGTAATAATCGAAGAAGAACACAATTACCTAACAATTACTGTTACGGTATATAATATATTGTAGGAGTATATAGCTATATCACAACAGTGTACTATTATAATATACAATATACTGTAATGATATACTGTAATATTATGTATATACTGTAATGTTATGCTATAATAGTATACAATATACCATAATAGTGTATGTTGAACCCTTTATTGAATCATCTAGGTGCTATTATGCAAAGGTAACGCCATGGTTATAGTAACATTGTACAACTATTATATATAATATAATATAACATAACAATATACCGTAATAAATAAGCCATTTTTTAATTTTTAAAATTTTTTCAACTAGTTTCTTGCAAATATTTTCTTAAATGAATTTTTTGATGGGGTTTCAAATAATATTCATTATATAAGAAGTAGGTGCCGGAAGACATAAAATAGTAATTTGCCTATTTGTTATATTTATATGCAGTTTTGATATACCATTGTGACAAGAT
This sequence comes from Nicotiana tabacum, assembly GCF_000715075.1. Classification (NCBI taxonomy): domain Eukaryota; kingdom Viridiplantae; phylum Streptophyta; class Magnoliopsida; order Solanales; family Solanaceae; genus Nicotiana; species Nicotiana tabacum. The sequence continues at coordinate 99,477,129 of NC_134084.1, read as the reverse complement.
AACATTAAATAATAATATGCCCTTTTATATACGTATATTTAAAAAAAGAGAGAAGAAAATGCAATGAAAAGAAGAGAAGAAAAAACAGATATAATGTATAAGTTGTTCTAATATTTCATTTAAGAAAAAAATAGAAAAAGAAAGACAAATAGTATATTATACTATCAGTGATATTAAAGAAGGTGAATAAATATTTACTATATCAGTTGTCTTTCGTTATTGTGTAAAAAAGGAAGAATAAAGAAAAGGTGCAAAAAAATGAATGTAATTAGATTATGTATTTAAAAATGTAAAAGAAAAAAAAGAGCTAAATTAATTTAGAAAAGGAAGAAGAAATAAAGAAAATGAACAAAAGGAAAGAAAAAGAGAAAAAATAAAATAAAAGAAAGGAGCCAAAATTGAGTATGGAATCAGATTATTTAAAAATAATGAAATAAAAAATAATATGATTTAAAAAAGAAGAGAAAAGGGAAAAAAATAGTCAATTACCCGCAAAAGCTACAATGGGTTGAAAAGCTAATTAGTTTAGTGGGTAGAAAAATAAATGGGTAGAGCTATAAAACACCCTAATATTTACGGTGATTTTGGTTAAATTTGTATATCAAATTGACCCATAATTTATTTTTTTTATTGATTGATATGTTAATTATAGCCATATTTAAGAAAAAGACTTGTTTGGTACTTGAACAAATTAGTACTTAGAAACAAACGGGCGATTTGCAGTCGTACCCTATATTTTTGCCACCTTTTAACTTATACACTATTTTTAAAAACTATTGATTTCATAACCAACTAACAAAAAATTCATAATAATATGACCATTATACCCCTTCCAAAACATATAAAAGTTGCATCAAGCATACCCAGATTCAAATTCCAGATCTCCTCCGTATCTCCTCCATCACTCCGTCTCTCCTCAGATCGCCTCTCACAAACCAAATTGAACCAGATTCAAATTCCAAATTCAAAATTACAAAATACATTGTAATATTCAAATTCATCTTCAGAATTCAAAATAGTTTTTGAATTATATGTTTTCTAATTGATTGATTGAAGTTGTTTGACAAACTTCACTGATATGCTGAATTTGCATTCTAAATCTGTTTGACGTTGAATTCTAACATTCTAATCCGACAAATATGCTGAAGTTTTCCACTGCATAATATGCTAAATTTTTTGGTTTATTTGCTAAACAAGCTGAAGTTATTTAGTTCATATTTAAAAAATTCAGCAAAACAAGCTGGCAAATAACACAACATTATATGAGTGTTATCATTGTTTATTTGCTAAACAAGCTGAAGTTATTTACTTAATCAATGTATAAGCTGAAGTTTTCCTCCTACACTGGCTAAAAAAAATAAAACATAAATTAAAATTACATATTGCACAAAAAACTTCAGCATAGGTGCTGAAGTTTTTAGTTAAATATTTAAAATCTTCAGCAGGAAGAACTAAAGTTTTCTTCCTACACTTGGTAAAAAAACATAAAACATAAATTAAAATTACATATTGCACAAAAAACTTCAGCATAGGTACTGAAGTTTTTTAGTTAAATATTTAAAAACTTCAGCAGGAAGAGCTGAAGTTTTCCTCCTACACTTGGTAAAAAAAAATAAAAGATAAATTAAAATTACATATTGCACAAAAAACTTCAGCATAGGTGCTGGCGTTTTTCAGTTAATCTTTAAAAAGTTCAGCAAGAAGAGCTGAAGTTTTACTCCTACACTTGGTAAAAAATAAAACATAAATTAAAATTTCATATTGCACAAAAACTTCAGCACAAGTGCTGAATTTTTTTGGTTAATCTATAAAACTTCAGCAAATGGAGCTGAAGTTTTATTCCTGCACTATGTATTTCATTATCATTTTTTTGGAAAAACTTCATACCAAAAAATACTTATGTTTTCACGAATATGTAAAACATTTTTTATATAATTTTTTGTATGCTGAAGTTTTTTTAGTTCATCTGCTAAAAATGCTTAATATTTTGTCGTGCAATATGTAATTTTTGGATAAGTTTTTGTTAATAGCTCTGTTATTTTCTAAGTTTAAAAAGAATTTTTAGTTCATGCTTGAAAACTCAGCAAAGGGAGCTGAAGTTTTCATCAAGCACTGTATTTTTTATTATGATTTTTTTGGAAAAACTTCATACCAAAAAATGCTTAATTTTCGGATTAGTTTTTGTTAATTCTTGCTGAAGTTATTTAGTTCATTTCCTCTATTATTTTTCGAGTTTGAATAAAATTAATATTAAAAAAAACGCACAAAAAACTTAAAACAAAAACTGAATATTTCATTAAATATTAAAAAACATAAAATAAATTACATAAATAACATTATAATCCTTTAACTAAAAGGATTATAGAAAAAAAGAAAAATTAATCGTCCATGCCGTCATCATCATCATCGTCGTCACTACCAGATGGACAAACATCTTCATCAGCAAGATTATCAAATCTTGCAAACATCACAAGAGTATCAAGCTTGTTGTTGATTTCTTGCAGTTCCCTATCGTACTTTTCTATGACCTCATCAAGCTTCAACTCAAATGCCTCAATGATGTCTTGCTTGATTTCGTCCACTATTTGCCTGATGACAACATCCATTTTTCTCCTTTTTGTATTTTATGTCTGCTAAAATATATGTGTTTGAGTGAATAAACTCACAAGGTATAGCGTCCTTATATAAGCGAAAAAAACTTCTGCATGGTATATGAAAAGGCAAAGAGGAATTTTAAACGTTGTCTAATGAAAAACGTGCATGAATGTGATAGGAAATTAATTATTACACTAACACATACCCCCAACGCAATATAATTGCTACTTTAATTATGTTTTTTTATGTTTACTCCTGTAACTTATGCAATTAATGTTGAAACATGCTCAAGTTTGTTGAATTCATTTGCTAAACTTCAGCCCAATGTGCTGAAGTTATTTAGTTCATTTCTAAAGTTTCAGCACTTAATGAGCTGAAATTTTTTCCCCTGGATTCATGGATCCCTGTCATACAACTTTTTCATAAAAACTTCAGCTGATATGCTGAAGTTATTTAGTTTATTTCTAAAAACTTCAGCACTTAAAATGCTGAAGTTTTCTGTGCAGGATTCATTAATTATATCATACATCTTTTTTCAAAAAACTTCAGCAGAAAATGCTTAATTGATTTAGTTCATTTGTAAAAACTTTAGCACAAACAACCTAAAAGTTCTTCTGTTCACTTTTCTAATACTTGCCACTAAACATGAATCTGCAGGATGAGTTCGATTTGCGTTGTTATAACTTTCAATGGGAGGTGGACTCATGATTTCAAATATTTGGATCATGATACAAAACTTGTTCTACTTAATAAGCACATATCATTCAATACTTTTCTGAAGACACACCCTTGGACTTACCAAAATAGCGCTTCAGAATATTGCTCTCTCGATTAATTGGTTTTTCAATATTATGTGTTGTGATCCGCAAACCGCACATAATGTGAAAGTCTTCAAGGGTGATGGAAACATCATGGCCAAAAATCTTGAAACTAATGGAGTCTCGATCATTGGTGAATATTCGAGAAAGACACAGACAATGAACCAACTTCATGCTGCATTGGAAATTCTCTATAGCCATAATGTATCGAAATGTACCATTATTAAGCTTATCCCGTTGTGCAGGAGTCAAGAAAGTTGCAATTAATTTCTTCAAATCGTGGTTCCCCTTCCAGTAACCCTTACACTTAAACCAATTTCGAAACTCAAAATATCTTTGACATGGTCTTGTAGGTGGAGGAGCAGGGACATAAGGATCTGGGGGTATTATTGTCACGACCCAATCCCCGAACTCGGTCGTGATGGCGCCTCTCGTGAAGACAAGGCCAGCCAGACCAAAACGAAACATTTCTTTTAAACAGTTAAATATCATAAACAGTAATAACATATAATATAATACTCATAAATTGCGGAATTTTAACGTTAACAACAGCAGGAACCATCCCGACATAGCCCAAACCGGGGTGTCACAAATCATGAGCTACTATAAAATCTACTATAGGTCTACAAAGTACGGAATCCGATACAACAGTCTGAAGAAAACATAAATGATAGAGGATAAGGGAGGCAAGGGGTTGCGGAAGGCAACAACAACCTCGAAACTCCAAATCACCGCTTAGCCTGGACAGAATCAGCGCTCAGGTGCGAACTCTGCTATGCCTGAATCTGCACATACGGTGCAGGGAGTAATGTGAGTACTCCGACTCAGTGAGTAATAACTATAAATAATGGCCGAAAGTATGAAAACACGTAAAGGCACAAAGCAATTCCATATCAAGCAGTAAAAATCACTTAAAGCAGTAAATCAGTAAAGAAATCAAATGATATTCCTTTTAAAACAAGTAAAACCAGTAATTTAACAGGTAAATAACAAGTAGAAATCTGCCCCTCGGGCACAGTATAAATCGCTCTGCATAGTATCAGCCCCTCGGGCTCACTCTCAGAATAGTATCAGCCCCTCGGGCTACCTCACAATCACTTATATCAGCCCCTCGGGCATAGCATCAATCACTCAGAACAATGGTTACCCGCGCTCACTGTGGGTGTGCAAACTCCGAAGGGGCCCCTTACGGCCCAAGCGCTATATCAAGCCACCTCGTGGCATCATCACTCGGCACTCGGCCTCACATCACTCAAGCCACCTCGTGGCATATAAAGTATCTCAGGCCCTCGGCCTCATATCACTCAGCATATCCTCACATATGGCCCTCGGCCTCACTCAGTCCAAAAATCATCACAAGCCCCTTGGGCATTAGTAAAACAGTAGTTCTCAGCCCAAAACATGATGTAGAAATATCATTTAAGTTTCAAATCAGAGTAAAAGTGGTTGAGTTTGTAAAATAGTAGATATCAACAGGACTGAGTTCAAATAATAAGTCAAGTAGTGAGGAAACAGTGATAAAAAAAATCCCCGAAGGGTCTAATAGTTGGCACGAAGCCCAAATATGGCAATCAGCCCAAATCATGATGATAACAAATGAATTTCAATCAAATATTCGGTAAAATCATCAATCGGGATGGACCGAGTCACAATCCTCAGTAGCGAAAGACCCCACGCTCATCATCCAGCGCGTATCTTGCCTCAATATAGCACTACGATGTGCAATCCGGGGTTTCAAACCCTCAGGACATCATTTACAACCATTACTCACCTCAAGCAGGCCGAAATCCTAGCTCGCTACTCCCTTGCCTCGCAAATCAACTTCCTCGAGTGTCGAATCTGATTAAAACCACAAGTAATACGTTACAATAGGCTAAGGGAATACAACCCAATCGAAAAAGACTTGAAAAATATCGAAAATCACGAAGTTGGCAAACCCGAGCCCCGGGCCCACTTCTCGAAAAATCAGATAATTGACATCACCGGATTCCTTATCTCGCCACGAGTCTATACATATCAAATTTACCAAAATCCGAGCTCAAATGCTCCCTCAAACCCCCAAATTTCTATTTCATAAGTCAAGCCCTAATCCTTCCCTTTTAAATCAAATTTCCATGAATTTAGATGTTGAATCTACAATTAAATGACGTTTCTAGGCCATAGGACTCACCTCCAATCGATTCCCAGTCAAAAATCTCTTTAATACTCGTCAAAAGCTCCCAAGGTTACTCAACAATGGAGGAAATGAGACTTGGTTCGCGGGTGAAATGTTTATTAAAACCCTTATGTCAGCCCAGATTTTACTCTATGCAATCGCATCCAAGCCTCTGCGATCGAATAACTCAACTTTCCCAGGCCTCCAAAATGTCCTATGCAAACGCGACCCCTTAACTGCGATCGCACTGCTTCACCAATCAAACCTACGCGATCGCATGCACTACTCCGCGATCGCATTGAACAAAGTACCCCTCAGAACCTCAGGTCCATTTAACACTACGCGATTGCATTACTCCTCATGCGATCGCAATGAACAACCTCCTCAACCTATGCGATCGCATACCCTATTCCGCGATCGGATTGAGCAATCCGAACGGCCTTTCCCAAACCTTCTATGCGATCGCAGAGAACAAAAATGTTCTGCAATACTCAGCTGAAATCTGCAACTTCAAAAACCAAGATTGGTCCGATTGACCATCCGAAATCACCCCGAGGCCCCCGGGACCTCAACCAAAAGTGCCAACCCATCCTAAAACATCATTCAAACTTGTTTCAATCATCAAAACACCACAAACAACACCAAAACCATCAAATGACATCGAATTCAAGCCTAAATTTCTTAAAAACTTTCAAAATACGCATTTGATAAAAAACCCGACCAAAACACCTCCGAATGATCTAAAATTTTGCACACACATCCAAAATCACCTAAAAAAGTTAATGCAACTCTTGGAATTCCATTCCGACCCCCGTATCAAAATCTGACCTACCAACTAGAATTCGCCAAAATACTAACTTCGCCAATTCAAGCCTAATTCTTCTCTACAACTCCAAAACCCATTCCGATTGCGCTCCTAAGTCACAAATCACCTCCTGAAGCTAACCGAACCATCGGAACTCACTTTCAAGCCTTCTAACACATAAGTCAACACCCGGTTGACTTTTCCAACTTAAGCCTTCTTAAAAGAGACTAAGTGTCTCATTTCATACCAAATCCTCTCCGAACTCGAACTAATCAACTCGATCACATAAAACACAGATAACGAAGCGTAAAGAAGCTAAAATGGGGGAAACAGAGCGGTAACTCATGAGATGACTGACCAGGTCGTCACAATTATAGATTGTCTAGGTGCTTTAGCTGCTTTGCGTACTTTAGCTGCATTAGGATCTTTAGGTACTTTAGGTGCCATCTGTTCAAAAAAAGTAAAACATACAAAAAATAACATCAAGACATTATCAAAAAGATCAGTTGAAACTTCAATCTCTAAGAAGGCTGAAGTTCGACAGTTACAAAACAAAAACTTCAGCTCTAGAGCTGAAGTTTGACAGTTACAAAACAAAAATATCAGCTCTAGAGCTGAAGTTCGATAGTTACAAAACAAAAACTTCAGCTCCTAAAGCTGAAGTTCACCAATTACAAAACACAAAACATTCAGCTCCTAATGCTGAAGTTCACCAGTTACAAAACACAAAACATTCAGCAAAAAAACATGATGTAGTTTTTACAAAAACAAAATACAAATTCAAATCCAAAAATAATGCCAAAACATGAAAAAAAAAACTTCAGCTCCTATCTAAGGTATTATCACTTTAATAATACATCTATTTAACTCTGAAAATATTTAAAAATTTGGACGTCTAATCATTGAAAAATTTATAGAATTTTCATCGACAACATAAAAACACAATCATAAAAGTACAACTAATGCACTTATCAAACTAAACCCTAAGAAACTATTTAATTATAAATACGTGACGATCAAATCCAAAACCAGAAATAATACCTAGAAATCGTAAAATAAAACCCAGAAAGTTAATGCAATGTACCTGTGATTAAATCATAATGTGGGAACAACGACGACTAGCAGTTGAAAAATCAAAACAACGACGAAACCGTTTGATTTCAGAGAAAAACAAATCAAAAAATGCGAATAACGGGAGACAGAGATAGAGACAGTAGAGGACTAACGTATACTTGGAGAGAAAGTAGTCTTTTAATAAAGAAGGGCAAATGTGATGACCCAAAAGGTCATCACTTGTGTTGCAAGTGAATTCAGTGTTTCGAGGCCTAAAAACCTCCTTTTTACCCCACCTTGATTTACGTGCGTGGTCCGGACCTATATTCGGAAAGCCTTCTATGTGAAAATATGAGAAATAAAAAAAATCTAGAGTAAAATTTAATTATGGTTGACTTTGGTCAACATTTTAAGAAACAAACCCGGATCCGTGTTTCGATGATCCCGAGAGGTCCGTAGTAAAATATGGGACTTGACGTATGCCCGGAAATGAATTCCGAGGTCCCAAGCCTTAGAAATCAATTTTTGAAAGAAATTGTTTTACTGAATTATCTAAGAAATAAAGAAAAGAATTAATATTTGAAACCATTATTATCGGGCCTGTATTTTGGTTCTGGAGCCCGGTACAAATTTGTTATATTATTTGAAAGATAGCTGTGAAAATTTGGTGAAAAATGGAGTTTATTTGATGTGAGTTGGACTTCCGGTTGAAGAGTTATGAACTTTGAGAGTTCTTGATGAAAATGTTGAGCTTTGAGGTTTAATTCATGATTTTACATGTTATTTTGGTGATGTGATCGCACGAGTAGGTCCATATGATATTTTTGAGTTAGTATGCATATTTGGTTTGGAGTCTCGAAGGCTCGGGATGAGTTTCGGGTAGGTTGTGTCTTAGGCTTAAAACATGGCTATTGGAGGTGTCTAGTCGTTCTTTGTCGGAAAACTCTTTGTGTTTCCAGTCAAAGAGGGGCAGCTGTAGACACCTGATTTTTGACCCTCCCCGAGAATTTTCACATTTTTAGCATAAATATGTAATTTAGGTCTAATATAGCTATTTTGACTATTTTGCTTTATTTCGTCGCAAAAGAGGAAAATTACAAAATATGTATATAAATTTTAGTTTATGTACTTCTCATAAACTTGAAAAAAAATACAAAAATTGTACTTTATTTTTGTACTTTATATAATTTCGAAAATTACCGAAAATATAGTTCTATTAATGTTTTATAGTCATTTTAATTTTGAAAAAATACAAAAAATGTTACTTTATATTTTATCTTTATATTAAAAACGAAAATTACAAAAAAATAGTTTTATTAGTATTTTGTAGTTATTTTAATCTTGAAAAAATATTAAAAAAAAAATCTAGTTTTGTGTTAATTATTAGTCTTATTTTTGTAGTTATTTTGCTTACATAATCAGTTGAGCAACGTCGTGTTTCTATTTCTCGGGTCCGGGCAAAGAATAATATTCGGGTTCAAACTACCCGGTTTTAGGCCTAATTTCGGACCTAGCCCATAATAATTAGAGTCCACCACACGTGAGGGGACACACGTGGGGAACACGGACGGAACACCGTACACGGGGAACCCCACCACGCGTGGGAGACACAAGTCTTGAACCCCACCACGCGTGGGGCTCATTTTTCTTGGCAGAAGCTTACAAATGCACGGGCAAAGCTACACAAAGGGAGGACTTGGAAAATATTTTTGCTGGGAACTACTGTTCATCTTTCTTCTTCAGAAAGAAGAAAGAAAAAAAACACTACTGAACAAAAAACGGAACCCTACCCACGACCAACCTGAGCAACACCCCAAAACCACCATCAACACCCCAACCACTCGTCAAGCACCAAAACCAGTCGTAACCCAAAACCAGTCGCGACGCCACTCCTCCACGTCCGAACGACCATCGCCTTCTTCCTCCATTAAATCCGACGAGCACTGCTGCTTCGCCTTCGTCGTCACATCCCCCAGCTTCACTCCCTCATCGTCAAACAACCTACCCTCCCCAACCAACAAGCTCTACTGATCGTCGACCTACTGCCGTTACCAGCTAGACCACCAGCTCCCTGCCACCCGCGAAACCTCTCCAGTTCGTCAGCCCCACCCACAGCCCGAATGAAAACCAGCCGTTTCACCATTTCCAGTCCAACGAGTAGCTATCGCTGCGTGCCAAGCAGTCGTTGCTGCGTTTCCGAGCAGCTGTTGGTTGCCGCAATTCTGCCTTGCCGAGTTTTCTATTTTCCGTCGAGGTCGACTTTGGTCCGAGCTTTCTATTTTTCCGGTGAGTTTGCTTTTGCTCGTCGAGGTGTTTGTCCGAGGTTTCATCATTGTTCCTCGTCGAGTGAGGTCCGGTTCGAGTTCCGTAGGAGGCACTGTTTGTCGTTCTAGGATTGTCGAGGTTCGAAGGTTGGTGTTCTTCGTCCTTTGTTTCATTTCATTCGTTTTGCATATTATGGTTCAAGGCAAAAAATGAGAATATTCGATATTTATGAATGTCAACAATGCAAATTTTTGTTGTTGTGTTAAAAATGTTTATTCTATGTTTAGTTACTGCATGCTTAAAGTAAATGTGAACATATGAACGAGGTTATTCTATTTTTTTCATTTTTACCATGGATATTATTACTTGTTAGAATCGTTGTTTTTTTGTTTAACCTCGGATGATTTCATTGGTAGAAAATCGTAGTTGCCTTAAGTTTGCCCTCAAATAATAAAAACGAGACGAGCTTCGCCACATAAAAAATGTACAAATTGTGGAGCCCTCGCAAAATATATGTATTAAATACTTAGATTCCGGGACGGGCCGTTTAGTAAATTTCACGGCCCTACCCAAATAATAATGCGCTAGTCGCTTTAGGCGCGCCTTTAATAATTTATCTTCCTAAACTCGGGTGCACATTTATGTGACCCAAATCCAAATCTCAACGGAATCGAAATGTGTCTCTAATCACGGGTACATTGATTGTGGCGTGGTCCGAGATGCACTTCCATGACGTTGCAAATTCTTTTTTTAATAATGAATGAGACGAGCCTCGACAAACGGAAAATGCACAAGGTGCGGGGCCCTCTAAATGTATATATATTAAAAATACTTAGAATTCGGGACATGCCGTTTAGCAAATTTCACGGCTTTCTCCAAAATAACAATACGTTAGTTGCTTTAGGCGCATCTTAATAACTTATTTTTCTTAATTCGGGTGCACATTTATGTGACCCAAATTCAAATCTCAACAGAGTCAAGATATGTCAATAACCACGGGTGCATTGATGTAACGTGGTTCGAGATATATTTTCACGACGTTGCAATTCTCGTAAAAAATAATAATAAAAGCGGTCAAGAGTTTAAAACTTGCACATAGGTTTAACATGTATAAAATCAGATAATCAAGCCGAATATAACAGTTGAGCGACCGTGCTAGAACCACGGAACTCGGGAATGCCTAACACCTTCTCCTGGGTTAACAGAATTCCTTATCCGGATTTCTGGTACGCAGACTGTAATATGGAGTCATTCTTTTCCTTGATTCGGGATTAAAATTGGTGACTTGGGACACCCTAAATCTCCCAAGTGGCGACTCTGAAATAAATAAACCAATCCCGTTTCGATTGTCCTTTAATTGGAAAAAACTCCCTTGCACCCTCTCGGGTGCGTAAAAAGGAGGTGCGACAGCTCTGGCGACTCTGCTGGGGACAAAACACCCAGAACCACTGGTTCAGGGTTAGAAATTCGAGCTTAGATAAATTGTTATATTTGGCTTTATCTGATTTTTACATGTTTTGAGCCTAATGTGCTAAATGCTGCTTTTACCGCTTTGATATTATCTGAACTGTATATAAATTGTGCCGAAACCTTTCTCTTCTTACCTCCGGGGATGTGCTTACTGGTTGAGACTCCCTATTCTGTTAGTGTCATAACCTAAATAAAAGAGGCTCGGAAAGTTTCTAAGCCGGCTGGCCTTTTGGTTCCCGGAAAGGAGCTCCTTCCTCAGCTCGAGTTGTCCGCTCGGGTACACTGTCTAGAACACCGACCCAGGTTTTGAACATAGAATAACGTGACTTCATGCCGGATCCCTAGTAGGAACGCTTATTTGCATCACGTTGCATTTGACTTAGGGGACTCAACACAGGGGTTGGGTCCGTCTAGGACTAGCGACCTGATATGAAAAGGCCATCCTGATGCATCCTATTTGTTTTCCGTGCATTTATTTGTCTCGTGCCCGCATGCTGACCGGTGTTTGAATATTACGAATGTTGTGAAATTAAAAAAAAGAAGGGAAATAGCGGTTAAGGAATTGATTGTTTATTTTTGAAAAAAACCAATACCCAAATACTGTCAAAACTCTGCCGAAATTTTGAGAAAATGAAAAAAAACGTCTTATTAGTTTGTTTTATTAAAAGCAAAGGAAAAATAGAAAAAAGAATCGTTGTTCTGTTTTGTTTTTCAGAAAAAATATAGAAATATATAGTTTGTCTTGTTATAAAAATAAAAATCAAAAAGAGTCTTATTTTTAAAATGGGTTTTTTTTATGAAAATTCAAAAATAATAATAATAATAAAAAAGAGTCTTTCATTATTTGTCACAAATATATACATGTATATATATCCATATATATATATATATATATATATATATCCAAAAGTTTTTATTTCCAAAAAATATATATATGTCTTTATTTGTTGCAAAAATATTTGTCTTGCCAAAAAGTCTAGAAAAGTTTTTAGACTCCCAATTTTCAAAAAAATCCAAAAATATTTTCCATTATTAACTTCTTTAGAAAGTCTTTTAATTATTTCTTTTTAAAAAAATGTATAATAAGAAGAAAAAAAATTCGAAAATATTTTGATTCTTCTTTCAAAATTAAAAAGAAAATTCAAAATTCAAAAAAAAACATTTTTAGAAGCATTTCTTTTATTAAAGGTAAAATTCCGAAAAATATTTTCTTCTTCCTTTAGAATGAGAAAAAAAAACAAATGGAAATGAGAGAAAAAAAATATCTTAGAAGTCTTTCTTTTAAAAAAAGGGAAAATCAATCAAAAATCCAAAAGAAAAACAATTTTAAAAAAGAAAATAAATCAAAAATCCAAAAAATAAAATAATAAAATACTTCCTTTCTCCTTTTAAAGTAGTTCTTTCACAAATTCAAAAAAAAAGGAGAAGTTAGTTCATCTACTTATTCTTGATTACCCGAACTACGCGGGTTTGATTCTCACCGGATGTGAGATACGTAGGCAACCCTCATCGGGTCCAACCCCACCTTTTGCTAAAAAGCCAAAAACAAATATAAAAAAAAAATAAAAAAAAACATGTCAAAGATTTTTAATTTTGTCGTAAATAAGTCTAGTGATGTAACTTCTCCCTTTTACAAAAAAAATAGCAAAAACAAATATGTCAAATTTTAATTGTCATAAAGAAGTCGGGTGCTGCTGTTTTATCAAGACATAGCCGAATGTTCCCGAAAGGGACGCCGGAAGGCTGACTTTGCATAAACAGCCACCTTTGGGTCATTTTTAAGACTTGGCCCAGTTGACCCACACAGCCTTAAAAATCTTCGTCCCCGAGGCATTGAAAGGCCGTGTTTGCAATGTTGAATTTTCTATTTTTGAAAAATGATAAAAGAGTCATAAACAAGTCCGGGTGATGCCGCTTATGTCAAAAATAGCCAAATGTTCCCAAAAGGAACTCCGGAAGGCTGCCTTGGTACAGACGGCCACCTCGTTTTTTTCTCACACAACCTTAAAAATCTTCGTTCATGAAGTGCTGAGAGGTCGTGTTCAGAAATCCTTTTGAGAAAAATCGCATATATTTTTGTTTTTATCAGAATAAGTTTCGTTTGTTAAAATCTTATTAATAAATGTGCAGAATGAGCACGACTCCAAATGAACCCTTTTCAATCATGAATAAAACCCCCCTCCAATTGCGGCTCTGGTGGAATGATTTAGGCAAAGAAGGGCATGACGAAATCAAGAAGTATCTGAAAGGCCTCACGAGTTTGTTGGATATCAGGCCACGGGGAGATATCATAAGGGCAGTAGTCCCCCACTGGGATCCTGCGCACAATGTCTTCCATTTCTCGGACTTTGAACTTACCCCAACTTTAGAAGAGATAGCAGGGTATATCGGCAGCGCTGAGACTCCTTTGAGGCACAAATATCTGATTGCTCCAAGAGCTGTAGCAATACACCGGTTTCTGGACTCCTTAAAGATAGTCAGAACAATTCATAACCCTGACTTGGCAAAAGGTTTTTGCAGCATGAGTTTCATATATCAAAGATATGGTCACATAGGAGGATTCGACAAGCCAGAAAACCAGTTGTGCAGCAAAAGTAATCGTCAAAAGTGGGAAGAACATAGACGGATTGCTTTCATGATAACTTTCTTAGGACTCTTAGTATTCCTAAGAAAAGACGGGAATATTGACATAAAGATAGCAGGGGTTGTCAGTACGTTGCTCACACAGAGAGATAGTACATTGGCGCCCATGATAGTATCTGATATGTTCCGGGCTCTCACGTCTTGCAAATCCGGAGGAAACTTTTTCGAGGGTTGCAATTTGTTGTTGCAAATGTGGATGACCGAACACCTATGTCACCGAGCCCAGTTTTTGAGCCATGGATCCGCTGAAAAGACCTGCATAGAGGAGTTCTATACCAGAGTTAATGAGACCTACCTACCTGAAGGAGTCACAACATGGACCTCATATTTCCGTACCCTCGACGCTAGTCAAATACAGTGGGCGCTAGGATGGTTACCGATCGACGAAGTCATATACATGCCAGCAACCAGGCCCCATTTTCTCTTAATGGGACTTAAGAGCATTCAACCATACGCGCCGCATCGGGTTTTAAGGCAACTTGGGAGGTGTCAGATAGTGCCGAAAGACGAGGATCTAAGCACCCAGGTGATTGAGATCAGTCCCGACGGCCAGTTTCCTGAAGCAAGGGTTCGCCAAATTTGGAGCCAATGTCAATACTTAGAAGCAAATACTTGTGTAATGAATCGGGCAAAAGGGGAAGTTTCGCCCGGGTATCAGGCCTGGTACAAAGGGGAGACATCATCTGGAAGGCCGACCAAAAGACCTCACCTGCAAGAATTTGCCAAATCTTCACAAGAGCAGTGGGGCTGGTTGGCCAAAGAGCGGGAATATCTTGCCGAAACAGGCAAACTGAAGCAACAAGTTCAGGAAATGAAGTTTGAATGCCAATTACAGTCTGCTGCCCACAAGGGAGAAAAGAACAGATTAATCAGAGAAGGCAAGATCCTCAAAGCTCAGATTCGGAAGATGAAAAAGGAGGCTGATAACCAGCTGAGAAGCCGGGCGGATAAAAGATTGATAGCGGGGTTAAAGGGTAAGGTTGCGGAATGCCAGGAAGATTTGGAAAGATCCAAGGCTAGCACAGAAAGATTGCGGACCAAGTGGGCCAAAGGTACAATGGCCCGGAGGCAGCGCCTGCAACAAGTCATAAGGGATTATGAACTGAGCATCGGGACATTAAGGGAAACGAATTCCACTCTTCAAGAGCGGATCTTCAAGCAAACACGAGATGCCCAAGCCGACAGAAGACGATGTTACGATGCAATGACCAGAATGGAAAGACAAATGGAGATGTTCCAGGATTAACTTGCCAACAATGCGCAAACACTAGGATTGAAGAACCGACAGATAAGGCAGTTGTTCACAGAAAGGGACAACATTCGAGGAAGGATCGACGAGATTGGGCATTACATCTACATGAGATGCCTGGCATGCGAGCAAATGCCTCGGAAGACCCTCCTTGTTTCCATCATGGGTTGCGTCCACCGAATCATGAATGAGTTGAAAAGCCTGCAGAGGGGCCTCACACCAAGGGCCGCAGAAAGGCCGAATTATGCCTCGCGGGCCCCTAAGTTGGAAAATTAATCTTTGGTTGAGTATTGTTTATTTGGCTTTGTTGCTTTTCCATATGTTGTTTTCTTTTCTTCTAGTCAAAACGGGTTAAGAACTGTGGAGTCTGTACTATTGCTGTTCCTTGTTTGAAGTAATTTGTAATAGCAAAATTTTGAGAATGAATTTAATGATTTCACAAGAATTTTGTGTTTCTTTACTTTAAGGCAGAACTACGCCTGGTCTGATTCGCGCAGGGACGTGATACGTAGGCAATCCCCATAAGATTCGACCGCTTTTAATAAAGAAAGAAAAGAAAATACACAAATAAAATAAAATAACAGAAAAGGGGATAAATGAGCAAACCGGGATGACGCATGTTGTTTGAAGCGAAGCATGTAGAAACGGTTAACTGCCTAGGAGCATTGCATCCTCTATGTGTTGAGATCAAATCCGTTAAACTCTAATGCTAACAAAGTTTGTTGTTGTCTGATCAAGACAGTTAGTTGTTAAAGAATTCTGGCAACACACCCTTACCAAACCAGATCCAAAGGACTGGTAGCAATAAGCATGACTACTTCAGAGAATAGTAACGAGGAAGAAAGGCCGATGAGCCAGTTGTTAAAAGAAGCGATGGAAAAGATTGAAAGGATGGGACTAGAGATGAATGCAATGCAGCTAGCTTTAGCCAAAGCACAAAAGAGTCCTGAGCCACTGGGGCGCATGCCGGAATACCCTCATTCCGGCCCTTCCACAAGCCTCCCGAATCCCCGTTATCATCAAGAAAGAAGCCCTCATGATTCCCAAGCTCCACCACCCCATCAACCTCTCCCGACCCCAAATATTCCCACTTTTGTGGGACCCACATCAGCCACCTTGCAAAGAACGGTCAGTGAGCCATTGTTTCAGGCCCACGATATGCAGTACTACCCCCCTGAGCCTACATTCCATGCCCCCAAGCCCCAGGCCTACAATCCGCACTTGGAGGTACCGGCAGAGATTGAAAAGCCGGTTAAAGCCCCTGAACATGATGAGGTATTGAGAAAGTTCAAAAGCCTGGAGCAGTCCTTCAGGAACCTGCACGGTTTGGGCAACCAAGTCAGCGTAGCATACAAAGATCTATGCCCATTCCCGGACGTCCAACTCCCGGCTGGGTTCAAGATGCCTAAGTTTGATTTATATAAAGGGCACGGCGATCCCATGGCACATTTGCGGGGATTCTGTAGCAAAATGAGAGGGGCAGGCGGCAAAGATGAGCTGCTGATAGCTTATTTCGGCCAAAGTCTGAGCGGATCTGCACTAGAATGGTATACCAGGCAGGATTCCAGTAGGTGGTACACTTGGGATGATCTGGCGCAGGCTTTCGCAGGTCATTTCCAGTACAATCTCGAGATAGTCCCTGACCGTCTCACGTTGTTGAGGACTGGGAAGAAACCCGGGGAAAGTTTTCGCGAGTTCGGTTTCCGCTGGAGAGAGCAAGCGGCCAGAGTCGATCCTCCCATGAGAGAGAGAGAGAGATGGTGGACTATTTCTTACAAATATTGGATCCAACCTACTTTGGTCACTTGGTGACAACGGTTGGAAAATCCTTCAACGAGGTGGTCAAGATAGGGGTCATGATAGAAGAGGGTCTGAGGTCTGACAAAATCCTGAACTACTCGGCACTCAAGGCAACGACCCAGGCTATTCAGAACGGCACGGGAGGTGCGCTGAGAAGAAAGAAAGAAGAAGTTGCCTCGATCGAGGCAGGCAGTTGGTCCGGATCTGGCAGGCCACACTACAACCAACCCAGACCTCACAGGACAAACTACCCATACAACCCACCACATCACTACTATCCCCCCCAAGAACCGCATTTCACCGTCCATCAAGCCCAGACATACGCCCAACCTCCGGTTCGCCCACAATGGCGTGTGCCGGCTCCCCAAAACACATACCCAGCTCCACATAATACCTACCCACCACCACAAAATACCTACCCTCCGCCCAGAGCATACAGGAACCCTCCAGGGACAGGTTTTCGAGGGAGTCAAGCAGCTAAAAATGATAGGCTACAGAAACATAGAGCCTTTACTGAGCTGGGAGAGTCCTTTACCGCAGTATTCCACAAATTGAGACGGTT
Organism: Nicotiana tabacum; assembly: GCF_000715075.1. NCBI lineage: Eukaryota > Viridiplantae > Streptophyta > Magnoliopsida > Solanales > Solanaceae > Nicotiana > Nicotiana tabacum. Next base: position 99,459,714 of record NC_134084.1, on the reverse strand, counting down.
GGGTTTGGTAAGTCCTGTCGAACCCCGAGAGCAAAACCCCCCGCCTCAAAATGTGAACAGGACGATAAGTTGTAAATATTGCTCAGGGATGCTGGGACATGAAACTGAAAAATGTTGGAGGCTGAAGCAGGCGATACAAGACCTCATTGACACTAACAAAATTGAGGTCCAGACACCGGAGGCTCCTAACATCAATCAGAACCCACTGCCAGCGCACCATGAGACGCATATGATCGTGTTGGTGTATGAGGGAGGAGAGTTGAGAAAGCCCTCGCAAACAGTGATGATGATCCAGGCCGCTCCGAAAGAAGGATCAACCAGTGGAGGAGTGGGGGTACAGTCGCAGGGAGAAGGCGACAAGCCAGTAGTGATATTGGGGAAAAGCTCGCCCGCCATAACAAGCAAACCCGAGCCAAACAAGTTGGTAATATTAGGGGCTCCGCCCACACCTACGGTTGCATTGAAGGGGGTATACAGAGAATTGGTCACTATAAAGCCTGTAGTCCAGCTGCCAATGATTGATAGCAAGGCTGTGCCTTGGAAATACGAGAAGGCAGTAGTGATGTACATAGGAAAACAGGTGGAGGAAGTTAGTTGTGAAGCACAAGGGCTGACTCGATCAGGTCGGTGTTTTGCTCCGGCGGAGCTGAGAAGAACCAACCCAGCTGCAACCAAGAAACCTGTATCCGAAGAAGAGGCTGAGGAGTTCCTGAGAAAGATGAAGGTACAGGACTACTTCGTGGTCGAACAGCTGAGGAAGACACCGGCCCAGATCTCGCTGCTATCATTACTGATCCATTCTGAGGGGCATCGTCGGGCCCTGATGAAGATATTGAACGAAGCTCACGTGCCCAACGAGATTTCTGTAAACCACCTCGAAACCATTGCCAACAAGATTTTCGAGGTAAACAGGGTAACATTCTCAGATGATGACCTGCCGATGGAAGGTACAGAGCATAATAAAGCTCTCTACCTAACTGTCAAATGTGAAAACTCTGTAGTTACTCGGGCATTGGTGGATAACGGTTCAAGTGCCAATATCTGCCCATTATCCACTCTGAACTAGTTAAAGGTTGATCACGGAAGAATTCGCAAGAATAGCATCTGCGTCCGAGGATTCGACGGAAATGGAACAGCCACTGTAGGGGATGTTGTACTTGAATTGACCATCGGTCCAGTCCTGTTCACCATGGAGTTCCAGGTGCTAGATGCCACAGTATCTTATAACCTTCTATTAGGACGACCATGGATTCATACAGCCAAAGCAGTGCCCTCCACCCTACATCAGATGGTGAAGTTCGAGTGGGAAAGGCAAGAGGTCGTGCTACACGGCGAGGACACGGCGTGCACCATGGGTGGCGCCATTGTACCTTTCATAGAGACCGATGATGACAAAGGTCCTTGGGTCTACCAATTTTCGATACAGTGTCGGCAAACAAAATTTCTGAAGGAGAAATCATCCCGCACCCTAGGGTAGCTGCCGCGACAGTCATGATGGTCTCGGAAATGCTGGGTAATGGATTTGTGCCGGGAAAGGGCCTGGGAGTCGAGCTTTAGGGGATTGTCCAACCTGTCTCCCTGCCTAAAAATCTGGAAACTTTCGGATTGGGGTTCAAACCAACCACAGCAGATGTAAAGCAAGCGCGGAAAATGAAGAAGAAAGTCTGGTATCTTCCCAAACCCGTGCCACGTCTCTCAAGATCTTTTGTCAGAGCAAGCGCCAAAGGGCCACCGGTCCCAAAGATTCTAGGACCATTGATTGGTATGGATGGGGACCTGAATCAGAGTTTCGAGAGGCTATTCGCTGATGTCAGTATGGTAGAAGCTGGAGAAGGTTCCAGCAAAACAGAGATACAGTTTGTGGGGCCTGAGGCCAAAACCAACAACTGGACGGTTACTCCTCTTCCTGTCCGAGGGGAGTCTTGGTAGTAGGCTTTGATTTATGTTTTGTTTGTTTTGTTTTGTTCGGATTATTCCAGGGTGTAATCCAAATTTTACTTTTGTTTTGTAAAAGTGTGAACCCTTTTATCCCGCAAGTTTAATAAAGTTCTCTTCTTTTGCCCATTTTAATTTTGTTTTGTTCTTTTTTTTCTGAACAATTCTCTTTTTACTGGTTCTAATGACATGGCATGCACAGCGGATCATCGACCTAGTCTAATAAATCAATCTGAATCCGACTTAATGACACAAGAGGTCGTTTGCGACGATGAATCTGAATATGACGAAGATAAAGCCTTCGAAGAGATAAACCGAGAACTGCGCCAATTTGAAGAAAACCCCAAACCTAACCTAAATGACACTGAGGCTGTGAATCTAGGGGACGCTGATAATGTACGAGAAACCAAAATCAACATCCATATTGAGCCGAATGTCAGGGAAGAATTGATCAAAACCCTCATGGAATTCAAAGATGTTTTTGCATGGTCATATGATGATATGCCAGGATTAAGTACCAATTTAGTGGTTCACAAATTGCCCACTGACCCGGCATACCCTCCGGTCAAGCAAAAGCTAAGGAAATTTAAAACAAAAATGAGTGTAAAGATCAAAGAAGAGGTGATTAAGCAGTTGCAGGCGAAGGTCATTCGGGTCACTCGATATCCCGAGTGGTTGGCCAATGTGGTACCAGTTCCAAAGAAGGACGGGAAAATTAGGGTGTGCGTCGACTACCGCAACCTCAACAAAGCCAGTCCCAAGGACAACTTTCCATTACCCAACATCCATATGTTGATCGATAATTGCGCTGGGCGCGAGATCGGATCATTTGTGGATTGCTATGCGGGTTATCATCAGATCCTAATGGACGAAAAAGATGCGGAAAAGACAGCATTTATCACGCCATGGGGAACTTACTGCTATCGGGTAATGCCGTTCGGACTAAAGAATGCCGGGGCAACATACATGCGAGCAATGACTGCTGTGTTTCATGACATGATACACAAAGAAATTGAGGTGTACGTCGATGATGTGATCATAAAGTCTTGACGTCAGGAAGACCATGTATCAGACCTAAGGAGATTCTTCCAAAGACTCCGAAGGTATGATATCAAGCTTAACCCGGCCAAATGCGCATTCGGGGTTCCATCAGGAAGGTTGTTAGGATTCATCGTCAGTCGACGGGGGATTGAGTTAGACCCATCCAAAATCGAATCCATCTGAGATCTGCCACCGCCAAAGAACAAAACAGAGGTAATGAGTTTGCTGGGTAGACTCAATTACATCAGCAGGTTCATTGCTCAACTCACGGCGACTTGTGAGCCCATATTTCGATTGCTGAGAAAAGATGCTGCGGTAAGTTGGACGGTAGAGTGTCAAGGGGCTTTCGACCAAATCAAAGGGTATCTGTCTAATCCACCCGTATTGGTCCCGCCTCAGCCAGGGAAGCCCTTAATTCTTTATATGACGGTCCTGGAAAATTCTTTTGGTTGTGTATTGGGGCAACATGATGACACAGGAAGGAAGGAGCAGGCCATCTACTATCTTAGCAAGAAATTCACAGTATATGAAGTCAAGTACACTCAACTCGAGAAAACATGCTGCGCCCTAACTTGGGTAGCTCAGAAGTTGAAACACTACCTGTCCTCGTACACTACTTATCTCATATCCCGTTTGGACCCATTGAAGTATATCTTTCAGAAACCTATGCCCACAGGAAGGTTGGCAAAATGGCAAATTCTGCTCATAGAGTTCGATATCGTCTATGTGACGAGGACAGCCATGAAAGCCCAGGCGCTGGCCGATCATTTGGCAGAGAATCCTGTTGATGAAAAATACGAGCCTTTAAGAACGTATTTCCCCGACGAAGAGGTAATGCATACAAATGAGCTGGAGTTACCCGAGGAACTGGGTTGGAAGCTTTTCTTCGATGGAGCCGCAAACGCGAAAGGGCTTGGAGTAGGAGCAGTACTCATTTCTGAAACGGGACACCATTATCCTGTTACGGCTCAACTACGCTTCTATTGCACCAATAATATGGCCGAGTATGAAGCTTGCATTTTGGGTCTATGATTGGCTGCGGACATGGATGTCCAAGACGTCTTGGTCTTGGGAGACTCGGACCTCTTGGTACATCAGATTCAAGGTGAATGGGAAACACGGGACTTGAAACTCATACCTTATCGACAATGCTTGCACGATCTGAGCAAGCAATTTCGATCGGTGAAATTCAAACATATCCCGAGAATTCATAACGAGGTTGCGGATGCATTGGCCACCTTAGCATCAATGTTGCACCACCCTGACAAAATGTATGTTGATCCTCTGCACATCCAGGTCCGTGATCAGCACGCTTATTGCAACACCGTAGAAGAGGAAGCAGATGGCGAGCCCTGGTTTCATGATATCAAAGAATACCTCAGAATGGGGATATATCCGGAACAGGCCACTGGAGACCAAAAAAGAGCCCTTCGGCGTTTGTCAAATGGCTTCTTCCTCAGCGCAGGAGTGCTATACAAAAGGACCCCAGATTTGGGATTGTTGAGATGTATAGATGCCGGTCAAGCCACGACGGTTATGGCAGAGGTACATGCTGGAGTTTGCGGGCCACATATGAGCGGATATGTATTGGCAAGGAAGATCCTTCGGGTAGGGTATTATTGGCTCACCATGGAACATGACTGTATCACTTTCGTGAGGAAATGCCATCAGTGTCAGATACATGGAGATCAGATTCATTCTCCGCCAACAGAGTTACATACGATGTCAGCACCCTGGCCGTTTGTGGCATGGGGCATGGATGTCATTGGACCTATCGAGCCAGCAGCATCCAACGGTCATAGGTTCATTCTAGTAACCATTGATTACTTCACCAAATGGGTTGAGGCTAAAACCTTCAAGTCGGTAACTAAAAAGGCAGTGGTGGATTTTGTGCACTCCCATATCATCTACAGATTTGGGATCCCAAAAGTAATCATTACGGATAACGGTGCGAATCTTAACAGCAGCCTGATGAGAGAGGTATGCCAACAATTCAAGATTACACACCGCAATTCCACCCCATATCGTCCCAAGGCGAATGGAGCGGTCGAAGCAGCCAATAAGAACATCAAGAAGATACTGCGAAAGATGGTGGAAGGGTCCAGACAATGGCACGAGAGATTACCCTTTGCTTTGTTGGGTTACCGCACTACAGTCCGGACTTCCATAGGTACAACTCCTTATTTGTTGGTGTACGGAACTGAGGCCGTAATACCGGCGGAGGTCGAAATTCCGTCCCTTCGGATTGTCGTTGAAGCCGAGATTGATGATGACGAATGGGTCAAAGCTCGATTGGAACAGTTGAGCTTGATAGACGAGAAAAGATTGGCAGCAGTGTGCCATGGTCAGCTGTATCAGAAGAGAATGGCGAGAACATATAATAAGAAGGTACGCCCCAGGAAGTATGAAGTAGGGCAGCAGGTATTGAAGAAGATCCTCCCACACCAGGTCGAGGCAAAAGGCAAGTTCGCCCCAAATTGGCAAAGGCCTTATATCGTGACCAGAGTATTGTCCAATGGAGCTTTGTGTTTAACGGATATCGAGGGAAGATGTGTTGACATGGCTATCAATTCGGATGCTGTCAAGAGATATTATGCGTAATTTCTTTTGATTATGGTAGTTGTTGGTTCGTTTGTTTGTACTTGGTACTTATTGGATAATAAAATGACGGAGGCAATTCTTTCTTCTATCCAAACACTTTTACCCTTGTTTTCCCCTTTGAGCTTTAAGTTATTCTTTCATACCCCTCTTTTGGAATCACTAACGGAAAAGATATGAAAAGAGAAAGAAGAAGAAGAGAAAATTTTAAGAGAAAATGAAAAAAAGAGAGAAAAAAAAAGAGAAGAAGAAAAAGAAAAAGAAGAAGATAAAAACCACAAAACAGTGGGAACTGCGTTTGACCTGATTCCTCAAAGAGGATACGTAGGCGCCTCACGGCTCGGTCATAGAGTACATCATAGTATACATAGTGTGCATAGTATACACAAGTACGCATAATAGGCATAGTGTGCGAACGCACATAGTTCAACATAGAGTAGAAATAAAATCCCCCAAGCAAGAAAGCTGGGGCAGAGGTTATGTTTTAAAAGGTCCAACAAAAGGTTTGATTCCAAAAGTTGTAAATGATCACCCATCAAAGTTATTTCCTTTTTTAGCCTTTGTTTAGCCCCGCACCAAACCGACATCGACGTCCAAAAGACCTCCCGATCAATATCCAAGAGGCGCCAAGTCAGGCAAATAAAGCCGAAGGTAATACACTGATCCCCGGCAAAGAAGAGGAGCATAAAACGGGAAATGAATTGATCTCCAGAAGAGAGGGTCATATCGACAGCACTCCAATCCTCCGTTGACAAATATATAATAAAATGAGAGAGTCTTGGCGGTGAAAACCTTCACAGGCACCACAAGGCGACGAAAGTGAGGGATATAAAACGAGAGAGTCTTATTGGTGAAAACCTTCACAGGCACCATAAGGAGCCGGGAGCCGAGAGAAAAGAGAGAGTCTCATTAGTGAAAACCCCTCGAAGGGCACTATGAGGCGACGAGACAGATCAACAAAAGGGATCCACGTTCACAGAGAAATGGACGCCCATTTATCCCCAGCAAGTAAGGTCATCTGGCAAGTTGACTGATACAAATAGACTGGGTCGGGAATCTATGGTTCACGTCATGATCACAAGGACCAGTCCTTTATCCAGATAAGTTTTTCTCTTTTCCTTTTTCCACCAAGTATTGGTTCAGAAAGATTTTCTTCTTTTTCTATTTCTTTCGTTTTTCTTTCTAAGAATTCGTGTTGAAAGAGATTTTTCAAAGTTTACTACCAGTCCAAAGTGGTCAGACGCCACAAGAAAGGGAAATCAATCCAGTGCAAGACATCCCCAGGAAATGCAATTCAATGCCTCACCATTCCGGGGGAAGTAAACTCCTGAAGGGGGTAATTTCGGGATTAAAAGCAGATTCCCGTGGCATGTCCTAAAAAGAGGAGCAGAAAAGGGGTTAAATGGAAAAACCACCCCAGCAAGCGACGTCGTCCACCAACCAGTTGTTAGGTGCACAAAGCAAGGAAAAGAAAAGGAAAAAATCATCCCCCAACGGAGATATCACCGTGGCCCCGCCATGATTAAAACTAATTAAGTCTTCCTGTCTGCTGCAGGAAAATAAAGATCGATGAAGGAAGAGGAACGCGATACCAGAAAGATCACCAAAACAGGGGCAGAAAATTTTCTGCCATTGTCAAAAATTTTCTCGGAGGGACGGGAAAACAAAATCAAATCAGTCTTAGTTTAAATAGGCGCCCACCTGTATAACGAGAGGAATAATTTTCATGTCTTAGTTTAAATAGGCGCCCACCTGTATAACGAGAGGAATAATTTTCATGTCTTAGTTTAAATAGGCGCCCACCTGTATAACGAGAGGAATAATTTTCAGTCTTAGTTTAAATAGGCGCCCACCTGTATAACGAGAGGAATAATTTTCATGTCTTAGTTTAAATAGGCGCCCACCTGTATAACGAGAGGAATAATTTTCATGTCTTAGTTTAAATAGGTGCCCACCTGTATAACGAGAGGAATAATTTTCAGTCTTAGTTTAAATAGGCGCCCACCTGTATAACGAGAGGAATAATTTTCATGTCTTAGTTTAAATAGGCGCCCACCTGTATAACGAGAGGAATAAATTTCATGTCTTAGTTTAAATAGGCGCCCACCTGTATAACGAGAGGAATAATTTTCAGTCTTAGTTTGAATAGGCGCCCACCTGTATAACGAGAGGAATAATTTTCAGTCTTAGTTTGAATAGGCGCCCACCTGTATAACGAGAGGAATAAATTTCATGTCTTAGTTTAAATAGGCGCCCACCTGTATAATGAGAGGAATAATTTTCAGTCTTAGTTTAAATAGGCGCCCACCTGTATAACGAGAGGAATAATTTTCATGTCTTAGTTTAAATAGGCGCCCACCTGCATAACAAGAGGAATAAATTTCATGTCTTAGTTTAAATAGGCGCCCACCTGTATAACGAGAGGAATAATTTTCAGTCTTAGTTTAAATAGGCGCCCACCTGTATAACGAAAGGAATAATTTTCATGTCTTAGTTTAAATAGGCGTCCACCTGTATAACGAGAGGAATAAATTTCATGTCTTAGTTTAAATAGGCGCCCACCTGTATAACGAGAGGAATAATTTTCAGTCTTAGTTTAAATAGGCGCCCACCTGTATAACGAGAGGAATAATTTTCATGTCTTAGTTTAAATAGGCGCCCACCTGTATAACGAGAGGAATAAATTTCATGTCTTAGTTTAAATAGGCGCCCACCTGTATAACGAGAGGAATAATTTTCAGTCTTAGTTTAAATAGGCGCCCACCTGTATAACGAGAGGAATAAATTTCATGTCTTAGTTTAAATAGGCGCCCACCTGTATAACTAGAGGAATAATTTTCATGTCTTAGTTTAAAAAGGCGCCCACCTGTATAACGAGAGGAATAATTTTTATGTCTTAGTTTAAATAGGCGCCCACCTGTATAACGAGAGGAATATTTTTTTAGTTTAAATATTTCAGGTTTTGAGAGTAGTAACCCCACCGGAAGGTAGAAGGTTACAACAGGAATATCCAGCAGGAAACGATAAAAATCCCCAGCACCGGGAAGCAGAAGGCGGCAAACTCAGGCACACGAGTCAAAAGGACGCGTAAGGACGCATTTTGAAAGAAGCAGCTTGTGAACATTGAGTCATGCCCAGCATGGCAAATCTGATGAAGAGAGCCATACCGCCGAAGGAACCATTGAAAGGCTTGATGAAGAAGGCCGTGTCCCCAGCGGTTCAAGCAAAATGAAAACTGGTACTCTGAGGAGCAAAAGGCCCGTACCATCCCTCAAGTTCACAAAATAAAAGCATCGGAGGAAAGCGCAAGCCGACAAAGAAGAAATCAGGCATCCACCTGGAGAACAAGGACAAAGAAAGGAAGTAATCAGGCGTCCACCTGGAGAACAAGGACAAAGAAAGGATGAAATCAGGCGTCCACCTGGAGAACAAGGAAAAAGAAAAGAAGTAATCAGGCGTCCACCTGGAGAACAAGGACAAAGAAAAAAGAAACCAGGCATCCACCTGGAGAACAAGGACAAAGAAAAGAAGTAATCAGGCGTCCACCTGGAGAACAAGGACAAAGAAAAGAAGAAATCAGGCGTCCACCTGGAGAACAAGGATAAAGAAAAGAAATAGAAATCAGGCACCCACCTGGAGAATAAGGGAATACAATTGAAGTATTGAAGCCAAAAGCCCGCTCATATGAGAAAGGAGCACACTTAGAATCAATAAAGCAGAGGAATACAACAGGAATCCCCCGCAGGAAACAATAAAAATCCCCAGCACCGGGAAGCAGAAGGCTACGGTTAAAATCCCCAGCATTCGACCAAGTTATAAATAGCAGAAGCTCGCCTCAAGAATGCGAGTCAACAGTCTGAGATAATCAACAAAAGCTGGACACAAAAAAGGTATCAAGGTCTGCTCAAGGATATGTAGGCAGAACAAATATGGTATGTTCAAGAACTAGCACCTACAACTAGCAAGTAGCAAGGTTCAAATCCAAAGTCTGTATGAAGCACCATTCAAGACTCAAGATCAAGTTTCAGAAGACTTAAGGATAGGAATCATTGTAACTAGTAGCTGATAGGCTTAGTCAGTCTTTTTCAGTTTTCATTTTTGATGTAATGACCGGACCACGGATCGGAACCTCAACGGAACGGCACCTCGATCGGCTCTGCACCTTGGTACACTTAACCATCTCTCTCATCTCCGAACTACACGTGACCTGATTCCTGTATAACCAAGGATATGTAGGCAGCTCAGATACCAGGGCTCGGTCACATCCCCTTCCTTTCCGTAGTGTAGTCCCTCCAAGTAATGGTCGGGTCAAAAACATGTCTAGTCGTTCTTTGTCGGAAAACTCTTTGTGTTTCCAGTCAAAGAGGGGCAGCTGTAGACACCTGATTTTTGACCCTCCCCGAGAATTTTCACATTTTTAGCATAAATATGTAATTTAGGTCTAATATAGCTATTTTGACTATTTTGCTTTATTTCGTCGCAAAAGAGGAAAATTACAAAATATGTATATAAATTTTAGTTTATGTACTTCTCATAAACTTGAAAAAAAATACAAAAATTGTACTTTATTTTTGTACTTTATATAATTTCGAAAATTACCGAAAATATAGTTCTATTAATGTTTTATAGTCATTTTAATTTTGAAAAAATACAAAAAATGTTACTTTATATTTTATCTTTATATTAAAAACGAAAATTACAAAAAAATAGTTTTATTAGTATTTTGTAGTTATTTTAATCTTGAAAAAATGTTAAAAAAAAATCTAGTTTTGTGTTAATTATTAGTCTTATTTTTGTAGTTATTTTGCTTACATAATCAGTTGAGCAACGTTGTGTTTCTATTTCTCGGGTCCGGGCAAAGAATAATATTCGGGTTCAAACTACCCGGTTTTAGGCCTAATTTCGGACCTAGCCCATAATAATTCGAGTCCACCACACGTGAGGGGACACGCGTGGGGAACACGGACGGAACACCGTACACGGGGAACCCCACCACGCGTGGGAGACACAAGTCTTGAACCCCACCACGCGTGGGGCTCATTTTTCTTGGCAGAAGCTTACAAATGCACGGGCAAAGCTACACAAAGGGAGGACTTGGATAATATTTTTGCTGGGAACTACTGTTCATCTTTCTTCTTCAGAAAGAAGAAAGAAAAAACCCTACTGAACAAAAAACGGAACCCTACCCACGACCAACCTGAGCAACACCCCAAAACCACCATCAACACCCCAACCACTCGTCAAGCACCAAAACCAGTCGTAACCCAAAACCAGTCGCGACGCCACTCCTCCACGTCCGAATGACCATCGCCTTCTTCCTCCATTAAATCCGACGAGCACTGCTGCTTCGCCTTCGTCGCCACATCCCCCAAGTTCACTCCCTCATCGTCAAACAACCTACCCTCCCCAGCCAATAAGCTCTACTGATCGTCGACCTACTGCCGTTACCAGCTAGACCACCAGCTCCCCGCCTCCCACGAAACCTCTCCAGTTCGTCAGCCCCACGCACAGCCCGAACGAAAACCAGCTGTTTCACCATTTCCAGTCCAATGAGTAGCTATCGCTGCGTGCCAAGCAGTCGTTGCTGCGTTTCTGAGCAGCTGTTGGTTACCGCGATTCTACCTTGCCGAGTTTTCTGTTTTCCGTCGAGGTCGACTTTGGTCCGAGCTTTCTGTTTTTCCGGTGAGTTTGCTTTTGCTCGTCGAGGTGTTTGTCCGAGGTTTCATCATTGTTCCTCATCGAGTGAGGTTCAGTTCGAGTTCCGTAGGAGGCACTGTTTGTCGTTCTAGGATTGTCGAGGTTCGAAGGTTGGTGTTCTTCGTCCTTTGTTTCATTTCATTTGTTTTGCATATTATGGTTCAAGGCAAAAAATGAGAATATTCGATATTTATGAATGTCAACAATGCAAATTTTTGTTGTTGTGTTAAAAATGTTTATTCTATGTTTAGTTACTGCATGCTTAAAGTAAATGTGAACATATGAACGAGGTTATTCTATTTTTTTCATTTTTACCATGGATATTATTACATGTTAGAATCGTTGTTTTTTTGTTTAACCTCGGATGATTTCATTGGTAGAAAATCGTAGTTGCCTTAAGTTTGCCCTCAAATAATAAAAACGAGACGAGCTTCGCCACATAAAAAATGTACAAATTGTGGAGCCCTCGCAAAATATATGTATTAAATACTTAGATTCCGGGACGGGCCGTTTAGTAAATTTCACGGCCCTACCCAAATAATAATGCGCTAGTCGCTTTAGGCGCGCCTTTAATAATTTATCTTCCTAAACTCGGGTGCACATTTATGTGACCCAAATCCAAATCTCAACGGAATCGAAATGTGTCTCTAATCACGGGTACATTGATTGTGGCGTGGTCCGAGATGCACTTCCATGACGTTGCAAATTCTTTTTTTAATAATGAATGAGACGAGCCTCGACAAACGGAAAATGCACAAGGTGCGGGGCCCTCTAAATGTATATATATTAAAAATACTTAGAATTCGGGACATGCCGTTTAGCAAATTTCATGGCTTTCTCCAAAATAACAATACGTTAGTTGCTTTAGGCGCGTCTTAATAACTTATTTTTCTTAATTCGGGTGCACATTTATGTGACCCAAATTCAAATCTCAACAGAGTCAAGATATGTCAATAACCACGGGTGCATTGATGTAACGTGGTTCGAGATATATTTTCACGACGTTGCAATTCTCGTAAAAAATAATAATAAAAGCGGTCAAGAGTTTAAAACTTGCACATAGGTTTAACATGTATAAAATCAGATAATCAAGCCGAATATAACAGTTGAGCGACCGTGCTAGAACCACGGAACTCGGGAATGCCTAACACCTTCTCCCGGGTTAACAAAATTCCTTATCCGAATTTCTGGTACGCAGACTGTAATATGGAGTCATTCTTTTCCTTGATTCGGGATTAAAATTGGTGACTTGGGACACCCTAAATCTCCCAAGTGGCAACTCTGAAATAAATAAACCAATCCCGTTTGATTGTCCTTTAATTGAAAAAAACTCCCTTGCACCCTCTCGGGTGCGTAAAAAGGAGGTGCGACAGTGTTGTCTGCACTAGTGGCTGTGCGGCCGTAGCGGATCTTGTGCGGTCCGCACAGGTTCACTGGTGGCCGCAGTTGATTTTGTGCGGTCCGCACAGGTTCACTGGTGGCTGTGCGGCCGCAATTGATTTTGTGCGATCCGCACATGGCATCTGAGAGTAGTATATTTAGACGGAATTTTCAGTTATTTTTTATTTTTCAAACCCAAAAACATAAGAGGCGATTTTTCAAACAACCTTTCTTCTCCAAAATAGTGGTAAGTGATTTCTAACTCGTTTTCTTCAATCATTAACATCTTTCCACATGATTTCAACTCAAAATCAATGATTTTTATGGGGAATATTGGGTGTTTTGGGTAGAACCTAGGTTTTTCAAAAATTGGAGATTTGGACCTCGATTTGAGGTCCGATTTCAGAACAAATTATATATTTAAGTTCGTGGGGAAATGGGTAATCGGGTTTTGGTCGAACCTCGGGTTTTGACCATGTGGGCCCGGGGGCGATTTTTGACTTTTTGGCAAAACTTTGTAAAACTCATTTTTATGCATTCAAATTGATTCATTTAGCATTTATTGATGTAATTAAGTAACTTGTGACTAGATACAAGCGAATTGGTGGTGGAATAAAGGGGTAAAGCTATAATTGAATCGTGAATTGTGTTCGTGGCATCGAGGTAAGTGTTTGGTCTAACCTTAGCTTGAGGGATTAGGAGTCGAGTCCTATTTGCTATGTGGTAATTGTCGAGTACGACATATATGCATGGTGGCGAGTATCTATATGTTGGTGTCTAGCATATCTGTGAGTCTTATATTGTGATTATTATGACTTTGTTGTATCTTTCATGCCTTGGTAATGGTTTCTACTTGTTGTGTAAAGTTTGTGGAAGGAATTGTGACCTACGAACATTGAGGAGCATTGGCTCAAGTTGTATAACGAATTGTGAAAGTATAAGTGATAATTCAACCTCTAGAGCATTGGCTCGAGTTGTGAGGTGAATTGTGAAACAAAAGTGAGAAAGATAAGAGATCATTATGTTGTCGCTCTTGTTGGGCTATTGTTGATTTATTCATTATCTCCTTTGTCGGGATGTTGAGGTTATCGATGATGTTCCCTTGCCGGGATTTATTTGTTGAATTGTTGTTTCCTTGCCGGGATCGTTTTTGCAATTTCATTTATTCCCTTGCCCTATTGTTTGTGATTGTTGTTTGGGTGAGGAAGAGAGTTAAACACGAAGGGTGATGCCGTGCATTGTTTGTTTTGTGAGGAAAGAGTGTAAAACACGAAGGGTGATGCCGTGTATTATTGTGAGAAAAGTGTGTAAAGCACGAAGGGTGTTGTCGTGCCGCACGATGTACCATTCCGTGCCGATTTTATTGATTATATGTTGAGGAAAGAGAGTAAAAGCACGAAGGGTGATGCCGTGCACATTTTTATTATATGATTGCTTTGGTGAGAAAGAGAGTAAAAGCACGAAGGGTGATGCCGTGCATTTATTGATTTCTGATTCTTTGTTGATATCCGAGTTATGTTGTTTCTTTCGTTTATTTGATGTCTTTCTATTCAGAACTGTTATCTCCCCCACAACATGCTCCCCCTCCCATTTTGTCTGGTTATTTCTGTACTTCTTTTCCGCTGTTTATATTTGAACTGCACAGGTTATTTGGTAGTCTGGTCCTAGCCTCGTTACTACTTCGCCAAGGTTAGGCTAGACACTTACCAGCACATGGGTTCGGTTGTGCTGATACTACACTCTGCACTATGTGCAGATCCTGGAGTAGCTTTTGGACCATAGTGTGGAGGCTACCTTCAGTCCACGTGGAGATCCAAGGTAGACCTGCAGGCGTCTGCAGGCCCTGGCGTCTCCCTCTATCCCTATTTCCTATTTCATTTTCCTTTTATTCAGAAACAGTGTACTGTTATTTCTTCAGACTTTGTATGCAGCAATATTAGACAATCTGTGACACTGTGACACCATGTTTTGGGTAATTTAAAGCTTAGGCAGTTGTAATAGATACAGATTTCAGCTATTTTAATTGTTATCTTCCGCTTAATTATTTAAAGTTTCGCTGTTTTGTGTTATCACCTTATAATTGTTAAAAAGAAATAATTGGATGATGAGATAAGTAGTTAAGGATTGTCTTGCCTAGCTCACATTAGTAGGCGCCATCATGACTCCTGAGGGTGGGAAATCTGAGTCGTGACAAGTGGGTATTATAGCTCTAGGTTGCATAGGTCTCACAGTTTATAGACAAGCTTAGTAGAATCTGAGGGATCGGTATATAGACGTCTGTATTTATCCCTCGGAGGCTACAGAGTTAGGAACAACTTCACATTTATTCTCTCTTGTCGTGTGGTTTGGTTTCTCAATGCTAATTGAATTTCTACTCTGTTCTTTCGTAGATGGCGAGAACACGCGCTTCCTCATCCACTGACTAGCAGTCTGCGCCCTTAGCAGCAGCTCCCACGAGGGGCAGAGGACGAGGCCGAGGTAGGGTCAGAGCTCAGCCCCGAGCAGCAGCACCGGCGACGGAGCCTGAGGTTGACTTTGATGACGAGGTTCTGGCCCCAGCAGTTCCGGTGGGCCCAGCTCAGGTCCCAAAGGGGTTTATTGCTACCCTAGTTCTTCAGGATGCTCTGGTTCGTCTAGTGGGCCTCATGGAGAGTGTCACCCGGGCAGGCTTGCTTCCTGTAGCACCAGTCGTCTCTCAGGCTAGAGGAGGAGCCCAGACTCCTACTACTCGCACTCCAGAGCAGGTAGCTCCCCAGATTCAGACTCCAGCGGTTCAGCTTGTTGGAGCAGTTCAGCCGGGTGTGGTAGCTTAGACCGGTGATGGAGCAACTATGTCTACCGATGCTTTGTGGAGGTTGGATAGGTTCACCAAGCTCTTCACTACTACTTTCAGCGGTGCATCTACTGAGGATCCCCAGGATTATCTAGACAGTTGTTACGAGGTTCTTAGGAACATGGGGATAGTTGAGACCAATGGGGTCGATTTTGCTACTTTTCGCTTGTCTGGATCTGCCAAGACTTGGTAGAGAGATTATTGCTTAGCTAGACCAGCCGGATCACCAGCCTTGACTTGGGAGCAGTTTACTCAGCTATTTCTAGAGAAGTTTCTCCCCATCACTCGGAGAGTGGCCTATCAGAGGCAGTTTGAGCGCCTCCAGCAGGGTTCTATGACTGTTACCTAGTATGAGACCAGATTCATTGATTTGGCTCGCTATGCTCTCATCATACTTCCTACCGAGAGAGAGAGAAGGTGAGGAGGTTCATTGATGAACTTATTCAGTCGATTCGTCTTCAGATGTCTAGGGAGGCAGGGAGTGAGATTTATTTCCAGGAGGCGACCAATGTAGCCCGGAGAGTTGAGATGGTTCTGTTATAGGGAGGTGGTCATGGGTCGGACAAGAGGCCCCGTGATTCAGGCCGATTCAGTGGTACCTCATCTAGAGGTAGGGACTCATATGGTAGAGGCCATCCTCCTAGGCCTTTTCAGTCGGCACTCCAGGTTTCTCACGGTACTTCAGGTGGCAGAGGTCCTTAGATGCAATATTCTGATCAGCAGTCCTACAGTGCACTATCTGCTCCTATCAGTGCATCGCCATTTTAGAGTTTTCGGGGTGGTCATTCAGGTCGTCAAGGCCAGCAGTCTCAACAGCCAAGGGCTTGTTACACTTGTGGTGATATGGGTCACATTGCTAGGCTTTGCCCTTGAGCACTGGGTAGCTCTCAGCATCAAGGTTCCCGTGCCATAGTTCAGGCACCAGGTGTTCCACAGCCCACCCAGCCAGCTAGAGGTGGGGGTAGAGGTGCTAGAGGTAGAGGTAGAGGTATTAGAGGTGGAGCACATGCCGCTAGAGGTGGAGGCCAGCCAGCAGCAGGCCGTCCCAGAGATGTAGTTCAGGGTGGTGGGGCCCAACCCCAATGTTATGTTCTTCCAGCCAGCCCGAGGTTGAGGCTTCCGATGCAGTTATTATAGGTACGGTTCTGGTTTGTGATAGAGATGCTTCAGTGTTATTTGATCCAGGGTCTACGTACTCGTATGTGTCCTCTTATTTTGCACTGTATCTGGTCATGCCTAGTGATTCTTTGAGTGATCCTGTTTATGTGTCTATGCCGGTGGGTGATTCTATTATGGTAGATCGAGTCTATCATTTATGTATAGTTGTGATTGAAGGCCTTGAGACTCGTGTAGATTTGCTTCTTTTGGACATGGTCGATTTTGATGTCATATTAGAGATGGACTGGTTATCACCTTACCATGTTATCTTGGACTGTTATGCCAAGACTGTGACCTTAGCTTTACCGGGTTTACCTCGTTTAGAGTAGAGAGGGACTCCTAGTCATTCTACCCGTAGTGTTATCTCTTATGTGAAGGCTCGGTGTATGGTCGAGAAGGGGTGTTTGGCCTATTTGGCATATGTTCGTGATTCTAGTACTGAGGTTCCTTCTATTGATTCTGTGCCCGTTGTTCGTGAGTTTCCTGAGGTATTCCCCTCAGACCTGCCGGGTATGCCACCCGACAGGGATATTGACTTTTGTATTGATTTGGCTCAGGGCACTCAGCCCATTTCTATTCCGCCGTATCGTATGGCCCCGCCTGAGTTGAAAGAGTTGAAGGAACAGTTGCAAGACTTGCTTGAGAAGGGTTTTATTAGGCCGAGTGTTTCGCCTTCGGGTGTGCCGGTGTTGTTTGTTAAGAAGAAGGATGACTCGATGAGAATGTGTATTGATTACCGGCAGTTGAACAGGGTTACAATCAAGAATAAGTATCCATTGTCGAGGATTGACGATTTGTTTGATCAACTTCAGGGTGCCAAGATATTCTCGAAGATTGACTTGAGATCTCGCTACCATCAGTTGAGGATTAGGGCATCCGATGTCCCTAAAACAGCTTTTCGCACTCGGTACCGACATTATGAGTTCTTGGTGATGTCATTTGGGTTGACGAATTACCCAACAACTTTTATGGATTTGATGAACCGAGTGTTCAGGCCTTACTTGGATTCGTTTGTGATAGTCTTCATTGATGATATTTTGATTATTCTCGCAGCCGGGAGGAGCACGAGCAACATCTTAGAGTGGTTCTTCAGACCTTGAGGGATAGTCGGTTATTTGCTAAGTTCTCAAAGTGTGAGTTTTGGTTGAGTTCAGTTGTATTCCTGGGTCATGTTTTATCAGCAGAGGGTATTCAGGTTGATCCGAAGAAGATTGAGGCAGTCAAGAACTGGCCTAGACCAGCATCAGCTACAGAGATTCAGAGTTTCTTGGGATTGGCAAGTTACTATCGTCGGTTCGTGGAGGGGTTTTCATCTATCGCAGCCCCGATGACCAGGTTGACCCAGAAGGGTGCCCAATTCAGATGGTCGGATGAATGTGAGGCGAGCTTTCAAAAGCTCAAGACAGCTCTGACAACGACACCAGTATAGGTATTGCCCACAGGTTCAGGGCCTTATACAGTCTATTGTGATGCATCTCGTATTGGACTTGGTGCAGTGTTGATGCATGATGGCAAGGTTATTGCCTATGCTTCGCGGCAATTGAAGATTCATGAGAAGAACTATCCGGTTCATGACTTGGAATTAGCCGCCATTATTCACGCGTTGAAAATTTGGAGGGATTATCTGTATGGCGTGGCATGTGAGGTGTACGCCATTGTGCAGCATCCTTCCGCCGGTATCGACCGAAGGCGTACGCCAAATAGGCCGGCTTTTACCAGCGACAAAGGATTCGATAGAGGCATTGCCGGTTGTTGATATTGTAGAACAAGACACTACTGAATGTGCTATTTGTTTGTTGGAATTTCAAGTCGGTGACCAAGCTAAAGAGATGCCATGTAACCATCGTTTTCATTCCAATTGTATTAACAAGTGGTTGGGGATACGAGGATCTTGTCCGATTTGTAGGTACAACATGCCCTCTTGTTTGTCTCCAACAGGACATAGATAGTACTAGTAGAAAGAAAGAAATTGTTATATTCTATTATGTTGTACTAAATAGTAGCAATTGTGTCATTCAAGTTTTTTTTCTTTCTATTTTATCTTTTACCCTCCGTTGAATAGTGGTATCTATGGTGTGGTATGCCCCTAGGTGTTACCTACAACTTAACTAACAACGAAGCATAGAAATTTAACTTAGTTATAACCTAAAAAGCATAGTAACTTGGCTCAAAGTGGTGGATAAAGTAAAAAGGCCTCATTATGTATGTGAATAAGCAGTATCCAATAACAATTGAACAATAATGTGTTCTATACTTGAATATGTTATAGTAGTTGATGCTTCATTAGTCGAGTATTTCGGGTTGTGAGGGCATGACAGCTAGCTAATTGTGGAAGTTAGTCTTAAGTTTAGCTGTCGACTACAACATAAATAATCCCCACTAATTCAATCAACAGAAACAATATACAAGTTCACTGTTATAGAAAAAATAAGAAAGAATTACAAGAAAATATACATGACATTACACCATAACAAAAAATGACCAACTTTTTTTAGTTTTACACTTTTACTCAACCTAGTCCATATTATACATATTTTGAAGAGAAATTTTCATAAAGCACTATCTTTTAGTAGTAATTAGCCATTTATAGATACCATTTTCTATATTACGGATTATAGATACCTTGTATGTGGTTATAAGATGTATTTTATGTATTTAAGCTATTGTATTCATGAATACAGTAGCAAAAATAGGTATGAATTAGGGAAGTCCAGCTAATCAGTTGTTGTATTCGAATGTATTTGACTGTATTCTATGGAGTGAAACATAGGATTCAGTTGGACAGATTATTGTATTCGACTGTATTCACGGCGTGAAATAGGGAATTACACTGTTTTTAAAACGGAAAGTGAATCAATTAACATAAAAGACTTCTAATATAACTCAACAAACTTAATTATAACACACAAATTTTGTATTTTCAGTTATAAAAAAAATTCTCAGCCGAAAAATACCCCAAAAACATAGCAATCTTAAAACATAGCAATCTTCAGAGAAATTATATAATACATCTGAATACATAAATTATATTAATTAAAAAAAATATGAATACATTCATGGCATATAGCGAGACAGTGAATATAATGAAATACATAAAATACAACGAGATACATTGAAATACAATAAAAAAAGACAGTGAATACAATAAAATACATGGAATACAATGAGATATATTGAATAACAATGAAAAAAAATAATGAATACATGAAATACATTGAAATATATTAACAAAAAATCAAGTTGCTCAGCCCCAAACTCTGTTGTCTTTGTTCAAGAACAAACCCTAATTTCCGGTGAATTCGTCGTTCACCGGAAGCCGGTAGTCCATTGAGGATGTATCTAATGAGCAAGAAAAAGAAGTTGTTGATGCGGGGCCTGAAACTAGTGAATCAACTTTAAAGTCAGCTACATCAGCAGTTCTAATCCGAAGTGCTGCCGAGTGTGATGAGGAGGAAAAAAGTGTTGGTCTAAATTCAAAAGGTGATAATGGATCTAAAAGTCCTTCTAAATCTGATCAAAAAACAAGAATGTCGTCGTCTTTTTTAGAATCTAGTTTTTCTTCAAGAAATGCCAAGTCCAAAAGAGGCAAGGATGCCATTCTATAAGTTGGTTTAAAGAATCAACTCTGAAGTGGGCTCAATCAATCAAAATCAACTCTGTCAGTTGGTTTATCAATCAATTCTATGTCAGTTGGTTTATCAATTCTGCCGTCGGGAAAGACTAGTAGGCGAGTGAACCTGCTCAGAAATGGGCTTTGCACAAATCTGGTGGAAGTAGGAGAGCGGGAAGAGAATGGGATGTATCAAAGTAGATAGAGAAAGAAAATAGTGTAACTGATTAGCGTATTTAGTGGCTTAGGGCTAGGAGGTAACCAAAATTAAATATTTTGCTATAAACCTTAAAAGGTATCTATAGAATATAAATTTTTTAAATGATATTTATTTAAAATAAATAAGATGTTAACCTTTGCTATAGGAGGTAAAAATTCCTATTTTGAAAGCACTAGCAAATTCAAAACTTGTGTTCTTACAACCATTGCTTCTAAAGGTTATGGAGTTAAATATGTGTTCTTACAACCATTGCTTTCACTCTATCTTCTTATCACATCTTCCACATATGCTTCAAAGGGCCGTCCGCCATTGCTGCTTCTTACCCTGTGTCACCTAGTTGTAATGTAAGAAAATTGAAGAGTAGAAGTCTACCATTAAAGGCCATTCAAAATTTTGCTTTCGAAAATAGGATTTTTTGAGTTTGTTAGTTCTTTGGATTGGGTGTTGTTCCAATTGATTGAAAATATCAAAAGGAGTTCAAAATTTAAATTTGAAGTGATTTGGAGTAGATTTGAGTTAAATTTCAGAAAAGATGTAAGGAAGAAGACGAAGTAAGAGCTTTGTATAATTATGTATAATCTTGTATAATAGTGTATATGAGTGTATAAACACATCTTATACACTTTTATACTCCTTTATATAAGCGTCTGTAGACGAACTTCTTCTATGATTTTCAGCTGCAATTCTTGTTTAAAACCAGACTAAATCTCCATTAAATGACTTCAAATTTTATATACAACCTCCTTATACTATTTCTAACAAGTCTAAATAACACCCACTCCAAATTTCTCACAAAATAAAATTCAAAATTTAAACCCACATGTTTAAACTTGTTAAAAATTTAATTTTCATCATCCAAATGGATTTGGTTTGTTGAACTAATATTTGAGTCACAGTTACTGATTCGAAAATTAACTTAAGAGCTTGAGCAATCTTTTTTTAAAAATTAAATAGTAATTTCTAGAATCTCTTGGAGTTGGATGTTGAATCTTAACCTATTATTTTTGGGCTAGTTGGTTGTAAATTAAAATAAGGAGAATGACATAGTTACCCACAAAACTAAAACTATTTACCCTGGTCTATCCATTTATTTTTCTACCCATAAACTAATTATATTTTCTACCCACAGCAATTTTTGTGGGGAATTTTTTCTTTATTCTCCAATTCTTTTTTATTTCTATGCTTCTTTTCTTCTTTTTTTTTTTCTTTTCTCCTTTTCTTTTTTCTCGTTTTTTTTCTTTTTTCCTTTTCTAATTTCATTTAACTTCTTCTTTTTATATTCTTTTTCTCTTCATAATCTAATTTCATTTACATATTTCACTATTTTTTATTATTCTTTTTTTTTATAATATTACTAAAGAAATATTAAATTGTATGCCAATGGAATATAGCTAATACAACCAAAAAAAATATTAACTAACATATGATATTAGTATGGTATATAGCTATACTAATAGGGTATACAATTCTATGCAAAGAGTTAAAAAAAATTAATTTAATTATTAAACTGAAATAATATCAATTGTCAATAAAAATTTCAAAAAATTCTAAAAGGATCTAATTGTAAGAGTATACCATTACATTATATAGCATAACATAATATTATTATTATTATTTACATTTTTAATTTGCCCCTCACGCTGGGTAAAAGTTAAAGCAAATTAAAAAGGAAAAGGCAAGTGAATTTACAGGTAATAAGTATACTATTATAGTATATTGTATACTATTACAGCATACTATTATAATATATTGCATATTATTACAATATACTATAACAATATATTGCATAGTATAATAGTATATTGTTGCAGTATAACTATATACTCCTATAATATATTGCATACTATAGCGGTATACTATTAGGTAACTGTGTTCTTCTTCGATTATTACAATATACCGTTGCAGTATATTGTAAACTATAATAGTATACTGTTGCAGTATAGCTATATACTCCTACAACATATTGTATACCATAGCGGTATACTATTGGGTAGCTGTGTTCTTCGATTTTCAGCTGAAAATTTCGATCTCAATCACCTCTAATCAGCTCCAAATGCTATCAAATTTCAGTATGAACTCCAGAAGATACTATAAGCAATATTTAGCAGCACCCACTTTGAATCAAACAAGAAATCTTCAAAAATAAAATTGAGTTTCAAGCCCAACAATGGCGGATATTCAAATACACATAAAAATTCAGATCTGGGAAGTTTACTCGAAGATACTATAAGCAATATTTTATAGGACCCACATCGAAACAATAAATCTTAATAATAATAATAATAATAATAATAATAATAATAATATCTTTTTTGTGCTCTCCAGGTTCATATATTTTTATAATATTATATATTATTTAATAAATATTATATTATATTATTTTTAATTAGTATTATTATGATAAGATATAAGACATATTAGGAAAATGTGGTGCACTTAAAGATACAACAGGGGTGCATGTGAATCTGAGAATTGAACTTCCATGCTAAGCAATGTCAAAGATAAGAATGGATAGAGCGGGTAAAATAAATGTGCCGCATAGGTATAAAATGTAATAAAAATGAACATGGGTAGATACGGGTAAATATTTTGTCTTTTATGGGTATATAGCATAATTTGCTAATTAAAATATGGGCTATAAAATTAAAAAATAGAAAGCTCAATTGTTCTTATATGAAATTTTACCTAAAAATAACTGAAATAATAACTACTTCTCGTAACCAACAAGGCAACAACCAGTACAAAAAGAAACAACTTAAAAAAACAACTGAATCCTCCCTAGAAGAATAAGAACAGCTTAATACTCTATTTCGAGTTAATCCCTTGAATGGTTACTCAAATTTTGAGAATTGCTTATAAAAATCACTTTTGTTTCTTTTAAGACAATAAAATCACTCACTAAACACATCAAAAGCCTTCTTATCCCCTAGTTTGCATGCCATATCATAAAGTCCATTTTTTTTAAATAATCGACATATTTAACTCACCAAACCCATTTAACCAAACCAATAGTACATACCCAATCAAATATGACGGGGTTAAAGAGCGACAAAGTAATCAAGCCATACTTTCTATTAAGCCACTTTTTCAAATTCTAAGATTTTTTTATCTCAATTCAAATATGTTTTCTTTCAATTTAAATTAAAATTTAAGTATTTTTATCTTTCTATTCAAATTTAAGTCTTTTTATTCTTTTTCACATTAAACAACATATTCTTTCCACATTATGGAATTACGCAGATGACACATAGGTTCTTTCGTATAGTTTAACTTTTAAAAAATCTAATTGAAACGCATATTTAAAATGTTTACCCCCAAAAATGATAACAATTGAATTTGTAAGTGATTTTAAGGATACACGAATTAACTCGATACAAATGGTAAAATGTGTTAGATTAAATAAATAAGGATATAGTAAATTCAAACCACATGAGGAGGATGATTCTAGCCTCAATGTGAAATATCCATCCCCGATCCGAACTCACAATGACCTGATGAACAATAATAAGAACAAAGAAAATAATAGTATATTGCCTTGGTATGCGTGTGTTACAATGTCCCCAATGAATGATTAGACCCCCTTTGTATAGTAGGGGAGTTTCACCCTAAGTACAAATTTATAAAAGGTAAGAAATCTCCGGTTTAACTAATCATCGGTTCTCTATTAATGCGTGCTGAGATCCGCGCCATGAAATCCGGCTAGTCCTGAATATCACGGCCTTCTGTTGGTCGTGGTTGGTTGCCTGACAACGTCTTCCGAAGTCTTTTGGGATTTAGACCGATCCCGAATTATGGCCCTGATATTCTCGAGGGTGGGTGTCACGCCCCCGGACTCTGACTCGATGAGACCCTTGCCTCTATTCTGGTTCCTCGTCATCATGTCTGTAGCTCCATTTATCTTATCGGAAGCCGGGGTGTACCATGAGCTCGGTTTTACCCGTATACAGATAGTCCCCTCATTTCTCGAAGAGTAAGTTGACGAGAAACGACATGAGCTCCTCGATTCCTTCTTCAATACGTCATGACAGAAATGACAAAAAACCTGAAACATCTCGCAGTCATGTCATTATAGCCTCAACTGCGTGTCAGCCGTCGGTTGGCTATCCCTAGACGCAAAACGTCGCGGAGCCCCTATAAATATTCCCTCATTTGTTCACTTTTTACTTTACATCCAAAATTTTACCCTCATGCCTTCAGGATTTCATTAGCCTTTTTTTATTCTCTAGTAATTTTACCTTTGTTACTATAGATTCCTCAGTAAATTGCAAGCTTTTACTCATTCTCTATCCAAGCCAACACATTTGAGATTTTAACTTTCAACCTTTTTCTATCTTTTCAGATAACAATGGCCAAAACCACCAAATCTATTCCCCAAAAGGGCGCTTCCACTTCCCAACTGACTGTCGAAATTAATGAGACCATTGCCGATGTGGTCGACCTCGAGTGGTCCGCTGCTGACATGGCTACCGATGAACCGACTGTTGAACCTCCCTTGAAGGTGTTCATTCTCGGGGGGGTTTCGGTCACCGAAGACTTCAAGGTTGAGAAGCCTTCTACGATACAACATCGGTGTGAGGAGGCCTCGAGATATATTTGCTGAATCACCGAAGAGGACCTCCCCATGGTCCGAAAGGACTGCAATTGGGCTGACAAGGATATAGTGGTCCCCGACTCCGAGGAGGTCATTATCACCCATGTTGAGGTATATCTGAGTATTTACACTTATCCCTTTACATTGGGTTTGGTGGAACTGGTCATCTTAGATTTCTGCAGGTGGTATAACGTATGTCATGGCCAAATTCACCTATCACTGTGGAGGATCTTGATCCTCCTCCGATATTTTTGTAAACAAAATCAATGTGTGCACGTTCACCATCGATCATTTACTCTTCTTATATAGTCCTTGAATCTTCCGGGGGGACTTATAAAGCTTGTACGCCGGGCCAGCAAAGCCCCATTTTTAAGCATTGATGAGGACCAGGATCGGGGTTGGCAAGGACGCTTTGTCCGGGTAAGGATCGCCGACCTGATACCTGCCGAGTGGAGGTCGTTCCCCGAGAAATGGAACGTATCACATAAGTATAACTCCTTTGAAACGTCAATTTTATGTTTTATCTTCCCTTTTCTTATCAGTGTTTGCTGTGGTGCAGCCCTTGCTCTAGTTCCAAATGCTACTCGTCGACTCAAGGAGTGGGTCAAGGGTATTGTGTCACAGATGCTCTATTCCGAGCGCCCGTGACACAAACTCTCAAAAGACTGTTAGGAGGCCCGTTCCCATGGTGAGATTTCTTTTCCCGATCAATTCGTATTGGGCTTCTTCTTCTAGCATCATGTTATTATTTCCTTTTTTTTTCTTTTTGCAGGTTTGCCTTAGACCGTCGAGCATAAGCCTCCACTTAGGTGCGAGGACTTTCCATTGACTCTTCTGCTTCGGAATAGCTAGGGGATACAACATGAGAGAAGAAGAAGAAAAGAAAGGCTCTGGGTTGCCCGAGCTTAGAGAAGAAAAAACCAAAGAGAATATTGGCTCATAAGCCAAAGGAGAGCTCCAGCTCTCGAGCACCAGATTCGAACTTACTCTACCAGCTTAGGGATGAGTCCGAGGAGGAAGAGACTTTTGTGGTCCGCAATCCATATTCCTCCGAAGAGTAGGGCCCATTGAATAAGAGACCTATGAGGCCGATCTCCCTCAGGTTAGGGTGGTTGATGAAGAGGCCGGGGCCGAGAATTCCCGGGATGCCGGTAGTGCCCCGAAGGAGGCACTTTGTGTGATAGATATTACCGGGTCGTATTCATTTACTGATTCCATATTCAATGAGGCCCGAATGGTGAAAGAGCGAGCCAACGAAGGGGTTCACAAAGCAGACGATCCTCTCCGCTGCTTTTTTGACGGTGTGGACTCAAGCGCCCTATAAGACATCACTGGGTTGGGTGACTTAGAGGTCCCGAGAAAGAGTTCATCCTTGGAGGTTGGTGGACCCAACTTGAGCCTAATGCTGATTAATCGGTTCTCCTTCCCGAGCACGGATCCTAGTTAGAAGCGATCAGTTGTTATCACCGTTTCGGAGGATGCCCAAGTTCTTTTCTCCCCTGCCGGATAGCTAGTTACCTCCAGTGTATGGTAACCGAAGAAGACCAGGAAAAAATGAACGAGGTGGATGTGTTATGCTTGTTCAACAAAACACAACAGGCGCTGAATCGGGTAAGGTGTTATCATACTCTTTTATCTTCGGATTCAATTTTTGAGGACTCTAATGCCTTTTCCTTTCCTCATTTTGCTGGCCATGGTGCTTCACCATGAAACCTTTCTCCGGTTTTGGGATGAGCTTAGCCAACTCGAGGCCGAAGTTAGAGATCTTGCTGAGAAGAGGGACATGTATAAGCTTTTCAGCAAGCAATATGAAGGAGAAGTCAAGAACCTTCAAGCCGAGTTGGACGCATCTCAAAAAGAACATGCTAACCTGGTGGAACAGGTAAATATTTTTGAAGTTAGTGATGACGAGCTAGACATGGAGACTAACGGTCAAAACCCGCAGGTCCAATAGAAGCTTGACCGGATCGACCAACTCTGAGCCGAGATGGACGTAATCAAGGCCGAGTCCAAAGAGTGGAAAGGCAAGATGGATCATTTGGCTTCACAAAAAGAGACTGCCCGAGAGCAGCTGGCCTCAGCGGAGGACCAACTTCAAGCGATGAGGGAGAAAGCTGAGGCCCGGTCCCAAAAAATCGAAGACCTCAAGTCTCAACTAGGCTTGGCTGTTGCTGAACAGGATACCCTTGCCAAGGAGCTTAAAGCATACAAGTCAGTAGTGGAAATAACTAGGGGCGATGATAAGGAGATGGTGGCCCAGTCAAAGCTGATGCTGAGGCAGCCCAGGACCGTCTGAAAGACATTTTCGGATACGTGAAGTGGCAATCCTGAAGGGAGGTTCTTGAGGAAGTTCATGCACGGGGTTTTGACCGATCAGCCGAGATCGAAAATGATAAAAGGATCGAGTCTGAGGCCAAGAAGTTGGCATATACCGAGGACGAAGAAGGCTTCGAGGGTTTCAGTGGGAAGAAGACCCCGATGGTCCCAGTGATGAGGCGGGCTCCGACGAAGATCAGGCTTAGGTGCTTTATAGACCCCACCTGTGGGATTATACTGGGTCATTGTTGTTGTTGTTGTCGTTTGGCCTTTGTGTGTGTGTGTGTGTATATATATGTATATATATATATATATATATATATATACACATACATACATACAAGTCTCTTCCTTTTTCCCTTCGACGATTTTCAAGTTTGTTTTTTTTTTTGCTTTTTTCTTTATGATTGCAAAGGTTTCGAATGCCTTAGCATGTAATAATAAGGTTTTGTCCGGAGATTCGAACAAGGATCGTTCTCGATGTACTTTTACTTAAGACACGTGGGGGGTTTGGTATGACCAGAAGCTTTCGCCGAAGTGCTTACTTAGAATTTTTTAGATTATAATTTTGTCGAGGGTAGACTCTGAACCAGTTTGGGATTTTTGAAGGCCTTATGTTTTGGTTACGGGTTCGGATGTTTCCGAGTCATTTTTAGGATGGCTGTAGCCTTTTAAGTTCAGGTATTGTCCAATAGACTTATTACCCGGGGCTTCGATACCTAGGCCATTCGGGCTTGCCCAAGACGACAGTCCCCGAGTGGGGGTGGCTATAGCCTATAAAGTTCGGGCACTGCCTAATAAGTTTTTGTGCCCCCGGGCTTCGACAACCTAAGACGTCCGAGTTTGTCTTGGATGATAGTCCCCGAGTGGGGGTGGTCTCTTCGATTCAGATAGAGGTGCCCCTTGGGCTTGATGTCCTTAAGGAGAAAATTGTAGTAGTTTTTAAGAGACACAATATGTATCTGCAAGGTAAAACTTGTCACACCTCTTTTTTACCACCCCGAAAGGGGTATAAGGGAGTTTTTTCCAATTTAAGTGACAATCAAAATGAGATTATTTTATTTAGAAATCAGAGTTGCCACTTGGGATAATTTATGGTGTCCCAAGTTACCGGTTTAGAATCCCGAATCGAGGAAAGTTTGACTCTGTTTTACAGTCCGCGAAATACAGAAATCCAGGTAAGGAATTCTGTTAACCCGAGAGAAGGTGTTAGGCATTCCTGGATTTCGTGGTTTTAGCACGGTCGCTCAACTATTATTATTGGCCTAATTATCTGTTTTTTACACGTTTTAAACCTATTGTGCATTTTTAACTTTTTCGTAGCTTTTATTTATTTAAGGAATTATTTCAAGGTTATTTAAAATACATCGCAAGCCACACTACATAAAATGCACTCATGATTTACGACACGTTCTATTTAACCTTGTTAGAGGTTAGAATCGGGTCACATGAAATATACACCCGGGTTTTAATAATTACAAATCACAACTACATCACGGGAGCCGTACCCGTAGCCATGATAATTGTTTAAATTACCGCGCCTAAAACAAACTACGAAATTCATAAATTATCTAGGTTGCAATATTGGTGAGGGCCATGGATGAGTTAATTATGGACGACACATCTCAATATAAAAAAACTATGTTCAATTAAAGGATTGTGAGGCCCTTGATTAATCTAACTCAAAATTTAGTCTAAAGCACTAATTGTGAGTATGCATTGAAATAAATTAATGCCTTTTGATCACTTAAGGGAGATTGAACCAGCTGCGGACCAGCTGATGATTTAATGGGAATACATTGGGGCTGGGCTTGAAGTTTAACCCCCCCCCCAACTCAGAGCGAAAGGCCAAATACGCCCATAATGAGATTGGACCAATAATAGGCCCAGTAGTGCAATGAACATCCACACTACGAGCCCTTTGTCAAGCATAAGACGTGAAAGGAAAAGGGGCGGGGGCAGAAGACTCTTGGGACTGGAATTGTGCCCAAGACAAAAAGGAAAACCACATCGGGACGCTTTTGGGCCTCGAAATTGGGCCCAGTATTCGAAACAAAGGTCCAAAACCACACATGAAGTAATATTGACCAGGCCATTCATTTAGGCCCCAAACCTTGGCCCAATTCATTAATAAAACATGCTGCCTTACTGAATATATTTAAAAACAAGTACATAAGTAAAAATTTACAATTAACCATCAATATCTAAATGTATCCAAATCAACTATACAAATAGATAAACTGAAATAACAAGTTTACACAATCTAATCATAACAACTAAATAATCTAACTATTCATTAATAAAAGAAAACTTCATAAAGATGATCTATCCTTTAACTAAGGCAACAAACTTCCATCCAAAGGGATTTCGTGATTCCAAACGTGTTTGTATTTGCAAGAGCAGCTATAGAGCTAACTTGCAAATCTGCATTTGATTCATTATAGTAGCAGGCAAACAGAACAAAAGTTAGTACGGTTATAACCCCTCATTATTTCAATCACACAAGGAAAGCTTGACCAAAACATGTCCAAATCCCTTTAATACTATCTCACAGATTACATTAGTTAGTCTACCATGTTAAATAACAAAACAATAAAATGAGAGCAAGTTTCAACCCTCACATGGACCCTTATAGGTTACTTTAACATGCTGGACCCTTCACATTCTAGTCTACAGCTTGAAAGCAAATTTTGAGCTTAAACATGCGGGAAGAAAAGAAGTCACAAATGATTAATCAACCCATATACCAAGAGTCATACTGATTTTCGAACAAAGAATTTGAATTAGATCTATACTAACTCACCAACATTCACATAAAAACAAATCATTCTATTTTATAAAAGAAAACCAATACACGAGAATTGAACTGGAAACGGTACCTTGAAAGAGTAACAGCGGGAAAAACAGCAAACATAGTATAAATGAAAAACTCAGCAACAATAAATCAACACAGCAACCAGAACCAAAGATGAAGAATCATGCCAAACAACTTCAACAACTAGCCAAATTTCAGCTTAGAAGCCCAAAAAATCCATGGAAGCCTTTTAAAATTCCCAAAGAAAACCAGAAAGACTAGCCAAGCAATGTAGAAAAAAAACCTTTTATTCTGAAATTCTGATGTGTTTTAAATATATTTTGGTGCAAAGAATAATGCTTCAAGTCTGTTCTTGAGAGTGAAGAAAAGGCACTACTTATAGGCCTCTAAGACCATGTGCCCAAAACCAATCCAGGAAATATTCTCAGCCTGCAAAAGACATCTTTTTTAACCACCTGGATAGCTGGCTGTCCCTTTGTGGCTCAGCATTATTGTGGTAACCAAATAGGGACAACTGCCTCCTCCTCTAGAATCTTCTAAGTGTAGAAATTATCTGAAAGACCCTATCTCATTTCCAGCTTAAACCCTTAAGTATTTAGCTATTCAAATAATACCCTAAGAGTTTTAAACATTTACAAACCAAGGCAAATAACTCTCAAACAGAACCAAATGACAATAAAAATCAAATGGAACCAAACCCCTAAAACCTAAATAGGTTTATCATTGAGATGAAATCAGAAATGACACAACACTTAAACATTTGAAACTGATATTAACAAGAATTAACCAATGAATGAACCAATTTCTGAGATTCGACCTTTTGAACCAATTAATACTACCATTTAATAGAGAATCAAACCACAATGAGATACTAACATGCTGATTTCAAAACAAACTTGATTAAACACAAGTTAAACCAATTGAAATAAACCCTAGCCGAAAAATTGAAAATCTAATGACCCTGATGGAAAATTCATGAATTAATCCTAAACTACTGACTAGCATTGATGATAAAAGACACAAAAGTTAATCAACAAGTCTAAAAAATATAAAACCCTAAATCATGCAATTATGAATAGATCAACCACAATAAGAAAGCAGTCAAAGGAAAGAAAAGAAATGGCTAAGAAAAGGTACTGGACAAGAAGTTACTTATTCTATTGTAATGAACCAATGTGACTTGGAGCACCTAGCCGGTCACTGCCAATGAACCATACTCCGGCGAGTTTGGGAAATGACCCAAAATCAGCATTAATCGGTCGTTCTTGTCAAGAACGATTAACCAATGTTAGTTTTGGGTCAAACTCTTGAAAACCATCGGCGAGGCAAAAAGGGCAAAATCGAGGGCTTTGGAGGTTTCTCAGATCTAGAATTTAAAGGATTTGGTGATTTTATGGTGAAACGGAGTGGGGATATGGGGTGAGGGGGAGGTGGTGGTTGTTTGGTGAAATTTTGAAGCCATTTGGGCGTTTTAGGGTTCTCAGGTTTGGTATTCAGATATGAAATTCGAGGATCTCGATGGGGATTTCAGGGAAGGCATTTTGGGATTCGGAAAGAGAAGAAGACGGGGATTCTAGGGTGTGGTTTTGGTGGTGTTTGGAGGTGGTCCGCCGCCGTGAGGCGATTTCCGGTCAACGAACCACTGCGGAGGCGGTGGGGGGTGGGTTTCAAGGTGGATGGTCTCTAGGGTTTTTGAGCTTGAGAGACAGAAGTGGGAACTGGGGGAGGGGGTCGACGGGTATGGGGGGCGGCATTTGGACAGTTTTATAGTTAGAAGGTCCTTAGTTGTGGACCGTTGGATCACTAGGATCCATCGACTGAGATGAGGCCAAGGCGAAACGGGGTCGTTTTGGGTATAGTGGGGCTGGACCGGGTATTTGGGTATTGGGCTCAGATTTTGGGGCAGGTTTAGGCAGAAAGATTTGGGCTTTGGCCCAATAAAATTAAAAAAAAAACCTTTTCAATTAACCCTCTTTTTATTTCCTTTTCCTTTTTTTTGTTTTTGTTTTTCTTTTCTTCTTTTCTTCTTTAATTAAAAACCTAAATTAAGATCCTAAATTAATCTAGATTGTAAAACTAACCAATTTCCTAAAAATTATAAAATTCCTAAATCCTAAATCAAACAGAAAATCAATAATTTAGCAATTAAAAGGTAAACATGTAAAATAGGCCATTTTTGTAATTTTTATTTTTAATGGAACAAATAATTAACTAATTAATCCTAAAATTATAAAAATAAAACCTAAATGCAACGCATGGTATTTTGGCATTTTCACGATTTCTAATTGAAATTAAACGTGTACAAAGAATGCAAGCAATTAACACAAATTTCTACAAAAATCTATAAAATTTCAAATAATTGGGAAAACTTTATTTCTTTAATTTGTAGGAGTATTTCACATAGTACAAAATTTACGTGTTCACAGCTGCCCCTCTTTGCTGGAAAACACGAAGAGTTTTCGGGCAAAGATAAAGTGAGCGAATACGAGCGATTTTTGCCCGTTTGAATACTCCGTAGGAAGCATTTTTAAAAGATTTGACCGAACCTTGCTTCCGAGGTTGCCTGCATATCCTTGGATGTAAAGGAATTAGGTCAGTGTAGTTCGAGAAGTTTTGGTAGCTGGGACTACTAGGAAGCTGTGATTTCACTGCTGCTGCTGCTGCTATTGCTCGCTGAACTCCTTATTACACCGAGACAAAATAAAAAGAAATTAGGCTAAACTATGATCTATGAATTACAAGAATCCTATCTACCATCTTCAAACATGGTCTGGCTGCTTCTACAGTTCTGTTGTGCATCTTGAACTGTCGACCTGCACTCTCGAGGTGAATTTCTGTTGTTGTTAACGCGAATTAAATTTTGAAATTGGTTCCCTTTCTCTCCAGGTGGGTGCCTGATTGCCAAAACTTAAACTGTATTCCCTTGTTCTCCAAGTGAGCGCTGGATTGCCAAAACTTGAATATGTATTCCCTTATTCTCCAGGTGGGAGCCTGATTGCCAAAACTTGAATCGTATTCCCTTGTTCTCCAGGTGGACGCCTGATTACCAAAACTCGAACTATATTCCCTTGTTCTCCAGGTGGGCGCCTGATTGCCAAAGCTTGAAACTGCATTCCCTTGTTCTCTAGGTGGGCACCTGATTACCAAAACTTGAACCGCATTCTCTTGTTCTCTAGGTGGGTACCTGGTTACCAAAACTTGAATTGTATTCCCTTGTTCTCCAAGTGGGCGCCTGATTGCCAAAACTTGAACTGTATTCCCTTGTTCTCCAGGTGGACGCTTGA
Source organism: Nicotiana tabacum (assembly GCF_000715075.1). Taxonomy (NCBI): domain Eukaryota; kingdom Viridiplantae; phylum Streptophyta; class Magnoliopsida; order Solanales; family Solanaceae; genus Nicotiana; species Nicotiana tabacum. Next base: position 99,426,236 of record NC_134084.1, on the reverse strand, counting down.
TTACCAAAACTTGAACTGTATTTCCTTGTTCTCCAGGTGGGTGCCTGATTTTCAAAACTTGAAACTGTATTCCCTTGTTCTCCAGGTGAGCGCCTGATTACCAAAACTTGAATTGTATTCCCTTGTTCTCCAGGTGGGCGCCTGATTTCCGAAACCTGAACTATATTCTCTTGTTCTCCAGGTGGGCGCCTGATTTCCAAAATTCGAATTGTATTCCCTTGTTCTCCAGGCGGGCGCCTGGTTTCCGAAACTTGAATTGTATTCCCTTGTTCTCTAAGTGGGCGCCTAATTTCCGAAACTTGAACTTTATCCCCTTGTTCTCTAGGTGGGCGCCCGATTTCCGAAACTTGAACTATATTCCCTTGTTCTCCAGGTGGGCGCCTGATTGCCAAAGCTTGAAACCCTTGTTCTCCAGGTGGGTGCTTGATTGCCAAAACTTGAATTTGTATTCCTTTATTCTCCAGGTGGGTGCCTGATTGCCAAAACTTGAATCGTATTCCATTGTTCTCCAGGTGGGCGCCTGATTTTCGAAACTTGAACTGTATTCCCTTGTTCTCCAGGTGGGCACCTGATTTCCAAAACTTGAACTATATTCCCTTGTTCTCCAGGTGGGCGCCTAATTACCAAAAACTTGAATTATATTCCATTGTTCTCCAGGTGGGTGCCTGATTATAACAAAACAGACAAACAAAGAAACTTTTCTGCCAGTTTGGTATCTGGGCACATCTGTGAGTGATAATCAAATCATGTTACCCAAAATTTCTAAGAATTTAAAACTAAAATCCCATTATCTAGGAGGGTCCTAAAAGTTTCAAATTGAATCTCATCTTAAGAGTGAAAGCTTTAAAAATCAACTTATATTTCCTAAAGGTAGAGCTTATGCTAAATCTTGTTATCTATGAAGGTCTTGGAATTTCAACTAAGTCCCATTATCCAAGAGGGTCATGAGAACTTATAAGATTAAATCCCATTATCTAGGAGGGCCCTAAAATTTTTTGAACTAAATCCCATTATCTAGGAGTGTCCTGAAGATTTACGGTCGAACCTGTCCGGTACATGCTTTCCTCACGGAGGGTTTCTCCACCATAAACAAAATTTTCTGCCCCTGTTTCAATCAATTTTTTTATCAGTTTTAAAAATGTGGTTGTTAGTTTGCGGCATTCTTGCTGAAGGTGGCCTTTTCATTGCCGTGCATTGTTCTGACTGGCTGCCTTGAACTGGCCAAGAATTGTTTGCTTTTCTGACTGAATTTCAACCACAGGACCCTGAATGACCCGAGTGCTCTACACTCAACCCGCTGTTTTACATTTCTATTCTTCCTACCTGAACCTCTATATCTTCCACAAAATTCCCAAACCACTCGACCAATGGAGCTTTCACTAACACCTTATTTTCCACTTTACCTCATGCTATTTCTGGTATGTTTTGGTTGCACTTTGCTTTGTGCAGTCTAGAAGTTGGTAGTAAGCTTTGAAATCCTTTCTCACTTACTTAAACAAGGCTAACATTGAAAAAACCTTAGAGAAGTAAACTCAAAAGAAATGAAATGCAATGACTTCGAGAGTTAGGAATAAAGAAGAAAATCCAAAACTGGATGATTGTTTGAGGGAGAAAAGGAAAAAAGACTTATCTGAGTGAAGCAGCTGGCACCAATGATCATGACATGCATTTTGGATTAATAAGCTCAGCCTATTCAACCAATCACCTTTCAGTTGTCTTACTTTATGCCCAGGATCTCCATAACCCAATCTCTTCGCCAAGTCACTGACCTTGTTCGGCTTGCGGTGCCCTGAGGGGTTTTTACCAACAAACCTCTCTCATTTGTTCATCTATCAACTCAGTGTCGCCTTACGATGCCCGTGAAGGTTTTCACCAATAAGACTCTCTCATTTTGATTTCTCTCATCTTTCCGTTGCCCTAGGGTGCCCTTGAGGGTTTTTACCAATAGGACTCTCTCATATATTCATTTTCCCTTGTGCAGCACAGAGTGTTGCCCCTGATGCGAATCATACCTCTACCTCGCTCGACTTGGCACTCTCAAATATTGGTCGGAAGGTCTTTTTTTGGACCGTAATGTGGGCTTTTGGACGGGGTTAAAAAGAAATGATAAAGGATTAAAACAACTTGCATGGGTCCACAACTACAACTTTTGGAATCAGATCTTTTGCAGAACCATAACTTCTGCCCCAGTTTCTTTTGCTGGGGGCTTTTGAATTTTTATTTTGGTGGGACCAAACCGTGAGGCTGCCTACGTATCTTAAAAGGAATCAGATCGAACGTAGTTCATGTTATAGGAATTGCTTTGTTTTTGTTACTTTTCTCTTTTTCTTTTCTTTCTCTCTTTTTCTTTTCTTTTCTTCTTTTTTTTTCTTTTTTTTCTTTACTCTTTTTCCATTCTTTTCTTTCTCTTTTTCTCTTCTCTTTTTATATTTTTTGTATCTGTACTTCTAACTTTGCTTCTAATTCTAAAGGAGGGGTACGAAAGAAAATATATAAGGCTCAAGAGGGGTAACAAAGGATAAAGTATTTAGATAGCAGAATAAAATGCCTTCGTCATTCCAATCTTCAAAACATGCCAAGTACAAACAACACAATTTAAACCAAAGAAATCATACATAATATCTTTTGACTGCATAAGAATCGATAGCCATATCTACACGTTTGCCTTCTATATCTGTTAAATATAAAGCACCATTGGACAATACTCTTGTTACCACGAACGACCCCTGCCAATTTGGGGCGAACTTTCCTTTCGCTTCAGCCTGATGTGGAAGGATGCGTTTCAATACTTGCTGACCCACTTCAAATTTCCGAGGATGCACCTTTTTGTTGTATGCTTTTGCCATTCTCTTTTGGTACAACTGGCCATGACACACTGCTGCTAGTCTTTCCTCGTCAATCAGACTTAATTGCTCCAAACGGGTTTTCACCCACTCATCATCCTCAATTTAGGCTTCAGCAACAATCCGAAGGGATGGAATTTCAACTTTCGCGGGTATCACTACTTCAGTACCATATACTAGAAAATAAGTAGTTGCACCTACTGAAGTGCGAACAGTAGTGCGATAACCTAGCAAAGCAAAAGGCAACTTCTCATGCCATTGCCTGGAACCTTGCACCATTTTTTGAAGTATCTTCTTTATGTTCTTATTGGCCGCCTCGACAACTCCATTTCGCCTTGGGGTCGATATGGAGTGGAATTCCTATGCGTAATCTTGAACTGTTGGCATACTTCTTTCATCAAATGACTGTTAATATTAGCACAATTGTCTGTGATGATTACCTTTGGGATCCCGAACCGACAAATGATATTTGAATGAACAAAATCGACCACTGCCTTTTGGTCACAGATTTGAAAGTCTTAGCTTCAACCCACTTAGTGAAATAATCGATGGCCACCAGAATGAACCTGTGCTCGTTTGATGCCGCGTGATCAATTGGTCCAATGACATCCATGCCCCAAGCAACAAAGGGCCATGGTTCGGACATTGTATGCAACTCATATGGCGGAGAATGAATCAAGTCTCTATACACCTGGCATTGATGACACTTGCGCACAATGCTAATGCAATCTCGCTCCATGGTGAGCCAATAATTCTCTGCTCGAAGAATTTTCTTTGCCAGAACATACCCGCTCATAAGTGGTCTGCAAACCCCGGAATGCACTTCCATCATGATAGTCATGGCTTGTTTAGCATATATGCACCTCAATAGCCCAAGATCTGGAGTTCTTTTGTACAAAATGCCCCCGCTCAAGCAAAATCCACTAGCCAAACGCCGAATTGTTCTCTTTTGATCACCTGTGGCTTGTAACGGATATACCCCCATCCTAATCTCCCTGATATCATGGAACCATGGTTCACCATCAAGTTCTTCCTCAACCATGTTACAGTAAGCATGCTGATCACAAACTTGAGTATGCAAAGGGTCGACATAAGCTTTGTCCGGATGGTGCAACATTGCGCCAAGGTAGCCAAAGCATCTGCAACCTCATTATGGATCCTTGGAATATGCCTGAATTCTATCGATCAAAACCGTTGACAAAGATCATGCAAACATTGTCGATATAGTATGAGCTTTAAATCCCGAGTCTCCCATTCCCCTTGAATCTGGTGCACCAAAAGATCCGAGTCTTCCAAGACCAAGATTTCTTGAACTCCCATATCTACAACTAACCTCAATCCCAAAATTCATGCCTCATACTCAGCCATGTTGTTGGTATAATAGAAATGAAGCTGGGCCGTAATAGGGTAGTGATGCCCTATTTCAGAAATAAGCACGACCCCTATTCCGACACCTTTCTTGTTAGCGGCTCCATCAAAGAAAAATTTCCAACCTAGTTTTTCAACCTGATCCACCCGTCAATATGCATCACCTCTTCATCGGGAAAATACGTTCTCAATGGTTCATACTCTTCGTCCACCAGATTCTCGGCCAGATGATCGGCCAATGCTTGGGCTTTCATCGCGGTCCGAGTCACATAGATAATGTCAAACTTTGTGAGCAAAATCTGCCACTTTGCAAGTCTTCCTGTGGGCATAGGCTTCTGAAAAATATATTTTAGAGGGTCCAGACGAGAAATGAGGTAAGTAGTGTATGACGACAGATAATGCTTTAACTTTTGTGCCACCCAAGTCAGGGCATAACATGTCCTTTCAAAGAGAGTATACTTAATTTCATAAGAGGTGAACTTCTTGCTGAGATAATAGATGGCTTGCTCCTTTCTGTCGGTGATGTCATGATGACCCAGTACACAACTAAACAAATTGTCCAAGACTGTCAAATAAAGGATTAAAGGCCTCCCGGGTTTCGGTGGGATCAACACGGGTGGGTTTGACAAGTACCCCTTGATCTTATCAAATGCCTCCTGGCACTCATCAGTCTATTTGACTGCAACATTCTTTTTTAGCAACTTAAAGATGGGCTCACGAGTTGTTGTGAGTTGAGCAATAAACCTGCTGATGTAGTTTAAACGCCCGAGCAGACTCATCACCTCAGTCTTATTCTTGGATATGGCAATTCTTGGATAACTTTGATTTTTGACGGGTCCAATTCAATGCCTCGACGACTAACTATGAATCCCAACAGTTTTCCAGATGGAATGCCGAATGCACACTTGGCAGGGTTGAGCTTAAGATTGTACCCGCAGAGCCTCTAGAAAAACTTCCTCAAATCTCCAACATGGTCGGCCTGTTGCTTTGACTTTACGATCACATCATCCACATAAAACTCAATCTCCTTGTGTATCATGTCATGGAACACAGTAGTCACTTCCCTCATGTAAGTTGCCCCAGCATTTTTCAAACCAAATGGCATTACCCGATAACAATAAGTTCCCCATGGTGTGATGAATGCTGTCTTTTCTGCATCCTCCTCATCCATCAAAATCTGGTGGTATCCCGCATAGCAATCCACAAAAGAACCGTTCTCATGTTTAGCGCAGTTGTCAATCAAAATGTGGATATTTGGAAATCCTTTAGGCTTGGTTTGTTGAGATTGCGGCAATCAACGCACACCCTAGTCTTGCCGTCCTTCTTTGGCACTGGCACAACATTAGCTAACCAAGTGGGGTATCGCGTGACCCGAATGACCTTTGCATTCAACTGCTTTGTGATATCCTCCTTGATTTTCACACTCATGTCAGTTTTGAACTTTCTTAACTTCTACTTGATAGGAGGGAATACCGGGTCAGTGGGCAATTTATGAACCACCAAGTCAGTACTTAGACCCGGCATGTCGTCGTATGACCATGCAAAAATGTCTTTATATTCGAACAACGCTTTGATTATTTCTTCCCTGATTTGTGGTTCCAAGTGTACACTTATCTTGGTTTCCCTGATGTTATCTGGATCCTCTAAATTGATTGCTTCAGTTTCATTCAAATTAGGCTCGGGTTTCTCTTCAAAGTGACTTATCTCTTTACTAATTTCCTCAAATGCTTCCTCTTTATCATATTCTATTTTATCATCACACTCTATTTCTTGGATTATTATTTCAGAGTTAGATTGGCTTTTAATACTTGGCTGAAGATTCCTCATGAATGTCATGTCATTGAAACCAACATAAAAAGAACTGTGCAAAGAAAGAATAGAAAATGACACTATCAGGAGTAATGGAAAAGGGAAATTGCATTTCATTAAATTAAAGGATAGAAGGGTGTGTACATCAGAATAGATGGAAAAATAAAAAAAATCTGAATTACAACCCTGGAATAATCCAGATAAACTGAAATAAAAACAAAGCAAACTACCAAAACTACTTCCGGGTAGGGAGAGAAGTGGCATCCCAATTGTTAATCTTCACTTTTGGCCCAACCATCTGCACATCCGCCTTGCTGGAAACTTCCCCGATTTCTACCATATTTACTTCTTCAAACAGACTCTAGAACCTTTTAACCAATTCCTCATCAAAATCAACCACAGGTCTTGGAACTGTTGTCACTGGACGCTTCACAACCCCTACCTTGATGAAAGACCTGGAGAGATGCGGGACTGACATAGGGAGCGATCATGCCTTCTTTTTCAGCTTTCGAGCCTTCTTTACATCATCCCCTGTAGGCTTGAACCCCAGACCAAATGTGCCTAGATTTTCACGCAAGGACACTAGCTGCATGATACCTTGCAGAGATGCACCCAGACCCTTGCCCGACATAAAACCATTTTTCAACATCTCGGTTGCTACCATGACAATTGCAGACGCTAACTTTGGACCCGGGATGTACTCCCCTTCCAGAACCTTCTCAACTAACACCGTCTCAGACACTTGATAGACCCGCGACCCTTTATCCTCTTCAACCTTAATAAACGGGACGGAGGTATCATTTAAAGCACATAAATTCTCATCGCCATGCATGACGATTTCTTGTTATCCCATTCGAGCTTCACCATCTAGTGTAAAGAAGACGGAACTGCCTTGGCAACATGTATCCAAGGCCTACCCAACAGCAAATTGTAAGAAACAGCCACATCCAGTACCTGGAACTCCATAGTGAATTCAACTGGTCCTATTGTCAACTCGAGCATGACGTCGCCAATAGAGTCTTTTCCCCCTCTGTCAAAACCTCAGACACATATGTTGTTCTTGTGAATCCTCTCATCATCAACTTTTAACTTGTTCAGAGTAGAGAGAGGGCATATGTTTGCACTAGAACCATTGTCCACTAACACCGTTGTGACCACAGATTCTTCGCATTTCACTATGAGATAGAGGGCTCAATTGTGTTCTGTACCCTCCAGAGGCAAATCATCATCAGAGAATGTGATCCGGTTAGACTCAAATATCTTATTGGCGATATTCTCCAGATGGTTCACAGTGATTTTGTCTAGGACATGAGCATCGTTCAGAATCTTTATCAGGGCCCGGCGATGCTCATCTGAATGGATCAACAATGATAACATGGAAATCTGAGCAGGAGTCTTTCTCAACTACTCTATGATGGAGTAATCTTGTACCTTCATTTTTCTCAAAAACTCCTCCGCTTCTTCTTTAGTGACTGGTTTTTTTACTAGAACTGGAGTGTTTCTGAGTGTTTTAGCTTTTCTTAACTCTTTCGGGGCAAAACATCTCCCTAAACGAGTTAATCCCTAGGCCTCGTTAACTTCCTCTTTCACTTTCTTCCCCTTATAGGTCACTATCACTCGCTCATAGTTCCATGGGACAGTCTTGGTGTCAGCTACTGACAGCTGGGTCATAGGTTTGATAATGATAGGGTCCGTGCGAGCACCCTCCACAATTATGACTGGTTTACTTGCGACTCCCGACACGATCACCTTTGGATTTTCTTGCTTTGCTGCAACATCACTTGGGGACCTCTTTTCAACTACCACAACTGGCTTATCATTTGGCATGCTCAACTTGTCCACCGATCTTTCAACTATCAAACAGGTTGCTTTTGTGACAATCGGGTCCTTGACCGACTTAATTTCACTAGACCTAATCATTATGACATATTGTGAAGGCTTCTTGGGCTTCCCATCTTTGTGCACTATCTCAATCATATGTGTTTTAGCATGGGCCGACAATGGGATCTAAATGATGTTGGTGCTTCTGGGCTCTGGACCACAAACTGGTTCGTATCAATAAGCTCTTGGATGGCGTTTTTCATGTGCCAACACTTTTCTGTGTCGTGACCCGGAGTATTAGAATAGTACGTACATTTGAGAGAATAATCTAGGTTCTTTGGAGGGGGGTTTGATAATTTTGACTCAATTGGCCTCAGAACATCCAACTGCCTCAATCTTTGAAATAAGCTGGTATAAGATTTCCCAAGTGGGGTGAAGGTTTTCTTCCGCTGTAACCTTTCATTCCTGAATTCTGGCTTAGCTCGAAAATTTGGACCAGTGGAGTTTCGGTATGTTTGTGGTGGTGGGTAATGATTTCGTGGGGCTGGTGCACGCCATTGCAGGTGAGGAGGGGGTTGAGCATATGACTGTGCATGGTGGACATGATATTGGGGTGGCCTGACTGAGTATTGAGGCTCTGGTGGTGGGAAGTAGTGCTGGGGTTGACTATATGGAGTTGAATTATAGGCTTGAAGCTGGGGTCGAGGTTGGGTGTAGTGGGTAGAAGAATCCCCTGGTTCGTTCCATGATCCTGAAACGACCATAGCGACATCCACTTTTTTCTTTTTCCCAAGCACGCCTTCGGTGCCATTCTGGATTGCCTGCATAGTTGCTTTAATAGCAGAGTAGCTCATGATCTTGCTTGACTTGAGCCCTTCCTCTACCATCCCTCCCATTTTTACTACTTCATTGAAAGACTTACCTATGGCCTAGATTAGATGACCAAAGTAAGTAGGCTCCAAGGCCTGAAGAAAGTATTCCACTATTTCATTCTCCTCCATTGGAGGGTTAACCCTTGCTGCCTATTCTCTCCAGCAAAAACCGTATTCCCTGAAACTTTCACTAGGCTTCTTCTCAATCATAGTCAAAGACAAACGATCTGGAACAATCTCGATGTTGTATTGGAAATGACGAGCGAATGCTTGGGCCAAATCATCCCAGGTATACCATCTGCTGTGATCCTGATGAGTGTACCCCTCCAATGCCGCGCCACTCAGACTCTGGCTAAAGTATGCCATTAACAGCTCATCTTTCCCGCCGGCTCATCTCATTTTACTGCAGAATCCCCTTAAGTGGGCCATGGGATCTCCATGCCCGTCATACAGGTCGAATTTGGGCAACTGTACGTCAGGGAAAAAACACAGATCTTTGTAGGCTACGCTCACTTGACCTCCCAACCCTTGCATGTTTCTGAGTGATTGTTCCAGGCTTCTCAGCTTCCTAAACATCTCCTCTTGTTCCGAGTTTTTAGGTGGTTTCTCAGTCTCAACAGGGAGGTCGAAATGAGGAGTGTATGAGTAATGATCTGGGGCCTTGAAAGTAGGCTCTGGGGGATAGTACTGATTATCTTGGGTCTGGAATAATGGCTTACAGGAAGATTGATGGAGTGTAGCTGGTGGAGGTGCTACGAAAATAGGGGTAGCAGGTGGAGAAGGGTATGGGGTTGTTTTGGTTGGTGGAGCTTGTATGGTTTGGGAAGTGGTGGCAGGATAGTGGTGGTAAGGAGTAAAGCCTGGGGCGTGTTGTGGGGATGAATCAGCAGTGGGAGGTTCTTGGGATTGATCTAGTGGTAGGAGGAAAGTAGGGTTGGCAGGGTATGATGGCGGGGGATGCCCTTTCATCCACACCTGGTACATTTCGGCCATCTGGTGTTTTAACTTATGTAACTCCTCTTTCAGGCCCGATTCAGTTTCCTCCACCTCCCTCGGTGGATCAATAATGCTTGCATCCAATTCTTGGCCAGTCATGATCAACTTGTCTTTGGACCTAGTGTTGTACCGGCGAGTTGCCAGAATGTTACACAAACTAACCACCTTCCTATACTCAATGACAACAGCGAACTTGTCAGTGTTAAAGATTTAATAGATAGGGAACCGCACATTTGGGATACAATGCACCTAGACAGTTAAAGCTTCTATCATTCATTTGAACGGCTGCATGTTTCATCTCGGCTTTTCACTAACTCTTCGCATTTTGTGCTTTCTCTTCTCTCTCTTTTCTCTTTTCACTCCAAACCTTCTTTAATCACTATTGCCCTTTTCCACTTGTTTTGTTGCCTCCCTTTTATTTTGCACTCGTTTCCCTCTTGTTTTGCCATTATTTCTTTCCACTCAATTTTCTTTCTTTTTTTTTTTCTCTTTTTCCTTTTCATTTTATGGTTATGATCGAATCCTATAGGGATTGCCTACGTATCATGACGCCGCATGAATTAGATCATTACGTAGTTCCTGGGACAAGTGCGAAATAATAGAATGATACACATTTTTTTGGGTTTTCAAATTTTCATAAAATAAATAAATAAAAAACATCCTGATTACAACGACTTCCCATATAGATTTAAACATAAAAACTGACAGACTCAACAAGTGGACTCCAAAAGAAAACTGAAAATATAGACTCGAAAATGAACTAATAAACTCTAAGAGAAACTGACAATACAAACTCGAACAAATAAAATCAAGAATACATAAGTGCCTCAACTACTGCTCCAGGGCCCGCGGGACATCAGTCGGTCTCGTCGCGGACCTATGTACCATATCTTCTTGGAGGCGAAATAGGTCATCCATGATCTGTCGGGCAAAAATCATAATGGAAGCGAAGAACATGGACCTGGTCATATCTTCACATTCGTTGCACTTCATCACAATGTAGTCCGCAATCCTACTAACCCTTTCCCTTATAATACCCTTCTCTTGTAGCAACCGTCTGATCTGCTGAGATCTGGACCCCAAAACTTGTTCAGTTGTATGATTTTGCTCTTGAAGTTGCTGCAGGTCTTTTTCTAGCTGCAACATCAGGGCATAATCATGTTCTCTTTCTGCTTTGAAGCTCTTTGTTTGTTTGGCCATCTCATTCTCGAGGGTAGTTAGTTTTTTTCTTCAAGTTGGTGGCTTCTCCCTCATATTTCCTTTTCAATTGCTGGACAAACTCTGCCCGTCCCTCTGCGTTCTTCGCTAATTGTGCCCGAGCTCTCGCCAGACTACCCTCGGATTTTTCCAAATCATCCTCGTACTCAGATATTTTCCTCCTAAGACCATTTATGACTCTTTCATCCTTTCGGCTCCTTTCCTGATTCTCAGCAACTATCTTCATTTTTTGGATCTAGGCTCGAAGGGCTTTGTTTTTTTGGGCCAATTTCTTCTTCTCCCCTTCATCAACAGCGTCCTGTACGCTTTTGTCAAATTTAAGATCTTTGATTTGCCCCTCCAATTTGCTTATTGTGGCTCTATAGCTTGTCTCTTTTTCCAACCAATTTCATTGCTCATGTGCCCCATCAGTGAATTGTTGAACATGGGCCTTTTGGCGGGCCGTTCGGGCTCTTGATGGACTTGAGACCTTTTACTATACCAAGTTGTGTAACTAGGCTCCAACTCGCCTTTGGACAGATCCCTTACCTAAGTCTTTGGCTCCAGGAACCTACACTGATGCCATATTTGGCGCACCTTTTCTTCTGGGAATACAGCTTTTGGCCCTAGTTCGATGACTTGTCGACTCAAATCTTCATCATGTGGTATTGTCTGGTACCTGCCCAGCTGGCGTAGAACCCTGTGTGGGGCATAGGGCTGAATTCTCCAGAGACCCATTAATAGAAGAAAGCACACTTCGACCGACATGTAAATGACTTCAGTGACCGGGAGCCACCCGAATGTCCACTCAATTTTGCTTGCGGTCAGGGAGCTCAAATGTGCGAACCATGCCTCCATACCTTCCAAAAAATCATGACCCTCCACCTAGTTTTCATGTTCTTCAATGCATTTAAGATCGGTCATACCACAGTTCATGTACCCCGGGCGGTGGCAAAGGCGTTCTTCCATCCAAAGTTGTAAAAGTATGTTGCATCCCTCAAAAGACTTTCCCCCTTCTCAGCAAACAGTTAGAGCCCGACAAATATCCACTAGGATCATTGGTACAATGGTGCCATTAGCCTTTTTAGTCATGAAGTTGGTTATTCCCACAAGCCCTAACTCTATATTTCCATCCTTTCTTGGGCAAATTAAGACGCCTAGGAATGCCACTATAAAAGCCAGTCCCCACCGGGCTTCCCATTTACCTTTGTTCCCTGAATGGGTTAGACCGGTATCTGGGGCCTCAAAACTATGGGGATCCCCGTAAAGTCGGTACAAGAAGTAGAATGTGCAGAATCCCTCAACTAAATTTCCGTCTTTAACTTCCCGGCTGATACTTAGAAGATCTAGAAACTTATGAGGAGTCACCACTCTAGGTGCCATTGGGTATTGATTTTTGAGATTCCCACTAAAACCAGCATAGCCCGCTATTTTCTCAAGCGTAGGGGTTAGCTCAAAATCAGAAAAATGGAACACATTATGCCGGGTCCCAAAAAGGTATCAAAGCCTCAATTATATCCAACCTCGACTTAATCTTCAATAGACCAATAAAACCGCCCAAAGATTTTATCACAGTATCTTTGCTGACTTTCCCTAGATCATTCCACCACATATGGAGTTCTAACAGGATTTCCTCGAGGGCTGTGAAAGGTTCATTTTCAATAGTGCTCATCCAGCACATTTATTTAAAGTGATTGATTAAAAGATCATGATTTATTTTGACTCAAGAGAAAATTATCAGTTTTCGAAAATTGCAATTTAAAACAAAACACCTTTGCAAATACGACCCTTCAGTACCTCAGGAAAGAAGATTTTAGTGCTATGTTTGTTAATCGACCAAAATTTTTGAAAAAGGACCCTAGGTGGATATTTTTGCAAAAGCAGCCTTCCGACGCCCTTTTGGGGGCATTTTGGCTATTTAAGAACGGCATTACCTAATTTTATTTATGACAGAATAACAACACTTCATTTTTTGGGTTATTTTTGCAAAATGGAGTTGGACCCAGTGAGGGTTGCCTACGTATCCCACATCCGATGAGAATCAAACTTGCGTAGTTCGGTCAGTTTTGACGCAACAGAAAAACATAAATATTTTGAAATAGCTTTTCCCTTTTTTGTTTTCTTCAAAAATTTTGGCAGAGTTTCGGGATATTTTGGATACCAAGTTTTTCACAGGCGGGTAATTTCCTCTCTGTCACCTCAATTTGGTTTTTCTCAATTTTTCTTCCCTATTCTAGAAGCCGGTCAACATGCAATCCGAGTCAAATAAATATGCAAGTAGCAAGTAAAATTCATCAGGATTGTCGTTTGATTTCGGGTACACCTGTCCTAGACGGACCCAACCCCTGTGTTGAGTCCCCAAATGCAAATGCACGTGATGCAAATAAGCGTTCCTACTAGGGATATGGCATGAGGCTATGTTATTCTAGGTTTAAAAACCTGGGTTTATTTTTTCTAGACCTGGCTTACCGGAGCGGACAGCTCGAGCCGGGGGAGTGGGGGCAGCGTACTGGGAATACAGAAGCTTCACCGACTTTGCAACTTGTCCGAACCTCGTTCTAAATTTGGGATATGAATCTAACAGAAGAGAAATCACACGAAGTGCACACTCCTCCATGATTGATTTAGAAGACTCAGAGAGATGAGGGTTTCGTTACAATTTATATATAGTCCAAACAATATCAAAGCGGTAAAAATCGGCAATTAGCACATTAGGCTCAAACATATAAAAATAAGATAATAAATAAAAGCCAACTATAACAGTTATTCTAAGTTCGAATTCTGAACCCTGAACCAGAAGTTCTGGGTTCTTGTCCCAAGCAAAGTCGCCAGAGCTGTCACACCTTCTTTTTTACAACCCCGGACGGGGTATAAGGGTGTTTTTTCCAAAGTGACCATCGAAACGGGATTATTTTATTTAGAAATCAGAGTTGCCACTTGAGATAATTTTTGGTGTCCCAAGTCACCGGTTTAGAATCCCGAATCGAGGAAAGTTTGACTATGTTTTATAGTCCGCGAAACACAGAAATCCGTGTAAGGAATTCTGTTAACCCGGGAGAAGGTGTTAGGAATTTCCGGGTTCCGTGGGTTTAGCATGATCGCTCAACTATTATTATTGGCCTAATCTAATTTTTACACGTTTTAAACCTATTATGCATTTTTAACTTTTTCACCACTTTTATTTATTTAAGGAATTATTTCAAGGTTATTTAAAACACATCGTAAGCCACGCTACTTGAAATGCTCCCGTGATTCACGACACGTTCTATTTAACCTTGTTAGAGGTTAGTATCGGGTCACATGAAATGTACACCCGGATTTTAATAATTACAAATCACAACTACGTCACGGGAACCGTACCCGTAGCCATGATAATTATTTAATTTACCGCGCCTAAAGCAAACTACGAAATTCATAAATTATCTAGGTTGCAATATTGGTGAGGGCCATGGATGATTTAATTATGGACGACACACCTCAATATAAAAAAACTATGTTCAATTAAAGGATTGTGAGGCCCTTGATTAATCTAACTCAAAATTTAGTCTAAAGCACTAATTGCGAGTATGCATTGAAATAAATTAACGACCTTTTGATCATTTAAGGGAGATTGAACCAGCTGCGAACTAGCTGATGATTTAATGGGAATACATTGGGGCTGGGCTCAAAGTTGAGCCCCCCCCCCCCCCACTCAGAACGAAAAGCCAGATATGCCCATAATGAGATTGGACCAATAATAGGCCCAGTAGTGCAATGAACATCCACACTACGAGTCCTTTGACAAGAATACGACGTGAAAGGAAAAAGGGCGGGGGCAGAAGACTCTTGGGCCTGAAATTGTGCCTAAGACAAAAAGAAAAACCACATCGGGACGCTTTTGAGCCTCGAAATTAGGCCAAACATTCGAAACAAAGGTCCAAAACCACGCCTGAAGTGATTTTGACCAGGCCATTCATTTAGGCCCCACACCTTGGCCCAATTCATTAATAAAACATGCTGACTTACTGAATATATTTAAAAACAAGTACATAAATAAAAAATTTATAATTAACCATCAATAGTTAAATGTATCCAAATCAACTATACAAATAGATAAACTGAAATAACAAGTTTACACAATCTAATCATAATAACTAAATAATATAACTATTCATTAATAAAAGAAAACTTCATAAAGATGATCCATCATTTTACTAAGGCAACAAACTTCCATCCAAAGGGATTTCGTGATTCCAAACGTGTTTGTATTTGCAAGAGCAGCTATAGAGCTAACTTGCAAATCTGCATTTGATTCATTATAGTAGCAGGCAAACAGAACAAAAGTTAGTACGGTTATAACCCCTCATTATTTCAATCACACAAGGAAAGCTTGACCAAAACATGTCCAAATCCCTTTAATACTATCTCACAGATTACATTAGTTAGTCTACCATGTTAAATAACAAAACAATAAAATGAGAGCAAGTTTCAACCCTCACATGGACCCTTATAGGTTACTTTAACATGCTGGACCCTTCACATTCTAGTCTACAGCTTGAAAGCAAATTTTGAGCTTAAACATGCGGGAAGAAAAGAAGTCACAAATGATTAATCAACCCATATACCAAGAGTCATACTGATTTTCGAACAAAGAATTTGAATTAGATCTATACTAACTCACCAACATTCACATAAAAACAAATCATTCTATTTCATAAAAGAAAACCAAAACACAAGAAATGAACTATAAAGAGTACCTTGAAAGAGTAACAACAAGAAAAATAGCAAACATAGTATGAAGGAAAAACTCAGCAACAATAAATCAACACAGCAGCCAGAACCAAAGATGAAGAATCAAGCCAAACAACTTCAACAACCAGCCAAATTCAGCTTAGAAGCCCAAAAAATCCACGGAAGCCTTTTAAAATTCCTAAAGAAAACCAAAAAGACCAGCCAAGCAATGCAAAAAGAAAAACATTTTATTCTGAAATTCTGATGTGTTTTAAGTATTTTTTGGTGCAGAGAATGATGCTTCATGTCTGTTTTTGAGAGTGAAGGAAAGACACTACTTATAGTCCTCTAAGGCCATGTGCCCAAAACCAATGCAGGAAATATTCTCAGCCTGCAAAGTGCATCTTTTTTAACCACCTGGACAACTGGCTATCCCTTATTGGCTCAGCATTTTTGTGCCGACCAAATAGGGACAGCTGCCCCCTCCTCTAGAAGCTTAAGTGTAGGAATTATCTGAAAGTCCCTATCTCATTTCCAGCTTAAACCCTTAAGTTTGTAGCTATTCAATTAACACCCTAGGAGTTTTAAACATTTACAAACCAAGGCAAACAACTGTAAAATAGAATCAAACGACAATAAAAATCAAATGGCACAAATCCCCTAAAACCTAAATAGGTTTATCATTGAGATGAAATTAGAAATGACACAACACTTAAACATTTGAAACTGACATTAACAAGAATTAACCAATGAATGAACCAATTTCTGAGATTCGACCTTTTGAACCAATTAATACTGCCATCTAATAGGGAATCAAACCACAACGAGATACTAACATGCTGATTTCAAAACAAACTTGATTAAACACAAGTTAAATCAATTAAAATAAACCCTAGCCGAAAAATTGAAAATCTAATGACCCTGATGGAAAATTCATGAATTAATCCTAAACTACTGACTAGCATTGATGATAAAAGACACAAAAGTTAATCAAAAAGTCTAAAAAAAATAAAACCCTAAATCATGCAACTACGAATAGATCAACCACAATAAGAAAGCAGTCAAAGGAAAGAAAAGAAATGGCTAAGAAAAGGTACTGAACAAGAAGTTACTTATTCTATTGTAATGTACCAATGTGACTTGGAGCACCTAGCCGGTCACTGCCAATGAACCATACTCCGGCGAGTTTGGGAAATGACCCAAAATCAGCATTAATCGGTCGTTCTTGTCAAGAACAATTGGCCAATGTTAGTTTTGGGTCAAACTCTTGAAAAATGTTAGCGAGGCAAATAGGGCAAAATCGAGGGCTTTGGAGGTTTCTCAGATCTGGAATTTAAAGGATTTGGTGATTTTATGGTGAAACGGAGTTGAGATATGGGGTGAGGGGGAGGTGGTGGTTGTTTGGTGAAGTTTTGAAGCCATTTGGGCGTTTTAGGGTTCTCAGGTTTGGTATTCAGATCAGAAATTCGTGGATCTCGATGGGGATTACAGGGAAGCCGTTTTGGGATTCGGAAAAAGAAGAAGATGGGGATTCTTGGGTGTGATTTTGGTGGTGTTTGGAGGTGGTCCGCCGCCGTGAGGCGATTTCCGGTCAACGAACCACTGCGGAGGCGGTGGGGGGTGGGTTTCAAGGTGGATGGTCTCTAGGGTTTTTGAGCTTGAGAGACAGAAGTGGGAACTGGGGGAGGGGGTCGACGGGTATGGGGGGCATTTGGACAATTTTATAGTTAGAAGGTCCTTAGTTGTGGACCGTTGGATCACTAGGATCCAACGACTGAGATGAGACCAAGGTGAAACGGGGTCACTTTGGCTATAGTAGGGCTGGACCAGGTATTTGGGTATTGGGCTCGAATTTTGGGGCAGGTTTAGGCAGAAATATTTGGACTTTGGCCCAATAAAGTTAAAACAAACCCTTTTCAATTAACCCTCTTTTTATTTCCTTTTCCCTTTTTTTGTTTTTGTTTTTCTTTTCTTCTTTAATTAAAAACCTAAATTAAGATCCTAAATTAATCTAGATTGTAAAACTAACCAATTTCCTAAAAATTATAAATTCCTAAATCCTAAATCAAACAGAAAATCAATAATCTAGCAATTAAAAGGTAAACATGTAAAATGGGCCATTTTTGTAACTTTTATTTTTAATATAATAATTAATTAACTAATTAATCCTAAAAATGTAAAAATAAAACCTAAATGCATTGCATGATATTTTGGCATTTTTCACAATTTTTTAATGGAAATTAAACGTGCACAAAGAATGCAAACAATTAACACAAATTTCTACAAAAATCTATAAAATTGCAAATAATTGAGAAAATTTTATTTCTTTAATTTGTAGGAGTGTTTCATATAGGGCAAAAATCACGTGCTCACAAAACTTTCTTTCATTTCTCGGCGCAACATACAAGAATGTAAATGTGCACAAGCTTCGTGTTATGGCTTAAGTGGTCTATGTGGGCACAATTCATTTGACCGTTTGGACCTTACAATAAATCTTATCCACCGAGCCTAGGCTGCTAGGGCACAAAGTTTCCTTCCTTGCTAAAATCATTATCCGAGGGTGGTGGCCCCCAATATTCGAGGCCGATTATAAAGAGGGCTCGGATACTGTCGATGTGATCCTCGACTCCGGTGCATAATCGATCTTCAATTCTAATTTTAGCACGATCCACTATTGCCTCATTAAAAAGCTTGCCAAAAAAACCATTTGGGACAAAACCGATTTAAGGAAAAAGGAGTGCAACGCGTGCTTTCAGGCCTAAGAGTTGCATCATTCCTTGTCCTTTACCTACAAACGTCAATCCAATTTGTAATATATGTAAAGAAAAGTAATGTATGGGTCATACCTTAGCAGTAGTATCGTTTTAAGTGGGTTACGTTCTAGTTGTTCGGTAACCGCTCATCGTTCACCGCTTCGAGTTTGTATGATCTTTTGCCGGTGATCTTGATAATTCTATATGGACCTTTGATAACTAGGGATTTTGATACATTTTATACTCCTTCATGCTTAAGATTTGATAAGAAATGTGTACAAAATAGTCCCAAAGGCTCACAAGTTGTGCTTGATTGCAGGTTTGATCAAAAAGGTGACAAGATGTCAAAGGTCAGCTAAAAAATGAGTGAAACTTGCACAAGTACCAAGACAAGACAAAGCTTAGAATAACAGGGCTAGTGCGGCCGCACACCATTCTGTGCGGTCCGCACAAGTGAAGTTCAGAGAGGTTGCTATTCAGGAAAGAAGGCAATGCGGCCGCATGGGATTTATTGCTGTCCGCATTGGATTCACTGCGGCCACACTCGATTTAGTGCGGTCCGCAGAGTCAAGGTTCCGAGAAGTTCCAATTTGGAGATTGAAGCCCAATGCAGTCCGCGCTCTATTTCATGCGGACCGCACTAGAAGCCACCATGGACGCGCTCGATTTTGTGCGGTCAGCATTGCCCAACTTCAGAGAGCCGTTTATTCAAGTCAAGAGCCTTAGTGCGGCCGCACGTGATTTTGTGCAGTCCGCACTAGCCCCGTAGGGGTATTTTTGTCCAGATTTTTTAGCTTAGTATAAATAGTTTCTTTTCCCATTTTTAGGTAATCAGATAGTTTGTACTGAAGGCTGCGATCGTGACTTCGATATTTTTAGCTGTTTTGAGTAATTTTAGCTTTATTTCAACATTGAATCTTCAAGTTTAATTTAGCAATTATTTAATATGAGTTTTCTTCATCTATTTCTTTGTTTTCTTCTCTAATTATGAGTAGCTAGACCCATAAGCTAGGGTTGTGGCTCAACCCTAGTGTGGGTAATTGATGGGTCTTGTGTTTTGATGCTTGATTGTCTATGGGTGTTTGATATTTGGACTAATTTCATGTTGAATTGCTGAATTAGTGGTTGCAAACACTAGTTTGTATTTAGTTGACTTTGGCTCTTCTTGATAAAGAGAGCCTAAGTCTCTGAAATTGGTCCAACTAGGAATTGGGGCGTACTCAAGAGATTGATAGCCCCAATTAAAGGGTTAAACCTAGAGATAGTAATACCTGACTTGAACCTTGATTACTTGTGCAAATTTGCATACCCAATTTTTCTTGAGAAAGTCAATTCGAGCAAAATTACTCGAACTAACGAGAGGTGTTGAGTGAGTAGAATCGTGCAATGGTTATATCATACTCCCCAAATGTGACAATCTAGCTTTAGACCCAAGTATCCGTCAATTGACCACCTAGGCGAAAGTCACTACCCTAGTGTCTTTTAGTCATTTGAACAACTCGCAATAGTTTAACCTTAGCTTATTTTAGTTCAGTTGAGCATTGTAGTTTTATAAAATTAGAAGTAAATCAAAACTCAAAAATGTTTAGAAGTGCAAATAAGAGCAAATACACAACTCCACTTTAGATAGACGCCCGACTCCAACTTCTAGTTCCCTGTGGAAATCGATCCCGACCTTAATCGGGTAAAAGCTGCTTCGACCTCTCTCGCTACTCAATAGTAGTGCAGGGTTTGCCTCGATCACTTTTTGGCGCCGTTGCCGGGGAGCTAACGATTTTCGCTATCTATCTAGATAGATTTGTGTATTGTTCTTCTTTCCTTCTTTGTTACTAATTTGTTTGTGTCACAACTTCAGGTACAAAATGGCAGCGAACTTAAACAATGCACCTTTTGGAGATCTTTCGCTGGGGAAGGAAGTAGATGATAATATTGAAGTTGAGGTCCCTGTTGTGCCTCACAGACAAAGGAGAGGCTGCCAGGACAATGATAATATTCCAGACCCTCCCCCACCACCTCCAAGAGTGGCTCCTAGAGTGCTTCCGAACGAAGGCTATGCAAGTGCTATTGTCCCACCCCGAATCTAGGTGGGCAATTTTCAAATAACCAATGTGATGCTGACTTTGCTAGAGCAGCGTGGGTATTTCACGGGCGCTGCAAATCAAAATGCTTACAAACATCTCAAGGGGTTCGTGGATACATGTTGGGGGAGCAAGCAAACTAATGTGTCCGAGGCTCTCTGGTTGGGACTCTTTCCATTTTCACTTAGAGGGAAGGCATTGGATTGACTCGAGAGACTTCCCAACGATTCCATCATTACTTGGGATGAGTTAGCAGATAAGTTCATTGCAAAATTTATTTCACCAGGGTATATGCCTGCATTGAGAGATGAGATATTGGCCTTCAAGCAAGAGCCCACGGAACCTTTACATGAGATTTGGGAGCATTATAGAACAATAGTGAAGGAATGCCCCAACAATAGTGAAGCATTGACTCGAGAGACTTCCCAACGATTCCATCATTACTTGGTATGAGTTAGCAGATAAGTTCATTGCAAAATTTATTTCACCAGGGTATATGCCTGCATTGAGAGATGAGATATTGGCCTTCAAGCAAGAGCCCACGGAACCTTTACATGAGATTTGGGAGCATTATAGAACAATAGTGAAGGAATGCCCCAACAATGATATGACCGAGGCGGTGATCCAACAAACTTTCTATCGGGTATTAACACCACAAACCAATGCATAGTGAACCAACTTGCTGGGGGCAACTTTATGAAGATGTCTTATGATGAGGCTTGTGACATTCTTGACGAGATGGCTAACACTTCTTCAGCATGGCAAAGTAGAGCCAACTTGCCCCAGGGTGACCACATGATCACTCATTTGCACAATGAGTTACATGATCACGGGTAGGCTATAGCTGAGTTGACAACTACCATGAACCAACTAGCAAAGGCACAATTGCAACAAGTTCAAAATCCTCACCAAGTGAATGCCATGGAGGGTGTTAACATGCTTGCCAACAAAAGAAGACAAAGAGGTCAACAGAACCAAGAATTCGGAGCAATTTGACAATGATTATGGTGGATTTCAAGATGATGGTTTTGATGGACTGAGTGAAGAGGTGCAGTACGTGAATAATTATCAAGGCCAAAGGGGCAGTTCTTCCAACCAACAATAATGGAGACCCCAAGGTAATTGGGGCAATCAACAACAATAAGGCAATGGTAATTGGGGGAATAACAACCAAAACTCCAACTAGGGCAACCAGACAACAATCAAAACAATCAAGGAAATTGGAATGGTAATAACAATTGGGATGGCAACAACAATCAAGGTGGATGGAATAAGGGAAACCAAGGAAATCGGGGGCAAGGCTTTCAAAGGCCCACAATGTACCAACTACCGAACAATCCACCCTTTTTTCCATCTTAGGGTCCCTGTTCTTCTAGTAATGATATAGGAAGAATTGAAATAATGTTCAAACAGATGATAAAAAAGAGTGCGGATTCCGATGCTCAGTTGTCTTCCCACAATACCTCAATTCGGAATTTGGAGGTTCAATTGGGCCAAATCTCATAGTCCTTGAACACTCGCCCTAAGGGTGCTTTACCAAGTGATACGGTAGTGAATCCAAAGGGTGGGAAAAACCATGTTATGGCAGTAACTACAAGGTGTGGACGAGGTGATGATGTGAATACCTCCAAACAAAAGTAAATTTTGAGTGATGATGTTGAGTTGCAAGAAAATAAAGTTCCTTTGGTGGTTGAAAATGTGCTTGATGACAATGTGAATAAAGAAATGAAGATTGATATTCTAGATACTGAGGTGGAAACTCAAAATGAAGTGAACCCGTCTAGGGAACACATAATAGACATGCTGGAGCCGGTTGTGCCTAAAGCCAAGGCTCCTTTGCTAAGGCCACCTCCAGCTTATCCTCAAAGGCTCGCGAAGCAGAAAAATGAGAATCAGTTTAAAAAGTTCATTGATATGATGAAGAGCTTATCCATTAATGTGTCTTTGGTGGAGGCTCTTGAACAAATGCCGGGCTATGCTAAATTCATGAAGGACTTGGTGACAATGAAGCGGTCTATGGATTGTGAAACTATAAAGATAACTCACCAAGTTAGTGCAATAGTGCATTCATTGGCCCCGAAACTTGAAGATCCCGGTGCTTTCACTATTCCTTGCACCTTAGGAGTGCGGATTTTGCTAATGGTTTATGTGATTTGGGGGCTAGTATCAATTTGATGCCCTACTAAGTTTTCAAAACTTTGGGTATTGGGAAAGCTCCGGAGATTCTATGGGAAATTGAAAACGTCGAAGTAAGAAACCGAGGCCGACTTCTATGAGATTACAAATGGCAGATAGAACGATGAAGAGACCATTGGGTATTATTGATGATGTGCTTGTCTGGGTGGACAAATTTATCTTGCCAGCTGACTTTGTGATCTTGGACTACGAGGTGGATTATGAAGTTCCTATCATATTAGGGAGACCTTTCCTTGCTATGGGGAAGGCCTTAGTTGATGTGGAAGCAGGGGAACTCACTTTCAGAGTGGGTAGTGAAAATGTGGTCTCTCATGTGTGCAAATCAATGAAGCAGCCCAATAGTACCGAGGTGTGCTCTTTTGTGGACCTTGTCACAACAGTGATAGTTGATGACACCAGTGCAATGACCAATGTGGAGGACCCATTAGAGTCCGTATTGTTGAATCTTGATGTTAACGATGATGAGGGCCGAGTGGAGTGCGTGAATGCTTTACATGGGATGAGCTCTTATTCTTATGAGCCTAGGAAACTATCTTTGGATCTCGAAAATAGGAAAACTCCACCAACAAAACCTTCAATTGAGGAGCCTCCAGTGTTGGAGTTGAAACCGCTGCCTCCAGACCTCAGGTATGAGTTCTTAGGTTCAAATTCTACTTTGCCAGTTATTCTTTCCTCTTGTCTTACTAACATGCAGGTTGATGCCATATTGGCGGTGCTTCAAAAGCGGAAAAAAGAAATTGGATGGACTTTAGCTGATATTCGAGGGATAAGCCCCGCATTCTGTATGCTCAAAATTATTCTGGAAGATGATGCAAAACCCTCCTTGGAGCATTAAAGGAGGTTGAACGAGGCAATGCAAGAGGTTGTGAAAAAGGAGGTGATCAAGTAGTTGGATGCCAGGGTTGTGTACCCCATATCTGATAGCTCTTGGACTTTACTGGTGCAGTGTGTACCGAAGAAGGGTGGCATGAACGTGGTTGCAAATTCACAAAATGAGTTGATTCCTACCAGAACCGTCACCGGTTGGAGGGTATGCATGGACTATCGCAAGTTGAATAAAGTGACCCACAAGGATCACTTTCCTTGATCAGATGTTAGACCAACTTGGTGGACGTGCCTTCTACTATTTTTTGGATGGGTATTCTAGGTACAACCAAATCTTGATTGCTCCAGAAGATCAGGAGAATACCACATTCACTTGTCTATATGGCACCTTTGCCTTTTCTAGGATGCCTTTTGGGTTGTGTAATGCACAAGCTACATTTCAACGGTGTATGATGGTCATTTTTACCGATATGGTGGAAGACATTTTGGAGGTGTTCATGGATGATTTTAGTGTTTTGGGAGACTTATTTGATGAATGCTTGAAGAATCTTGATAGAGTTTTGGCACGTTATGAAGAAACCAATCTTGTTCTCAATTGGGAGAAATGTCACTTTATGGTGGAAGAGGGAATAGTTCTTGGGCATAAAATTTCAAAGCATGGTATTGAGGTAGACAAAGCAAAAATTGATGTGATTTCAAGGCTCCCTCCCCTACATCTGTTAAGGGAGTTTGAAATTTTCTTGGGCATGCGGGGTTCTACCGGAGATTTATAATGAATTTTCGAAGGCGGTGAATCCCCTGTGCAAGTTGTTAGAAAAAGATTCCAAGTTCGTGTTTGATGAAAAATGTATGCAAGCCTTTGAGCTTCTCAAGCATAAGTTGACCGCCACTCCTATCATTACCGCACCTAATTGGAGCTTACCCTTTGAGCTCATGTGTGATGCAAGTGATGTTGTGGTTGGGGCAGTTTTGGGTCAAAGAGTGAACAAAATGTTTCATCCGGTGTATTATGCGAGCAAGATAATGAATGATGCTCAACTAAACTATACGGTGACCGAGAAAGAACTTTTGGCTATTATGTTCGCAATGGAAAAATTTCGGCCGTATATCATGGGTACTAAGGTTATTATTCATACTGACCATGTCGCACTCCGATACTTGATGATGAAGAAGGATTCCAAAGCTAGACTGATGCGATAGGTCTTGTTACTTCAAGAGTTAGATTTGGAGATTGTGGGCCGAAAGGGTAGTGAGAACCAAATGGCGGACCACTTGTCCCGCTTGGAGGAGGAGGGGAGGCCTCGTGATGGCCTAGAGATCAATGATTTATTTTCCGACAAATAACTCCTTTCGGTGTCGATGAATGGTATGCCATAGTTTGCAGATGTTGCTAATTTCCTTGTGACTGGTATAATCCCGTATGAGCTCTCTTCTAAACAAAGGAAGAAGCTCAAGCGGGATAGTTTGGATTTCTATTGGGATAAGTCGTACTTGTTCAAGATTTGAACGGATGGTGTGATCCGAAGGTGTGTCCCGGAGAAAGAGCTATTGAGTATCTTGGAGGCTTGTCATTTCTCTCCCTATGGTGGCCATCATGGCGGGGCGAGGACGACTTCCAAAGTTCTTAGTTGTAGGTTTTATTAGCCAACTTTGTACAAAGATGCAAGTGAACTTGTGAAGAGGTGTGACGAATGTCAAAGAGCGGGCAGAATTTTGAAGAAAGATGAGATGCCTCTCAATACCATCCTCGAGGTTGATATTTTTGATGTATGGGGCATTGATTTTTTGGGCCCGTTTGTTAGCTCATATGGGAACACATACATTCTTGTGGCGGTGTACTATGTTTTAAAGTGGGTTGAAGCCGTGGCTTTGCCCAACAATCAGGCCCGGATTGTTGTTGCATTTCTCAAGAAGAGTATTTTTACAAGATTTGGTACTCCTCGTGCAATCATAAGTGATGAGGGTCTCATTTTTGCAATAGAGATTTTGACACTTTGCTTGCAAAGTATGGTGTCAATCACAAAGTTTCTACTCCCTATCATCCTCAAGCAAGTGGTCAAGTTGAAGTCTCCAACAGGGAAATCAAAAGCATATTGTCAAAGACGGTCAATGCAAATAGGACTGATTGGTCAAAGAAGTTGGGTGACGCTCCATGAGCTTATAGGACTGCTTACAAGACTCCGATTGGTATGTCTCCGTATCGGTTGGTGTTTGGGAAAGCTTGCCATCTACCGGTTGAGTTAGAGCACAAGGCCATGTGGGCTTTGAGGAAGCTAAATCTTGAATGGGATGTTGCAACCAATCTTTGTGTGGAGCAGCTTAATGAACATGATGAATTCTGATTCCATGCCTACTCTAGTTCTTCCTTGTACAAGGACAAGATGAAGTACCTTCATGATAAATATACTCGTAGCAAGGAGTTCAAAGTGGGCAATTTGGTTCTCTTGTTCAATTCTCGGTTACGTCTGTTTTCGGGAAAGCTTAAGTCAAAATGGAGTGGACCTTTTGAAATGGTGTGTGTGACACCATTTGGTGCACTTGATTTAAAGAACAAAAATGGCGAAGTTTTCAGAGTGAATGGGCATAGGGTCAAACACTACTTGGGAAAAATTGATGACAGCCACGTGGTGGCACTTCTTCATCTCAAATGATTTGATGGTAACCTGCTTCGCGCCGCGACGTTAAATCAGGAGCTTCTTGAGAGGAAACCCATGTGTTTTTCTTCTTGTTTTTATTTGTTTTTCATTGTAGGATATGATTTATTTTTGGACTGACTGGTTGTGAGATGTTACAGGTTTGTGTTGATGCAGTGCAGGACATAGTGGACAAATTATGAAGTCTCTGAAGTTTTCAATGCGGGGGGCACAAAATCAGTGCGGACCGCATTGATGAAGGATGAAAATACCAGCTCTCTGAAGTTTTCCACCGCGGTCACATTACATTTTGTGCGGTCCGTGGTGAACCACTGCGGCCGCATTACATATTGTGCGGATGGCAGTGGTTGCCTTCTCAAACTTTGCATTACACTATGTTGTGCGGACCACATTGCATTTTGTGCGGTCCGCATTGGGTTGGTAAGCTGGGCCCCAGGTCCTTTTCTATAAATAGGGCCTGAGGCCCTCCTTTTACACTTTTCGATCTTTTAACTCCCAGAACCCTAAAAAATCACTGTTCATCACTAGTCTTGCACAAATTCATTTGCATATCCTCGATTAATCATCCGTAACTCTTACATTTGGTAATTTTTACTTCTTTTTGATTGTTTGATTTGATTATTGTCTTTTAATTTTTATTTTCTTAGCTTCTCTCTTTTCCTCCCGTATTTCTTTTAATTTGATAGTTTAGGGTAGTTAATTTCTTGTTAAAGTTATAATTAGGTAGTTAAAATCACTGGGAAAACACATAGAGACCTTTCTTAGGTGTAAAATTGGACTTAAAGTCAAAAATTCATGAACCCTAAGTTAGTGCTGCAACTGGGCACTCAATGCGGACCGCAGTGGATATTGTGCGATCCGCGGTGCCCTTGTGTTGTCCGCAATGACATTTTGTGCGGACCGCATTGCTGAAAGTACTAAAACTTGATCTTCGAGGACCACATCCACGTTACATTTTGTGCGGTCCGTGGTGCCTCAATGCAGACCGCATTACCATTTTGTGCGGTCCGCAGAGCCTGGATATAAAGAGTGGGTAGTCTGAACCCCACCTCTGTGTGGACCGCATTCGC
The DNA here is from genome assembly GCF_000715075.1 of Nicotiana tabacum. Lineage (NCBI taxonomy): Eukaryota > Viridiplantae > Streptophyta > Magnoliopsida > Solanales > Solanaceae > Nicotiana > Nicotiana tabacum. The sequence goes on along the minus strand of NC_134084.1, from coordinate 99,399,044 downwards.
ATTTTGTGCGGTTCGCATTGGCCTCTGTGTGGCCGTACTATATTTTGTGCGGTTCGCACTCTGCAATATTTGATACTGTCTGTAACATTTTATTTCCTACAACTATGAACCTCACTGTCTTTCTGGATACTAACAAGCTTAATGACTGATGTTTGCAGATAATGGTGAAACAAAGAGGCAAGGATTCTAAACAAGCTGGTAGAGGAGAATCCTCTCGAGGAGGGAAACAGAAGATTCTAAGATTGACTCCCCGAGCCCGGTAAAACATTAAAAACATGAGGAAGCTCATTAAAGCTGCTGATAGGGCCATTGACCAGTCTGGGAGTGAATATGAGCCCTCATGGAGTATATCTTCAGACTCAATACCAGAGTACATCCCTGACTGGCCGAAGAGAGACATACTAAAAGACACTCTTCCACCTTCCCCCACTGCCCAAGCGTTAGTAAATGTATCTTCTGGGTTGTCTGAAGGCTCAACTGAAGGTAGTGGGGATGAATACTCCACCTCTCCCACAGCTTCATTTTCCGGAGAGGGTGCAGTAGGAGAAGATGTGGCAGTAGGAGAAGAAGAGGTAGTAGGAGAAGGGGGTGAACCTCAGGTGGGAGAAATTGCTAGAACTAGAAAACCGGAGGTGTGACAAGACCGATTTGTGAGTGAGGTAGCCTACCATAAATTCAGAGAATGGTGGCCTGTGAGGAAATTGATTCCGGAGAGGAGTTTTGTTGATAGAGACCTCATGCCTCACAACCCTAATGTGAGGAGACAGTTTAGAGAAAGAGTGGACTGGGAGTATATTTTAAACAACTCTGAGGATGCAAATGAGCACCTGGTCAAGGAATTTTACTCCAATGTTGCCCACATGAAGAAGGGCACCAAAGTGACCAAGGTGCACAATTTGAAAGTGTTGTTTGATGGGAAAACAATAAATGACTACTTGGGCTTCGATAAGGAGGATGAGTCACTGTATTTGGCAAAGATGGAATTAGGTGAGGAGATCCGTCCTTGGTTGGCACAGTATTTGGCAATCCAAGGTACCACCCCCGATTGGTTGAATGCGGGAGTGAAAATTTTGAGGAGAAGTTTGAATTTCGAGGCCAAGGGGTGGGAAACATTCGTGTGCAGAACTCACTTCCTCTTCACCGAGCAGTATTGGTAGCATCAATCATGGCGGGGTACCCGATTAACGTCGGGAAGGTGATGTCTCAAGTGATTATACAGGTAGGCAGTGAAGGTGACAGAAACTACCCCTTTCCCAGCTTCTTAACCATGTACTTCACGGACCTAAAGGTAGAAAAGCGGCCATTTTATATCAAAGTGAAAGCAAAGGCCCTGTTCTTATGGTACAACATACAGGGTGATGACAACCTTAAAAGCAAGAACTACAAGGGAACAACCACTGCTGTAACTGGACAGTCTGAAGAGCAATTAGCGGTAGTAGCTCCTACTGAGACTTCGTCCACCTTAGTGGATATGCCCTCTGGTCCATCCACTTCAGTAGCACCAGACATACCCTCCACCCCGGCCCACCCAGTGACTGCCCACCGTCTGAGCTAAGCCCTTCTCAGCATTAACAACTGAATGCAGATAGCTTCCTCTAAGTTGTCTGTCCTTATATCTACAGTGGCAGCTCACCTCCGCCTTCGTAGGTCTCACAGTCTATTGAGGATGCCCTGAAGGATATCTTGGACAACCAGAAGAAGATCCTAGACATTCAGAAAGTGCTTATAGTGGCTGTGGGTTTTCATGGAAAAGCTCTCAAGGAGCTTGCTAGGGAGGCCAAGAAGATGAGAAAGACTCGAGCTTCAAAGGAGTCTGTGAAGGAGTTGAGGGTTGAGGTTGACAGGTTGAAGGCAGATCATCTGCCTTTGGATTTATTGCTACAGGACCCTATGCCAGCAGCTCATCCCCAGCTAGAGCAGTCCCAGAGGCCTCCCAAGAGGAAAAAGATGATTCCCTTAGAAGATGATGCAGTCATCCAGTTGGTAGACCCACCGAAGACCTCCTCCAGTCAGACACAGGATGCAGCCCAAGAGCCTGTCCAGGTCTAGGCCTAGGTCCCAGCAGTAGAGCAGCAGGCTATAGGGAATCAATATGAGGTTCCCAAGCATATTGAGGACACAGGGACCACTCAGGATCCCATGTAGAAAGACGGGCCATAAGGAGTCTCTATATCCTTTTCCCTTTTATTTTTGGTGTTTATTTGGTTTAGTTGGCATTGAGGACAATGCCAGCTTTCATTTGAGGGGTAGGCCCTACATCGATTTGTTGGATGATTGTATATATTTGATAGTTTTTATGCTTTCCTTATTTTTCATCTTTGATATGTATATAATTTTAGCACTTCTTTACATTTTTCGTACTTTTTACTTCGGGTCTGTATATAAAGTTTATGTTACATTGTATATATTCATCCCCTCTATTGTATATTCAATTAAATCCCCTCTTGTAAATATTCATTTTACTTTCCGCATTTTTCTTTTCCGTAGCTTCTTATTTATGTTCATAGCTTCTTGTTTTGAACGTTTGCAATAAGCCTTTTGTTTTCTTAATGCCATGGTTCTTTCTAAATGTTGAGTTTGTGTGAACGGGTGGCTCTTTCCAATGATGGATGGCGTGACAACCTTCTTAAGGGTTTGAGTTTATTTTTTCTTTTTGCTTTTAGTAGTTAGTGGTTAAGGGTGCCTCAAGTAAAGCTTCACTTAGGCCTAGCACATTTGCCTTTGATCTTATGGTCAAAAATAAATTGTTGTGTTTAGGATGGTGAAAGTCATGACCTTGAGACTCTTGTGTTGACCGATAATCATCAAGTGGTTTTTCGGGACCGTTGTGTGCTCAAATCTTATCTAAGGTCGTTGTGGGCCCCCGATTCTATGTCTTTAATGATCCCATAGCTTGTGTGGTGAGAAATTGCATTGCAAGTCCAAGTCCCGAGCCATTGGTCTAGAACTTTCCCTGAAAGTTTGTTGAGGCGAAATCCTAAGTGAATTTTGACTTGAGACATAATTATAGGCTCTCCTTGACCCAAATGATAGCTTGAACACTTCCTTAGCCTACCGATGATAAGATCCCTAAGTCAACCCATTTGAGCCTTAGACCTTTTTCCTTCAAGAACCATGATACAAGCCTTTACCCGTTCTAAAAGATACGTTCTCTTGGCACCCGATCTTTCCTTAGCACATGGAAAAAGTATAAGTTTGGGGGGAGAGACGAGGATGGAAACAAAGTGGTGAAAAGGTACAAAATGAAGAAAAGGAAAGGCAATGAAAAAGAAAGAAAAGCAAAAAGACAAAAAGAATGGTCAATGTAGAATTGAATAAAAAGGCATTCAAGAAAAGCAAAGAATGAAAGGTGTGGAAAGTTGAGAAAGGAGAAAATATTTGAAATGTATAAGAAAGAGTGACAGTGTGTCTCTCTAACCCCTTAGAAAGAAGTGAAAAGACTCAAAAAGTCAAATGAATTTGTGCCAAAATGAAACAAAAGAAGTGCTTAAGGGAAGATGGAACCTACTTAGACCAAACATTACCTACCCTAAACCAAAAGCCTTTAGTATGTCTCCACAAAAGCCCTATATGATCTTGAGTTGAATGAAACTTACATTAGTGGTGACTCACATAAGGGGCAAGCATATGGTACTTAGAGCCAGACTTGTGACTTTTCCTTGAGAGAGATGAGTGTTTTTCCATTAACCTCATTCTGAGTGCTACTATTCTAAACGTGAGATTTGCTTAGGGAGAGCTGAGGATTTGTGAGTTTGGGTTCCACAATGAACAAAGTAACAGAAAGAGTTCTTTGATGTGTTGAGTCAACTCTTGATGCTCTTGTGTCGCACTTAATCCATGGTGTTTAAAAGAGTAAATGTTGTTAATGATTCATTTGTATTGAGGGCAATTGTTAGCCCCGATTGATGCTAGATGAGGTCACTTTAGGACAACTGAATTTTCTTAGATTTTCTCTTAAGGGGTGGTTCTTATTTTGTTTGCTTGAGGACAATCAAAAGCTTAAGTTTGAGGGAGTTAATAACTAGGAATTTTGATACATTTTATACTCCTTCATGCTTAAGTTTTGATTAGAAATGTGTACAAAATAGTCCCAAAGGCTCACAAGTTGTGCTTGATTGCAGGTTTGATCAACAAGGTGACAAGATGTCAAAGATCAGCTCAAAAAGGAGTGAAACTTGCACAAGTACAAAGACAAGACAAAACTCGGACAAACAGGGCCAGTGCGGCCGCACACCATTCTGTGTGGTCGGCACAAGTGAAGCTTAGAGAGGCTGCTATTCAGGCAAGAAGGCAATGTGGCTGCATGGGATTTATTGCGGTCCGCATTGGATTCACTGCGGCCGCACTCGATTTAGTGCGGTCCGCAGAGTCAAGGTTCAGAGAAGTGCCAGTTTGGAGATTGAAGCCTAATGCGGCCCGTGCTCTATTTTATGCGGACCGCACTAGAAGCCACTGCGGCCGCACTCGATTTCATGTGGTCCGCATTGCCCAAGTTCAGAGAGCTGTTTATTCAAGTCAAGAGCCTTAGTGCGGCCGCATGTGATTTTGTGCGGTCCGCACTAGCCCTGCAGGGGTATTTTTGTTTAGATTTTTTAGCTTAGCATAAATAGCTTCTTTTCCCATTTTTAGGTAACTAGATGATTTGTACTGAAGGCTGCGGTCGTGACTTTAATATTTTTAGCTGTTTTGAGTAATTTTAGCTTTATTTCAACATTGAATCTTCAAGTTTAATTTAGCAATTAATTAATATGAGTTTTTCTTCATCTATTTCTTTGTTTTCTTCTCTAATTATGAGTAGCTAGACCCATAAGCTAGGGTTGTTGCTCAACCCTAGTATGGGTAATTGATGGGTCTTGTGTTTTGATGCTTGATTGTCTATGGGTGTTTGATATTTGGACTAATTTCATGTTTAATTGCTGAATTAGTGGTTGCAAACACTAGTTTGTGTTTAGTTGACTTTGACTCTTCTTGAGAAAGAGAGCCCAAGTCTCTGAAATTGGTCCAACTAGGAATTGGGGCGTACTCAAGAGATTGATAGCCCCAATTAAAGTGTTAAACTAGAGATAGTAATACCCGACTTGAACCTTGATTGCTTGTGCAAATTTGCATACCCAATTTGTCTTGAGAAAGTCAATTCGGGCAAAATCACTCAAACTACCGAGAGGTGTAGAGTGAGTAGAATCGTGCAATGATTATATCATACTCCCCAAATGTGACAATCTAGCTTTAGACCCAAGTATCCGTCAATTGACCACCTAGGCGAAAGTCACTACCCTAGTGTCTTTTAATCATTTGAACAACTCGCAATAGTTTAACCTTAGCTTATTTTAGTTCAGTTGAGCATTGTAGTTTTATAAAATTAGAAGTAAATCAAAACTCAAAAATGTTTAGAAGTGCAATTAAGAGCAAATACACAACTCCACTTTAGATATACACCCGACTCCAACTTCTAGCTCCATATGAAAATTGATCCCGACCTTAATCGGGTAAAAGCTACTTTGACCTCTCTCGCTACTCAATAGTAGTGCAGGGTTGGCCTCGATCAACCTTCCCAATTCGGCCCCAATTTCCCTTCATTCGGGTTCCGGGTGTTCAACGTCATATTTCGTAACACCAAGTCCCCGATATTGAAGTGTCGGAGGTTGGCTCTCCGATTGTAATACCTTTCGATCCATTTCTTTTTGACGGCTAACCGAATGAGGGAAGCCTCGTGCTTCTCATCCAACAGTTCTAGGCTCGTGCTCATGATCTCGTTGTTTCACTCTTCAGTCACATATCGGAATATGAGACTCAGTTCTTTAACTTCGACCGGTAGTAGCGCTTCAACACCATAGACCAATGAGAATGGGGTGGCCCTGGTACTAGACTTTGAGTTTGTACGGTACGCCCATAGGACTTCGGGCAAAACTTCCTTCCATTTTCCCTTGGTGTCAGTCAATTTCTTCTTGAGATTTTGGAGTATGGTTTTGTTTGTAAACTCTGCCTGCCCGTTCTCACTGGGGTGATAGGGTGTTAATAGGATTCTTTTGATCTTATGGTCTTCGAAAAATTTACTCACCTTACTGCCAATGAACTACTTCCCATTCTCGCACACGATCCCGACCGACATTCCGAATCGGCATACTATGTGGTCCCATATGAAATCAATAACTTCTTTCTCCCTAACTTTTTCAAACGCTTGGGCTTCCACCCACTTAGAAAAATAGTCAGTCATTAAAATAAATTGAGCCTTACCGGGTGCCCACGGCAGGGGACCAACGATGTCCATCCCCATTTCATGAATGGCCAGGGTGACAAGACCAAATATAGTAGCTCCCCGGGCTGATGAATCATCAATGTGTGCCTTTGACATCCGTCACATCTTTGTATGAACTCATTTGTGTCTTTTTCCATGTTAATCCAGTAGTATCCGGCTCTGATTACCTTACGAACTAACGATCAAAACCTAAGCGGCTCCCACAGGTGTCTTCGTGAATTTCCCTCAAAACATATTCGGTATCACCCGATCCCAGACATATGGCGAGTGAGCCATCAGACGTTCTCCTGAATAGGGTGTTGTCTTCGGACAGGCTGAACCCAGCTGTCTTTGTGCGTAGAGCCCTTGATTCTTTAGGATCTCAGGGCAGCTTCCCGGTCTTGAGGTAATTTATATACTTGTTTCTCCAGTCCCAGTTTAAGCTTGTCGAGTTTATATCGGCGTGGCCTTCCTCCACTACCGATTTCATGAGTTGCACGATCGTTCCTGAGTTGAATTCATCATCATCCACCAACGATCCCAAGTTAGCAAGAGCATCGTCTTCACTGTTTTGATCTCGAGGTACATGTTGCAAAGTTCATTCCTTGAACCAATGTAGCATTACCTGTAGTTTATCCAGGTATCTTTGCATTCGTTCCTCTCTGATATCGAACGTCCCATTGACTTGATTTACCACAAGGAGGGAATCGCACTTAGCTTTGATGACCTCGCCCCCCAGGCTTTCAGCTAGTTTGAGACCTGCAATCATGGCCTCATACTCGGCCTCGTTGTTAGTAAATTTTATAGTTCTAATGGATTCCCTAACTACGTTACCCGTCGGTGGCTTCAACAAGATGCCGAGTTCGGACTCCTTTGCGTTTGAGGCACCATCCGTAAAGAGGGTCTAGATTCCCGAGGAATTCCCCGATCTTAACAATAATTCCCTTTCAACCTTGGGTATTAGGGCCGGCATAAAGTCGGCCACGAAGTTCGCTAGAATTCGAGATTTGATGATGGTACGGGGTCAATATTCGATATCGTACCCGCTGAACTCCACGACCCATTTGGCCAATCATCCCGAGAGCTCGAGGTTATGCATTATTTTCCTCAATGGGTAAGTAGTCACGACACATATGAGATGGCATTGAAAATATGTTTTAACTTCCTAGAGGCGCTTAGCAAAGCGAACACCAATTTTTCCAAGTGAGGATACCTAGTTTCGGCCTCGCCTAGAGTTTTACAAATATAATAGATAGGAAATTGAGTACCTTCCTCTTCCTGGACCAGGACTCCACTTACCGCTATCTCGGATACCGCTAAGTACAGATACAATTGCTTGTCTGCCTTCAGGGTGTGAAGAAAAGGCGGGCTCGAGAGGTACTGCTTGAGTTCTTCCAAGGCTTGTTGGCACTCTGGGGTCCATGAGAAGTTATTCTTCTTCTTCAATAACGAGAAGAATCGATGTCTCTTGTCGGGAGACCTTGAGATGAATCGACCCAAGGTAGTTATGCACCCAGTTAACCTTTGAATAACCTTGAAATTGTCTACCACGGTAATGTCCTCTATGGCCTTGATCTTATCGGGATTGATCTCGATTCCTTGGTTGGACACCATGAATCTGAAGAATTTTTTGGAACCGACTCCGAATACGCATTTCTCCGGGTTCAACTTCATATTGTATTTTTTCAAAATGTTAAAGTTTTCCTACAAATGCTTCAAATGGTCCTCTGCTCGTAGGGACTTAACTAACATATCGTCAATGTAAACCTCCACTAATTTTCCTATTTCTCCTCGAACATCCGATTTACTAGGCATTGGTAAGTGGTGTTGACATTTTTTAAGTCCGAACGACATTACGTTATAACAGTTGGTGCCATATTTAGTGATGAAGGATGTTTTTTCTGGTCGCTCGAGTCCATCAAAATTTGGTTGTACCCGGAATAGGCATCGAGAAAGTTGAGGATCTCGTGTCCGGTCATCACATCGATCATGCAATCAATGCTGGGAAAAGAAAAAGAGTCCTTAGGGCATGCCTTGTTCAAGTCTTTGTAGTCTACACTTATTCTTAGATTATTACCCGTTTTAGGGACTACTACTACGTTTGCTAACCAATCCGGGTATTTAACTTCCCTAATGGATTCTATTTTAAGGAATTTAGATACCTCGTCTTTGATGAATGCATGTCTGACTTCGGACTAAGGCCTTATTTTACTGGCTGGAACTTCAGATCCAGACTCAGCTTGTAAGTAGTGATTTCCGGCGGGATCCCTATCATGTCATGGGGGGACCAAGTGAAACAATCCATGTTAGCTATACGGAATTCAATGAGTTTTTTCTTGAGCTCGGGACTTAACCCTGTGCCCAGGTATACCTTATGATCGGGGAAGTGCTCGATCAATATGACTTGCTCCAGTTACTCGACCGTTGATTTGGTGGCATCAGAATTGTCGAGGGCTATGAAAGACCTAGGAACTCCGTAATAGTCATCCTCACTTGTCCCCTGATTTTTCGGCTCGACTAGGGCTGACACCGGTGATTGCTATTTGGTTTCTTCCTTGGCGATCGAACTCGGGTTCTTATATGTTGAGAGCACAGATATCGGGACCACCTCATCAACCACGAACATCTCCTTTGCGGCCTGTTGTTCTCTATAAATAGTTTTAACCCCTCATGGTGTTGGGATATTCAACACCTAGTGTAGTGTCAAGGGCACTCTCCTTCGATCACATAGCACTGGTAGGGTTATCTCCCCTTTAGTGGTCTCACATGCCATGTTGAATCCATTTAGAACTTGGACTGCAGGCACAATTTGGTTCTCTAGACCCAACTGGACGACCCTCGATCTGATGATATTGGCCGAGCTACCTGGATCAATTAACACACGCTTAACTCGAGATTTATTTATAAGTAGATTTTAATAGTGCATCATTGTGTGGTTGCACAATGCCTTCAGCGCCCTCGTCGTTGAAGGATATAGTTCCCTCTGACACGTAATCTTGAGTCCGTTTTTCCCTTGTGATGGATATTTTGGTACGTTTTAACAAAGGCCCCTGAGGGACGTCTACTCCTCCGATGATCATGTTAATGGCGTGCTGAGGTCACTCCTGCCCGATCTGCTTATTAGAGTCTCTATTCTTGAAATGATTTTTGGCTCGATTGCTTAGGAACTCTCGAAGGTGCCCATTGTTGAATAATCGGGCTACTTCCTCTCTCAGTTGTCGGCAGTCTTCATTTCTGTAGCCGTGAGTGCCATGATATTTACAAATTAGGTTGTGGTCTCTTTGGGTAGGATCGTACTGCAGAGGTCGAGGCGACTTGGTCTCTTCGATGCGTCCGATGGTAGATATGATACTGCAACATCGACGTTAAAGTTGTACTCCGATAACCTCGGTGCTTCTTTAGGCCCGATGGGTCTGTCCAAACTGTTCTTGCTCATGATCCCCCGATTATTATGACCTCGGTCACTCCTTCTCTCACTCCTCATAGGGTTTCCCCCGGACACATTTCCTCTTCGATCTCCATTGTATGGTTGATATCGGTCTCTATTCGATCTTGGTTCACGATCAAAGTCTCTTATGGATCGGTCACTGGTTCTGACGGGGTAAACAAATTCGGAAGGGGCCCCAAGTTGATCATTTTCGATCCTAAGTTTTAACTGGTACCAGTTGTGTATGTTGGCCCAAGTTACCGTCAGGTATTCTATTAGATTTGTCTTCAACTGCTATGAAGCCAACGAATTTCGAGCATTGAGTCCTTGGGTGAAGGCATGAACGGACCAATCGTCTGCGACCGGAGGCAGGTCCATTCGTTCCATTTTAAATATCACGAATTCCCTGAGCATCTCGTTGTCTCTCTATTTTACTTTGAAAAGGTCTGACTTCTTGGTCTCGACCTTGATGGCCCCGACGTGATCTTTGACGAAGAAGTCTGCAAGCATAGACAACGAGTCAATAGAGTTAGGGGTAAGTTGTGATACCATATCATAGCTCCTTTTGATAAAGTTTCCCTAAACCTTTTCAGCAGGATGGACTCGATCTCATCATCCTCCAAGTCGTTCCCTTTGATGGCGCATGTGTAAGAGGTCACATGCTTATTTGGGTTATTTGTTCCGTTGTACTTAGGAATATCGGGCATGCAGAACTTCTTCAGAATTGGTTTCGGAGTTGCGCTCGAAGAAAATGGGTTTTGAACAAACTTCTTGGAATTCAAGACCTTCAATATCAGTGGTGCTCCTGGGATTTGGTCGACCCTAGAGTTATAGGTTTCCACCTTTTTGTCATTGGCTTCGATTTTCTTTACTCCCGATTCTACCCGTTTTGTCAGCTCCTCGAGCATCTTTATGATCTCGGGGTTAGTCCCAAGTTCATCTTCACTCCTATCCATGACTGGTTCATTTTTGTGAGTGATTTCCCGGGATGGCTCGGGCTCAACTCTGCTGGGGATGCGAGTTTGGTTCTGCAGCTAGGCTATCACTGCCTGTTGAGCCTGTAGCCCCCACAAGTTGATCCCATCACCCTTACTGTCGTATGTATCCCCGGCTACCGACTTGACTTCCCCTCGAATGCTGGCCTCCGGGTCGGTGGGCAAGTTAGCGTCGATGGCCACGAGGGAGCTGACGTCGATTGGGTCTGTGACCCGGGCCCCGTTGGGGTCAATAGGGTGAACCTCGTTGTTGGGCGCTATATTGTTGTTTTCGCCGTGGTGGCTAGACTCATCATCAACATTTAGAGGGGCAAATTGGGAGTTTAGCATTTTGACCTTTGACCTGGAATTAAAGACACTTAAAAAAATAAGTGTAAAATAGGGTGCGTTATGGAAGTTTGTACCAAATTGCTACTATTATCCTTAGCTCCACAGTAGACACCAAACTGTTTACCCTAAAAATGGATAATAATTGAATTTGTAAGTGATTTTAAGGATACATGGATTAACTCGATACAAATGGTAAAATGCGTTAGATTAAATATATAAGGATATAGTAAATTCAAACCATGTGAGGAGGATGATTCTAGCCTCAATGAAATATCCACCCTTGATCCGGACTCACAATGACCAGCACTGATAAAGAATAATAAGAATAAAGAAAATAATAGTATATTGCCTTGGTATGCGTGTGTTACAATGTCCTAAATGAATGATCAGACTCTCCTTTATATAGTAGGGGAATTAAGTACAATTCTATAAAAAGTAAGAAATCTCCTGTTTAACTAATCACCGATTTTCTATCGATGCGTGCCGAGATCCACACCGTGATATCCGACCGGTCGCGGATATCACGGCCTTCTGTTGGTTGTGCTTGGTTTCCCGACAATGTCTTCCAAAGTCTTTTGGGATTTAGACTGATACCAGATCACGGTCCCGATATTCTCGAGGGTGGGTGTCACGCCCCAGACTATGACTCGATGAGATCCTTGCCTCAATTCCGGTTCCTCGTCATCATGTCTCTAGCTCGATTTATCTTATCGGAAACCAGAGTATACCATGAGCTCGGTTTTACCCATATACGTAAAAAGAAATAAAGTTAGTATAAATTTTTCCTTTGGATTTTTAGTTATTTATCCTTAAATACGTAGTGTGTAATTTTTTGATATTTCCATTTTCGTACCATTGAGATCTTTTTATTTCTCGTGCCGAATATACAGAATCTTCATTAGTATAATATTTATTTTAAAATATTATATATTACTCTTATATTTTGTTTACGAAATATTACATTATTAGTCTTATATGAATAATAATTTATTGCTAGTCTATTTCATATTAAGATATAGATATCCCAACTTGTCATATTAATATCTAGCAATATATTAAACTAAAGTCCAAATGTAACTCAAATCCAATTTTTTTATATTAAATTTTAATTTTGAAACTTTACCTATTCTACATTGCAAAGCAAAACAGCGATTCAAATCTCCATTATAATTTCCGGACGTTTTACTGTGCCGGTTCCCAATTCACAGTTTCCGGTCACCGGAAAAATCTGGAAATACAAAACTTCTCGAGAAAAATTGATTGAATTGGACTGTTGTGGAAATCGATAGCATTTGATTTACAATACAAACTGAATTGTTTCTTCAGGTTTCTTTCATCACCCTTTTAAATCTCATTTTAATTACTATTTCTTTTTAGGTTTTCTTGATCAGATTGTATACTGAGCAATCTTTTAGGATTCTGAGCAATATACTTCTTCTTCTTCTTCTTCTACCCTTTGGCTTCTATTTCATTAGCTTATAAAAAAAAAACCCCAAATACAAAGAAACGTTAATTAGCTTTGTGGAGTGGAGAGACCTTTTATTGGTTAGTAGTTTGTTTTTTGCTTTCTACTTCTCTGTTTTTATATTCTTTTTATTCTGTTTGAATTGCTAAGCTCTTATTCAACTCATACTCTCCTCTCTCCACCTACAAAAGCCCTCTCAGGTTTCTCCTTCGGGTTTTCTAGCCATTTTGTTTTTCATTTGAAGCTCTTTTTTGTTTCTGTACTTTGTATGATTTTTCTTCAGTTAATTTTGGCTGCTAGTTACTTTCGGTATTACACCAGTGGTAGCGGTGATAGCCCTTTTTGGTCTTTGGGTCGTGGTATTTTCTGTGTTTTCAGGGAAATTCTCAAAGTGGTTGGAGAGAAGTTGGGCGCACGAGCACTAGCAAAGGAGAGCAACCTGGACGAGCGTCAGCAAAGGGCGGTGGGAAGCGGTGCGAGAGCTTGCAAGTATATCGAGGGCTGCAAATCATCACAGGTTTGGTTCTCGGGAATTGGTACCTCCCGTTCTACTGTTTTCCTTTTGGTGTTAGCTAAATTGATGTTACTTTAGTTCACAATAGTTAAATCATTCAATAGGTGTACAGGTAGTCACTTGTTTCCTTCTAGTTTGATTCGTTGTCCGTTGTGCACTAGCGAGTCTTTTGTAGATCTGTCATAGGTGTAGTGGCGGCAGTCTGGGATGATAGATTAAAGGCATGTCCTCAGGTGGGGCAGAGTGTGGGACAAAGAGTGGGCCCGGGGTCAGGGGGTGGGTCGGGAGGCAGGGGAGGTAGAGGGGGCAAGGGAGCCTATAGATTGAGAATCGGGTCATGGAACATAGGATCGCTAACGAGTAAGTCTATAGAGTTGGCGAAGATCCTTCAGAAGAGGAAGATTAATATAGCGTGTGTCCAGGAGACTAGGTGGGTCGGATCGAGGGCGAGAAACGCGGATGGGTATAAGTTGTGGTACTCTGGAGTCGTGAGGGGTAAGAATGGAGTGGGTATCCTAGTAGATAGCCATCTTAGGGAGTCGGTAGTAGAGGTCAGGCGTGTGAATGATAGACTAATGACTATTAAATTGGTGGTGGGTGAGTGTACTTTAAACGTCGTTAGCGCGTACGCACCGCAAGTAGGTTGTGATGAGGAGATTAAAAGGCGTTTTTGGGAAGGGTTGGATGACATTGTTCGTAGTATTCCACCTTCCGAGAGGTTATTCATAGGAGGGGATTTCAATGGCCATATTGGGTCGTCTGCAGGTGGTTATACTGAGGTGCATGGCGGCTTTGGTTTCGGGGAACGGAACGGAGGGGGCATCTCACTGCTGGATTTTGCCAAGGCATTCGATCTAGTGATTGCAAACTCGAGTTTTCCGAAGCGAGAGGAGCATTTGGTTACTTACCAAAGTTCGGTGGCGAAGACTCAAATTGACTATCTCCTCCTCAGGAGATGCGACAGAAGGTTGTGCGAGGATTGCAAAGTTATCCCAGGTGAGACCCTTGCAACGTAACATAGGCTCTTGGTGATGGACGTTAGTATTATGATAAGAAGGAAACAGAGGTCAGTACGAGGCCGTCCGAGGATTAGGTGGGGCGCCTTGACTAAGGTTAAAGCCCAGGAGTTGGAAGGAAGGTTGTCGGCAATGGGAGCTTGGAGAAGTAGTGGGGACGCAAACACTATGTGGTCGACAACGGCGGATTATATAAGGAAGGCGGCGAGAGAGGTGTTAGGGGTATCTTCAGGCCGCACCGGTGGCCACAAAGGAGACTGGTGGTGGAATGCAGTTATACAAGGTAAAGTGGAAGCGAAGAAGGTGGCTTACCTGCGGTTAGTGGGGAGCACTGGAGAGGAGGAGAAGAGAGCGAACATTGCGAGATATAAGGTAGCTAGGAAGGAGGTAAAGATGGCAGTGACAGAGGCGAAGACGGCAGCTTTTGCTCGTTTGTATGAGGAACTAGGGAACAAAGGCGGGGAGAAGAAGTTACTCCGACTCGCTAAGGTGAGAGAGAGGACGGCTCGGGATTTGGACCAAGTGAGGTGCATAAAAGATGAGGACGGCAAAGTTTTGTTGGGGGATGACCAGATAAAGAGGAGATGGCAGACCTACTTTCATAAACTTCTAAGTGAGGAAGAGGATCATGATATTGTACTAGATGAATTGAGGAACGCCGAAAGCCCCCATGTACTAAGTGATTGTCGGGACATTAAGGTCGATGAGGTCATGGAGGCAATGCGTAAGATGAGAAGGGGAAGAGCTACCGGACCAGATGAAATTCTGGTTGAGCTTTGGAGGTGTGTGGGTAGAGCAGGCTTGGAATGACTTACTAAGTTGCTTAATGTTATATCCAAGACTAATAGGATGCCCGAAGAGTGGAGGTGGAGTAAAATGGTCCCGTTGTATAAGAACAAAGGCGATATCCAGATCTGTAACAACTATAGGGGTATTAAATTACTAAGTCATACCATGAAAGTCTGGGAGAGAGTGGTAGAAATGAGAGTGCGAAGGACGGTGTCTATTTTAGACAACCAGTTCGGATTCATGCCGGGGCGATCTACCACAGAAGCTATCCACCTTATTAGGAGGATGGTGGAACAATACAGGGATAAGAAGAAGGATCTCCACATGGTGTTTATCGATCTAGAGAAAGCATACGACAGGGTTCCTAGGGAGGTCTTATGGAGATGCTTAGAGGCTAAAGGGGTCCCGGTTGCCTACATTAGGGCGATTAAGGACATGTATGATGGATCTAAGACTCGGGTTAGGACAGCAGGAGGCGATTCAGATTATTTTCCGGTTATTACGGGGTTGCACCAAGGGTCTGCATTCAGCCTTTTCCTATTTGCCCTGGTGATGGATGCTATAACGCATCATATTCAGGGGGAGGTGCCATGGTGCATGCTATTTGCTGATGATATAGTCCTAATCGACGAGACACGACGCGGTGTCAGCGAGAGGTTAGAGGTTTGGAGACATACCCTTGAGTCCAAAGGTTTCAGGTTGAGCAGGACGAAGACGGAATACCTTGAGTGCAAATTTGGGGCAGAGCCGACGGAAGCGGGAGTGGAAGTGAGGCTTGATTCTCAAGTCATCCCTAAGAGGGGTAGTTTCAAGTACCTGGGGTCGTTTATTCAGGGATCCGGGGAGATCGACGAGGATGTCACACACCGTATAGGGGTGGGGTAGATGAAATGGAGGTTAGCGACGGGAGTCCTGTGTGACAAGAAAGTGCCACTGTTACTGAAAGGTAAATTTTATAGGGCAGTGGTTAGGCCTGCTATGTTGTATGAGACCGAGTGTTGGCCGGTGAAGATCTCACACATCCAGAGGATGAAAGTTGCAGAGATGAGGATGTTGAGGTGGATGTGCGGGCATACAAGGAAGGATAAGATTAGAAATGAAGATATTCGAGAGAAGGTGGGGGTGGCCCCCATGGAGGACAAGATGCGGGAAGCAAGACTCAGATGGTTCGGGCACATTCAGAGGAGGAACACTGATGCACCGGTGAGAAGGTGTGAACGACTGGCGGTGGTGGGTACGAGGAGAGGTAGAGGGAGACCTAAGAAGTATTGGGGAGAGGTGATCAGGCAGGATATGGCGCGACTTAGGGTTACTGAGGACATGACCCTAAACAGGGAATTGTGGAGATCGAGCATTAAGGTTGTAGGTTAGGGGAAATTGTGATGTCTTTTTTACAGCGCACTAGAGTGAGACTAGCCAGTTAGGAATTAGTCTTAGAATGCTATTGATCAACTACTGATGATGGGCTTTATCTTCTGTGTATTAATACCTTACGTCTTTCTCGTATTTCCTATATCTCTTATATTGTTGTTACTTTATTTTTTATGGTATTTATGTTATGTTATGGATTTTATGGTATTTTATGTTGTTTTATTATGAGTATATTGATAGTACTAATATAGTGTCTCTTGTTGCCTCTTCGAGCCGAGAGTCTCCTGGAAACAGCCTCTCTGCCCCTCGGGGTAGAGGTAAGGTCTGCGTACATATTACCCTCCTCAGACCCCACTTGTGAGATTACACTGGGTTGTTGTTGTTGTTGTTGTTGTTGTACCTATTCTACATGTTATTTCGTTCCTTCATCGAGTTTTAACCGAGTCATGTTTTCATATGCAATATTTGAAATTTTTTTACAAAATTGTCCTAATTTTGTATATTACCTTCCCTAAACAAGTATTACTTACAAATTTTATGCAATCCATTATTAGTGTCTTAAATTAGAGGATTAGTTACATCTTTTTCCTATTTTCTCTTCACTCCTCTTTTAATAAAACTCCTTCCAGCTGTTTAACATCCCTACACATGCCGAGTCTTGATAAATTGTGGTGAAGATTGTAATTTCGTTGCAACTCAAGTGGTAATTTTTTTTTAATCAAAAGGCAGCGGCTTTTTATTGATTATCTTTGCCAAAATCATAATAGAGTTGGGACAAAACTCCCATATTAGTTTTCAAAGACCGACATGCCAATCTCTATTATACTTTGTCTATAGAAGCAGTAGTTACTATGAGAGCAAACCATATCTGCTCAAACAAACTAATTAGGGGGGATCGAATTGAATCTCTAAGGCCTTTAGTTGTCTGCATCTGAAAGAAAGCCATCTCCATTTTTTCTAGCTGAAGCAATCCTGTAACCATCCTTGGCACTTGGCAGCCCCTCGAAGCTCGTAAAACTTGAAGTCTAAATGATCTAAGATTATTAGATTTAACTTGTCCAACAGGGTCGGTGGTATATTTTGGTAGTACTCCTATATAGGGTATCAAAGTTGTACTTTCTCGTTAATACAGGCTTGTGAGCATGTTGATGTAGCACCCTGAGTCAAATCAAATTTAATTGCCTCCAAACTTAAGATTCAACTTTATATTAGTATTTCCAACAAATATCTATGCTACCCAATTAATTTCTCATGCAAAATTCAAATCTCACATAAAACTCAATTTTTCCAAAGTGCGACGATGGCGCTTTAAATGTGAAATTCGAAATTTCTCCACCCAAATCATTCAATTCCCATCGATATTCAAGTTTTTCAGTTCAAACAAATATGAATCGGTTCACATGAGTAGATTTGGAATTCATTCTCTAATTTTCTTTTCTTAATAAATCAATTAAGAAAAGAACAATGTATGGTACGTCAATATACAGATTAAAAACAAATTTGGAACAAATTTAATGCAAATTTGAATATCTACAACTACATACATAGTAAAAATAAAATTTCATACAACAAATTATATATTATACAACTTATTTACAGCTTATCTACAACTTTCATATATCATTTCTACCCACTTAAGTACAACTACAACATCATACAACTTAAATACAATTTTCATACAAGTTTTATACAATATGTCTTTTGTATATGATTTGTATATATTTTGTAAGTGGTGTGTTTTTCTTTCTCTCTGAAATTCTAATCAAAACTTCTTCTCTTAAAACAATTTTGATACATATCAATAACTTTATGTAAAAAAAAAATAGTATTTATAACTTAAATTCAAATTTCATACAACGATTCATACATTACACAACTATTTTTTAACTTTCATACAAAATTTAAATAAAAAATATATAATTACAACATAATACAACTTAAATATAATTTACATACTACTTTAATACAATTATAAGTATATTATACGTCATGTATTCTTCTTCTTCTTCTTCTTCTTCTTCTTCTTCTTCTTCTTCTTCTTCTTCTTCTTCTTCTTCTTCTTCTTCTTCTTCTTCTTCGAGTTTCAATTTGAAATTCAGCCAAAATCAAGTTTAATCTTCACCAAACACCCTAAAAATTGAGATATAAACTCCAAAAAATATTCCCAATTGCTTGCAACAATATCCAATCCAAACAAGCAATAATTTTTGAAAACCCAAATACAAATTCAAACACCTTCAAGCTTTGAAGTTTTTTAACGATTGTCAATGGTGAAGAATCAAATACCTTCAAAATTTATTGATTGACAATTTCAATTCAAGCACTAATTGTGCAACTTGAAAGAAAATTGCTAAGTTAAAACTCTATATAGAAACAATTGAAATTCATGATAAAAAAAGAGAGGACAAAATGCAGAGAAAAATGAAGGAAGAAAAATTGGGGAAATAACATATAAGAAGAGAAAGAGAGAGGCAGAAAGAGAGAGAAAGAGAGAGAGAGAGACGAAGAGAGAGAGGGGGATAACTGATTCTCTATTCAATTCCTAATATAAAGGGATACTCATTAATACTAATTTGTATATAATTGATAAATTGTATATGCCTGTATAATTAAGTTAAAACTTGATTATAAAGTGTAAATAAGTTTCATATGTAGTATAAAAAGGTAAAAATTCCCCTAAAATATGAGCTTGGTTAAATGTGTTCATGAGTCAAATAGGTTTATTATAAAAAAAAAAGGGTTTTTTGACATAGCATGCCAACTAGGAGAGAAGGAGACTCTTGAGGTGTTTAGCATATTTTAAGGAAAATAGTGATAATTGAGTGATTTTATTGTCCTAAAAGAAACAAAGGTAATTTTTGCAGGGAATTCCTCAAAATTGGGTGACTATCCAGTGAATTAACTCCTCTATTTAGAGTTAAAGTCTCAATTATTAATATTTGATTCTTTTCCCCTTCCTCTATTTAATTAAGGCCGTCACACATTCCAAATTATGTTATATATGGTGCTGGTACTTGACTGTTCAGCACACTACTCTTTCTGGAGAAAGCATTATGAATGAATCATTTTTTTTTTTTTTGCTGTCCAACAATTATTTTGCACAAAGGTATGGAGGCTGATTTTGAGGTATGTTCTTTGACTTGATTCTGGAATAGGGTTTTTACTTTCTTTTTTGTTTTGACAAGAAAAGATAAGTACTTATATAGAGTTAAATAACATAATTCATTACATCATCCTCAGTGATAGTAGAACTGAGAATATTCATATTGCCCAGACCGGCAAGATCAGACAAAACAACAATAGATAATTTCTTAACTAGATAAACTTGGCCAAACGTATATGCATCTAGCTTATTTATGATATTACTAGGGGGCCTAGTTAGTAGTTGTTGATCGGAGAAATTTTTCAGTGCTTCCTTAGCCAGTCCATGTGCCACTTGATTCCCATCTCTGTAGTTATGGATTATTTTCGTCTCCCTCAGCTGGTGCATTAGCCACATGCAGTAGTTGACAATCATATAGTTAGATTCGTTGTTGTTGTTGTTGTTGTTGTTGTTGTTGTTAAGTGATTTGATTACCTCCGTAGAGTCCGTTTCTATCACCAGAGAATTGGAACCATGAGATAAAGCTATTTGTATCCCTTTCTTTGGAGCTTCCAGTTCACCCTGAAGTGGAGTTGAAGCTAGGCAATAATGTTGATATTCCAGAATCCAATGGCCATGACTGTCCCTGAAACAGCCTCTCAAACCTGCTAGTTTATGGTCTATACTAAAAGCACCATCTACATTGAGCTTCAGCTGACCCGCTACTGGCTTGTGCCATGTGATCTTTATGGCATGCTTCTTATTAAGCGTTTGATTTTTTTGAGTCAGCAACTTATATTCGGTGGGCAGCCTGACAGATCTTTTAGTAGAGAATTTCAGAGAGGTGTTATTCACGTTATTATAATTACGATTTAGCCAAATGTTCCACATGACAAAGGAAAAAAGGTCAGTCCAGCTACGTAGCTTGGGGAGATTTGGCGGATGAAGGTCACGTAAGGAAGTTAACCAGTGGTTCGGGGTAGCATTAGAGCTTCTATTAAACCCTATTCTATTCCAGACTTCATAGACAACTGGGAATTTAATAAAAATATGCTCAATATTTTCTGCACCAGATTTGCACATAGGACATGTAGGGTCAATGTTGATCCCTATATAATTGAGGTAGGCGCGAGTTGGTAGCTTATTGTGAAGACATTTCCAAAGGAAAAAATTAATTTTGTTTAGGCAGTCGAGTGCCCAGATCTAGTCAAAGTTTGCCATAGAAAGGTTGGTAGAATTTAAAAGGTTATAACAACTCCTCGAAGTGAATTTACCGTCACTGGACAAGGCCCAATAGGTTATGTCCCTAGTTTAAAGAGTCAGGGAGGGTGAAGGGTAATTTTCCAAAGTCCCAATTGTTTTTAACCCAAATATCCCGTATTGGGAGATTAATAGATTCTTTTGTGAGAGGACCTATTAGAAATGATCTAAGGTTAAAGAAGTGAGGAATTCAATTTGAGTCCCAAACACCTAGGTTAGAGTTGGTATTGGGAATCCAGTTTGTACCCTTGTGACATACTTCCCAACCTTTGACAATATATTTCCAAACAAAGGAGCTAGTCTTTGTATTTGAGTTATGACCATACAAGGAAGATAGGGTAGATACCCAAGGTGATTGATTTTGTTGGATTAATCTCCAGGCTAGATTGCTAAGTTAACCATATTTTTATCTTTTGCTGCCTGAATACCTAAACCTCCTTGGTCTTTTGGTGAGCAAACAGTTTTCCAGTTAATTAAATGAAGTTTCTTTTTACAATTTGTGGTACCCCATAAGAAGTTTCTTTGAATCTTATCAATGTGTTTGAGAATGTTAGAGGGTAGCATATTATATTGCATAACATGGTTTGGCAAGCTATTTAGCACATATTTTGTTAGGGTTGCTCTACCTGCTATATTAAGGAAATTCGATTTCCAAAGGGCTAGTTTCTTATTCATGTTATCCAGAATAAATTGATAGTCCGATGATTTAGGCTTGTTATTGGTTATTGGGAAACTCAAATACTTTTCAAAAGACCTACTAGTTTTGATGCCAAATAGGTTAGATAGGTAAATAGATGTAGTTGTTGGACAGTATTTAGATACAACTATTTTTGATTTTAGATAATTTACTTTTTGGCCCAATAAGGAGCAGAAGTGAGTAAGGCATGAGTGAATGGTTGTAGGAGAACTCCTATCTATGTTACACATTAGAGTTAGGTCGTCTGCATAGAATAGGTGAGAAATTGGGTATTTGTCTTTGCCAAGTTTTATTTGGGACCACAAATTGATGTCTACCATATAGGAAATTTGAGTAGAGAGCATGTTCATACATAATATAAAGATATATGGGGATAGTGGATCACCCTGTCTTATACCCCTACTAGGAGTGAAGTATGAGTTAGTATTACCATTTACTAGAACGGAGATTCTACTGGTCGTCACACAAGTCATTATGAGCTTTAGGATCTTGGGGGGTAACTTAAAATGGCAAAGAGTTCTATAAATAAATGACCATTCTAGGCAGTCAAAAACCTTTTTAAGGTCTATTTTTAGGATTATATTTGATTTAGAGCTTTCATATTTGTTCATTCTTAAAATAAGCTCTTGGATAACAATTGCATTATCACTAGCTCTTCTATCCTTAAGGAAACTAGATTGGTAGGGACTGATAATTTTGGCTAGGAAAGACTTTAATTTATTTGCTATGATTTTTGTGATTCCTTTGTATATTGTATTCCAAAAACCTATAGGGCAGAAGTTTTTTAGATTGTTGGCATTTGGAATCTTTGGAATGAGGCCCAAGTATGTGTCATTTATCGCATCTTGCAGAGATCATAATTCAAAAGCTTCATGGTAGAGATTGATCACTAATTTGTTGATCACATGCCAGTATTTTTTGGAAAAAAGAAGGAATGTAAACTATCCTGACCAGGAGATTTATTAGGTTTAAAAGAGAAAATGGTTGTTCTTATTTCGTTGATATTTAAAGGGCTATCTAAGGAAGATAGATCAATTAAGCTGTGACTAGCAGTATCATTTTTTATTTCATTCCAGTTGGAGGACATATGATTTGTCCTAAAGATATCTTGGAAATAAGAGATAGTATGGTCCATAATTTTTGAAGGGTCATCTATCCAATTCCCCTCAGAGTCTTTAAAAGAAATGATTTTATTAATCCGTCTATTGTTTGTGGCACTTATGTGGAAAAATTTAGAGTTACAATCATCGTCGTTAAGCCAATTGATTCTAGCTCTGAGTTTTCAATAGTCTTCTTCCATCCGGAGACAATTATTAAAATCAAATTTGAGGTTAGCCTCTAGATTGGTCAAGAATTCACTATGACCATATGCTTTAGAATTTTGGATACTATTAATCCTGGCTAACAGCTTATTCTTCATTTTAGATAGGTTACCAAAGGTGATTTTATTCCATTTAATAATGAAAACTTTAAAGGAATTTGCAGCCTCAGTAAAAACTTTATTGTCCCAGCTATTTTTTACTATAGATGCAAACTCTGGATGGCCCGTCCAAAATGTTTCTAACCTAAAAGGCCGAGGGAGATTATAACTACTTTTAGGGTGTAATTCTAGTTTGATGGGGGTTATGATCAGAGTGAGTTTTTAGGAGGTGAGCAACACTAGCTTTGGGGAAGAGGTTGATCCAAGAGTCATTTGTAAAGATTTTGTCCAATTTTTCCATAATACGATTCGAATAAAATTTTCTATTGTTTGACCAAGTATATTTTGGCCCTTTGAAGCCTAAGTCTATAAGATTACACTAATTAATCCTATTCCAAATTTTTGAGGCACGATTCTTATTGACTGGATTACCACCCCATTTTTCATTAGCATGTAAGACATCATTGAAGTCCTCCCCAAAAGCCAAGGGCCTTTGTAGTTATCAAAAATGTCACATATATTATCCCATATTAAGCTTCTTTTATTAACTTTAGTACTAGCATATATAGACGAAAAAGCCAAGAGTGACGAATTGGAGGTACCTCAATTATGGATGTATCTTATTGTTCCTTCTAACAAAGTTGTGCACGTTGACCATAGTTATGTCCCATAACACAGCCAACCCTCTTGATTGACCCTCAGAAGGGACCTCGATCATGTCAGAGAAGCCAAATTCATGCATGAGGCTGCAATGCGAGGTCATCCTAGTTTCAAGAAGAGTGACCATGCATGGATGATGAGTATTGATCAACTCGTGGAAGTTCATTTTGAAGTCGTCGTTGCTGCCTTACCTAATGTTCCATATAATGATAGTCTTAGCACGATTCATGGGGAGGAGTTGGGGTTGCTGGTGACCATTCACTAGGTTTCTTGCCCAGAATACTAGATTCCTTCTCAGGCTTGGCACTAGGATCATTGCATTCTTCCCTATTGTGGGATCCTGAGGTGGACGAATGTCCATTGTACATTTGAAGAGTGAATTTGGGCAGGCTAGAATAAGCCTCTTCTCTCTCATCTCCTTGAAGAGAAAGACCTTGACTTCGTCTAGGTTTGATGATTCAACTATCGATTCTCCTATTAGATCTACCTGATCTACCATCTCTTCCCCATCTGATTTTCTTCCTCTTGGGGAATGGGTGGTTGTGGAGGTTGCTGCTCCATGTTCCCCACATTCATGGGCATTTGTGGTTGTTGGTTGAGAACCATTGGATCCCAAACCATCAGGACTGGGTTCAGAGCAGTTAGTTCTTGGGGTGAGAAGAAAGGAAGGTCTAGGCCCATATTCTGAGGTAGGTAAGGGTTCTGATTGAATGGGAGTGGAAAATTCCACTGGGCATGCATGTTTTGGAGAAGATTGTTGTTCATGCCTGGGGCTAGGGGTTGCATTATGTTGTTGGCCCGAATTTGGTTCATATAGTTGTTCATTGCTAGGTGTAGACCCTCAGCTACTAGTTGAGCAAGAAACTATGGGTTTTGGATTAGAATTATGCTTTCTTGGCCATTTAGGTTGAGTTGGAGTGAAACTGCCCTCCCCATTAGTCCCAGCTCCAACCAAGATGTTGGGTGATGATCCTGGGGGAGTGGGGGTTGAGCATAGAAGAGAGGAAGGTTTTGATGATGAGGAGGGAAGGGGGGAGGGAGATTATTCATAGTGGTTGGATGATGATTTCTTAAGATTTGTATTAGCCTGTACCTCCTCATTGGGTTGAGAGCGATTCTGGGCATTGTGGAGAGGATTATAGATAGGGTTTCAAGGGTCTGAGGGGTGAGGGCATGGAATGATTGTTTCAATTTGCATGCAATCTGAAGCAGATAGCGTGCTAGGTTTAATAGGGGATTTGCATGGATTTGTTTGGGCACATATCCCAAGGTGTTAGACAAATGGGTGTTGTCTATGGAGTTCTTGGCCGTTAGTGGTTGAACATGCCGAATATCTAGACTAATTTAGACATTGGTTGGCTGAGTAGTGTTTGTAGGCTTGTTATTACTGGTATTAAGATGCCTTGTGTCGGTTAATAAGGTATTATTGTAGTTAATAATTGTGTTAGATATAGGGGTACCATTTTTGTCCTTTAGTGAAATTTCAGGTGCATGCATTTGTTTTGCAGCGTGGGATGGGTTCATGCAAACCAGGTTTATTGAGGAAAAGTTGGTTTGTTGGGTGGTGTTGTCTAAAATCATTTGATGGTTTTCTGAACTAAGGCTAGAGAAGCAGTTTTTGCTAGTGAAAATATTTTTATGCTCCTTGGTTTCAGAGATTAGAGGATCATTAGTAGTAGTTGAAGTGTAATTTGATGAGCCAACTAGAGAATTTTTAGCAATGTATTTTAATTTTTTGATGATTAAATACTTACATGTGACAACATAGAATAATTTTACCTCAATACTAGGATCTTGATTGATGGAGGTGTCTGCCTTGCCTTTTCTTTGATTCTGCTTCTTTTTGTTCCTTGAAAAGGATACTGTATGCCAATCATTGGATGGAGTTGGGGTACATTCACTGACTTGGGGATTCTGGGGTTGTATTTCCTTAGCAACTTCTTTAATATTCAAAATTACGGAGCAATTTTTTGTTAGGTGTCCTAATCTACCACAATTTTTGCATACAAAATGATCATCCTCGTAGAGAATGGTCTGTTTATGAGTGCCAATGTAGATAAATTTTAAAAGTGGAACTCCTAAGGGTAACTCTATACAGAGCCTAGCATATCTTCCTCTCAAGGAAGATGAAGTGCATGCATCCACCTTAAGGAATCTCTCTATGGCACTGCCTATTTTTGTAGCAGTTGACCAACGTAGAATTCTATGGGAGGTTGAGGTAATCTCACCCATACCACTGAGTATGCTTGAGTGACCTCCGTTACTACAAAATTTGGTTGCCACCTTTGGATTGATAGGAAGTAGCCAAATACAAAGTATTGTCCATTTTGAAGAATAGAGATCATAATGTCCTCATTTTGTAACTTGACAACAAAATAATCATTCCCTTAGTCTATGAGTGGGAAGTTTTCGTGTAGTTTCCAAAGATCTTGTACTTTACGTTTGAGGATATGGTGAAAGGTTCTTTTGCCTTGGATTTTAATGATTAGAGAAAAGTTCCACGATTCATAAATTCTTAGTCTATCCTCCGGTGAAATATGGACCATGATCGAGCTAATTCCTCCTCCTTCTTCTGAAGAGGGAATGGTCATCTCTTGGTCTTGATCAACAATAAAGGGTGGGAAGTGGTTTGAGAAGTCAGTGTTTATGTCGATATGATCCCTTTGTTCTAGGAGTTTGGCCTTGAATGAAGGAGGGGATGTGGGAAGAGGTGATGAATTACTGGTTGGTTTATCCAGTTCATGTATTATTTTCATGTTTTGGGAATTCAAACCGTTCGGTGGTTTAGGAGGTATACGAATTGATTCCAGGTCGGGGGTTGGAAATTGCATCTGGAAAGAAACAAAAAGAGATGGTTAATGTGGGGAAGTGAAGAGTTATGTGAATGTAGCTCAAGAGGAGCTCTACTAGTTGGAATAGGGTTTTTACTGCTTATTGCAAGTAAGTTCGACCCATTTGCACAAAGCTGGTACGGAAGCTGATTTTGAGGTCTATATTATTGCTTTTAAAATTTGAAAACTTCTATCGCTAAATTAAATTTCTAGACACTGATATGGCATTTGTATGGTAATGAAATGTTCTTTTAGTTAATTTGCTTTGTGATCTTTTAGATTATCTAATGTTATCAATGCTACTTTGTAAAAGTCTCAACCGTTTAATGTAATACTGGCATTTCTGTTTTTTTTTTTAAATTCCCATTCTCTTATCACCTTTAAAACATTTATCAATTTGTCCCACTACTAGCCTTGGGCATGTGCGATGCGCATGAATCCTGTCTCAGCGAATATAAATTTATTTAAAAATTAGTATTGAGGTATTAAATAAAGTGTAAGTTACTGTCACGACCCACTTCACACCTTAGACCGTGATGGAATCCAACACTATCGTTAGGCAAGCCCACAATTAAATCTATACCCCGATATATATAATTCGAAGCACATCTCGAAATAAATAATAAAATAAATAACTAAAATCGTTCATTTTATAATACAATGCTGATGTTATTTTAAATGATCGAATATGGTCAAATATAAATCTACATACGTAACAAAATACCACCGAGGACAAGAATTTAGATTCCCAAAATTCGGTGTCACAAGTGCATGAGCATCTAGTAGAATATATACAACACTACTACAACATCTATCTGAAATTGAAAATAGACAGAATATAGTAAATGAATAGTAATTGTAACGACTTGGCCGGTACATTTTGAGAAATCAAGCTCCGTTCGGCGGCGTAAAGTCTGGAATAGCTTCATAATATAAGTATTGACTTGTGTGCATGGTTGAATTCAGTTAACGGATGATTCAGAGTTAAATTGGAAGAAAAAATCTAATTTTGGAAGCTTAAGTGGTGAGAATTTGACCGGAATTTGGCTTTTGCGTAAACTTCCTCAGAATGGGTTTTGGATGATCTCAACAGTTTTGCATGGTGATTTTGGATTTAGGCGCAGTTCTGGATTCGGATTCGGAGGTCCGTAGAGTAATTTGAGGTATTTCGGCGAAAGTTTGAAAAGTTGAAGTTTAGAAAATGGAGAGGTTTTACCCATAATTGACTTTTGTGATATCGGGATGGGAATGCGATTCCAAGAGTTGGAACAGCTCCGTTATATCATTTTGGATATGTCTACAAAATTTGGCGTCATTACGAGTTGATTTGATTGGTTTCGGCACAAGTTTTCGAAGTTGGAAGATTTGAAAGTGTCACGACCCTAAAACCGACCTGGTCATGATGACGCCTATCGTGAAACTAGGCCAGCCGACACAACTCCCGAATTAACCATTAATCAATAAAAATTATTTTTAAGCCTTTAATTAATCAGATATCTCATAATGTAAGTCTAAATGAGCAGTGCGAAATAACTATACAAGCCCGACATCGGGGTGTCACAAGTCACTAGCATCTACTAAGGTCTAAATATAACAGAGAGTCTAAAAATGTACTAAATACAGTTTAAGGAAGACAAGAGGGAGAAAAACAGTGTTGAGAACGTCGGGCAACTACCCTACTAACTCCGATGACTATGCCACTGAGCAATCAACACCCGCAACCGGATTTAGAAATACCTAAATCTGCACACAAGGTACAAGGAGTAATGTGAGTACGCCAACTCAATAAGTAATAAAGGTAAATGAAAGCTGAGCAGTAAGAAAACACGTAAACCACGTCAAAATGCTACAATAAAAGCAAGACATTTCCAACACAGTACATAAATCATTTACTTCAAAAAAATCATGCTCAGTTTCAGTAAAAACCTTTTAAAACAACTTTCAATAGTTTTAAACGAGAGATAAGATAGTGAGTAAAACTGATAGAAAATGTAACGAGCCCCTTGGGGAAAACATGTATCACATACCGCCCCTCGGGCATATCATCAACAGAATCTGTCCCTCGGGCTACCTCACAATTACTCTAATCAGCCCCTCGGGCATAACATGAGTCAAGAACCGCCCCTC
Source organism: Nicotiana tabacum (assembly GCF_000715075.1). Classification (NCBI taxonomy): domain Eukaryota; kingdom Viridiplantae; phylum Streptophyta; class Magnoliopsida; order Solanales; family Solanaceae; genus Nicotiana; species Nicotiana tabacum. Next base: position 99,370,825 of record NC_134084.1, on the reverse strand, counting down.
GGGAGACAATATAAATCAACAATAGCCCCTCGGGCCATATCACATCACTCATACTAGGTACCTGCGCTCACTGGGGGTGTACAGACTCCGGGAGGGGTCCCTTACGGCCCAAGCGCAACAACAAGCCATCTCGTGGAGTAATCAATATATTACTCACTCAGGGTATCCGCGCTCACTAAGGGTGTACAGACTCCGGGATGGCCCCCTTACGACCCAAGCGCAATAACAAGCCATCTCGTGGCATAATCAAATAGGCTCTCGGCCTCATATCAAGCCACCTTGTGGGATAATAAATGAGGCCTTCGTCCTCATAATCATAAAATAATACCACACTACTGCGGTGCGCAACCCGATCCCATAATACCCTCACAACACAGGCCCTCAGCCTCACTCAGTCAGAAATCTCTCATGCCACTCGGGCAACAGTAAAATATGATGCTCAATTCAAAAATATCATTTAAAATATCAAAACAGAGTAAATATGGCGGAGTTATGAAAAGAGTAGAAAAAATCATGATTGAGCACTAATATAAAGTCAAAACAGTAAGGAATAGTAGTAAAAATCCCCTAAGGGTCCAAAATAGTTGGCACGAGGTCCAAATATGGCATTCAGCCCAAAACATGATAATACTTTCCAAAACATAATGATATCAAACAGTTTTCAATCAAATGCGCGGCTTAACAATCATACAGGACAAACGAAGTCACAATTCCCAATGGTGCACGACCCCACGCTCATCATCTAGCGTGTGCGTCACCTCAAAGTAGCACAACGATGTGAAATCTGAGGTTTCATACCCTCAGGACAAACATTTACATTCATTACTTACCTTAATCCGGTCCAAACTCTAGCTCGCGATGCCTTTGCCTCTCGACTCGGCCTCCGAATGCTCCAAATCTAGCCAAAAGCAGATTCATACGATCAAAATATGCTAAGGGAACAAGGCGCACTCGAAAATATCCAATTTATAACAAAAATCCCGAAATTGATCAAACCCGGCCCCCGGGCCCACGTCTCGGAATCTGATAGAAATCACATCAATAGAATCCTTACACTTTCACGAGTTCGTACATATCGAATACATCAAAATCCGACATCAAATGCCCATTTAAATCCCCAAAAGAATTCTCAAACCTTTCTTCCATTTTTCACAATTTTCACTATAATTTCTCAAATTAAATGAAGAAATTCAAGACTAAATCATGGAACTAAACCAAATATGAGTGAAGAATGCTTACCCCAATTGCTCCACCGAAAATATCCTCCAATTTCACCTTCTCCCGAGCTCTCCAATGATTTTTGTGATAGTGGATTTAAACCCTTGATTTCCAAATATAATCTGTCTGCCCAGGTATTTTCTTCATCGCGAACGCGGTAGCTCCCCCGCGTTCGCGAAACACAAAGCTTCACTGACCAAAATTCCTTCTACGCAAACGCAAGGACCTTCTCGTGAACGCGATGCAAAAGTGACTCGCCTCTTCGCAAACGCGACCTCTACTACGCGAACGTGTAGAACAAATGCCTTGGGGTCCCAGCTATTCCACTTTCTCTACCTGAACGCGGCAAAACCCTCGCGAACGTGATGACCACAGACCTCAGCCCTTCGCGAACGTGAAGGCCAACTCCACTGCCTCACATCCTAATCCTTCGCGAACGCGGGACATCCATCGCGAACGCGAAGGTCAAAAACCTGCAACACCAACAGAAGTTTTTCTGCAACTTTTTCCAACATGAAATGATCCGTTCAATAACCCAAAACTCACCCGAGGCCCTCGGAAGCTCAACCAAACATGCCAACGTATCCCATAACATCATTCAAACTTGTTCCAACCTTCGGAACGCTCAAGACAACATCAAAACACCAAAATCACATCGGATTCAAGCCTAAGAATTCCAAAAACTTCCAAATTCCGCTTTCGATCAAAAAGTCTATCAAACATCATCCGAATGACCTGAAATTTTGCACACACTTCACAAATGACACTACATACCTACTCCAACTTTCGAAATTCCATTCTGACCTATATATCAAAATCTAACCTACCAACCGGAAAATGCCAAAATCCCAATTTCACCAATTCAAGCCTAAACCTTCCACGGGGCTCTAAAATGCATTCCGATCACGCTCCTAAGTCCCAAATCACCTAACGGAACTAACCAAATCATAAAAATTCCAATATGAGATCATATACTAACAAGTCAAAACTTTATCAAACCTTTCAAATTTTAAGTTTCAAACTGAGAACTGTTCTTCCAAATTCATTTCGATTACCCTGAAAACCAAAACTGGCGATTTTCATAAGTCATAATACACCACACGGGGCTAGTCATTCCTGAGAACTGGTGAGCGAAGTGAAAAAGCTCAAAGCGACTGGTCGGGACGTTACATCCTCCCCCACTTAAACATACGTTCGTCCTCGAACGTGCCCTGAGTTGTTCCGAAAACCATCAAATCACTATGAAACCTTACCATGCATATACCCAGGGGTGATCCCACGTCACCCTATCTCATATAGGTCTGGTAACACAATGTAACTGAAATTTCACGACCCAACCTAGCCCATAAACCTTAGAACCACAGTTCTACTTCTAAATTCAACCACAATATTAGAATCTCACATGTATACTCTGAATAAGCCCGAACAAGCTGTAGCAAACCATACTCACAGACTCAAATGCCATTACATGATATACCACATACTCTAACACTCGTGACGATAGCTTCTAATCACAGCAGTTGCCCAAAAAAACAAATACCGATAATACCCCTTATCAAATGAAGCCTCATTCCAACACTTTCGTATACTGTCAATGATAACTGAAACACGCAGTAAGTCATAACCATTCCTTAGATCAACCATTCATGAAGCCACTTCTCCTTTGGCAAGGACCATAGTAAATTTCTGAGCCGAACCTCGATATTATCCTTCCAACATGCTGAAATCAAATCCGTTTGTATTCATTATAGATCCCAACGATCTAATCTAATCCAACATAACTACTCTAGTGACATGACACATCAATACAAACTAAAGCCACAACTCGTGCAATCCGTGCACTAATAAGCAACAATCCGAACATACTCGAATCATGAAAATGACTCAAATGAAAAAACTGTACCGCAAGCTCACCAGTGCCACCACACACAATACTGAGAACCCGTCACACATCGTAGAACTAGAACACATGAATTTATCCCGCAGGATCATACCTCTAAATAGCTTCGCTGCAATGGACGACCTCATCCAAACACTGGTCCAACATGAAACACCTCAAGTCACTATGCTCAAATCGACAACCACGTGCAATTAGATGTCTAGAACCAAAGAAATCATCATAACCACTGCGAAGCAATTGACATAACATTACACAAACTTGAAAGGACACAACCGATATTCCATCAGCCGAGCAATACGCAATATCCTCCTGCTCGAACTCCACTAAGAGACCCCAATAAAACTGCACCATATGTGCCTATAACCAACAACTCCCAATGCCTTGCAACACGAAAAGGTAACTCATAGATCTCCCTAGATCACTAATAAGCTCAATAACAATTGAATCAACTCATCCCTCAGCAATACAAATCGAGTCAACCAAGCCGACTCGATATAGAAACACATCTATATTGGCCTACCAATGAACCCCTTATCAAGGAGTTCCTGAAGCTGCTCCTTCAATTTCTTTAACTACGTCGGTGCCATACGATACGGTGCCCGACACCAAACCAATACCGGAATCAACAACCCTGTCCGATGACATGCCCAGCAGCAGAAAACACATCCAAAAATTCCCTCACCACCAGAACTGAATCAATAGAAGAAGTCTCTGCACTAACATCCATCACGAAGGCCAAATAAGAAAGACAAACCTTCTCAACCATCTGCTGGGTCTTCAAAATGAAATCACCTTGCTGTGAACATAATCCGTCTAACCTTGGCACTCAATCCGTGGCATCCCCGGCATAGCTAACATGTTGTCTTAGCGCAACCACCCAGAATAACACAACACTGAGACAACCAGTCTATACCCAATATCACATCCAAAATCTAACATACCAAGCAACAAAGATCCACTCGGGTCTCCAAACCCCCAATAGTTATCACACAAGACCAATATACGTGGTCCACAACCACGACCTGACCTGTCTATGAGAACTCCCAGTCTCCAAATCCATAGAGCACGTGAATTACCATATCCGATCCCAGCTCCACCGTACGAATACACAACACACCTTTAACACCCAATCATCCCTATAATACTTCTGTTCCACCAAGAAAACTCGAATATCAGCAGTCGATCCAACAAGAGAGTGCCACAATACTAATGAAGTATCATCAACTCAATCACATTTCCCTTTTCTGAAACGTATACCCTCATCAAGCCACACCAATTAGTAATATCATTTGCCTAATTATCTGAAGCTGCCCGAGTCGCCTAAGAATTTGTGACCTTCCTTTCAAATTTGAACCGTGACCTTACACATGCAAATCTCACTCCTACACAACATACCGCATATATCCTACCATCTTAGGGTAAACATGAGAACTTCATATCCATTCCGAGCCACAAACAACTATGTACTCAACTAGCCAAGAACTCTCCCATTTGATCCCATCTAGGAGAAAATCACTATACATCCCATGCTCCTCATGCCAATAGAAAATATACACCTCCAAACCGTGGTAGAAATCATCAAGAACTCTCTGAGTCCCCTTTGCACAAAATCAAACCTGTCAGGACTGAATCCTTCTAACTCAACCAAGCTACGCAGGCCACTAAAACCCAAGAGCATTGCCGTGAAACACTTGTATAAACTCATTACCTCATAAGCATCCAAAGAACTAATCATATCCTTACCATGCCGATCCGGCCTACTGCCAAGCTATCCTATCTATCCGAGTTTCCTTCTGATTTACCTTTAACTTGATACTCCTTCTTGTTATAACACCACAATTTCTCAACCCAGACTCACCACACGAGACCAAAGCATAAAACCACACCGTCTAAGGCTCATAAGCCGCTGAATACTCTCTTAAATATTCCCAAAAGTACCACATTCAAAATACCTACCCTGAAGGGACTTTCTGTGAATCCAAAGTCATTACCTTCACCTTCCTGATACCGATATATGGAATCCCATAATTGGTATAGAAATGCCACAAGTCTTGACACCCTCCAATGCAAACCTCAGTTTCTAGCCAAACATACAACCTGAAAATCTCCAATTATTACATGTAAAATCTTGAACCCACTGGAACCATTCTCGAGAGTCATCCTCTCTAATCAAATTGTAATTAGACTGATCAAACAGACCAGATGACTCGTGCTCCATTAGCACTCCGACACCACAGAACGTAATCTCACCTTAATACAACCAAGCAACTTCCTGTTTTATGCACCGTATACCCTTTACTCATAAGAACTCAAGTCATTCTGTGATTCTTATATACCCATAAAGAATAACATAACCTTTATTGAAATTTCCTTTACTGGAGCCATCCTTGGTTCAACCTCCGTAAGCCATAACTGATTCACCAATACGCCTCAAACTAGAACCAACATAGCACATAACCGTGCAATCAACTAATCAATAGCAGACTCCCCCATTTGGCTCAAAGCCATAGATCAAAACACATAATAACTCATAATGCATATACTCTATTACTGCCATAATACCTGTAAAGCCCTAGAAAATTTTACTTAGTAATTTAAGATTTCGTGGTGCCAAGGTAGGCCAAATACTTTATCTTGCAGGCAAATGAGGATTAAGGAGATTATGGATATGAATTGGATATGTTAATAAGTGTATAATTCATAGTGAAGTGAATTGGGGTCTAAGGAGAGGCCTAAGTCTAAGCCAAGTTGGAAAATTTCATAAGAGACGAAAGTTGCAAATGAGTGCGCACAAGACCTCACTTTGGACAATCATATCTCCAGTTATATAAGGATTTGTGTGACGCACAACCTATCAAATAAAAGGTCTTTGAGTCTAGTTTCCAACGCTTCAAACCGTTCATCATTCGGACACTCCTACCAAATGTTATGACCAAATTACCAAAAGTAGCACAGAATTTTACATTACCACGCCGCCCCATGTGGCGCGGCTGTGTAAATTATCAGAGCACCTCCAGTTTCGTTTCTAAACACATTTTTTATTTCCACGCCGCCCCATGCAGTGCGGCTGTGCAAAAATCGGGATGTTTGTTATAAAACAACCTCATTTCGTCAAATAGATTCAAGGGACAATTTCTTGAGCAAAAATTAGATATTTTTAGAGTGAGAGAGTGCCCTAGAGTGAGAAAGTATCCCTCATCAATTCTTCTACAACTCTTGCTCAAATCTTAAAGGATTAACAAGGAAAACCACACTAGGCCTTCATCCTTGAGGTAAGATTCTATACCCTAACCTTTAATTTCGAATCTAGCTAAAGATGGGTAATTATTAAGAATATTTGTGGGTATTGGAGTTGTTATCTTGCTTGCATGTGTTGTCAAAGGTTGTAGAAACATTGTTGAGCTAAAGATGGTAAAGTATGGGTTGTGGGTTGATGAAATCCTTTATAAAAGGACCATAAAGATTTAACGGACATATGGTGTTTGATAAAATGCTCGAATGAGCTAGAATTATGAATATCTTCCTAATTTGTGTTCAATTTTGTTATGTCTCGAAGTAGATTGACATTGCTAGAATTTTTGGAACGTTGTAGTAACTTAAGGAAAAGCTCTTTGAGGTATGTATGACTAACTTTAACTCTTGTAGAATCCCCTTGTTGTGACGAGCATACGGTATGTGTACCTTGTATGAAAATATGTGTATTGATTGTCTTAGTTGATTTCTACAGCACCGTGTTATATGTGAGTGTGAAAAGTGATTTGATGTGCCTACCTTATTATGTGCTAAGCTTGTAAATGCTTGAGGATGATGATTTGGGAGTATATGTTAACGAATGAAAGAACGTTAATGTGTCCAAATGTGGGAATGTGTATAATGGCTAAAACCCTGCGTGGTAAGTAATGAAAGATGGTATTGTGAAATGACGTAAATGAGTTGAACGATTACGACAACACCTTGTACATGAATTACTGCTTGGTGACATCTATGGTGTCTTGGGCCCAAATGTATGAATTGTTGATATGAACTTGTGCTTCCTTGAAATGATGATTCTTGTGATTAATATGCTTTGAACGTTGTTGGTTAAGTCTCGCGATATAATGGTGTAAGTAAATGGCAACAAACCAAATGTGTGTGTGTGAATGTGTTCATGTGGTAAGAACTGTGTAACAAATGATGGAAGGAAATCGTAATTAATGCAATTGAAACAACTGTGGTAATATCATACGTGACTTGTTGGGGGAAATTATCGTTGTGACTTAAATTGTATAAGGGTTGTTGCATATGATGGAAATGGTATTGATATTATGAAAATTCTTTGTGAATTATTGTTGTTGTCGTGTGAAATTTGATTGTCCGGTGGGATCGGGTTGCGCGCCCAACACGAAGTTATAAGGTGTGGGTTGTGGTGATAAAGGTGGCCGAGGTGATAAGGGTGGAAAAGTGATCGAAATCACTATTGAAATGAAAATATGTGAAAGTTGTGAAACCATTGATATGATGAAATATTGTTGAAAGGGGAAAAAGAGAGATTTTGGAACTTGTTTGGCTTTGGTTGTTCCTTTCATGTGCATTGGATTGTTGATTCTATTACTGTTTGTTAACTGTGTATTTCTTGATTTTACTTGGGGTAAAGTTTGTTCATACATACCAGTACAATTCAAATGTACGGACGTCCCTTTTGTCGGGGGCGCTACATTCGTGTTATGATTGTTGGTGGTTCTATAGCAGGTACTCCAGTCCACCAACAGAAGCACTCCTTCACTTTCCGTGAGTTGTATTGGTGAGCCCCTTTTTCCTCTCGGGGCCCTGCGTGGCTCATGCCGCTTTTCCTCCCGGAAATCTTATTTTGGTATTTGCGTAAGGTATAGCCGGAGTCGTGCTACCAGCAAGTATTGTAACACTCTTTTGTATCCCTGGAGGCTCCGTAGACAGGAAATGTGGGTTATGTACTTATGTATTTTGTATTTGGGCAGTGTAACTTGTAAACCACTCTATGTAACCATGTATAATATGTAAATCTCGTAAAAATATGTTTAAATCATAAATGGCTATTTAACTTGGTTAACGGATAATGAAAACGCGGGGTAACACATGGGATAGGAAAGGCACCCAGGTCCGCTTGACTGGGGTTACCCGATCGAGCGCTGGTCGCGCCCCTCGGTTTTGGGGCGTGACAAACTTGGTATCAGAGCCTAAAGTTTTAAAGTGTCATAGGATGTCTCGGAGCCGTATCTAGTAGAGTCCTTCTTTTCGGTGTGTTGTCGACCACATCTATAAGTTGGAGGCTACATGGACATTTAGGAATATCGCTCTTCTTCAACACTCCAGATCGTGCGATAAAGCTGTACTATAAGATTGTCTTATAACTCGTGCGTTGAGATTCAAGGTAAGTTTATACGCTCTTTCATCTATTTCAAGTAATGTTGTCATACGGAATGGCCAGTGTGCAAAGGCCTGAATATTAAGGAGATGGCATATGTGTTATGTTGAACGAATGGTACAAATATATGAGGTATGTACATAGTACCAGAAGCATGCTTTATTCGAGAAAGTGTTAAAAATGATTGTAACCTCCAAAGAAACATTGAATTGATAAGTGCTATATAAGCTTGAATAGCGCATGTGGGTAGTGTGAGAAGTATGTAAATGATCCTAAGGTGTGAAAGAAAACTGGTTATATAAGCACGGGATATATGGGAGACATGACCAGGAGATTGATGATGAGAGTGCAAGTCTCTCCTAGGAGTCAAGAAGTTATGAAATGAGAGTCAATTGAACCCATAATGAGAAGACCCTTATGCTACGAATGCTATAAGAACCCCATAAGTGTATGAAGTTTTGTTACACTCCTAAAGGATATTGGTATGAGGAATTGGAATCTCAAGCCCGTGTGGCTGAATAAGAGCAAAGGACTTATGAGGTTAATACCATTATGACTTAAATCTCCCTAATACTTGAACATATATGTGAGGGATAGAGAAATGAAACATATGTCCATGAAGTTGCTAAATTCAAGACTTGTGTCAAAATACGGGACATTCACCCTAAGTGGGGAGGAAGGGCCATAGCAAGGCCACTTAAATACAATGAAATAAGAGTAAGACCATGTAGCTTTGATGTTTGAATATTTTTGTTGAAGACAGGTGTAGTCTAGAAAAGTGATAATGGATAATGTGATTATCTAAAAGGATATGCTAATGATAGACCACTAGTACCTCCAAAAAGGTAGAAGGTTAAGGAAGGTAAATTCTTCATACATGGCAATGTGAATGATAGGGTCAACGATCCTAGAAACTAAGAGTATGTTTGTAAAGGGATTTTATACTTGTTAGAGGGCTTGGAACAATGAATCCCAAGGAAGTACTATAGATCAAAGGTGAAAGTTTTGCGAGTTTTTAGAATGGGTTAATTATGGAATTGCGATTCAACTAAAGTTTCAAGACGTTAAGAACGGTGGACGAGTGAGAGAAATAAATGTGATGCTATAATAACCCAAGAGAGTATTTGGGCTTGATGGAAACCTTTCAAGCAAATAAGTGTTAAGTGATATGTGGATGAACACACTTTCCCACGAATATCCTAACAAGAATTAAGAGGTGAGAGGGTTAAAAAAAAGTTAAGGAAAAAGACCACGTAACATGTGGAAGAGTGCGTGGCTATTCACTAGCTAGGAGTAATGAGGCGAGAAGAAATAAGAAGACAACAACAACAACAACAACAATGACCCAGTATAATCCCACAAGTGGGGTCTGGGGAGGATAATATGTACGCAGACCTTACCCCTACCCCGAAGGGTAGAGAGGCTGTTTCCAGGAGACCCTCGGCTTAAAAAAAGCAATAGGAGCCGATATATTAGTACCATAAAAAATGCATAATAAAATAACAGCATAATAAGAGATATGAAATACAGAATACGAAATACGAAATAGATGACTAGTATAGTAAAACTAGCAGGTAAAGCCCTGCATCAATAGACGACCAATGACATTCTCAGTCTAACTCCTAACTGGCTAGTCTCACTCTATTGTGCTGTAGAAATATTCATAACTCTCCCCTAACCCACAACCTTAATGCTAGACCTCCATAATTCTTTGTCAAGGGCCATGTCCTCAGTAATCCTAAGTCGCGCCATGTCATGTCTGATCACCTCTCCCCAATACTTCTTAGGTCGTCCTCTACCTCTCCGCATGCCCACTATAGCCAGTCGTTCACACCTCCTAACCGGTGCATCAGTGCTCCTCCTCTGAATGTGCCCGAACCATCTGAGTCTTACTTCCCGCATTTTGTCCTCCATGGGGGCCACGCCCACCTTCTCTCGAATATCTTCATTCCTAATCTTATCCATCCTTGTATGCCCGCACATCCACCTCAACATCCTCATCTCTGCTACTTTCATCTTCTGGATGTGTGAGTTCTTTACTGGCCAACATTCAGTTCCATATAACATGGCAGGACTAACCACTGCTCTATAAAACTTACCTTTTAGTAACGGTGGCACTTTCTTGTCACACAAGACTCCCGACGCTAACCGCCACTTCATCCACCCCACCCCTATACGGTGTGTGACATCCTCGTCAATCTCCCCGATCCCCTGAATAATCGATCCAAGGTACTTGAAACTACACCTCTTGGGAATGACTTGAGAGTCAAGCCTCACTTCAACTCCCGCTTCCGTCGGCTCAACTCCAAATTTGCACTCGAGGTATTCCGTCTTCGTCCTGCTCAACTTGAAACCTTTAGACTCAAGAGCATGTCTCCAAATCTCTAGCCTCTCGTTGACGCCGCCTCGTGTCTCGTCAATTAGAATAATGTCATCAGCAAATAGCATGCACCATGGCACCTCCCCTTGAATATGATGAGTCAGTGCATCCATCACCAGGGCAAATAGGAATGGGCTGAGCGCAGACCCTTGGTGCAACCCCGTAATAACTGGAAAGTGTTCAGAGTCGCCTCCTACTGTCCTAACCCGAGTCTTAGATCCCTCATACATGTCTTTAATCACCCTAATATAGTCAATCGGGACCCCTTTATCCTCTAAGCAGCTCCATAAGACCTCCCTAGGAACCCTATCGTACGCTTTTTCCAGATCAATAAACACCATGTGGAGATCCTTCTTCCTATCCCTGTACTGTTCCACCATCCTCCTAATAAGGTGGATAGCTTCTATGGTAGATCGCCCCGGCATGAACCCGAACTGGTTGTCTGAAATAGACACCGTCCTTCGCACTCTCATTTCTACCACTCTCTCCAAAACTTTCATGGTATGACTTAGTAATTTGATGCCCCTATAGTTGTTACAGCTCTGGACATCACCTTTGTTCTTATACAACGAGAAGAAATAAGAAGAAAATCTATAAATTGAGATGTCCATGGTTATCGCAAAACAGTTCATATCAGAATGGTGGACTCGCCTGGAGCACAAGTGTTAATAGAAGGTATAAAGGACTAACCGTAATGTTATCGACTTGGGTGACACTGAATGGTAACTAAAGGAGCTAGAGATAGTTCATGTCTACATATAATGGAAAGTAAGACTACTGGTGGTGAAGTTGCGATATGATAAACTCATTAAACCAGGCACAATGATATTACAAGTTCACGGGAGGTAGACAAGTGTGTGGCAAATTAAGGCTATCAATTATGCACTATGAGCAAAATAGAATGGGAATGAATATTCAATGTAGAATGAAAAGATGGTACCAATATATTGTTCGGGCTAGTGTCGCTTTCTGAATTGAATATGTACGAAGGGTGTTGATATGCATTTTGGGTGGTGTTGAACAGTAAAGAGAGATCATGAGAATGTTTACAAGGGAAAGTGGAGTGGTTTCTTAAATCCTATAAGGCACACAAGGAGGAAAGAGGTTGACCAGGAAAGGTCTGAGCACAATGTTACATTACACTTGATGCAATGTCGTGCATGTTAATGATATTAAGGTGTGTGCGCAGGCTAGAAGATGTTATTCCTTTGAAATAGAAGGTTCTATAAGAGAACTCATCCAGTAATGTCTTTTGTTGAGAATTTGGAAGAGCACGTTGCAAGAGAAATGTGATATAGATGGTTCACTATTGATGGAACATGGCCAGGTGATCAGTTATACCTCTAGGCAACCTAAGAATCATGGAAAGAACTATTCGGCACATGGTTTAGAACTTGCGACGGTAGTTTTTGTATAAAGATTTGGCCACATTATGTGTATGGGGTACACGTTGATGTATTTATGAACAAAAAGAGCCTTCAATATATTTTTAAACAAAATGAGTTGAATCTGAGACATAGAGGATGGCTCGGGCTACTCAAGGACTATGATATTGAGATTCTCTATCACCCAGGAAAGGCCAATGCTGTGGAGGATGCTCTTAGACAGAAATCTATGGGTAGTTAGCTCACTTGTAGATATATCAAAGGCCGTTGGCCAGGGAGGTTCACCAGTTGGCTAGTCTAGGAGTTCGTCTTGCGAACTCTAGTGAAGGGAGAGTAATTATGTAGAATAAGGTTGAATCGTCGCTTCTAGCGGAGGTCAAAGAAAAGCAATACAATGATCCATTGTTGGTACAATTGAAGGAGGGAATTCATAAACACAATATCACATCTTTTCTTTTATCATTGATGATGGTACCCTACGGTGCCAAGAGTGCCTATGTGTTCTAGATATTGATAGTCTTCGGGAAAGGATTTTTGGCAAAAGCTCACACTTCTAGGTATTCCGTACACCCAGGTTCTACTAAAATGTATCATGATCTCAAAGAAGTTTATTGGTGGAATAACATGAAAAGAGATGTGGCGGACTTTATGGCAAAATGTCCGAACTGTTAGCAAGAGAAGGCTGAACATCAAAGGCTTGGAGGATTGTTACAAAGCATAGAAATTCTAACGTGGAAATGGGAAGTGATCAATATGGATTTTGTGGTAGGATTACCTCGCACTATGCACAAGTTTGACTCAATTTGGGTGATTGTGGACAACCTCACGAAATCAGCGCACTTCTTGCCAGTTAAGTCCACCGATACTGCAGAACAGTATGCTTAGTTGTACATCAAGGAAGTAGTCAGACTTCACAGCACTCTAGTTTGTATTATCTCAGAATGAGGGGCTCAGTTCATAGCAAACTTTCGGACGAAATTTCAGCAAGGTTTGGGTACTCAAGTAAATCTCAGTACGGCCTTCCATCCGTAGACTGACGGTCAGGCAGAGCGGACTATTCTGGCACTTGAAGATATGTTGCAAGCTTGTGTTCTAGCTTTCTAAGGTAGTTGGGATGACCATTTGCTGCTTGTTGAGTGTGCTTATAATAACAGCTTTCACGCTAGTATTTAGATGGCCCAATTTGAGGCATTGTATGGAAGGAGATGTAGATCTTCGATTGGGTGGTTTGAGGTTGGTAAAGCAGAACTGTTAGGGCCAAATCTTGTGCATCATGCTATGGAAAAAGTTAAAGTCATTTAGGAGAGGATGAAAACTGCTCAGAGTCGTCAGAAATCCTATGCAGATGTGCGTAGAAGAGAATTGGAATTCCAAGTAGATGATTGGGTGTTCTTGAAAGTATCTCCCATGAAGGGAGTCATACGATTCGGGAAGAAAGGGAAGTTAAATCCGAGGTATGTCGAACCATATAGAATCATTCAGAGGATCTGTCAGGTGGCATACAAGCTCGAGCTGCCACCTGAGATGTCGTTGGTACATCCGGTCTTCCTTGTGTCTATGTTGAAGAAGGTAGTGGGAAATCCATCCGTTATTGTGCCAATTGAAGCTATTTAGGTTAATGAAGAACTATCTTATGAAGAAATTCCAGTTGCCATTCTTGATAGGCAAGTCCGGAAATTGAGAACTAAGGAAATTGCCTCTGTAAAAGTGTTATGGTGGAACCAGCAGGTTGAGGAAGCCACTTGGGAAATCGAGGAAGAAATGAGAAAGAAGTACCCACATTTGTTTGAATAGTTGTGTAATAGCTTTCATGCATTTGGTTCCTATAAACTCTTATCTTTTGATTTGATCTATGTTAAACTATTCCATTTTGACTATGTATGTTGCCTATGCCGCCATGGTTGGTGTTGTACAAGTTATGTTATGTCAATGAAATATGTATATGCGATTAGGATATGTATCTGGGGCCCTCTGACAGGTGGATAGGTCTACTTACATAGGAAACTCTGGTGAAATTTTCGGAAATTTAAGGAGTTAGGCAAATTCGGGGCTGATGATATATTTCATAATGTGAAAAAGCAGAAGTTACATAAGGATGGCTAATGAATGAAACTTGATCCTCATTCGAGGACGAATGATCTTAAGCGGGGGAGAATGTAGAGCCCCAGAAAATTTTGCTTAGTAATTTAAGATTTCGTGGTGCCAAAGTAGGCCAAATAGTTTATCTTGCGTGCAAATGAGGATTAAGGAGATTATGGATATCAATTGAATATGTTAATAAGTGTATAAGTCATAGTAGAAGTGAATTGGGGTCTAAGGGGAGGCCTAAGTCTAAGCCAAGTTGGAAAATTTCATAAGAGACGAAAGTTGCAAATGAGTGCGCACAAGACCTCACTTTGGACAATCATATCTCTAGTTATATAAGGATTTGTGTGATGCACAACCTATCAAATAAAAGGTCTTTGAGACTAGTTTCCAACGTTTCAAACCATTTGTCATTCGGACACTCATACCAAAAGTTATGACCAAATTACCAAAAGCAGCGCAGAATTTTACACTACCGCGCTGCCCCATGCGGCGCGACTTTGTAAATTATCAGAGCACCTCCAGTTTCGTTTCTAAACACAATTTTCATTACCACGCCACCCCATGTGGTGCGACTGTGCTAAAAATGGGATTTTTGTTATAAAATGACCTCATTTCGTCAAATAGATTCAATGGACCATTTCTTGAGCAAAAAATCAGATATTTTTAGAGTGAGAGAGTGCTCTAGAGTGAGAAAGTATCCCTCATTAATTCTTCTACAACTCTTGCTCAAATCTTAAAGGATTAACAAGGAAAATCACACTAGGCCTTCATCCTTGAGGTAAGATTCTATACCCTAACCTTTAATTTCAAATCTAGCTAAAGATGGGTAATTATAAAGAATGTTTGTGGGTATTGGAGTTGTTATCTTGCTTGCATGTGCTGACAAAGGTTGTAGAAACATTGTTGAGCTAAAGATGGTAAAGTATGGGTTGTGGGTTGATAAAATCCTCTATAAAAGGACCATAAAGATTTAACGCACATATGGTGTTTGATAAAATGCTCGAATGAGCTAGAATTATGAATATCTTCCTAATTTGTGTTCAATTTTATTATGTCTCAAAGTAGATTGGCATTGCTAGAATTTGGGAACGTTGTAGTAACTTAAGAAAAAACTCTTTGAGGTATGTATGGCTAATTTAACTCTTCTAGAATCCCCTTGTTGTGACGAGCATACGGTATGTGTACCTTGTATGAAAATATGTGTATTGATTGTCTTAGTTGATTTCCACACCACCGTGTTATATGTGATTGTGAAAAGTGATTTGATGTGCCTACCTTATTATGTGCTAAGCTTGTAAATTCTTGAGGATGACGATATGGGTGTATGTGTTAACGAATGAAAGAACGTTAATGTGTCCAAATGTGGGAATGTGTATAATGGCTAAAACCCTGCGTGGTAAGTAATGAAAGATGGTATTGTGAAATGACGTAAATGAGTTGAACGATTACGACAACACCTTGTACATGAATTACTGCTTGGTGACATCTATGGTGTCTTGGGCCCAAATGTATGAACTGTTGATATGAACTTGTGCTTCCTTGAAATGATGATTCTTGTGATTAATATGCTTTGAACATTGTTGGTTAAGTCTCGCGATATAATGGTGTAAGTAAATGGCAACAAACCAAGTGTGTGTGTGTGTGTGTGTGAATGTGGTAAGAACTGTGTAACAAATGATGGAAAGAAATCGTAATTGATGCAATTGAAACAACTGTGGTAATATCATACGTGACTTGTCGCGGGCAATTATCGTTGTGACTTAAATTGTATACGAGCTGTTGCATATGATGGAAATGGTATTGATGTTATGAAAATTCTTTGTGAATTATTGTTGTTGTCAAGTGAAATTTGATTGTCCGGTGGGATCGGGTTGCGCTCCGCAACACGAAGTTATAAGGTGTAGGTTGTGGTGATAAGGGTGGCCGAGGTAATAAGGGTGGAAAAGTGATCGAAATCACTATTGAAATGAAAATATGTGAAAGTTGTGAAACCATTGATGTGATGAAATAATGTTGAAAGGGGAAAATGAGAGATTGTGGAACTTGTTTGGCTTTGTTTGTTCCTTTCATGTGCATTGGATTGTTGATTCTATTACTGTTTGTTACCTATGTATTTCTTGATTTTACTTAGGGTAAAGTTTGTTCATACATACCAGTACAATTCAAATGTACCGACGTCCCTTTTGTCGGGGGCGCTACATTCGTGTTATGATTGTAGGTGGTTCTATAGCAGGTACTCTAGTCCACCAAAAGAAGCACTCCTTCACTTTCCGTCAGTTGTATTGGTGAGCCCCTTTCTCTCTCGGGGCCCTTCGCGGATCATGCCGCTTTTCCTCCCCGAAATCTTATTTTGGTATTTGCGTAAGGTATAGCCGGAGCCTTGTTACCGGCAGGTATTGTAACACTCTTTTGTATCCCTAGAGGCTCCGTAGACAGGAAATGTGGGTTATGTACTTATGTATTTTGTATTTGGGTAGTGTAACTTGTAAACCACGCTAGGTAACCATGTATAATATGTAAATTTCGTAAGAATGTGTTTAAATAATAAATGGCTATTTCACTTAGTTAACGGATAATGAAAACGCAGGGTAACACGTGGGATAGGAAAGGCACCCAGGTCCGCTTGACTGGGGTTACCCGGTCGAGCGCCGGTCGCGCCCTCGGTTTTGGGGCGTGACAATACCATAGTGAGATTAAACTCAATCTTTCATAAGCTCGTGAAACACAGACCATCTAGTACTTAAAATCTTCTACAAATCTCGCGTTCACCCTCGTAACAGTTAAGCCCACTCTCTTAAGCGACCCAAATTTAAATTGCAACACATATATTTTACTGGTAAATAAGATCTTCCAAGAACAACATAAGGACCACACAAACTTCAGAACACTCCGCAGGAGATAACCCACCTACTTCGCCTCAAACTAACATCTCTTTATACCCTTCCACCGTCATAAACATTACGCAGTCACTTAATCTTCCTGAGTATGAACTCATCTCACAACGTGAAATCTATTTCACTTTCCAACTAGGCAACATGAAAAGATCCTTCAACACGCCCACTAATCAGGACACTATCGGACATACAAATCCAAAAGCACGTGCTCACACAATCAACGTATCAATGCTCAAGCTATAGGCAAAACCCGGCCTCAAGTCCTCTAGACTGGCCCAACATCAACACACAGAGATCACATCTCGCCCCTCGATCAAGGAATCACAAGCCATCGATGCATATCTGATACTGAGCACATATGCACGCATACAAACGCGTGAAAGAAATTCAAAGAGTTACATTTCAAGCTGAATCAAGGACGCACGATAAGAATTCAAGAATGTGAAGTTTTTCCTAAAGGTTATGCAGCCTCCCGAGGATAAGTACAGACATCTCCGTACCGATCTGCGAGACTCTACTAAACTTGCTCATGACTCGTGAGACCTATGTAACCTCGTCTCTGATACCAACTTGTCACGACCCTAAAACTGACCTGGTCGTGATGGCGTCTATTGTGAAACTAGGCCAGCCGACACAACTCCCGAATTAACCATTAATCAATAAGAGTCATTTTTAATCCTTTAATTAATCAGATATCTCATAATGTAAGTCTAAATAAACAATGCGGAATAACTATACAAGCCCGACATCGGGGTGTCAAAAGTCACGAGCATCTACTAAGGTCTGAATACAACAGAGAGTCTAAAAATGTACTAAATACAGTTTAAGGAAGACAAGAGGGAGAAAAGCAGTGCTGCGAATGTCGGGCAGCTACCCTGCTAACTCCGATAACTATGCCACTGAGCAATCAACACCCGCGACCGGGTTCAGAAATACCTAAATCTGCACACAAGATACAGGGAGTAATGTGAGTCCGCTAACTCAGTAATTAATAAAGGTAAATGAAAGATATGCAGTAAGAAAACACGTAAATCACGTCAAAATGCTACAATAAAAGCAAGACATTTCCAACATAGTAAAGAAATCATTTACTTCAAAAAATCATGCTCAGTTTCAGTAAAAACCTTTTAAAACAAATTTCAATAGTTTCAAACGAGTGATAAGATAGTGAGTAAAACTGATAGAAAATGTAACCAGCCCCTCGGGCAAAACATGTATCACATACCACCCCTCGGACAATCATCAATAGAACCGGTCCCTCGGGCTACCTCAGAATCACTCGTAATCAGCCCCTCGGGCATAACATGAGTCAAGAACTGCCCCTCGGGCAACAATATGAATCAACAATAGCCCTTCGGGCCATAGCACATCACTCACACTAGGTACCTGCGCTCACTAGGGGTGTACAGACTCCGGGAGGGGCCCCTTACGGTCCAAGCGCAATAACAAGCCATCTCGTAGCATAATCAATATATCACTCACTTAGGGTACTCGCACTCACTGGGGTGTATAGACTCCGGGAGGGGGCCTTTACTACCCAAGCGCAATAACAAGCCATCTCGTGGCATAATCAAATAGGCTCTCAGCCTCATATCAAGCCACCTTGTGGCGTAATAAATGAGGCCTTCGTCCTCATAATCATAAATCAATACCACACTACTGCAGTGCGCAACCCGATCCCATAATACCCTGACAACACAGGCCCTTGGCCTTACTCAGTCAGAAATCTCTCATGCCACTCGGGCAATAGTAAAACATGATGCTCCGCCCAAAAATATCATTTGAAACATCAAAACGGAGTAAATATGGCTGAGTTATGAAAACAGTAAAAAATAACATGACTAAGTATAAATATGAAGTAAAAATTGTGAGAAATAGTAGTAAAAATCCCTTAAGGGTCCAAAATAGTTGGCACGAGGCCCAAATATGATATTCAACCCAAAACATGATAATACTTTCCAAAATACAATGATATCAAATAGTTTTCAATCAAATACGCGGATTAACAATTATACGGGACAGACTAAGTCATAATCCCCAATGGTGCACGACCCCACGCTCGTCATCTAATATGTGCATCACCTCAAAGTATCACAACGATGTGAAATCTGGGTTTTCATACTCTCAGGACAAACATTTACAATCATTACTTACCTTAATCCGGTCAATAGAATCCTTACACTCTCACGAGTTCATACATATAAAATACATCAAAATTCGACATCAAATGCCCATTCAAATCCCCAAAAGAATTCTCAAACTTTTCTTCCATTTTCCCCCAATTTACACTCTAATTTCTCAAATTAAATGATGAAATTCAAGACTAAATCATGGAATTAAACCAAATGTGAGTGAAGAATGCTTACCCCAATTGCTCCACTGAAAATCTCCTCCAATTTCACCTTCTTCCGAGCTCTCCAATGGTTTTTGTGATAGTGGACTTAAAACCCTCGATTTCCAAATATAATCTGTCTGCCCAGATATTTTCTTCATCGCGAACGCAGTAGCTCTCTTGCGTTCGCGAAACACAAAGCTTCACTGACCAAAATTCCTTCTACGCGAATGCGAGGACCCTCTCGTGAACGCGATGCACAACTGACTCACCTCTTTGCGAACATGACCTCTACTACACGAACGCGTAGAACAAATACTTTGGGGTCCCAGCTATTCCACTTCCTCTACGCGAACGCGACAAAACCCTCGCGAACGCGATAACCACAGACCTTAGCCCTTCGCAAATGCGAGACCACCTTTGCGTCATGAAGGCCAAATCCACTGCCTCACATCCTAACCCTTAGCGAATGTGGTACATCCATTGCGAATGCGAAGGTCAAAAACCTGCAACACCAACAACAGTTGTTTTGCAACTTTTTCCAGAATGAAATGATCCGTTCAACCACTCGAAACTCACCCGAGGCCCTCGGGACCTCAACCAAACATTCCAATGTATCCCATAACATCATTCAAACATGTTTCAACCTTTAGAACGCACAAGACAATAAGAAAACACCAAAAGCACATCGGATTCAAGCCTCTTCCAAAAACTTCCAAATTCCGCTTTCGATCAAAAAGTCTATTAAACCTCGTCTAAATGACCTGAAATTTTGCACACACATTACAAATGATACAATGGACCTACTCCAACTTCCGAAATTCCATTCTAACCCTTATATCAAAATCTCACCTACCAATCGAAAAATGCCAAAATCCCAATTTCGCCAATTCAAGCCTAAACCTTCCACGGGCCTCTAAAATATATTCTGATCACGCTCCTAAGTCCCAAATCATCTAACGTAGCTAACCAAATCATAAAAATTCCAATCTGAGATCATATAATAACAAGTCAAACCTTTCAAATTTTAAGCTTTAAACTGAGAACTGTTCTTCCAAATTCATTCTGATTGCCTTGAAAACCAAAACCGACAATTTACATAAGTCATAATACACCAAATAGGGATAGTCATGCCCGAGAACTGGCGAGCGAAGTGAAAAAGCTCAAAATGATAGGTCAGGACTTTACAGAAAGTTCCTAAGTTCGATTCGTGGTGTGATTCATCATTTCGGCGTTGTTTGATGTGATTTGAGACCTCGAGCGAGTTCGTGTTAGGTTATATGACTTGTTGGTATGCTTGGATAGGGTATCGAGGGCCCCATGTGTGTTTCGCACGAGTCGCAGATGATTTTCCATGGTTTTGGGGAGGCTAAGTTCTGGTGTAATCGCACCTGCGGACCTTGGGCGTAGGTGCGATGGTCACAGGTGCGAAGGAGGAAGTGCAGGTGCGAGTGGAGTTGGTCTAAACAGTCTGCGCATATGCAGAGAATTGGAATGCACATGCGGTACCGCAGGAGTGGATCCCTGGCGCAGAAGTGGAGTGGAGTGCAGGTGCAATTGGTCAGGCGCACCTGCGCGCATATGCGGTTAAGTTGGTCGCAAGTGCGGATGTTCTGGCAAAATCATATAAGTCGAGGGTTTGGCCATTTCCTTCATATTTTGAGTTTTAAACTTCAGATTTGGGAGATTCTTTTGGGGTTTTTCAAGCAAATCGATTAGGTAAGTGTTCTTCACCTAGAATCTAACATATTCCTATATTTTTTGTCTTCATTTTTATCACTTAATTTGTGTTTTGAGTTGAGGAAAATGTTGGTTTTGAAAGAAAAGTTCTAAAATGAAAAATCGTGATTTGTAGGACCAAATGGTATCGAAATTTGATAATTTTTGTATGGTTGAACTCATATTGGAATGCATGTTCGGTTTTTGTAAAATTTGTCGGGTTTTAAGGTGGGGGCCCGGGGTTCGACTTTTGGACCTATTTTTGGATTTTGTTAAGAATTGAGACTTTATTATCCGAAATGGTTTGTGCTTTGAAGTTAATTTGGTTGGATTTGAGTGGTACGGAGGTGTTTTCACCCGAGAAGTGTATTTTGGAGTATCGGTCTGTCATTTTTGAGGTAAGTATCTTGCCTAACCTTGTGTGGGGGACTTCCCCTTAGGATTTGAGTCTTCTATATTGATTGTAGTTTGTGTACGTGAGGTGACAAGTGCGTACTTGGACTTATTTTGGAAAATTGGCCTTTTAGGGTTCTTAGGTCCTTATATTCACTAGGTATGAAGTTATTCTTGGTATGACTATGTTCCTGCTTATTAGTTTCACATCTATATGCTTAACTGGAATTAATTGTTTCATGATTCACCCTTATTGCCTAATTGACAACCTATTTGGTTTAACTGAAGAATTTTGCCTCTCCTATTGTCATGTTATCTTTTCATAGCTGCTTGTCTTATTGAGAATTATCATTATCCCTCCTGAAATTGTTTAGTCTTAAGTGAAGCTAAGATCATCTTCCTTAATTGAATTGTCGAATATCCTCGTAATTGTCCAACCTTCAAAGGAGTTAGATAACCTATATCTTTGTTGACTTGCCTTTATTTGGGACTACTTGACTCGTGTTGATTTCCTTGTTATTAACTTGTATATTATGGGATCGTTGCAACATGTTAGATTTCCTTTTTGTTGAACTGTTCCCTTTATGCCAGCATTCTTTTCTGTGATTATTCCTTGTGAGCTGGTCCTACAGTTTCTTTGTGATTTACAGTTCTTGAGTTGACTTAATTGCCGTACTTTGTACTATTGTCATTGTTGCTATTGTGTATTTACTTTGGGACTGCGAATCGGTATTCTGGGAGATCCCCCCTGCATATTTACTTTAGGATTACAGATCGGTATTCCGGGAGATCCTCCCAGACATTTATAATTGGGACTATGGGACGATATCCCAGGAGATCCCCTGTAGTGGATATTTACTTTGGGACTACGAATCAGTATTTCGGGAGATCCTCTACATATTTACAATTTGGACTACGGGACGATATCCCGAGAGATCCTCTGCATATTTATGATTTTGACTACGGGATGATATCCGGGGAGATCCTCTGCACATTTATGTTTAGGACTACGGAATGATATCTTGAGAGATCCCCTGTTAAAATCACTGTGTTCTGTGCTGTTATTTTCATTGATCCTATTCCTGTGTAAACATTATATGTGCTGTCTGTTCTATTCCTTATACTTACTAGCTGGTGTGAATTATGTTACGACACTTGCACAAATATACACGTGGCTAAGCACCCTAATCGGATAAGAGGCTTCTTGGTATTGTCAAGTATAAACGCACACCCTTGTTTATTGGCCTTCCATGTGAGAGTGGCTCCATTTGGCACATGAGTTGTCAGTATGATTATGAGGTGTGATGAGGGCACAGAATGCCAAGTATCAGGATTCCAATACTGAGACCCGTATTGTATGAATATGAGACGAGGTGTCATAGGGTGACTTATATTTGAAGGTTATCTATTTGAAAAGATTATATTCGAAGGTTATCTATTTGAAAAGATTATATTCGAAGGTACTTATTTTGAATTAACTATTTTGAAATGTCACATGGTGACTTATATCTGATGTAAATTTGTTTGAAAAGATTATATTCGAAAAGTATTTATTTTGGAAGAACTATTTTTGAAAAGAACATTTATTTGAAGGAAGTATATTTCAAAACATTTTTATCACTTGAAAGGTTTAACTATTTGATTGTCGTTTGCTGGTTAAGACTTAAGGTGAAAATTGTCGTAGTTGCTGAGTTATGACTTGTCTTTGCTATATTTGTGATTTCGGAGTTGGTTGTATTTCCGCTCACTTTTCTGTGTTCTTATTTCGGTGGTCCGCTGTTACTTGCTGTTTTCTTTCTTTTTTGCAATAACTGTGTTGTAGCCATATCGCGTAGTCTTTATATAGATATTATGTTCTGCTGTTTCTATACTTATACTTGTTTAGTTTATTAGACCAATAGGTGTCTTTATTGTTCCTCGTCACTACTCCACCGAGATTAGTCTTGATACTTACTAGGCACC
The DNA here is from genome assembly GCF_000715075.1 of Nicotiana tabacum. Lineage (NCBI taxonomy): Eukaryota > Viridiplantae > Streptophyta > Magnoliopsida > Solanales > Solanaceae > Nicotiana > Nicotiana tabacum. Next base: position 99,347,174 of record NC_134084.1, on the reverse strand, counting down.
ACTGTGGTGTGCTCATACTACACTTCTACACACTTTTGTACAGATCCAAGTATTGTTCGATAGTAGCTGTGCGGATTCTTGCTGAGGAGACTCAAGGTAACCTTGCTGCTGTGTTCGCAGGCTTCAGAGTCACCTTTATATTTTGTATTCACACTGTTGTACTTATTTCCATACAGTTGTGTTTAGAAGTGGTAGCAAGACTCTGTAGAGTTTATGACTTGTACCACCGATTTTGGAAAAATGTATTTTCCATAAAGATTTCTATGTCAAAGCTATTAGACTTTCTTTATTACAGTTAATATTAAGTAAATACTAGGCTTACCTAGTCCCTAAGACTAGGTGCCATCACGAAACCCAACAGAGGGGAAATTGGGTCGTGAAAGTAATATGGAATGCAACTCACCACAAATCTCCTCAGTAGCTACACCTACACGCCTATGTGACCACCAAATGTGCATGCCTCAGTACCTGAACAATTATTGCAGAAGTGTAGTATCAGTACATAAATTAATGTGTACCTAGTAAGTATCTTGCCTAACCTCGAAGAAGTAGTGATAAAGGGTCAATATCGACACTTAGTAGTGGTCCAATAACAATATACATAAAAGTATATAGGTATGAATCATAGCAAGTGAAAGCAACGAAACAGATATATATACATAACATGATCCTCAACAGGAGAATAATTACAAAGTCCTCAAATATCGGATACTACCTCGAATGGTATACATAATGATCAAAGTCAAATACAAAGTCAATCCTCAAGTTAGGAAGACTCATAGGTACGCTAACTCCTAATCGAATACAACGCACGACTCTACCGAGGCAAACAACCCGATCTCTTAAGAGTGTTTCATAGAACTGCCGAGGCGAATGACCCCCCGATCCTATAAGAGTGTTTCATAGAACTGCAGAGGCGAACAACGCGATCCTATAAGAGTGTATTACATAATATTGCCGAGGCGAATGGCCCGATCCCATAATAGTGTAAAACTTTGATGGGTCATTGGCCCAACTTACTAATATATGTTTGAGTTATGAAATTCAAGAAAACTTTCGGATAAAAACGTACATTACCAGAGAAATCCATAAAAAGAAGTATAATTTTCGGGAATAATCAGATAGCACGTCAAGTATCTAAAATAGCAAGGTTCGATACTTTATTCAAGTCTAGTCTCAGGATAAAAATAATTTAAGCATTTAAACAGGCAAGAATAACTCAAATAGTACAATTAAAATATATTGTGAGTCTAAGTCTACCCGGACATAATCAAAAATCTAGCATTTGCACGGACATTCGTCACCTCCTACGTGCGTATCTCACATAACACGTAGCACGTAACAAATATAGCATCTACATGGTAAATTCTCTCATACAAGGTTAGAAAGGAGAATTACCTTGCTCCAAAATTCGATAACCAGCTCCAACGCCTCTCTAACACCTCGAACCCATGCCAAACAATCCAAAACTGGTCAAAGAACATCCAAACCAATCAAAATTTACTCAGAGACTCATAGTTTAACAATTAGAAATAATTCCCAACTCCACATGAAAAGGAAACAAAGTCAATCCAAAAAGTCAACCTGAGCCTACCTTCCGGAACCCAATAATAGCCACAAATTGCGAACACTCATTCGAATACGAGCCCAACTATACAAGTTTCATCCAAATTCGACTCCAAATTGGGGTTCAAATTGCCATTTTTCACTTTAAAAAGGTTTTGCCAAAATCTCCAAATTTCTCTTGTTAAATCCCATGTTTTGATATTAAATCTAGTGATGGATTCTTGGAAATCTCATAGATATATGTTAGAATCACTTACCCCAAGCTTGTAGTTGAAGGTCTAGGTTGGAACACTTCAAAATCGAGCTCCCAAGTCTCTAAAGTGGTGAAAAATAAAATAAACATCCAAAAATTTCATTTATATACAAAATTTGATCTCCCATGGTACTGACCGCACTTTTCCTAGTATGGTCCGCACTTCCAACCACACTCCTAATTTTACGGCCGTAATCCAAGTTTTGTGATCGCAATCCAGCAGTGACTGCACTTCTACCCTTCAGTAAAATGATTATAACTTTTTGTAAAAAAATTCAAATGACAACCGATTTAATTTTATGAAAACTAGTCTCAAAGGGCTACAACTGTCATTTTTGAGTCATCCTAGTATTCCTTCTAGATGGAGAGATACAATCTCTCTAAGTCAGATCAACAAACCTATAGATTTCTATAATGACCTGACCCGTCATTTTGTGTAATTGCACCTTGTTTTCCCTTTTGATGCTTTACACATGTGTGTTTATGGTTTTATGACTTTCGGGGTTGATTAGTTTCGTTTCGGGAAGATTTCGGGTTGATTTAGATCCTTTGATTCTTGGCTTAGAAGCCTAAGTGGTTTATGTTGCACAATCGTTGACTTTTGTTAATGACTCCAGAATGGTGTTTTGATGGCCCCGATAGCTTCGTATCATCAATTTTGACTTGGGTGTATGCTCATAATCGAATTCAGAAGTCCGTAGGTTGATTTGTGCTATTTTGCCGAAATTTGATAATTTGAAGTTAAGAAGTTTGACCATAGGTTAACTTTTGGCTATCTGGATCATAATTTGGTTTTTGGACTTAAAATAGGTCCGTTATGCTATTTACAACTTGTCTGCAAAAATTTAATATCGTTTTGAGTTGAATTGATAAGATTCAAATGTTTAGTTGCAATTCTAGAGGTTCGTGAAATTTACTTTAAAATTCATGCGTTTTGGCGTCTGATTCGTAGTTCTAGATGTTATTTTTGTATTTTTATTGCCCGAGTAAGTTCGTATGATATTTTTAGACTTGTGTGGATGATTGGTTTGGAGCCACGAGGGCTCGGATTAGTTTCAGACATGATTCAAGATGATTTGTACTGAAAATGGAATTGCTGGTGTGCTGGTGATCAGTTATTGAAATTGCGAGCACCAGCCTCGCAATTGCGAAGATGACAAGGGGTGGCCAAATGTCGTAAATGCGACGCCCCCTTCGTATTTGCGAAGTTAGCAGGCCTGAGGGCTGGTTTGCAATTACAATCATTTGGTCGCATTTGCGATAGTGGCCAGCTTCGGAATTGCGACTTTTGTTGAGGCTATCAGGGTTCACAAATGTTACCCCTGATTCACAATTGCAAGGGTTCGCAAAATGCAACTTCTGTGTCACAATATGACATCTACAACTGGTCATAAGGGCTGGGAAGTCGAGATTTCACCTCATTTTTGAAATTTTAGAATCCTAGACTCGGTAGGAGGCGATTTGGAGATGAGACTTTCATCTACAAATATTGGGTAAGTAATTCTAATCAATTTTAACTATATTTCATTAATATATCTTAGATTAAACATCAAAATCATGTGAATCAAAGAGGAAAAATTAGAAAATTTTGTCAAGTTTTTGAAAAAAAATGAGGAATTGGGTTTTTAAGCGTCAATTTGGACTCGGCTTTTGAAACTAATCATATATATAAACTCATGGGGTCATGGGTAGTCGGAATCTACCCTTGGACTCGAGTTTTGACCAGACGAGCCTTTGGTTGACTTTTTGAAAAAAGTGTAAAGATCATACCTTTATCTATTGTATTTGTTTTCTCTTGCATTATTTGATGATATTAAGTTGATTTTGGTTAGATTTTAGCCCTGTGGAGGCAAATATTAGGGGAAAAGCCATTTTCGAGTGTTGAGTTCGCCTAGTTGAGGTAAGTATCTTGCCTAACTTTTTGTGGGAGAACTACCCCTTAGGATTTGATTTGGTTCTACTAATTGTGTTATCTGAAAGCTGTGTACGCAATGTGACGATTGAGTACACAGGCTGTACTTGGTATTTGATCGGTTTAGGTTGTTTAGACCCTTATCACGCTTTAATTTGAATTGTCTTAACATGTTATATCTTTCATTATTAATCCATCCTTTCTGTGCTAATCCACCCTTATATGCTTTATTTGACATTGTTAACACATTGTTTTACCTCTTACTTGCTAATTTGCTCTTTTATGCTCTAGTTGAACTTATTGCCTTCCTTGTGTTTTGTTACATGTTTAAATTGTTGAATTACTTGTAGTTGAAGTTGTTATTTCGTGAATCATCTTACTTTGAGTTATTGGTATTGAAGTTAGAGAAAGTCATTATCCCTTTGAGGCAAAGTTGTTGATTATTGAGATATCTTTCTTGCTGAGCTATTTACTCTTATTGTGTTATTGTTGGGATATATTTATTGTTGAGCTATTCACTCTTATTATTTTATTGTTGAGATATCTTCCTTGTTGAGCTATTCACTCTTTTTTTGTTATTGTTGAGATTCTTGTACACATTGTGGTTGAGCCTTGGGCTATTTGTTGTGAAAATATTGATATTATTGATTCTATTGGCAAATTGTTTCATATGGACACTTGTGGTGTGAGTTGTGATAATGTTGAGATATTGATGCGCATGCGGTGGTATAAGGCTTGGTTTTGATACGCATGCAGGGAGATAAGGTGGTTTTGATACACGTGTTTCTAGTAGGGAAACTACTTGAAGCCCACGGTGTGATATGGTGGCTTAAAACGGGGGTAGCTTTTTCGAAAAAATCATAATTGTATGGCTACCGCAGTTATACAAGGAAAATTGTGTGTGAAGTTGATACTCCATATCCGCAGGTGGTAGATAATGCACATAGATTGGAGGGTATGCGAAGCCATAAGAGAGAGGACAAAGAGGCTAAGAGGCCTTGAAATTTTGGCGGATATAGTGGTCCCCGCACCACAGTCATCCCGTCTTGGTTGAGGCTATGTGAGCCGTATCATTCATTTAGCACTTCCAACTTCTAGTGGTGCTATGGTTATTACGAGGTCTCAAGTTGCACAATTTGCTCAGCCACTTTCTAGTGCACCTCTTGCACGGGGTGCCTTCAGTGGTCAGTCTAGCCGACCAAACTCGAGCCATTCCTTGCAGACACACCCATCGAGAGATTGATTAGAGTGTAGTAATACCCGTCATATGGTGAGGTACTACCCTAGACTCAGGAGGGGTGCACCTTCACAGACTACCCAGGCTTCACGGATTCAGCCAGGTCTACAGACTTCACAAACCAGGGTTGCTGCTCCAGTTGTCTCTCCACCAACATAGCCAGCTAGGGGTAGGGCACGAGCGGGTAGAGGTCTCCCTAGAGGGGAGTCCAGTACATATTCTATGCTTTTCCGGGTAGGACAGAGGCAGTCGCATTAGATGCAGTCACGACAACTATGGTTCTTGTTTCGGGGATCCACTTATTCATATGTGTCATTTTATTTTGCTCCATATTTGGATATATCTCATGATTCTTTGAGTTCTCTTATTTATTTGTCCATGCCTGTGGGAGATTCTATTATTGTGGACCGTGTGTATTGATCGTGTTTAATTGTTATTAGTAGGTTTGAGACCAGAGTTGATCTATTTTTCTCAGTATGACAGACTTTGATGTTATCTTGAGCACGGACTAGTTGTCATCCTATCATGCTATTTTGGATTGTCATGCCAAGATGGTGACATTGGTTATGCCAGGTTTACCACGGTAAGAGTGGAGGGGTACTTTGGATTATATTCCTAGCAGGATTGTGTCGTTTATGAAGGCTTAGTGGATAGTTGAGAAGGGGTGTAATATTCATCTAGCCATCGTAAGAGATGTCAGTGCTAATATTCCTACCGTTGAGTCAGTTCCAATAGTGAGAGACTTTCTAGATGTATTTCCAGTAGATTTTCCGGGCATGCCACCCGATATGGATATCGATTTTAGTATTGACTTGTTATCGGGCACTCAGCCCATTTCTATCCCACCATATCATATGGCCCTAGTAGAGTTGAGTGAGTTAAAAGAGCAATTGCAAGAGTTGTTTGATAAGGGTTTCATTTGGCCTAGTCCGTTGCCTTGGGGTGCTCCGATTTTGTTTGTGAAGAAGAAGGGTGATTTTATGCGCATGTGTATTGATTATCAGTAGTTGAACAAGGTTACAATGAAGAACAAATATCTATTGTCGTGCATTGATGACTTATTTGATTAGCTACGAGGTGCTAGAGTGTTCTCAAAGATTGATTTGCGGTCAAGGTATCATTAGCTGAAGATTTGGAAATTGGATATTCCAAAGACTACCTTTAGGACTCAATATGGTCACTACAAGTTCCTTATGATGTCATTTGGGCTGACAAATGCCCCAACAACATTTATGCACCTCATAAATAGTGTATTCCAGCCATATCATGATTCATTCATCATTGTATTTATTGATGACATCTTGGAGTACTCCCGCAGTCGGGAAGATCATGAACAACACCTGAGGATTGTGATCCAGACCTTGAAAGAGAAGAAGGTGCATTCAAAATTCTCAAAGTGTGAATTCTAGCTTGATTCAGTGGCGTTTTTGGGTCATGTTGTGTCGTGTGAGGGGATCAAGGTAGATCCAAAGAAGATTTAAGCATTTCAGAGTTGGCCCAGACCATCTTCAGCTACTGAGATTTATAGTTTCTTTAGTTTGGCCGGGTATTATTGCCGTTTTGTAAATGGTTTCTCATCCATTGCTGCACCTATGACCAGATTGACCTAGAAGGGTGCTCTTTTAAGATGGTCCGAGGAGTGTGAGGCAAGCTTTCAAAATATTAATACTACTTTGATTCAGCTCGGTGTTAGTATTGCCTACAGGTTCAGGGTTTTACACTATGTATTGCGATGTTTCACGTGTTGGGCTTTGCGCGGTGTTGATGCAAGCGATTGGATAATTGCCTACGTGTCTAGATAGTTGAAGTCCCATGAGAGGAATTATCTGGTCTACGACTTGGAATTGGAAGCTATTGTTCATGCATTGAAGATTTGGTGGCACTATTTGTACGGTGTCCCTTACGAGGTCTATACCAACCACCGGAGTCTTTAGCATCTGTTCAAATAGAAGGATTTTACTTGCCGCAATGGAGATGGTTAGAGTTGTTTAAAGACTATCATATCGCTATTCTATATCATATCGGGAAGGCTAGTGTGGTGGGCAATGCCTTGAGTCTAAAGGCGGGGAGCTTGGGTAGTTTAGCATATCTACCGGCAGCAGAGAGGCCAGTAGCCATGGATGTTCAGGACTTGCCCAACCAGTTTGTTAGATTGGATGTTTCGGAGCCCAGTTAAGTTCTTACTTGAGAACATATAATAGATTGTAAATACATCAAAGGTAAAGCACAAATACCAATTTTAAATAAAAGACTACTAAATAAAGAAATACAAGATATAAAAGCAAAAAATCCAATAAAATATGTACACTTAGGAGGAACGGAGATCCTAATAAAAGCATGTTTTAGGGAAGGAATAGATACCCCTATAGAAATATACTTGGCAGATGATAGAATTGTACAACCTATAGAAAAGAGTATAATAAGTGCCGTAAGAGGTAACTTAATATACCAAAAATTTAAATTTATAGTAGTAATTATACTTACGTGCAGAAAAAAAGTTAGTGTTACCATTTTTTCATATTTGTTATTTATAGTATAACATTCTTAAATGATAAACCCTTTAACTTCACATAGTATTATAATTATTTATATTAGTAAAAGATAACTAAAATAAATAAGATGTTAGACATGTATTTTCAATGTATTACCTTTGATATTGATGTAAACAAATATATTTCCTAATATGAAGATTAAATTAATTTAGTTAAAAGCTCCAAAATATTTTTAGTATTAAAGAGTAAACTTCTTTCTTTATTTTGTCCAAGCTTTTTGTCCCTTTTTTTTGGCAAATTTTAATATTGTCTGACTTGAAATAAAACCATAAAATCTATCATTGAACGAATTTGGGGGACCTAAATCAAAGCTTTACTAGTCTCCTACTTGAGCCACCTGTCTATTCATTCTCAATCAAATTTTATAGTCTCAATTAACATAAGACAACAATCAGTGAATCTGTTATTTAGTTACCAAATGTGAATGAAGCAGGTTGAACAACATGTTCATAGGGTAGTGATCTAAATAATTGTTGATTATTAATCAGGGCGGCAACGACCTAGTGGATTAAAAATAAAATATATTAAAAGACTTTGAAATTTCTTTTATAAATCCATATATTATCGAGACCAAAAAAAGACCGCATGACTTTGATCTAGTTGTAAGGGAACAACATATAATGTGTGAGTTAAGTGCACGCCATATGATATTGAACTCTCCCCTATACAAAATATATCATTAAGTGAAAATGGTAAAAGCGTTGAACCTATTATTCATCGTGTTTTGAATCTTAAGACACTTGTCTCAAAGATTTCTTAGTTAAAAAAGATGAGGCACAAAAGAACTTGCTTTCCGATGTGTGAATCAATCAAATGTGATAAAAAGGAATAGCTAAATTAGAGAATTTGAGTTAAAATTAGAAAGTAAAATAATAAAAAATATGAAAAAAGACTATACATAAAGAAAGAAAAATAGAATTGATGAGAAGGTAAATATATTATTTAATTTAGGGTGAGAAAATTTTTATCCTATTAACTCATTCAATCCTGGCTCTACCAAATTTATTAAAATTTAAAATATTAATATCAATAATTATATAAATATAAATTACATATATTATATAATGATATAGTACTACTTTATATATTTGGGGCCTTAAATATTTGGAGGCATAGGACAAGAGCTTCACTTGTCTTACCCTAGAGCCGCCCTTCGAGCTTTTGTAAGTAGTAACATTACGATATTATTGAACAAGAGAGTTCTAAAGATTAAAATGGTATCCTAAAGGGAATTAGAGGACCAAGATCTAAGGAGCAAGATCTAAAGAATGGCAATGTCTGGAAGGATGAAAGAGAGTAAATATTCAAATGAGAGACTACAGGCATATCAATTTCTTTGCACTATCAATATTATTTTTCCAGACAGAAAATAATTGTTAAATTGAACCAAATCGATAGAATCAAAAAATCAAAACCGACAAAACAATTTATGATATATTAGGTTTTGTTTAAATATTAAAAAAATTAATTTAATTAATTTGATTTCTTCTTCTGCAAAAAATCGAGTCAAAACATAACCACAAACACCCCAACACAAGTACGTATGAAAACCTTCTGGTTTGGATTTAGTAACTTGATACTCAGGTGAATTGATGGAAAAACTTAGTTGAGTTAGTCACTTTTTGGGCTGACTATTAGTTTCACGACCCAATTTCTCCTATAGGTCGTGATAGCGCTTAATGTCGCTGCTAGACAAGCCAACGATGAACTAGCAATGTATTTATTTCTTTTATAAATTTCAAAGTAGTTGATTTTTAGTTATTAAGTGAATGAGAAATTGTCACGACCCTAAAACCGACCCGTCGTGATGGTGCATATCGTGAAACTAGGCCAGCCGACACAATTTCCGAATAAACCATTATTCAATAAAAGTCATTTTAAGTCTTTAATTAATCAAAAATCTCATAATGTAAGTCTAAATGAATAGTGCAGAATAAATACACAAGCCCGACATCGGGGTGTCACAAGTCACGAGCATCTACTAAGGTCTGAATACAACGAAGAGTCTGAAAATATACTAAAACAATCTAAGGAAGACAAGAGGAAGAAGAGCGGGGCTGCGAACGTCAGGCAGCTACTTTGCTAACTCCGATGACTCTGCCACTGAGCAATCAACACCCGCTACCGGGTTCAGAAGTACCTGATTCTGCACACAAGGTGAAGAGAGTAATGTGAGTACGCCAACTCAGTATGTAATAAAAGTAAATAGAGACTGAGCAGTAGTGACGAGCAATAAAACATATACAGTTCATATCATGAAATCTCAGTAAAATACAACAGACTTTTAAAATCAGGATTTTGAATCAGCTGAGCTCATTTAAATCCAGTTTCAGTAAAACCACTTAAAACATCTTTCAACAGTTTTCAATGAAGTGATGAAACAATGAGTAAAAATTATGAAAATATAAACAGCCTCTCAGGCAAAACTCACTTGTATACAGCCCTTCGGGCAACATAAATCAAGAACAGTCCCTCGGCGAACATCACTCGTGAACAGGCCCTCGGGAAAATATGAATCATAAACAGCACCTCGGGCAAACCTCACAGTCACTCATATACAGCCCCTCGGGCATTACCTTACAACCGCACGTAAAAAGCCCCTCGGGCACAAAATGAATCAAGAACAGCCCCTCGGGCAAAAGATCATATCACTCACTCAGGGTACCCGCGCTCAGTTGGGGTGTACAGACTCCGGAGGGGCTCCTACATCCCAAGCGCTATAACAAGCCACCTCATGGCATGAATCAATCAGGTCCTCGGCCTTAAAATCATGAATAAGTACAACACTGCTGCGGCGCACAGCCCGATCCCATAATATCCTCACAACACAGGCCCTCGGCCTCACTCAGTCAGAAATCTCTCAAGTCACTCAGGCGACAATAAAACATGATACTCATCCCAAAATATCATTTAAAATATCAAAAATGGAGTAAATATGGATGAGTTATGAAAATAGTAGAATACAGTATGACTGAGTACAAATATGAAGTCAAAATAGTGAGGAATAGTATTAAAAATCCCCTAAGGGTCCAAAATAGTTGGCACGAGGCCCAAATATGGCATTCAGCCCAAAACATGGTAATAATTTCCAAAACACAATGATATCAAACAGTTTTCAATCAAATACGCGACTAACAGTCATACGGGGCGGACTAAGTCACAATCCCCAATGGTGCACGACCCCACGCTCATCATCTAGCGTGTGCGTCACCTCAAAGTAGCACAACAATGTGAAATCTGAGGTTTCATACCCTCAGGACAAGATTTACAATCGTTACTTACCTCAAACAAGCCAATTCCAATACCGAGCAAGCCAAGCAATGCTCTAAAAATGCCACCTCACACGTTTCGACCTCTGAACGGCTCGAAACCCAATACATATGGTGAAAGTCGCCTCCAAAATTGCCCAAATCCGAGCTCCCCAACTCAAAATATGATCAAATGAACAAACCCATGTTTTATATATTTTTTTGCCAGATATTATGCCTCGATTTTCGTGCCAAATAATCCAAAAACTCACTTTTGATGCCTCCAATGGATTTCTTGTAAAATTTTAGTCAAGTTAGGATCTTGAATCACTCCATTTGACCTTATATTGAAGGAGATATGTTGGTTTAAATACTTGAAAATAGTGCAAATTTTTAAATACGAATTCAATGGCAATTTCGTAATTAATCTGAAAAATCTGGCAACCCAATTCTTAGTAAAATGACCATAAAATCCTCATACGATGTCCAAATTCGATGATTCTTTTTCTATGGCTCCATAATTACGATACAGATCTAATACTTCAATAAAAACAGAAATCGGAGCTTATTTGCGTATTGTAGTACTATTTATGCTCGAAAAACGACGTCGAAACATAAAAAAACGAGCGCAACACAACCCAACATCTTTGAAACTCACCCGAGCCCCTCGGGACCCTGTTCGAATATACCAACAAGTCTCATATCATAACATGGACCTACTTGAGGCCTCAAAACACACATAACAACATTGAAACGATGAATCACACCTCAATTCGAAATTAATGAACTTGAAACTTCAAACTTCCACAACCGATGTCGAAACCTATCAAATCATGCCCGATTAACCTCAAATTTTGCACAAAAGTCACAAATTTGATATTATGGACCTGCTCCAACTTCTGGAATCAGAATCCAACCCAGATATCAAAAAGTCCACTACCGGTCAAACTTTCCAAAATTCTAACTTTCACTATTTCAAATCAAATTCTACTATGGGCCTCCAAATCACAATCCGGACGTGCTCCTAAGTCCAAAATCACCCAACGGAGCTAACGGAACCATCAGAAATCTAATCCGAGGTCAAATTCTAAAAAGTCAAAACTTGGTCAAACCTTTCAAATTTAAAGTTTCCAGCTGACAATCATTCTTCCAAATCAATTTCGAATAACCTGAAAACCAAAACCGACGATTCACATAAGTCATAATTCTTCTTATGGAGCTACTCATGCCCTCAAACAACCGAGCGAATTGCAATCGCTCAAAACGACCGGTCGGGTCGTTACATCCTCCCCAACTTAAATATGCGTTCGTCCTCGAACGTGCCCAGAGTTGTTCCAAAAGCCATCAACTCATTATGTAACCTTACCATGCATATATCCAGGAATGATCCTACGTTACCCTGTCTCATATATGTCCGATACCACAATATAACTGAAATTTCACAATCTAACCTAGCCTATAAACCTTAGAACCACATTTCCACTTCTGAAATCATCTACAAAATAAGAATCTCACATCTATACTCTGAATAAGCCTGAACAAGCTGTAACAAACCATACCTGCAGCCTCAGATGAAATTAAATGATATAATACATAGCTCAAACTCTCGTAGTGATAACTTCTGATCACAACAGTTGCTCAGAACAACCCAATAACGGTAATACACCTCTTAACAAACAAAGCCTTGTTCTAACACTTTCACATACTGCCAATGATTAAAGAAACACGTAGAAACTTATAACCATTCGTCAGATCAACAAGTCACGGAGCTCTCTCTTCTCCGACAGGAACTATAATTGATTTCTAAGTCGACTTCCGATATTATCTTTCCATCCATGATGTAACCAATTCTGATAATATTCATTCTAGGTCCAATGACCTCATCTCATCCAACATGACCACTTTGATGACATGACACATCAATAAAATCCAAGGCCATATCCTATGCAACTCGTGCACCCAATAGCAACATCCTAAATATACTTAAATCATGAAAAAAGAGACTCAAACGAGAGGACTGTCCCACAAGCTTAACAAGTACTGCCACAACAAAATACTGAAAATCCATCATACCCCGTAGGACTATCACACGAATCTAACATAAAGGTTCATACCTCAACATAATTTCGCTGCAATGTGTGCCCCATCCAAACACTAATCCACGACACATACCTCAAACTACCTTGCTCAAAATTAATAACCACACTCAACGACATCAAGTACTCAAAGTGCATTACCATAACCACGGAGAATCAAATGAAGTAACACCACACGAAACCCGAAAGAGCATAACCAATACGCCATCCACCAAGCGATACCAAACACTTTTCCCTCTCAAATTTTGCTATAAAACCCCAATAGAACCGCACCATAGGTGCATATAACCAACAAATCATAACCCCTCATAACATAAAAGAGTAGCTCATAGATCACTCTAGAACACGAATAAGATCAACAACAATCGAATGGCACATCCTTCAACAATAGCAGTTCGGAGTCAACAAATTCGACCCGGTACAAAACACACCTACATATTGGGCCTACCAATGAACCCCAAATCAGCTCTGGTCCCCCATGATAGATAAATAACCCTACGAAAGTCTACAATGACTGAATCACAACACATACTAACCTCCGACTAACCTTGGCTACTTTATACGGTCCACAACCACGAAATAATCTACTCACGAGAACTCCCAGCCTTTAAATCCATAGAACATACGAATCACCATCTTTGATCTCAACTCCACCGCCTGAATGCCCACACTTCTCCAATTACACAATCACCCCACGAGGAATACTTCTAAAGTTCTTCTGTGCCACAAAGCAAAATTTGAACTCTAGCAGTCGATCAAACAAGAGAGTGCCGCAATACCAATGAAGTATCCATAACTCCCGCACATCGCCCTTTCTGAAATGTATACTTTCATCAAGCCATACCAGTTAGTAATATCATTTACCTACTCATCAGAAACTGTCCATACTGCCTAAGAATTTATGACCTTCCTTTCAGAACAGAACTATGACTTTACACATGCAAATCCCAACCCTACACAACATACCGCATATATCATGCCATCCCATGATAAATATGAGAACTTCATAATCCACTCTAAGTCACAAGCAACTATGTACTAAACTAGCCAAGAACTTTCCATTGATCCCATCTAGAAGAAAATCACTATACATCCCATGCTCCTCACGCTCGTAGAAAATATACATCTCTAACCGTGGTAGAAACCATCAAGAGCTCTCTGAGCCCCCTTTGCTCAAAACCCAACGTCAGGATTGAATCCTTCTAACCCAACCAAGCTACGTTGGTCACCAAAACTCAAGAGCATTGCCACGAAAAACCTGTAGAAACTCATTACCTCATAAACACCCAAAGAACTAATCATACCCATTACCATGCCAATCCAACCTACTACCAAACTGTCCTATCTATCCGAGTTCCTTCTGAATTGCATTCGCATTGATACTTCTTCTCAATACTACAATCCTCAACCCAGACTCACCACACAAGACCCTAACAGAAACCACACTGCCCTAAGGCTCATAAGCCGCTAAATGCTCTCTTAAGCACCACAAAAGTACCACAAGCAAGATACTCACTCCGAAGAGACCTTCTATGAATTTCAATTGTTCATCTTGCTTTCCTGATACTGAAATGTAGAATCCACAACAATGTAGAAATGCTGCGAGCCTCGACACCATCCAATGTATCTCTCAGCTTCTAGCCACATACGAACCCGAAAAAATTCTCAATTGCCACATATAAATCTTGAATTCATTAGAACCATTCCCGAGAGTTATCCACTCATCTCAAATCTCAATTAGACTGATCAAATGGGCCGATTGACTTGAGTCCCATTAGCACTCCAACACCCAAGGATGTAACCCACCTTAATGCAACTAGACAAATTTCTGCTCCACACACATTACATCCTTAACCAATAACAACTCAAGTCATTCTGTGATTATCATACACCCATAAAGCATAACATAACCTTTATTGAAATTTCCTTTACTCGAGCCATCCTCTGTCTCAACCTCCGTAAGCCATAACTGATTCACCAGTACGCCCTAAACTGGAACCAATATAGCGCATAATCGTGCAATCAACTAATCAATAGCAGACTCTCCAACTTGTCTCAAAGCCATAGATTAAAACACAAAATAACTCATAATGCATATACTCTATACTGCCATAATACCATAGTGAGATTAAACTCAATCCTTCATAAGCTCATGCAACACAGGCCATCTAATACTTCAAATCTTCTACAAATCTTGCATTCACCCACATAACAGTCAAGCCCACTCTCTTAAGCAACCCAAATTCAAATTTCAACACATCTATTTCACTTGTAAAAGAGATCTTACAACAAACAACATAAGGAACACACAAACTTCAGAACACTCTGCAGGAGATAACGCACCTGCTTCGCCTCAAACTAACATCTCTTTATACTCTTCCACCGTCATAAACATCACACAATCAATTAACCTTCCTGAGTCTGAGCTCATATCACAACATGAAATCTACTTCACTTCCCAACTAGACAACATGAAAAGATCCTTCAACACACCCACAACTCGGGCTATACATCAAATCAAGACGGAAATCAAGCACCAAATAGTTCTTTCTACCCTCAGGCAAACCCTTCTTGTCACATTCGAATCGTATGAACACATCTCGCAGCCACATCATACTCATCACATAGTCATCCAATCATCACTTCCACTAATAGGGACATTACCGAACATATAAATCCAAAAGCACTTGCTCACAAAATCAACACCTTAGTGCTTAAGTTAAAGGAATGCCCGGCCTCAAGTCCTCCAGATTGGCCCAACATCAACACACATAGATCACATCTGGCCCCTCAATAAGGGAATCACAAGACGTCGACGCACAATCGATACCGAGCGCTCATGCGCTCATACAAACGTGTGAAAGGAATTCAAAGAGTTACATTTCAAGCTGAATCAAGGACACACGATAAGAATTCAAGAATGTGAAGTTTTTTCTAAAAGGTTCAGCAGCCTCCCGAGGATAAATACAAATGTCTCTGTACCGATACACGAGACTCTTCTAAACCTGCTCATGACTCGTGAGACATATGTAACCTAGGCTCTGATACCAACTTGCCACTACCCAAAAACCCATCCGGTCGTGATGGCGCCTATCGGGAAACTAGGTGAGCCGACACAATTCCTGAATTAACTATTATTCAATAAAAGTCATTTTTAAGTCTTTGATTAATCAAATATCTCATAATGTAAGTCTAAATGAACAGTGCGGAATAAATACACAAGCCCGACATCGGGGTGTCACAAGTCACGAGCATCTACTAATATCTGAATACAACTAAGAGTCTGAAAATAAACTAAAAATAATCTATGGAAGACAAGAGGGAGAAGAGCGGGGCTGCGAACATCGGACATCTACCTTGCTAACTCCGTTGACTCTACCACTGAGCAATCAACACCCACTACTGGGTTCAGAAATACCTGAATCTGCACACAAGGTGTAGAGAGTAATGTGAGTACGCCAACTCAGTAAGTAATAAAAGTAAATAGAGACTGAGCAGTAGTGATGAGCAATAAAACATATATAGTTCACATCATAAAATCTCAGTAAAATACAGGAGGCTTTTAAAAATCAGGATTTTGAATCAACTCAACTCATTTAAATCCAGTTTCAGTAAAACCATTTAAAACATCTTTCAACAGTTTTCAACAAAGTGATGAAACAGTGAGTAAAAATGATGAAAATATAAACATCCCCTCGGGCAAAACTCAGTCGTATACAGCCCCTCGGGCAACATAAATCAAGAACAACCCCTTGGCGATGGGCAAATATGAATCATAAACAGCCTCTCGGGCAACATAAATCAAGAACAACCCCTTGGCGATGGGCAAATATGAATCATAAACAGCCTCTCGGGCAAACCTCACAGTCACTCAAATATAGCCCTTCAGGTATTACCTCACAATCGCTCGTAAACAGCCCCTCGGGCATAATATAAATCAAGAATAGCCTCTCGGGCAAAATATCATATTACTCACTCAGGGTACCCACGCTCACTATGAGTGTACAGACTTCGAAGGGGCTCCTATAGCCCAAGCGCTATAACAAGCCACCTCGTGGCATAAATCAATCAGGCCCTCGACCTCATAACAAGCCACCTCGTGGCATAACAAATCAGGCCCTCAGCCTCAAAATCACGAATCAGTACAACACTGCTGTGGCACGCAGCCCGATCCCATAATATCCTCACAATACTGGCTCTCGGCCTCACTAAGTCAGAAATCTCTCAAGCCACTCAGGCGACAGTAAAATATGATACTCAACACAAAATATCATTTAAAATATGAAAAACGGACTAAATATGACTGAGTTATAAAAACAGTAGAATACATCATGACTGAGTACAAATATGAAGTCAAAATAGTGAGGAATAGTAGTAAAAATCCCCTACGAGTCCAAAACAGTTGGCACGAGGCCCAAATATAGCATTCAGCCCAAAACATGGTAATACTTTTCAAAACACAATGATATCAAACAGTTTTCAATCAAATACACGACTTAACAGTCATATGGGATGGACTAAGTCACAATCCCCAATGGTGCACGACCCCACGCTCATCATCTAGCGTGTGCATCACCTCAAAGTAGCACAACAATGTGAAATCCGGGGTTTCATACCCTCAGAACAAGTTTTACAATCATTACTTACCTCAAAAAAGCTAATTCCAATACCGAGCAAGCCAAGCGATGCTCTAAAAATGCCACCTCACGCATTCTGACTTCTGAACGGCTCGAAGCCCAATACATATGGCAAAAATTGCCTTCATAATCACCCAAATCCGAGCTCCCCAACTGAAAATATGACCAAATGATAAAACCATTATTTTATATATTTTTCTTCCAGATATTCTACCTCGGTTTTCGTGCCAAATATCCCCGAAACTCGATTTTGACGTTCAAATGGATTCCTTGTAAAAGTTTAATCAATTTAGGCTCTTGAATCATTCCATTTGACCTTATGTTGAAGGAAATATGTTGGTTTCAATATTTGAAAATAGTGCAGATTTTAAAATACGAATTCAATGGCAATTTCGTAATTAATCTGAAAAATCTAGCAACCCAGTTCTTAGTAAAATGACCATAAAATCCTCATACGATGTCCGAATTCGATAATTCTTTTTGCTATGGATCCATAATATAAACAGAAATCCGAGCTTATTTGCTTATTGTAGTACTATTTATGCTTGAAGAACGACGTCGAAACATAAAAAACGAGCGCAACACAACCCAAACCTATCCGAAACTCACTCGAGCCCCTCGGGAACCTGTTCGAATATACCAAAAAGTCTCATATCATAACACGGACCTATTTGAGGCCTGAAAACACACATAACAACATCGAAATAACGAATCACACCTCTATTCGAAATCAGTGAACTTCAAACTTCCACAACTGATGCCGAAACTTATCAAATCATGTCCGATTGATCTCAAATTTTGCACACAAGTCACATTTGACATTATGGACCTGCTCCAACTTCCAGAATCGAAATCCGACCCCAATATCATAAAGTCCACTCTCGGTCAAACTTTCCAAAATTCCAACTTTCACTATTTCAAGCCAAATTCTACTACAGACTTGCAAATCACAATCCAGACGTGCTCCTAAGTCCAAAATCACCCAACGGAGCTAACAGAACCATCAGAAATCCAATTTGAGGTCAAATTATAAAAAGTCAAAACTTGGTAAAACCTTTCAAATTTAAAGCTACTAGCTGAGAATCATTCTTTCAAATCAATTCTGAATAACCTGAAAACCAAAACCGATGATTCACATAAGTCATAATGGTTCCTACAGAGCTACTCATACCCTCAAACAACTGAGCAAATTGCAATCGCTCAAAATGACCGGTCGGGTCGATACAGAAATGAAAAAATTTAATAAGATAAAGCGTAAACTAATGAAATTGAAAATGCAGTGAAATAAATATCCAAAAGCCATAGAGTGTCTACAAGCATATTTCCAAGACCTGATGTCACAATTATATGAGCAACTAGTAAAATATACAGAACGCTATGCTACTGTTTGAAATAGGGTAGACAAAAAATAAATACAAGAGAGAGATTGTGGGTGCTGCAGAACGGTCTCAGAGAACAGCTCACCACTAGTGGTGGCAAAATGGTTTAAAAAATAGTTAATCACCCATATTATCCACTAAAAATTGGGTTGCATAATGAACTTTTTAAAAACGGGTCAAATATAGATAAAAACCATATTATCCATTTAGAAAATGGATAACCAATAGGTAACCAATAGATAACCAATGGGTATAACTTTTACATTTGTTAAAGCCTCAAATTGGGGGTTCCTTAAATTAGAGAGATAATGATTCTCCTAAAACCTATCATATGCAAGAATTCATGGGCAATATGGTTACCCATATTATCTGCCGATTTATCATATTTTTATCTGTATTAAATATGGGTCGGGTCGGATAATTTATCCATTTTTTCATTACCCGTTTTTTACCCGAACCACATCCAACCCGTGTGCTTGCCACTCCTACTCACCACTATGCCTCAGGGTATCGGGGGTACGTGCTTGACTAACTGCTAGATGCACATGCCTCAGATCCTACACGTTTAGTGCAGAAGTGTAGCATGAGTACATAAATAACATGTACCTAGTAAGTATCCAGTCTAACCTCGAAGAAGTAGTGATGAGGGGTCGATAGCGACACTTAATATGGGCCAATAATAAAAATACATGAATTCTAGATAAGCATGGAATACATGAAGAATAATAATAACACAATAACCAACAATAATTAAATGGTTCTTTAACTGGTAATCAATTTAAAAGTCTCCAATTGACACATGCTAACTTCAAAATTTTTAGGCCATTAAATAAATTATAACCTCTCAAGTCATAAAAATGATATCAAGTATAATCGGGTTCCGAGTATCATCACGCACGATATATGTCGAGGTTGTACGTCCCGATCCAAATACTGTGTGCACTGCCGAGGATGGAACGGCACGAACCATAGATGTATCTATTATATTGCTGAGGTGAACGGCCCGTTCCCATGAGAGTAGAGATATTTACCTCGCTCGTAGAAGTGCTTGCGACGCGAGAGGACATGGATTTCTCAAAGTTATTATGTATTCCTCAATTCTTCCAAAAAATAAGAAATCTAAATTGACATTTTGCAACTTTAAAATCCCTAATCTCAACCCTATTCAAGAAAATTAATGTACATAATAAACCCAACAATACAATTTAAAGCATGATGTAGATCTAAGAATACCCGGATATCTAATGGAATATAGCTAACAATGGACTCTCATCACCTAGTGTGTACGTAGCTCCCTGCACAAGTAATACACAACAAGATGCACCTAAGGGGATGAGTTCCCTCTTACAAGGTTAGGCAAGGACTTACCTCGTTCTCAAGATCACTTCTGAACCACAAAGCCGCTCTAAATCCTCAACTTGGTGGCAAACTACTCGAAACTAGCCAAATATTATATAAATTAATCTATATACACTCACAAGTTCATAATTCAACTATTAGAGTAATTACTCAATCCAAATTGGAAGGTTCCTAAAATTTACCTCTAGGCCCACGTGCCCGGATTTTGGATATTTTTGAAGATAAATATTACCCATAACCTTACGAACTCAAATATATAATTTTCAGCCAATTTCGTCATCATTTTCGTGGTTAAATTACATTTTCATCAAAACCTAGGTTTTTCATCTAAACCCATAATTTTCACAATTTTACATGTTAAAATATACCCATAATATATGTATTAAACTCACATTGGGTAGGAATTACTTATCTTCAATAGCTAGATGAAAATTCCTCTCCAATAAGCTCCAAAATCGGCCAAGGAAAAAAAAAGAAAATGGCCTAAGTCCAACTTTTAAAATAAGACAATGCCTGGGCATCCCTTCTTCGCGATCGCGGAAGAGGCCTCGTGATCGCGAAGGAAAATAGCCCAGGCCATAGAACATTACCCATCACGAACACGACAGGCGCCTCGCGAATGCGAAGGCTTGTCTGGCCTACCCTACATGAACGCTCGGGCTTCTTTGCGAACACGAAAAATAACAGCGGCCACCCAGCTCCAGCATCTTCCTCTACGCGAACACGGGCCACTCAACGCGAAAGCCATAGGTCCCAGACCTTCGCGAATACGGGCTGGCTATTGCGAACATGTAGAACAATTTCCAATCCCCCCATTTTCCCTTCTTCGCGAATGCGGACCCTTCCTCGCGAATGCGAAGAAGGAAACAAGAACGTCCAGCAGTAATAGCATTTTGGACTGAGCTTTGGGCGGTCCAAAACACACCCGAGTTATTCGGGACCCTGTCAAAATGCACCAACAAGTCCATAAACATGATACAGACCTTCTCAAACTCTTGAAATGCGTAAAACAACATCAAAACGGATAATCGCACCCCAAAACAAAATTGAATCAAATTATGAACTTCAAGTTTTCAACTTGCTCCGAACGTGCCGAATCATACTTACACTACTCGGAATGACACCAAATTTTGTGTGCAAGTCTTAAATCATCATACAGAACTATTTCCAAGCTCGGAATCCTAAACAGACCTCGATAAAACCAAATCCTACTTCAAACCAAATTTAAAGAACTTGAAAACCTTCATTGTGCCAATATCAATATTAAGCGCTGAGACGCTCTCAGGTCATCTGAAACCCGATCCGAACATAAATCCCAGTCCATAATCATCATACAAACCTATTGAGACCGTCAAATCTCAATTCCAAGGTCGTTTACTCAAAACGTTGACTCAAGTCAAACTTAACCATTTTAAGCCAATATTAAGGAACTAAGTGTTCCGATTTCAAACCGAACCCTTCCAAACCCGAATTAACCATCCCTTTTAGTCATAAAATAGTAAAAGTACATACGGGGAGTCTTAATTAGGGGAACGGGGATCGAAAAAACCAAACGACCGGGCAGGTCATTACATTATCCACCTCTTAAACAAATGTTCATCCTTGAACGGGTCTAGAATCGTACCTAGAGTGCCGAATAAGTGTGGATATCTTCTATGCATGTCCTACTCAATCTCCTAAGTAACCGCCTCGACTAATTGACCCCTCCACTGAACCTTTACCGTAGAAATCTTCTTGGACCTCAGTTGGCAAACCTGCCTGTCAACAATGGCAACTGGCTTCTCCTAATAACCTAGGCTCTCATCTAGTAGAACCGTGTTATAGTTTAATACAAGCGACCTATCAGTATGATACTTTCGGAGCATAGACACATGGAAAACCGGATGAACTCCCGATAAACTAGAAGGAAAAGCAAGCTCGTAAGCAACCTCCACAACTCACCTCAATACCTCAAATGGACCTATAAACCATGGGCTCAACTTGCCCTTCTTCCCGAACCTCATGATTCCCTTTATCGACAAGACTTTCAAGAGAGCCTTCTCGCCCACCATGACTAATAAATTACGCGCCTTCTGATCCGCATAATTCTTTTGGCTGGACTATACTATGTGAAGTTGCTCCCGAATCAACTTTACCTTTTCCAAGGCATCCTTCACAAAATCAGTACCATATAACTTAGTCTTGCCGGGCTCAAACCATCCGATGGGTGAACGACATCGCTAACCATATAAAGCCTCAAATGGAGCCATCTCGATGATGGACTGATAACTGTTGTTGTAAAAAACTAGGCCAAAGGCAAAAATCAATCCCACTGCCCTCTGAAGTCAATCACACATGCTCTGAGTATATCCTCCAAGATCTGAACCTTCCGCTCTGACTGCCCGTCGGTCTGCGGATGAAAGGTTGTGTTGAGATCTACTCAAGTCCCCAACTCACTCTGTACTGCCCTCTAGAAATGTGAAGTAAATTGAGGGCCTCTATCTGATATGCTGGAAATAGGCATGCCATGCAACCGAAAAATCTCCTGAATGTAAATCTGGACCAATCTCTCTTAAGAATACGTAGTCACAGTCGGAATGAAGTGTGCCAACTTGGTCAAAACTATCGACAATGACTCAAACTACATCAAACTTCCTCAAGTTCTGTGGAAACCTAACTATGAAGTCCATAGTGATGTGCTCCCACTTCCACTCACGTATAACCATCTGCTGAAGTAGACCACCTGGCCTCTAGTGCTCATACTTAACCTGGTGGCAATTTAGACACCTTGCTACATACTCAACTATGTCCTTCTTCATCCGCCACCACCAATAATGCTGCCTCAGGTCGCGATACGTCTTCGTAGCACATGGATGAACAGAATACTGAGAATTGTGTTACCTCCTCTAGAATCTTCTCCCTCAAACTATCAACATTAGGAACACATAGGCGACCCTGGAGCAGTAGAACACCATCCTCACCGATAACAACCTCATTGGCACCACCCTTTAGCACCATCGCTGAGAACCAACAAATGCGGATCGTTAAATTGACGAATCTTGATCTTTTCAAAAATGAAGACTAAGCAACGACACATGCAAAAACTCGGCTGGGCTCTAAGATATCCAACCTCACAAGTCTATTTGCCAGTACTGAATGTCCAAAGCTAATAGCCTCTCATTTGCTAAAATGAATGCCAAACTACCCATACTTTCGGCCTTTCTACTCAAGGCATCTGAAACTACATTCGCCTTGCCCGGATGATAAAGGACGGTAATACCATAATCTTTTAGTAACTTAAGCCACCTACACTGCCTCAAATTAAGATTACTCTGATTGAACAAATGCTGAAGTTGCTATGATTAGTGTAAACCTCACAGGACACTCCATAAAGATAATGCCTCCGGATCAATGAGAGCATGAACTATTGCAGCTAACTCAAAATCATGCACGGGGTTATTCTTCTCATCGGGATTCAGCTGATGTGAAGCATATACAATAATCCCCCTACCGCATCAATACACAACCCATGCCAACGTGTGAAACATCGCAATACACAGTATACATCCCTAAACTGGAAGGCAACACTAACACTGGTGCTAAAGTCAATGCAGTTATGAGCTTCTGAAAGCTCACATCGCAATCATCGGACCATCAAAATAGAGCACCCTTCTGGGTCAATCTAGTCAAAGGTGTTCCAATAAATGAGAAGTCTTCCACAAACCAGTGATAATAACCTTTTAACCCCAAGAAGCTCCTAATCTCAGTCACTGTGTGATCTCATCCAAGTCACACCTTTCTTCGAGGTTATAAAACGGTCGATTGCAATAATAATACCCAACAAGGAGTCGGGATCGAATCCATAGGGAGCTGAGATGGGAATTAGTAGTATATATTTTGACAAAGCACGTGAAGTATCTAGATTGGACTTCCACAAATATGGTTTTGTTTGTACTTATAAAATTACGCTAAGGATTAATATTCTAAAGATATAAAACTAGAAAATATTGTTTTTGGATGTTTTTCAATTAGTGTAAAAGGCCTAGGGCTATGACCTTTACCTAGGTGTTTGTCTAACGGGTTGTAAACTTTAAAGCTTGTTTTGTTGGTCGGGGTGTATTATAGCTATCAACACTCAAGTACCCACTCAATACCTCTTGGTAAGAGAGTGATATTTCCCTATTTGGCTTTCTTAAGTCCAAATGGGTATTGAACTAAACAGTTGATAAAATGCTCAAGTCGGGTTTTACTATCTCTAGGTTCAACCCTTTAATTGGGACTATCAATCTCCTAATTTTATCCCAAATTCTTGTTAGACAAGTTTTCCTAGACAAAGTCTCTCTTTCTCAAAAGTAGAAACCAAGTCAAATAGGCATGAACTAATATATGCAACCATTAATTCTACAATTAAAAGCAAGAATAATACTAAATAATACACACCCAGCCATAAACAAACCATAAATTAAACACCCATTAGGTTTATACACTAGAGTTGGGTCACAACCCTAATTATAAATCTAGCTACTCATAATGGGTATAGAAAAAATAGAGAAGAAAAGATGATAAAGGTCATATTGAAAGATTAAAAGATAAAAATCCAATGTTAAATCACCAAAGTAAGCTAAAGTTGCCTAAATAAGCAAGGAAAAATGGCTATAAAACTTTCAATATTCAAAACTTCACCTAATTTCGTGAAACTATTCTATTTATATAAAGCGGGAATTTTCGAACAAAAATTCCCTTTCGGAGCTTGTGCGGCCGCACAATTCCATGTGTGGTCCGCACTTTTCTTCAGTCTTGACAGGAGTTGGATCTGCGACTGCACAATTATAAAATGTGGCCTCAACTCTCACATTCTACTATCTTCACAACTCTTAGTGCGACAGCGTAGGGCCCTTCTGCGGACTGCACAATTCTGAGTGCGGCTGCATGTCTGACTTCTGCGGCCATACAAAAATTGTGCGGTCTGCATCTTCTTTAAGCCTGAAATGATGACTCTCTGAACTTCTATTCTTGGTTAGCTTCAGCGGCCACACATTTCATGTGCGGTCCACACTTTACACTAAGACTCTGATAGATTTTCCTTCGCATTTTGCGGCCGTAGATAGAAATCTGCGGTCCGCACTTGAGCTTTTATGCTTAATTTTTGTCCTTGAGTTTAGATCACTCCTTATTGAGTTGGATTTCATATCTGTGGCTCATTTTCCAATACTCATGCAATTAAACATATTTCATCAGTTTTTGGGAATACAATTAAACACTTTTGGACTAAAACGAAAGCAAAAAAGGCGCTAATATGTAGTCAAAATCCTCACTTATCAACTCCCGCAAACTTAAGTTTTTTGTTTGTAATCAATCAAATAAGGTAATTCCCACCTCCACAAGTTAAGAACTGTTCTGGCTAATCTAAGTTGCATCAATCACACATCAATTGGGACCAACAATTACCCACAACACTTATGAATTATCAACAAGACAATGATTTAAATTTTAAAGTACAAATAGTTCTAATGTAACACTTAGCATCAAGAGTTGACTTTATTCATCAAGAAAGCTCACTCTTCCATGTAGGTCATTGTCGATCCCAAACTCCTCCTCCTCCACTCTTCGTTAGCATACCTCACTCAAGAATGTAGCACTCAGTTCAAGGATTTGTGAAAAGTTCGCTCATCTCTCTCAAAAGAATGTCACAACTACTGCTCTAAGTACCATATGCTTACCCCTCATGTAAATCACCACTAATTTAAGTTCACTCAACTTGAAATCACATAGGACCTTTTCGGAATGTAATGAAGGCTTAGGATATGTTGCAATAGAACGAGTTCATCTTTCCTTAAACACTCCATTTTCTATTTTTGGCTCATGTTTTGTCGATTCTTTGAAGCATTTTATTTTTCCTTAGGGGAACTAGAGAGACTTAACATCACTCTTTCTTAGTCATGATATTCATTTTCTCCTTCTATATTTTCTCCATGCTTTGCATTATTGCTTTTCTTTGAATCCCTTCAACTCTTCAACTTATTCACTTTTTTTTTGCATTTTTCTTTTGTTCTTTATTTCTTTTTCTTTGCCTTTCCTTTTCTCCATTTCTTTCCTCTTTTTGTGCCTTGATACCACTTTCAAACTCCTCGTATATCCCCCAAACTTATGTTTTAGAAAATTTCTTTCCAAGAACTTATTTTTAATCATAAGAGTCAAAAGGTTAAAAGGTCACTAACTAGAGCTATTTCTTTCCAACAGCTTGTTTTTAATCATAAGCATATAGTTAAGTGTGTTGGTACCAAGTGAATCATGCTTAACTCTTCTAGTTCGACTCAATTAGGTCCTCTTATTCATTATTACTTCTATTCTCACCTAAACATAAAAAATGGACTCAATCCTTTAAGAAGGTTGTCACGACATCCATCATTGGGAAGAGTCACCTAGTTCTCCATCATTGGGAAGAGTCACCTAGTTCACACAAAAACTATCTTTGGAAAGAACCGTAGCATTAAGAAAATCAAAGGCTTATTGATCACCTAAACATGAAACAAAACTAGTAATTTACAAAGAAGCTATTAAAGTAAATAAGAAGCTATTAGATCAAACATTGATTACTTAAGAAAACAAAATAAAGAAGCTATAAAGTAAACTACTAAAAGCATAAATGAATATACAAAATGAGAGAGAGGAAAAAATATATACATCCATATATATATATAGAGAGAGAGAGAGAGAAGAATATGTACATAATGAAAATAAAAAGAGAATGTTATCAGTTATTACAGGCCAATGTCAAATGTCAAATCAAATAAACTCCAACCCTCCTGAATAAGAATAAGCATTGCCCCCAATTCTTAACAAAATAAAATCAAGGAAGGGAAAGAGTAGAGAGGACCCCCTATGTGGCCTCTGTGTCCATAGCAGCATCAGCTCCCTCAGGCTACTCCAACTGGATCTCATCATCATCTGCTCGGGGAGTAGCTGGGTTGGCGAACATTTGTCGCACCGCCTCAGCAGTGTAGGCAACAAGGTCTGGCTCCTCAGACTTGCCAGTTTGTGCCTCTAGTGCTGATGGTGCTGCTGGAGCTATCTTCATCAGCAAATCAAATGGAAGGTCCCCTAGTGTTGCTACCCTAGTCACCTCTCGTCTCAACCTATCAGCTGACTTCTTTGATGCTTGGGCTTTTCTCATCTACTTCACCTGCTTCCTAAGAACCTTAATTGCTCTCCAATGTGCCACCAAAGTGTCCATGATGGTCCTCTGGTTCTCCAATATCTTCTTCAAAGTGTCCTCCACTGTCGAAGGAATCTGGGGTGCCAGGGTAGATATCTGGGCTACAACAGCACTGGATAGGTCAGACATCTTTGTAGTAGCTATCTGCATCCAGTTGTTGAGACTCGCTAGTGTCTAGGAGACTTGCATCATAGAAAGTGGATAAATAGAAGAGGAAGGAACTAATGCTGATGGCCCAGAAGATAGAGGTGGAGGCATGACAGCTGTATCGGTAGAAGGCCCGATGATGTGGAAGGCATGGCTACTAAATCTGAAACTACCATCGATGGCTCATCAGACTGGCCTACGGTAGTAGTCGACTTAATCTTGTTCTTTGGGTTCCTCGGGTCCTTCAAAGAGTACCATGTGAAGGGCTTCTTCATCCGAACCTTTGTATCAAAGCTCTTTGACTCCACCCCTGCATCCGTAAGATACTCCGTGATAGTGTTGGGATATGGGTAAGAGCTGTCACCCTGCCTACTGACCAGAGACATGTTGACTGAGATGATTGCACCCACATTGATTGGGTACTTGGCCACGATGGAAGCCACTAGAACTGCCTTAGGGATTAGGAGATTGTTTTTGTTCTAGCTTGGATCTATTCTGTTGCACACGAAAGTCCTCCACCCTTTAGTTGAGGGTATTCCTGAATAGGAACCCCTGTTGTGATCCATGGTGGCGGTGGTCATGGAGCTGCCAAAATCTCCGTTAGCCATGGGCGAGTTACATCACCTAGTGCAAACTTCTCCAAATATTGCACCGGCTCCACATCCTTAAGCCCCAAATATGTGTTCAGGGAGGTCTGATCAAATCTAACTTTTAAGTTCCTCACTTTAGTCACCTTGGTACCCTTCTTGATATGCGCCACATTGGGGTAGAATTCCCTGACCAAGTGCTCCTTGGCATTCACCATACTTTGAATGAACCATGTCCACCCTTTTCTCTCCTAGAACTATCTTGCCACATTTGGATTGTACCTATCTATGTCTTTCAATATAAACTAACGCTCAAATGTGAGCGATCTTTGAGGCCACCACTCTCGGAACCTATTGAATGCAGTCAAGCTCACAAATCTGTCTTCCCAAACCTCCTTCTTTTTCGACCTCTCAAAGCCGGCAACTCTGGTATCACCCCCTCGATCGTCATCTGGAATATCATCATCATCATCAACTGTAACTGGTGCATCAAGGGCATGAGTAGATGAGGGCTCTGAACCTTAGAAGTGCTTGCTGAGGTGGAAGGTTCATCTCAGAGGTGAAACCTCCCTTGAATCTACCTTGGCTGTGACTGTGCATCAGGCTGCTTTTGCATAGAGTTTTCCTCTGATGCTTCCCTAGACGAGACATATGAACTGGACTCAGTAGGCTTCGGCGCTCTCCCGGCTGTTGTCTTTTTTGCTATAACTCTTTGTAGGGAGAGTGGTATGGTACCCCTGTGTCAGCCTCAGGAGGGTTCAACCCTCCCTTTGGATGTATCACCATGTCCATGAGATATAACCATTATCTGCAACATAGGAACAGGAATCAGTTATGTTTCAATTCAGAATATCATACAGTTGCAGAACAAGATAGTATGCAGGATGGGGAAGTGTGGTCCGCACATTTTTGAGTGCGGCCGCAGATGGGTTTGTGTGGACCATACAATTTAGAAGTGCGGCTGCAGTAGTGATTCTACGGTCCGCACAATTTTTAGTGCGACCACACAATGAAAATATGGTCCGCACAATTTTAAGTGCGACCGCACATTGAAAACACAAAAGTTACTACTCTCTAAAGATAGAGAATTGCTTGATCTGCAGCTGCACACACTTTTCTGCGGCCGTATTTCAATTTCAGCGGACCGTACAATTTCAAGTACGGTCCGTACAATCACTTCACACCAAATGCCCTAAGTTAACAATCCAGTAACGTAGTGATGCTAAGGAAGAATCAAAGATGATGAAATGTGTGTTAGGTGCGTAAATTGGTTGAGTGCACTGTGTTTGCCTTTGTGTTAATTTTTTAAGAGTTCCTAAAGTTTCAACAGTAGTGAGAACCGGTTAGTCAAGGGTTTAAGAGATGAGTGTGGCCACACAATTTCATGTGCGGTCCGAACTTCTTTAGCTGTTACAAATTTACTCGTTGTTGATCTGCGGTCCGCACATTTTTTATTGCGGCCGCAGATTTTGGTGGGGACCGCACATTTCCTTGTGCGGCAGAACTTTTGCCATTTCTCTGACAGGCCAACTTCAGAGAGTGTGTAATTTTTTATCGTCAGTTATGCGGTCCGTACAAAAATTGTGCAGCCGCAGATCCCTTTCTGTTGTGGCACTCAAAATTGTGCGGTACACACTTTTTCCACACTTAGCCAATTTTTCTAAGCACAATTCCTACAAAGCACACTCATTCCAGCAACACACTTCAAAACCAGTTAGCACAAAATAAGCCTATCTAAAGAAAAAGAAAAATAAACATGGGTTGCCTCCCAAGAAGTGTCTGATTTATGTCCCGGCACGATGAAGATTACAATCACTTGAAAAGAAGAACCGCCACAACGTGGCCATCATCAGCTTTCCCAGATAGTTCTTCACCCGGTGACCATTGACTCTCAAAACCTATCATTTTTATTTTTCAAGTCCAATGCACCAAAGGGTGTCACACCCATAACCTCAAACGGGCCACTCCATTTAGACTTCAACTTTCCCAGAAACATCCGTAACCGAGAATTGAACAATAACACAAGATCACCTTCTTTAAACTACATGTTCCGATTGTACTTGTCATGGAGGTACTTCATCTTCTCCTTGTATAAGGACGAACTTGTATATGCACGGTCTCGGAACTCATATAACTCATTCAATTGTGCCACCCTTAAGTTGGCGGCAACATCCCACTCAAGATTAAACTTCTTTAAAACCCACATGGTTTTGTGCTCAAGTTCTACCGGAAGATGACAAGCTTTCCCGAGCACCAACCGATATGGATACATTTCAATCGGTGTTTTGTAAGCCATCCTATAATCCCATAGAGCATCATCGAGTTTCCTTGACCAATCCGTCCAGTTAGCATTCACTATTTTGGACAAAATACTCTTTATCTCCCGGTTGGAGACTTCTACTTGACCACTTGCTTGAGGATGATAGGGGGTCATGACATTATGAGTAACACCATACTTGGTGAGTAAGGTATCAAAATCTTTGTTGCAAAAATGCGATTCCCCATCACTTATGATAGCCCTTGGAGTACCAAATCTTGTAAAGATGTTCTTCTTCAAAAACGCCACCACATTTCTCGCTTCATTGTTGGGAAAAGCAACGACCTTAACCCATTTGGATACATAATCAACTGCAACCAAAGTGTAGGTGTTTCCACAAGAACTCACAAAAGGACCTATGAAGTCAATACCACACACATCGAAAATATCAATCTCCAATATGGTGGTGAGGGGAATTTCATTTTTCTTTGAGATTCCACCTGTCCTTTGACATTCATCACAATGCTTGACAAGATAACTTGCATCCTTGTAGAGAGTGGGCCAATATAAACCACAACTTAACACTTTGGCCGCCATTCTTGCTCCACCATGGTGACCACCATACGGCAAAAAATGAGAAGCCCCAAGAATTTCACTTTGTTCCTCCTCCGGTACACATCCTCTAATTACTCCATCCGTACAAATCTAGAAAAGGTACGGTTCATCCTAATAGTAGTCTTGACAATCCCATTTGAGCTTCTTCCTTTGGTTTGAAGAGAACTCAACCAGAATGATACCACTCACAAGATAATTTGCTATATCTGTGAACCATGGCACCTCTTTCATAGAAATAGAAAAGATTTTCTCATCGGGGAAAGATTCATTGATTTCAAGGTTATCACGCAGACTCCCTCCTCCTCCAAACGAGACAAGTGGTCCACCACTTTGTTTTTACTTCCTTTTAGATCTTGGATGTCTATTTCAAACTCTTGCATCAAAAGTACCCATATCATCAAACAGGCTTTGGAATCTTTCTTGCTCATAAGATAGCAAACTGCCGCATGATCCATATGGAGCATTACTTTTGCACCCATCAAGTACACGCGAAACTTCTCAATAGAAAACACAATGGCAAGGAGTTCTTTTTCCGTAAAGGTGTAGTTTACTTGGGTAATATTCATGGTCTTGCTTGCATAATATACCGGATTAAAGATCTTGTTAATGCATTGCTCCAAAATAGCTCCTAACGCTACATCACTTGTATCGCACATGAGTTCAAAAGGAACACTCCAATTTGGAGTGGTGATGATGGGAGTAGTAGTAAACTTGAGCTTTAGCAACTCAAAGGCTCTCATGGAATCATCATTGAAATGAAACTTGGCATCTTTCTCCAAAAGATTGCACAATGGTTTTACCGCTTTAGAGAAATCCTTGACGAAACGCTAGTAAAATCCCGCATGGCCTAAGAAACTCCGCACGCCTTTGACTGAAGTTGGAGGTGGAAGTTTTGAAATCACCTCAATCTTTGCCTTATCGACTTGAATGCCATTCTTTGAGATCTTGTGGCCAAGGACAATGCCTTCCTCAACCATGAAATGACACTTCTCCCAATTGAGCACCAAGTTTGTTTCTTCACATCTTGCCAATACTTTATCTAAGTTTGCTAGAAAATCATCAAAAGAATCCCCGATCACCGAAAAGTCATCCATGAAGACTTCAAGGAAATCTTCCACCATGTCCATGAAGATAGCCATCATGCACCTTTGAAAAGTCGTTGGTTCATTGCACAACCCAAATGGCATCCGCAAGAATGCGAAAGTACCATAAGGACATGTGAAAGTAGTTTTCTCTTGATCTTCCAGAGCGATAAGAATTTGATTGTAGCTGGAATAGCCATCAAGGAAACATTAGAAAGCACGGCCGATCAATCTATCAAGCATTTGATCTAGGAAGGAAAGTGGGAAATGATCCTTCCTTGTGACTTTGTGGAGCTTGCGATAGTCTATACATACTCTCCACCCAATCACCATTCTTGTAGGAATCAACTCATTCTTATCATTGGTGACCACCACCATGCCCCCTTTCTTTGGGACACATTGAACCGGAGAAGTCCACGAACTATCGGAAATAAGGTACACAACCCCGGCATCCAACTACTTGATGACCTCCTATTTGACAACCCCTTGCATGGCTTCATTGAGTCTCCTTTGATGTTCAATATATGGTTTGGCACCTTTCTCAAAGTTGATCTTGTGCATGCAAAATACGAGGCTTATCCCTCGAATATCCACCAATGTCTATCTAAATAGCCTTCTTCATCTTTTGTAGCACCGCCAATGTGGAATCTACCTAAATGTTAGTCAAACAAGAGGAAAGAATAACTGGTAAAGTAGAAGAAGGGTCAATAAATTCATACCGAAGATGTGGAGGTAATGGCTTCAACTCCAATATGGGAGGCTCCTCAATTGAAGGCTTTGTTGGAGGAGTTGTTCTATTCTCAAGATCCAAGGA
This sequence comes from Nicotiana tabacum, assembly GCF_000715075.1. Classification (NCBI taxonomy): domain Eukaryota; kingdom Viridiplantae; phylum Streptophyta; class Magnoliopsida; order Solanales; family Solanaceae; genus Nicotiana; species Nicotiana tabacum. Next base: position 99,314,238 of record NC_134084.1, on the reverse strand, counting down.
CAATTTGCGGGGCTCATATGTGTACGATCCCTTTCCTTGTAAAGCGTTCACCCATTCCACATGACCCTCCATTTCTTAATCATCACAATTGAGCAAGATGGCCTCCAAAGTATCATCAACATTCATCATGGCGCTTGTTTCATCAATAATCACTACGGTCACCAAGTCCACGAAAGAGCACATCTCATTGCTATTGGGTTACCTCATAGACTTACACACATCGAAAACCACTTTCTCATCACCAACCCAGAAAGTAAGTTCTCCGGATTCAACATCAACTAGAGCCTTCCCCGTAGAATGGAAAGGTCCCCAAAGAATAATCGGCACCTCATAATCAATCTCACAATCAAGAATATTAAAATCCACCGGAAAAATGAATTTATCAACATGAACCAACACATTATCAATTATACCCAACGGCCACTTCATGGTACGATCGGCCATTTGTAATCTCATAGATGTGGGTCTTGGTTGCCCAATCCTCAAAGTTTTGAAAACCAAATAGGGCATCAAATTGATACTTTCCCCGAGATCACAAAGAGCTTTAGAAAAGTCAGCACTTCCAATGGTACAAGGGATAGTGAAAGCGCCTGGATCTTTCAATTTAGGAGACATTGAGTGCACAATTGCATTCACTTGATGAGTCATCTTTATAGTTTCACAATTCATCACCGCTTATTTGCCACCAAATCCTTCATTAACTTTGCATAACCGGGCATTTGCTCCAAAGCCTCAACCAATGGCACATTAATAGTTAGACTCTTTATCATGTCAATGAACTTTTTGAATTTGTTTTCGCCATTTTGCTTAGCAAGCCTTTGAGGGTATGGAGGAGGATGCCTAGGCATTGGTGCCTTAGCCTTTTGCACTACCGGTTACGATATGTCAACAATGTTCTCCCTAGACGGGTTCACTTCCTCATGAATCTCCTCCACATTGTCATTAATATCAATCCTCACTTCATCATTTTCTTGCACCTCATTTTTTGTTATCTCATCTTCTTGTATCACTTGCTCATCATCCACAAGTTTCTTTTGACTTGTGGTTGTTGCATCCCCACCTTTTTCACTCCTTGTAGTAACGGACATGGCATGTCCCATGTTGTTCCCACCCTTTGGGTTCACCACTGTATCACTTGGTTGTGCCCCCTTAGGACGAGTGTTGAAGGCTTGCAAGATTTGTCCCAATGAACTTCCAAATTGCGAATTGAAATGTTATGAGAGGCTAGTTGAGCATCAGAGTCGACATTCTTCTCCATCATTTGTTTGAACATGTTCTCAATCCATCCCATCTCATTATTGGAAGAGCACGGACCATGGTAAAGATAAGGAGGCGGGTTGCTCAATTTTTAATACATCAGGCCTTTGAAAAACCGACCCCTGATTCCCTTGGTTATTATTCCACCCTTATTGGTTGTTGCGTCCCCAATATCATTGAATATTTCCACTCGAATTGCCTTGGTTATTTTGACCATTCTCATTTCCTTGATTGTTTTGATTATTCTAATTCCCTTGGTTGTTACCACTATTCCAATTACTTTGGTTGCTAGAAGTCCAATTCTCTAGATTTCCTTGTGATCGCCATTGTTGTTGATTCGGCCCTTGAGAGTTGTTTCTTTGCCCTTAGAAGTTGTTCACATATTTTACTTCCTTCTCTTGTTCTTTGTAAGATTCTTCTTGATCAAACCCATTATCTTCTTTCACATAATTGTCCACACGGTTTTGGACTTGTGGACCTTTTTGCCTTCTCTTATTTACCATCGTACTAACTCCCTCCATTGCATTTACTTTCTTAGGACCTTGCACTTGTTGAAGTTTAGATTTGGCTAATTGATTCATTGTGATGGTCAACTCTACAATTGCTTGCCTATGATCATGCAATTATTTATGGTGGTGAATTACATTTGGATCACCTTGAGGAACATTTGCTCTACTTTGCCATGCCGATGAAGTATCTGCCATTTCATCTAAGATCTCACAAGCTTCAGTATATGGTGTTGTCATGAAACTTCTACCAACAAGTTGGTTGACCACGCATTGATCGATAGTATTGATCCCCTTATAGAAAATTTGTTGAATCATAGCCTCCATCATGTCATTGTTTGGGAACTCTTTCACCATAGTTTTGTACCTCTCCCATACCTCATGCAAAGGCTCATTGGGTTCTTATTTGAATGCTAGAATCTCGTCTCTAGGAGTAGTCACATGCTTGGGAGAAAAGAACCTGGAAATAAATTTCTCCGCCAATTCATCTCATGTATAGATAGAATGGTTTGGAAATATTTCTAACCAATCCAAGGCTTTCCCCTGTATAGAGAAAGGAAATAGCCTCAACCTTAAAGCATCCTCGTAGACATTTGTCTGTTTACTCCCCCAACAAGTGTCCACAAACCCCTTCAAGTGTTTGTATGCATTTTTATTTGGAGCCCCGATGAAGAATCCTCATTGCTCTAGCAATGTGAGCATAACATTTGTGATTTGAAAGTTGCTTGCGCTATTGCGGGGCAGGACTATGGTACTTCATACCTTTCATTCGGCAACACCTGGTGTGGAGCCGCTCTTGGTGTAGGTGGTGGTGGAACGGGAACGTTGTCTTGAGGCGGTTGACCTTGTCTATTTGCTTGATGTGCAAGAGGAACCTCTTTAACTTGGTCATTTTCCACGTCCACATCACCCATAGGCATTTTCCAAGAGGATCATTGTTGTTGAGAGCCATTGTTTCACCTACAATTGTTTAACAAAAAAGATTAGTAACACAAAAGAAAAAGAAGACAATTCACACACAAAACCAAATATATAGCTAAATCCATTTTTCGATACCCGGCAACAGCGCAAAAAAATGATCTCGTCCAAGTCACATCTTTATTCATGGTTATGAAATGGTCAATTGCAATAATAATACCCAACAAGGAGCCGAGATCGAATCCACAAGGAGCTGAGATGGAATTAGTAGTATATATTTTGACAGAGCACGTGAAGTATCTAGATTGCACTTCCACAAATATGGTTTTGTTTTTACTTCTAAAATTACGCTAAGGATTACAATTCTAAAGATATCAAACTAGAGAATATTATTTTTGGATGTTTTTCAAATAATGTAAAAGGCCTAGGGCTATGACCTTCACCTAGGTATTTGCCTAACAGGTTGTAAACTTTAATGCTTGTTTTGCTGGTCAGGGTGTATTATAGCTATCAACACTCAAGTACCCACACAATACCTCTCGGTAAGAGAGTGATTTTGCCCAATTTGGATTTCTCAAGTCCAAATAGGTATGGAATCAAACAGTTGATAAAATGCTCAAGTCGGGTTTTACTATCTCTAGGTTCAAGCCTTTAATTAGGACTATCAATCTCCTGATTTTATCCCAAATTCTTGTTAGCCAAGTTTTCCTAGACTTAGTCTGTCTTTCTCAAGTAGAGACCAGGTCAAATAGGCATGAACTAATTTTTGTAACCATTAATTCTACAATTAAAAGCAAGAACAATGCTAAATAATACACACCCAACCATAAACTAACCATAAATTAAACACCCACTAGGTTTACACACTAGAGTTGGGTCACAACCCTAGTTATAAATTTAGCTACTCATAATGGGAATAGAAGAAAATAAAGGCGAAAAGATGATAAAACTCATATTGAAAGATTAAAAGATAAAAATCCAATGTTAAATCACCAAAGTAAGCTAAAGATACCTAAAGAGCAAGGAAAAATGGCTACAGAACTTTCAATATCCTAAACTTCACCTAATTTCATGAAACTAGTCTATTTATACAAAGCTGGAATTTTTCGACAAAAATGCCCTTTCGGAGGTTCTGCGACCACACAATTCCATGTGCGGTCCTCACTTTTCTTCAATCTTGACAGGAGTTGGATCTACGGATGCACGATTCTGAAATGCGGTCGCAACTCTCACATTCTGCGATCCACACAATTCTTGGTGCGGCCGCGTAGGGCCCTTCTACGGACCGCACAATTCTGAGTGCGGCCACATGGCTAACTTTTGTGGCCCCATAATAATTGTGCGGTCCGCATCTTCTTTAAGCCTAAAATGATGACTCTCTGAACTTCTATTGTTGGTTAGCTTATGCGGCCGCGCATTTCATGTGCGGTCCGCACTTTACACTAAGACTCTGATAAATATTCCTTTAAATTATTCGACCGCAGATGGAAATTTGCGGTTCACACTTGAGCTTTTATGCTTGATTTTGGTCCTTGAGCCAGATCACTCCTTTTCGAGTTGGATTTCATCTTTGTGGCTCATTTTTCAATACTCCTATAATTAAACATATTTCATCAGCTTTTGGGAATATAAATAAACACTTTTAGACTAAAACGAAAGCAAAAAAAAGGGCTAATAAGTAATCAAAATCCTCACTTATCACTGTGGTAGGATGAGGCCAACTCTGATATACCTCGATCTTCTTAAGATCTACCTTAATACCATCGCCTGATAAAATATGTCGCAAGAATGCCACAGAATCTAACTAGAACTCACACTTGGAGAACTTAGCATATAGTTTCTGTTCCCGCAAATTCTGAAGCACCACTCTCAAATATTGCTCATGCTCCTCCATGTTATGCGAGTAGATCAATATGTCATCAATGAAGACAATGAAAAATGAGTCAATATAGGGCCTGAACACCCGGTTCATAAACTTCATAAACGTCGTTGGGGCGTTGGTCAAGTCGAAGGACATCACTAGAAACTCATAGTGGCCATATCTAGTCCGAAAAGACGTCTTCGGAACATACGAATCATGAATCTTCAATTGATGATACCTCGATCTTAAATCAATCTTAGAGAACACCCTGGCACCCTACAACTAGTCAACAAATCATCAATACGCGGCAACAGGTACGTGTTCTTAATGTTAACTTTGTTCAACTGGTGGTAATCAATTCACATCCGCATAGTCCCATCTTTCTTCTTCACAAACAACATCCGTGCACCTCAAGGCGACACACTCGGTCTGACGAACTAATTTTCTAGTCACTCCTCAAGCGGTTCTTTTAACTCCTTCAACTCTTTCGGACCCATGAGATATGGTGGAATGGAGATAGGCTGGGCACTTGGAGCCAAATCAATACAAAAATCGATATTTTAATCTAGTGGCATGCCAGGAATATCAGAAGGAAACACATCAGAGAACTCCCTGACCACGGGCACTGAATCAATCACCGGAGTCCTACAACTGTATCCCGAACATAAGCAAGATAAGCCAAATAACCCTTCTCGACCATGTGTTGAGCCTTCAAGAAAGAGATAACCCGACTAGATGCACTGACAAATGAACCCTTCCTCTCCAATATAGGCAGCTCTAGCATCTCCAAGGTAACAGTCCTGGCATGGCAATCAAGGTGGCATGATATGGAGACAACCAGTCCATGCCTAGGATGATCTCAAAGTCGGTCATATCGAGCAACAGATGATCAACTCTAGTCTTAAAACCATAGAAAGTCATGATATAGGACTGGTAGATCCAATCCACAATAACAGAATTGCCCATTGGTGTGGACACATATACAGGAGTACCTAAGGACTCACGAGGAATACCCAGAAAATGTGCAAACAGAGATGAAAAATATGAATATGTAGACCTTTGACCAAATAGTACCAAAGTATCCCTACCGCATATAGAAATAATACATGTGATAACGGCATTTGAGGCTACTGCATATGGTCTGGCTGGAAAAGCATAGAACTTAGATGGAGCGCCAACTGACTGGCCTCTACTAGACTAGCATCTACCTCTAGGACGGCCCCTACCTACCTGCCCTCCAACTCTAGGTAGCCGGAAGGCTGGTGGGGCAGCTGGTACTAAAATCATAGGCTTATGAACTTGCTGCACTACCTTGACCCGAAGCCTAGGTCAAAACCTCTTTATGTGGCCAAGATCCCCACACTCATACCAACCCCTCGGAGCAGTGGGCTGCTGGCCTAACTTCTAACCCTGATAGACTGAATACCCACTGGAGGAACCCTGAATAGCTGGTGGATGGTAGGAACTCTCCGGAATGGCGCTGAAATAGGGCCGTACTGGAGCACCCCGAGGAGGCGGTAGTGCTGGATATATGGGCCTGCTAGATTGGCCCCTTACAAATTGACCTCTTCCTCCAGACGGAGCACCACTGAACCCTCTAGAATATCAAAACCGCTTGTCCCGCGGCATCTGCTCTCGGTTCCACTGACGAACACCATTGATCCTCCGAGCTATCTCCACAACCAGCTCGTAAAGAGGTCCTCATATCAACCTTTCGAGCAATAGTGGCATGGATACCAGAGCGCAAACCTACCACAAACCTCTGCACTCTGTCTATATCGGTGGGGAGTATCATAAGTACATGGCGAGACAACTCAGAGAATCTCGCCTCATAGCCTGTCACCGACATCTGACCCTGCTGGAGCTGCTCGAACTGAAACCGCAACTCTTCCCTCTAAAAGGGTGGAATATATCTATCCAGAATGAGACGTATAAACTAGTCCCAAGTAAAGGGAGGAGAATCTGATGGCTTGCCGAGAAGATAGGACTACCACCATCTACGAGCCCTTCCCTCCAGCTAAAAGGTGATAAAGTCCACCCCGTGGGACTCCAACATCCTTATGTTGTGTAGTCTATCCCTGCAATGATCAATAAAGTCCTGGGGGTCCTTATGTCGCTCACCTCCAAAAGCTCGGCGGCCTGGTCTGGGCTCAGGTATAGTTGCTGCAACTGGCTAAACTCTGACCATGGGTAGTGCATCCGGGGTCTGATATATGGTAGTTTCATGCCCTGTATCCTAAGCGGTAGGGGGTTGTGCTCCCCCTCCCGCCTGAGATATGGCTGGGTCTACTGGAAATAAACCAGTATATATTATAGAATCGATGAACTGTAGCATATGGCCCATGACCTCCTGGAATCCCGGTGCGGACATGAAATCCACTGGGGCTGGCTCTGCTGCAGGAACCTCGCCCTGCTCCTCAATAATAGGATCCTCCATTGGATCCACTGGTGGCATAGTTGGAGCAACTCTAGGACGTCCTCGTCCTTTACCACAAGCTGGAGCCCTCCCTCAGCCTCTGCATCGGCCTTTAGTAACAGGGGAGCAGCTCCTCCACGGTCAGGTACATATGTCGCGCTCGTTTCACCATCTGTGAGAGAATAAGAGAATGATACTTAGAACAACATCAACTTCACGATAGGAGATGAAGAAAGAGAAGTTTCCTAACACCTTATAGCCTCTCAAATATAAGTACGGACGCCTCTGCACCGATCAGCAAAACTCTATTAGGCCTGTTCGTAACTTGTGAGAACTACGTGAACCTAGTGCTCTAATACCATATTGTCACGATCCAATTTCTCTTATAGGCCAATATAGCACCTAACGTTGCCACTGGGGAAGCCAATGGAGAACTAGCCATGTATTTATTCCTTTTATTAATTTCAAAGTAGTTGATTTTTAGTTATTATGTGAATCAGCAGTGGAAATATTTAATAGGGTAAAGCGTAAACTAATGAAAGTGCAAATGCAGTGAAATAAATATCCAAAATCCATAGAGTGTCTACTATCTTTCTTTCAAGACCTGGTGTCACAATTCTATGAGCAACTAGTAAAATATACAATACACTATGATACTGTCTGAAATAGGGTAGACAAAAAATAAATACAAAAGAGAACTGCGGGTGCAGCAGAACAGCCTCAAAGAGCAGCTCACCATTATGCCTCAGGGTATCGGGGGCGCGCGCCTTACTGACTGCTAGATACCCCTGCCTCATATCCTACACGTTTAGTGCAGAAGTGTAGTATGAGTACATAAACAACATGCACCCAGTAAGTATCCAGTCTAACCTTGAAGAAGTAGTGAAGAGGGGTCGACATCGACACTTACTATGGGCCAATAATAAAAATACAGGAATTCTAGATAAGCATGGAATACATGAACAATAATAATAACACAATAACCAGGAATAATTAAATGGTTATTTAACAGATGATCAATTTAAAAGTCTCCAATTGACACATGCTAACTTCAAAAAATTTCAGGCCATTAAATAAATTATAACCTGTCAAGTCATAAAAATAATTTCAAGTATAGTCGGGCTCCGAGTATCATCACGCACGATATATGTCGAGGTTGTACAAACCAATCCAAATACCATGTGCACTGCCGAGGGTCGAACGACACGAACCATAGATGTATCTATTGCACTACTGAGGTGGACGGCCCACTCCCATTAGAGTAAAGATGTTTACCTCGCTCGCGGAAGTACTTGCGACGTGAGATGACATGGATTTCTAAAAGTTATTACGTATTCCTCAATTCTTCCCAAAAATAAAAAATCTAAATTGAAAATTTGCAACATTAAAATCCCTAATCTCAGCCCTATTCAAGACAATTAATATGCATAATAAACACAACAGTGCAATTTAAAGCATGATGTAGATCTAAGACTACCCGGACATCTCATGAAATATAGCTACGCACGGACTCTCATCACCTAGAACGTACGTAGCTCCCCACACAAGTAATACACAACAAGATACACCTAAGAGGATGAGTTCCCTCTTACAAGGTCTAGCAAGAGACTTGACTCATTCTCAAGCTCACTTCCGGTCCACAATTCCGCTCTAAATCCTCAACTTGGTGTCAAACAACCCGAAACTAGCCAAATATTATATAAATTAATCAATATACACTCACAAGTTCATAATTTAACTATTAGAGTAATTACCCAACCCAAATTGGAAGATTCCTAAAATTCTCCCCCGGGACCACGTGCCCGAATTCCGGAAATTTTCGAAGACTACCCATAACCTCACGAACTCAAATATATAATTTTCATGCAATTCCATAATCATTTTCGTAGTTAAATCCCATTTTCATCAAAACCTAGGTTTTACATCTAACCCCACAATTTTACATGGTAAAATCTACCCATAATCAATGTATTAAACTCACATTGGGTAGGAATTACTTACCTTCAATAACTAAGTGAAAACCCTTCTCCAAGAAGCTTCAAAATTGTCCAATGAAATGAAAAATGAGAGAAAATAGCCTAAGACCCATTTTTAAAACAAGACACTGCCAAGGAATCCCTTCTTCACGATCGCGGAAGAGGCCTCGCGATCGCGAAGGCAAATAGCCCAGACCCCAGAAAATTACCCATCGCGAACGACAGGAGCCTCACAAACGCAGAGGCTTGCATGGCCTACCTTACGCGAACATGTGGGCTTCTACGTGAACGCGAAGAATAACAGTGGACACCCAGCTTCAGCCTCCTCCTATACGCTAACGCGGCCCACTTCACGCGAACACGAAGGCCACAAGACCTAAAACTTCGCGAACACGGGTTGGCTATCGCAAACGCATAGCACATTTTCAAGTCCCCCCATTTTACCTTCTTCGCGAATGTAGCCCCTTCCTCACGGATGCGAAGAAGGAAACCAGAACCAGCAGTGACATCATTTTGGACTTAGCTCCGGGCAGTCTGAAACTCACCTGAGCTACCCGGGACCCCATCCAAATGCACCAACGGGTACATAAATATGATACAGACCTACCCAAACTATAGAAATTCATAAAACAACATCAAAACTAAGAATCACACCCCAAAACCAAATCGAATAAAATTATGAACTTCAAGTTTGTAACTTGCTCTGAAAGCATCGAATCATACTTCGACTACTCGGAATGATACCAAATTTTGCGTGCAAGTCAAAAATTACCATACAAAACTATTTTCAAGCTAGGAATCCCAAACGGACCTCGATAACACCAAATCCTACTTCAAACCAAATTTAAAGAACGTGAAAACCTTCATTGCGCCAACTATCAATATTAAGCGCCGAAATGCTTCTGGGTCATCCGATGCTCTGAACATACACCCAAGTCCATAATCATCATACGAACCTATTGGGACCATCAAATCACAGTTCCGAGGTTATTTACTCAAAATGTTGACTCAAGTCAAACATAACCATTTTAAACCAATATTAAGGAACTAAGTGTTCTGATTTCAACCCAAATCCTTCCAAATCCGAACTAACCATCCCCGCAAGTCATAAAACAATAAAAGTACATGAGTCTTAATTAGGGGAAAGGAAATCTTGAAAGCAAAACAACTGGTCGGGTCATTACAGTTAGTGTTTAGTCAGCTTTTTGAATGTATTAGTAAAGTAGCCATTGGTTCGAATATATTGACGTTTTTACCCTCAACTAAAATACAGGACACAACTCTAGCAATGGGCGCTGGAGTTTGAAGTCTGAAGAACAATTCCTGATTTTTAAGCATTTACTAGTGTAAAATCCAGGAATGATGCTTAGTTTCAAATAAAATGATTCTTTCACCCATGTTACCTCTTTTGAACTCAAGGATAATATCATGGAGTTCAACTTGTAGACGTTCTAACTCCATGATTATATGATGGAGTTTAAAACAAGGTATCATGGGTGAAACAATATGAAAATGATTCAAGTTCCAATAATTGTTGCTAGGGTTTGAACCTCAATAATTGTTGCTAGGGTTTGAACCTATCGAGTTGGAAATAAGGTACCATTGCTGGATTTTGAGCCTATAAATATTTAAATTCCAGTACAGTGTGCTGGAACTTCACTTTTAAAAACTATAAAGTCCAGTATCATGTATTGGAATTTTACCTATAGAGAATCTTTTCAACTCAAGTGTCACGACCCTAATTTTCCTTCGTAGGATGTCGTGACGGCACCTAGTCTCTAACACTAGATAAGCCAAACACTTAATTAATAGAAGAATTCAACCATCAAATGATAAATATGAAATAGAAATCTCTATACACAATTTATAATTCCCAAAACTGGTAGTACAAGTCAAAAACTCCACTGAGTTTGCTAGAAAATACCTAAATGCAACTGTTCATAATGGAATAAAAAGTACAATGAAAATATCAGAAGGTGACTTCGAGGCCTGCGAACGTGACGACAGGTTTACCTTGAGTCTCCACAGCTCGACCATCCAGCTAAAAGTCAACAACAATCGTGGCACCTAGATCTGCAAAAAAATATGCAGAAGCGTAGTATACGTACACCACAGCGGTGCCCAATAAGTATCAAGACTAACCTTTCTGGAGTAGTAGTATGAGTATACCACAGCGGTACCCAGTAAGTATCAAGACTAACCTCGGTGGAGTAGTGTCACAACCCAACCCCGGTCATGATGGCGCCAACACACTGCTAGGCAAGCCCGACCATTCAACAACATTATCCCAAATTCTTATTCAGATTTTAGATAAATATCACAGAGAATTTACTAAGTCATTTCTTTCAAGTTTATAAATAATAATAAAATCTGTGGAAGTTCAATTAGAATACCACAACATAGCCCAATAGAATCCGGTGTCACGAATATGAGCCTCTAATACGGAATATCCACCTATTACAAGTCTGTCTAGGAAAAATACGGAATAAAAGATAGAGATAGAGGGGAGAGATCAAGGCTGCGAATGCCATGCAGCTACCTCAATATTCCCGGATACTACTGTTCAGCTAAACAAATCCTCACTCAGCCTGTGGTGTACCTGGATCTGCACGCAAGGTGCAGGGAGTAATGTGAGTACTCCGACCCAGTGAGTAATAAACATAAATAAAGGCTGAGAATAAGAAATCATGGAAAAATACAAAGTAAACTATAACTGGCAGTTTAGAACAACAAATAGTGAAGCAACAAGTCAATAAGTCAGAGTACCAAATACTGAGACAGGTATAACAGATAAAAACAAATGCATGAGTGCAATGCAATTCATATGATGGTACACTCTAGTACCACTACGGCGTGCAGCCCGAGCCATCCATTTATTTATCGTCGACGGTGCTCACTGAGGGTGTGTACAGACTCCGGAGGGGCTCCTACAGCCCAAGCGCAATATCAAGTCATCTCGTGGCATCAAATCTAGGCCCTCGGCATCATATCAATCTCAGTATAATCAACCAGGCTCTCGGCCTCAATATAAATGTACTCAACCAGGCCCTCGGCCTCAATATCAATGTAATCAACCAGGCTCTCGGCCTCAATATCAATATAACACTACTGCGGCGCGCAGTCCGATCCATGCTCAGTCCACAAATCATCATAAGCCCCTTGGGCATTTGTAAAACAGTAGTTCTCAGCCCGAAATATCATTTAGAAGTATCATTTTAGTTTCAAAACTGAGTAAAAGTGGCTGAGTTGTAAAATAGTGAAAAACGATACAACTGAGTTCAAGTAATAATTCAAAACAGTGAGAAAATAGTGATAAAAACTCCCCGAAGGGTTCAAATAGTTGGCACAAAGCCCAAATATGACAATCAGTCCAAACCATGATGATAACAAATAAGCTTCGGTCAATTACGTGGTAAAACATCACTCGGGATGGACCAAGTCACATTCCCCAATAGTAAACGACCCCGCGCTCATCATCAAGCGCGTGTCTCACCTCGATATAGCACTACGATGTGCAAATCCAGGGTTTCAAACCCCCAGGACATCATTTACATTCATTACTCACCTCGAACTAGCTAAGACTCTAGTCCGCGATGCCTTTTCCCCTCAAATTGGCCTCCACGCGCGTCGAATCTATTTAAAATCAGAACGAATACGTTACAATATGCTAAGGGAACAAGGCCCAAGCAAAAACAATCGAAAAGCACAAAAAATCTCAAAATTAGCAAAACCCGAGCCCCGGGCCCGCTCCTCGAAACTCAAATTTTTTTACATCAACTGGTTCCTTATTTCCCAACAAGTTCAACCATACCAATTTTACCAAAATCCGATATCAACTCGACCCTCAAATCTTCAAATTAAACCAAGAGGATTTTCAAGATTTTACCAACTAAAATCACAAATTAAATGTTAAAACCAATGATGGATTCGAGTAATCTAACCAAAAATTGAGTTAAGAACACTTACCCTGATGTGTTTCTTGAAAATCTCTAGAAAAATCACCTCACCCGAGCTCCCCCAACTCTATTTTTGTCAAAAATGGCCAAAAATCCCATTTTATAACATTTTCCAGGTTCGGGCGCCACAGGTGGCGCCGGGCGCTGCCTGTGGCGCTGGTTCCAGTAGCCAAAATAAATCCCGGCGCCATGGATGGCGCCCCGCGCTACCCTGGGCGCTGGCGATGGGAAATTATTTTTCCCCGACACAAAAATGGGCATAACTCTCTCATGCGATGTCCGAATTGGATGATTCTTTTTGCTATGGCTCCGAAATTTCGATACGGATCTAATGCTTCAATAAAAACTGAATTTGGAGCTCATTTGCATAATGAGATACCACTTACTCTTGAAGAACGACATCAAAACATTCTTGAAATGCCCAAGTTAAACTCCAATAACCATCCAAACTCCACCCGAGGCCCTCGGGACCTCAGTCAAATATATCAACAAGTCCTAAAATACCATGTGGACTTACTCAAAGTTTCAAATCATGCCAAGCAACGTCAAAACTACAATTCACACCTCAATTCGGACTTATGAGTTTTAAACTTTTTCTTTTACAAAGCGCATGTCGAAACGTATAAAATGAATCCGGAATGACTTAAAATTTTGCACACAAATACCAAATAACATAACGAAGCTACAACAACTCTCGGAATTCCATTCCGACCCCCGGATCAAAATCAAACCTATCAACCGGAAATCGCCAAAATACTAACTTCGCCAATTCAAGCCTAATTCTACACCGGACCTCCAAAACCACTTCTGATCGCACTCCTAAGTCACAAATCACCTCCCGAAGCTAACTGAACCATCGGAACTCACATCCGAGCCCTCTAACTCATAAGTCAACGTACGGTTGACTTTTTCAACTTAAGCCTTCTTAAAAGAGACTAAGTGTCTCAATTCCTTTCAAAACCTTTCCGAATCAACTCGTTCACACCCAACACTGATAATTAAGCATAAAGAAATAGGAAATGGGGAAAACGGGGTGGTAAATCACGAGACGACGGGTCGGGTCGTCACATCCTCCCCCACTTAAACAAACGCTCGTCCTCGAGCGGGTCAAGAAACATACCTAGAGCCTCAAACAGGTGAGGATATCTGCTCTGCATCTCCTGCTCGGTCTCCTAGGTAGCTTCCTCCACGGGATGACCTCTCCATTTCACTTTTACATAAGATATATCCTTTGACCTCAATTTTCGAACTTGATGACCCAAAATAGCCACTGGCTCCACATCAAAGGTCAAATCACCATCCAACTGAACCGTGCTGAAATCCAAAACATGGTACGGGTCCCCAACATACTTCCGGAGCATAGAAACATGAAATACCGGATGCACACTCGACAAGCTGGGTGGCAAAGCAAGCATGTAGGCTACCTCCCCAATCCTCCTAAGTACCTCAAAAGGTCCAATGAATCATGGACTCAACTTTCCTTTCTTTCCAAATCTCATAACACCCTTCATGGGCGAAACCTTCAGCAAGACCTTCTCACCAACCATGTAGGACACATCTCAAACTTTCCGGTCCGCATAACTCTTCTGACGCGACTGCGCTGTACGAAGCCTTTCCTGAATCACCTTCACCTTCTCTAAGTCATCATGAACCAAATCTGTCCCCAATAGCCTAGCCTCGCCGGGCTCGAACCAACCAACTGGAGATCTACACCGCCTCCCATAAAAAGCCTCATACGGTGCCATCTGAATGCTGGACTGATAGCTGTTTTTGTAGGCAAACTCTACAAGCGGCAGAAACTCATCCCAAGAACCTCCGAAATCAATCACACAGGCACGCAACATATCCTCCAATATCTGAATAGTACGCTCAGACTGTTCGTCCGTCTGAGGATGAAATGCTGTGCTCAACTCCACCTGGGTACCCAACTCTCGCTAAAAAGTCCCCCAAAACTGAGAAGTAAACTGAGTACCTCTATCTGAGATAATGGAAACTGGAACACCGTGCAATCGCACAGTCTCTCGGATAAATATCCCTGCCAACCGCTCCGAAGAATAAGTAGTACACACCGGAATGAAGTGCGCGGACTTGGTCAGCCGATCCACAATCACCCAAATAGAATCAAATTTCTTCAAAGTCCGAGGAAGACCACTCACAAAATCCATGGTAACTCTCTCCCACTTCCATTCTGGGATAATCATCCGCTGAAGCAAACCACCCGGTTTCTGATGCTCATATATCACCTACTGACAGTTGAGACACTGAGCTAATAACCTACAATATCTTTCTTCATTCTTCTCCACCAATAGTACTGTCTCAAGTCCTGATACATCTTTGCGTCACCTGGATGAATAGAATACCGCGAGTTGTGGGCCTCCTCCAGAATTAACTCTCTAAGCCCATCTACATTGGGTACACAGATACGGCCCTACATCCTCAATATGCCATCATCATCTATAGTCACATTCCTGGCATCATCATGCTGAACTCTGTCCTTAAGGACAAGCAAATGCGGATCATCATATTGGCATTCTCTAATGCGATCATATAAGGAAGACCGAGAAACCACATAGGCCAACACCCGACTGGGCTCAAAAATGTCCAGTCTCACAAACCGATTAGCCAAGGTTTGAATATCAACTGCAAAGGGCCTCTCCCCAACTAGAATGTACGCCAAACTCCCCATACTAACTGCCTTTCGGCTCAAGGCATCTGCTACTACATTGGCCTTTCCCGCATGATACAAAATAGTGATGTCATAATCTTTTAGCAACTCAAGCCACCTCCGCTGCATCAAATTAAGGTCTTTCTGCTTAAACAAATGCTGAAGACTGCGATGATTAGTGAATACCTCGCAAGATACGCCATATAAATAGTGCCTCCAAATCTTCAAGGCATGAACTATAGCAGCCAACTCTAAGTCATGAACAGGGTAGTTCTTCTCATGGGGATTTAACTGATGAGAAGCATAAGCAATAACTCTACCCTCCTGCATCAACACACAACCAATCTCAACTCTCGAAGCATCACAATATACAGTATATGAACCTGTAGCTGATGGTAAAACCAATACTGGAGCTGTGGTCAAAACTGTCTTGAGATTCTGAAAGCTCTCCTCACACTTGTCTGACCATACAAATGGAGCACCTTTCTAAGTCAACTTGGTCAAGGGCGACGCAATGGATGAAAACCCCTGAACAAACCGGCGATAATAGCCTTCTAATCCGAGAAAACTACGGATCTCTACGGCTGAGGACGGTCTAGACCAACTTTGCACTGCTGCTATCTTCTTTGGATCAACCTGAATACCCTCGTTGGACACTATGTGTCCCAAGAATGCAACAGAACTTAGCCAAAATTCACACTTGGAGAATTTTGCATAAAGCTTCTCCTCCCTCAATCTCTGCAACACCACACGCAAATGCTTGGCGTGCTCCTCCTGGATATGCGAGTACACCAGAATGTCATCAATAAATACAATAACAAAAGAATCCAGATAAGGCCGAAATACACTGTTCATCAAATGCATGAACATTGCTGGGGCATTGGTCAGCCCGAAAGACATGACTAGAAACTCATAGTGACCATATCTAGTCCTGAAAGCTGTCTTAAGAATATCCGAGTCCCTAATTTTTAATTGGTGATAGCCCGAACGGAGATCAATTTTCGAAAACACCCTCGCTCCTGAAGCTGATCAAATAAGTCAACAATGCGAGGTAAAGGATACTTGTTCTTCATTGTTACCTTATTTAATTGCCTGTAGTCAATGCACATTCTCATTGTGCCATCTTTCTTCTTCACAAACAGAACTGGCGCACGCCACGGTGACACACTAGGCCGAATGAACCTCTTGTCTAGGAGCTCCTGATGCTGCTCCTTCAATTCTTTCAACTCTGCTGGTGCCATACGATATGGCGGAATAGAAATGGGCTGGGTGCCCGGCACCAAGTCAATGCCAAAATCGATATCCCTATCCGGCGGAATGCCCGGCAGGTCTCCAGGAAATACATCAGGAAAATCCCTCACAACTGGGACATAATCAATACTAGGAGTCTCAGCTCCAACATCTCGCACAAAGCTAGATACGATAGACAACCCTTCTCAACCATACACTGGGCTTTCAAGAGGGAAATTACTCTGCTAGGAACATAATCAGTCATACCATGCCACTCGATCCTCGGAACACCTGGAATAGCCAAAGTAACTGTCTTAGCATGACAACTTAAAATAGCATGACACGAAGATAGCCAATCCATGCCCAAAATAACATCAAAATCTACCATGCTCAACAACAATAAATCAAATCGGGTCTCCAGGCCCCCAATAGTCACAATACAAGACCGATACACATGGTCTACAATAATGGTATTGCCCACCGGGGTAGATACGTGCAGGGGTAAAGCAAGACACCCTCGGGTCGTACCCAAATGATGAGCAAAATATGAGGACACATAAGAATAGGTGGATCAGGGATCAAATAAGACAGAGGAATCTATGTGGCAGATTGAAATAATACATATGATAACAACATCTCATGCAATGGCATCTGTCCTGCCTGGAATAGCATAGAAATGAGCCTGGCCACCGCCTAATCGTCCTCCCCCTCTGGGGCGACCTCTGGCTTCCTGGCCTCCACCCCTAGCTGGCTGGGCAGGTGCTGAAGAAACTGGAGCAGAAGACGAAGGTTGGCCCCTCTGTTGAAACTGACCACCACGAAGTCGAGGACACTGCCTCTTTATATGACCAAACTCTCTGCACTCGTAGCAACTACCAGGTACTGGAGAAGGGAACTGGAGGGAACCCCTCGCACCTGAATGACCAGCCGATGCACTCGGCGCAGATGAACCCTGAACTGAAGGGGCATAGGATGAGCTCTGAGCTGGGAGAGCGTTAAGTGAAGACTGGCCCTGCTGAAATCCCTGATGACCACGGTCTGAAGATGTCCTACTATACTCTGGACGGGCCGGCTGAGGAGGTCTGAAGGAACGACCTCTACCACACTGGAACTGGCCCCTAGACGGAGCACCACCAAAACTGCCTGAACCTCTGGGCCTCTTGGCCTCCCTCTCCTCTCTCTCTCTGCAGCGAACTATCTCAATATCACGAGCGATGTCAACTACCTCCTCGAACGAAGCACCCAATACTCTCTCTCTAGTCATCAAAATGCGGAGAGAGTAGTTAAGACCATCCACGAATCTCCGGATCCTCTCACGATCTGTCGGAATCATCCAAGTAGCATGACGAGCCAACTGTGAAAATCTCATCTCGTACCGAGTCACGGACATATCTCCTTGAGTCAACCACTCAAACTGCCTACGCAGCTCCTCTCTGCGGGACTGAGGTACATACTTCTCCAGAAATAGAGTGGAGAACTGCTGCCAAGTAAGGGGCGCTGCACCAACAGGTCTACGCCTCGCAAAATCTTCCCACCAGGTAAATGCAGCTCCCTGGAACTGAAATGTAGTAAAAGATACACCACTCGACTCCAAAATCCCTGCGGTGCGAAGCATACGCTGACACTTGTCAAGAAACCCTGGGCATCCTCACCCTCTGCACCGCTGAATGTCGGAGGCTGGAGCCTACCAAATCTCTCGAGACAACGCTGCTCATCGTCTGGCATAGCTGGGACCACAAAGTTCTGAACTGGTGCAACCGGCTGAGCTGGAATAGCTTTCGGTGTCTGCAATCCATGTACAACCTGCTTAACTGTGCGATTAACAGGAGTCTGTGTGCCTTCCCTGGCCTGTGAAGTAGCTGCGGCTGTAGTGGCTAAGACCGCCTGAGCTAGGCCAGTGCAAACTGTCAAAATCTAAGCCAAGGTCTCCTAAAGACCCAGAATCACGATAGGCATAGCTGGTGCTCGAACTGGTACAGCTGCTGGAGCCTGATCTGGAACTGGGGCAGCTGGTGGATTAACAGGTGCTGCCCGTGCTACTCTACCTCTGCCACACCCACGACCGTGTCCACGGCCTCTGGTGGCATCAGTAGATTGCACTGGTGGTCGTCCACCTCGTCCAGTAGCACGAGTCCTCGCCATCTGCGAGAGAATAGAATGATAGAATTTTTTTTTTGTGTTCGGATCAACAAAGTCGCATGACAAGAATTTCAAGAATATGAAGTTTTCCTAAAGGTTCTGCAACCTCTCGATCTCTGTACCGATCCACGAGACCAATTAACTTAGGCTCTGATAACAACTTGTCACGACCCCAACCCCAGTCATGATGGCGCCCAACACACTGCTAGGCAAGCCCGACCATTCAACAACATTATCCCAAATTCTTATTCATATTATAGATAAATATCACAGAGAATTTACTAAGTCATTTCTTTCAAGTTTATAAATAATAATAAAATCTGCGGAAGTTCAATTAGAATACCACAACATAGCCCAATAGAATCCGGTGTCACAAATATGAGCCTCTAATACGGAATATCCACCTATTACAAGTCTGTCTAGGAAAAATACGGAATAAAAGATATAGATAGAGGGGAGAGATCAAGGCTGTGAATGCCATGCAGCTACCTCAATACTCTCGGATACTACTGTTCAGCTAAAGAAATCCTCACTCAGCCTGTGGTGTACCTGGATCTGCACGCAAGGTGCAGGGAGTAATGTGAGTACTCCGACCCAGTGAGTAATAAACATAAATAAAGGTTGAGAATAAGAAATCATGGAAAAATACAAAGTAAACTATAACTGGCAGTTTAGAACAACAAATAGTGAAGCAACAAGTCAATTAAGTCAGAGTACCAAATACTGAGACAGGTATAACAGATAAAAACAAATGCATGAGTGCAATGCAATGCATATGATGGTACACTCTAGTACCCACTGCGGCGTGCAGCCCGAGCCATCCATTTATTTATCGTCGACGGCGCTCACTGGGGGTGTGTACAGACTCCGGAGGGGCTCTTACAGTCCAAGCGCAATATCAAGTCATCTCGTGGCATCAAATCTAGGCCCTCGGCCTCATATCAATCTCAGTATAATCAACCAGGCTCTCGGCCTCAATATCAATGTACTCAACTAGGCCTTCGGCCTCAATATCAATGTAATCAACCAGGCTCTCGGCCTCAATATCAATATAACACTGTTGTGGCACGCAGCCCGATCCATGCTCAGTCCAGAAATCATCATAAGCCCCTTGGGCATTTGTAAAACAGTTGTTCTCAGCCCTAAATATCATTTTAGTTTCAAAATCGAGTAAAAGTGGCTGAGTTGTAAAATAGTGAAAAACGATACAACTGAGTTCAAGTAGTAATTCAAAACAGTGAGGATATAGTGATAAAAACTCCCTGAAGGGATCAAATAGTTAGCATGAAGCCCAAATATGACAATCAGTCCAAACCATGATGATAACAAATAAGCTTCGATCAATTACATGATAAAACATCACTCGGGACGGACCAAGTCACATTCCCCAATAGTAAACGACCCCGCGATCATCATCAAGCACGTGTCTTACCTCGATATAGCACTACGATGTACAAATCCGGGTTTTCAAACCCTCAGGACATCATTTACATTCATTACTCACCTCGAACTGGCTAAGACTCTAGCCCGCGATGCCTTTGCCCCTCAAATTGGCCTCCACGCGCGTCGAATCTATTTAGAATCAGAACGAATACGTCACAATATGCTAAGGGAATAAGGCCCAAGCAAAAACAATCGAAAATCACCAAAAAACTCGAAATTAGCAAAACCCGAGCCCCGGTGCCACTTCTCAAAACTCAGAAATTTTTACATCAACTGGTTCTTTATCTCCCAACAAATTTAACCATACCAATTTTACCAAAATCCGACATCAACTCGACCCTCAAATCTTCAAATTAAACCAAGAGGATTTTCAAAATTTTACCAACTAAAATCACAAATTAAATGTTAAAACCAACGATGTATTCGAGTAATCTAACCAAAAATTGAGTTAAGAACACTTACCCTGATGTTTTTCTTGAAAATCTCTCGAAAAATCGCCTCACCCGAGCTGGCCAAAAATCCCATTTTATAACATTTTCCAGGTTCGGGCGCCACAGGTGGCGCCGGGCGCTGCCTGTGGCGCTGGTTCCAGTAGCCAAAATAAATCCCGGCGCCATGGATGGCGCCCCGCGCTACCCTGGGCGCTGGCGATGGGAAATTATTTTTCCTCGACACGAAAATGGGTATAACTTTCTCATACGATGTCCGAATTGCACGATTCTTTTTGTTATGGCTCCTAAATTTTGATACGGATCTAATGCTTCAAGAAAAACTGAATTTGGAGCTTATTTGCATAATGTGATACCACTTACTCTTGAAGAACGACATCAAAACATTCTTGAAATGCCCAAGTTAAACTCCAATAACCATCAAAACTCCACCTGAGACCCTCAGGACCTCAATCAAATATATCAACAAGTCCTAAAATATCATGTGGACTTACTCGGAGTTTCAAATCATGCCAAGCAACGTCGAAACTACAATTCACACCTCAATTCGGACTTATGAGTTTTAAACATTTCCTTTTACAAAGCGCATGCCGAAACGTATAAAATGAATCCAGAATGACTTCAAATTTTGCACACAAATCCCAAATAACATAACAAAGCTACAGCAACTCTCGGAATTCCATTCCGACCCCCGGATCAAAATCTCACCTATCAACCGGAAATTGCCAAAATACTAACTTCGCCAATTCAAGCCTAATTCTACACCGGACCTCCAAAACCACTTCTGATCACACTCCTAAGTCACAAATCACCTTCCGAAGCTAACTGAACCATCGGAACTCCCATCCGATCCCTCTAACTCATAAGTCAACGTCCGGTTGACGTTTTCAACTTAAGCCTTCTTAAAAGAGACTAAGTGTCTCAATTCCTTTCAAAACCTTTCCGAATCTACTCGTTCACACCCAACACTGATAATTAAGCATAAAGAAATAGAAAATGGAGAAAACGGGGTGGTAACTCACGAGACGACGGGTCGGGTCATCACAAGTAGTGACGAGAGACAGTCAAGACACGTACCGAACTAAAAAACCTGAACAAGTGTGTAGATGAACTAATATAGAAACGATATTAATATAAAGTAAAGCAGGATAAGGAATACAAAACAATACTTGCAATGATGCACTAGTAACAACAATATTCAACGGGAAGTAGTTAGGTAATAATGTTGCAGAGTAACTGATCACAATCTAAGTTCGGGGAAACCAAATAAAAGGAAACCAGCAACAGCTCCATAAGAACAACCGCTTTCACACCAGATCCGTTCATCATTCCCACGTGATATCGAACCTCATAATCACAGCTCATTGATCCCAATTCATGCCCCTAATCACTTGGCATCTTGTTCCCACATTACAACTCATAACTGCACGGACGACTCACGTGGTAATAGAACAATACTCACACAGAAGGCAAGAAGACAAGTGCACGTATAATGGTTAATGACGTCAGGATTCACCTTTTAAAATTGATATTGGTGATTTAACAATGTGTATGTTTGTGCAAGTGTTCTACCATAATTCCAGTCAACAAATTAGAGTAGAGATAATGAATGGCACATAAGAAATGATCAACGCAAAATGCACATTGTAATAAAACGGCAATGAAGTTTGAAGCATCGACCAGCACAACAAGATTAGCTACATAGAACTAAGCAAATAGTGCAACACGGAGGAACACAATTAATAGTATGCTAAGGAGGCAACAAACACAAGTGCACAGAAAAGGGGAAATGACAACAAGATCCCTCCCGAGGTACCGCCTCGTAGTCTTAAATCATAAAATGAATCAACACTTTTCTTATATCACCGTGGGAGCCTTTATATTTAGTTTTTGAAAAATATTTTCCCGAAATAGCATCCTGCATTTTAGCCAACCTTATTACACCGCATGGCTTCTAGTAGTTACCCTACTAGCCATGCGTTTCAAGCCCACCTTATCTCACCGCATGCGTTTCAACACCCATACCTTATACCACCACATGCACATCACTAATAACAACAGTATGGCAGGAACCTCGTGCAACACAATAACAACCGCATGGCAAAAGCCTCGTGCAAATTCCATAATAACCGCACTGCAGAAACCTCATGCAAACAATATAAAAATTCATATGACAAAACATAACAACTCAAATAAATAACTTTCACAATATATGCCCATATGCCTCTACATTTTCTCAAAACACTTTCAACATCACAACCACGTATAGCCCTCGGCTCAACAGAACTGAATACATCAATAACAACAACAATAACACGCGAATATGACACGTAAATCAACACAAGAACTTCATAACATAAAGAAACGAAAGAACAAACTCACAACGAAAGGCACAATACGGAAATAATAGTCTCAACAAGAATAATTCAACAAAGGAGAGGCAATGTGTAACAATGATTCCACAAAAGTGCAATTTGATAACAGGAGAGATAGCATGAATCGATGACCCTAAATAAGAATACATCAACAATGAAAGGGATAACAAACTTCCATTAAGGCTAAGCAATTACGGAAAGAATAGCATGACGATAAAAGAGGCAACAACTTCAGTTAAGGCACATAAGAGTTTAATCGGCAATAAGGGTAGAACATGAAGAAATTATTTCCAATTAAGACACATATGGGTGAATTTAGTAAATGGGGGATTTAACATGACAAACAACTTCATACATGATGAACATAAGAACCTAAGAGCCCTAATTTCCGCAAACTAAGCTCGAGTACGTACTCGTCACCTTGTGTACACGGCCTTCACATGACACAATTAGCACCAAAGACCCAAATCCCAAGGGATAGTTCCCCCACACAAAGTTAGGCAAGATACATACCTCAAAATAGCTAGACCATCACTCTAAAATGACCTTCTCAAGAGAAACAACCTCCGGATGGCTCAAATCTAGCCAAACTAACTTCAAATCATAAATAAAACTCATAGGAAACAATTTCGGATAATAAAGCTTCAATCTTTAATAAGAACTAAAAGTCAACCCTCCAGGTCCGCGTCTCGGAACCCGACCAAAATTATAAAATCGAAATATCCATTCGATAACGAGTCCAACCATATAATAATTACCAAATTACGATATCAATTCGTCCTTCAAAGCATCATTTTCTTTTTGAAAGATTTCTTCAGAAGTCCCCATTTTTCCTCAACTCAAAACACTAATTATAAGATAAAAATAAAGATGGAATCATGGAATATAATAAATTATGGGTGAAGAACACTTACTCCAATGATTTGTTTGAAAATCCCACGAAACATCGCTCAAAACCGAGGTCTACAACTCAAGATATGATAAAAATGGCCAAACCCTCGATTTGGAAAATATATTTTGCTGCCCAAGTATTTGCACGTCGCAATTGCAGAAATATACATGTGTTCGCGAAGAAGAAACAATGACTGCCCCAAAGATGCACTATGCGATCACGTATGGCTCCACGCGATCGTGATGAATAAAAGAACCCTTCCCCACGAAAAGGAAGTATGCGATCGCGAAAAAGAAAAGTGCAATCGCAAAAAAGAAAAATTTACCAGTTGCTGAGATGCGCTACGTGAACACGAAAATGCCCATACGAACACGAAGAAACAAAACTAACACTTATGCGATCACGGACCACACACTGTGAATGCAAAGAGAGAAAATGGTCTTTCCCATCATAGCCTATGCGAACGCAACTTGAACTTCGCGATAGTGTAGAAGGGGACACTAGATATCAGAACAACCATCCAAAACATGAGGAAATGGCATGTAGCCCATCTGAAACATGCCCAAGGCCCCCAAGACCCCGTCAAAACATACCAACAATTTCCATAACATACCATGGACCCGCTCGAGGTCTCAAATCACATCAAACAATGTCAAAATTATGAATCACAACCTAAATCAAACTTATGAACTTTCAAATCTTTCAGCTTCCAAAACTCGTGCCAAAACATCTCAAATCAACCCAGAATGACGTCAAATTTTGCATGCAAGCCCCAAATGAGATAACAAAGCTAATACAACTCTCGGAATTGCATTCTGACCCGATATGACCAAAGTCAACTCTCGGTGGTGCAACCGTCCAAACCTTCTACTTTCCAATTTTTTGCCAAAATATGCTGAATTGCCCTACAGAATTCCAAATCCAAATCCGGACATACGACTATCGCACCCCCTTTTTCTCGCGAAATCGGGTTTATGATATTTGGGAGGACAACTCATTCCCTTATTGGGAATTGGCTTTGAATTGAAGAGTCGCCACCTAATGATTAAAGTGCATTAGGACACTACGAAGGAATTGATCTAGAAAACCAGAGATTGGGTAAGAGCTAGAAATTATCCCGAGGGAAAGGTGTTAGGCACCCCTCAGGATCTACTAGTGTGGTTCCCGGCCATGCTACAATTGTGATTTTAAGTACAAGTAACAATTAAGCAAATAAAGGTATCAAATATGAGGGGTTGTCACATTATGGCTGCAAATAAATTAAAGTTTGAAGAAACAAAGAAAGCTGAAATTTTGAGGAAATAGTTTGAAAATTATGAAAAGTAATAAAATACACAAATAAAGGGAAGGGAGTCCTAGGTTTACAAATAATATGGATCACATCGATGCAATACACGATAATCACTCCTCAGAAGAGGGGTTACACGTGTTATTAGCGCACCGGTCATCATATCCATATCTACCCTTTCCCACCCCATTAAGGTATTAAAACGCGGAATAGTTTCGTTACCTATTGCATGCTCTTACCCGTCTCAATCCTATCAGTCCTGGAGTAATTTGGGACTACTAGTCCTAAAGGGAAGGGAGATTGGGCTTTTATGGTTTAAAGGACAAAATCTAGGGCGACAAACAAAGCACATAGAGCAGATATGGGAAAACACATAACATTTAAAGGCTCAAACAGGCCTCCTCAACTTAAAGACAGATTGTTTAGCATGTCTTGCATGTACTAGTTATGGTCTGAATTAAACTTAAAAAACATTAAAGAAGGCTGATTTATCACATATTTTCAGATAAGAAGTCTGAATTAGGCTTGCCCGCTGGTTGTAATTATCAAAGACTAGTGCAGTTATAACCTTTACCCTAAAGCTTGCCTAGGTGAAACCTATAGGCATGATATCTATGCATAATAGAAATATACTGATTTTAGAGAAAAAGACTTATTAATTGCAGGAACATAAGTTCTAAAAATATTAAGAAACGTTACTACTATTGTTTTTAGACTTATAAGCGAGATAGACGATTCAGATTCGGTTGATTACTCCTATAGGCATGCTTTCTAAGAGTTATTGATTTAAAAATGTTTATAGTCGAAATAAAAATGCAGGAGTCCTATAGGCATGGTATTTAAAATGTTGTTTGTTAATAAAACCTGTGAACACGTTTGCCTAGTGATAGATGCATATGCAGAATTCAAGAAGTCCTATAGACAGGTTATCTATATGATATGTAGTGTTATGAAATGTAGAACCTATAGACATATTTTCTAGATAATACAGAAATGCAGAAATTTATAGACATGGTTTCTATATGAAAATGCAGGACCTGTAAACATGATTTCTAAATGAAAATGCAGAACCTATAAACAAGATTTCTATATGAAAATGCAGAACCTATAAATAGGATTTCTATATGAAAATGCAGAACCTATAAACAAGATTTCTATATAAAAATGCAGAATTGAAAGCGGGACATGATTGCAGAAGTATAACAAATACCTATGAACATGATATCTACCCCTTTTGCATACATGATTTACCCTCCCCTTTTTACTAAAACCCCATAAGTTATTCCAAATTATAACAGCCCAGAATGAATAAGAAAAGCAAATAACATCAGAAATTAAAGTACAACCAAGGGGAGCCTAATTCAGACTCCAGGTCTGAAATATGAAATGAACCAACTCCAAAGATCAAATATCCAAAGCCTTTCTCTTACTTGGATGTGTCAGAGCTCCCTAAGAGTCTCAAATGGACTCCGGGGCAGTGTTCACACCCAAGAATATTGCAGAATATGAGTCATAGTGCAGTGTGGAAGGGCCAGCCCTCAAATGTCCAAGTTCAGAGGGAGCTCAAGGTCCCAAAGCAAGGCTCATAGGAGAGGGGCAGAACTTAGAATCTAAGAGAGAGTGTAAGTGTAGAGAGGGGATTTTGGGAAAAGCCAAGACAAGCTAGTGGTCATACCTAGCAATTGGAGTGCCAGCACACCCCAACCAGCCTGTTAGCCACATTGTTTGGGAGTTAGGATCCCCTAAGGGATCAAGTCTAGACATGAGCAGCAACTTGGATGTTGCCATATTCTGAACTTCAACTCAAACAAATAGAAGGGGATAGGGGTGCAGGGATTCACAGTAGAAACATATGCTAATTAACATTAAACATAGGTAGTAAAGCAGACAGGGGTGTAGAAGCTATAAAATAAACACATTGGGATGAGGCTGAAAATCAAACTAGAACATACCAGTTTCAGGGAAACGAGAAAAGAAAGCAGTAGTCTTGTGAAGCCAAAGTGCAAGCAAATAGTCAGAATGCTATGATTAGAGAACTATGATACTTGAGTAGTATAAAAGTGTTAAATTGAGAGTGTGTTAAAGTGCAGAAGGGTCGTGTCCTTTTAATAGTGTAGAAAGCAAGCAGAATAAGGTAAGAGAATGATTTGAAAATCAATTACAAAAATTTCCCTTTGATTAGAGGATTCTAATTTCAAACGTAAAAATAATTAAGGAAAGAGATTGATCAAAACCTTTTCCAAAGCAGTACAAGAAGGGTAAATACACAGAGATTTATTTAAGGAAAAAGTCTGATAGCACACAGTTTGCGCAAGTAAGGAAAGAAAATCAGTTAACCGCCAAGAAATCAAAATTAGAGGCTTTGTACGAATGAATCAAGTCAGGAAAAGTGAGGAAAGGTTTTACTTAAGGAAAATCAGTAACAATCAATCAATCCTAAAAAAAAGATTTTGAATCAATCATAAGTTGGAAAGCCTTTTGAAGAAAGGTTCAACACACATATAAAAGCATACAGACATGCTTAAACAAGAAAGAATTGTCATGCTAATCAGAAGAGTCCAGCATAGAAGAGTCTAAAAGTTCAAAGTCGTAAACAAAGAAATTCAAACTTAGTTCATTGACTCAGAATGACTCTAAAAGAGTCAAGGGTTCCAAAATAGAACCCTAGTCAAAACAGAAGATCACTACCCCCAAATTCTAGGGTTTCTACTTCGAATCAGATACATAGACAAGGAGGCAAGTAATTGAAACAGGCTCAGAGATATCTTTTAGAGACTCATGAGAAAACAAACGGACACAATAGCAAGTACGAAGCAAATAATGTGAAGAAACTGATTTGAAGCATATGTTTAAGAAAAACCTGGGACTTAAACAAGTTTAGAAGAGAAAAGAGGTAGTATAACACTTAAGAAAACAGTAGAGGAAACATGTGTAAAGGGAACTCAAACAAAGGTCCGGTAATGGCAACAAAGAACTTAAGAAATTAGTAGGAAAATACAGTAGAAGAACACAAAAACATCAGAAAATTATAGCAGAAAAGCACATATAGAAGAACATAGTAAGATAGTCATACAAGAGCATGGTAAAAGGAAGAATACTAGAACACAGTAGGAGCAAGTAGACGTAAAGGAAAAGGAAAGTCAGAAATCACTTAAACTTTTTAGAAAACCCTAGATCGGAAAAGAAAGACCTTAAAAAATAATTTTTGAAAGAAGAAATTGGGGAAATGGTTTGAAAACTCAAGTAGAGCATAAATATATAACAGATCTAAGAAAAATCGGAGAAAACCTCGAAGAGTTAGGGTTTTATAAGAACCCTAGAATGAGAAAGGCTTTGAAAAGGTCTCCGATCTGAGTCGGAGAAGTCAGAAACAGGCTCATAAGACCAGGATATGCTGGAGCAAAGCCGGAGATGGTCGTGAAACCTGGAGCCGACAAAGATCTAAGTGAGAACCTTCGAGGTCAGACCCTGAATCTTCAAGTACCAATTGTACAAGGGAAAAGGGAGGTGAGTTTAAGACTCCCATGGCCTGAGAAGCCATGGATTCCGGTGAGTTTAAGGTGGAAGACGGTGAGAGGGGGTTAGGGAAGGTTCGAGAGTGTTTGAGAGAGTTTGAGAGTTCAGAGGCAGCGGTTGGTGAGAAATGAATTAGGATTGGGGGGTGTTTGTGAATTAAAAAGGAAAGGGGAAATCCTGGCCGTTGATGAAAATGATCAACAGCCAGGATCAAAAGGGAAGGTCGGGCGGGTTAGATTAGTTGGGTCAGGGGCGGGTTAAATTGAAATGGGGCTGGTCAATTGGGGATTTGAAATTGGGTTAATTGGGGGGTTGATTTGGGCTATAAATATTAATTTAAAAATATTGGAACCAATTTCATAATTATAAAATGCTATTAGTCTTAAAATAGGCTAAAATTGCAATTATATGCAATTTAGTTTTAAAATACTAAATAAATTAATAAAATATGTACAAAAATTATCTTAGTTATATTTTGGTATAAATATGAGAATAAAATAAATTATTCACCAAAATGATGATTTTGGAAATAATTATTAGTTTTTGTACTGCTAAAATGGGCAATAAATTGATTTAAAAAATCTTTTAAAAATTAGGAAAAAATACTAAAACACTTGGTCATACTTATATATGCATATATATGCTATTTTGAAAGTATTTTGTATACATAAAATGTATAGGGAAAATTGGGTATCAATAGTGTGCACCTTTTAGCGACCAGATTAGACCTTTTAGCGACGGGAATTAAGCCTTTAGCGACTAGAATCGGATTTATTAAAGCTGTTACGTTTTTTTAGCTCCTTTTGACGTTTTTGGGTGAAAGAACATGGCTTGGGGCAATTTTTGAGCAAGAAATCATGGGAAATATTGAGGTAAGTCACTTGTGATCATTTCTACTCTATAATATTGAATTATCATTGAATAGTCCGATAGATTACGGGTTGGGATGGATGGTTGAAGTCTAGTAAAGATGTGGGAACTGGAGCAGGGTTGTTCCTGCTGAGACGACCGTTTCTCACCGGTTTACCTGCAAATAAGCAATACAAGTGTATATTGTGCGTAAATTTAAACATGATGGAAGTTCCCGTTGGACCATAAATGTTGTCTTTGGACAGTTAGGATGGCATCCTTGGACCATGATGTCCTGGGCCATGAAACGTATAATAAAGGATTCACAGGCCATGAAATGATGCTCTCGGGCTATGAGGATGATGCCTCCGAACCATGATGCCTTTGAATAATGATATGCAAAAGATTAAAAGGGATCCTCGGGCCATGGCATGGTGTTCTCGGGCTATGCAAATGGTGCCTCTGAACGATGATGCCCTCGGATAATTTGGCGATCTTTTAGCCCATGAGATGCAGTAGGGTGGCGATCTTTCAGCCATGCAAATGTAAATGAGATGGCGATCTTTCAGCCATGCAAGAAGTAAATGAAGGTGGCGATCTTTCAGCCATGCAAGAAGTAAATGAGGGTGGCGATCTTTCAGCCATGCAAGAAGTAAATGAAGGTGGCGATCTTTCAGCCATGCAAGAAGTAAATGAAGGCAATGATCTTTCAGCCATGCAAGGAGTAAATGAAGGTGGCGATCTTTCAGCCATGCGAGATGGAGGTAAAGCTTAACCTCGGGAGGCAGAATGGTAGTCTTATGCAATGCAGGAAATTCAGATGGAGACAGAGCTTAGTCTCGGAAAGCAGAATGGTAGCCTTATGCAATGAAGAGAATGCAGATGGAGGTAGAGCTTAACCTTGAAAGGTAGAATAGTAGCCTTATGCAATGCAGAGAATGCAGATGGAGACAGAGCTTAGTTTCGGAAGGCAGAATGGTAGCCTTATGCAACCCAGAGAATGCAGATGGAGGTAGAGCTTAACCTCGGAAGGCAGAATGGTAGCCTTATGCAATGTAGAGAATGCAGACGGAGGTAGAGCTTAACCTCGGAAGGCAGAATAGTAGCCTTATGCAATGCAGAGAATGCAGATAGAGGTAGAGCTTAACCTCGGAAGGAAGAATGGTAGCCTTATGCAACACAGAAAATGCAAATGGAGGTAGAGCTTAACCTCGGAAGGTAGAATGTTAGCCTTATGCAGGAAGTAAAAAATGAAAATAATAATAGAATTTTCTTAGCTGATAGCGGATTGCGATATTGCAACTGTGGGGATATTGTGTCTGCTGGGGACACTGCGTGCAGATAGTAGCTGTGAGAAAGTGCAACGGTTTTGAGAGTAGTATTTCCGAGTAATGTGAGTCTTGTGAGTGTATAGTATATTTGATGATTTTTCAACTCAAGTGCCTGCATCCAAAGAAAATCATGACTTTTGTAAAGGGGGGAGGTTAGTTCGTATTCCTGCTGGCTCTGCTTGACCTGCTCGGCTTTGTTCTGGTGATACTGTGTGTATCATTGGGGTAGCATTGCTAAACGAAGCAACTTTGGTAACAGACATGCATGATTTAGTAAAAATATAACATAAATACATAATCGAGAATAGTTTTCCTTAGATGAACCTACGACTGCGACGTGGTTCAAGACATTGCAACCTCTCTTGCTCCGGAATTTTGAGGGTCCTCCTCAAAATTCTACCCCAATTTACTGGGATACTGCTTCTGACAGCTGCTTGCGGCGAATGGCTTAAATCACTTTGGAATTTTGAGGGTCCTCCTCAAAATTCTGCCCCAGTTTCCAATTGCGGGGGCAATGAAAATTTTATTGAATTGTGACCGAACCCATAGGGCTGCCTACGTATCCCCTCTTAAACGGAATACAGGTCAGGCGTAGTTCAAATTACATCATAAAGTAAAGCATAAAGGTTACATATAGTATCACTTCACTACATCTGAATTGATCGGCTTTGGCCAAACTTTTCCGTCCATTTCTGCAAGTATGAGGGCTCCTCAAGTTAGAACCCGGTGGACCATGTATGGACCATACCAGTTGGGAGAGAACTTCCATTTGGCCTCATCCTGATGCGGGAAAATCTTCTTTAGCACCAGCTGCCCCGGTGCGAATTGTCTTGGCTTGACTCTTTTGTTGACGGCTCTGGAAATTCTGTTCTGATAAAGTTGACCGTGGAAAACTACATTCGTTATCTTTCCATCTATAAGAGCTAGCTATTCATAACGACTTTTCACCCATTCTGCATTGTCGAGTTCAGCTTCCTGTATGATCCTTAGGGAAGGAATTTCTACCTCAGCGGGAATAACAGCCTCTGTACCGTAAACCAGCATATAGGGGGTTGCCCCGGTTGATGTGCGGACTATGGTGCGATACCCCAATAAAGCAAGTGATAACTTCTCGTGCCACTGCTTATGCTTCTCTATCATTTTCCTTTGTATCTTCTTGATATTCTTATTGGCGGCCTCTACGGCTCCGTTCATCTGAGGTATGTAGGCTGTAGAATTCTTGTGTTTGATCCTGAAGGTTTCACATATGGCTTTCATCAAGTCACTGTTGAGATTGGAACCATTATCAGTAGTAATTGATTCTGGAATTCCGAACCGACAAACGATACGGTCGCAGACGAAGTCTACTACAACTTTCTTAGTCACTGCCTTGTACGATGTTGCTTCAACCCATTTGGTAAAATAATCAATTGCCACTAGGATGAACCTGTGCCCATTTGATGCGGAATGTTCGATTTGTCCGATAACATCCATTCCCCAAGCGGCGAACGGCTATGGTGAGCTTGTTGCATTAAGCTCGTTTGGAGGCACCTTTATTATATCTGTATGTATCTGACAGCGGTGGCACTTCCAGACATACTGGATGCAGTCCGTTTCCATAGTCATCCAAAAATAACTAGCTCGGAGTATCTTCTTGGCTAAGACAAAGCCATTCATATGTGGTCCGTAGGTTCCAGCATGGATTTCTTCTTGTAATTTAGATGCTCCCTTTGCGTCGACACACCTTAGTGATCCCAGATCCGGAGTCCTCCTATACAGGATTCTTCCGCTGTAGAAAAAATTGTTGGATATTCTTCAAATTGTACGCTTTTGAATAGGGTTTGCAAGCTCTGGGTATTCTCCTTTCGCCAAGTATTCCTTGATATCATGAAACCAAGGTTTTCCATCCACTTCTTCCTCAACGTGAGCACAGTAAGCTGGCTGATTGTAGATCTTTACTAGAATAGGGTCAATGAAATTTTTATCTGGATGTTGTATCATGGATGATAGGGTAGCCAATTCATCGGCATACTCATTTTGGACTCTGGGAGCACACAGGAACTCTGTCTTTGTGAACCTCTTTCTCAACTCCTGTACGTGATGCAGATAAGAGAGTATCTTGGAGTTCTTGGTCGCCATTCTTCTCGGACCTGATGTATAAGCAAGTCTGAATCCCCAATCACTAGAAACTCTTGAATGTTCATGTCGATGGCCATCTTGAGTCCCAAGATGCAGGCCTCGTACTCAACCATGTTGTTGGTGCAAGGGAATCTGAGTTTGGCAGACACCGGATAATGCTGGCCAGTTTCTAACACTAGGACTGCTCCTATGCCAACTCCTTTGAAATTTGCTGCTCCATCGAAAAATATTCTCCAACCGTCATAGGATTCTGCAATGTCTTCTCCTATGAATGATATCTCTTCATCAGGAAAATACATCTTTAAGGATTCGTATTCTCCATCCACGGGATTCTCGGCAAGATGATCTACCAAAGCCTGTCCCTTGATTGCTTTCTGAGTTACGTAGACAATGTCGATTACACTCAGCAGGATTTGCCACTTGGCTAGCTTGCCAGTGGGCATAAGCTTCTGAAATATGTACTTCAACGGATCCATCCTTGATATGAGATACGTGGTATAGGCACAAAAATAGTGCCTCAACTTTTGAGCTACCCAAGTCAGAGCACAACAAGTGCGTTCTAACAGAGAATACCGGGCCTCGTAAGAGGTGAACTTCTTGATAATAGTAGATGGCCTGCTCCTTCCTCCCCGTTTCATCATGTTGCCCAAGAACACAACCAAACACTCTATCTAGCACTACAAGGTAGAGTAATAGGGGTCTACCCGGCTCAGGCGGGACCAAAACTGGTGGTATTGATAAGTACTTCTTGATTCTGTCGAAGGCCCTCCGGCAGTCATCAGTCCATTTGGTAGCGGCGTCCTTCTTCAACATCTTAAAGATTAGCTCACAGATGACAGTAGATTGAGCTATCAACCGGCTGATGTAGTTGAGTCTCCCCAAGAAACTCACTACTTCTTTCTTATTCTTTGGCAGTGGCAATTCTTGAATAGCTTTGACCTTTGATGGATCCAATTCTATTCCTCGGTGACTCACAATGAACCCAAGTAGTTTTCCGGTAGGAACCCCAAATGCACATTTCGCGGGATTTAACTTCAAGTTGTACCTTCTCAGTCTATTGAAGAACCTCCTCAAATCTTCCATGTGATCAGTGGCTTTCTTGGATTTGATGATGACATCATCTACATACACTTCGATCTCGTTATGTATCATATCATGGAAAATGGTAGCCATGGCCCTCATGTAGGTGGCCCCAATATTCTTTAACCCGAACGACATTATCTGGTAACAGTACATTCCGCACGGCGTAATGAAAGTCATTTTCTCAGCGTCTTATTCATCCATCCAGATCTGATGATACCCAGCAAAACAATCCACGAATGACTGCAACTTGTGCTTGGTGCAATTGTCAATTAGGATGTGTATGTTTGGAAAGGGGAAGTCATCTTTTGGACTGGCCTGGTTGAGATCCTGGTAGTCAACACAGAATCTGACCTTCCCATCCTTCTTCGGCACTGGCACGATGTTGGATAACCATGTCGGATATTCTACTACCTTGAGAACCTTAGCTTTGACTTGCTTAGTGACTTCTTTGATGTCCTAAACGTCAATACTACACAAGAGGGGGGTGATTTGTGTGGTACCCAATTTTTCGATCTAGAAGAACCTGGTTCTTCTAGATGTTCTAACTGCTACTGTTGCAGAATTAAAAGTGCAAAAAATAAAGAACACAAAGATTTTTTACGTGGAAATCACCTGGCTCTAAAGGTGAAAAAACTACGACCTACTACTCAGTAGGATTTTCCCAAACATCCACTAAAATCACTGAGCCAAAACAACATTTACAAAACTCTTTGTAAACCTAAGGATTAACTCTAATCCCTATGTAGCACACAGCCTCAACTGTTGCGACACCTTCAAGTTAGCCTATAACTTGAACACTCAAAGTACCTATTACAAATGCTTCTATGAAAGCTGAAAAGGTACAACTTTAAACCAACTACTACAATTGAACTAGAATAAGAATAAACACAACAGAACTGGTTCTTCTATCTCGTTCAAGTAGCTTCAGGTTTGCACACTTGAATCACACACAAACTGCTTGCAAAAAGCATTGCTATTTTGCTCCCTATTCACATTTAACTTTTACATATGTGCAACACCTGTAAAAGAGAACAATCAATATTATTTAATGAGTTAGTAATCAAAGTTTGATTGAGACTCATTGCTGATCTTCCATCGAAGTTGAGTCCTTGTTCAATACAAACTCCAACCCTATCATTTATCCGGATTGTGTGATTGTGTCCTCTTCCCATAAGGAGACTTTCTCTCCTCATCCAATATGCAACCTTTTCGGTCAGTTCAGGAGATATTGTTGCTTGATTATTGAGACTTATCTCCTTCACGTGTATCTCACATATCTATGTTGATAAATACTATGTCTCACATGATTAACCTAGTCCATGACTGAGTTCATTTGTCATTATTCAAAACTTCACCTGAACTTGGGCCAACAAATTCCCCCCTTTTAATGATGACAAACTCTGTTCT
Source organism: Nicotiana tabacum (assembly GCF_000715075.1). Taxonomy (NCBI): domain Eukaryota; kingdom Viridiplantae; phylum Streptophyta; class Magnoliopsida; order Solanales; family Solanaceae; genus Nicotiana; species Nicotiana tabacum. The sequence continues at coordinate 99,278,563 of NC_134084.1, read as the reverse complement.
TTTACTAATGAAAGAACCTGTAGGAACTCAGCTTGACCATCAACACCTTAACTTAGGACTTTAACTTATCATCAAGGACCAGATTTAATTAGGTTATAAATATCACATTATTCAGAATTAAGAGTAAAGCACAATATCTCTTCCCCCTTTTGGCATCATCGAAAAGTTGCATGCATTGCGAATCCCAGATTTTAGTAATTACTCATGGCCACTTGAGCAACTACAAGTGAAAACATGAATGAAATCATCAATAATCAACAAACATATTCAAACTATTAAGAGAAAAATCTTCATAGAACAAGAGAAACAGCAGCTGTCATTGATAAGATATGTTTCCACCAATAAACCATAAAATGAAAGAAAAACTTCCAAAGCATGAGCAAAAAAATGAAAAAGTCCCTAATCTGGGTCACCGGGGGTACTAGATTGGTTCAGAAGACAACAATTGGACATCTTAAGGCTTGGAGGAACTAGAGGGCTGGGTTTGGAGAAGGTTGAGCATATTCTGAAGCATCCCATGCATTTCAAGGACCATGTCCTTCCAACCTTGTGCAGCTAGGGAATCCACCAGTCTTCTCATTCCTGGCTCATACAGGTCTCTCAACAGTCTTCCTTTCAAAAAATTTCTTCTGCCAAAGATGGCATACCTATCTTGTTCCTTTTCAGATTCCTCTTCTTCTTATTATTCTCCACTCCATTCTTCCTCTTCCTTAGTAATTTTTTACCTGCTTACCTTTCACTGCAGATCTGGTTCTTTTGGCTAAAGAGGGTTCAACAGATACAGGTTTAGAGGAAGACTTCTTGGAAGAAGCCTTGGCCCTTTTTGATTTGGGTGTAGGAACCTCCACAGTTGTTCCCCTTTCTTGATGGACCAGTTCCATCTCCTCTTCTTCTTCTTCTGCAACCTCAGAACTGTCCACAACCTTTGCTTTTCCCTTCTCCTTCTTTTTCTTCTTGCTTTCTTCCAGAGCTTTCTGTAACTCAGCTTCACTTTGTCTGACCCTGCTTCTAGTGGCTCTTCCCTTAGGTAATGCAGGTACAGTAAGTTTTATGGATGACATTTTGCTTTTCTTTGTTGGCTTGGAAGCAGTTAGAGCCTTTTGTGTGGAAGCTTTACGCTTCTTTGGATCATAACTGGCCTCAACCCTCTTCAAAAGATCAGCTAGTTTTTCCTCAACAGATGAACCAGGTTCATCTTGTTGCTTGCTTATATGCACAAGCCCTTCAGCCGCCTCCCCAGAACCACTTCCCTCTGACTTGTTTCCACCTTCTTCAACACCTCCACAGATACCCAGAACTTTTTCTTTCCCATTTCCCCTCTCATCACCACTTGCTCCCTCTCTCTCTCTTTCTTTCTTTTTACCTCCACTTCTACTAGATTCAGCCCCCTTTACATCTTTGATAGGAGCAACCAAGAAAAACCTATTTACATTTTCAACCACAGTAGAGAGTACCACACAAGAACTCACCTCATCAGGGGTTTCTTGAATTTTGGCAGTGTCAGAAGACCCAGGTTCTTCTCCTTCGCTTATAGAAATAAAGGCTTCAGACTTAGAGCTTGAGTAGGACTTTTCTTCCTCTGGCTAGCCTTTAATTTCTCATTTAGAACTTTTCTTAGAGCTCCAGAAGCTACAGTTTTTCTGGCCAACATTTTCTGCCTACGAAACCTAGGTTTTGAGATTTCACTAGGGGTGTAGATGAGGATGTATTCGAAGGGGATACTGGTGGGGGAGTTCCAGGATTATCTTGGGGGTTAGTCATGGTGGATTGTTTCTTGAGAAAAATTTGGGAATTTTGGAGAGAAGAAGGGCGATCAGAACTTGAGAAGAGTTTTGACGATTATGGACTAATGAAGAAGAGGTGTGGCATGTATTTAAAGATGATTAGACTTAAATGCAGTAATGACAACTTTTTCAGAGGTCAATTAGAAGTTTAATCAAGATGTAATTCCGGTCTCTTAGTGATTATTAGGCATCGCCAGATTTTAGGCAAAAATCCCGGTTTTTAGAGTTCTAGGGGAACGAAATTGGTTCAATGCTCAACGGATAGAATTTCTGGGAATTTGATGAATGTAGGACTTCTGCTCATGATTGGAAAAATGATCTTTCTAATTGTGCAGAGTATAAAAAACATACCTGAGCTTTTCATATGAACACATACTGATGAACCAGGTTCTTTATATAGAACTCTCTTGAACATGCCTCAAGAGCCAAAATAGAAGAAACTTTGTAAGAGATCAGTGAGCCATACACATGTCACGGGAGTATACTAATTAATGTATGAAATTGAGTAAGAATCGATCAAGATATTTACATAAAGTTAGAACTCCTAACCAAAAAACAATTTTTTTTTCATTGTGCATTCTAAACTAGACCTATTAGGTGATCTTAATCATCCCTAACTCCAACCTGTTCCTCTCAAAGTTTTCTCTACTCAGTGCTTTAGTGAAGATTTAAGCTATTTGTTTATCAGTAGCACAGAATTCTATTGAAATCAATCATTTCTTATAGTTATCTCTTAAGAAGTGGTGTCTAAAATCTATGTGCTTAGTCCTCTTATGATGAACATGGTTCTTTGTCATACTTATAGCACTAGTGTTATCACAGAATATTGGAATACATCCCACTTCAATTCAAAAATCTACCAGCTATTGTTTGATCCATAGGAATTGAGCACAACAGGAAGCAGCAGCAATATACTCAGCTTCAGCAGTAGATAGGGCCACAAAATTTTTCTTTTTGGTAGCCCATGACACAAGACATTAACCAAGGAAGTGTGCCATACCTGAGGTGCTTTTCCTGTCCACTAAGAAACCTGCATAATCAGCATTAGCATATCTAACTAGATTAAAATTACTACCTTTAGGATATTAGAGACACAGATCAATGATGCCTTTCAGATATCTCAGTATCCTCTTTACCGCAGTCAAGTGAGACTCTTTTGGATTTGCTTGAAAACGAGCACAAAGCCCTACAGTGAAAACGATGTCAGGTCTGCTTGCAGTAAGATACAAGAGTGAACCAATCATACCCCTATACAACTTTTGATCGACTGATGAACCAAGTTCATCAATATCTAATTTGGTGGTAGTTGCAATGGGTGTGTCTACTTCTTTAGATTCCTCCATTTTAAACTTTTTAATTAGCTCTTTTGTATACTTCTGCTGATGGATCATGGTTCTATTTGGACTTTGTTTGATCTGTAAGCCTAAAAAGAAGTTAAGCTCACCTATCATGCTCATTTCAAACTCACTGCCCATTAGTTTTGCAAAGTTCTTATTCAGCCTATCAGTGGTAGCCCCAAATATGATGGCATCCACATATATTTGCACAACAAGGAGATCTTTACCTTTTTCCCTTAAAAATAAGGTACTGTTAATTTTACCTCTTTTGTAACCATGCTCCAGTAGGAATTTGGATAGTCGTTCATACCAAGCTCTTGGGGCTTGCTTGAGCCCATAGAGAGTCTTGTCTAACTTGTACACATGCTCAGGACATTCCTTGCTCTCAAACCCTGGAGGTTGTTTCACAAAAACTTCTTCCTTTAGGTAGCCATTCAGAAAGGCACTTTTGACATCCATCTGATGAAGAGTGAATTCCATGTGTGCTGCAAATGCTATAAGGAGTCTCATTGCCTCTAGTCTTGCAACTGGAGCAAATGTCTCATCATAGTCTATGCCCTCCTCTTGGTTGTATCCTTGTACCACCAGTCTTGCTTTGTTTCTTGTAACTGTTCCATCTTCATCAAGTTTGTTTCTGAAGACCCATTTTGTACCAATGACTAATCTGTCCTTGGGTCTCGGAACTAGATGCCAAACTTGACTTCTTTCAAATTGGTTGAGTTCATCTTTCATTGCATTCACCCAATCTGCATCATGCAAAGCCTCAACAACATTTTTAGGTTCAATAAGAGATAGGAACGCATCAAAATCACATAGATTCTTTAGGTGTGATCTAGTTTTGACTCCATATGTTGGATCAGTAATAATGTTCTCAATGAGATGAGAACTTTGATACTTGTGAGGTTTCACAACCAACTGGTTTCTGCTAGACGTCTCTCCCATGTTCTGTTGCTGAGGAACAGGTTCATGAACAAGTTCCTCTTGGGGGTTTGATTCAATTTCTCCTTGATTAGTTCCCCCTGTTAGGTTGCCCTGATTTGAAGGACCTGTTCCATCACCTGTTCCTTCTTTTGATTCCACTTTGACTTGTGCTGGGGATTCAGTCAATTCCTTTACTAATCCAATGGCTTCATTTTCATGTTCCTGTCTCTCAGAAAGAATGTTAGTTTCATCAAATACTGCATGTACGCTTTCTTCTACACATAGAGTTCTTTTATTAAACACTTTATATGTTTTGCTATGTGAAGAATATCCCAAGAATACTCCCTCGTCACTTCTAGGATCAAACTTACCTAGGGAGTCTTTTCCATTATTGTGCACATAGCACTTGCAACCAAATGACCTAAGATGGGATATGTTTGGTTTTCTACCTTTAAGTAACTCATAGGGAGTCTTCTCTATCAGAGGTCTGGTCATGCATCTATTGATTATGTAACATGCAGTGTTTACGGCCTCTGCCCAGAAGCTGTGGGGCAATTTACTAGAAAGCAGCATGGTTCTATCCATGTCCTCCAGAGTTCTATTCTTCCTTTCAACTACTCCATTTTGTTGAGGGATCCTAGGGACAGAAAATTATGATCAATACCATTTTGTTCACAGAATTCAGCAAACTTGGAATTTTCAAATTCAGTTCCATGATCAGACTTAATGGATGCAAGTTGATTTCCTAATTGTTTCTGAGTTTTTCTAACAAATGCAATAAACATGTCGAATGCTTCATCTTTGGAGGTTAGAAATAGAACCCAGGTAAATCTAGAATAATCATCGACAAGCACCATTACATATTTCTTTCCACCTCTGCTCATGGTTCTCATTGGACCACATAAATACAAATGGACCAGTTCCAATGACTTGGTTGTACTTACCATTTTCTTGCTTTTGAAGGATGATCTTACCTGTTTCCCCCTTGCACATGCCTCACAAACTTTGTCTTCCTTGAACTTGATATTAGGTAACCCTATCCCCAAGTCTTTAGAGACTAATTTTTTTAGCTGATTTAGACTTGCATGATTAAGTCTTTTGTTCCACAGGAGGGGATCATTAACCAACACACTTAAGCAAGTGAGTTCATTTTCTGAGAGAGTGACAAATCTACAATGTAAATATTGTTAACTCTTTTTTCCTGCAAAACAATCTTGTCAGTGGTAAGGTTAATCACAAAGCATTTTGTAGAGGTAAAAGTTACAAGATTATCTCTGTCACACAATTGTGACACACTTATTAGGCTATATTTTAAGCCATCTATCAGGTAGACATTCTCTATGGAGTAAGAATCTGTTTTGCCTACCTTTCCAACCCCAATGATCTCACCTTTCTTTCTATTTCCAAAGGAGACATTACCTTCTTTTAAGTCCTCAAGTGAAAGGAACTGGTCCTTGTTCCCAGTCATATGTTTTGAGCAGCCACTATCCATACACCATATTTGGCTCATCCTTTTCACTTGGACCTGCAAAAAGAAATCAGGGGTTAGTCTTAGAAACCCAAACTAGTTTGGGTCCCTTTCTATAGGCAAAAGGATAAATCAGATTCCTTCTTGCCCACCCAGGCAGCTTGTTTTTCTCTTGAACAAAGACTTTGTTCTTTTGACTGGCCTTTTCTTTTGCATTACATTCATTTTTGTAATGGCCAGTCTTGCCACAGTATGTGCAGATTTTATTTTCAGGAAGAGTGAGGTACTTGCTTCTAGAGTCCCATTTTGGAGCTTGAGTCCCATGGCCAAGTCCTCTTTTGTTGCTACTGTGATGCTCTTGCAGCCAAGAGAGTGCATTAGAAGCCTTGTTCCACTTGCAAGTTCTGTCTAGTCATGTTTCACCTTTCCTAGATCTTCCTTCAGGACTTTGATGAGTTAATCTTTCTTATACAATTCATCTTTCATTTTTCCCAAGTTTTCTTCTAGAGTGAGATATGTGTGATCAGCTTTCTTCTTTCCTGTTCCTAGTTTCAGTTTTAAGTTTTCAGATCTAAGTTCTAGGACACTGTTATCAAGCTCAAGAACCTAGTTCTTCAACTCAGCATTTGTGTTATCACTCTCATTAGCCCTAGACTCTAGACTTTTGCATTTTGCTTTTAGAATCACACATTCCCTAGACAGAACTTCTTTCTCATTGTTAATTATCTCAGACTCATCAATGAAGTCTAGTAGTAGCTCAGCCAACTTTTCTTTAGACAAAAATTTAATCTTATTTTTGAGATGAAGGATACTTACCTCTTGTTCATCATCTGATTCTCCGATGGCCATCAGTGCTTGCTCTTCTTCAACTTCATCTTCTGAATCTTCATCTGAAGTTTCTCCCCAAGCAGCAACCATAGCCTTGGTTGAACCTTTTTGTTCCTTTTTGGTTGAACCTGTTCCTTCTTCCTGTTCCTTTGTTCAGCCCTTTATTTCTTCCACTCAATTTCCCATTGAGAGCGGTTCTTGATCATGTGATCAGTCTTACCACACTTGTAGCAACCCTCATTGGTCTGTTTCTTAGGAGCTCTTGACTTGTTGAAGGTTGTACCTCTTGAAGAACCATTTCCTCTCATCAGGTACTTTTTGAATTCTTTAGTGATCATAGCCATCTCATCATCTTCCAGATCTGAACCTTCAGCAATTCTGAGAGCTAGGCTTCTCTCCTTCTTGGGTGTATCCATCTTCATGGTTTGCCTTCTCAGTTCATAAGCAGTAAGATTTCCAATCAGTTCATCTAGTTTGAGAGTAGCAATATTCTTGGATTCCTGAATGGCCGTGATTTTGCTTTCCCATAAGACTGGCAGAACCGTTGTAAGGATTTTCTCAACCTTATCTTCTTCAAGAATAATCCTTCCAAGGGATTTAAGTTTATTTGTCAGAGTAGTGAACCTAGTATACATCTCTTGGATAGTTTCTCCTTCCTTCAAAGTAAAGTTCTCATATTGAGAATACAACAGTGTTCCTCTGGATCTTTTCACTTGAGGTGTTCCTTCTGAGCCACTTGCAAAGTGTCCCATATCTCCTTGGCAGTAGTACAGCTTTGGATCCTACTGTACTCATCTGGACCTAGTCCACACACAAGACATTTCTTGGCCATAGCATTTTTCTCCCACTTTTTTAGGTCTTCAGCAGTGCAGTCAGCCCTTGTCTTTGGCACAACCACTCCTTCCTTATTTTTCATTGTAGTTGCCAAAGGACCATCAGTGACTATGTCCCAGAGTTCATAATCTCCTCCTATGATGTGATCCTTCATCCTGATCTTCCACCAAGAGTAGTATTGTCCATTGAACAGTGGAGGCCTGGTAGTGGATTGCCCTTCCCAGTTCCCAGGTGGTGCACTCGTGTTGATCTTTTCCTAAGGTGTTAGCCTCTTCAAGGATAACCTGCTTTGATACCAATTGATGTTTTAAACGTCTATACCACACAAGAGGGGGGTGATTTGTGTGGTACCCAATTTTTTGATCTAGAAGAACCTGAAACTTCTAGGTGTTCTAACTGCTACTGTTGCAGAATTAAAAATGCAGAAAATAAAGAACATAGAGATTTTTACGTGGAAAACACCTGGCTCAAAAGGTGAAAAAACCACGACCTACTACTCAGTAGGATTTCCCAAACATCCACTAAAATCTATGAGCCAAAACAGCATTTACAAAACTCTTTGTAAACCTAAGGATTAACTCTAATCCTTGTGTAGCACACAACCTCAACTATTGCGACACCTTCAAGTTAGCCTATAACTTGAACACCCAAAGTACCTATTACAAATGCTTCTATGAAAGCTAAAAAGGTATAACTTTAAACCACCTACTACAATTGAACTAGAATAAGAATAAACACAACAGAACTGGTTCTTCTATCTCGTTCAAGTAGCTTTAGGTTTGCACACTTGAATCATACACGAACTTCTTGCAAAAAGCATTGCTATTTTGCTCCCTATTCACGTTTAACTTCTACGTATATGCAACACCTGTAAAAGAGAACAATCACTGTTATTTAATGAGTTAGTAATCAGAGTTTGATTGAGACCCAATTGCTGATCTTCCATCGAAGTTGAGTCCTCGTTCAATACAAACTCCAACCCTATCATTTATCCGGATGGTGTGGTTGTGTCCTCTTCCCATAAGGAGACTTTCTCTCCTCATCCAATATGTAACCTATTCGATCAGTTCAGGAGATATTGCTGCTTGATTACTGAGACTTATCTCCTTCACGTGTATCTCACATGTCTAGGTTGATAAATACTATACCTCACATAATGAACCTAGTCCATGTCTGAGTTCATTTGTCATTCTTCAAAACTTCAACTGAACTTGGGCCAACATTCTTTATTGATTTTCAAACTCATGTCAGGCTTGAACTTTCTGAGCTTCTGCTTTACCGGTGGACATGTCGGATCAGTTGGCAGTTTGTGAGCCATAGTAGATGTACTCAGACCAGTCATGTCATCATACGACCAAGCGAATATGTCTTCATATTCCCTTAGAAATTCTGTGTATTCCTTCTTTTCTGATGGCGATAAATGGACACTGATTCTCGTTACTTTGATGTTCTCTGCATCTCCCAGGTTAACAATCTCAGTCTCATCCAGGTTGGACTTAGGTCTGTTCTAAAAAATTTCAACCTCTTTAACAATCTCTTCTGGTATGTTATCTTCCTCTGGATCTATGTCTGTTTGTTGCGTTGTCTCGTTGCATGTCACAGTCATTGGTTCATCAACATAAGTAATAATAATGCTGTATGAGTGAAGTAATGAGAGAAAAAATAATAAGAGTAAGATTTATAGAGAAAATGTTTTGCTAAATTCCATGACTGTTTTGAATATTGAAGGTCTTATTGCGAAAAATTCAAAAATGCAAAAGGAAAATCAACTAGTAAAAATGAAAGATAGTGCATAATGCTTTGTTCAGCCTTGCTACCCCGAGGCTTTCAAGGATCTGGTGGTTCTGATGGTCCAATTGTTGAGGCATGCTCCTCGGCTTACGGCTTGTATAGAAGGGCCTTCCTCCCCTTCCTCCTTGAAAATGACACAACAATCCATGTCATCATCTTCCACGAATAAATTCCTCATTGCTGCCAGTGCTTCCTCTTCTTCCAACCCATATATTACATCGGCTGGCTGGAAAGTCTGTTCTAAATGGAGTATCGGCTGCTCCAGTGGGTAGTAAGGGCCTCGCCATGGTGGCGACCAGTTGTTGAACTCTTCCCAAGTGTACTCGTATCCCAGACCGAAAGTGGTGCCATGCTTCTTCAGCTTGATAGATGGCGATTCCTTGGAGGTTCTTGACAAGTCCCTTGCCAGGCTCATATCCGCTCCAGTTCAATATGCTTTCAATTTTGTTGTCCCACCATTTGTCTTTGTCAATGGCGTTGACTCGTTCGATGTGGTGATAGGTCTCTCTACCTATCTTTCTTCTACCTTCGATCGCTGGGATGGTTTGGCGACTGTATATGGGATTGCTACCGTCACCGTGAATGATCACCTCTTGGTGATTCCACTCAAACTTCACTTCCTGATGTAGGGTTGATGCTACAGCCCCAGCGGCATGAATCCAAGGATGTCCCAAAATCAAGTTGTAAGATGCCGGCACGTCTATTACTTGAAATTCAACATCAAACCAAGTAGGCCCCATCTGCAAACACAAGCTAATTTCCCCAATAGTGGACCTTTGGGAATCGTCGAAAACTTTGACGTTGATGGCCTGTCCTTGATCTCATGCAGACTCTTTCCCAATGTTCTGAGTGTTACCAACGGACAAATATTGAGGCTGGACCCACCGTCAATTAGGATTTTGGTGATGAAATAATCCTTGTATTGCACAGTGATGTGCAGCGCCTTGTTGTGACTCAACCCTTCTGGTGGCAACTCATCTTCATGAAAAGTGATCTTGTGGCTCTCCAATACCTACCCTACCATGTTTGCGATTTCTCCTCCAATGATGTTGCTCGGTACATATGCCTCACTCAGCACCTTCAACAAGGCGTTCCTATGTGCATCGGAGCTTTGCAGCAAAGCTAGGATAGAGATCTGTGACGGTGTTTTGGTTCAACTGATCAATGACTGAGTACCAATTTACTTGAATCTTCATCCAGAGATCATCAGGCCCGGTTTCAGTGATGGTCGACTGACCAGAGGCCTGCTTTCTTTATTCAGCTAAATGTTCCGGGGTGTATACTCTGCCGGTTCTTATCATACCCTGTGTCGCGACTGCTTCTCCGGATTTGGCTTTCCCTTTCCTTCTTGCCTCGACTGTGTAGTCCCAAGGTATGGCATTTGTATGGAATGGCGTTATAGCCGACATTGCTATTGGAATAGGCACCTTTACTCCGAACAGAGCCTGTATTTTGGAAGGCAAGACCGCAACTTCAAATGGTTCAGGTACATTTGCCGGGGACCCTATACTCGACCTCAATCAATGCTGGCGACTTTGCAGAGGATGGTGTTTCAAACTCAAGTGGCATGGACATGTTCACCTCAGCGTCCCTAGAAGGCTAAATCTGGACTACAATCGGATTAAGGGTGACTGTTGGTTTCTTTGGATCGTCGCCTTCTGTGATCAAACCTATTGACCCCTTGGGGTCCCAGTCATTCTCTATTTCAATAATGTGAATGCCTCCACCCGTGTGGTCTGGTAGAGGGTTATTGCAGACATTCGGATCGGGATCCTTTGCCACAATAATCTTGTTATCAATCAGACTATGGATCTTATCTTTCAGAGAGCGGCATTCATCAATGGTATGTCCCTTCCTTCCGGAATGGTATGCACAGGATTTATTTGGATTGACCCACTGAGAAGGGTTTTCAGGGGTTATAGCAGGGATAGGGGTGACATAAACAGCAGCTTTGAACCTTTCGTACAGCTTGTCAATTGGTTCAGCAATGGTGGTAGACTGTTTGGGAGGTCTACGGTCAAAATTAGGTCGAGGTCTAAGAAATTTTTAGCGTGCGGGAGGTGATTGATAGTGGGATGGTTGAGTATTGTAGGCTTGGTATACATGTGCGGGTTGGGAATATCTTGGTGAGGTGGGTTGATATGTGGGAGGTGGAAGTGATTGGTAAGTAGGTGGTGGAGTTTGGTAAGAGGGCGAGGGTGCTTGGTAATTTGGGGTAGGTTGATATGGGAGTGGAGGCATCGGGTAGGTTTGGTATTTGATAGAGGACTTGGTTCTCTGTGCAACCATCACGGCGCTCACGTCCCTTTTCTTGGTCGTGCCACCAGATTGCAGATCCTTGTTGGTAGCCTGCAAAGCCTCATCGTTTGTGACCATACCACTTATGATGCCTTCCTCGATCCTCTCACCTAGCTTGATGATGTCGGAAAATTTCTGGCTTTCAATCAGCATCAACCTTTCATAGTACTGGGGGTCTTGAGCTCGGACGAAAACCTGTTCATTTGTTCTTCCTCTAGAGCAGGCCTGACTTTGGCAGCTTCTGACATCCAGCAAGTAGCATACTTGCGGAATGTTTCCGTGGATTTCTTCTGGATGTAGAACACATCTGGAGCATTTTCTGTGTTGAACCTAAACCTGTCCATGAAATCGGACGTCACGCTTACCCAGTTCGACCACTTCTTCGGATCTTGGCTAATGTACCAAGACAGAGCATCTCCCTTCAGACTTCTCATGGAGAGTTTCATGCAGATCCTTTCGTCCTTTCCTACTCCGACCAGCTTGTCGCAGTATGTTCTCAAATGAACTCTCGGATCTCCTGTACCATCAAACATCTCGAACTTCAGAGGTTTGTACCCCTCGGGCAGTTCAACATCAGGTTGTATGCAGAGATCTTCATAGTTTAGCCCCTCAATTCCTTTGCTTCCTTCGATGCCCTAAATTCGGCTAGTCAACTTCTTAAGCTCTTCAGCCAGACTCCTGATGAGTGAGTCTTTATCGTCAGACTCGGGTGTGCTTGAAGTGGGTTGGGTGGAGTGCGGCATGGTTTCCATGCAGATGGGGGTGTTATGAGTGTGGAAATGGTCATTTATGGAGTTCACTGGTTCTGGGATGAGCAGTGGAGTATTGTTGGAAGTATGACAGGTGTTGCAATGGTGGTGAGGAGCGGGATGATTTTGTGGTTTTGAGATGTTTTGTGGAGGTGTAGGGTTCTGAGCGTTAGCAAAATTGACTTCTGGGGTGGTGAGGAAAATGATAAGCTCGCCAAATTCCGGATCTTATCAAGTTCTTCTTGGAATTTCAGCAGCTTTTGTTCAAGCTGGAATGCACTTTCCTTAGGAACCATAGTACCATGAGTGACCTCTACCCGTTCAGTTGAGTTTTCCTTTCTGGGATTGTTCAAATCTTTCATCTTTCCTTTGTTCCTGTTTTTGACGGGGCTAGGAGGAGGAGTGGGTGGATGGCCCTTGGATCTTGTGGAATATAATGATGATGCCAGAGTGCACGAACTAACCTTGGGGAGGGGAATAAAAAAATAAAACAAAAAGGTAACAAGTTAGTGAGGATTATGAAAAGAAACGTTGCGATATTTAAACACTTAGTGCAAGAATGTAAGTCGTGTCCTAATTTGGGAGCCTCAGTGGGCCTGAGGTAGGCCTAATGACAAGTTGATTTGGAGAACTTATAATGCTAAATGCCTCATTATAGACATGTGATTTTTGACCTTCCCCAAGATTTTTCATATTTTAGCACGTACATATTTAATTTAGGCCTAATATAGGTATTTCAAATAATTTTTACTCCTTTACTTCATTTTTATTACAAGAAAAATGAAAATTGCAAAAATTGTTCCATTAATGTTTTGTAGTCATTTTTAATATTGAAAAATACAAAAAAAAATATAGTTTATTTTAACGGTTATTCTTATTTTAATAGTTATTTTGCTTACGTAGGATTAATTAATAAATAAGATCGTATTTTTAGTCTCGTTACAGAGAAAGAATAAAATTTGGGCTCAAAAAATCCATTTTAGGCTTAATTGTCGGACCTAGCTTATTATTCTTAAGCCCATAATTCCTAGGCTCATACCCCTAACTTAATCCCTACCCCTATATAATAGTACTTAATCCCTAAATGTATACCTACCCCTAAAAACCTATACAAAACTTAGATCCGTCGTTCCTTCTGATTGGGAAGAGAACCAAAAAAAAACCTTCAAGCTGCCTTCTTCAACAGATCAGTCGTTTCCTTTCTTCTCCTTTAGACCCAAAATCTTACACAAAAAAGGGAAGCAGTCGTTTGCTTCAGTTGTAGACTTTAGATTTATCACCAACATGTAATAGCTCTTTCTTTGAATTAAACAACAGTAAGAAGTGGCTTCCAGCTTTCATGTCTACTCTGTGCATAGATATGCCAGCTTTGGCTTTATGAATAGGAAATTTTTGTTTACTTTTGCTGCTCCTTTTCTCATCTTAAGGTTGCTGATAGTTCAACTCTATATGGTTGCTGTGTTCTAGTTGAGGAAATGAGCCCCATTCTCTCCGTCTAAACCAAACCCAAACCAGCACCAAAAATCAGTATTGAAACCCAGCTAAAAACGTTCCAAAATCGCCCCAAAGTTCTGTCCGTCTCCGAGTTCGAGGTTGCGGATCCGAGTTACGGTCGTGGTTTATTCTTTTTCTAGTCATATTTCAATTGAATTTCATTGTTGCATTAACGGCTAGATCAGATTATGCGGTACATCTTGCTGGAGGTTAATTTAAAATTGGAGAAGTTCTTACTTTAATTGAGGTCATTTCTCTTTCTCCTCCTAATTTGACATTATTTCAGTCCTTGCTTTAATCAAGTTCCCTAATTTGCTATTGTATGTGCTTAGTTTGTTTATTGCTTAATTTCATTTGATAAATATCCGTATGTAAGCTATCTATTTGAATAGTTCCTAAAGTGTGCAAGGTCAGGTAAAACTCCAGTCAGCTCTTATGTAATTCGTGTGCTTTGAAATTGTTTGCATATTTTACAAGTTAGTTTAACTGAAGAGAGAATAATTACCTCTTATGTATATGATTCTTTTGTGCAATTTTATTTTGTTTTTGGCTGTTGAATACTGCTTATCCAGTAGAGCAACTAAATATTTAGCTTACAACTACTACCTATTATAAGCGGTTTCTAGTTATTCATTCTTCATTGCTTGGATTGTTTGGTAGATTCCTTCATCAGTTCTTGAATGACGTGCGCACTAATAATCTAACACGGAGGAGCATTAACGTCTTATTTTGTGATTAAGCTTGAAGTTTTTTTTCCTTTTTTGTTGACTTTATCCTTTATTGAGTAAATATGTCATCAGTTTTTTGTAGTTTTCTTGTGCATATGAATAGGTGATCTAAATTCTGTTGCGATTCCTGATTGTTGTTTACTAAATTTGTTACAGCCTATCGGATCTTAGAGTGATGACTTAGGGTGTTTAAGTTAAATATATATTTTTCTCCAACAATTTTCAGCTGCATTCATTGTATGGAAAATTTTGTTATGTCCAGCATCTCAACAATCCGCATTGTTTTACTGAATATCTTCATCATATAAAATGAACACTGTTTTTACCAAATTTCAAGTCACACCCGGGTAGGCGAACCATTAGGCGCATTTTGAATATATCATTGTGATTGTAGACACGTTCGCGTGACATGATTTTTAACGCGTCTAACAAATGGGTACACGTACACGTGACCCGTTTCAAGATAATTTATTAATAAAAAAAACGGTGAAAGGTAAATATTTGCACATAGGTTTTAAAATCAGTAATTGAACAATTTAACAAGCCAAGTATGATTAAAGCGACCGTGCTAAAACCACGGAACTCGGGAATGCCTAACACCTTCTCCCGGGTTAACAGAATTCCTTACCCAGATTTCTGGTTCGCGGACTGTAATATAGAGTCATTCTTTCCTCGATTCGGGATTTGAACCGGTAACTTGGGACGCCATAAAATTATCCCAAGTGGCAACTCTGAATTTAATAAAATAAATAATCCCGCTTTGATTGTCACTTAAATTGGAAAAACTCCCTCATGCCCTTTACGGAGTGTAGGTAGAAAGGAGGTGTGACACTCATTTTATTGATAAAAATAAGACGAATCCCAAAACGACACTAAATAACAGAAGATAAAAATATCACTAATGGCCATTGTCCTTATTACATTCATAAAATGAAAAGGTAAATTCCTATCTATTTGGTCCCAGACGAACCTTCCCCAAACTTGGCATCTTTGGCTCCATCGAACAGCTTCACCAGCTCGTGAAGTCCCAGCAGCAGGTAGGCTCTGGCTAGGTGTTCACCCTCATTTCCTTCAGCATTCTGGCAGTCCTCGATCCTCTTGAGAAACTTCCTTTCCAGCTCCCCTAAACCTCGTTCCAGGTATCCTAATCACTTGTTGGCACTGACAGCCATGTCTTTCCACTCTTCAATCAGTTTTTGGTGGGCTTCTTGAATCTCACAGTGCTCGCTTTCACACTCTCGAATCCTCTTGCGCAGTTGGTTGTATTTGACCTGTGCTTCAACCCTTTCATCGATGATTCTATGACCTCGAACAAACTCAAGTTAGCCTAGACCATTGTGATTGTCCTCCAGCCATCCTGAATAGTATGGGGTGCAGCCAGCATGGTATCTGTCTGGATCGATAGTATCTTTCCCCATGATGATCTTGCAATGCCACATATGCTGAGCTTGGCACTTATAAGGATTGTCATCAGCTTGGAATTCGTCCTGGAAGTGACTCATCTTGTCGACCCTTGGTATAACCTGTTTCCTACTAGCTTATCTCATAACCCGTAGAGGGACATAAGGGTAGGTTCCTCTCAAACCGATCAGTATCAGAAATGGTGCGTCCCTGGATCGGGCGATGAACTCTTCAGTAGGGAACCACTCAAACATCCATTGTATTTGATCCTCAGTCAGATTTTCAAACAGCTCCACCCATCCCTTAGCATCTTTTGGCTGAGAAAACATGTTGGGCATGTAGTTCATTCGCCTTGGTTGATGGAAGGCTATATGATCGTCCTAGTCTCTACGTTGAATCTCTTGCCGATATTCACCCCTTTGGATATACTCCATGAGCCAGAGTTGGAGTAGCATGTTGTATCCCTCGAAGTGTGGGGCTCCTTGTTGACACTTTTCCAAGGCTCGGTATATCTCTACGATGATCATGGGCACTATGCTAAATGGTTGTCCACCAATTCCCTCCATCAAAGTTTTGGTGACCATGGCTAGCCTGGTGTGGATCCTTGCTTTCTTCATTGGAAACACTATCATCCCTAAGAAACAGAACATGAAGACAAAGACACTTCGGTGAATATGCCCCAACGATGTAAGGGCGAACTCATCCGGATAAGTATGGTAGGATTTGCTATGACCGTACCTCTTGTACAAATAATCAATGGGAATGTAGGACTCCTTCAAACATGTCAAGTCTGGATTCTTCTTTAGGCCCATCATTTTGAGAAAACCTCTACCCTTGCGATTTTCCGGCATTAACAAACCCGGGGTCTCCCATGGTATACCATCCATTCCTCCTATTTCCTCTAGCAGGGGTGTCATCTCAATCTCTCCGAAGCGAAACACAGATCTATCACAATCCCAGAACAGAGTAGCAACTTCTATGATTTTGTTGTTGGGTTGGACCTCTAGGAGGGAAGGTAGATTTCCTAGGTATTTCCGAACAAGAGTCTGATCACTGAAATGAAGATCTTCCCACCAGCTTAGCAACCTTGGGTGGATGTTTGTGACCATGCCGAATCTGGGGACTTCATGCCTCGTGTTTCTGCAATACAAAAGGGTTAGGCCCTTACCCCCACCAGACTCGACTATTAAATACCAATAATTGCCATAAAAGCGTTTAGTTCTCCAAATGAATGCACAAAACGTGATATTGTCCGTTTGGATTTTTGGGAAACCCAGTGGATTTTGGATAAGGCTATCTTAAAGAGTCATTATGCGGACAACATAACTGACTCGGCTAGGTTTGACCATGATGCATGCACAATTAAACAGAGTAAGGTTTTTATGGGGTATTAGACTGGTACCCGTGAGCGGACAACTCAAGAGGGAAAGGCACGAAACCGTCGACTACACCGTTGATCGACTGGTTTTACCGCAAATACGCCTTTGCCAGATTTAAAAGATGATAATATCGGAAGAGCGCAACCACTCATTATAAGCGTTGCTATGGTATTTGTTTGGCACGAGTGGAATATGATGTTGAAAGCATGCTTATGCAATAATTAAAACAAGTTGTCACATATTTGCACGTTCATAAAGTTATAATTACAATAATTTAAAACAGTAATAAAGAAGTACAGTAAAGGAAAGCATTGAAAGAAACAAGGGAAAGAAACAAGAGACAACTTAGTTTTTGCAGTAGAAGAGGGAATTAAATGCTTAATGGTATTAAACAAGTAAAGCGCAGAAGAAATGTAAATTCACAGTAATAGCTTGAAATGGTAAAAGCCTAAAAGTATTTCCCCAGCATAGTCGCCATGCTGTCGCGCCCCCTTTTTCTCGCGAAATCAGGTTTATGACATTTGGGAGGACAACTTGTTCCCTTTTTGGGAATTGGGTTTGAATTGAAGAGTCACCACCTAATGATTAAAGTGCATTAGGACACTAGGAAGGAATTGATCTAGAAAATCAGAGATTGGGTAAGGGCTAGAAATTATCTCGAGGGGAAGGTGTTAGGCACCTATCAGGATCCACTAATGTGGTTCCCGGCCATGCTACAATTGTGACTTTAAGTACAAGTAACAAGTAAGCAAATAAAAGTTTCAAATATGAGGGGTTGTCACATTATGGCTGCAAATAAATTAAAGTTTGAAGAAACAAAGAAAGCTGAAATTTTGAGGAAATAGTTTGAAAATTCTGAAAAGTAATAAAATACACAAGTAAAGGGAAGGTAGTCCTAGGTTTACAAATAATATGGATTACATCAATGCAATACCCGGTAATCACTCCTCAAAATAAGGGTTACACGTGGTATTAGCGCACTGGTCATCATATCTATATCTATCCTTTCCCACCTCGTTAAGGTATTAAAACGCGGAATAGTTTCGTTACCTATTGCATGCTCTTACCCGTCCTAATCCTATCAGTCCTGGAGGCATTTGGGACTACTAGTCCTAAAGGGAAGGGAGATTGGGCTTTTATGGTTTAAAGGACAAAATCTAGGGCGACAAACAAAACACATAGAGCAGATATGGGAAAACACATATAACATTTAAAGGCTCAAATAGGCCTCCTTAACTTAAAGACAGATTGTTTAGCATGTCTTGCATGTACTGGTTATGGTCTGAATTAAACTTAAAAAACGTTAAAGTAGGTTGATTTATCACATATTTTCAGATAAGAAGTCCGAATTAGGCCTGCCCGCTGGTGGTAATTATCAAAGACTGGTGCAGTCATAACCTTTACCCTAAAGCTTGCCTAGGTGAAACCTATAGGCATGATATCTATGCATAACAAAAATATACTAATTTTAGAGAAAATGACTTATTAATTGCAGGAACATAAGTTCTGCAAATATTAAGCAACATTACTTCTGTTTTTTAAACTTCTAAGCGAGATAGACGATTAATATTTGGTTGATTACTCCTACAGGCATGCTTTCTAAGCGTTATTGATTTAAAAAACGTTTATAGTTGAAATAAAAATGCAGAAGTCCTATAGGCATGGTATCTAAAATGTTGTTTGTTATTAGAACCTGTGAACCCGTTTGCCTAGTGATAGATGCATATGCAGAATTCAAGAAGTCCTATAGACAGGTTATCTATATGATATGCAGCGTTATTAAATGTAGAACCTATAGGCATGTTTTCTAGATAATACAAAAATGCAGAAATTTATAGACATGGTTTCTATATGAAAATGCAGGACCTGTAAACATGATTTCTTTATGAAAATGTAGAACCTATAAACAGGATTTCTATATGAAAATGCAGAACCTATTAATAGGATTTCTATATGAAAACGTAGAATTGAAAGCAGGACATGATTGCAGAAGTATAATAAATACCTATGAACATGATATCTACCCCTTTTGCATGCATGATTTACCCTCCCCTTTTCACTAAAACCCCATAAGTTATTACAAATTATTACAGCCCAGAATGAATAAAAAAAGCAAATTACATCAGAAATTAAAGTACAACTAAGGGAAGCCTAATTTAGACTCTAGGTCTGAAATGTGAAATGAACCAACTCCAAAGATCAAATATCCAAAGCCTTTCTCCTACTTGGGATGTGTCAAAGCTCCCTAAGAGTCTCACATGGACTCCGGGCAGTGCTCACACCCAAGTATATTGCAGAATATGAGTCATACTGCAGTGTGGAAGGGCCAACCCTCAAATGTCCAAGTTCAGAGGGAAGTCAAGGTCCCAAAGCAAGGCTCATAGGAGGGGGGCAAAACTTAGAATCTAAGAGAGAGTGTAAGTGCAAAGAGGGGATTTTGGGGAAAGCCAAGACAAGCTAGTGGTCATACCTAGCAATTGGAGTGCCGGCACACCCCAACCAGCCTGTTAGCCACATTGTTTGGTAGTTAGGATCCCCTAAGGGATCAAGTCCAGACATGAGCAGTAACTTGGATGTTGTCATATTCTGAACTTCAACTCAAACACATAGAAGGGGACAGGGGTGCAGGGATTCACAGTAGAAACATATGCTAATTAACATTAACATAGGCAGTGAAGTAGACAGGGGTGTAGAAACTGTAAAATAAACACATTGGGATGAGGCTGAAAATCAAACTAGAACATACCAGTTTCAGGTAAACAAGAAAAAAAAAAGCAGTAGTTTTGTGAAGCCAAAGTGCAAGCAAATAGTCAGAATGCTATGATTAGAGAACTATGATGCTTGAGTAGTATATAAGTGTTAAATTGAGAGCGTGTTAAAGTGCAGAAGGGTCGTGCCCTTTTTATAGTGTAGAAAGCAAGCAGAATAAGGTAGGAGAATGATTTGAAAATCAATTACAAAAATTTCCCTTTAATTAAGGGATTATAATTTCAAATGTAAAAATAATTAAGGAAAGAGATTGATCAAAACCTTTTCCAAAGTAGTACAAGAAGGGCAAATACACAAAGATTTATTTAAGGAAAAAGTCTGATAGCACACGGTTTGCGCAAGTAAAGAAAGGAAATCAGTTAACAGCCAAGAAATCAAAATTGGAGGCTTTGTACAAATGAACTAAGTTAGAAAAAGTGAGGAAAGGTTTTACTTAAGGAAAAACAGTAACAATCAATCAATCCTAAAAAAAAGATTCTGAATCAATCATAAGTTAGAAAACCTTTTCAAGAAAGGTTCAACACATATATAAAAGCATACAGACATGCTTAAACAAGAAAGAACTGTCATACTAATCAGAAGAGTCTAGCATAGAAGAGTCTAAAAGTTCAAAGTCGTAAACAAAGAAATTCAAACTTAGTTCATAGACTCAGAATGAGTCTAAAAGAGTCAAGGGTTCCAAAATAGAACCCTAGTCCAAACACAAGATCACCCTCGTCAAAACCCCCAAATTCTAGGGTTCCTACTTTGAATCAGATACAGAGACGAGGAGGCAAGTAATTGAAACAGGCTCAGAGATCTCTTTCAGAGACTCATGAGAAAACAAACAGATACAATAGCAAGTTCGAAGCAAACAAAGTGAAGAAACTGATTTGAAACATATGTTTAAGAAACCTGGGACTTAAACAAGTTCAGAAGAGAAAAGTGGTAGTATAACACTTAAGAAAACAGTAGAGGAAACATGTGTAAAGGGAACTCAAACAAAGGTCCAGTAAAGGAAACAAAGAACTTAAGAACTTAGTAGGAAAATACAGTAGAAGAACACAAAAACATCAGAAAATTATAGCAGAAAAGCACATATAGAAGAACACAGTAAGATAGTCATACAAGAGCATGGTAAAATGAAGAATACAAGAACACAGTAGGAGCAAGTACACGTAAAGGAAAAGGAAAGTCAGAAATCACTTAAACATTTTAGAAAACCCTAGATCGGAAAAGAAAGACCTTAAAAAAAGTAATTTTTGAAAGAAGAAATTGGGGAAATGGTTTGAAAACTCAAGTAGAGCACAGATATATAACAGATCTAAGAAAAATCGGAGAAAACATCGAAGGGTTAGGGTTTCAGAAGAACCCTAGAATGAGAAAGGCTTTGAAAAGGTCTCTGATCTGAGTTAGAGAAGTCAGAAACAGGCTCATAAGACCAGGATACGCCGGAGCAAAGACGGAGATGGCCGTGAAATCTCGAGCCGGCAAAGATCTGAGTGAGAACCTTCGAGGTCAGACCCCGAATATTCAAGTACCAAGTGTACAAGAGCAAAGGGAGGTGAGTTTAAGACTCCCATGGCCTGAGAAGCCATGGATTCCGGTGAGTTTAAGGTGGAAGACGGTGAACGGGGGCTAGGGTTAGGGAAGGTTCTAGAGTGTTTGAGAGAGTTTGAGAGTTTAGAGGCGGCGGTTGGTGAGAAATGAAGTAGGGTTGGGGGTGTTTGTGAATTAAAAAGGAAATGGGAAATAGTGGTCGTTGATCAAAATGATCAACGGCCTGGATCAAAAGGGAAGGCCGGGCGGGTTAGATTAGTTGGGTCAGGGGATGGTTAAATTGCAATTGGGCTGGTCAATTGGGGATTTGAAATTGGGTTAATTGGGGGGTTGATTTGGGCTATAATTGAAATGAAATAGGGCTAGTGTTTAAATAGCCGCTTTTCCTTTTATTTTATAAAAATAGTAAAAATGATTTTGAAAACAAATTAAAGGTACTGAATCAATTAATAACATATAAACATTAATTTAAAAATATTGTAACCAATTTCATAATTATAAAATGCTATTAAATCTTGAAAGCAGGCTAAAATTGCAATTATATGCAATTTAGTTTTAAAATGCTAAATAAATTTATAAAAAATGTGCAAAAATTATCTTAGCTATATTTTGGTATAAATATGAGAATAAAATAAATTATTCACCAAAATAATAATTTTGAGAATAATTATTGGTTTTTGTACTGCTAAAATGGGCAATGAATTGATTTAAAAAATCTTTTAAAAATTAGGAAAAAATACTAAAACACTTGAGCATACTTATATATGCATATATATGCTATTTTGAAAGTATTTTACATATATAAAATGCATAGAGAAAAATTGGGTATCAACAACGACTAACTACAAAACCAATATACAAAGATATTGAAACCATAAAAATTCCATTCGTGAGTCGTTTGCTCAAAGTTCAAACTCCGGTCAACTCTTTTCATTTAAGCTTCAAAAATAAAAAGTCTTCTTTTAATTTAATCCTGAATCATCTGAAAACCAATCTTGACCACACGCGCAAGTCATAATACACATTACGAAGCTGCTCAGGACCTTAAGTCGCTGAATATGACGCTAATTCTCAAAACGACCGGTTAGGTCATTACATTTTCCCCATCATTACATTCCGAAGTCATCAAATCACTAAATGTATTCACCAAACATACACCCACGGGTGATCCCATGGAACCCCAATCCACATAAGCCCGACAATATCATCTCAAATGAAATTTATCCCTTCCGCCAATACCAATAAGCCTTAAAACCGAATTTCTCACCATCCGATCATCTCCAAAAGACCCAATTCCTAAATCACACCCGGTATTAGCCTCAACTAGATGCAACAACTTATGCTTACACCCACAAGGTACAACCACACGATGTAACAAATCACACATATGCCCGCAACACATCTCTGATCACAATAGCTGCCCATAATCAAATCCAACACTGGCAATTAACCCCATATCCTCTAGAACCCTGTTCCAAACCTCCACGACACCGACAATGATACAAGAAACATGAAGACCTCATAACGCTTCACATGAATCAACAAGTCATAACTAACGCCAGCTAGTCATACACCTCGGAAGCTAAAACCCAATAAGCACAACACGAATATGATTGAATATACAAGGAAACACATGAAAGAACTATCAAACAAGCCTGTCAGGCACCACTCCCTATCAGTACCATACTACGAACCAATTTCACAAGGGAGAACCAAAACACATGAACTAATGATAAGTATCTCATCCTGATATAACTTCCACTACGGCATACAGCCCAGTTCAAACACATCAAATCACATGAGACCGCATGGGTCTCACCCCCAACTCTGAATCACAAGTAGAATACACATCATGCCAACCGAAACCTTCCACTAATTCAATTTTTCCAAGAAACATCACAACACATACTGAACTCCCACACCGGTAGAACATCTAAATCACAAATAATAACCTATATCCCGGAATTCAAATCAGAACTACCAAAATCAGTAATAGAAAGTCACTTCTAGTCTCATAACTCTCAATAATGAATAAAACAAAATAATAGACATGAGCTACCACTATAGAATCTCCCTATAGGGGTAAATACATAAGCGGAGTACAAGATCACAAAACTCACCCATATGTGAAGTAAAATAGAAGGACCCACCCCGATAAGAAGAACCGAAACAAAGTGCGAATGAAGCTCTTTTATAACAAATCGAAACCATACCTGTAAAACATCATCCGGTGCAGCGCCCTCAGCCCTACTGTAGAAAACATATCATCGGGTCGGGCCTCCCCTTCTTAGGTGCCCTCTACTCCCCTAACCTGCAACCCAAGCTGGCGGTGCAGGGATATCAGTAACTAGATCAGAATTCATAGTCTGAATACCCTGCTGTGACACATCTGTCTGGAGTTTGGGACAGTCTTTTACCATGTGACTCTATCTCAAAACTCAAAGCAACCTCTCCGCTGACATGGATGTGGAGGTTGTCCGGTACGGCTACCCTGAGACCCATGGGTACCTGAAACACCGTGAGTAGCCTGAAGTACAAAATGAACTGGCTAATTTACAAAACCTCTACCATGTCATACCCTGCCTCCATAATGGGGACCAATAGATCTTCCCAGTCCACAAGGCCTCTTAGCCTCCCTATCCTCTCTCTCGTGACCTCGCATGCCCTCTAGTTGGCGAGCGATCTCTATTACCTACTGAAATGAAACATCCGACTCCAACTCCCGAGCTATGCTTAATTGGATATCATAATTGAAGACCCCGATGAGCCTGCAGACTCACTCTTTGACTGTAGAAACCAAATTAGGTGCATGTCCGGACAAATCGCTAAATATAACGACATACTCTAACACGTACAAAGTTCCCTGGCACAGCTACTCAAACTCTACACGCCATGCATCCTGAAGGGTCTAGGGAACAAACTCTCTCAAGAACATCCCTGAAAACTGAACCCATGAAAGGGAAGCTGTATCGGCCAGACTACCCAACTCATATGCTCGCCACCACTAATATGCTTCTCCCTTAAGCTAGACCGTAGTAAAAGCAACCCAACTTGTCTCCACAATACCCATAGCATGGAGAATATGGTAGCACTCCCCTAGGAACCCATGCGCATCCTCTGAAGACAAACTATTGAAAGTAGGAGGGTAATACTTCTTGAACCTCGGAAGTCTAAGTTGTTCTTCCTCAGATGTTGTTGCCCTAACCACGGGCTGAACTAGAACAATAGGATGTGTCCGCATGATACCTGAAACTTGATCAATGAGGGCTCGCTTCTCTGAAGTACGGGCGGCGGGAGTCTGAGCTCCTCCCCCAATCTATGAAGTAGCTTGTGCAGCCGGAATCAACCCCCGCCTGAGCCAATGTACCGAACATGCTCAGGAACTGTGCTAAAGTCTCCTGAAGTCCTGGGGTAACAACAGGCGCCTCTGGCACCCTGTCCCCCAACCGGAGCTACTAGAGGATCCTCAACTGCTGCTCTAATAGGTGCTTTAGCTGTAGCATGTGCTCCTCCTCAACCTCTACCTCTCCCCTGGTACCTAGCAACACCGGCACAGGGGCAGCGTTATCGGTAACTATAGCTCGTGTCCTCATCATTTATGAGAGAATGTAATGACAAAAGTTCAAACTCCAAGATCAACAAACACGCACGATAAGAATAAAAGAAGTGAAATTGTCCTAATAGTTCAGTAGCCTCTCGAAAATAAGTACAGATGTCTCTGTACCGATCGACAAGACTCTACTAAATGTGCTTATGACTCGTAGCACCTATGAACCTAGAGCTCTGATACCCTCAAGTGTCACAACCCCAAATTCCCTCCGTAGGACGTCGTGATGACACCAAGTCTCAAAGACTAGATAAGCAAACACTTACTAAATTAATAGAAGAATTCAACCATCAAATGATAAATATGAAATAAAAATCTCTATACACAATTTACAATTCCCAAAACCTGTAGTATAAGTCATAAGCTCTACTGAGTTATCTAGAAAATCCCTAAATGGAACTGTTCAGAATGGAATTAAATATTACAATGAAAATATCAAAAGGTGACTCTGAGGCTTGCGAACGCGACGACAGGTTTACCTTGAGTCTCCACAGCTCGACCAACCAACTAATAATCAACAACAACTGTGTCACCTGGATCTGCACAAAAATATGCAGAAGCTTAGTATGTGTATACCACAGTGGTACCCAGTAAGTTTCAAGACTAACCTCGGTGGAGTAGTGAAGAGGGACAATCAAGACACCTACCGGACTAAACAACCTTAACAAGTGTGTCGATGAACTAATAAGGAAACGATATTCATATAAAGTAAATTAGGATAAGGAATACAAAACAATACTTGGAATGATACACTAGTAAAAACAATATTCAATAGGAAGCAGTCAGGTAATAATATTGTAACGTAACTAATCACAATCTAAGTTCGGGGAAACCAAATAAAAGGAAAACCAGCAATAACTCCATAAGAACAACCAATTTCACACCTGATCCGTTCAAGCATTGCCATGAGGTACCGAACCTCATAATTACAGCTCACGGGTCCCAATTCGTGAACCTTAATCACTTGGCATCTTTTGGCCACATTACAACTCATAACCACACGGATGGATCATGTGCCAATAGAACAATACTCACACAGAAGGGAAGAAGACAAGAGTTCGTATAATGGTTAATAACGTTAGGATTCAACTTTTAAACCTGATATGGGTGATTTAACTACGTATATACCTATGCAAGTGCTCTACCATTATTCTAGTCGATAAATAAGAGTAGAGACAATGAATGGCACATAAAAAACTATCACCACAAAATGTACAGTGTAATAAAAGCAGCAATGAAGTTTAAAGCACCGACCAACACAAACAAGATTAGCTATATAGAACTGAGCAAAAAGTGCATCACGGAGGAAAACAATTAGTTGTATGCTAAGGAAAACAACAATCAAAGACAAGTGCATAGAAAAGGGGAAATGACAACAAGATCCCTCCTGACGTACTACCTCGTAGTCTCAAATCGTAAAATGAATCACAAATTTCCTTATATCACCGCGAGAGCCTTTATATTTAGTTTTTGAAAATCATTTTTCCGAAATAGCATCCCGCGTTTTAGCCCACCTTATCACACCGCATGACTTATAGTAGTTCCCCTACTAGCCACGCATTTTAAGCCCACTTTATCCCACCACATGCGTTTCAACACCTAACACATGCGTATCAATAATAACAACAGCACAACAAAAACCTCGTGCAACACAATAACAATCGCACGACATAAACATCATGCAAACGCAATAACAACCGCACGACAGAAACCTCGTGCAAACAACATAACAATTCTTTCAACAAAACATGTATGACAAAACATAACAACTCAAATAAATGACTTTCACAATATGTGTCTATATGCCACAATATTTCCTCAAAACAGTTTCAATATCAACGCACATATAGCCCTTGGCTCAACAACAATGAATACAATAGTAACAACAATAATGACACGCGAATACGACAAGTAAATCAACACAAGAACTTCAAAATACAAAGAAACAGATGAACGAACTCACAAGGAAAGGCACAACAGGGAAATAATAGTCTCAACAAGAATTGTTCAACAAGGGAGAGGTAATATGTAACAATGATTCCACGAAAGTGCAATTCAACAATAAGAGAGATAGCATAAATCAATGACCCTAAATAAGAATATGTCAACAATAAAAGGGATAACAAACATCCATTAAGTCTAAGCAATTACGGAAAGAATAGGATGACGATAAAAGAGACAACAACTTCAGTTAAGGTACATAAGAGTTTAATCGACAATAAGGGTAGAACGTGAAGCAATTAATTCCATAAGACACGTACGGGTGAATTTAGTACATGGGGGATTTAACATGACAAACAATATCATATCTAATGAACATAAGAACCTAAGAGCCCTAAATGGTCAAATTTCTGCAAATAAGCCCGAGCACGTACTCGTCACCTTGCATACACGACCTTCAAATGACACAATTAGCACCAAAGACCCAAATCCTAAGGGGTAGTTCCCCCAAACAAAGTTAGGCAAGATATATAACTCAAAGAAGCTAGACCTTCACTCTAAAATGACCTTCTCGAGAGAAATAACCTCCGGACTGTAACGACCCTGCCGATCATTTTGAGAATTTAAGGTCCGATCGGTGGCGTAAGGTCTTGAACAGCTTCATATTATGTGTATCGACTTTCATGCAGAATTGAATTCAATTACCGGATGATTCAAAGTTCAATTGGAAGAAGGAATCTAGTTTTGGAAGCTTAATCGGTGAGAATTTGACTGGAATTTGACTTTTGTTCAAACGACTTCGGAATTAGTTTTGGATGATCTTAACAGCTTTGTATGGTGATTTTGGAGTTAAGCGTGCGCCTGGATTTAGATTTGAAGATCCGTAGGGTAAATTGGAGCATTTCGGCGACAGTTGGAAAAGTTAAAGTTTGGAAAATGGAGAAGTTTGACCAAGAGTTGACTTTTATGATATTGGGGTCGGAAAGCGATTGTGTAAGTTGGAGCAACTCCGTTATGTCATTTGGGACTTTTCTGCAAGATTTGTCATGGTTCAGGGTTGATTTGATAGGTTTCGGCGCGAGTTTTAGAAGTTGGAAAATTTGAAAGTTCATAAGTTCGATTCATGGCGTGATTTGCATTTCTGGCGCTGTTTGATGTGATTTGAGACGCCGACCGAGTCCGTATTAAGTTATAGCAACTTGTTTGTATGTTTAGACGGGGTTTCTGGGGCCTCTAGTGAGTTTCGGACGAGTTTCAGATGTTTTGCATGGTTTTGAACATGTGTGATTCTGGTGTTTTTGCACCTGCGACCTTGAAGTGTAGGTGCGGCTCCGCTTCTGCATGAGCATGGCTGCTTCTGTAGTCATGAAGGCCTGGGTGATTGCTTTCTTCTACGAAGGATGACGTGCAGGTGCGAAGGCCGCTTTTGCGGTTAGCGATGGCACCTGCGATTTATTTCACTTATGCAGCTTTCTTTTTTGCTTCTGCGGTCCCGCTGGTGTGGATGTATATCCGTAGATGCGGTCCCAGGCCAATTAGCTAAGTTTGTAGATGTAGACTTTTTCTCGCAAATGCGGTTCTGCTGATGCAGTTCCTTGTCCGCATGCCACGACTCCAGTTCGCCCTCCGTGAACTATCGTGACGGCACCTAGTCTTTACGACTAGGTAAGCCTAACAAATTATGGAAAACAGAAAATAACAGAATAAAACTAGCCATAAAGTGCAGAAAAAACATAATGAGGCATTTAAGATGCCACTGCATATACAATACAAACTCTCAAACTAAAACAACATTTCCCAAAACCCGGAATCTCATGAAATCACAAGCTATTGGATAACTACAAGTGTCTAACTCCGGAATGTCTAAACAAAAGTAGATACAGAAGGGCTGATACTATAAGGGATAATGGAAAGGGACTCCTCGGTCTGCGGATGCAGCAGATATACCTCGAAGTCTCTGGAGAATCGCCTCGCCTCAAGGGTAGTAGGGCTGAGTTTAAGTACCATCTGCACATAAAAAAACATGCGCAGTGAGTACACCACAACGGTACTCAGTAGGTGCCAACTCGGTCGAGTAGTGACGAAGAAGGTCAGGGCCCTACTGAGTTTAAATGAAAAACAAGGTATAACAGTATAGAATAAGATAGTATAATTAAGTGCAACAGTAAGAAGTAACACAGGATAGAAGGAACATCAACAACTAGAACACAAACAAAATAATCACAGAAAGGAATACAACTTAACACAAAGATAACAATTGTGGATCTCCTAGGATACCGTCCTGTAGTCCCGAATATAAATATCCAGTGGATCTCCCGGGTGTCGTCCCATAGTCCAACTCATAATACGCGGGGATCTTCAAGAATAATGATCCGCAGTCCCGAATGTAAATATCCAGTACTGGGAGAATCTACCGGGTGTAGTCCCGTAGTTCAAATATAAAAGTTCAGGGGGATATCCAGGAATATAACTCCGTAGTCACAAAGTAAACATGAAGGGGGATTTCCCGGGATACCGTCCCGTAGTCCCAAAGTAAACACACAGTAGCAACACGAAGAACACTCAATTCAATTCAAATTTCCTACTAAGGTAAAACAGGTATTTCTAACCTAGCATGTTGCACAGAAACCAAATAAGGCAATTTGAGCAAATAAGGCAACTAAGTCAATTAGACATGCTTCCCTAAGCTAACATTCAGCTTAAATTGCAAGTAGTATAGACAGGAAAAGAAGCACAATTATAGTTAATTAATAAAAACCGAATTTCCTACAATTAGCACAAGTACGCACTCGTCACCTCATGTACAAGGCATTTCAAATATCAACAATACCAAATCTTAAGGGGAGTTCCCCCACACAAGGTTAGGCAAGCCACTTACCTCGAACCGGCTCAAAATCAACTCGAAACCACGCTCTTGCCATGAGTACTCGACTCTAGATGGCCCAAATCTATTCAAATCAATTACATAATATAAATATAACTTCAAGTAACTGATTCCACTAATTAATTTTAAGCTAATGTGCGAAATTAGGAAAAATGACCAAAATGCCTCCCCGGGCCCACGTCTCGGAATCGGGTAAAATTTATATTTTCAGAATCCTCATACTTTCACGAGTTTACTCATTCCAAAAGTACCAAAATCGGACCTCAAATGGTCCCTCAAATCACCACTCAAAGCTCTCTAATTAACCAAGCCCTAACCCCCCAATTTACCATTGATTTTCCTTCAAATTTCATGCTTACAATGATAAAAATTACCATAATAACGAACTTAGGAACTAGGGACCTTACCTCAATGAATCCCTCTGAAAATCCCCCTTGAAAAATTCTCCTCAAAGTTTCTTCCCGTTTGAAAAGTGATGAAAAATAACTCAAATTCGCAAAGGCATCTATTTATATGTTTTGCCCAGCAATACCGCATCTGCGGTTCAATGCCCGCACCTGCGGGACCGCTCCTGCGCATAATCAACTGCTTCTGCAGTTTTTCATTAATCCTCCTTATCCGCACCTGCGCCCTAGGTTCCGCATCTGCGGGCTCGCAGGTGCGACACAACCTCTGCATCTGCGGCTCCTACCTCTTTCTCCCTTGGTCGCACCACAGGTGCGGATATGACAGTAGGGTCAGCAGCTGAAGTTGCTCCAACAATCTCCCAAACTCCCCGTTAACATTCCAAAATCATCCTGAGTCTCTCGGGCCTCAACTAAAAGCACGAACAAGTCATATACAACTATCCAAACTTATACCAATCCTCACAACACCTAAAACAACATCGAACATCGAATTAACCATGGATTCGAGCCTAAGAACTCCAAAAACTCTCAAATTACGTTTTCGATCAAAAAGTCTATCAAACCTCGTCCGAATGACCTGAAATTTTGCACACACGTTACATTCAACATTACGGAGCTACTCCAACTTTCGAAATTCCATTCCGACCCTTAGATCAAAATCTCACTATCGAACCAGAAACTTCAAAAATTCAACTTTCGGCATTTCAGGCATAAATAAGCTACGGACCTCCAAAACACAATCCTAACACGTCCCTAAGCCCAAAATCACCCAACGGAGCTAACAGAATCGACAAAATTCCATTCTGAGGCAGTCTTCATACTGCTCCAACTACGGTCCAAATTCTAAGACTTAAACTCTCATTTAGGGACTAAGTGTCCCAAAACTCTCTGAAACTCCAAATAAACCTTCCTAGCAACTCACAATAACAGAAACAAACATGGGGAATGCAGTTAACAGGGGATCAGGGCGTAAATTCTTAAAACGACCGGCCGGGTCGTTACATCTTCCTACACTTAAACATTCGTTCGTCCTTGGACAAGCATATAGACATACCTGAAGTAGTGAAAAGATGAGGATAACGACTGCACATATCTTACTCGGTCTCCCAAGTCTCCTCCTCGACCGGTTGACCCCTCCACTGAACCTTCACTGATGCAATGTTCTTTGACCTCAGCTTCCGAACCTGCCTGTCCAATATTGCCACCGGCTCCTCAACATAAGATAGATCCTTGTCCAACTGGACTAAACTGAAATCCAACACGTGCGACGGATCACCGTGATACCTCCGGAGCATCGAAACATGAAATATCTGGTGAACTCCTGCCAAGCTGGGAGGTAAGGCAAGCTCATAAGCATCCTCTCCAACAAGCCGCAGTATCTCAAAAGGGCCAATAAACCTCAGACTCAATTTCCCTTTCTTCCTAAATCTCATAACGTCCTTCATAGTCGAAACTTGAAGTAGAACACGCTCTCCAACCATATAGGAAACATCACGAACCTTCTGGTCCGCGTAACTCTTCTGTTTGGACTGGGCTGTACGGAGTCTATCCTGAATCACTTTAACCTTCTCCAAAGCATCTTGAACCAAGTCTGTGCCCAATATTCTAGCCTCACCTGGCTCAAACTAACCCACCGGGGATCTACACCGGCTACCATATAAAGCCTCGTTAGGTGCCATCTGGATGCTGGACTGATAGCTGTTATTGTAGGCAAACTCCGCCAATGGCAAGAACTGATCCCAAGACCCTCCAAACTCAATCACACACGCATGGAGCATATCCTCAAAAATCTGAACAGTGCGCTCGGATTGTCCGTCCGTCTGAGGTGAAATGATGTACTCAACTCCACCCGAGTACCCAACTCATGTTGTACGGCCCTCCAGAACCGTGATGTGAACTGATTGCCTCTATCTGAAATGATGGAAACTGGAATACCATGCAGATGAACAATCTCCTAGATATAAATCTCTGCCAACCGCTCTGAAGAATAGGTAGTACACATAAGAATGAAGTGTGTGGACTTGGTCAGCGATCCACAATCACCCAAACGGCATCGAACTTTCTCAAAGTCTGTGGGAGTCCAACTATGAAGTCCATGGTGATCCGCTCCCATTTCTACTCCGGAATCTCTATCTGCTGAAGCAACCCACCCGGTCTCTGGTGCTCATACTTCACCTACTGACAATTGAGGCACTGAGCCTCCACCAATAGTGCTGCCTCAAATCCTGGTATATCTTCGGGGCACCCGGATGAATGGAATACCACAAACTATGGGCCTCCTCTAAAATCAACTCTCGAAGCCCATCAACATTGGGTACACAAACCCGACCATGCATCCTCAATACCCCGTCATAACCAATAGTCACAACTCTGGCATTACCGTGTAGAACCTTGTTCTTGAGGACAAGCAAATGAGGGTCATCAAACTGACGCTTTCTGATACGATCAAATAAGGAAGATCAAGAAACCACGCAAGCTAGAACCTGACTGGGCTCCGAAAGATCCTATCTCACAAACTGGCTGGCTAAGGCCTGAACATCCATCGCCATGGGCCTCTCCGCTGCTGGTAAATAAGCCTAACTCTGCAGACTCTCTACCCGATAACTCAAAGCATCGGCCACTACATTGGTCTTGCCCGGGTGATACAAAATAGTGATATCATTGTCCTTCAGTAGCTCTAACCACCTCCTCTGACGCAAATTAAGATCCTTCTGCTTGAACAGATGTTGCAAACTCTGGTGATCAGTATAAATCTCAAAAGGCACACCGTACAAATGATGACGCCAGATCTTCAAGGCGTGAACAATAGCAGCTAACTCGAGATCATGGACATGGTAATTCTTCTCATGTACCTTCAACTGTCTGGACGGTAGGCAATCACCCTACTGTCATGCATCAATACCGCTCCAAGGCCAATCCTCGAGGCATCACAATAGACAGTATAAGAATCCAAACTTGTAGGCAATATCAAAACTGGGGTTGTAGTCAAAGCTGTCTTGAGCTTCTGAAAGCTCGACTCACACTCTTCTGTTTACTGGAACAGAGAACCCTTCTAGGTCAGCCTAGTCATAGGGGCTGCAATGGATGAAAACCCCTCAACAAATCGACGGTAATAACCCGCCAATCCAAGAAAACTGCAGATCTCTATAGCTGAGGATGGTCTGGTCCAACACTGCACTGCTTCCACCTTCTTCGGATCCACCTGAATACCCTCACTCGAAACAACGTGGCCCAAGAATGCCACGGAATCCAATCAAAACTCACATTTCGAGAACTTTGCATATAACTTCTTTTCCCTCAAAGTCTGAAGCACTGTCCACATGTGCTGCTCTTGATCTTCCCGACTCCGAGAATACACCAGAATATCATCAATAAAGACAATGACGAACGAGTTAAGATATAGCCGGAACACACTGTGCATCAAATGCATAAAGGCTATTGGGGCATTGGTTAGCCCAAATGACATAACAAGGAACTCGTAATGACCATACCGAATCCTGAAAGCAGTCTTCGGGATATCTGGCTCCCAAATCTTCAACTGATGGTAACCTGAGTGAAAATCAATCTTAGAAAACACTCGTACGCCCTGAAGCTGGTCAAACAAATTATCAATACAAGGCAAAGGATAACGGTTCTTCACTGTAACTTTGTTCAACTGGCGATAATCAATTCACATATGCATAGAACCATCTTTTTTTCTTCACAAACAAGACAGTAGCACCCCAAGGTGATACACTAGGCCAAATGAAACCCTTATCAAGCAATTCCTACAACTGATCCTTCAACTCCTTCAACTCAAGAGGGGCCATATGATACGGAGGAATAGAAATGGGCTGAGTACCCGACAACAGATCAATGCTAAAATCAATATCTCTATCAGGTGGCATGCCCGAAAGGTCAGCTGGAAACACATCATGATAATCCTGTACTACTGGGACTGAATCAACTATAGGAGTATCAATACTGACATCTCTCACATAAGCTAGATACGCGTCATACCCCTTCTCAACCATACGCTGAGCCTTAAGGAATGAAATAACTCTATTGGAAGTATGATCTAAGGTGCCCCTCCACTCTACTTGTGGTACACCTGGCATAGCCAGCGTCACGTTTTGGCATGACAATTAAGAATATTATAATGGGGCGACAACCAGTCTATGCCCAAGATAACATCAAAATCTACCATGCTGAGAAATAATAAATCTGCTCGGGTCTCAAAAGCAACTGGAGTTGTAACCATAGCCTGAGAACTCTGCGGGGCACGCTGTGGCTGAGAAGTTTGTGGAGGTGCACCCCTCCTAAATCTAGGGCAATCCCTTACCATATGGCGTGTGTCACCACACTCAAAAAAAGCTTTGGGAGGATGTGGCGGATGTGACTGGCTCGGGACAAGTCTGCTGGACTGACCTTTGAAAGCACCTCGCGCAGGAGGCACACTAGATACTAGAGGTGCATAATAAGGCTCCTGAGGCCTAGGAGGAGCTAGAATACCACTGGCTGCTGGAAGAACTGAATGAACGGGGCGACTCATATAACCCCTACCATGACGAACTGCAGCTGGAGCACGAGCACCAAAATAATGGCCTGACTCTCGAGACCACTTGGCCTCCCTCTCCTCTCTGTCCCTAACATGCATACCCTCTATCCTCCAAGCAATGCTCACCACCTGATGATAAGAAATATCCATCTCCAACTCACGAGCCATGCTAGACCTGATGCTGGGAATATGCCCCTCAATAAACTGGCAAACCCTCTCGCGAACAGTAGAAACCAAGGCTGGGGCATGTCTAGCCAAATCAGTGTAACGGACAGCATACTCCGATACATTCATAGTACCCTGGCGCAAATGCTCAAACTCTACACGCCAGGCATTTCTGAGGCTTTGAGGAACATACTCTCTCAGGAACATATCTGAAAATTGAGTCCAAGTCAGGGAAGCTGCCTCATTCGGACTGTCTAACTGATAAGTACGCCACCACTCATAGGCGGCTCCTCGAAACTGGAAGGTAGTGAAGGCAACCCCGCTCGATCCTAATGTACCCATGGTACGGAGAATACAGTGGCATTCATCTAGAAATCCCAGAGCATCATCTGATGCTAGACCACTGAATACAAGAGGCTTGTACTTCTTGAACCCCTCAAGCCTCAGCTGCTCATCATCAAAAGTCGTTGTCCTGTTCTCGGGCTAATCTGAGATTGCAGGCTGTACATAAATAATCTATAGGACTTGATCAATATGCACTCGGTGCTCAGAAGTGCGGGCAGTGGGAGTCTATTCTCCTCCCCCGGCCTGAGATGTAGTTGCAACAAGGGGAAGCAACCCTGCCTGAGCCAGAGTGGTGTACATACTCATGAACTGTACAAGAGTCTCCTGAAGAGCTTGAGTAGTAGTAGCAGTAGGCGTATCAGGTGCCTGGACTCCGGCTAAAACTGCTGGTGGCACCTCGGTGGTAGCTCGCGTAGGTGCTCTGGCTGCACCACGTGCGTGTTCTCTGCCTCTACCCCTGCCCGACCTCTGACGGCTCTAGTAGGGGTGCAGGTGCCTGATCATCTCTGGTAGCACGTGTCCTCACCATCTGTGAGAGAATAGAAGACAGAAGTTTAGATTATGATATCAACATCTCACACGACAAGGAAATCAAATGAAGTGGAATTTTCCTAACAGTTACATAGCCTATCGTAGATAAGTACAGATGTCTCTGTACTGATCCCCGAGACTCTAATAAACCGGCTTGTGATACATGACTCCTATGAACCTAGAGCTTTGATACCAACTTGTCATGATCCCAGTTCTCCCTCCGTGAACTATCGTGACGACACCTAGTTTCTACGACTAGGTAAGCCTAACAAATTGCGAAAAATAGAAAATAACAGAATAAAACTAGCCATAAACTGTAGAAAAAAACATAATGAGGTGTTTAAGATGCCACTCGGCATATACAATACAAACTCTCGAACTAAAACAATATTTCCCAAAACCCGGAATCTCATGAAATCACAAGCTATTGGATAACTACAAGTGTCTAACTCTGAAATGTCTAAACAAAAGTAGATACAGAAGGGCTAATAATATAAGGGAGAATGGAAAGGGACTCCTCGGTCTGCACACGCGGCAAATATACCTCGAAGTCTCTAGAGAATCGCCTCGTCTCAAGGGTAGTAGGGCTGAGTCGAAGTACCTAGATCTGCACATGAAAAATATGCGAAAAAGGGCATGAGTTACCACAGCAGTACTCAATAAGTGTCAAGCCTAACCTCGGTCGAGTAGTGACGGGGAAGGTCAGGTCCCTACTGAGTTTAAATGAAAAACAAGGTATAACAGTATAATTAAGTGCAAAAGTAAGAAGTAACACAGTATTGAAAGAACAACAACTACAACAGAGACAAAAGAATCACATAAAGGAATACAGCTCAACATAGAGATAACAAATCGGGGATCTCCTAGGATACCGTCCTGTAGTCCCAAATATAAATATCCAGTGTATCTCTTGGGTGTCGTCCCATAGTCCAACTCATAATGCACGGGGATCTCTCGGAATACCGATCAGTAGTCCCAAATGTAAATATCTAGTACTGGGGGAATCTACCGGGTGATGTCTTGTAGTTCTAATATAAAAGTGCAGGGGGATCTCCCGGGATAGCATCCCGTAGTCCCAAAGTTAACACACAGGAGCAACACGAAGAACACTCAATGCAATTCAAATTTCCTACCAAGGTAAAATTGGTATTTCTAACCTAGCATGCTGCACAGAATCCAAATAAGGCAGTTTGAGCAAATAAGGCAATTAAGTCGATTAGACAAGCTTCCCTAAGCTAACAGTAAGATTAAATTGCAAGCAGTATAGACAGGAAAAGAAACACAATTATAGTTAATTAATGACAATAGAATTTTCAACAATTAGCACAAGTACGCACTCGTCACCTCACGAACAACGCATTTAAAATATCAGCAATACCAAATCCTAAGGGGAGTTCCCCCCCACAAGGTTAGATAAGCCACTTACCTCGAACCAAGTCAAAGTCAACCCGAAACCACACTCTTTCCACGAGTACTCGACTCCAAATGGCCCAAATCTATTCAAATCAATTGCATAATGTAAATATA
Organism: Nicotiana tabacum; assembly: GCF_000715075.1. Classification (NCBI taxonomy): domain Eukaryota; kingdom Viridiplantae; phylum Streptophyta; class Magnoliopsida; order Solanales; family Solanaceae; genus Nicotiana; species Nicotiana tabacum. The sequence continues at coordinate 99,241,299 of NC_134084.1, read as the reverse complement.
ATTTCAAGTAACTGATTGCACTAGTTAATTCTAAGCTAATACGCGAAATTAGGAAAAATGACCAAAATACCCCCGGGCCCACGTCTCGGAATCGGGTAAAATTTACATTTTCAGAATCCTCATACTTCCACAAATTTAGTTAAACCAAAAGTACCAAAATCGGACCTCAAATGGTCCCTCAAATCGCCACTCAAAGCTCTCTAATTAACCAAGCCCTAACCCCCAATTTACCATTGATTTTCCTTCAAATTGCATGCTTATAATGATAAAAATCACCATAATAACGAGCTTAGATACCAGGGACCTTACCTCAATGAATCCCTCTAAATATCCCCCTTGAAAATGCTCCCCAAAGCTTTTTCTTGTTTGAAAAGTGCTAAAAAATAACTCAAATTCGCGAAGACATCTATTTATATGTTCTGACTAGCAATACTGCATATGTGGTTCAATGCCTGCACCTGCGGGACCACTCATACGCATAATCAACCGCTTCTGCAGTTTTTCATTAATCCTCCTTATCCGCACCTACGTCCTAGGTTCCGCATTTGCGGGCTCGCAGGTGCGACACAACCTCCGCATCTGCGACTTCTACCTCCTTCGCCCTTGGCCGCATCTGCGGTTGGATCTCGCTTCAGCGGCATCGCACCTGCGGCTCCCTAACTGCAGGTGCGGTTATGACAGTAGGGTCTGTAGCTGAAGCTGCTCCAACAATCTCCTAAACTCCCCGTTAACTATCCGAAATCATCCCGAGGCCCCCGGTACCTTAACCAAAAGCACGAACAAGTCATATATCACTATCCACACTTATACCAATCCTCAAAACACCTAAAACAACATCGAACATCGAACTAACCATGGATTCAAGCCTAAGAACTGCAAAAACTCTCAAATTATTTTTTCGATCAAAAAGTCTATCAAACCTCATCCGAATGAGCTGAAATTTTGCACACACATCACATTCAAAACTACGGAGCTACTCCAACTTTCGGAATTCCATTCCGACCCTTAGATCAAAATCTCACTATCGAACCAGAAACTTTAAGAATTCAACTTTTGGCATTTCAAACCTAAATAAGCGACGGACCTCCAAAACACAATTTGCACACGCCCCTAAGCCCAAAATCACCCAAAGAGCTAACGGGACTGGCGGAATTCCATTCCGAAGCCGTCCCCATGCTGCTCCGACTACAATCCAAATTCTAAGACTTAAACTCTCATTTAGGGACTAAGTGTCCCAAAACTCTCCGAAACTCCAAATAAGCCTTCCCGGCAACTCACAATAACAGAAACAAACACGAGGAATGCAGTTAATAGAGGATCAGGGCGTAAATTCTTAAAACAACCAGCCGGGTCATTACACCGCAGATGCGGGAGTTCTGGCAGAAACATTTAAGTTGAGGGTTTGGCCATTTTCTTCATATTTTGAGTTTTAGACTTCGATTTTGGGAGCTTCTTCTTAGGTTTTTCAAGAAAATCGATTGGGTAAGTGTTCTTCACCTAGAATTTAATATATTCCATGATTTTACCTTTGTTTTTATCATTTGATTTGTGTTTTGGGTTGAGGAAAATGTTGGTTTTTGAAGAAAATTTCTAAAATGAAAAATCATGATTTGAGGGATGAAATAGTATCAGAATTTGATAATTTTTGTATGGTTGAACTCGTATCGGAATGGGTATTCAGTTTTTGTAAAATTTGTTGGGTTTCGAGGTGCGGGCCCGAGGGTCAAATTTTGGACCGATTTTTTGTATTTTTTTAAAGATTGAGACTTTATGATTCAGAATAGTTTCTTATGAGCTTTATTTGTGCTTTGAAGTTATTTTGGTTAGAGTTGAGCCGTCGGGAGGTCTTTTCACCCGAGAAGTACATTTTAGAGTATCGGTCTGTCTTCTTTGAGGTAAGTATCTTGCCTAACCTTATGTGGGGTATTTCCCCTTAGGATTTGAGTCTTCTATGTTGATTGTAGTTCATATATGCGAGGTGACGAGTGCGTACTCGGACTTATTTGTGGAAAGTTGGTCTTTAAGGTTCTTAGGTCCTTATGTTCACTATGTATGAAGTTGTTCGTGATACATTTGAGTTCATATTTGCTAGTTTCACTTCTACATGCTTTACTTGGAATTATCTTATGATTCACTCTTATTGCCTATTTGACTCTTATTTGATTTAACTGAAGATTTTGCCTCTTTTATCGTCATGGTATCTTTTCATAACAACTTATCTTTAATTGAAATTATTATTATCTTATCCTATAATTGTTTAGTCTTAATTGGAGTTATGATTATCTTCTTCTGCTTACCATTACTTAAATTGTTGAATATCATTAGCAATTGCTCAATCATAAAAGGATTTTAAATAACCTATATCTTAGTTGACTTGCCTTTATTTGGAACTATTTGACTCGTGTTGGCTTCCGTATTGTTCACTTGTATATTGTGGGATCGTTTCTACATATTAGTTTTCCCTTGTTGAATTGTTCACTTTATACCTAGCATTCTTTACTGTGGTTATTCCTTGTGAACTGGTTCCACCGTTTTTTTGTGATTTAAAGTTCTTGAGTTGATTTACTCGTCGTACTTTGTATTATCGTCATTTTTACTATTGTACTTGTTTTGGTAATGTACGAGGTTTCTGCCATGCTGTAACTGTTATCTCTGTTGGTTGCACTGCATATTTACCTTGGGACTACGGAACGGTATTCCGGTAGATCCCCCTTCACAATAACGTTTGGGACTACGGGACGGTATCCCGGTAGATCCCCCTGTTCTGCATATTTACTTTGGGACTACGGAACGGTATTTCGGTAGATCCCCCTGCTCTGCATATTTACTTTGGGACTACGGAACTGTATTCTGGTAGATCCCCCTGCTCTGCATATTTACTTTGGGACTATAGAACGATATTCCAATAGATCCCCCTGCACATTTACATTTGGGACTACGGGACGGTATCCTGAGAGATCCCCTGTTATTATCACTATGTTCTGTGTTGTTGTCTTTCACTGATTCTATCCCTATGTAAACATTCTATGTGTTGTCTGTTCTTTTCCTTATGCTTACCAGCTGGTATGAACTATGTTAGGACACTTGCACAAGCATACACGTGGCTAAGTACCCTTATCGGATAAGAGGTTTCTTGATATTGCTGTGTATAGACGCATACCCTTGTTACTTGCCTTCCATGTAAGAATGGCTCTATTTAGAACGTGAATCGTCAGTGCGGTTATGAGGTGTGATGAGGGCATAGGATGCCAAGTGTTAGGGTTCAGATATTTAGAACCGTATTGTATGATTATGAGATGAGGTGTCACACGGTGACTTATATTCGAAGGATATTTATTTGAAAAGATTATATTCGAAAAGTATTTATTTTGAAAGAACTATGTTTGAAAGATATTTATTTGAAGGAAGCATATTTCGAAATATTTTTATTGGGAATGATTATACCCTAAATATTTCTATTTGAAAACTTATAGGTGAAAGATTTGTACTTGAAGGATTTGACTAATTGATTGGAGTTTGTTGGCTAAGACCTGATGTAAAAACTGTCGTAGTTGCTGAGTTATTAGTTGTCTTTACTGTATTTGTAATTTCGGATTTGGGTTGTGTTTTTGTTCACTCTTCTGTGTCCTTGTTATGGTATTCTGTTGCTACTTGATGTTTCTTTCCTTATTGCAATTACTATATTGTTAGCCATATCGCGTAGTCTTTATGTAGAAATTATGCACAGTTGACCCTATGCTTATACTTGTTCAGTTTATTAGACCAGCAGGTATCTTGACTGTTCCTCGTCACTACTCTACCGAGGTTAGACTTGATACTTACTGGGTACTCCTGCGGTGTGCTCATACTACACTTCTATACATTTTTTGTACAGATCCAGGTATTTTGTTCATTAGTAGTTGTGCGGACCATGGCTGTGGAGACTCAAGGTAAACCTGATGTTGCATTCACAGGCTTCAGAGTCACCTTCGTATTTTGTATTTACATTGTTCACTCTTATTTTGAGACAATTGTATTTTAGAGGTTGTCTAGCAACTCATTAGAGCTTATGACTTGTACTACCGATTTTGGGTAATTGTAAATTTTGTAAAGATTTCTATATCGAGACTGTTAGATTTTTTTTATTATTGTTGTTATTCAGAAAGCGTTAGGCTTACCTAGCCTCTAAGACTAGGTGCCATCATGATACCTAACGGAGGAAAAATTGGGTCGTGACATCGACGGCTCAAATCTAGCCAAAATAACTTCAAATCATAAATAAAACTCATAGGAATTAATTTCGGATAATAACGCTTCAATATTTAACAAGAACTAAAAGTCAAACCCCAGGGCCCGCACCTCGGAACCCGACCAAAATTATAAAATCAAAATACCAATTCGATAACGAGTCCAACCATACAAGAATTACCAAATTACGATATCAATTCGTCCTTCAAATCATCATTTTTTATTTTGAAAGATTTCTTTAAAAATTCCCATTTTTTCTCAACTCAAAACACAAATTATAAGAAAAAAAATAAAGATGGAATCAGGGAATATAATAAATTCTGGGTGAAGAACAATTACCCTAATGATTTTCTTGAAAAAAAAAACCACAAAAAATCACTTAAAACCGAGATCTACAACTCAAGATATGATAAAAATAGCCAAACCTTCGATTTGGAAAATATATTATGCTGACCAGGTATTTGCACGTAGCGATCGGGGAAATATACATGTGATCGTGAAGAAGAAACAATGATTGCCCCAAAAATGCACTACGCGATTGTGAATGGCTCCATGCGATCGCGAAGAAGAAAAGAACACTGCCCCATGAAAAGGTACTATGCGATCCTGAACAAGAAAGTCTGATCACGAAAGAGAAAAATATACGAGCTGCTGAGCTATGCTACGCAAATATGGAACTGTCCATGCGAACACGAAGAAACAATACTCACACTTACACGATCGCGGAACACACAATGCGAATGCGAAGAAGGAAATGGTCTTTCCCAGCACAGCCTACGCGAACGTGGCTTGAACTTCGCGATCACGTAGAAAGGGATACAAGATATCATAACAACCATCCAAAACATGAGAAAATGGCCCGTAGACTATCCGAAACACGCCCGAGGCCCCCGGGACCCCGTCGAAACATATCAGCACGTTCCATAACATACCACGGACCTGCATGAGTTCTCAAATCACATCAAACAATATCGAAACTAAGAATCCCAGCATGAATCGAACTTATGAACTTTCAAATCTTCCAACTTCTAAAACTCGTGTCGAAACATATCATATCAACCTGGAATGACATCAAATTTAGCATGCAAATCTCAAATGACATAGCGGAGCTAATCCAACTCTCAGAATAGCATTCCAACCCAATATAACCAAAGTCAACTCTAGATCAAACCTCTCAACCTTCCAAAATTTCAACTTTCCAATTTTTTGCCAAAATATACCGAATTTCCCTACGAACTTCCAAATCCAAATGCGGACATACGCCTAAGTACGAAACCACAATACGAAGCTATTGAAGCCATAAAAATTCTATTCCGGAGTCGTTTGCTCAAAGGTCAAACTACGGTCAACTCTTTTCATTTAAGCTTCAAAAATAAGAATTGTTCTTTCAATTTAATCCCGAATCATTTAAAACCCAATCTCGACCACACACGCAAGTCATAATACCCATTACGAAGCTGTTCGGGACCTTAAGTCTCTAAACGGGACTGTAATTCTCAAAACGACCGGTCGGGTCGTTACATTGAGTATATTTTGCTAGATTTTTACTTGTATAAATTGATCTAGTACCGACAGCTGGAGTTTTTCCATATTTTAGGTATGGGTATTTTTTATCCAGACTTGAATTTTTGCGTTAATGAGTAACTAGTTTGCCAATACAATTTAAAATGTGACTAAACTCTAAACCCGATCCAAAAAGTATCTATTTATCAAATTTTTCCTGGCCTATTGTGTCACACCTCCTTTTTATACCCCAGAGGGTACATAAGGGAGTTTTTCCAATTAAAGTGACATAATTCAAAATGGGATTATTTTATTTATTTTCAAAATCGCAACTTGGAATAATTTATGGTATCCCAAGTCACCGATTTATTTTTAAAATCCCAAATCGAGGAAAATCGACTTTATTTAAAAGTCTGCAAAACTAGAAAACTAGGTAAGGAATTCTGTTAACCCGGGAGAAGGTGTTAGGCATTCCCGGGTTTCGTGGTTCGAACACGGTCGCTTAACTATTAATAATTAGCCTAATTATCTGATTAATTACATGTTTTAAACCTATTGTGCATTTTAACTTTATAACCGCTTTTATTTATTTAGTTGTTTTTTAGAATTTATGGAATTATTTCTTGAACAAGTTACGATTGTCGTACACTTGTTGTTTTGGTACACATTGCGAACTGCATCACATGAAATGCACCCGTGACTTACAACATATTTTATTTTATTATTGTTCGAAGTTGTGGTCATGTTACATGAAATGCACGCCCGAATTTGGAAATTATGTATCACAACTACGTCACGGGAACCGTACCCATAGCTGTGATAATTTTATAGTAACGTGCCTAAAGAAAACTACGAATGTGCAAGGTATTTTCTATACTAGTTACGAATGTTCAAAGTATTTTCCACACTAGTTTTGGTATTAATGTGAGGGCCATAGATTATGGAATTCATTTGTGGATGGCACACCACAACTAATCTTAATTTTCAAAGGATTGGACTAAACTACTAGTAATTCAATAGTTAAAGTATAAGAAGCCGAACAACATTATCAGTCCATTTCATTCTTTGCCACGGAGATCCCTTTTTCCCCAATGCCCCACCATTGTTATCGCCATTTCCATCATCCGAATGACTTTGTAACCAACGAACATATTAGGAAGGCAAGGAAAACAAGGCAGACAAATATTTAAGGAAGATAGAAGCTAATGAAAACTAAAAGAAACAATAATAAAGTAAGAAATAGTAAATTAAAGCCATAGAAGAGCCATTCTAAGATTTTCCTATCACCGCTCCATTCTTCTATTAGCTCCTCTCATCAAGTAAAGTTCACTCTAAGCAAGACTAAATTATTTCATCCTTTAAACCAATAGTGTGACTCGATCCTACTTTCATGTGCACCGAACAAATCCAACAAAGAAATATAATATTATTAGTGACTAAATTAGCAAGGAAGAACAATGCCAACAGAACAAACTAGGAACATATAACACTCACAATACAAAATTTCAAAGTTTAACACGGTAAAAAGTCGTTACCGTGAGCTTTCCTTATGAACGTTGTAACATGAGAAACCAAAGAAGGGATATGACCGTAACAGTTGACCTACTCAAAATCACTACTAAGCACAAATTCATCGTAATGATACTACGACAGGACGAGATCCCAACAAGTCAAAAATTAATTCAATCCCAAAATATAAGAAAAAGAAAATCAAACTATTGAAAGAGGCTAGGAACTAACAATCAAAATGAGATTAGCGAACCCATACTAGCATTTACCCATAACTCTGCATATAAGCGATTAAAACAGAATACCAACAATCCCTTCCTAAAATGACTCTTCTGCTTGAAATTGCAATAAAAATTAATATAGAAGGAATAGTAAGGATGAACCTGAAGTAGTCTTTCAATTAATGAAATTCAGCGATTACAGCAACTAAACCGAGCGAAATCGAGCAAGCCCGCTTCTAATGTCTAAACGAGAAAAATAACGAGCTCGGAACCGCGAGCTACACCTCGAACGGTAGCCAACTTAGCTTCGGCTCAAATGAAACTCCATCATTGTTTTTGAAGTAGAAACAGAATTCTTAAAGAACAATTTTTTTTTTGATATTTCATATGAAATCTAAAATGAAAACAGAAGAAGGAATCTAAAATCAAAACCAAAAAAAAAAATCTAGCTCTTTTTTTAATCTCAAAGACGATGACCTCTCCTAGGAGTGGGGTGGCTGCTGGTTGAAAATTTTCTTTATTAAGAAAATTGGGTAAATGGGTCTGCCGTTCTCTCTAGTGTTCAAGAGAGGAAATTCCTCTTTTTCCTTTTTTTTTTTTGGAATCTACCCTTTTTTGTTTAGTCTAGGTCTCCTCTTTGGATTTAGCAATTAGGTAATGTTTTATAGAAGGTAGGAATTAGGTTAGGTCAAAGGGGAATGAGTATGGGCTTAATGTTTTGGACTATCTGAAATTGAGCCTTTTTTAATTAAGACCAAACAAAATGGTTAAAATAGTACGGTCTAGCCAGTCATAATCATTTAAAAATAGCTAGCGTTTACCAAGTTAATGAAAAATAGCCACTATTTTGCTGCAACAGAGATTGGTCCAGTATAATATACTGGAGTTCGGTGCACCTGTGTATGAACTTTCAGCATATTATGTTGGACCGGTATACTTTGCGGCTCCAATATAATATATTGGAGACTAGAGCACCGGTGCCCCAGTATATTATACTAGAACTCCAGTATATTATGCTAGAGTATTTTTTCGAATTTTGAATAGTATTTTCGTTCAGATTTATCTTTACATGAAAAGTGGCTAAATTTTGATTACCTTTGAAACTATGGCTATTTTTGAATAACCACTTGTAAATCTGGCTATTTTTTAATTTCTCCCAACAAAATTAGCCTCAAATTTCATACTCTTTCTTCTAAAACAAGACCAAAATACTACACCATTTACTGATTTATCCTACTTAAGTAAAATAACTATTAAAATAAAACTAACCGTTAAAAAAAACCTATTTTTGGTATTTTTTAAATATCATACTAAAAGATAGAAAAATGGAAAAATCATTGTAAAATTAAAATAATATTCCTGAAAACAATGATGAACTATTTTTCGTATTTTTGAATTTTATGTAAGGTAGATAAATTAAAAGTAACTAGATAAAATATTAATTAGCTAAATAAAAGAAAATAATTTTTGTAATTTTCATTTTTTGTGATAAAATAAAGTAAAAGAGTCAACACTATTTAGAATAGCGATATTAAACCTAAACTAAATATTTTACGCTACAATGTGTAAAATCTTGGGGAGGGTCAAAAATTACATGTGTACAGCCTATTGTTGTGCGATACACAGGGAATCAATAGGGTTTTCTCAAATTTCCCTTGAGTGCAGCCTAATAAAAGGGAAAGGTCGTTTATCATAGGTAAATACTTCTGTCATGACCTAAAATCCCGCCTTAGGTGTCGTGATGACACCTAGTCACTAAGACTAGGTAAACCGGTTACTTACAATAATTAAATTAATTAAGAATGAAATTTTAAAGCATAGTTTAATATAAATACCAAAACAAAGTTGATGCAAGACTCCGTGGAAAGAATCACAACAATCCTCCCATGATTAGGTAGTACAAGTCACGAACTCTAACTAATTACATAGAAATATCTCAAAATAAAATGCAATACTGTTCGGATAGCGAATTAAAAATACAATTAAAATAAAAAGAGACTCCGAGGGACTATGGAGATCAAGCAGCTCTACCTTGAATCCTCGCGATCAAAGAAGCTAATTCTGCTTGAGTCCATTATCTTCAATACCTGGATCTGCACATAAATGTGCAGAAGTATGGTATGAGTACATCACGGTCGGTACCCAGTAAGTATCAAGACTAATCTCGGTGGAGTAGTAACGAGATACAAGTCACGACACCTACTAGACATAATAACATGTACAGTATATAAGTACAAAGCTAATAATAGAAGCAAGAATCAGTAAATGGCAGCAAGGAATAAACATGTGATAAAAACAATAAAGTAATCAAAACACCTCTAAAGTACTAGCGAAACCAAACAAGGTAAACAAATGACGGCCAAATAATCAAGTCGTTCTAATACAAGGTTTACAACAAAACCACCCTGAGATACCACTCCTCAAAAACCACAAGCCACGAGTCCCAAATCATAAATCATGTACTTATGGCACCTTGTGCCCACATTACCAATCACAATTGCAGGGGAAACTCACGGGCCAATACCTCAATCCACACGGCATGGTAACATGCTCACTATCACAATCCATCCCGCGTGGTCATAGGCTCAACATCACAATTCGCCCAGCATAGTCACAGGCTCAATATCACAATCAAAGCATATATACAAGAACACATGTGAATGATCAATAAATGTCAAGTTTCATACTCATGAACTGTATAAGTGGCATGCTACAGTGTATGCCTGTGCGAGTGTACTATTACAATCCAAGTCAACAAGTAACATCAAAGACATCGAGTAGCTCAATGGAAACAACACAACAAGTCACGTAAGGTGCATAACACATAAAAGGAAAATCACACCATCACACGAATATCATCAACAAAATTCCCCCAAGCCGTCACATATCATCCCTAGCATATCCACCCTTATCTCTTTGTATTGACAATATCAAAATAGCTACCGGTATCGCTCCACCCCAATAATATATAAATATCTATCGTATCACTCCGCACAATCAACAACACTGAGATGTCATCCTTATACTCCGCATAACAACAATCGATCCACACAACAACTCCACATGTACAAACATCACATCAACACGATATATCAACTTGTACCACAAGTGCCCATAGGCCACAACCTTTCCCGAAACAACAATACTGATATCACCACGACTCAACCACGATGTGTGCAAGAATCTCAATAGCAACAAAATAAAATGGGAGAAATAACTCAACAATGAAATATACTCCATTAAACAACAACTTCAACTAATAGGTTAATGGCTCTCAATAACTTCAACTTCAATTAATTGCTTAAGAAAATACTCAATAATAAATATATTTCTATGAAATGGCAACTTCAAATTCTTGTGTATAACATAAGCTAACGATGAAAGAGATGGTATGAAATAGCAGCTACGTCTAAATGCATGAGAGTAACTCGACCACGAAGGGATATCATGTAATAGCAACTTCAAATAAGAATAACTCAACAATAAAAGAGGTAACGTGACAATAAAAGAGGTAACAACTTCAACTAAGCATATAAGAGTAAACTTGACAAATAAAAGATATAACATGTTCTAATAACATCAAATAAAGCATGTAAGGATAAACTTAACATAGGGGATATAACATAATATGAAAACTTCAATTAATACATGAAAAAAGCCTAGGAGTCTAACCGGTCAAATTTCACATATAAGTCCATAGTACGCACTCGTCACCTCGCGTACACGTCTTTCACATAATTCAAATAATACAATCAACCCAAATCCTAAAGGGTGGTTTTCTCCATACAAAGTTAGGCAACATACTTACCTCAAAGAAGCTAAATCAATACTCTAAATAGACCTTCTCGTGTAATTCACTTTCTCTTGGCTCAAATCTAACTAAATCCGACTTGATAACATCAAATAATGCAAGAGAAACCAATTCCAATAAGTAAAGCTATGATCTTTATACAATTCCCAATAAGTCAAACCGGGGTCCAAGGGTAGATTCTGACTACCCATAACCCCACAAGTCCATATATGTGTTTTGTTTTCAAATCGGAGTCCAAATCGATTCTCAAAATCCAAATTTTTATTTTTTAAAATTTTGACAAAAATCCCCAAATTTCCTCTTTGATTCTCATAAATTTGATATTAAATCTAAGATATAATTATGAAATATAGTTAGAAAATGATTAGAATCACTTACCTAACGTTTGTAGATGAAAATCTCCTCTCCAAATCACATCCTACCGAGTATAGGTTCTAAAATGAGATGAAATCCCGATTTTCCAACCTTTTGTTCAGTTGCAGATATCGCAGTTGCGCCACTGGGTTTGCAATTGCAAACCCTCGCAAATGCAAAGGAAGCCTAAAAAATGCCGTTATTGACAAGCACAGAAGATGTCGCAATTGCGACACAGACCTCGCAAATGCGACCAAATGATCGCAATTGCTAACTACCCAACTTTACCCTAATCTCCGCAAATGCAAACTAGATATCGCAATTTCTATATCTGAGTCCCCCCTATCATGTTCGCAATTGCGAAACTGGTGCTCGCAATTGCAATAACTGCAGCACCAGCACACCAGCACCTGTTTCAGTTAAAAATCATTTCGATACACGTCTGAAACTCACCCGAGCCCTCTAGGCTCCAAACTAAGCATCCACACAAGTCTAAACATATTATACGAACTCGCTCGCATAATCAAAACACAAAAATAACATGTAGAACTATGAATCAGAAAACAAAATGCATGATTTTCAAATGAAAATTCAAGAACCTCTAAAATCGCAACCAAGAGTCTGAATCCTATCAAACAAACTCTAAATGACACCAAATTTTGCACATAATTTTCAAATAGCAAAACGGACCTATTCCATGTCCCAAAACAAAATTTCAAACCCGGTAGCAAAAAAGTCAACCTACGGTCAAACATGGGAAATCTTCTAAAACTCAAATTGCCAACTTTCAGCAAAACAACACATATCAACCTACGGACCTTCGAATTCAATTTTGGGCATACACCCAAGTCCAAAATTACGATACAAACCTATCGGATCCATCAAAATACCATTCTGGGGTCATTTTCACAAAAGTCAAACCTCGGTCAATATTTCCAACTTAAACTTCTAAAATGAGAATCACTCATCCAAATTAATCTCAAAACATCCGAAGATAGAATCCCCATACACACGAGTCATAATACACGATATGAAGTCACCCAAGACCTCAAACCACTAAATTGAAAGCTAAAGCTCAAAATGACAGCTCGAGTCATTACATCTTCCCCCTCTTAAATAAATATTTGTCCTCGAATGTGCCGATAACCTTTCCAAAGCCATAAAATCATCATATAAACTCTCTATACACATATACGCACGTGATCCTATATTACCCCAATCCACATAAGCTCTACAACATTATCTAAACCGAAGATTATTCCTTTCACTTATGCCGATGAACCTTAGAATCAAATTTCCACATCCACCAAGGGCCCTATTATCACAAAATACATTGTAAAATCCTCAACTAGTTGTAACATTCATGCATACATCCGCACGACATAACACACCACCTATATGGCCATAGAAATAGCTCTAACTATAATAGCTGCCCATAGCCAAACCCGGTACAGGCAAATAGCCTCATATCGATTAGAACCTTGTCTCAAACCTTTCAACACAGATAATAATGCAAGAAACATATAAAACTCATCACTACTCACCCAACAAAGAAGCCAGATCAAACGCCACCTAGGCATATACATCGCAAGCCAACCCAATAAGCACAACTCGAATATGACTAGATATGGAAAGAGAAAAATACGAGAGAACTACCAAACAAGTCCAACAGGTACAACTCGATCCCCATCGATATCATACTACGAATCCATCCCACAAGGTAGAAACAAAACATACGAACTGATCACAAGGATATCATGAGGATCTCATTATCAACTCTAAATCGCAAGTAGAATAAACATCACACTAACCCACTAACTCAATTTTGCAGAACAAAATCACAACATGTAATGGACTTCCCATACCGGTAGGGAACCTAAAACACAAGTCGTAGCCAAACCATCCAGAAATCACATCAAAACATACAGTATTAAGTAACAAAAATTTCATCCTAGTCTCATAACTCTCAATAGTGAACAATCTAAAATTATAGACACGAGCTACCACTATTGAATTTCTCAACAGGTGTAAACAAATAAACAGGTTATAAGAATCATGAAACACATCCATATATGAAGCAAGATGGGAGGACTCACTCCGATAAACAGGACCAGATCAAAATATGACTAATGCTCCTCTATGACAAACCAAAACCAAACTTGTAGCGATACCATCTAGTGCAGTAGACTTAGCCCTACAAGGGAAATCATATCAACGGGTCGGGCTAGGCCTCCCCTTCTAGGATACCCTCTACCCGTCTGTCCCTCACCTCTAGCTGGCTGTGCAGGTAGAGTAGTAACTTGTATGGAGCCCGTAGCCTGAATGATCTGATGATGTCTACCTCTCTGGAGTCTGGGATAATGTCTCATGATGTGCCTAATATTGCCACACTCGTAACAACCCCTCTGTGGGCGTGGCTTTTGGTTCTGAGTCTGTATCAGATAGTTGGAATAACCGTTGTAAGAACATCATGCATGAGGTACACAAAAAGATAACTTCCCCATATAAGTACCTTGAGGTCCCTGACTAGCTGGTGCACCACGAGTAGTCTGAAGTGCGAACTGGACTGATCGGCTGACGGAGCCTCCGCCGGGATGGGTCAGAGCCAAAGAGTAGAACCCACTAAATCCTCTAGGACCTCGAGGCCTCTTGGCCTCCCTATCCTCCCTATACTGACCCCGAACACGCTATAACCTCTTAGAAATCTCCATAGCCTGCTAAAATGTAGTATCAGTCTCTAATTCCTGAGCCATGCTGAATCTAATACCATAACTGAGCCCCTCAATAAACTTGCGGACTTGCTCTCTAACGGTAAAAGACAAAATAGGTGCATGACGGGATAACTCACTAAACTTGATGGCATACTCGGACACCATCATAGTGCCCTTATACATCTTCTCTAATTATATGCGTCACGCATCCCTGAGGGTCTGGGAACAACCTCCCTAAAAAACATCTCTGAAAACTGAGTCCAAGTGAATGGTGCTGAATTAGCTGGCCTAACCTCCTCGTAAGCCTTCCACCACCTATACGCTACTCCTGACAGCTAAAATATAGTAAAAGTAACTCCACTTACCTCCACAATACCATGGTGTAGAGAATGCAGTGGCACTTATCCAGAAAACTTTGCGCATCCTTGGTAATTGTGCGACTAAAAGTACGAGGATCATATTCTTGAACCTCTTAAGCCTCTTCTGCTCCTTCTCTGATGCCTCTGGCCTGACCTCAGGATGAACCACGACAACGGGTTGTATTGTCACAACACTTGGAGTATGACCAACATGAGTCTGTTGCTCTATAGTACGGGTGATGGGAGTCTGAGCTCCTACCCCAGTTTTTGAAGAAAATGGTGCAACAGTGATCAACCTCGCCTAGGCTAATGTAGTAAACATGCTCAGGAACTGCGCTAAAGTCTCCTGAAGTCCAGGGGTAGCAACAAGCATCTTAGGTGCCTAACTCCCAACCGGAGCTATTGGTGGCTCCTCAGCTACTACTCTTGCAGGTGGTCTAGCTGCGGCACGTGTCCATCATCGGCCTCTACCTCGGCCTTGGCCTCTTACGTCTCTAATAGGTGGCACGGGTGTCTGCTCAGTTGACCCAGTAGTGCGTGTTCTCACATCTATGAGCGAATAGAAATACAAAGGCTCAAACTCTAAAATCAACAATTCTGCACGATAGGAATAAAAGAAGTGGAATTTTTCCTAATAGTTCTGTAACACTAAACTTGCTCGTGACTTTTAGAACCTATGAACCTAGAGCTCTTATACCAACTTGGGTATCGTGATGGCACCTAGGCTCTAAGATTAGGTAAGCTAGCTACTTACGACAGTTACACCAGTTAAGCATGAAATTTGAAATTAGAGTTTAATATAAATACCAAAATAAAGTTAATGCATGCCTACACGATAATAATCACAATAATCCTCCCAAGACTAGGTAGTAACTAAATACAATACTGAATACATAGAAATATCTCAAAACAGAATACAATATTGTTTGGATAGCGAATTAACAATACAATTCAAAGGAAAATTGACTCCAAGGGACAGTGGCCATCAAGCAGCTCTACCTTGAATCCTCACGATCAAAAAAGCTAACTTTTACCTGATTCTGTTATCTTCAATATCTAGATTTGCACAAAAATATATAGAAGTGTAGTATGAATATCCCACGGTTGGTACCCAGTAAGTATCAAGACTAACCTCGGTAGAGTAGTGACGAGGTACATGTCAAGACACCTACTAGTCATAATAACCTGTGCAATATATAAGTACAAAGCTAATAATGGAAGAAAGAATTAGTAAATGGCAAAAAGGAGTAAACATGTGATAAAAATAGCAAAGTAATCAAAACACCGCTAAAGTACCAGCGAAACCAAACAAGGTAAACAAATGACAACCAAATAATCAAGTCGTTCTAACACAAGGTTTACAACTAAAACACCCCGCGATAACACTCCTTAAAAACCACAAGCCACTAGTCCCAAATCATAAATCATGTACACATGGAACCTTGTGCTCATATTACCAATCCCAACCATATGAACAACTCACATGTCAATACCTCAATCCGTCCGGCATGATCACTGGCTCCCTATCACAATCCGTCCGACATAGTCACAGGCTAAACATCACAATCTGCCTGGCATAGTCACAAGCTCAAATCACAATCAAAGCAGATATACTAGAACACATGCGAATAATCAATAAATGTCAAGTTTCATACTCCTGAACTGGTATAATTGGCATGCTACGGTTTATGCACGTACGAGTGTACTATTACAATTTAAGTCAACAAGTAATATCAAAGACATCGAGTAGCTCATTAGAAACAACACAACAAGTCACGTAAGGTGCATAACACACACAATGAAAATCATACCATCACATGAATAACATCAAAACAATGCCCCCAAGCCATCACATATCATCCCTGACATAGCCACCCTTATCCATTCGTATTGACAATATTAAAATACCCACTTGTATCGCTCTACCCTGACAATATATCAATAGCCACACGTATCACTCCGCACAATCAACAACAGTGAGATGCCACCCTTATACTCTACATAACAATAATCAATCCGCATAATAACTCCATATGTACAAACATCACATCAACACGATATATCAACTCGTACCACAATTGCCCATAGGCCACAACCTTTCCCAAAACAACAATATTGATATCACCACAACACATAGCCAACAGCTCAACCATGATGTGTACAAGAATCTCAATAGAAACAAAATGAAACAGGAAAAATAACTCAATAATGAAAGATACTCCGTTAAAAAACAACTTCAACTAAACGGGTTATTGGCTCTTAATAACTTCACCTTCAATTAATTGCTTAAGAATAAACTCAATAATGAAGATATTTCTATTAAAAAGGCAACTTTGAATTCTAGTTTATAACATAAGCTAACAATGAAAGCGATGGCATGAAATAGAAGCTACGTCTAAATGCATGTTAATAACTCAACAACGAAGGGATATAATGTAATCGCAACTTCAAATAAGAATAACTCAACAACAAAAAAGGTAACATGATAATAAAAGAGGTAACAACTTCAACTAAGCATATAAGAGTAAACTTGTGTAACGACCCAAAATCCTAACTTGTCGTGATAGAACACAACATGCTTGCTAGGCAAATCAACAATTATGTAACAGTTAACCAGTTGAATAAAACATATTTTAATAAATTAAACAACAAAATATCTCATAACTATCTGATAAAAATAACTGAAATGCTACTACAGCTACCCCAAAATCTGGTGTCAACGAGCACATGAGCACTACTTAGTATCAACATAAACCAAAACTCTAGTACAATTGTCTGAGTAATAGAACAATAATGAAGAAAAATAAAAGGAAAGAGAGTCAAGGTTTGCGAATGACATAGCAACTACCTCAAAGTCTCCGAGTAGGTACTGGCACAAATCTACCAATCGCCACGCCCAGATGTACCTGGATTTGCATATGAAATGCAAAGTGTAGTATGAGTACAAATGACCACATGTACTCAATAAGTAATAGAACTAACCTTGGGCTGAAAACATTGACGAGCTCAGAAGGATACAATCAGAAACAATATAATGAACACATAGGTATGATAGTGACAATGATAATAAATAACTCATAGAAATTCCCAAAATCGGCTAGTTCATGGTACATAATTTAGACATGCTTTCAAGTTCACAATTCAAGGACCAAGATTGATAAGAATATGTGAGGTATATCTAGCATGAGGAATGATACATCTCTATGCCTACATGTCACATATATGATTTCACAGTGATATTCACAGGTACTCACACTCTCAGAGTACTCAATCTGTATGCTAAATGCACACACAATACGGGTGATTGGCATCAATGTCCCTTCCCAAAGCACGTGTATATATATCATTGTGCTTGCACTCACTGCTGAGATGTCAGACTCCGGATGGGCGAATCCTGCCCAAATGCTAATATAAAACCTATAAGGCATGTTGCGACATGAAGCCTGATCCACAATAATAAATAAGCCAATAAGGCCTGTTGCGGCGTGCAGCCCGATCCATAATAACACTCACAACTCGGCTTAGGCCCACCTCAGTCATCAATATCTCAATTCCCAAGAGTCACAATCTCATATTACTCAGCCCAAACAATAATAACATGTGATGTAACAGTAAATAATAACAGAGACTGAGATATGATATGCAAATGAAGGATCATGACTGAGTAAATAATTGCAGTTACAACAAATAACTCAAAATAGCAGAAATAAGCTCACTAGGTCTCAACAGAATAAGCACATAGCCTAAACAAGATTTCTAACATGAATCCCAGTTCAATTACTCTAACAAGTAAGGATTTTACGAATAGAACAAGACTTGATAATAACACAGTACAAAAGAATCAACTGGATCATGATTACCACAGTGCACGCCCACACGCCCCGTCACCTAGCATGTTTGTCACCCCAACACATCACAAATAACATATTTTCCAATGATAAATGCCCTCAATTCCAGGTTAGAAATGTAACTTACCTTAAAGCGCACAACTCAATAATCCAACAAACCCTTGCTATGTGAATAAGCCTCCAAGCGACTCAAATCTAGCCAAAGCAACTTAATTTCATCAATAATAGCTATAGGAAACAATTCCAAAATATAAAGCTAATGTCTTTAATCTAAATTGAAAAGTCAACACAAAAAGTCAGCCCCGGGCCCACACCTCGAAACCCGATAAAATTTACAAATTCTGAACACCCATTTGATAACGAGTCCAACCATACCAAAATAATCCAATTCCAACAACAAATCGACCATCAAATACTCAAATCTCACTCTCGAATACATAGTCCGAAAATCCCCAAATTCTAACTTAGATTCATGAAAAATTGGTGTAATAATCAATGAGTATTCAATATTTATGGACAAAAGTAATTAAAAGTCACTTACCTCTTCAATCTAGGTGGAAATCTCTCCAAGAATCGCCCTAGTCTGAACTTCAAAATCCCCAAAAATAATAAAAGCAACTAAACCCTTCGATTTAAACATTGCCCAGCAATTCTCGCTTCTGTGGCCCTCAGAGTCGCACCTGCGACACTGCTTTTGTTGTCCAATTTCCCCATCTGCAAAATTCACTTGAAATCCCGACCATGCTTACCTGCAGTCCCATCTTCGCACCTGCGGGACCGCTTCTGCGACCATTTAATCCGCATCTGCGAACTGCCAAGACTCTCTCCATTCTAGCATCTGCTCTCACATAATTGCATTTGCGGGCTCGCAGATGCGGAAATAGCATCGCACCTGCACTCCGCCCGACTCCAACCAACTCTACTTCTGCGAACAATCACTCGCGAGAGTGCATCCGCTTCTATAGAACAACCTCGCACCTGCGACTCCTTACCCCAGCCAGCCAAACTCGCAGGTGCGAATGCACCAACAACAGAAATCTTCAGCATATCCTTAAGTCCAAACCTCATTTCTATTTTAATCAAAATCACACCCGAGGCCCCCGGGACCCCATCCAAATATACATACACGTCCTAAAACACGATATGAACTTAGTTCAAGCCTCAAATAACATCAAACAACATCAAAATCATGAATCCCTCCCCAATTCAAGCCTAACGAAACTAATAAATTTCCAACTTCTAAAACTAATACCGAAACCTATCAAACCAATTCCGATTGACCTCAAATTTTGCGTACAAGTCATAAATGACACACCGGACTTATTCCAATGCTCAAAAAAGAAATCTTAATCTGATATCAACAATTTCAGCTCTCGATCAAACTTCTCAACCTTTCAAACCTTCAACTTTCTAATTTTTGCCAATTCAAGCCAAAACGACCTACAGACCTCCAAATCAATATTTAGGCATACTCCCAAGTCCAAAATCACCATACGAAGCTATCGGAACCATCAAAACACCATTCCGGAGTCGTCTACGCAAAAGTCAAACTCCAGGCAACTCTTTCAACTTAAGCTTCCAACCTGGGACTAAGTGTCCCAATTCACTCTGAAATATCTTTGTAACCAAACCAACCACCCCAGCAAATCACATAACTAGAAATGAGTATAGAAGGAACAATAAATAGGGGAATAGAGCTATAACACACGAAACGACCAGTCGGGTCGTTACAACTTGACAAATAAAAGATAGAACATATGCTAATAACTTCAAATAAAGCATGTAAGGGTAAACATATCATGGAGGATATAACAATATATGATAATTTCAATTAATGCATGAAAGAAGCTTAGGAGTCTAACCAGTCAAATTCCATATGTAAGCCCGTGCGCACCCTCGTCACCTCGCGTACACATCTTCTACATAATTCAAACAATAAAATCAACCCAAATCTTAAGTGTTAATTTTACCACATAAAGTTAGGCAAGATACTTACCTCAACTAGGCCAAATTAACACTCAACAATAGCTTTCCCTTTAGAGATCACCTCTGCTTGGCTAAAAGCTAACCAAAATTGACTTAATATCATCAAATAATAAAAGTGAAACCAATTCTAATAAGTAAGGCTATGATCTTTAGACAATTTTCAAAAAGTCAACAAAAGTCAACCCCGGGCTCGCCCGATCAAAAGCCAGGCCCAAGGGTAGATTTCGACTATCCATAGCCCCACGAGTATATATATATATATATATATATATATATATATATATATATATATATATATATATATATATATATATATATATATATATATATATATATATACTCCCGGGCTCGCCCGATCAAAAGCCAGGCCCAAGGGTAGATTTCGAATATTATATTGTGGCCTCAGTCCCCATATATATATATATATATATATATATATATATATATATATATATTCAAATTGCTCTGTTTTTGTTGTATTTATCGGCTATAGGCATGGTATCAACCCTTTCCCAACAGGATATGTATAAGAATCTCTCCCTTTTACTAATTTCCCCAATATCTGTTTACAAAGATTATTATTACAGACCATAGAACAAATGAATTACGGAATAAACCAAGCTATGCTATAGGGAGCCTGAATATAGGCCCAAAGGATAAACCTGGCAAACCAGACCTTCAACCAGTCTCAAAATGCCATAATCGCATAGTGCACCCAATGGTATCCTGGTGTATTAAAGTTCCCAAGGGCCTCAAGGACCCCAGGCAATGCTCACACAAGAAAATTTTCAAAGTAACCCTTTGTGAGCAAGTTTGGAAAGCCTACTCCAGTGTGTCAAAGTTCAGAGGAGTCTCGTGGACTCCTAAGAATGCTCACACTAGAGAGGCAAGACCCTAGGTGTTCTAAGAATAGGAGTTTAAAATAGGAGATAGTTTTTAAGAAAATAGTTTTGGATTCTCAGGAAGTAAGGAACAAACAGGGGCATTCGATCATTGTAACTCAAACAAAGGTCCCAGAAGTCAAGTGGTATATAGAAACAGGGTAACTCAGAGTTTCAAATTAGTTTACTAGCTGTTACTAGGTGGGTAGACACTAATCAAAGTCATGGTATGCTGGGATCACTCAGACAGTCACATTCAAAGGGGTAGTAGGGATGGGGAGACATATTGTAAGAGGTGAAAATTTTAAAAGCATGCTAGTGGAGAAGCAGACATATGTCCAGTTTAGACATAAGCAAGTATACAGATTTGCTGAAAGCAGAAGCATATATGTCTGGCTAAAACAGGAGTAAAGAGGTTGAAAACAAGACACATAGGTTCAATCAAATAGAAGTAGGCATGCTATTGCAGTAAACATATAGGTAGACATACTATTGTAGCAGACACATCAGTTTGATTAAGCAGAAAGAAGGCATGTTAGTTATAAGGAAACGTATTGAATAGCAGGAAGCATATAGTCTAATTGAATGGCAGTACACATGCTGATTAGGAACAATAAACATGAAGCACATAGGTTTAATTAAAGATAGGCAGGCTTATATAGAGATCCTACTGGTTTAATAACAAGAAAGTGAACATGCTGATAACAGGGCACATAGTTGAACTAAAATAGTAGTAGACATGCTGAGCAAGAAAACATACAGGTTCAGAAGAAGGCATACTGATTGTAAGATAAACACATAGGTTTAATTGAATGGCAATAGTGAGAGCATACCAGTTAAGGAAGCAGAAGCAGAAGGTAAAGTAGGCAGGATTCAACGGTTTAGTGTTGGCTTTCAGCCGACTAGACAAGCAATGAACACAAGTAGCAGAGAGAGATGAGAGCAAAGTTTGTGTGTCAGTGTGTTTGTGAACTGTTGTTTGTGTTTGAAGAATCAGAATGAGAGGGTATATATAACACTTAGTGTGGTAAAACAAATAAGGTAAAGAAGAAATCACAGTCTATAAAACAATCAAATAAAGTCAATCAGCCAATTATGGGATCAATTCCTTTGGAAAATCCAGAAGAGACCCCTTAAATTGGGGAGAGTCAATTAACGGTACAAAACTAGGGCTCAAATAAGGCAAGTAATCAATATCATACCATATAGGGAGTCAGCCAAATCCCCCAAACCATATTGATAATTAATTAAGGCAAGTATAATTAATCAAGGTCACAAATAAGGAAACAAATAAAAATCCCAGAAAATATTAATTTTAACAGGAAATTTATTCGAATCCCTAATAGAAATCAATTAGTAAAATTCCCAACGAATACTGATTTTAACAGGA
This sequence comes from Nicotiana tabacum, assembly GCF_000715075.1. Lineage (NCBI taxonomy): Eukaryota > Viridiplantae > Streptophyta > Magnoliopsida > Solanales > Solanaceae > Nicotiana > Nicotiana tabacum. The sequence continues at coordinate 99,218,499 of NC_134084.1, read as the reverse complement.
AAGAATTATTCAAAACTTAAAATAGAATCAGTCAATAAAACCGGTTTAACGAAAAAAACACAATAACTGAAAAAATTGAAGAATTCAGTGTCACAAACAAGAACATCTATGGTTTATGCACATACACGAAAATTAATCAAACATGTAAGGAGATAGTAAGATTCAACATTTGAAAGTTAAAAACCTTTTGAAGTAACTTAGGACGAACCCTAGTTTTAAAAGAAAGTAAATGAAATCGAAGCAGTTAACCAAAACAAAAGATTTTCGAGGGAAGACACCAAATAATGCTCGAATCATTTCAGATCTACAACAATCTGAACAGATTCAAGAATTAGTAAAACTAGGGTTTCAAAACAACAGAGATGAAAGAAACGCGATCAAAAACCATAGATTTAAACTAAAAAATAGGAGGAAATCACTACTCACAAACGAGAATGGCCCTAGACAGGCTAGTAAACAAACTTCGGACAAAGAACCAGGTTGAATCTCCTTGAGATTCTTTTAAGGATAAATATAATCAAACAACCAGGTGGTATAGAAGGCCGGTAATGGTCGAAGAATACACAGAAACTCCATAAACGGGAGCTTTTTTCCGGTGACGGCGATTAGGGTTTGGGGGGTCAAGAGAGAATAGAGAGTTGGAGGGAATCAGTGACGGTGGAAGGGAGAGAATGAAAGGGGTTAGAGTTTGGTTAGGATTAAAAATGGGAAGGGTTAATGTCCCCAAGATTTTTCATATTTTAGCACGTAAATATTTAATTTAGGCCCAATATAGCTATTTCAACTCATTTTTACTCTTTTACTTTATTTTACTACAAGAAAATGAAAATTACAAAAAATATTTTTATTTTATGTACCTTCCATAAAGTAAAAAAAATTATACAAAAAATAGTACCTTAAATATACAAAAAATAGTACCTTAATTTTATCTTTATATAATATTGAGAAATACAAAAAAATATGTAATAGTTTCATGTTTTAATATAATTTAGTTTAATTAATTAGAATTTATTTTTGCATCATGTAGTATAGTTATCTTATATTAAGGGGATTTAGCTGTGGTTTTAATTAATAATTTTTGGAGTCTTCTTAGCCCAAAATTGAAACACAAAAAGACATGGTCCAACCCAATTACCCTTAGCCCATTATTCCCAACCCATTAGCCCACTTAAGTGCAAGATTTAATCCCAGCCATCTATTTTCTTCTAATCCAATGGTCATCATCTCTCCCACCTTCATATAAAATACCAATTATAGAAACCCTACCCAAAAAAAGTTTTCAATTCTTAGATCTAGCTAAACACTCAAAAAGAAAGCTTCAACTGTGACTCCATCTCAGAAGCAATGATTAGACCCCAATTCCTAGAAAGAAAAGGGTGAGCCCACCCAACGCCTCTCTCTGTTTTTTTGGAAATTCACCAGCAGCCATAGAAAAGACTGCTTCCTCTATCGTCTCCAAACGACTGCTGACCCCCAATTCAAAGACATATATTAGAGATCAAGAGACCCACGACCAGAACTTCTCCTAAAGAACCTTCATCTCTACCCCAGAAGGAAAACACCATAGTAATAGCTAAAAATACAGAGTTAGATCTGGAAAAAACCAAAAACATGAAGAAAACTTGGGATCTTCAAAGATTTAAAGAACACTGATTTCAAAAACTCAATTTCTCTTCTTGCTGGATTTTCACAAGTTGTAGAGGTTGTTGAGGAATTCCTTGTTGCTGGTTTAGCTTGGTCGAGTTGCTCGTCAAATTTCTGTCTTTGTAATGTAGAAGTTTTCATATATAAAAGGTCTGTTTCTCTTCTTTGATTAGCTTGGTCCTGTGCCTTCTATTTTTTAGCCTTCTGCTTTATTGGTTTTGTCAGTCAGTGTCTAATGCCTGAATTGTCCTCTCTTGCATGTTTTGAAATTTTGCAAATAATTATATCTTTTCCTTCAAATTTTCCGTTATTTGGTAGAAGGACTTTATGATTCATTAGATTTTGTCGTGGAAGATGCCTCTGTCTTTTATATTAATGGTATAGTAATTGTAAATGTTGCAACGGTATATTGCATTTGCTTCCCATGTTTGTTGGATATTTAACCTTTTTGTGAAAAAAAATAATTCTCGTGAGCAGTAGAAAAATAAAATGTTACTAGTTTTAAATTTGGGCAAGTATACAAGGTTTTGGAGTAAATTATATTGTTCACCCCTGGCCTCACAACAATCTCAAAGATTAAGAAAATAATTTAGATGCGCTAGTTGATTTAGGCGTGTTATAATAAAATTATCATAGCTATGGATACGGTTCCCGTGACGTAGTTGTAATACGTAATCCTAAATTCAGGTGTGCATTTCATGTGACCCAAATCCAAATTTCAACAACGTTAAATAGAATGTTTCATGGACCGCAGGTGCATCTCATGTGGCGTGGTCCAAAGACGTATTTTAGATAACGTTGAATCTTCCTAAAAATAATTTAAAAGCGGTTAAAAGTTAAAATTTACACATAGGTTCATAATTGTTTAAAATCAGATAATTAAGCTGAATATAACAGTTGAGCGACCGTGCTAAAACCACGGAACTCGGGAATGCCTAACACCTTCTCTCGGGTTAACAGAATTCCTTACCTGGATTTCTGGTTCGCGGACTGTAATATAGAGTCAATCTTTTTGTCGATTCGGGATTTGAATCGGTGACTTGGGACACAATAAAATTATCCCAAGTGGCGACTCTGAATTTAATAAATAAATAATCCTGTTTCGATTGTCAATTTAAGTTGGAAAAAACTCCCCTTATACCCCTTCCAGGGGTGTAAGTAAAAAAAGGAGGTGTGACAGCTCCGACTACTCTGCTGGGGATGAACCCAGAATCTCTGGTTCAGGGTTCAAGAATTCGAGCTTAGATGAATTGTTATAGTTGGCTTTATCCATTATCTGATTTTGTTACATGATTTGGGCCTAATGTGCTAATTGATTGCTTTTACCGCTTTGATATTCCGTAAGTTGTATATAAACTGTTGTGAAATCACTCCTCTCTCTGAGTCTTCTAAATCATGAAGAAGTGTGCACTTTGTGTGACTTCTTTTCTGTTAGAGTCATATCCCAAATTTAGAACGAGGTTCGGACAAGTTGCAAAGCCGGTGAAGCTTTTGTATTCCCGGTACGCTGCCCCCCTCGGCTCGAGCTGTCCGCTCGGGTAAGCCAGGTCTAGAACAATAAACCCAGGTATTCAAACCTAGTATAACATAGCCTCATGCCGGATCCCTAGTAGGAGCTCTTGCTTGCATCGTGTGTATTTCGACTTTGGGGACTCAACACAGGAGTTGGGTCAGTCTAGCACAGGTGCACCCAAAATAATAGACCATCTTAATGCATCCTATGTGCTACATGTTGCATTTATTCAAGGGTAAAAGTATCATTTGGCGGACCAATGATAGTTGAGGTCAAATGAAAAAAAAAGAAAAAAAAAGAGAGAGTGAAGTGTGGAGATAATGCGTGTTGGCCCAATTATGTTGTTAAAAAAAAAGAGCTTGAAAATTCAGAAAAAAAAGATTTTGCACTTTTTCATCATTTTCCGAAAATCAGAAAATAAAAAAAAAAAAGAGAAAAAGAAAATCCTAAAATATTTTGCATGTTTCATCATTTTTAAAGAAAAAACAAAAAAAAATATGTTTTCTCTAAATTAGTTTTTTTTTATTCTCGCCCGTATCCAATCGGCCCGAACTACGCATACCTGATTCTCGTGTTCGGGGCGTGATACGTAGGCAACCCACATAATGTCCGGTCTTCCTAGTAAATCTTAGGTTCTTGGCTTAACGGGATCATAGCCAAATTTTGCACTTCTAGCCACCTTTTGGCCAAATAAGCCATTTTGCAAAAATAACTTCAATCATGTCTTGCATGTTTTCAATAGGAAGGGTTATTGTCTCGCATAGCGCTCTAGGTCTTTAACCTATTTGGTTTTACTTTTCTCATATAGGGGTGGATTTACTTATCGGAGTTTGAGCAGGACAGAGCCCCAGGATATCTAGTCAGGATCGCTCATTCAGGAGTGGATTAAAAGAAGATTTTCTTTTCTTTTTTTGTTTTGAGTCTGTTATTTTATTTTATGTTGTCTTTTATCTTTTAGTTTTGTATAGTAATGTCGAGTTTTAGTATTATTATTGTACTTTCAATTTTGCATTTGAAAGGGTGTGTAATGAATCAATAATCCAAAAAAAAATTGCGTTTCATATTTCCTTTAGGAATCTTCTTTAGAATACTAATTGTAGGAATGCAAAAAAAATATATTTTGGAGGTGGTTTTTCCTTTAGGCAATTAATATCTAGGACTTAAATAAAAATTATTTTTATATTTTCTTTACTATATTAGGACCAAAATTCAAAAAAAAAAATTCTTTTAGTACCTTTTAAAAGTTTTCCTTAAGGCATTAATCTCAAAAATCCAAAAAGATTTTCTTTTGAGGTTCTTAATGAAAATGGAAAAAAATATTCTTTTATTTTCCTAAGAACTTTAGGATATTGTACGTAGAAGAAAAAAAGAATCAAAAAGTATTTTTTTTCTCTTAAAACATGTTGTTTCATCCTTTTTGCTTGTTTCAAAATCCTGCATAAGGATATCAAATGGAAATTCAAAATATTTTTCTATGATTTATTATTTCGATCTTCTTCCTAAAAAAAAAGAATCAAAAAGTATTTTTTTTCTCTTATAGGTTTTTCCTTAATAATTTCCCATAGAGTGTTTGTTTCAAGAAAGAAAAAAAAAATATATGTTCGTTAAGCTTGAGTTTGCAATAGGTTATAGAACATTAAGTCTAGAAAATTCAAAAAAGGGATTTGCTTCTTTTATTCCTCTTTTCTTATAAGAATAGTCCTTAAGGTAAAAAAAAAGAAGAAGAGGAGAATGTTAGTTTGTTTCCTTTATTCCCGATTGTCCAGAACTTTGCAAAGATCTGATTCATGTGGCGTCATGATACGTAGGAAACCTACATAGGGTTTGATCGAATCATTTTTTTTACTGTTAAAAGAAAAGAAAAAAAGGAAAAAAGGGAAAAAAGAGAGAGAAAAAAAAGATGAAATTGCGGGACGTGAGAAATGAGAGGAAAGAAAAGAGTGAAATTAGAAAAAGAGGAAGGAAAATGATCAAGCAAGTGCTAGAAAAGCAAAGAAAAGAGAGGATTGAAATGAACAAATTGGGATGATGCCAACTGACCTTCGTACCCTCGAAGTCATTTTAGAACCAATAACTGTGCCTAGGTGCATTGCACATAAAATGAGATTATCTTATGTTAAATGCTCTAACGCTAATGTGATGGCTTTATTTTGTTATATAAATAGAAAAAGGGTGGTCGGTTTGTAGTTTTAAAGTGGTAACTCTTCTCTGCAACATAAAGTCAAAAGGCAATGGCAGACAACAACGGAACTGAGTTGGTTGATATCGGCACTCAAAAGCAGTTGGTTGAACAGGACAATGGGTTGGTTGAAGAGGTAAAGATGTTAAAACAACACATGGTTGACATGTATCAGGCTTGGATGACTGGGAAGGCACCACCCCCGCCACCACCTAGATTCCTAGATGCTGCCCTTACACAAACTCCGGACACAATGCCAGATGATCCTCCATACTCTCCAGATCCACCCGCTTATATCCAAGCTCATGATGCCCAATATTACCCCTCAGAGGTTGCCCACAAGGTTTCCTTACCCATACAATAGGGCCCAAGGGATGAGCCTCATTTTGAAAATGAAAGGTTCACAGGAAGAAAAGGGAAAGATAGGGCACCCAGGAGGCTGAAAGGCATAGAACAGTCGTTAAAGAACAAGCAAGAAATGGGAGACCAGGGAAGCATGGCTTACAAAGAACTGTCTGTGTCCCCTGACGTTCGCCTGTCCGCGGGATTTAAAGTGCCAAAATTTAACTTGTATAATGGGTGTGGGGATCCGGTAGCCCATCTGAAGGTTTATTGCAATGAAATGAGAGGTGTTGGAGAGAAATATGACTTGATGATGGCGTATTTCAGTGAGAGCCTGACTGGGCCAGCTTTGGACTGGCATGCTCGTCAAGATGTTGGTAAGTGGCCTACATTGGGTGACATGGCTCAAGATTTTGTTCGGTGCTTTCAATACAGATCAGGTGTTACCCCAGACCGCTCCTCCCTATCTAGGATGGGCAAGAAACCGTAGGAAAGCTTTAGAGAGTTTGGGCTCAGATGGAGGGAGCAGGATGCTCGAGTCAATACCCCGATTAGTGAAGAAGAATTGTTTGAGCTTTTCCTACAAGCCCAGGGATCCACCTACTTCAGTAATTTGATCCCGGCCCTGGGGACGCCTTTCAATGATGTGTTAAAAATGGGGGAGCTAGTAGAAGAGGGAATCAAGTCAGGAAAATCATGAGTTGTTCGAAAAACATTCAGAACATCCTAGTAAGCTTGGGTGGAAGAAAGAGAAACAGAAAAGATGATCCAATGGGCTTTCCCGATCAACACTTCCAGCCTCGACATCATCCCCATGGATATCCTTATGCACCAGATGATCCTCTCCAATGCCACTTCTCTCTATAGAACTCCCCAAGTCATACATCACTCTCCAAGTACCCAGCTCCACAAAATGCCTATCTACCCCCACGAGTCTACCGAATCCCCCCTAGATCAGGTTTCCGGCCCAATCAAGCATTTAAGAATGAGAGGTTGCAGAAGAAGAAAACCTTCACTCCATTGGGAGAGTCATATGCCAGTCTGTTCCAGAGGCTAAGGGAATTGGACATGTTGAAGCCGATCTAGATAAAAATGTCAAACCCTCTTCCAAAGAAGTTTGATTTTTCCCAAAGGTGCGCATATTGCTCAGATGCCCCGGGGCATGACATAGAGAAGTGTTGGAATCTGAAGAACGCAATTCAGAAGCTTATTGATGCAGGCGACATTGTCGTGCAAAATCCAGACGTAACAGACACTAGCCAAAGTCCGCCACCTGTGCATAATGAGGCGCATATGGTGGGGATGATTTATTTTGAAAAGGAAGGTGAGAATTCTTCTGGGATCCTAGGAGGTCCATGTGCTACGAAGCTTTCAGTGTTATCAGAGATTGATCCTAAGAACGAGCAGGCAAAGGGAACCCAAAGGCAATCTGTTAAGAACAATGTGATGGAGACTTGTGAAGGTCCTAGTATTGTTGATGCAGAAGTCAGTGGCTAAGATGTTGAGTTTGATGATTGGAAAGACGTTCTTTTCTTGGTTAGCCATGGAGGAGTTTTGGTGGTTTATTTTGTTGTCATTTTCGCTGGCCGGGTTATTTCATGGTTGTAATCCGGATATTGTCTTGTGACTCAAACCCTTTTATCCTTTTATTTTGCTTAGTTTGTTTAGTCATAATACCCGTTTAGTATTGTCTAGGTTTGTAACCCCAGTTTAGTTTGTTTGTTTTGTTGTCTAAACCCTTCCACCATTTGTCTAATGCCATTTTATGTTTTCTGTGGTTTCTAGTCATTTTCGTTTAGTTTTCTTTTCTTTTTCTAATTCTTTTCCTGTTGACTCTAGTGACATGACACACACGCATAATTCTCAGCCTTGTTTTAAAAGTCAGTATTAATCACGAAGCAATGAAACAATGTTGAAGATGTAAGGACATTTGAGGGAAATAAGTAAAAGAATTTTGAGATCACTTCAAGCCCGAATTGTGTGAAACTGGGGCATGTAGAACAAAAAGAAATACTATTGAAACGCATCCTGCCGCATCAGGTTAAAGCTAAAGGCAAGTTTTCCCAAAATTGGCAGGGGCTGTTCATCGTAATGAGAGTGTTGTCCAATGGTGCTTTGTATTTAACAGATATAGAAGGCAAATGTGTAGATATGACTACCAATTCTGATGAAGTCAAAAGATATTGTGTATGATTCCTTTGGTTTGTTTAATTGTGTTTTTTTGTACTTGGCATGTTTTGAAGATTGGAATGGCGAAGGCATTTTGTTCTGCTATCTAAACACTTTATCCTTTTACCCTTTTGAGCCTTATTTATTTCTTTTTTATACCCATCTTTTAGAATCAGTGGTAAAGTTCAGAAACGCAAGTGCAAAATATAAGTAAAGGAAAAAAAAAGAGAAAGAAAAGAATGAAAAAAGAAAGAAAAGAATGAAAAGAGAAAGAAAAAAATGAAAAGAAAAAGAAAAAAAGAAAAAGAGAGAAAAAAAACAACAAAAAGATAAAACAAAAGAAGAAAAGATGAGAAAGAAAAAGAAAAGAAAAATCACAACAAACAAAGTAATTCCTCTGACATGAACTACGTTCGACCTGATTCCTTTTAAGGATACATAGGAAGCCTCACGGTTCGGTCCCATCAAAATAAAATTCCAAAAGTCTCCAAGCAAAGAAACTAGGGCAGAAGTTGTGGTTGTTGTAGGAAATCTGATTTCGAAAGTTGTAATTTTGAACCCCTTTGAGTTGTTTTGAGCCTTTGATATTCTTTCTTTTTTTAACCCTATCCAAAAGCCCACGTTACGGTCCAAAGAAAGACCTTCTGATCAGTCTTCGAGAAATGCCAAGTCAAGCAAGTGGAGGTGATTCATATCAAGGGCAACACTCTATTCTAAGCAGAAAATAATGAAAATGAGAGAGTCTTATTGGTGAAAACCACCACGGGCACCGTAAGGCGACAAGAGTTGAGAGAAGTCAAAAATGAGAATCTTATTGGTGAAAACCCTCACGGGCACTATAAGGCAACGGTAAGTTGAGAGAAAGAACAAAATGAGAGAGGCTTGATGGTGAAAACCCTTCGGACACTACAAGTCGAATAAGGATTGTGAATCAGATTAGATAATTGGAGCATTGAAGCCCAGTTTCATGGTTTAGGGGGTATAACAGGAGTTGAACATCAGACTTGCTCAACAAAATAGGCCACATGTGCATGTCATGGTCATCAGAGTTGGTATCCACATCTGATAGGTTTCTACTTTGTAGTTTTCTTGTTAGGGATCATCTCTTTCCTTTGTCCTTTACTCTATTCCTTTTGTCTTGTTCACTTCCTCTGCTTGAGTCTGTTCGGTCAAAATAAGTGAGAAATGACTTCAAAATATGCCACCAACTTTCCAATTTCACAAAACGGGATCTGGCCAGCATATCAAAGTGGTATAAGTTAGGAAAGAACGATGTGCGCACTGAGTTGGTAACAATCAACATGCTTTGGGATTCATGTGAAATACAAAGGTTTGGTATATATCAATTCATGAACAATGCAACAGATGGAGGGTGTAGGGTGAACGGATCAAAGGTATTTTCTTTGATAAGATCGACAAAGAAAGTGGTTAACCAGGGACAAGTAAGGTCTTCCAAGCAGAAATCAAAGTTATCATGGCAAGTGAAGGAGCAATTGACCTCAAGGCCAAGGCTAGTGGTTTAAGTCAAGAAAGAACAACATACACATTGAGTGGACGGTAATTGACGTGATTTGGGATTCATGTGAGACACAAAGGTTGGTAAATGTCAATTCATGAGTAATGCAACAGATAAAGGGTATTGGGTATGAACGGAGAAGAGGTATTTTCTGTGATAAGGATGACAAAGAAAGTGATTAGTCAAGGAACAAGCAAGGTCTTCGAGTGGAAATCAGTTATCATGAGAAGTGAAGGAGCAACCGCCCTCAAAGTCAAGGCCACAAACCAACCACCATATTTTAAACTGACAAGATTTTTCTTTGATTTGAAACAGGGGCAAAAAATTTCGGTTGTTCCGGAGAAATCCTCCGCAGGGGGAAGGCAAGCACCAAACAGGTTTGATGTTTGATTTTCAGGACCTGCCTGGATAATGGGATATTATTTGAAATTCTCAGGACCCTCCTAGAAAATGGGACTTAGTTTAAAATTTAAAACAATCGCGAGTAGCAAAATCTAGCATAAATGTACCCCAAGGAATATAAGTTTGTTTCAAAGTTTGTATGTTTAAGAAAGGATTCAATTAAGAGTTGTCAGGACCCTCCTGGATAATGGGACTTAGCTTTAAGATTTCGATTAGATAACAACATTTAGCATAAGTTCTGGTGTAGGATAATATAATTTAGCCGTAAAATTGTCACTTTTAAGATAATACTTGATTTTTGATTGTCAGGACCCTCCTAAATAATGGGACTTAGCTTTAAGTTTTCGATTAGATAACAACATTTAGCGTAAGTTCTGGGGTAGGGTAATATAATTTAGCCGTAAAATTATCACTTTTAAGATAATACTTGATTGTTGATTTTCAGGAACCTCATGGATAATGGGACTTAGCTTTAAGATTTAGATTAGATAACAACATTTAGCGTAAGTTCTGGTATAGGGTAATATAATTTAGCCGTAAAATTGTCACTTTTAAGATAATACTTGATTTTTGATTTTCAATACTCTCCTGGATAATGGGACTTAGCTTTAAGATTTCCATTAGATAACAAGAGTTAGCATAAGTTCTGTTGTAGGGTAGTATAATTCAGCCGTAAAAGTTGTCACGCTTAAGATAATACTTGATTTTCGATTGTCAGGACCCTCCTGGATAATGGGGTGCAGTTTAAGACCTTCTTAGATAACAAGATGTAGCGAAAGTAATACGTTTAGGAGATATAACTTAGATTTAAAACTGTCGTTTAACTAGGAGCTGTCAGGACCCTCCTAGATAATGAGACCTAGCTTTCAAATTCTTAGTAATATTTGGTAATATGATTTAGTTTACAATCACATATGTGCCCACCCACAAAACTGGGGCAAAAAATTTTCTTTGTTTTTGTCTATTTTTGTTGCAATCAGGCGCCCTCATGGAAAACAAGGGAATACATTTCAAGTTCAGCAATCACGCGCCCACCTGGATAACAAGGGAATACATTTTCAAGTTTCGGTAATCAGGCGCCCACCTAGATAACAATGGAATACATTTCGAGTTTTGGTAATCAGGCGCCCACTTGGAGAATAAGAGAGTATATTTCAAGTTTTGGTAATCAGGCGCCCACCTGGAGAACAAGGTAATACATTTCAAATCCAGTAATCAGGCACCCACCTGGAGAATAAGGGAGTACAATTCAAGTTTTAGCTTTCAAGTTCTTATTGATATTTGGTAATATGATTCAGGTTAACACTTACATATGCGCAAACACCAAACTGGGACAGAAGTTTTCTTTGTTTTTGTCTATTTTGTGGAAATCAGATGCCTACCTGGAGAACAAGGGAATACATTTTTATGTTTCAGCAATCAGGCGCCCACCTGGAGAACAAGGGAATACATTTTCAAATTTCAGCAATCAGGCACCCACCTGGATAACAAGGGAGTACAATTCAAGTTTTAGCTTTCAAGTTCTTAGTGATATTTGGTAATATGTCAAACTCGGGTAGAAGTTTTCTTTGTTTTGTTTATTTTGTGGCAATCAGGCGCCCACCTGGAGAATAAGGGAATACATTTCAAAATTCAGCAATCAGGCGCCCACCTGAAGAACAAGGGAATACATTTCAAGTTCAGCAATCAGGCGCCCACCTAAAGAACAAGGGAATACATTTCAAGATCAGCAATCAGGCGCCCACCTGGAAAACAAGGGAGTATAGTTCAAATTTCAGTTTCAAGTTCTTACTGATATTTGGTAACATGCCAAACTGGGGCAGAAGTTTTCTTTGTTTTTGTCTATTTTGTGGAAATCAGGCGCCCACCTGGAGAACAAGGGAATACGTTTCAAGTTCAACAATCAGGAGCCCACCTGGATAACGAGGGAAGTCATTTCAGAATTCAATTCAAGTTAGAAGCAGCAGAAGCTCGCGGCAAGAGTGAGAGTCAACATTCCGAGATGATCAACAGAAGTAATTTCAATCCAAGAGAGAAAAGAAAAAAAAGAAAGAAACAAAAAGAAAAAGAAAAAAGAAGTGAATCCAAAATGCAAAAGCTGAGACAAGAGGTCACAAGCATGGTGTGTCTAAAGAAGAATGAACTAGTACCTGCAACTAGCAAGCATAAGGTTCAAATCTAAAGTCTGCATGAAGAACCATTCAAGACTCAAGTTCAAGCTTCAGAAGACTTATAGATAGGAATTTTGTAACTCATAGTTGACAGGTTTAGTTAGTCTTTTTCATTTTTGATTTTGATGTAATAACAGGACCGCTGACCGAAACCTCGACAGAATGGCACCTCGATCGGCTCTCCACCTCGGTATACTCCATCATCTCACTCACCTCTAAACTACACATGGCCTGATTCCTTTATAGCCAAGGATATGTAGGCAGCTCAGATACCAGGGCTCGGTCACATTCCCCTCTCTCTTAGTTTTAGTCTCTCCAAATAAGGGTCGGGTCAAAAACCTGTCTAGTCACTCTTTGTCTGAAAACTCTTCGCGTTTCCAGTCAAAGAGGGGCAGCTGTAGACATGCGATTTTTGACCCTCCCTAAGATTTTTCATATTTTAGCACGTAAATATTTAATTTAGGCCCAATATAGCTATTTCAACTCATTTTTACTCTTTTACTTTATTTTACTACAAGGAAATGAAAATTGCAAAAAAATATTTTTTATTTTATGTGCCTTTCATATAGTAAAACAAATATACAAAAAATAGTACCTTAATTTTATCTTTATATAATCTTGAAAATACAAAAAATATGTAATAGTTTCATGTTTTAATATAGTTTAGTTTAATTAATTAGAATTTATTTTTGCATCATGTAGTATAGTTATCTTATATTAAGGGGATTTAGCTATGGTTTTAATTAATAATTTTTGGAGTCTTCTTAGCCCAAAATTGAAACACAAAAAGACATGGTCCAACCCAATTACCCTTAACCCATTCTTCCCAACCCATTAGCCCACTTAAGTGCAAGATTTAAACCTAGCCACCTATTTTCTTTTAATTCAGTGGTCATTATCTCTCCCACCTTCATATAAAATACCCAATTATAGAAACCCTACCCAAAAAAAGTTTTCAATTCTTAGATCTAGCTCAACACTCAAAAAGAAAGCTTCAGCTATGACTCCATCTCAGAAGCAACGACCAGACCCCAATTCCCAAAAAGAAAAGGGCTACAACCTAACGCCTCTCTCTGGCTTTTTGGAAATTCACCAGCAGCCATAGAAAAGACTGCTTCCTCTATCGTCTCCAAACGACTGCTGACCCCCAATTCAAAGACACATATTAGAGATCAAGAGACCCACGGCCAGAACTTCCCCTAAAGCACCTTCATCTCTACCCCAGAAGGAAAACACCATAGTAATAGCTAAAAATACAGAGTTAGATCTGGAAAAATCCGAAAACATGAAGAAAACTTGGGATCTTCAAAGATTTAAAGAACACTGATTTCAAAAACTCAATTTCTCTTCTTGTTGGATTTTCACAAGCTGTAGAGGTTGTTGTGGAATTCCTTGTTGCTGGTTTAGCTTGGTCGAGTTGCTCGTCGAATTTCCTATATAAATGGTCTGTTTCTCTTCTTTGATTAGCTTGGTCCTGTGCCTTCTATTTTTTAGCCTTCTGCTTTATTGGTTTTGTCAGTCAGTGTCTAATGCCTGAATTGTCCTCTCTTGCATGTTTTGAAATCTTGCAAATAATTATATCTTTTCCTTCAAATTTTCCGTTATTTGGTAGAAGGACTTTATGATTCATTAGATTTTGCCGTGGAAGATGCCTCTGTATTTTATATTAATGGTATAGTAATTGTAAATGTTGCAATAGTATATTGCATTTGCTTCCCATGTTTGTTGGATATTTAACCTTTTTGTGAAAAAAAAAATTCTCGTGAGTAGTAGAAAAATAAAATGTTACTAGTTTTAAATTTGGGCAAGTATACAAGGTTTTGGAGTAAATTATATTGTTCACCCCTGACCTCACAACAATCTCAAAGATTAAGAAAATAATTTAGATGCGCTAGTTGCTTTAGGCGCGTTATATTAAAATTATCATAGCTACGGATACGGTTCCCGTGACGTAGTTGTGATACGTAATACTAAATTCGGGTGTGCATTTCATGTGACCCAAATCCAAATCTCAACAACGTTAAATAGAATGTGTCATGGACCGCGGGTGAATTTCATGTGGCATGTTTTAGATAATGTTGAATCTTCCTAAAAATAATTAAAAAGCGGTTAAAAGTTAAAATTTACACATAGGTTCATAATTGTTTAAAATAAGATAATTAAGCTGAATATAACAGTTGAGCGACCGTGCTAGAACCACGGAACTCGGGAATGCCTAACACCTTCTCCCGGATTTCTGGTTCGCGGACTGTAATACAGAGTCAATCTTTTCCTTGATTCGGGATTTGAACCGGTGACTTGGGACACCATAAAATTATCCCAAGTGGCGACTCTGAATTTAATAAATAAATAATTCCGTTTCGATTGTCACTTTAAATTGAAAAAAGCTCCCCTTATACCCCTTCCGGGGGTGTAAGTAAAAAAAGGAGGTGTGACAGTTATCATTAAAAATGGTAAGGGCTAATGTGGACCGTTGATCTAAAGGATCAACAACCACGATTGGATGAGGTTATTAGGTCGGGTAGGCAGGTTGGGCTTGGGGGTGAATTGGGATGGTATTTGTTTAGGGTTTGGGTTAATATAGTGGGTTAGGTCCGAAATATTACAGGAATTAAAAAGGCTATTTGTTAAATATCCATTTTACTAAATAACAATTTTAAAAATAGCTAATTAAATAATAAAAAATAATTTTCAAGCATGAAAGTGATTTAAAATAATTATTCAATATTATAAAAATATAAAAATTTATTTTCCGTATAGATAATGTAGTTATGCGTATGTAGGAGCTATTTTTGCAAAATATACAATTCTAGTCTTAAGAATATAAATGTAATTATAAATAAATACAATTAAAATATTTGAACACTCATATGACCATAAATGATGAATTTAGATGATTAAATCATCATAAAATAATATGAGGGATAATTTTGTACATTCATGTAATTAAAAATTGTAGAAATAAATGGATTTAGGGCCTTGAAAATTTATAAAATAATTGTAAAAATACTTGTGCATGATTGAAAATGCATGTACAATATTTTGAAAGTGTGTGTGCATATTTTAAAATATATGAGGGAAAAATTGGGTATCAACAGCTGCCTCTATTTACCCGGAAAGGATGAAAGTGTTTTTGGTTAAAGAAATAATGACCGATTTTGACCAAGTGGGTGTTTTAAAAAAATATAGGCCGAACCCTAGTATTTGAGTTGCCTACATAGCCCTGGTTTTACAAGAATCAGGTCATGTGTAGTGTCATGGGCGGCTTTCCACCCGTGCCCCATGACCCCTTGGGCGCGCCCCGTGGCGTCCTAGCAAGCCTTCCAATGCCTAGCGCCACGGACGGCCCCGTGGTCTTGGTCGCGCCAAGTGACAAGCGCGCATGTGCCTCTGTCGCCCCACCGATATCCCTCGCCAGCGCCCAACCGCAGGCAGATGCCAACAGCGCCGCGCGCGCAGACAATGCCGCGCGCGTAGATCCTGATGCCAAAGACTATGCTGCCGACAACGGCCCTGTTTTCTGCCTTATAGCAAACTAAGTCTTTTTCATTGTAAATATAGAGTAGTTTTATTCCATGTAATTTCATTATGTTTCTCTAGCTTAATCAAGTCTAGTCTTGTAGCTTTGGATTATTTTTTTTAAGCATTATTAAGGGGGACCAAACAATCAAAACTTTCTAGCAAGCAAACAATTCTCTGTACTGGTGTCTCTCCCCCTCGACACCGCATTTCCTTTCTGTAATAGCTTTCATTAATGCAATCAAGCTTTCTTTCATTCTCAATTCTCATTCCTGTTCTCTCAATTTCTCTTGACATTGGTTTTCCCGTACGGCACTGACAATCTAGTCTAGCGTACGGAGGGGACCTCAGTTGGCGGACAGCAACTGCACTGACATCAGTTGCTTAGCCTTACGTCGCCCTTCCAAGGAATCTCAGGAAGGCGCCGCGTAATAGTTGGTATCAGAGCCTAGGCTCGACATCGGACGAGGGAACGCATTGCCATTACCACCATTTCTGACCATGGTGAATCATGGGGACCGCATTGCGGCCCTTGAACAGACGGTTGACGGATTACTGCCCATCATGGATACGGTGCCTGAACTAAGAACCAGCCTAGGGCAAAGGTTGGATGACCTGGACCGCAGGGTGCTCCAGGCCGAAGTTGACATAGAAAACATCAGTCGTGACTCTGAGGGAGATCGGCAAACGGCAGCCACAGAGGCAGCCGAAATTTTTGGCAAATTCGAGGGACTCCAACAGGAGCGTGCCGAGGATTTAGCTTACAGGGCACAAGAGGCAGATAGGGTGACTGCCATGCAACAAACTATTGACGACTTGACAGACAAGCTCAATGTTGTCAATGCTGCCTTACAGGGCCTACTGCGAGGCGGTGGAAACCAGGTCGGGGGCGCTGCAAACCCCACCTCCGCGACACAAAAACTGAAAATTCCTGAGCCAAAGCCATACAGTGGAGCTAGGAATGCCAAGGAAGTGGAGAACTTCATTTTTGATGTCGAACAATATTTTGATGCTGTTGGGGGCCTAGAAGAAGCCAAGAAGGTAGCAACTGCTGCCATGTATCTTCAGGGTGATGCTAAACTCTGGTGGCGGGTGAAATACGAAGCCATCAAGGCCGGTGAAGATGCTCTCGAAACATGGGCAGAACTGAAGGCAGCCATCCGCCTACAATTCTTCCCCGAAAATGTTGAATACAATTCAAGGAGAAAGCTACGGGAGCTCCGTCAGACCAAATCTGTGCGGGACTACGTGCGGGAATTCTCCGCGCTCATGCTAAGCATACGCGACATGGGGGACAAAGACAAGCTCTTCACTTTCCTAGAAGGGCTGAAACCTTATGCCCGTATGGAGCTACAAAGGCAACGGGTAGATACCCTGCCCAAGGCGATCCAAGCAGCTGAATGCCTTGGGGACTATCAAATGGAAGCTCGGAAGGATAGGCCTCAACCGCCTACCCGAGCGGGATTCAAAGGGGGTCAGTCTAGCAATGGTGGCGCTAGCAGAAGTGGGGGAGATCGGAACTCAACCAAACCTAAGGCTCCCTCCACAGGCAGCAACAGTGCTGCATCTAACAACAATGATCGGGGGAGGAAGCCTCCTTCAGGGTGCCGTCATTGTGGTGGACCACATTGGAACAATGAGTGCCCACATGCACAGATGAATGCCCATCAGACTTTTGATGATGGGACGGATGACGATTCAGACGATGCGGATCAGACTGAACCCGTAGGTGCCTTCAATGCAATTGTTGGCTCCATTTCTGAGGCATTAGCCGAGACTAGTGCTGGTATCTGTAAGAAGAAGGACCCATGTCCCGTCACCAAGAAAGGGAAAAAGAAGGCGGATGATGAGACTCCTCTTAAGCACGAGAGGACCTTAATGTTCGTTGAGATGAAGGTGAATGGCAAGCCCATTCGGGCCATGGTAGACACGGGTGCTACCCACAACTACTTATCTTCGACTCAGGTGGAGCGCCTTGGTCTAGTCGTAGGGAAAGGTAGAGGCCGTGTCAAAGCTATCAACTCACCTCCCCAGCCAGTGGGTGGAATAGCCAAAGAAGTACCGATGAAGCTTGGCCCTTACGAAGGAAAATTCAACTTGCGCGTGGTGATCATAGATGACTTCGAGTTGATAGTTGGATTGGAATTCCTGAGGCAAACCAACACCATGCCTGTACCGTATGCTGACATGTTACTGATGATGGGAGCAAACGGGGCCAAGCCCTGCGTTATCCCGTGCATGCCCATGAAGATGGCCGTTGAAAACATCTCGGCCTTGCAGTTGAAGAAGGGGGTCAAAAGAAACGAACCTACGTTCCTGGCAACCCTCTGCATCGAAGATGTAGAATGCTCCTCGGGTCCCATTCCTGAACCCGTGAAGGAGCTACTACTAGAGTTTGAAGATGTCATGCCACAAGACATGCCAAAGCGACTACCGCCTAGGCGCACTGTGGATCATGAAATTGAGCTGGTGCCGGGCGCGAAGCCACCTGCCCGGGCGCCTTACAGAATGTCACAACCCGAACTCACCGAACTTCGGAGACAATTGACGGAAATGCTAGACACAGGGATTATCGTGCCCTCCAAATCCCCATACGGGTCCCCTGTGCTATTCCAAAAGAAACATGATGGTAGTCTACGACTCTGTGTGGACTATCGGGCTCTAAACAAAATTACTGTGAAGAACAAGTACCCTATTCCGTTAATGGCAGACTTGTTCGATAGACTGGGTGGTGCGACAGTGTTCACCAAAATAGACCTGAAGACAGGTTATTGGCAAGTTCGGATTGCAGAGGGTGATGAGCACAAGACGACCTGTGTGACAAGATATGGGTCGTACGATTTCCTAGTTATGCCATTCGGCTTGACTAACGCCCCAGCTACATTTTGCACTTTGATGAACCAAGTCTTCCGGGAGTACATTGATGAATTTGTGGTGGTCTACTTGGATGACATTGTGGTATATAGCCAAACATTGGAGGAACACCTGATGCACTTGCGGAAGGTCCTAGCTCGATTGCGGGAGCATGAACTATATGCGAAGCTATCTAAGTGCTCCTTTGCTCAAAAGCAAATTGACTTCCTCGGACATGTCATTGGGGAAGGGCGGATCAAGATGGACCAGCAGAAGATTCAGGCAATCACAGATTGGCCGCCACCTAAGGATATCCACGCCTTGAGGGCGTTCCTTGGTCTATGCAATTTCTATCGGCGATTCGTGAAAAACTACTCCCTCATTGCAGTACCATTGATAGAACTCCTCAAGAAGATCACGCCTTGGGAATGGGGACCCAAGCGAGCGGAGGCCTTTAACGCATTGAAAGCGGCTATGTCTAGTAGCCCCGTCTTGGCCCTTCCTGATCTGGCCAAGCCATTCGAAGTACAAACAGATGCATCTGACTATGCCCTCGGTGGCGTCTTGCTACAAGAAGGGCATCCTGTGGCGTACGAGAGCCGGAAGCTAAAAGATGCAGAGCGGCGCTATGCCGCCCATGAGAAAGAATTATTGGCTGTCGTCCACTGCTTGCGCCTCTGGAGGCACTATCTGCTGGGAACCCCGTTCGTGGTCAAGACAGACAACACAGCTGTTAGCCATTTCATGACCCAGCCGAAGTTGAATGGTCGACAGGCCAGGTGGCAGGAACTCCTAGCTAAATTCCACTTCAATCTGGAATATCGAAGTGGGAAGACCAATCATGTTGCTGATGCGCTCAGTCGGAGAGCTGATCTAGCATCAGTGTGCTTACTCGCCACCCTAAGGGGGAGCGAGGTATCCACCTCCATCATGGACCAGATACAAGATCTACTCATCAGAGATCCTGCTTCACAGTATTTGGTTGATTTGGTAGGACAAGGCAAGACTCGCCAGTTCTACATGGAAGATGGTTTTCTGAAAGTGAAAGGGAACCGACTTTATGTTCCTAAAGGAGGAGATCTACGAAGGACTCTTCTAGCGGAATGTCATGATACTCTGTGGGCTGGCCATCCCGGTGAAGAACGCACCATGGCGTTACTTCGCCGTGCATATTATTGGCCTCAAATGGCCGATGACGTTGCTCAGTATGTGAAGACTTGTCTAGTATGCCAGAAGGACAAGTCAGACCGCTTAACACAGGCGGGACTCTTGGAACCACTAGCTGTCCCAAAGAGACCTTGGGAAAGTGTTTCCCTGGATTTCATCACCGGATTGCCCAAGGTCGGAGATCTAACAACTATCTTGGTTGTGGTAGATCGGTTTTCCAAATATGCTACCTTTATTGCTGCCCCACAATATATATCAGCAGAAGATACAGCTCGACTCTTCTTCTCTCATGTCGTCAAATATTGGGGCCTACCCAAAGATATTGTTAGTGATCGTGACTCACGCTTCACTAGCAACTTTTGGACCCAACTCTTTAAGTGTCTTGGGTCGAAGCTGAATCACAGCTCAAGTTTTCATCCGCAATCTGATGGCCAGACGGAGCGGTTCAATGGTATGTTGGAGGAATATTTGCGTCATTTTGTAACCGGATCGTAGAAGAATTGGGTGAAGCTTCTGGATGCTGCTCAACTGTGTTTCAATTCACAAAAGAGCTCTAGTACAAACAAAAGCGCTTTTGAAATTGTTACCGGACAGCAACCGCTACTCCCACACACCGTCAATGCACCAAATATGTCTAAATCTCCTCGAGCTGCTAGCTTCTCTAAAGAGTGGAAGCAAAATTTGGAGATAGTGCGGAGCTATCTTGTCAAAGCTCAAAAGCGGATGAAGAGGCATGCTGATCAGAATCGTCGCTTTGTTGAATACCAAGTAGGAGACAAAGTGATGGTCAAAATTCCAAAACTTTACTTATTTGCAGGGGTCCATGACCCTCGCTTATTGCAAAAATATATTGGACCCTTGTCCATTGAAAGGCGTATTGGGAAAGTTGCATACCGGGTGGATACCCCAGCTTGGTGGAAAATTCATCCTGTTTTTCATGTCAGCCTCCTGAAACCTTTTCGGGAAGATACAGAGGATCCTTCAAGGAGCCAGCTCACAATACCCAGTATTCGAGGGCCCAATTCAACCGGGAAAAGGCGTGTTGAAGCTATCCTTGATGATAGAGTGATTCATGCCTCAAGGAAAGATCACCAGGAGTTCTTGGTGAAATGGCAGGGCTGTGATACAGAGGAGAACACTTGGGAGAGGGGAACAAACCTCAAAGCCTACAAGAGCCTAATTGAAGATTATCTTGCAAGTAAGGCGCCGAGGACGTCGCCAACTCAGGTGGGGGAGAATGTCATGGGCGGCTTTCCAGCCGTGCCCCATGACCCCTTGGGCGCGCCCCGTGGCGTCCTAGCAAGCCTTCCAATGCCTAGCGCCACGGACGGCCCCGTGGTCTTGGTCGCGCCAAGTGACAAGCGCGCATGTGCCTCTGTCGCCCCACCGATATCCCTCGCCAGCGCCCAACCGCAGGCAGATGCCAACAGCGCCGCGCGCGCAGACAATGCTCGCGCGCGTAGATCCTGATGCCAAAGACTATGCTGCCGACAACGGCCCTGTTTTCTGCCTTATAGCAAACTAAGTCTTTTTCATTGTAAATATAGAGTAGTTTTATTCCATGTAATTTCATTATGTTTCTCTAGCTTAATCAAGTCTAGTCTTGTAGCTTTGGATTATTTTTTTTAAGCATTATTAAGGGGGACCAAACAATCAAAACTTTCTAGCAAGCAAACAATTCTCTGTACTGGTGTCTCTCCCCCTCGACACCGCATTTCCTTTCTGTAATAGCTTTCATTAATGCAATCAAGCTTTCTTTCATTCTCAATTCTCATTCCTGTTCTCTCAATTTCTCTTGACATTGGTTTTCCCGTACGGCACTGACAATCTAGTCTAGCGTACGGAGGGGACCTCAGTTGGCGGACAACAACTGCACTGACATCAGTTGCTTAGCCTTACGTCGCCCTTCCAAGGAATCTCAGGAAGGCGCCGCGTAACAGTTGGTATCAGAGCCTAGGCTCGACATCGGATGAGGGAACGTTATAGGAATGGTGGCCAGTTTCAGCAAACGTTCTTTTGTGAAGGGTGAGTCTGGAGTGTAACGGATGTATTATAGGGAAGATAGCTGGATATCATAGAGTAAGGTGGGTTATTAATGGGAATCAGTTATAATGGCAAAGTGAAAATGGTATGAGCGGAAACCGAAGCGAAGGCTACTACTATTTGAAGAACGGTTACTTCCTGGATTTCATACAAAACTTAAAACACAATGCATGCGAGTATATAGATGATGCAAATTCCCTTTGGACCATGAAAGATTGTCTTTGGACGGTGCGGATGACGTCCTAAGACTATGATGTCCTAGGCCATGAATTGCAAGATAGAAGATTCTCAGGCCATGAAATGATGTTCTTGGGCCATGAGGATGGTGCCTCTGAACCATGACGCCTTTGAATAATGATGTGCAAGTATTGAGAGATCCTCAGGCCATGACATGGTGTCTTCAGGCTTTGAGGATGATGCCTTCGGACTATGATGCCTTTAGATAGATTGGCTATATGTCGGCCCATGAAGTGCATAGATATGATAAAAAGTGATAGCAAGACAAAGCTTAGTCGTTTTGGGAAAAGTTTAGCCCGAGGGAAGAAGATAGTGCCAAGAATAGAGCAACATTTATACGGGGAGGGACAATGCTTAGTCCCAAAGATAAGGCAATGCTTAGCCTTATACAAATATGGAGGTAGGGCTTAGCCTCATGCAAGATTTGAGACTGGGCTTAGTCTCATGCAAAAAGAAGGCAATGCTTAGCCTTATGCAACTGTGGAGGCAGGGTTTAGCCTCATGCAAGATTTGAGACAGGGCTTAGTCTCATTTAAAGAGAAGGCAATGCTTAGCCTTATGCAAATATGGAGGCATGACTTAGCCTGATGCAAGATTTGAGATAAGGCTTAGTCTCATGCAAAGAGAAGGCAAGGCTTAGCCTTATGCTAATATGGAGGCAAGGCTTAGCCTCATGCAAGATTGGAGACAGGGCTTAGGCTCATGCAAAGAGAAGGCAATGCTTAGCCTTATGCAAATATAGAGGCAGGGCTTAGCATCATGCAAGATTGGAGACAGATCTTAGTCTCATGTAAAGAGAAGAAAATGCTTAGCCTTATGCAAATGTGGAGGCATGGCTTAGCCTCATGCAAGATTTGAGACAGGGCGTAGTCTCATGCAAAGAGAAGGCAATGCTTAGCCCTATGCAAATGTGGAGGCAGGGCTTAGCCTCATGCAAGATTTGAGACAGGGCTTAGTCTTATGCAAAGAGATGACAATGCTTAGCCTTATCCAAATATGGAGGCAAGGCTTAGCCTCATTCAAGAATTGAGACAGGGCTTAGTCTCATGCAAGGAGAAGTCAATGCTTAGCCTTATGCAAATGTGGAGGCAGGGCTTAGCCTCATGCAAGATTTGAGATAGGTCTTAGTCTCATGTAAATATAAGACAATGCTTAGCCTCATGCAAGATTTGATATAGGGCATAGTCTCATGCAAAGAGAAGGCAAGGCTTAGCCTTATGCAAATATGGAGGCAGGGCTTAGACTCATGCATGATTTGCGACAGGGCTTAGTCTCATGAAAAGAGAAGGCAATGCTTAGCCTTATGCAAATATGGAGGCAGGGCTTAGCTTCTTGCAAGATTGTAGACAGATCTTAGTCTCATGTAAAAAGTAGGAAATGCTTAGCCTTATGCAAATATGGAGGCAGGGCTTAGACTCATGCAAGATTTGAGATAGGGCTTAGTCTCATGCAAAGGTAAGGCAATGCTTAGCCTTATGCAAGATTGTAGACAGATCTTAGTCTCATGTAAAGAGAAGGAAATGCTTAGCCTTATGCAAATGTAGAGGCAGGGCTTAACCTCATGCAAGATTTGAGACAGGGCTTAGTCTCATGCAAAGAGAAGGCAATGCTTAGCCTTATGCAAATGTGAAGGCAGGGCTTAGCCTCATGCAAGATTTGAGACAGGGCTTAGTCTCATGCAAAGAGACAGCAATGGTTAGCCTTATCCAAATATAGGGGCAAGGCTTAGCCTCATGCAAGATTTGAGACAGGGCTTAGTCTCATGCAAGGAGAAGGCAATGCTTAGCCTTATGCAAATATGAAGGCAAGGCTTAGCCTCATGCAGAGAACAAATAAGAATAGAATAGTTCTTAGCTGGAGATATATTTGCGTCTGTTGGCCTGATCGTTAGGACTTTGGTATGTGTATGTTTGCGAATACTTCTGCTATGTTCACCATGCCTGCGTCCAAATAAAAATTATAAGTTTTGTAAGGGGAGGTTGGCTCGTGCCTTCATCTGCTGGCTTTGCTCCGCTCTGTTCTGGAGGCCTTGTTTGAGTTGCCCTAGGTAACACCTTTTTTTTTGAAATCCTCTAAGCAAGTTCCTAAGGCTAGTTTTTTATATATAAATCAAAAGAGAAAATTACAACAATTACAAAATTCAGAAGGTCTTAAACGATGTAATAAGTAAAATATGAGTGCTACATAAATCTTATTACCAATGTTTAGAAAAATACTCCACATTGATAGTACAATTTGCATACTAAAAGAGCACCTACTGTGATGATGTATAATCTTTTGAATTATACTTTTTAGGCTCAGTCCTGCTACATAGTACGTGTGCACGCTTATAGCTTTAGTCCCATTAGTTTTCTTCCAACCATTGCATTTAACATTCATTGTCCAACTAATCTTGCATTTGACAATATTTTTCTTTTGATCCTTGCTACCCATTGTCCAGAACAGTTGTACATGTACCCATATGATCCTTTTGTATCCCTGCTTGTTTGCATCTTCATTTTTGGTTGCTTCTATCCAGATCTTTATTGGAATTACTTGTTGTTGCTTCCATCTCCAATGTTGTTTTGATTTGCAAGCCCATGTGGATCCCAATTATCCTTTAGATGTAGAAATACTTGCCTTGTTATTTGCCTTTGCCATTCATGCCTCATTACCTCAGTTTGAACTTCTAGCATGTTGTTGTTGCCTTCATTTTCGAGGAAAGAGGAAGGCTCAGAATTTATCATCAAAAGAACTATCATCCTGCCCATTAAACCTGGCTGTCACGAAAATAGAGTTTTCGAAAATATGCATTTATTGATAAAACTGGAGTTATTTTTCAGAAAACATAGTGAAATATCAAGTAATTTTAGATGAACTTGTGACTGTAACACATTTCAGAGACAATGCAGCTTTTCTTATTTTAGAATTTTGAGGGTCCTCCTCAAAATTTTGCCCCAATTTGGTAAATGACCCTTCAACCGTTTGCGAGTGACGAAACTTGCTAAAACTTCTCCGGAATTTTGAGAATCCTTCTCAAAAATCTACCTTAGTTTCTTAACCAATTTCTGACTGTTTGGCGTATGATGGTGTTGGCTAGACTTGCTCCAGAATTTTGAGGGTCCTCATCAAAATTCTACCCCAGTTTCTTGTTCTGGGGGAAAATGAAAATTTTATTATTGTATGACCGAACCCACAGGGCTACCAACGTATCCCCTCTTAAACGAGAATTAGGTCAAGCATAGTTCAATTACATCAGATGAAGGAAGGTAAACAATCTAAACATAGTATCTCTTGATTGCGTCTAAATTGATTGGTTTCGGCCAAACTTTTCCGTCCATTTCTGCAAGTATGAGTGCTCCTCCTATTAGTACCCCGTGAACCATGTAGCGACCTTGCCATTTGGGAGAGAATTTTCCTTTGGCTTCATCTTGATGCGGGAAGATCTTCTTCAATACCAATTGTCCTGGTGCAAACTCCCTTGGTTTGACCCTTTTGTTGAAATCTCTGGACATTCTGTTCTGATAAAGCTAACCGTGGCATACTGCATTCATTCTTTTCCCATTTATAAGGGAAATTTGCTCATAACAACTTCTTATCCATTTTGCATCACTGAGTTCGGCTTCCTGTATGATTATTAAAGAAGGGATTTCTACCTCAGCTGAAATGACAGCTTCGGTACCATAAACGAATAAATAGGGAGTTGCCCCAGTTGATGTGCAGACTGTAGTGGGGTACCCCAATAGGGAAAAGGGTAACTTCTCATGCCATTATTTTTGGTTTTCTACCATCTTCCTTAGTATCTTCTTGATAATCTTGTTAGCAGCTTGCACAACTCCATTTATTTGGGGTATGTATGCTGTAGAGTTTTCGTGCATGATTTTGAAGGTTTCACACGTGACTTTCATCAGGTCACTGTTGAGATTGGCGGCATTATTAGTGATAATAGACTCGGGAACTCCGAATCGGCAAATAATACGATCCTTGACAAAGTTTGCGACGACTTTCTTGGCTACAGCTTTGTAGGACGCAGCCTCTACCCATTTTGTGAAGTAGTAAATGGCCACTAAAATGAACCTGTGCCCATTTGAATTAGCGAGCTCGATCGGACCAGTGACATCCATTCCCAGGCAGAAAAAAGACAAGGTGCACTTGTTGCGTTGAGCTCATTAGGTGGTACCATTATCATGTCTACATATACCTGACATTGGTGGCATTTCTATACGTACCAGATGCAATCTGTCTCAATGGTCATCCAAAAATATCCGGCTCTGAGTATTTTCTTGGCTAGAACAAACCATCATATGTGGTCCACAAGTTCCGGCATGTATTTCTTCGAGCAATCTGCAAGCTTCCTTTGCGTCAACACACCTTAACAACCCAAGATCAGAGGTTCTTCTATACAGGGTCCCTCCGCTTTGGAAGAAGTGATTGGATAGCCTTCGCATCTTATGGATAGCCAGGGTTTCCCATCTATTTCTTCTTCAACATGAGCACAGTAAGCCGGTTGATTGTGGATCCTCACCGGGATGGGATCAATGAAATTCTTGTCTGGATGTTGTATCATTGATGATAAAGTGGTCAGTGCGTCTGCAAACTCATTTTGAATTCTGAGTACATGTTTGAATTCTATCTTTGTGAATCTTTTTATCAATTCCTGCACATGATACAAGTATGGTAGTATCTTGGTGTTCTTCGTAGCCCACTGTCCTTGAACCTGATGTACCAAAAGATCTGAATCTCCAATCACCAGTAACTCCTATATATTCATATCGATGGCTAGATTGAGTCCCATGATGCAATCCTCATATTCCTCCATGTTGTTGCTGCATGGAAACCTAAGCTTCACAGATACAGGGTAGTGTTGACCCGTTTTTATACCAAAACCGCTCCAATGCCCACTCTTTTAAAGTTTGCAGCTCCATCGAAGAACATCCTCCAACCATCGTAAGCTTCAGTAATGTTCTCTCCTACGAATGATATGTCTTCGTTGGGAAAATAAGTTTTCAAAGGTTAGTATTCCCCTCCCATAGGATTTTCAGCAAGATGGTCTACCAATGCTTGTCCTTTGACAACCTTCTGAGTTACATAGACGATGTCGAACTCACTTAACAGTATTTGCCACTTGGCTAATTTTCCAGTCGGCATGGGCTTCTGAAAGATGTACTTTAGAGGGTCCATCCTAGATATGAGGTATATGGTATAGGCATAGAAGTAATGCCTCAATTTCTGAGTTGTCCAGGTCAAAGCACAACAAGTGTGCTCTAGAAGAGAGTATCGTGCTACATAGGGTGTGAACTTCTTACTCAAGTAGTATGTGGCTTGCTCCTTTCTCCCTGTCTCGTCATGTTGTCCCAAAACACATCCAAAAGATCCATCTAATACAGATAGATAGAGTAACAAAGGTCTCTCAGGTTACGACGGGACTCGTCATGTTGTCCCAAAACACATCCGAAAGCTCCATCTAATACAGATAGATAGAGTAGCAAAGGTCTCCCAGGTTACGGTGGGACTAGGATTGGTGGTGTGGACATGTATTCTTTGATTTTGTCAAAAGCCTTCTAGCAATCTTTGGTCCAACTCGTTTCAGCATCTTTTCTCAATATATTGAAAATAGGTTCACATATGACTGTGGATTGTGCTATGAAGTGACTGATATAGTTGAGACATCTCAGGAAGCTCATCACGTCCTTCTTGCTCTTTGGTGGCGGTAACTCTTGAATTGCCTTAACTTTGGATGGGTCCAACTCGATTCCCTGGCGGCTGACAATGAATCCCAACAACTTTACTGCGGGAACCCTGAATGCACATTTTGTAGGGTTCAATTTTAGATTGTACCTCCTTAGCCTGTCAAAGAACTTTCTCAAATCCGCTATGTGATCTGCGGCCCTCTTGGACTTGATGATGACGTCGTCAACATACACCTCTATTTCCTTGTGTATCATATCATGAAAGATGGTTATCATGGCTCTCATGTAAGTAGCCCCAACATTCTTTAGACCGAATGGAATCATCTTATAGCAGTATACTCCCCATGGTGAAAGTTGTTCTCTTCTTCATCCATCCAGATCTAGTTATAACCCACGAAGCAATCTACAAAGGATTGGAGTTCATGCTTGGCGCAATTGTCGATTAGGATATGTATGTTTGGTAGTGGAAAGTTGTCCTTGGGACTTGCCCTATTTAAATCTCAATAGTCCACACATACTCTAACTTTCCCATCTTTCTTCGAAACTGGTACAATGTTGGCTAACCAGGTTGGGTACTCAACTACCCTGTGGACTTTGGCCTTGATCTGCTTAGTGACCTCCTCCTTGATTTTTAGGCTCATGTCTGGTTTGAATTTTCTGAGTTTCTACTTCACTGGCAGACACATTGGATTGGTAGGCAACTTGTGAGCCACTATGGATATGCTTAGACTGGCCATCTCATCATATGACCATGCAAAGATATCCTTATATTCCTTCAAGAAATGAACATACTCCTCTTTCTCTGGTGGTGATGAGTGAATGCTTACACGAGTTTCCTTGACGGTCTCGGCGTCTCCCAAATTTACTGCTTCGGTTTCGTCCAGGTTGGACTTAGGTTTATTCTCAAAGTTCTCAACCTCTCTGACAATTTCCTCAGGTATTTCATCTTCTTCCTCCGAGTCACTATCCTTATGTTGTGTTGTCTCATTACATGTCACAGTCATCAGTTCATCAGGAAAAGTAATAATAACGTTGTAGAAAGAAAATATGAAAGATAATAATGAATAATAAATAGCAATGCATTGATTAAATTTGAAAATATCCAAAACAAGTACGGCTCGATGAAGCAAGAAATTATTTTGAAACAAAATGTGTTTTTAAAACAAAATTACTGAAAACATCTGAAATGCCTAGCATGGCTATAGAAATAAATTAGGCTAAATGCCAAGCTACCCAGGGACTCGGCGGGCCCGGGATGGTGTGGCAGTCCAGTTCCTGAGAACAACTCCCTTTTCCACAGTCTGAATGGTAAGGCCTTCTTCCCCCTCTTCCTCAATTATTGCACTGCAATCCATGTCCTCGTCCTCTAGGAACAAATTCCTCAGCCCAGCTAAAGCTTCTTCCTCTGTCGTTCCCTATATCGTATCAACCTATTGAAAAGTCTGACACAGATATGGCACTGGTTGCTCGAGAGGGTAATAAGGACCACGCCATGGAGGCGACCAATCATCATACTCTTGCCATGTGTACTGGTATCCGAGCCCAAAGGTTGTACCATGAAATTTCAGCTGTATTGGTTTAGTAATGCCCTGGAGATTCTTCCCAAGCCATTCGTCGGGTTCATACCCAGACCATGCCAATATGCTTTCTATTTTGTTACTCCACTATTTGTCTTTCTTAACTGCATTGATATGTTCGATGTGGTGATAATTTTCCCCTCCTAGTCTTCTTCTATTCCTGATAACCTGGATGGTTTGACTGGTGTAAATAGGATTAGTTCCATCTCCGTGAATGATCACTTCCTGATAGTTCCATTCGAACTTCACAGCTTGGTGTAGCGTGGAAGCCACAGCCCCAGCGGCATATATCCAAGGTTGACCCAATAAAAGATTGATTGTAGCTGATATGTCAAGCACTTAGAATTCAACACCGAACCAAGTTGGCCCCATTTGCAAACAAAGATTAGTCTCCCCAATTGTGGCCTTTTGAGACCGATCAAAGGCTTTCACGTTCATACTTCCTGCCCGTATCTCACGAAAACCATTGCCCAATCTTTTCAGAGTAGACAATGGGCAAATGTTGAGGCTTGAACCTCCATCTATCAGGACCCTAGCAACGAATTTATCTTCAAACTGCACCGTGATGTGCAATGGCCGGTTGTGACTTAAACCTTCGGGCGGTAATTCATCCTCGTGGAAGGTAATCTTATGACTTTCCAACACATGCCCTACCATGTTGGCCATTTCTCCGCAGGTGATGTTGTTAGGCACATAAGCTTCATTCTACACCTTCATCAAAGAATTCTTGTGCGCCTCTGAATTTTGCAATAATGATAAGATGGATATCTGGGCAAGGATTTTGTTCAAATGATCGACAGCGGAGTATTCCCTCGCCTGTACTTTCCTCCAAAAATCATTCGGTCTCATTTCAATGACAGGTTGCTTAGTAGAAAGCCTCCTTGCTTGATCCTCCCAAGTGTTCAGGTGTATAGACCCTTCTCGTTCTGGTTATTCTTTGTGTAGCATCAGATTCTTCCATCTTTGTCTTTCCCTTTCGCCTAGCTTCGGCAATGTAATCCTAAGTATGGCTTTGGATTTGAAAGGAGGTGTGATTGATACTTTCACTATGAAAGGTGTGGCCACTTCTACCTCAAATGGAGCAGTTGTGGCTGTAGGTGGAGCTACCTCTACCTCAAATGGAACCAATGTGGCTACTTCAACCTCGACTGGTGACTATGTCTGCACCACAATAGGAGTGAGTGTGACTGCAGGTTTAAAGTCATCTTCTTCCCGAATAAGACTGATTGGCCCCTCAAGATCCCATTCCTCATCTATCTCTATCAAATGTATCCTACCGCCCCTATGATCTGGGAGAGGATTGTTGCGGACGTTAGGTGTAGCTTCTTTGGCCTGTATGATCTTGCTATCAATCAATGTCTGAATTTTATCTTTCAATGTTCGGCACTCATCAATGGTGTACCCTTTCATACCGGAATGATATGCACATGTTTTGTTTGGATTGACCCATTGGGATGAGTTCTCTATTGCCACAACAGGAATAGGAGTGACATAACCAACGACCTTCAACCTTTCATACAACTGGTCGATGGGTTCAGCAATAGCGGTGTATTGTCTGAGTGGTTTGTGATCAAAGTTAGGTCGGGGTTTCTCGTAATTTGGATGAGTTGGAGGTGAATGATAGTAGGCTGGCTGGGTGTTATAAGTATGATAGGCAATGTTAGGTTGAGAATATCTGGGAGATGAGAGTTGGTATGTAGGTGGAGGTGTTTGGTATATGGGTGGAGATTTTGGGCCTTGGGCCACCATTACTACCCCTACTTCCCTTTTCGTTGATATGCCTCCTGATTGTAATGCTTTGTTTGTGGCCTATAGTGTGAGCACGTGATTTTTGTTTTGCGCAACAATTGCTCCAAAAGAATAAAAAAAAAAAATTTGGTCCTGCTGTACAATTTTCGGATTTCTGTACGGCACTTTGTTGATTTATTTGTAACTTTTGCCCATTTTATTTTTTCTATTTATTTACAAAAAATGTGTGTGTCATGCATAATTCGAACCGTAATCCGGTCGTTAAATAGAAAATCATAAATAGGCATCTTCGTCCGTGATCTTGTTTTGGTTGATTTTACCTGTCTTGAAATATTTTAGTATGTGTGCAAATAATTATATTGAGTGTGTATTTAATTTTAATTTGATTTTTTGCTTAGTTTTATTTTTCAAATAAAGAAGAAAAAAGAAATAAAATGATAATAAAAAAAAACCTTTTTCTTCGGACTTGGGCCAATTTTAAAAAAATTGGCCCAACAAATTTAGCCCAAAACCCAGGCCTGCCCGGTCCAGACCAGTGGATGCCCAGGGTATCTAAACGACACCGTTTTAATCCAGTGTGATCTGGGCCGTTGATCTCAGATTGATCAACGGCCAAGATCACCTCCCCATAACCCACTAATGGCCCCGACCCGTTTCCACCCGGATCGACCCAAACCCTCTAAAAGATGAAACGACACCGTTTCTTTCGAGCTGAAGGATCCTGGCCCTTCATCACATCTCATCCAACGGCCAGGATCCGCTTACCCACTAACTATATAAGCTCATAATCTTACCCTGCCCCCCCTATCCGAACCCCAGCCTCGTCGTCTTCACCAGAACCCCCAAACCCTAGAGCCGCCCCTGTACTCTTCACCATGAAAACCGGCGGCACGGACGCCGGTGACCTCGCCCCTAACACCATAGAACCCCCTTGCCATCCGAAACACAGACCTATTAACCACGTAGTTCGAATACCATCCCACCTTCTCGAATCTTCATTTGAAGATTCGAGTCAAAACCTGATCTACACCGATCTGCTTCAAATTCATACCAGACACTCCCCAGACCCCCCTCGTGACCAAACCATACTTGGTTTGGTCCGAATCTGACCAGGGAAGCCCGAATCCTGGATCTAATTTTTTGGAACTTTAAAGGTCCTCGTCACTGGTCCATATCCGTTCAAACCAAAGGATTAAGGTCTAATGGACCTTAATCGAAGTGTTTCTCATCTGAGAAACACTTCGATTAAAGCCCGTTCAGCCTTAAGAAAGGTCTGTCCGAATCCGAGTTGGAATCTTTTGATTTTTCGAAGATTCGAGGTGAGTCTTGCTTTTTCTTTTTTCTGTTTAGTCCATGTGATTGGCTAAAAGTTTGTTCATGTTTGTTTTGTTTGTGTCCCCGAATTTTATCGACTATGCCCTGTCCATTTTGCCTGAACCTTTGTTGTTTGATTGAGTGTCTTCTTCTACTTGTTCTGATAATGTGTATACATGTATTTGTTGTGCAATAATTGAGCTTCAAATGTTGACTGATCAATTGGTTCCTCGAGTACCACTCTGCTCAGTCAGTATAATTCGAATCATGTGTCGATACTGTTAAATGTCTGATTTTTGGTTACGACTGTATGTGTTATAACTAATATAGTCGAGTCGACAAATGTCGTCAATTAATTTCAGTAGTTCAAATGTTAACGATTGAACCTGTTGTTTGCTGCAACTTTGTTTGAATCAAAGTAAGAATTAAGTAGGGTCACTTATAGTTGCTGTGTTTGAATCTGAAAATAAAAGGTTAGATTGTTAGCTGCAATCTGAATTGATGGCATGTGCACTTGTGCACAGCATGTGCATTGTGCACAGCCTGGTTCCTGCATAAAGGACTTTTGATTTAAAAATGGTTTGACAGCATATGCTGTCAGATATATTCTACTGCTCATACTTTGCTTTAGTTTAAGAAGTATTAAACCTTTTAAAAGGTAAATCTGCCAGGGAATGTTGATGGGGGTTAATACTTAAATAACTAAGTGGAACTGAAAAGAAGAGGGCACATGGGAGGGGTGTTCTTTTGGGTCTATCAGGCTGTAAAAGGAGTAAGATTGAGGCTTATAAAAAGGGGGGAGCTGAAATACATAGGAGGATAGAGACAGACCTAAGAGAGGGGAGGAGAAAAAATACACACACTGTGAGGATATAAGAGAAAAGAGAAAGCTGATAGAGATACACAGACAGGAGACACATAGAGGAAGGCACACGGTGAGGAATTTTTGAAGGAGACACAGTGATAGATACACACACACACACATAGAGACAGACATTTGATAAGAACAGAGTAATTTGAGAGGAGACACTTTTAGGAGAGTGAAGTTCTGGAAACAGAAACTGGAAAAGAATTTTGTTCGATAACTCAGACAGACAAAACTAGAAGTTGCATTCTTTCCTGTTGTTTTGATTTCACTACATCTGGACCTGCTTGTGCAACACTGATTTCTCCCAACTGAGTCTGCTTGGTTGTTGTTTGTTATACTCGAGAACTTGGTCTAGTTGGGGTGTTGATCCCACTCCAATTGTTTTGTGAGTTGTGGCTGCTGCTATTCTGTTTCCTGTTGCTGCTGCTATTCTATCCTGCTGCTACTGCTAGTCCTGTTTCTTGCTGCTGCTGATTTCCCCATCTTCTTCTTCTTCTCCTTTGCATTTTCAGTATTTCCAGGTACACATTTTGAGTCCCATCTTGGTGCTAACTGTAACAGTTCGAAAGCATGAAATGAAAGGAGTTTGAAGAAAATTTAAATGTCTGTTTTGTAATGCTCATGGTATATTGACTCCGTTTGTATAAATTGATTAGTGTGTGATTCAGTAGTGAAAGATTAGTTAGACAATACTTAATTAAGTTTAGCTTTTTTGCATCTTAGTTTATAGTTGTTTGCTAGTACAAGATGTAATGGTACAATATATAGAAGGTGTGGATAATTGGCATAGAATTTTCGACTGGATTCCCGTCAACTAATGACATGCATAGGATAGAATATTTCCACCTACACAATAATGTTCTGTGTTATTTTTCTTTCCATTTATCAGGACCGTTAGGCAATATATAGGAACATGTTCGAATCCCCATTAGTAACAATGCCTAGCATTCAATTTCCTTAACCTAGCTTAAATAAGTCTAGTTAAGTTCGATTCGAGAAAATGTTCGGATTAAGTATTGCATTCCATCCACCTCCATATAGCTTCTTTGTTCAACCAAAATATTTCGTAAGGTATGGCGTCTTGGCATTTTATAAGTAATTAGAAATTGATAGTAATCCGGTTTAGGTCAAAACATATACTTCAATTAGCATACATCTTTCCTTCTTCTATTTCTGGAAACAAAAATAATAAGAAATGTAGTCATTATAGGTTTTATCCTTTTTTAAAAATAATGAGACGAGCCTCGCCAAATAAAAAATGCAAATTGCGGGGCCCTCAACAACTAATCATAATATTTAGAATTCGGGCTAGGCCGTTTAGTGAATCTCATGGCCTTCTCAAAAAATAATAACGCGTTAGACTCTTTAGGCGCGGCTTAATTAAATCATATTCTTAAATTCGGGTGCACATTGATGTGACCCAAATCCAAATCTCAACGAAGTCCAAATGTGTTGACGATCACGGGAGCATTGATTGTGACGTGGTTCGAGATGCATTTTCACGACGTTGCAATTCTATAAAAATAAGTGATAATGATAAAAGCGGTTTAAACTTAATAAAAGCACGTAAGTCATAACATGTATTTAAATCAGATATTTAGCCATTATAACAATTTAAGCGACCGTGCTAGAACCACGGGATTCGAGGGTGCCTAACACATTACCTCGGGTCAACAGAATTCCTTACTTAGAATTTCTGGTTCGCAGACTTCATTTGGAAAAGTCGAAAATTTCCTCGATTTGGGATTCAAGATAAACCGGTGACTTGGGACACCAAAAGCCAAACCTTTCCCAAGTGGCGACTCTGAATCAAATAAATAATCCCATTTCGAATATTGTCACTTAAATTGGAAAAACTCCACCCGCGCATCTTACCCTTCGGGGCCGGGCGCGCCAAAAGGAGGTGTGACAGCTCTGGCGACTCCGCTGGGGATTATGACCCAGAACCACTGGTTCAGGGTTCAAGAATTCGAGCTTAGAATAATTGTTATATTTGGCTTTATTATCTGATCTTTATTACATGTTTTTGCATAACGTGCTAAATGTTGTCTTTTACCGCTTTGATATTATCTGAACTGTATATAAACTGTGCCGAAACCCTTCTCTTCTTACCTCCGGGGAGAAGCTCGCTGGTCGAGACTCCCTATTCTGTTAGTGTCAATACCTGAAATAAGAAAGAGGTCGGACAAGTTACAAAGCCGGACGATCTCGCGGGTCCCCGGTACGTAGCCCCCTCCTCGACTCGAGTTGTCCGCTCGGGTACACAGTCTAGAACAAATACCCAGGTTACGAACCTAGAATAACTTGACTTCATGCCGGATCCCTAGTAGGAACGCTTATCTGCATCATGTTGCATTTGACTTAGGGGACTCAACACAGGGGTTGGGTCCGTCTAGGACAGGCAACCTGAAATGAAAAGACCACCCTGCTGCATTCCTATCTGTTTTGCGCATTTATTTGCTTCAGGTCCGCATGCTGACCGGTTCCTAAAAAAGAAAATAGCAGCGTAGGGAGATAATTACTTATTTTGGAAAAATAAAACCAATGTCCAAGTAGTGTCAAAACCTCGCCAGAATTTTTCTAAAAAAAAAAGAATAAAAACAAAATTTGTTTTCTTAGTTTGAATTATTAAAAAAAAATACAAAAATTTTCTTTTTATCATTTCCAAAATAAAAAAAAAAGAAAAAAAAAAGAAGGTATTTATTTAAAAGTAAAAAAAAAACGGAAAATTCATAATTCAAAAAAAAATGTGTTGTTTCTTTTGTAGTACCCCTTTTTATAAATTCAGACTAATAGTCCAAATATTGCCTAAAAAATAATAATAAATATTTTCTTTAGTCTTTAGCTCTTTTCAAAAATAATAAAAAATACTTATTCTTGATTTCTAGGTTTATTTGATACATGATATGCCCGAACTATGCCGGTTTGATTCTCACCGGATGTGAGATACGTAGGCAACCCTCGTCGGGTTCAACCCCATTTTTGCTAAAATAGCCAAAATCAATAAATAAATAAAAAAATGCGTTTCAAACTTTAAAAAAAAAAGAGTCGTAAATAAATCGGGTGACGCTGTTTTGTCATAAATAGCCGAATGTTCCCGAAAGGGACGCCGGAAGGTTGACTTTGCATAAATAGCCACCTTTGGGTCTTGTT
Organism: Nicotiana tabacum; assembly: GCF_000715075.1. Classification (NCBI taxonomy): domain Eukaryota; kingdom Viridiplantae; phylum Streptophyta; class Magnoliopsida; order Solanales; family Solanaceae; genus Nicotiana; species Nicotiana tabacum. The sequence goes on along the minus strand of NC_134084.1, from coordinate 99,182,414 downwards.
TAGCATTTTTATCCAGTAGACCCACACAGCCTTAAAATCTTCGTCCCCGAAGTGTTTAAAGGCCGTGTTCAAAACTTGATCCCCTCTGTAAAATATTTTGAGTCAGTTCGTTTTGTTAAAATCACCTTAATAAATGTGCAGGATGAGCACGATGCAAAATGAACATTTTTCAATAATGACCAAAATCCCTGTCAAGTTACGGCTATGGTGGAATGATCTAGGTGTTGAAGGACAAAATGAGGTTAAGAAATATCTGAAAGGTCTTGTCGGTTTATTGGAAATCCAGCCTCGGGGAGATATCATAAGGGCTTTGGTTACCTATTGGGACCCAGCGCACAATGTTTTCCATTTCTCTGATTTTGAACTCACCCCAACTTTGGAAGAAATGGCCGGATACATCGGGAATACTGAACTTCCCTTGAGGAAAAAATACTTGGTCACCCCAAGAGTCGTCACGGTACATCGGTTCCTAGATTCATTGAAGATACCTAGAACAGTCCACAACCCGGATCTGGCAGCCGGATTTTGTACTCCATGCTTCATATATGATAGGTACGGTCATGATGGGGGATTCAATAATCCAATCAACAAACTGTGCAGCAAAGGAGTTCGTCAGAAGTGGGACAAGCACAGATGGGTAGCTTTCATGGTGATGTTCCTAGGCCTTCTGGTATTTCCAAGGAAAGACGAAAACATTGATCTGAAGATATCCGGGGTCGTCAGCACTTTACTCACGCAAAGTGACAGTACTCTCGCGCCTATGGTGGTATCCGACATCTTTCGGGCTCTCACAGCTTGTAAAGCTGGGGGAAATTTCTTCGAAGGTTGTAACTTGCTCCTACAGCTATGGATGACCGAGCACCTCTGCCATCATCCCGAGATTTTGAGCTAGGGTTCCCCGGAAAAGACCTGCATAGAAGAATCTTACACGAGAACCAAAGAGATCAGTTTGCCCAAAGGAGTCCTGGCATGGACCTCGTTCTTTCAAGCTCTTACTGCCAGCCAAATACAATGGACGTTGGGAAGGTTGCCTGTTGATGAGATCCTATATATGTCTGCAGCTAAAACTCATTTCTTGCTGATGGGGCTTAAGAGCATTCAACCTTACGCACCTTGCCGAGTTTTGAGACATTTCGGAAGATGCCAGACAGTACCTCATGAGGAAGATCTTAGCACTCAAGCAATCGAGATAAGTCCTAACGGACAATTCCCAGAAGCAAAGATTCGCCAAATCTGGAGTGAGTGTCAATATTTGAAATCAGATACTTGCGTGCGGGATCGAGCCAAAGGAGAGACGGCGCCAGGTTACCTTGCATGGTATAGAAGTGAATTTGAGCATGAAAGGCCGGCTAAGAGACCCCACATCCGGAATTTCACCGAATCATCGTAAAGACAGTGGGATTGGTTAGCAAAGGAAAGAGGCTATTGCGCCGAAATCAGCAGGTTGAAGCAGCAAGTGGAAAGTATGAAATACGAGCACAACGTGCAAATTGCTACCGATCTGGGAAAGCGGAACGGGTTAATTCAAGAAAATGAAATGCTCAAAGCCTAGATCAAACAGATAAGGGTGGATGCGGATAGACAGCCAAGGCATTGATTAGACGAGCAGTTGATAAAAAGGCTAAAAGGTGAAATCAGGGAATGGCAAGATAGTTTGGAGAAATCTGAAAACGTCATAGCAGAGCTCAGGGCACAGTGGGATACAAGAGCAGATAAGCATCGCCGATACCTAAATCAATTGGAAGGCGACCACGAGAAAACTGTTGTTAAAATAAAGAGAGAGATGGCTGCACTTGAGATCAAAGCAGCTAATCAGGCCAAGGGTTTCCAAATTGAGAGCAGATACTGGTACGACTCAATAGCCCAGATGAAGTTGGAAGTACGACGACTGAAGCACCAGCATATACAGGATGCTCAAGTATTCAAGATATGTAGCGATCAGATAAAATGCCTACTCATAGAGAAGAAGCAAGCCAGAGATAGGATCAAGGCCATCGCCCATGCCATCACCAGGCGATGTCTATGATGCGAGAACATGTCCAACGTTACCGTCCTCTCGGCAGTGATGGGTTATGTCAAACAGACTATGCATGAGTTGGAGCAACTTGAGAGGGATCTCACACCTAGGACCGCGGCGAGGCCGAACGATGCCCCGCGGACACCAATTTTCAAAACCATAATGCATTCATAAGTCAAGCCTGTATCTTAGCATCTTCCGCCTGTTTTTCCCATCAGGGTGATTTTTAGTTTATTTTTGAGTCTAGGTTTACTTTCAAAGTTTGCTTTTTCTTTTGCAAAATGTAGTTTGTAACAAAACATTTCAACAATAAAGAGGTTGTTTCTTTTACGCTCATTTGTGTTTTTTCGAACTACGTAATGATCCGATTCACGTAGGCATCGTGATACGTAGGCAATCTTCATCGGATCCGGTCGCATTTCTTTTACTGCAAAATAAAAAAAAACATAAAAGAAAAACAAAAGAGAAAAAGAAAAAGAAAAGAAAAAAAAAACTAATAAAATGCCGGAATGACGCATTCTCTCGTAGCAAACATATAGTAATCCACTTAACTGTATAGGTGCATCATGCCCAACGTGAGATTAACTATCTGTTATTTGCTACAAATTAACCGTGCGTTTGTCGTTGAGTATTTCCAGGGTTTTTGAAAAGACGGTTGGTTTGGTGAAAGTCTGGCCTCGCACTCATACTTCACGAGGTCAAGGAGAAGTGTTCAACTACCTGTTGTTAGGACCAGAAGCAGTACTCACACTTACTTCACCAGGTCAAAAGGAAGTGTGGGAATGTCTTCAGAAATCCCATTGCAAACGATCCCTGTTTCTGAGGAGAGCTCAATCTCATCCGTCCTCACACCTGAATCCGCAACTGCGGAGGAAAATAGAATCATACGGCTCCGCATGTTGGAAATGCTGGACGACTGGAATAATGGGAAAGAGTCGCCAAGTGTCGTCCCCGGATTCCCGGAATTATTCTCCAGGTCAAGTGGAACGTCTAATGTCCCCATAAATTATCCTGCTACCCCATTTGGGTACCCAGACACCTCAGCCTTCTCTGCTGGATCGCCTTCTGAGCCTCATCCCCGAATGTCATCCACTGATGCAAGCATGAACATCTTTACTGCATCGCCTTGCCCGATTACAACACAGCCTACCACGTACAAACCAAGCTTTGACTCATCCTCTTTTACATTCCAAGCACCATCGTTCTCAATGGAACCAACTAGGTTCGCTACCAGTACTAATCCTCTACCGCCTCAGTGAGAGCTTGCACCGGGACAGGATCAGAACCCCAGAATTGCAGAACAAAATGAGATTGCCAAGAGAATGAGAAGCCTTGAACAAAGTTTGAAGAATATGCAAGGATTGAGCGGACAAAAGAGCGTCTCTTACGCCGACCTGTGCATGTTCCCTCACGTGCACCTGCCAACGGGTTTCAAGACCCCCAAGTTCGAGAAATACGATGGGCACGGTGACCCCATTGCACATCTTAAGAAATACTGCAACCAATTGCGGGGAGCCGGCGGAAAAGAAGAACTGCTAATGGCATATTTTGGGGAAAGTCTAGTAGGGATAGCTTCGGAATGGTATATGGATCAGGAAATGTCCCGATGGCATATATGGGATGATCTCGCCAGAGATTTTGTAAAACAATTCCAGTATAACATGGACATTGCGCCAGACCGAAACTCTCTGTCGAATTTGAAGAAGAAGCCTTCGGAAAGCTTCAGAGAATATGCTATTAAGTGGCGTGAACAAGCGTCGAGAGTAAAGCCTCCCATGGACGAAGTGGAAATGGTCACTACCTTTCTCCAGGCTCAAGAGTCTGACTATTTCCAAAACATGATGTCAGCCATGGGTAAGCCATTCGCGGAAGCGATCAAGATAGGAGAGATGGTAGAAAATGGACTGAAAACATGTAGGATTCTGAGTCAAGCAGCCATAAGGGCGACCTCCCAGGCCGTCCAAAGCGGGTCCGGAGGAGCGACAAGGGGAAAGAAGAAGGAAGAAACGACTATGGCAGCCTCGGAAGCGAGGGAGTATCGTCATCCCAGGCCCCATTTTCCGGAAAGAGCCCCACAACACTACTACCCCCACTCAAATTCGACATATGCTCATCAACCTTATATGGTCATGAATGCCCAGCCTTATGCCCATCCACCACAACAAACCAACCGTGGCCCAGCTCTACCTCCCAGAAATCAGCCTCCTTACCGCAACCACTATAACCCACAACCCCCGCAGAATAACTTTCGCCCTCAGGAGTCACCTCGAAGGCGAACTTTCACGCCCATTGGTGAACAATACTCTACTTTGTTCCCGAAGCTAGTCCAGTTGGGTTTCTTACAACCAATCCCTCAAACGAGGCAAAACCCAACATCACCTTCTTACAAAGCCGGAGTCAGATGCGCCTATCATTTAGGGGCCGAAGGACATGATACAAATGACTGCTGGTCGTTGAAAAGAGTGGTCGAAAATTTGATAGATCAAGGGAAAATAGTGCTAATGGACGAGGAAATCCCGAACGTAACTAACAATCCATTACCTGCTCACAATAATGGGCCGCTGATCGGAATGATTTGTGAAGACAAAGAGTTCGATCCTGCTTTGAAAGCTATAATTGCCATTGTCGACACGGGGAAGAGGCCCGAAATGGACCAGAAACCAGAAAAGGGGGAAGAGGTCAAGGCTATAAAGAACAAGCCTGAAAAAAAGGTAGAGAAGAAAGTGGTACCTGTAAAAAATGAAGTTCTTTACATACCACGAGGTCGAGCTGAGAAGGCGCAGAACTTCGGGATCAAAAAGACAAAACCTATGTACGTGCCAAAAGGGGCCTATGTGGTCCGGGAGACGATTCAACCACCTCGGCTGAATGAGCCAGTGGTTATCGGACGCGTGCCACAAAAGCCAATGACCAACCCGTCCACAGTACCGTGGAATTATCAAAAGACTTTGGTAATGTACAAAGGTAAAGAGGTCATGGGAGAACTTCCAGAAAATACTTTCATTGGAAGGTATTCAAATACCCAAGAACTGAACAACGCCACACAAAGGCGCTTCCCTCCAAAGAAGCCCGTGAGTGTTGAAGAAGCGGAAGTGTTCTTCCAACAAATGAAGATGCCGGATTACGAAGTGATAGATCAGCTGCGCAAGCACCCTGAGCAAGTATCCATGCTGTCATTATTGATGAGGTCAACAGAGCATCAAAAGATCCTGCTGAAAACCCTGAATGAAGCATATGTACCAGCTGAAACCTCGGTGGAGCAACTAGAGCGGATGACAGAAAGATTCTTCGCCGTCAACCAAATCTCTTTCAGCAAGAATGATTTACCCCCGGAAGGAGCGGCACACAATAAGGCTTTGCATCTAACAGTTAAATGCGAAGACTATTATGTCAAGAGGGTAATGTTGGATGGAGGCTCAGGCGTTGACATTTGCCCGCTCTCCACGCTGCAAAGAATGGAAATTGGGGCCGAAAGAATCCGACCCAACAATGTCTGCGTAAGAGCTTTCGACGGCATCAAGAGAGATACCATGGGAGAAATAGACCTGTCGTTGGTCATAGGACCAGTCGAATTTCAAGTAACCTTCCAGGTGATCGACATGGACACATCCTACAATTTTCTCCTTGGCTGACCTTGGATCCATGCGGCAGGAGCCGTGCCTTCCACTCTTCACCAGATGGTGAAGTTCGAGTACGAAGACCGAGAGATCGTGGTCCATGGGGAAGACGAACATGCCATTTATCGGGACCCGCCCATCCCGTATCTTGAACCGAGAGAAGGGAGCGAACATACGGTCTATCAAGCTTTCGAGATTGTACTGGCAGAGCAACACGAAGAGGGAATACCTTGCCCCCAGCCTTTCTTGTCTAACGCCTCGGTCATGGTGGCCAAAGAGATGATCCGGCATGGATTTAGGCCAGGGAAGGGACTTGGACGAACCCTTCAGAGAATAACAGAACCCATTACTTTGCCAGTCATCAAGAAACCTTTTGGACTAGGTTTCAAACCTACTCCAGCAGACGAAGAGTTGGCAAAGAAAAGGAAAAATGAGGGTTGGAAATTACCTCAACCACTGCCGGATTTATATGCAACTTTCATCAGGCCAAGGTACTTTGAAGAAGAAGATGATGAGGTCTTCACAACTGAGGAAATCGAGGAGATATGTGGGGTGATGAGAGAGATGCTCTACGAGGTCCACATGGTTCAACCAGGTGAAGGCACAAGCACTGCAGAGATGCTATACATGGGGCCGAATGCCAAACTTCGAAACTGGGAGGCTACGCCATTCCCGACTAGACGGAAGTCCGGGTAGACCTGTCCTGCCACCTTTCCTGTGTCACAAGTTATCTCCAGGGCATAACTTGAACGTTTTCTTATTTTCAATTGTTGTTTTGAATTCCTAAGTTGTAAACATTGTTGTCTTCCAACTTTCCAAAGAAAAATAAAAAAAATCATCATTGCTTTCCCATTCTTTCTTTTGTTCTGATTTTTGTTATTTTCCCTTTTTTATCTTCCTTTTCAGTCATAATAATGCGGATTTAAATATGACATGCTTGCGGACTTCACGCCCAGATCACAATGAGTTATTTAACTGCGAATTAATGAACCCAGAACCAGAATATGATGCGGAAGAGGCTTTTAGGGAGATAAACCGAGAGTTGGAATATTTCGAGAATAAACCTAAGCCAAATCTGAATGACACTGAACCGGTAAATTTGGGAACCCCGGAAGAAATCCGGGAGACCAAAATAAGCATTCACACGGACAAGAAAACGCGAGAGGCGATAATTCAACTTCCTTTTGAATTTAAAGACGTGTTTGCTTGGTCATATGATGACATGCCGGGACTAGGTGTTGATCTGGTGGTTCATAAATTGCCGATTCATCCTAATTGTCCTCCAGTTCAACAAAAGCAACGAAAGTTCAAAACTGAGGTCAGTGACAAGATTAAAGAGAAGATCACCAAGCAACTGAAAACAGGAGTGATCCGGGTAGTCCAATATACAACATGGTTGGCGAATGTGGTTCCAGTACCAAAAAAGGACGGGAAAACTCGGGTATGTGTAGATTACCGAGATCTGAACAGAGCAAGTCCTAAAGACAATTTTCCGCTGCCCAACATCCACATCCTCGTTGATAATTGTGCCAAACACGAGATACAGTCTTTTGTAGATTGTTACGCTGGGTATCATCAGGTACTGATGGATGAAGAGGATGCCGAGAAAACTACCTTCACCATGCCTTGGGGCACCTACTGCTACCGGGTCATGCCATTTGGTTTGAAGAATGCGGGGGCTACTTACATGAGGGCCATGACTGCCATTTTCCATGACATGATGCATCAGGAAATAGAGGTGTACGTGGATAATGTGATAGTCAAGTCCAGGACGCAGGATAATCACATCCAAGACTTGAGGAAATTCTTCGAGAGATTAAGGAAGTATGACTTGAAGCTAAACCCAGCCAAATGCGCTTTCAGAGTTCCGTCGGGAAAACTTTTGGGCTTCATCGTAAGCAGGAGAGGAATCGAGTTAGACCCAACTAAGATAAAATCCATCAGAGATCTACCTCCCCCCGAGAACAAAGAAAGACGTGATGAGTTTGTTGGGTAGGTTGAATTACATCAGTCGGTTTATTGCCCAGCTAACAAGCACATGCGAACCCATATTCAAGATGCTAAGGAAAGATGCGGCGATTAAGTGGACAACTGAGTGTCAAGAAGCCTTTGATAAAGTCAAAGAATACCTTTCGAATCCCCCGGTCTTGGTCCCTCCAGAACCGGGAAGGCCACTTTTCTTATATCTAACAGTCTTGGAGAACTCTTTCGGCTGCGTCCTCGGGCAACACGACGTAACCGGAAAGAAGGAGCAAGCAATCTACTACTTGAGCAAGAAATTCACCGGCTACGAGGCCAAATACACACTGTTGGAAAGGACATGTTGCGCTCTCACATGGGTTGCTCAAAAGCTGAGACATTATCTCCAAGCCCACACTACGTTCCTCATAAGCAGGTTGGATCCTTTGAAGTATATATTTCAGAAACCAATGCCTACTAGGAGACTGGCTAAATGGCAAATCTTGCTTACGGAATTCGACATAGTTTATGTCACTCGCACGGCAATGAAAGCCCAGGCGTTAGCAGATCATTTGGCCGAAAATCCGGTCGATGAGGAATACCAGCCATTGGATACCTACTTTCCAGATGAAGAAGTAAACACCGTAGAAGTGATCTCGGAGGAAGCTCATGTTTGGAAGATGTTCTTTGACGGAGCCGTGAACGCCAAGGGTGTAGGGATTGGGGCAATTTTGATCTCGCCTTCTGGTCAGCATTATCCCGCCACAGCTAGACTTCGTTTCTTTTGCACAAATAATACAGCTGAGTATGAAGCTTGCATCATGGGCATGCATATGGCAATCGATCAGGATGTCGAAGACTTACTGATTATGGGAGATTCTAACCTGATCATCCGACAAGTACAAGGTGAATGGGAAACTCGGGATGTCAAACTTATCCCTTACCGACAGCATGTGGAGGACCTCAGCAAGCGCTTTACATCAATAGAGTTCAGGTATATTCTGAGGTGCCACAATGAACTGGCAGATGCACTTGCTACTTTGGCTTCAATGCTACCCTACCCGGGCAACGCCCGCGTCGATCCTTTGGAAATCCAAATCAAGGAAAGACACGGTTACTGCAGTGTAATCGAGGCGGGATCAAATACACAGCCTTGGTACCATGACATCAAGAAATTCCTGAAGACACAAGAATACCCCGAGCACGCTACTGGAGATCAAAAAAGGACCATTAGGCGACATGCAAGTGGTTTCTTTCTGAGCGGCGAATTGTTATATAAGAGGACCCCGGACCTCAATCTCCTAAGATGTGTCGATATCGAGGAATCGAGAAAGATCATGCACGAAGTACACGCAGGTGTGTGCGGACCTCACATGAACGGGTATGTCTTAGCGAAGAAAATCCTTCGAGCAGGTTATTACTGGATGACCATGGAAAAAGATTGCTTTAGCTTTGTCCGGAAGTGTCATCAGTGTCAGGTGCACGGTGATTTGATTCATGCACCTCCCACGGAGTTGCATCCCATGTCCGCACCTTGGCCATTTGTCGCATGGGGCATGGACGTCATTGGACCAATCGAACCGAAGGCTTCGAATGGACACAGGTTTATACTGGTTGCCATCGATTACTTCACAAAATGGGTAGAAGCTGTCACTCTCAAGTCGGTCACTAAGAAAGCTGTGGTGGATTTTGTACACTCAAATCTTATCTGTCGCTTTGGTATTCCTGCGACTATCATTACAGATAACGCAGCAAACTTGAACAGTCACTTGATGGGAGATGTATACGAGCAATTCAAGATAACGCATAGGAATTCCACTCCCTATCGGCCAAAAGCCAATGGTGTTGTGGAAGCGGCAAACAAAAACATCAAGAAGATTTTGAGGAAAACGATCCAAAGTTCCCAACAGTGGCATGAGCAGTTACCTTTTGCATTATTGGGGTACCGCACTACGGTACGCACATCGGTGGGAGCGACTCCTTATCTTTTGGTTTATGGGACCGAGGCTGTAATACCGGCAGAGGTAGAAATTCCTTCTCTTCGAATCATTGTCGAAGCAGAAATCAAAGACAGCGAGTGGGTTAAGGCTCGACTGGAGCAATTGACGTTGATTGATGAAAAGCGAATGGCCGCAGTTTCTCACGGACAGTTATACCAACGAAGGATGGCCCGTGCTTATAACAAGAAAGTCCGACCCCGGAATTTCGAAGTAGGTCAGCTGGTACTAAGGCGTATTCTGCCGCATCATGAAGAAGCAAAAGGAAAGTTTGCCCCAAATTGGAAAGACCCATACATCGTAAGGAAGATATTACCGAGAGGAGCATTGTATTTAGGTGATATCGAAGGAAATGACCCCGACACAGCAGTAAATGTAGATGCAGTCAAGAGATACTACGTCTAGATCATACTCCAAGTAGTCCTGACACATTTGAAAATAGCGAAGGTTTTATCCCCCACTACTCCCAAACACTACCCAATCCTCTCTACAAAAAAAAAAAAAAGAAGAAAACAAAACAAAACATTGATTGAGGCCTGAACTACGTTTGACTTGATTCCGAAAGGATACGTAGGCAGCCTCTCCTTGAGGTTCAGTCACACCAACAATAAAAACCCATTCACCCTGAAATTGAAACTGGGGCACGTCGAGCAGTTTAGAAGTTAGTATCAGCTACCTCGCTTCACCAAGTACAAGCCTTCAAATCAACTACCAAAGATAGTGAGAAACCAATAAACATCACAAATGGAAACCGGACACTCTGAGTTGAGAGAAATAAAATGAGAGAGTCTCGGCGGTGAAAACCTTTGGGCACCACGAGGCGACGGGAGTAGAGAAACCAAAATGAGAGAGCTTGTTTAGTAAAAAACTCACAAAGAGTGCTATCAAGCGATGACAGGAAGAGAAATGAGAGAGGTCAGCCAGCGAAAACCCGCAAAGGGCGCTGTTGGCCGAAAAAGAATGACTCTACCCCAAGGAAGTCTCGGCAGAGTTCTGCCGGTTTGGAATCACAGATCCGTTCTGGTTCAGGGAAACGCAAGTTCATGGAAGATCAGGTGTCCAGTCCAAAGAGCATGTCATGTCATCTAAAGCCAGCGTTATCTTCCTCAGATAAGTCTTTCTCGTCCCGAAAAGGGCACTCCCTTCCTGAAATTTGTTTTCTCCTCAAATCCCTTTTGTGTTTTAACCCCAAGTTCAGGATACACCGGAAAGGGCAGGTGGCAGGTTTGTTTGCACGGAATCCCGTCTCATGAAGGAAAGCGCCTCATTTCGTTGGTACGATTGCCCAAGCCTGATGGATCATGACGTTTGATGGTGTTTAAAGAGGAAAGAGAGAAATCTTCCCCAGCAAGTCTGCCTTCGGACAAATCCCCACAGAGTCTCCCCTTGTACAAATCCCCACAGAGTCTCTCCTTTTGTACAATCTCCCACAGAGTCTCCCCAATATAAAAAAAATGGAATCTCCCCAGCACATCCCAGCGAGTCCCTTTGTAAAAATTCCCCAACAAGCTTACCCCAACAAATCCTAGAAAGCCCGCTTTGAAATAAATCCCCAGCATGCCCCATTGTACAAAATCCACACAAAGAATCCACTTTGTAAATATTCCCCCACAGAGCTTCCTTTTGTACAAATTCCCACAGAATACCTCCAATAAAATCCCCGTTGAGAACCTCCAAGCAAAACGGGACAAAAAAAAAAGGGAAAAGAAAAAAAAGGAGAGCCTTACGAAGCAAGTCATCACAGAATCTGGAAATACAAGCCTGAGCAGTCTAAAGGTTTTCGCCATTCGAATCAAATCAATGGCGGGACTTCACAACAGAAATATAGACGCAACAAAGCAATTGGGAACGATCAAGGTCACCGAACCGACCGTCATTTCCGAACTAACAATTGTTCTTTGTCTGAAAAGTTGAAACAGGTATAATCCAAGACAACCGTGCAAGAAGCAGGTGTCGCCCAAAGAGGAAGGTACATGGGTACAAGAAACATTTTGGCAATAAGGAATTCACTCGAAAGGTAAGTTTCCACGAAACTCCCTTTTATCTTCTACTAAAACAAGAAAATTCAAAAAAAAAAGGAGGAGATCGTTTAGTATTCTCTAACTTTGTCCCCAGCCAGTCAGCATTAGGGTTTTAAACCTTAAACTGAATTTTTCCTTTAGTCAGCATTAGGGTTTTAAACCCTAAACTGAACTTTTTTAGTCAGCATTAGGGTTTTAAACCCTAAACTGAACTTTTCCCTTTAGTCAGCATTGGGGTTTTAAACCCTAATCTGAACTTTTTCCATTCAGCCAGCATTAGGGTTTTAAACCCTAAACTGAGCTTCTCCATGCAATCAGCATTAGGGTTTTAAACCCTAAACTGAATTTTCCTTTAGTCAACATTAGGGTTTTAAACCCTAAACTGAATTTTTCCATTCAGCCAGCATTAGGGTTTTAAACCCTAAACTGAGCTTTTCCATGCAGTCAGCATTAGGGTTTTAAACCCTAAACTGAATTTTTCCATTCATCCAGCATTAGGGTTTTAAACCCTAAACTGAGCTTTTCCATGCAATCAGCATTAGGGTTTTAAACCCTAAAGTGAATTTTCCTTTAGTCAGCATTAGGGTTTTAAACCCTAAACTGAATTTTCCTTTAGTCAGCATTAGGGTTTTAAACCCTAAACTGAATTTTTCCATTCAGCCATCATTAGGGTTTTAAACCCTAAACTGAATTTTCCTTTAATCAGCATTAGGGTTTTAAACCCTAAACTGAATTTTTCCATTCAGCCAGCATTAGGGTTTTAAACCCTAAACTGAGCTTCTCCATGCAATCAACATTAGGGTTTTAAACCCTAAACTGAATTTTCCTTTAATCAGCATTAGGGTTTTAAACCCTAAACTGAATTTTTCCATTCAGCCAGCATTAGGGTTTTAAACCCTAAACTGAGCTTTTCCATGCAGTCAGCATTAGGGTTTTAAACCCTAAACTGAATTTTTCCATTCAGCCAGCATTAGGGTTTTAAACCCTAAACTAAGCTTTTCCATGCAATCAGCATTAGGGTTTTAAACCCTAAACTGAATTTTCCTTTAGTCAGCATTAGGGTTTTAAACCCTAAATTGAATTTTCCTTTAGTCAGCATTAGGGTTTTAAACCCTGAACTGAACTTTTCCCTATTCAGTTAACATTAGGGTTTTAAACCCTAAACTGAACTTTTTTCTATTCAGCCAGCATTAGGGTTTTAAATCCTAAACTGAGCTTTTTCATGCAATCAGCATTAGGGTTTTAAACCCTAAACTGAATTTTCCTTTTAGTCAGCATTAGGGTTTTAAACCCTGAACTGAACTTTTTCTATTCAGCCGGCATTAGGGTTTTAAACCCTAAACTGAGCTTTTCCATGGAATCAGCATTAGGGTTTTAAACCCTAAACTGAACTCTTTCCTTTAGTCAGCATTAGGGTTTTTAAACCCTAAACTGAATTTTTCCTTTAGTCAGCATTAGGGTTTTAAACCCTAAACTGCATTTCTCCTTCGTTTGGCATTAGGGTTTTAAAACCCTAAACTGAACCTTTCCTCAGCTAGTCAGTATTAGGGCTCCGGTCCTGAACTAAGCATTTTTATCTTCCTTCATCAATTATGTGAACTTCTGGCAAATAATTAACGAAATTTTTCCTAGTGAAACTGGGGCAGAAAATTTCGTTCGTTTGTTTTCTCCCGCAGGTCTAACCTCGAGCCACACGGATCGAAATGACCCACGAGATGAGTCCCAGCTCTGAATCAAAGAAGAAAAAGAAAAAGAGAAGATGTCTTGAGATATCGGAGTAAATGGAAGGCAGATTGACTCAAACATTTGATTAAGGCCCCGAACTCTGCCAGTCGTGTTTCACTCGGTATCCCAAAGATTGAACAGGTCACCGCAACTCGCAAGCATCAAGATTCGAATCAAAGTCTCCAAGCACAATCAGCTAAGACCCAAGATCAAGTCACAAAAGAATCATAGATAGGAATCTTGTAACTTGCAGTTGACATGCATATAAGTAGTTAGTTCAGTTTCCAATTTTCCTTTGGTTGTAATAAGGCGGTAAGTGACGCAGCAGTGACTACAGCAGCAGCAGTAACAGCAAGCATTGCAATCCCATGGTAGTCCCAACTACCAAAGCTTCATGAACTACATTGACCTGATTCCTGTTTAGCCCAGGATATGTAGGAAATCTTTGAAGCAAGATTCGGTCAGATCTTTCAAAAAAAAAACATGCTTCATACGGACTCATACACGCTCACTTTATCTTTGCACGAAAACTCTTCGTGTTTCCGAACAAAGAGGGGCAGCTGTGAGCACGTGATTTTTGTTTTGCGCGACAATCGCTCCAAAAGAATAAAAAAAAATTTGGTCCTACTGTACAATTTTCGGATTTCTGTACGGCACTTTGTTGATTAATTTGTAACTTTTGCCCATTTTATTTTTTTTATTTATTTACAAAAAATGTGTGTGTCATGCATAATTCGAACCGTAATCCGGTCGTTAAATAGAAAATCATAAATAGGCATCTTCGTCCGTGATCTTGTTTTGGTTGATTTTACCTGTCTTGAAATATTTTAGTGTGTGTGCAAATAATTGTATTGAGTGTGTATTTAATTTTAATTTGATTTTTTGCTTAGTTTTATTTTTAAAATAAATAAGAAAAAAGAAATAAAATGATAATAATAAAAAAAAACCTTTTTCTTCGGACTTGGGCCAATTTTAAACAAATTGGCCCAACAAATTCAGCCCAAACCCAGGCCTGCCCGGTCCAGACCAGTGGATGCCCAGGGTGTCTAAACGACACCGTTTTAATCCAGTGTGATCTGGGCCGTTGATCTCAGATTGATCAACGGCCAAGATCACCTCCCCATAACCCACTAATGGCCCCGACCCGTTTCCACCCGGATCGACCCAAACCCTCTAAAAGATGAAACGACACCGTTTCTTTCGAGCTGAAGGATCCTGGCCCTTCATCACATCTCATCCAACGGCCAGGATCCGCTTACCCACTAACTATATAAGCTCATAATCTTACCCTGCCCCCCCTATCCGAACCCCAGCCTCGTCGTCTTCACCAGAACCCCCAAACCCTAGAGCCGCCCCTGTACTCTTCACCATGAAAACCGGCGGCACGGACGCCGGTGACCTCGCCCCTAACACCATAGAACCCCCTTGCTATCCGGAACACGGACCTATTAACCACGTAGTTCGAATACCATCCCACCTTCTCGAATCTTCATTTGAAGATTCGAGTCAAAACTCGATCTACACTGTTTAACCCCAGCTTCACACCAGACAGTCCCCCGACCCCCCTCGTGACCAAACCATACTTGGTTTGGTCCGAATCTGACCAGGGAAGCCCGAATCCCGGATCTAATTTTTTGGAACTTCAAAGGTCCTCGTCACTGGTCCATATCCGTTCAAACCAAAGGATTAAGGTCTAATGGACCTTAATCGAAGTGTTTCTCATCTGAGAAACACTTCGATTAAAGCCCGTTCAGCCTTAAGAAAGGTCTGTCCGAATCCGAGTTGGAATCTTTTGATTTTTCGAAGATTCGAGGTGAGTCTTGCTTTTTCTTTTTTCTGTTTAGTCCATGTGATTGGCTAAAAGTTTGTTCATGTTTGTTTTGTTTGTGTCCCCGAATTTTATCGACTATGCCCTGTCCATTTTGCCTGAACCTTTGTTGTTTGATTGACTGTCTTCTTCTACTTGTTCTGATAATGTGTATACATGTATTTGTTATGCAATAATTGAGCTTCAAATGTTGACTGATCAATTGGTTCCTCGAGTACCACTCTGCTCAGTCAGTATAATTCGAATCATGTGTCGATACTGTTAAATGTCTGATTTTTGGTTACGACTGTATGTGTTATAACTAATATAGTCGAGTCGACAAATGTCGTCAATTAATTTCAGTAGTTCAAATGTTAACGATTGAACCTGTTGTTTGCTGCAACTTTGTTTGAATCAAAGTAAGAATTAAGTAGGGTCACTTATAGTTGCTGTGTTTGAATCTGAAAATAAAAGGTTAGATTGTTAGCTGCAATCTGAATTGATGGCATGTGCACTTGTGCACAGCATGTGCATTGTGCACAGCCTGGTTCCTGCATAAAGGGCTTTTGATTTAAAAATGGTTTGACAGCATATGCTGTCAGATATATTCTACTGCCCATACTTTGCTTTAGTTTAAGAAGTATTAAACCTTTTAAAAGGTAAATCTGCCAGGGAATGTTGATGGGGGTAATACTTAAATAACTAAGTGGAACTGAAAAGAAGAGGGCACATGGGAGGGGTGTTCTTTTGGGTCTATCAGGCTGTAAAAGGAGTAAGATTGAGGCTTATAAAAAGGGGGGAGCTGAAATACATAGGAGGATAGAGATAGACCTAAGAGAGGGGAGGATAAAAAATACACACACTGTGAGGATATAAGAGAAAAGAGAAAGCTGATAGAGATACACAGACAGGAGACACATAGAGGAAGGCACACGGTGAGGAATTTTTGAAGGAGACACACTGAGAGATACACAAACACACACATAGAGACAGACATTTGATAAGAACAGAGTAATTTGAGAGGAGACACTTTTAGGAGAGTGAAGTTCTGGAAACAGAAACTGGAAAAGAATTTTGTTCGATAACTCAGACAGACAAAACTAGAAGTTGCATTCTTTCCTGTTGTTTTGATTTCACTACATCTGGACCTGCTTGTGCAACACTGATTTCTCCCAACTGAGTCTGCTTGGTTGTTGTTTGTTATACTCGAGAACTTGGTCTAGTTGGGGTGTTGATCCCACTCCAATTGTTTTGTGAGTTGTGGCTGCTGCTATTCTGTTTCCTGTTGCTGCTGCTATTCTGTCCTGCTGCTACTGCTAGTCCTGTTTCTTGCTACTGCTGATTTCCCCATCTTCTTCTTCTCCTTTGCATTTTCAGTATTTCCAGGTACACATTTCGAGTCCCATCTTGGTGCTAACTGTAACAGTTCGAAAGCATGAAATGAAAGGAGTTTGAAGAAAATTTAAATGTCTGTTTTGTAATGCTCATGGTATATTGACTCCGTTTGTATAAATTGATTAGTGTGTGATTCAGTAGTGAAAGATTAGTTAGACAATACTTAATCAAGTTTAGCTTTTTTGCATCTTAGTTTATAGTTGTTTGCTAGTACAAGATGTAATGGTACAATATATAGAAGGTGTGGATAATTGGCATAGAATTTTCGACTGGATTCCCGTCAACTAATGACATGCATAGGATAGAATATTTCCACCTACACAATAATGTTCTGTGTTATTTTTCTTTCCATTTATCAGGACCGTTAGGCAATATATAGGAACATGTTCGAATCCCCATTAGTAACAATGCCTAGCATTCAATTTCCTTAACCTAGCTTAAATAAGTCTAGTTAAGTTCGATTCGAGAAAATGTTCGGATTAAGTATTGCATTCCATCCACCTCCATATAGCTTCTTTGTTCAACCAAAATATTTCGTAAGGTATGGCGTCTTGTCATTTTATAAGTAATTAGAAATTGATAGTAATCCGGTTTAGGTCAAAACATATACTTCAATTAGCATACATCTTTCCTTCTTCTATTTCTGGAAACAAAAATAATAAGAAATGTAGTCATTATAGGTTTTATCCTTTTTTAAAAATAATGAGACGAGCCTCGCCAAATAAAAAATGCAAATTGCGGGGCCCTCAACAACTAATCATAATATTTAGAATTCGGGCTAGGCCGTTTAGTGAATCTCATGGCCTTCTCAAAAAATAATAACGCGTTAGACTCTTTAGGCGCGGCTTAATTAAATCATATTCTTAAATTCGGGTGCACATTGATGTGACCCAAATCCAAATCTCAACGAAGTCCAAATGTGTTGACGATCACGGGCGCATTGATTGTGACGTGGTTCGAGATGCATTTTCACGACATTGCAATTCTATAAAAATAAGTGATAATGATAAAAGCGGTTTAAACTTAATAAAAGCACGTAAGTCATAACATGTATTTAAATCAGATATTTAGCCATTATAACAATTTAAGCGACCGTGCTAGAACCACGGGATTCGAGGGTGCCTAACACCTTCCCTCGGGTCAACAGAATTCCTTACTTAGAATTTCTGGTTCGCAGACTTCATTTGGAAAAGTCGAAAATTTCCTCGATTTGGGATTCAAGATAAACCGGTGACTTGGGACACCAAAAGCCAAACCTTTCCCAAGTGGCGACTCTGAATCAAATAAATAATCCCATTTCGAATATTGTCACTTAAATTGGAAAAACTCCACCCGCGCATCTTACCCTTCGGGGCCGGGCGCGCCAAAAGGAGGTGTGACATATAGTGCCTTGAAATTTGTCACCATCCCGCTTTTGATACCTTCCTCAATCCTTTTTCTGAGTTTGATGATATCGGAGAACTTGTGATTCTCAATGACCATTAACCTTTCAAAATATTATGGGTCATGTGCCCTAACAAAGAACTTATTTGTTCTTCTTCTAGTGCTGGTCTAACCTTGGCTGCTTCTGACCTCCACCAAGTAGCATACTCACGGAAGGTCTCAGTTGGCTTCTTCTTTAAATTCTGGATGTAGAAGATATCTGGTGCATTCTCCGTATTGAACCTGAACCGGTCCATAAATTCTAACGCCATGCTCACCAAGTTGGTCCACTTTTAGGGTTCTGGTTTATTACTAGGACAGGGCATCTTCGGTAACACTCCTCATTAAGAGCATCATTCGGATCTTTTCATCTTTTCCGGCCCACACGATCTTGTCACAGTAAGTTCTCAAATGAACCTTGGGATCACCTGTTCTGTCAAACATTTCAAACTTGGGATGTTTGTAACCCTCTGGCAGTTTCACGTCCGGTTGTATGCACAGATCCTTATAATTCAGACCTTCTACCCCTTTGCCTCCTTCGATACCCTGAACTCGACTTGTCAATTTCTTGAGTTCCTCGGCCATGTTCTTGATGAGCAGGTCCTTCTCAGCAGATTCTGGTGTATAGGAGATTGGTTGAGTAGAGTGAGGTATGGTTTCCACATATATAGGGTTGTTCTGGTGAGTGCCAGGGACTTGGGTGTAGTGGTGGTCATTGGTTGAGTTTTGAGGGTCGCGAATGGGTTGTGGTGTGTTCTAAGGAGTGTGATAGGTACTGGCTCGTAGGTACTGGATTGGTTGATGATAGTGTTGCGGTGGAGATGGTATTGGCGAAAGATTGGGATTTTGAGGTGGAGTTGCATATTGATGGGGTACGGGAGGATTTTGTGGATGTTGGTTTGCCGTATTTTGGGGAGGTGCTGGGTTTTTGGTACTTTATTGGTTGATGTTGGGGACGTTCAGGGTGAGGGATAGGTTTGCTAAGTTGCGGACCTGCTCAAGTTCTCTCTGTAACTCCAGTATCTTTTGTTCCAACCGCAAAACCAAGTCATTTGGTGCCGGAGTACTCTGACCGTCTGAAGTTTCCTCATTCTCCGCATTTTCTTTTCGAATACCACTTAAGTCATCCATCTTAGCTTTCCCTTTGCTTCTCGTATTACTTGAAGGAGGAGGAGGAGGAGGAGGTGGTAGAGGGCCTCTAGATCTGGTGTGATATGCTGATGATGCCACTATGTGCGAACCAACCTTAAGGGATGGGAATAATAAAGAATAAAGAAAAACAAAAGGTAAACAAGTCAGTAAAGATTCTAAAAAGTTTGCGGTATTTAGACACATGTTGCGAGAATATAAATGCGCGTCCTAATTAGGGAGCCTCGTTATGCCCGAGGTAGGCCTAGCGACAAATAGATTTGGAGAAATTTAATGCAAATAATTGCCTCATTTCATTAATGTAAAAATAGACGACCCAAAACAACACTAAATAAGATATTGTCACTAATGGCTCTTGGCCTTATTACATTTTTAAAAAAGCAAGTAAACCTAATCTACTTAGTCCCAGAAGGACCCTCTCCAAATTGGATGCTCTTGTCGATCCTTTCCCCCAGTTCGCGTAGGTTCAGCAGTAAGAATGCCTTTGCCAAATGTCCTCCTTCATTTCCCTCAGCGTTCTAGAAATCGGTGACTCTCTTTCTCATTTTCCCATCCAATTCCATCCGACTGTACTCCAGATATCCCAACCTTTCGCTGGATTTAACAGCCCTCTCTTTCCACTCATTGATCATTTCCATGTCGGCCTTATGCTGCTTCATATGCTCAGCTTCAGACTCACGAATTCTTTTGCACAGCTTGTTATACTTCACATATGCTTCGGCAACTTCGTCTATGACCCTGTTTCCTGGACCAACCCTTGGCTCGAAGATTCCTGCTATGCTACATCCAACCATGAGGGATAGAAGTATGTATGACCCGTATGATATCGATCCGGCTCGATGGTATCCTTTTCTACGATAATCTTCAAGTGCCACATGTGTTGTGCTTCATTCTTATATGGGATGGAGTCACCCTAAAAATCGGCTATGAAGTGACTCGCGGTATGACCTGTCTCCTGCCAGCCTATCTCATAACCCTGAGGGGAGCATAAAGGTATATCCCCCTGCACCCATCCTATAGCATCCTTAGGTTGGGCAAACATGTCTAGAATATAGTTCATTCTCTTGGGATGATGAAATGCTATGTGATCATTCCACGACCTTCGTGGAAATTCCTGACGGTATTGACTCTTTTGGAGATGTTCTAGCAGCCAAACTTGCAACAGCAAATTGCAACCCTCGAAGAATCTGAACCCCTTCTGACAACATTCCAAGGTCTGGTACATATCTGCAATGAACATAGGGACAATGGTATATGTCTGCCCCTCGATCCCGTCCATCAAAGTTTTGGCCACTATGACTAGCCTGGTGTAGATTTTGTCCCCTTGGATTCCGAACACTAGCATGCCCAAGAAACACACAATGAATGCAAAGACCCTACAATGAATCCAACCCAAGGAGGTGATGGAGAATTCATCATCAAAAATACGGTAAGAGCTGCTGTGACTGTATCGTTCATAGAGGAAGTCAAAAGGTATGTAGGAATTCTTCAAGAACTCCAAGTCATCATTCTTCTTTAACCCCATCATCTTCAGAAATCCCCTAGTAGAGCGATTTTCAGGTGCCAATAGAGCATGGCTATCCCAAGGTAGCCCAGCGAATCCTCCTATTTCTTCTAAGAGATGGGTCATTTCTATGTCTCCAAAGCAGAACATAGCCCTTTCTTTGTCCCAGAACATGGTGGCAGCCTCGATCAACATTTTGTTTTGCTGAAGATCCAACAAAGAAGGCAAATTTCCTAAGACCCTTTTCATATGATTTTGGCCACTTGAAGGAAGATCCCTCCACTATTCTAGCAAAAGTGAAGGTATGCTACTGACCATGCCGAACCTGGGGACTTCATGCCTCATTTTCTGCAAAACAAAATAAGGTTAGGCCCTTTCCCCCTCCAAGCTCGTCTATTTATACAATGGTGATTAGCATATTGGCACTTATTTCTCCAAAATTAGTGCACACAATCGTGGTTGCGTCCATTGGGATTATGAAAAACCCGATGGACTTTTGGGTGAGGCTTGTCTTAAAGGGTTATTATGTGGACAACATTTAAGCCAGCTAGGTTTGACCATGATGCATGTACAATTAATCAAAGTAAGCTTGCTATAGAGGTCTAGACTAGGACCCTCAAGTGGACAACTTGAAAGGGAAAGGCACGGAACCGTCGAATGCAATGTTGATCGACTAGTTTTACCGCAAATACACCTTTCTGAATTTAAAGGGTGATATATAGGAAGATCGCAAACACTCATCAAGCGTTGTTATAGGATTGATTACGGACGAGTGGAATATGATGTTGAGCATGATTTATGCAGATAGGCAGTCTAAGAATACATATAAGATAAAGGGGATTTAACAGATAAGCAGTCTAAGCACACATATGCAAATAAGATGAGGGAAGTCCTAGGTTTGTTAGCATATAGGATCACATCTGTACAATACCCGATAAACCTTCCTTAATTAGAGGGGTTACATGTGGCATTAGCGCACAGGTTATCATATCCTTTTACTACCCAATTACCCTCCCCTTAGTAGTTATATAAGGGTTTTTAATTGAACGAACTCTATGCGTGCATTACCTATCCCTTCCTTGTGGCCCTGGAGGTATTTAGGACCTCTAATTTAGGCAGTTCTAGACTTTCTTAAGGTACTTAAAGGAGAAAAATTTAGGCGACAATCAAAACAATTAGGACTGTCAAGTAAAGAACAATTAAGGGGCTCACATTTACCTCCACAAATAAATAGACAATTAGCATGTCTCAAACAATAGATTTCAGATATTTCAGAAAGGTCCTAGAACAGGATATCTAGGTGAGCATGACAAGCAGAGAATATGCAGTATTGTATTAAGGCAAAGCGATAGAGACCTAATCAGTTTGCCTACTGATTTTTTTAGAACCTGTTGAATCTGGGTAGCCACAAATAAGCAAAGCATAGTTTCACAGTTTTTATTAGTTCTTGATTACCTATAGGCTTGCCTAGGCATGGATCTATAATACCCTATAAACATGTTGTCTAAATGCTACCAGAATTATGGGAATCAGTTTAAAACAATTTGAATTTATTAAGTCCTATAGGAATGTCGGTCTAGGTGCTGAATATTACATTACAGAACTGGTTTATACACACTCATCTCTATGACATCCAAGTGTTGGTATTATTTTTAAATATTTTTTATAGACGAGATAGTTATTGATTTAGGCGATGTAGACATGGTTTAAAGCGAACACAAATACATCCCTAAGGCAGGATCTCTAATGCACAGAAAGAATGGACGTTTTTATTAGGCAGAATTATAGCAGTAACTTAATAACAGGATTCCTAGATGATCATGATTATGCAGAAACAGAATTTGTAACAAATGAGGTAGTGAGCCTATAACATGTTGTCTAGTATGCCAAGTGATCCTAAAAGCATGGTTTCTAATACAGGTAAACATAGTGTAAACCTAAAGCATGATTTCTAATGCAAGTAAGCATAGAATAAACCTAAAGCATGATTTCTAATGAACGTAAACATAATATAGACCTAGAGGCATGATCTCTACCCGGTTTCCCCAAAAAGATCACATAAGAATCCCTTCTTTTTACTAATTTTCCCAATATCTGTTTACAAAGATTTTTATTATAGACCATAGAACAAATGAATTATAGAATAAACCAAGCTATGCTATAGGGAGCCTGAATATAGGCCCAAAGGATAAACCTGGCAAACCAGGCCTTCAACCAGTCTCAAAATGCCATAATCTCATAGTGCACCCAATGGTAACCTGGTGTGTCACAGTTCTCAAGGGCCTCAGGGACCCCGGCCAATGCTCACACCAGAAAATTTTCAAAGTAACCCTTTGTGAGCAACTTTAGAAAGCCAATTCCAGTGTGTCAAAGTTTAGAGGAGTATCATGGACTCCTAAGT
This sequence comes from Nicotiana tabacum, assembly GCF_000715075.1. Lineage (NCBI taxonomy): Eukaryota > Viridiplantae > Streptophyta > Magnoliopsida > Solanales > Solanaceae > Nicotiana > Nicotiana tabacum. The sequence continues at coordinate 99,159,400 of NC_134084.1, read as the reverse complement.
AATGCTCACACTAGAGGGGCTAGACCCTAGGTGTTCTAAGATAGGAGTTTAAAACAAGAGATAGTTTTTAAGAAAATAATTTTGGATTCTCAGGAAGTAAGGAGTAAACAGGGGCATTCAACCATTGTAACTCAAACAAAGGTCCCAACAGTCAAGTGGTATACAGTAATAGGGTAACTCAAAGTTTCAAATTAGTTTACTAGCTGTTACTAGCTGAGTAGACACTAATCCAAGGCATGGTATGCTAGGATCACTCAAACAGTCACATTCAAAGGGGTTGTAGGGATGGGGAGCCATATTGTGAGAGGTGAACATTTTAAGAGCATGCTAGTGGAGAAGTAGACATAGGTCCAGTATAGACATAATCAAGTATACATATTTGCTGAAAGCAAAAGCACATAGTTCTGGCTAAAACATGAGTAAACAGGTTGAAAACAAGACACATAGGTTCAATCAAATAGAAGTAGGCATGTTATTGCAGTAAACATATAGGTAGACATACTATTGTAGCAGACACATCAGTTTGATTAAGCAGAAAGAAGGCATGTTAGTTATAAGGAAACATATTGAATAGCAGGAAGCATATAGTCTAATTGAATGGCAGTACACATACTGATATAGGAACAATAAACATGAAGCACATAGGTTTAATTAAAGATAGGCAGGCTGATATAGAGATCCTACTGGTTTACTAACAGGAAAGTGAACATGCTGATAACAGGACAGATAGTTGAATCAAAATAGTAGTAGACATGCTAAGCATGAAAACATATAGGTTAAGAAGAAGGCATACTAATTGTAAGAGAAACACATAGGTTCAATTGAATGGAAATAGTGAGAGAATACCAGTTAAGGAAGCAGAAGGTAAAGTAGGCAGGATTCAACAATCTAGTCTTGGCTTTCAGCCAACTAGACAAGCAATGAACAGAAGTAGTAGAGAGAGATGAGAGCAAAGTTTGTGTGTGAGTATGTTTGTAAACTGTTGTTCATGTTTGAAGAATCAGAATGAGAGGGTATATATAGCACTTAGTGTGGTAAAACAAATAAGGTAAAGAAGAAATCACAGTCTGTAAAACAATCAAATAAAATCAATCAGCCAATTAGGGGATCAATTCCTATGGAAAATCCGGAAGAGACCCATTAAATTGGGAAGAGTCAATTAGCGGCATAGAACTAGGGCTCAAATAAGGCAAGTGATCAATATCATACCATATATGGAGTCGGTCAAATCTCCCAAACCGTACTGATAATTAATTAAGGCAAGTATAATTAATCAAGGTCATAAATAAGGAAACAAATAAAAATCCCAGAAAATATTAATTTTAACAGGAAAATTATTTGAAACCTTAATAGAAATCAATCAGTAAAAGTCTCAATGAATACTGATTTAAATAGGAAAGAATTATTCAAAACTTAAAATAGAATCAGTCAATATAACTGGTTCACAGAAATAAACACAATAACGAAAAAAATTGAAGAAATCAGTGTCACAAACAAGAACATCTAGGCTTTAAGCATATACACGAAAATTAATCAAACATGTAAAGAGATAGTTAGATTCGACATTTGAAAGTTAAAAACCTTTTGAAGAAACTCAGGACAAACCCTAGTTTTAGAAGAAAGTAAATAAAATCGAAGCAGTTAACCAAAACAAAAGATTTTTGAGGGAAAACACCAAATAATGCTCGAATCGTTTCAGATCTACAAAAATCTGAACAGATTCAAACATTTGTAGAACTATGGTTTCAAAACAATAGAGATGAAAGAAACGCGGTCAAAAACCATCGATTCAAATTAAAAAAATAGGAGGAAATTAGTACTCACAAATGAGAATGGCCCTAGTCAGGCCAGTAAACAAACTTCGGACAAAGAACCAGGTTGAATCTCCTTGAGATTATTTTAAGGATCCATGTAATCAAATAGCCAGGAGGTATAGAAGGTCGGTAATGGTCAAAGAATACACAGAAACTCCATAAACGGGAGCTTTTTGCCAGTTACGGTGATTAAGGTTTGGGGAGGGGATCGAGAGAGAATAGAGAGTTGGAGGGAATCAGTGACGGCGGAAGGGAGAGAATGAAATGGGTTAGGGTTTGGTTAGGATTAAAAATGGTAAGGGTTAATGTGGACCGTTGATCTAAAGGATCAACGGCCACGATTGGACGGGGTTACTAGGTCGATTAGTCAAGTTGGGATTGGGGGTGAATTGGGCTAGTATTGTTTGAGGGTTTGGGCTAATATAGTGGGTTAGGTCCAAAAAATTAAAGGAATTAAAAAGGCTATTTGTTAAATACCCATTATACTAAATAAAAAAATTAAAAATAGATAATTAAATGATAAAAAATGATTTTCAAGCATAAAAGTTATTTAAAATAATTATTCAATATTATAATAATATAAAAAAAATATTTTCTATATAGATAATGTAGTTATGCATATGTAGTGGCTATTTTTGCAAAATATGCGATTATAATCTTAAAAATGCAAATGTAATTATAAAAATATATAATTAAAATATTTGAAGACTCATATGACCATAAATTATGAATTTAGATGATTAAATCATCATAGAATAATATGAGGGATAATTTTGAACATTCATGTAATTAAAAATGCAGAAATAAATGGATTCACGGCCTTGAAAAGTTGTAAAAAAATTATAAAAATACTTGTGCATGCTTGAAAATGAATGTACAATATTTTGAAAGTGTATGTGCACTAAAATATATGAGGGAAAAATTGGGTATCAACAATATGTTGGTTAAGTCTTTGAATGCAGGTGACCATTTGAAACACCTCCAAGAAACCTTCGATATCCTAAGAAAACACAACATGAAACATAACCCCGAAAAATGTGTGTTTGGATTCAGCTCCGGTAAATTTTTGGATTTCCTGGTGTCACAAAGGTGGATCGAAATCAATCCCATCAAGATTAAAGCCATCGAGGACATTCTAGACCAGCTGACCAATGTGAAAGAAGTCCAAAGACTAACTAGAATACTAGCCGCTCTAGGCAGGTTCATTTCTCGATTTTTGGAAAAATGGCATCACTTCATCTCACTTCTAAAGAAGAAGAAGTGGACTCCAGAATGCCAACATGCTCTAAAAGACCTGAAACTGTATTTATCAAGCCCTCCATTACTATCAAAACCGGAGGAAGGCGAACAATTGCTAATATACCTAGCAGTCTCGGAGGTAGCGGTAAGTGTCATTCTAGTTCGGGAGGATAAAGGCACGCAATCTCCTATCTATTATGTAAAAAAAAATATCGGGAGCAGAAACTCATTATCCGCACCTCAAAAAACTAGCCTTAGCTCTCGTAGTCGCTGCTCAAAAGCTTAGGCCTTATTTTCAGTGCCACCCGATAGTCATGGTGACAAATTTTCCCCTGCAATATTTCCTTCACAAACTTGAGTTGTCAGGTCGACTGGCTAAATGGGCAGTTGAAATTAGTGAATTTTATACTGAATATAAGGCTAGGACTGCAATCACATCATAATTTTTGGCCGACTTCATGGCCGATTTTAGTCCTGGGCTACTGTCTTTAGTCACAAAAGAAGAAGTGATGGTGTCGGAAACGACATCAGGAGTTTGGACCTTGTTCACGAGCAGAGCTTCCAATGTTAAAAGGTTCGGGCTCGGTGTGGTCTTAATCATGCCCTCGGGAGAAGTCCTGAGGCAGGCCATAAAAACTGTTCCCTTAACTAACAATGAAGCCGAGTTTGAGGCTTTGATTCTAGGGACTTGAACTAGCCCGAGTACTAGACTCCGAGGTCATTGAAATCAAATATGATTCTTAATGAGTGTTAAATCAAATATATGGATTCTTCGACACCAAAGAGGAGCGCATGCAACAATATGTTGTTAAGGTTCAATCTTTGCTCGGTTCAGGGAATTGTCGATCACCCATATCCCAAGAGAAGAAAATGCAAAACCAAATGCATTGGCCAATTTGGGATCATGCACAAAAATAAAGGATTCAGATTCGGGTACTGTCGTTTAGCTCATGCATTCAGTACTGGATGTGGACGGTTATTATGAAGTAAATACAACCAACCTAGTCTGGGACTAGAGGAATGAGATCATAGAATACCTTGAGCGTGGAAAGATACCCGAAGACCCGAAGGAATCCCGAGCACTCCGCACCAAAGTAGCTCGTTAAAGCTTCTGGGGAGGACAGTTATGCAGAAGGTCGTTTCAAGGCCCGTTGGCCCGAAGCTTAGGAGCTTCCGAGTCTAATTACGTCATGAGAGAGGTTCACGAAGGAATTTGAGGGAATCATTTAGGTACAGATTTGTTGGTGCTAAAATTAGTTAGGGCAGGATACTAATGGCCCCGGATGGAACAAGATGCTAAGGAATTTATTCAGAAATGCGACAAGTGCCAATGCCATGCACCATTAGTGCACTAACCAGCAGAACTGCTGCATTCGATACTATCCCCATGACCATTCATGAAATGAGGGATGGATATAGTCAGGCTGCTACCACCGGCTCTCGAGAAGGTAAGATTTCTTTTAACTTTAACTGATTACTTCACTAAGTAGGTTGAAGCACGTCCTTACAAGAAAATCGGCGAGCGCGAAGTGGTCGATTTCTTATGGAAAAACATAAAAACATAATTTGTCAATTCAAAATATCGAAGGAGATTGCCTGCGACAACGGGCCACAGTTCATAGGCTCAAAGGTCACAAAATTCCTCGAAGACTTGAAAATTAAAAGAATCACATCTTCGTTGTACCGTACGAGCGCAAATGGACAGGCAGAATCAACAAATAAGGTGATTATTCAAAACCTCAAAAAGAGGTTAGAAGCAGCCAAAGACAAGTGGCTCGAAGAATTACCGGGAGTGTTGTGGGCATATCGGATGATGGCCAAGTCAAGCAAGGGAGAGACACCTTTCTCTCTCATATACGATGCAGAAGCTTTGATCCCAGTGGAAGTAGGAGAACCAACAGTGTGGTACTTCCAGACAGACAAAGAAACAAACAACGAAGCAATGATGGTCAAATTGGATCTGCTTGAAGAACCCAGGGACTTGGCGCACATAAGGATAGTGGCCAAGAAACAAAGAATGGAAAGGTACTATAACCGAAGGGCCAATCTCCGTTATTTCAAAGTGGGAGACTTGGATTTGAGGAAATGGACTCAAAACACCCCGAGAGCTCAACGCAGGAAAGTTGGACCCAACATAGGAAGGCCCCTACAGAGTTTTAGCTGTCACTAGAAAGAGATCATAAGAACTAGAAAACCAAAATAGGGTCAAATTGCTGAGCAATTGGAATGTGACTTACCTCAGAAGGTATTACTACTGATGGGCATCACCTCAGAAGGTATTACTAGTTTTTTTCCCAAATGGGTTTTTCTAGTAATGTTTTTAATGAGATAGCAACAGAAAGCATATTACGAAGGAAACATCATCAGCGTAGATAAGACCTTTAAATGACAAGGCATTGAAACAACATGCCACTCTGGGATGGTTAGATAGTTTTTGGCTCGATGGCAAATTCCTAACGGGAAGCAAAACTTTCCGTCAGACCAAAGGCTATTCAACCATTCACAAGTGCTCTTTCCTAGAAGCTTCTAGGGGTGGTTAGATAATCTTTTCTCGATAGCAAAGTTCCTAATAGGAAACGAAGCTTGCTATCAAACCAAAGATTATCTAACCATTCGCTAGTGGAATCCTCAAAAGAGCAAGACTTTCAGTGTTCCAATTTGCATTCTCTGTATTCGAACACTAGGGGGAATAGTATGATAATACGGCATCCTGATTGCGATAGAAACTAGGACTGCAAAATACGGGAACAAGTACGCCTCATCGAGATCAGCGACTACATAGTTAGCCCCGTAGAAACAAGTTGTACAAATTAGCCACATGTAATGGCAATTACTTTCTTTCAGCAAAATGAATGCTTATGTACTTTTAAAAATATAAAGAATAAAATAAAGTCCTTTTATTTTTATCTTGTTTCTATCCAGATGATTAATTGATTTTATCATTTGAAAGTTAACAAAGTACTTCAAATTCTAGTACCGGAATGAACAGGAGACGGCCTTTTCAAGAGCACCATAAACATAAGAGGATATCTCTTATGAAACCCTCACAGTAAAAGGTTAGTTTCGAAAGCATTTATGCCCAGAACCCAAAAGCTATCGTGGAAAGGTGCACCCAAAACCCTGCATATTTCGACGCAAAAATATAAACGTTGCGCAATGCTCAAACAAAAAACACATTTATTTATCAAACGTGCCAAGTAGCATGATAACTAGGGATTCTAGCCTATTTTATGCTCCTTTTTGCTTAGGTTTTGGATTAAACATATGTACAAGTATTCCCGAACGATAACTTAGTGTGCTTGTTGGCAGTGTTTGGTAAAAAAAAGGAGACAAGAAAGTCATAACCAGCTCAAAAAGGAGTGAAACCTACACAAGTTTAAAGTAGAAATCAAAGGGGCACTGACAGCGAGAAATAGCAGCAGACGCGAGGGGTTTACTGCTGAGAAAGTCCTGATGCCACTCTCAGCGGTTTGAGGATTCAGAGAGTATTTTTGAAGCTTAATAGTCACCGCTTCTCGCGGTGAAATTGTACGGTAGTGGTATTATCTAACGCGGTCGTGGTCCAGTTCTTGCCCTCAGCGGAATGAAGAATCAAAGAACATTAGTTGGGAGCTCAAATTGAAAGGTGCGGTCCGCGATCATATTTTGCGTCCGCGGTTGAAGGAGCGCTGAGCTAGTGTTTTTCCGCTCCCAACGAACTCAAGCTCAAAACCAGCTAAAAAGAGAAGAACTGCGGTCCGCGCTTGCCTTTGTGAGGCCGAGGTAGTCATAGTGTTGAGGCGACTTATTTTCCGCTGTCATGTGAATCTCCGTAGGGGCAATTTTATCCGAAAAATTTAGTTTTGTATCTATGATTTAGTTTGCTTTCTTGGAGTCTCTTGCTCTATTCCTTATACTGTGGTATCAGAGCCAGCCCATCCTTTCGGAGGGAGGAACAATTTACTAAATTTGTCTGAGTCATTTCCATCATCCTCTTCCCTTGCAAAACTAAATATGTTCTCTACTCTATATAAAACCTTGTCCAACAAATATGATTACCTCTATGAAGTCGATATCCTACCCGATGAACAAAAAATATCTTCCACTGAACTACCCCTCATAAACCCTTACTTAGCTTTTGCCAAAAAGTCATTTGCACCATGGACCCAAATTCATTCCTTAGTCCAACACAGACCCAAAGGAGTCAAAGAATATGTTGTTGCCTCAAAACCTGACCAACATCCTATTTTTGCCATTCGAGAGGAACAGTTTATCACCCTTGAAATCCCAGATGATTTTCCCAGACATTGGAGAGATCATGGTTTTACCCATATCCATTTTGGTGTTATCCGAATCTCTTTAACATATCACGGAAGAAAATACCAACCTGTTGTAGCTCGACTTTCTCTTCTAGTTACAAGATACTTGGAGTACCAACATGCAAATTTGGGTACCGCAGAAGTTACCTTGAATGCAGGAACTGTCCTCATAACTATCTTCCCAAATTTCGACATGTCCCTTTAAGACCCATACTTAACTGAAGCACTAAAAATCCAAGTCCAAATCCAAGGTGCCCCACAAGTCAAAGATTATATCCAAGCCACTCTTCATCACCAAATAGCGTGGCATGTCCAAAATCATGCCATAGATCTCTGCCTTCCCGGAGGAGAAAATGTTTTACTCTTGAATATTGATGCTACCAAAGGAAACAGCATGTGCACCCAAATACCTAGACAAATTTCCAGAGATAAGCTTGTCAAAATTCTTCCTGATTCCTAGATCACAGATTACGAAAAGCGAAGGGAACCAAAGGAATCTCTACAATCTAGTTAACCAACTTTTACCAAAAAAAAATGACAAAACTGTTTGCATAATTTTTGAGCATTATCATCTCAAAAACCCCAATAAAACCATTTTCTCTTGCTAGATGATTCAACACAAAGATACAATAGATACATACCTTGAATCTGACGGAGAATTCTTCTGGAATATACAAAGCATCATGGAAGAACATGACTTGTGTCAACATTTTGACAAAGAAGGAAAAAGAGTATGGTGGTTCAAATGCCCCTTTACGAGACATTGCCCTTGGGATCTTGGTTGCAACTACCAAGACTATTTAGAAGACCTAATTGGAGAATATGGTGAACACTATCTACGTCATTGGGAAAGATTTGGCCTTAACAAGACCAAACCAAAATCCAGGAAAAAGAGAAATTCATAGAAAAGCAATTTCGAGCCAGATAAAAAAATAAAGACCCTTTAATTGGCTCATTGAGCCGCCCAGGTAAATATGAATTTCTTGTGAGTTACAAACCCCATAAATGGCCAATATTACCAAAACAATTCACTCCAAGCTGGGAAGATAGTGAAAACACCCCAAAATGCAAATCACCATTAGCCCGTAACCCAGAATCCAAAAAGCCACCTGAACCTAAAACTCCCACACACCCACAAATATTCATGTTGAGCCCTTCAAGTTCCAGCCATTCCCAAGATTTTCCTGCACTTCAACCTTTTGAAAAGGAGGGTATCACCCATGCTCCAAAAATCCCCAAGAAAAACATTGTACTACCTTTTGGAGAAAACCCCCTAATGAGTGACATCGAATCAACAATAAACTGGCAATTAGAAAATTCCATCTGCCAAAACAAAGTGCTCAACAATATTGGCAACACCATAAAAAATGTGGCCCATGCACAAAACAAGTTAATGAGCAAGGTGGAAACAATTGAGAAAAAGGTGAAGCAGACATCGTCTCAGCATGCAGGACTAATCAAAGCCTTAGAACTAAGATTGACAAATTTACAATATGAGATTTGTCCGCCAGGAACTTTACTTTTCCAGTTCTTCCAACAATAACAAAAGGAGACGATTTCAATCAAGGAACAAATCCAACTTTTGAGAAATGATCGCTTTGAGTCACAAAAAACCCCCCACTCTTCCCTTCAAAATCTACCTTTTATCCCATGTCAACACAAGCATATTCCCCACCAACATTGGACAACACCTTTTTTACCTTTCCTACTACCTCAGAGAATCCTATCTCTTTCACCCAACACTTAAAAGAAGAACCTAAATTCGATATTGCAAAATTGGTTTGGGAAAGGAAAGATGCTCTTGCATCCAAGAAACAAACCAACAAAAGGTGAGACCAAGGAGAAAGTTCAAAAGAGTCCACTCCGAAAGTCTGATGATTTCTTATCAAAAAACTCCAGACCTTTATGTCTCCTAGCCAAGAAACATCTCAAAAGGAGATACAACATGGTCAGAATCTCTAAATCCATCAGATGATGAAACTATGGAAGATAGCTCTCAATCAAGCAATGATTCTATATCAAACTCTTCAGAAGAAGACGATCCCCTAATATTTGTGAGCCAACCAGGAGACCCAAAAATATCTTAAGTAGAGAAGGATCAAGAAAGCATGACGGATGAACCATTACCAGAAAGAAGACATGAAATCATGGCATCAAAACCAGTTGGAACTAGCTTCCACACTTTCACCTTAGATGACGTCAAGGTTTCATAATGACCTCAAAGGATCCAAGACTTCTATACTTGGATGGTGACCAAAAATTTGGTGGGACGAGAAAAGTATATCATCATGTCAGAACTAACTTCCCGGTTCTCAAGAATCCTCAGAGCTTGGTGGAATTCACTTGGGATTAAAGACAAAAATACTTTCCTTACATCCCAGGATTTTGCCTTCAACATCAGGATCCTACATGAAGTTTTCTGTGGATATACATACCAAAGATAGGAGAAAATGTGAAGACAACTCTTCGAGATGAAGTGTGTGTTATTCGACATAAATGAAATTGACATGCATTTTCAAAAAATGGCACAGATATACTTTGAAATCGGCAAAGCTATTTTCAAAGTACAGTCCCACAAGTCAGCGACATCAGGAAAGCTATTTTCGTAGCATTGGAGGACATTTGTACAAAGCGCTCAGCCTTAAAACAAATTATCCGGCACAATCCAGCGCTTGATAAAGCATATAGCAGATCCGACCTGATCACCGGAGCAGGATATTCCTACAACACATCTAGGCGACAGAAAGGATTCAGGAGGTTTAGATGGCCAAGAATTCCAGATGGAAAATCAAGGTCCAATAGACACACAAAATATTTCAGACATAGAAGGCCAGGAAATTTTCACAAGAAAAAATAGATGCTTTATTTGCCACAAGATTGGACATTTCGCGAAAAACTGTCCCCAATCAAGAAGATCTATCAAACTCCTTGAAGAGATTGAAGATTACACCAGCATACATCTCAGAAAAGAGGAGGACCTTGAATCAATAATATCTGTGGATGATGAACCTAGTGAAGAAACTTTATTCTCTCTTGATATCTATGAAGATCAAGGCAATGATCACTACCAAATTTTAGAACCAGTGATCAAAGCCCGAGAAGAAATCAAATGCTCCCATAGTCGTTCCTCAAGTAGAACTCAAAGTCTATTCATCCAAATGGGATAAAACAACTCGAGTTATTGCTTTCATCGACACTAGAGCCACTTCCTCACTCATAAATCCTGTTGTTCTCCCTGAAGATCAATGGGTGCCACACTTTAAGGATTTTAACACTGCATCAAATGGAATCCTGTCAACCACTGTCATTATCAAGCATCCAGTCACAATTGAGTTATTTCCAAGATTGAAGTACAGAACCAAGTTGATAGGGTCTGATGTACTAGGAAAAGATCTTATTGTTGGGTTCGACATTTACAAACAACTTAGAGATCATCTCTAGATCAAGGCTAACGGGATAGCTTTTAAAAAGCAGGTCAAACCTTATTTTGAGATTCCAAGGCTATTCCAATTCACCAACGACGAACAAATCAAAGAGATTGAGCAAAATTTTATTGAACATTCATGTGCTGAATCCCACAAGGATTTGACGAATAAAGGGAAATGCCTGTTATGGAAAAATGAAGAGTTTTTTATCAAGCTCCCTTTCAAGAAGAATGAAAACATCAATCCAACAAAAGCCAATCATTCAGGCATGAATCCAGATCATCTTCAGATTGCAAAGAAAGAATGTCAAGAACTTTTGGAATTTGATCTAATAGAGCCATCGAATTCACAATGGGCATGCGAAGCATTTTATGTCAACAAAAGAGCTGAGCATATAAGAGGAAAACTCAGGTTAGTCATTAACTACCAGCCACTTAACCATTTCCTCCAAGATGATAAGTTCCCTATCCCAAATAAAATCACTTTTTTCTCACACTTAGCCAAGGCCAAATATTTTTCCAAGTTTGATTTAAAATCTGGATTTTGAAAATTGGGAATCCACCTTGAAGAACGACACAAAATGAGATTTTGCATCCCCGATCATCACTTCTAATGGAAAGTCATGCCCTTCGAATAAAAACTGCACCTTCTTTGTTCCAAAAAGCCATAATAAAAATATTCCAACCCACTCTCCATACCTCTTTAGTTTACATTAATGACATCCTGTTATTTAGTGATACATTAGAGGAACATGTCAACTTGCTTCGTCAGTTTGAAGTATTGATAACATACTATGGGATCATGATTTCAGCAAAAAAGATGGTTCTTGCCCAAAAGGAGATGGATTTTCTTGGAATGCATTTTGTTCAAGGCGCATATAGTCCAGGACCACATATATGTCAAGAACTACTCAAATTTCCATATACCAACCTCACAACAAAACAGATCCAACAGTTCTTGGGTATAGTAAATTATGTGAGAGATTTCATCCCAAATATCTCTACATACATTTCTCCACTCACCGAGATGCTCAAGAAAAATGCTCCATCATGGGGAAAGAAGCAAGATGAAGCAGTCAGGGAGATAAAGGTGATTTCTAAAAATGTCAAGTCTCTCTATATCCCTTTAGACGGTAAGAAGATACTGCAGACTGATGCCAGTAATGAATATTGCAGTGTCGTTCTATTTGAAGAAAAATATGGCTAGAGAAAAATATGCGGATATGCCAACGGAAAATTCAAAGAGGTCGAGCAGTATTACCACTCCATCTGCAAGGAAATCCTTGCAATAAAGAATGGAATCAAGAAATTCAATTTTTTCCTGATTCACACAGAATTTCTGATAGAAATGGATATGAAGGCCTTCCCAAAGATGATCCAGATAAATGCAAAAATTATTCCTAGTCCTCAAATTCTCAGATGGGCCCAATGGTTCTCTCCATAAAGTTTCAAGTCAGGCACCTGAAAGGAAAGATAATATTCTCACAGGTTTTCAGTCTCGACCGGAAGAAATCTCAAAGAGATTTTCCAAGAAATACTGAAGTCAAAGAAAAAGCTAATCAGCCACATCTTCATGTATTCAAATATACCATGAACAAGTTTATTGAAGCTAACAGATCATCCACCGGAGTTGTTCAACCTCATGGATCCCTTTGATCCATCAATTATTATGGAAAGAAGAACTTATTATGAGCTCCAAGTTTTCCAGCAACATGGAGGATCCATTCTCAAGCCATATGGGGTCAATCCAGAATATCCGTTCTACAATATATTTATAGCTCAAGCCAAGGATTTTCCACAAGAACTATTATGGTTTTTACGGTACCTATGCCAATAGTATTATATTTTCATGGAATTCAAATGCAACGTCTTCAAGGATTTTGATAATATTGATCCGGCTCTTAAAGTATTTTTGCTATGGTTCAAACCTAGAAGATATTGGATAAAATGTTTCAACGATTCTACACAGCAAAGTTATTCATGTTCCATAGGCCAATGAAGATTATTAATGGAAAAGTTCAGGCGCAAGCAGAGGCATCATTCTGGTGGAAATTTCCCGTTTCCATTTTATCCATGGAAGAAGAATATAGTGAGGCACAACGAATCCTTTTCCAGCAAAACAAGTGCATCTCGAGGAGATAAGGCCAAAAGATTGGGCAAACTAGAATTATACCAGCAATCATTTTCACTGGGAAAGAGTCCGGGAAGGATCAAAAGAATATCAAACCTCATATGAAGTCATCCGAGAAAAGATTACTCATGACATTTCCATATTAAGGTTGCGGATTACATCTCTCAATCCAAAAGAGAAAGAGCACAGTGAAGAAGGACCGTCAAGTTCCAGGCGTTACTATACAAGGTCTTTGAAAAGATGACAAGAGGACAACCCTAGAATCAATGAAGGATAATTATCTAAATTCCTATTAATCCCACTAGAATCCTACATTACCTACCAAACAAACCCTCAAAAATCATCTACCTATGCCAAGACAAAACGCTACATCTTTCCATACTATCTAGGCCCCAATTTTACTTGTTTTCAGATGCTTCATCACATGCAACACCCTACTTTCACATGGTATCACATGCTCCCTCATACGTTCACATTCTATACCATGTATATTTCACCCCTTTCACATGTTTTCAGGAGCTTTTTAGTTGTTTTGCCTAAAGTCCTTCACATACCAATAGGGACCCACTTGTAGATAAGTTTGCTATGTAAGATAGGCTTATTTTGTAATGTAAGTTTGTCTCATAATAACCTCCTAGTCACTTATTTTGTAATGTAAGTTTGTCTCGTAATAACCTCCTAGTCCTATATAAAGAAGGCCTTGTAGTAATTGTGAGATCATCTTGTAACCTTTGTAATTCTTTTGTGATATATTACATATGAGTGCTTTCTAAATTTCCCTCTTGTTCTTTCTTTCGAATGGATGGAAAGATCGGTCCATGTATGAAAATAGAGTAAGAATATTCTAAGAAAGTTAGCTTATTATAGTACGAAAGTTTTCTGAGTTATAAACAGCTAAAGTTTGTTATAGTACAAAAGTTTTCTAAGTTGTGTAGCTTGGCAAACCGTACCTTATGGGTTGTTGAAGCCAGCCTCTTTGTAGGAAAACTTTTGCAACTATAAGAAAATTAACTGTTTGTGTAGCTTGGCAAGCCGTCCCTTATGGGTTGTTGAAGCCAGCCCCTTTGTAGGGAAACTTTCGTATCTATGATTTAATTTGCTTTCTTTGAGTCTCTTGCTCTGTTCCTTATACTGTGGTATCAGAGCCAACCCATCCTTTCAGAGGGAGGAATAGTTTACTAAATATGTCTGAGTCATTTCCATCATCCTTTTCCCTTGCAACAATGAATATGTCCCCTACTCTATATAAAACCTTGTCCAAAAAATATGATTACCTCTATGAAGCCGATATCCTACCTGATGAACAAAAAGTATCTTCCACTAAACTACCCATCATAAACCCTTAATCAGCTTTTGTCAAAAAATCATTTGCACCATGGATCCAAATTCGTTTCTTAGTCCAACACAGACCCTAAGGAGTCAAAGAATATGTTTCTGCCTCAAAACCTGACCAGCATCCTATTCTTGCCACTCGAGAGGAATAATTTATCACCTTTCAAATTCCAGATGATTTTTCCAGACAATGGAGAGATCATGGTTTTACCCATATCCATTTTGGTGCTATCCGAATTGCTTTAACATATCACGGAAGAAAAGGTCAACTTATTGTAGCTCGACTTTCTCTTCTAGATACAAGAGACTTGGAGTACCAAAATGCAAATTTGGGTACTGCAGAAGTTACCTTGAATACAGGAACTATCTTCATAATTATTTTTTCAAATTTCAACATGTCCCTTTATGACTCATACTTAACCGAAGCACTAAAAATCCAAGTCCAAATCCAAGGTGCCCCACAAGCCAAAGATTCTATCCAAGACACTGTTCATCACCAAATAGCGTGGCGGGTCCAAAATCATGCCATAGATCTCTACCTTCCTGGAGGAAAAAATGTTTTACTCTTGAATATTGATGCTACCAAAGGAAACACCATGTGAAACCCAAATACCTAGACAAATTTCCAGAGATGAGCTTGTAGAAATTCTTCCTAATTCCTGGATCACAAATTACGAAAAGCTAAGGGAACCAGAGAATCTCTACAATCAGGTGAACCAACTTTTACAAAAAGAAATGACAAAACTGTTTGCATAAGCTTTGACCATTCCCATCTCATAAAACCCAATAAAACCATCTTCTTTTGTCAGATGATTCAACCCAAAAATACAACAGATACATATGTTGAACCTAACGGAGAATTCATCTGGAATATACAAAGCATCATGGAAGAACATGACTGGTGTAAACATTTTGACAAAGAAGGAAAAAGCGTGTGGTGGTTCAAATGCTCCTTTACGATTGCCCTTGGGATCTTGGTTGCAACTACCAAGACTATTTAGAAGACCCAATTGGAGAATATGATGAACTCCATCTGCATCATTGGGAAAGATTTGGCCTTAACAAGACCAAACCAAAATCCAAGAAAAAAGAGAAAATCATTGAAAAGCAATTTTGAGTCAGATATGAAAATAAAGACACTTCAATTGGATCATTGAGCCGCCCAGGTAAATATAAATTTCTTGTCAGTTACAAACCCCATGAATGGCCAAAATTACCAGAAAAATTCACTCCAAGCTGGGAAGATAGTGAAACCACCCTAAAACCCAAATCGCCATCAACCCGTAACCCATAATCCAAAAATCCACCTGAACCTAAAACTCTCACACACCCACAAATATTCATGTTGAGCCCTTCCAGTTCCAGCCATTCCCAAGATTTTCCTCTACTTTAACCTTTTGAAATGGAGGGTATCAGCCATGCTCCAAAAATCCCCAAGAAAACATAGTACTACTTTCTGGAGAAAACCCCCAATGTGTGACATCGAAGCAACAATAAACTGGCAATCAGAAAATTTCATCTGCCAAAACAAAGTGCTCAACAATATTGGCAGCACCATTAAAAATGTGGCCCATGCACAAAACAAGTTAATGAGCAAAGTGGAAACAATTGAGAAAAAGGTGGAGCAAATATCGTCTCAGCATCTAGGACTAATCAAAGCCTTGGAACTAAGATTGGCAATTTACAATATGAGATTTGTCTGCTAGGAACTTCACTTTTCCAGTTCTTCCAACAACAACAAAAGGAGACGATTTCAATTAAGGAACAAAACCAACTTTTGAGAAATGATCGCTTTGAGTCACAAAAAAACCCCACTCTTCCCTTCAAAATCCACCTTCTATCCCATGTCAATACAAGCATATTCCCCACCTACATTGGACAACACTTTTTCTACCTTTCCTACTACCTCACAGAATCCTAACTCTTTCACCCAACACTTAAAAGATGAACATGAATTCGATATTGCAAAAATAGTTTGGGAAAGAAAAGATGTTTTTGCAGCCAAGAAACAAACCAAGAAAAGGCGAGACCAAGGATAAAGTTCAAAAGAGACCAAGCGATTCATAGAGTTAATCATATTTTTTGGACAAGGTTTTATATAGAGTAGGGGACATATTCATTTTTGCAAGGAAAGAGGATGATGGAAATGACTCAGACATATTTAGTAAATTGTTCCTCCTTATGAAAGGATGTACTGGCTCTGATACCACAGAATAAATAACAGAGCAAGAGACTCCAAGAAAGCAAACTAAATCATAGATACGAAAGTTTCCCTACAAGGGGGCTGGCTTCAACTACACATAAGGGGCGGCTTGCCAAGCTACACAAATAGTTAATTTGTTTTTCAGATTTTTAGGGCATCTGTTGTTTTGTGGAGCACGTGAACAACCTCTTTTTACCTTTTTGAGTAATTTTAGAACATCTTTAGCAATTAATCTTAGATTTTACTATTATAATTACTTTTTATGGCTTATATTTCATCTCCATCTTTGATTATGAGTAGCTAAATCCATTAGCTAGGGTTGTGACCAAACCCTAGTGTGGGTATTTAATGGGTCTTCAATTTTAGGGCATAAATGTTTATGGGTTAATGATATTTATCTTGATTTATGCTTTAATTGTTAAATTGGTGGTTGCAAACACTAGTTTGTGCCTTTTTTACTTAGGCTCTACTTGAGAAAGAGAGACTAAGACTAGGAAATTCAGGCTAACAAGGAATTGGGGTGCATTCACGAGATTGATAGCCCCAATTAAAGGGTTAAACCTACAGATAGTAATACCGGACTTGAGCCAATTTTGCTTGCATTGTATAAACACCCAATTGAGCTTGAGAAATCCAATTAGGGAAAAGTCACTCAAACTACCGAGAGGTATAGAGTGAGTAACTATGTGCAATGGTTATATCATGATCCTAATTACAACAAGTTTGCCCTAAGTTTTAGACCTTGTTAGATACTCACCTAGGTGTAAGTCACTTCCCTAGTGTCTTTTTACCTATTGATAAAACCTTACAAAAATATCATACTTGCCTTTTTTTTCGTTCTTCATTAGTGTTAAAAGTAGAATAGTAACCAAACAAAGCATGATTGGAAGTGCAATTAAGAACATCACACATAGCTAGATTATATAGAAACCCAATTCCAAACCAATATTAGCTCTCTGTGGATTCGATCTCGACCCTTCAGATAAAAGTTGCATCGACCACTCTTGCCATTCTATAGTGGTAGAGGGTTGGAGGCGATCACTTTTTGGCGCCGTTGCCGGGGAGCTAATCGGTTTTGGCTCTCTATCTGACTAGTTTTGTATCTTGTTTTTCTTTCCTTCTGTTTTAATAACTTGTGTGAGTCAATTGATTCAGGAACAAAATGGCAAACAATGATCCTCTTAGAAATGTTCTCCCTTGGGAGGAGGTAGATGATAATGGTGAAGATGAGGTGTCTCAAGGACAAAGAAGTGGTTGCCAGGCCAATGAAAGCATTCCAGACCCTCCCCCAGCTCCTCCAAGAGTCGCTCCTCGGGTGCTTCCAAATGAAGGATGCACAAGTGCGATTGTCCTACCCCGGATCTGGACGGGCAATTTCCAGATTACAAATATGATGTTGACTTTATTGGAGTAGCGAGGGTACTTCATAGGCTCTCCCCATCAGAATGCATAAAAACATCTTAAATGCTTTGTGGATACCTGTTGGGAAGCAAACAGACAAATGTGTCGGAGGATGCATTGAGATTGAGATTGTACCTTTTTCACTTAGAGGGAAATCTTTGGACTGGCTCGAAAGACTTCCCAACCATTCCATCACTACGTGGGATGAGTTAGCGGAAAAGTTCATAGCCAAGGTTTTCTTGTCGGGGCATATGGCGACATTGAGAGATGAGATCTTGGCCTTCAAACAGGAACCTAATGAACCACTTCATGAGATATGGGAAAGATATCGGACAATGGTGAAAGAATGTCCGAACAATGACATGACCGAAGCAATGATCCAACAAATATTCTACCGTGGCGTTAACACAATCAATCAGTGTGTAGTGAACCAGCTAGCAGGGGGAAACTTTATGAACACACCTTATGTTGAGGCGTGTGAGATATTGGATGAGATGGTAGATACGCTCTCAGCTTGACAAAGTTGAGCTAATGTGCCACAGGGTGATCCCAATGTCATTCACCTGCACAAAGACCTCCACGACCATGGCCAAGCAATAGCAGAGTTAACTACAACAATGAACCAGTTGGCAAAAGCTCAATTGCAGCAAGTTCAAGCGCTGAGTCAAGTAAACGCTATGGAAGGTGTCAATATGTTGGTCAACAAGAGGCTACAAAGAAGTCAACAAGATCAAGGTAGTCTGGATCAATATGAGCAGGGTAATGGTGGTTTCAACCAAGATGATGGGTATGATGAGTAGAGTGAAGAAGTCCAATACGTGAACAAATACCTAGGACAAAAGGGCAATGCTCCTAACCAACAACAACAGTGGAGATCCCAAGGAAACTGGGAAATCAAAACCAATAGGGAAATAGCAATTAGGGGAACAACAATCAGAATTGGGGCAATCAGAACAACCAGGGCAACTGGAGTGGCAATAACAACAATTGGGGAGGAATCAACAACCAAGGGGGTTGGAATAATAGAAATCAAGGAAATCGGGGGAAAGGCTTTCAAAGACCTCTGATGTATCAACAACCAAACAACCCGCCTCCATTTCAGTCTCAAGGTCCTAGCTCGTCAAACAATGAGATGGGAAGGATCGAGATGATGTTTGAACAAATGATGAAAAAGAATGCCGACTCCGATGCCCAGTTGGCATCCCATAATACTTCAATCCGAAACATGGAGGTTCAACTTGGCCAGATTTTGCAATCTTTGAACACTTGCCCTAGGGGGGCTCTAACTAGTGATACGATAGTAAACTCGAAGGGTGGGAACAATATCGGGCATGCAATGGCGGTGATCACAAGAAGCGGTAGAGGTGATGAAGTGAATACCTCCAAGCAAAAGGAAGTTGTGAGTGATGAGGTTGAAGTGCATGATGATGATGTTCCTATAGTTGATGAGTAAGTGAGTGAAGAGAATTTGAATGCGGAAGTGAAAATTGATATTCATGATAATGTGGTGGAGACTCAGGATGACATGAACCCGTCTAGGGAACATGTAATAGACATACCGTAAACGGTAGTGCCCAAGGTTAAGGCTCCATTGCCAAGGCCTACTCCACCTTACCCTCAAAGACTTGCAAAGCAAAAGAATGAAAACCAATTTAAGATGTTTATTGAGATGATGAAAAGATTGTCGATCAATGTTCCTTTGGTGGAAGCTCTTGAGCAAATGCCGGGTTATGCCAAGTTTATGAAATACTTGGTGACTAAAAAGAGATCTATGGATTGTGAGACCATCAAAATGACTCATCAAGTAAGTGCAATTGTGTACTCGATGGCTCCAAAGCTTGAAGATCCCGATGCTTTCACCATTCCATGTACCATTGGGAGTGCAGATTTTGCAAAGGCATTGTGTGATTTGGGAGCAAGCATAAATTTGATGCCTTACTCTGTGTTCAAAACTTTGGGTATTGGTCAACCGAGAGCTACTTCAATGAGATTGTAAATGGCGGATAGAACAATGAAGAGGCTGCTTGGTATTATTGATGATGTTATTATCCGGGTGGACAAGTTTATCTTGCCTGCTGATTTTGTGATTCTTGACTACGAAGTCGACTATGAGGTGCCTATAATATTGGGAAGACCTTTCCTAGCAATTGTGAAGGCATTGGTTGATGTGGAAGCAGGGGAGCTCGCCTTCTGGGTGGGTGATGAAAAAGTTATCTTTCGTGTATGCAAATCAATGAGGCAGCTAAATAGTACTAAAGTTTGTTCTTTTGTATATCTTGTCATGGAGGTGATAGTTGATGATACTAGTGCCATGATCAACGTGGAGGATCATTTATAAGCGGTATTGTTGAACCTTGATGTGAATAAGGATGAAGGTAGGGTGGAGTGTGTCAATGCTTTGCACGGAATGGGCTCTTACTCTTATGATCCCTGTAAGCTCTCATTGGATCTTGAGAACAGAAAGATTCCGCCAACAAAGCCCTCAATTGAGGAACCTTCCATTTTAGAGTTGAAGCCTTTGCCCTCACACCTCAGGTATGAATTCTTGAGCCCTAGTTCAACTTTACCTATTATTTTTTCTTCTTGTCTTACTAACGTGAAGGTAGATGCCATACTGGAGGTGCTCCAAAGAAGGAAGAAGGCAATTGGATGGACTCTGGCTAATATTCGAGGAATAATCCCCGCCTTTTGCATGCACAAGATTATACTTGAAGATGATTCCAAGCCCTCCGTGGAACATCAAAGAAGGTTGAACGAGGCTATGTAAGAGGTTGTCAAAAAGGAGGTGATCAAGTGGTTATATGCACGGGTTGTGTACCCTATCTCGGATAGTTCTTGGACTTCGCCGATGCAATGTGTGCCGAAGAAGGGTGGTATGACTGTGGTCACCAATGAGCAAAATGAGTTGATTCCCACCAGGACTGTCACTGGATAGAGGGTGTGCCTTCCATTGCCCGTTCTTGACCAAATGCTAGATAGACTTGCTAGGTGTGCCTTCTACTGCTTTTTGGATGGGTACTCAGGTTACAACCAGATTTTGATTGCTCCGGAAGATTAGGAGAAAACCACTTTCACGTGTCTGTATGGAACCTTTGCATTTTCTAGGATGCCATTTGATTTGTGTAATGCACCGGCTACCTTTCAGCGGTGTAGATGCCTATATTTACCGACATGGTAGAGGACTTCTTGGAAGTGTTCATGGATGATTTCAGTGTTGTGGGTAACTCCTTTGATGAGTGTTTGAAGTATCTTGACAAAGTGCTAGCCCGATATGAAGAGACAAATCTTGTGCTTAACTTGGAAAAATGTCATTTTATGGTCGAGGAGGGCATTGTCCTCGGCCATAAGATCTCAAAGAACGGAATAGAGGTGGACAAGGAAAAAATTGAAGTGATTTCAAAGCTTCCTCCTCCTACTTCAGTCAAGGGGTTAGGAGTTTTCTTGGGCATGCGGGATTCTACCGAAGATTCATCAAAGACTTTCTAAGGTAGTGAATCCTTTGTGCAAATTATTGGAAAAGGATGCCAAGTTTGTGTTTAATGAGGAATGCATGAAAGCTTTTGAACTTATCAAGTACAAATTGACAACCACTCCCATCATTACAACACCCAATTGGAGCTTACTTTTGAGCGCATGTGTGATGCAAGTGATGTTGTGGTAGGAGCGGTCTTGGGTCAAAGAGTAAACAAGATGTTTCACCCAGTGTATTATGCAAGCAAGACAATGAATGATGCTCAAGTAAATTACACAGTGACGGAAAACGAGTTGCTAGCAATTGTATTTGCAATGGAGAAGTTTAGGCCTTATCTCATGGGTGCCAAGGTGATAGTTCATACTGACCATGCAGCACTCCGCTACTTGATGACAAAAAAGGATTCTAAGGCTCGGTTGATGAGATGGGTTCTATTGCTTCAAGAGTTTTACCTTGAGATTGCTGATCAAAAAGGGTGTGAAAACCAAGTGACGGACCACTTGTCCTGCTTGGAGAAGGAGGGGAGGCCCCGTGATGGCCTCGAAATTAATGATTCATTCCTTGATGAGAAACTCCTCTCTGTATCTATTAATAGCATGCCCTGGTTCACAGATGTTGCCAACTTTCTTATGACTGATATTGTTTCGTGTGATCCCTCTTCTAACCAAAGGAAGAAGCTTAAACGGAATAGCTTGGACTACTACTGGGATGAGCCTTATTTGTTTAAAATTTGTAATGATGGTGTGAACCGGAGATGTGTTCCGGAAGAGGAGCAAGTGAGTATTCTAAATGCTTGTCATTCCCCTCCTTATGGTGGTCATCATGGTGGGGCAAGGACAGCTTCAAAGGTGCTTAGCTGTGGTTTTTATTGGCCAACATTGTACAAGGATGTCGGTGAGCTTGTGAAGAGATGTGATGAGTATCAGAGACAGGTGGAATGTCAAAGAAGGATGAAATGTCTTTCACCACTATTCTTGAGGTTGACATATTTGATGTGTGGGGCATTGACTTCATGGGACCTTTTGTGAGGTCATATGGCAACACATATTCTGGTGGTCGTTGATTATGTTTCCAAATGGGTTGAGGCCATGGCTTTGCCTAACAATGAAGCCCAGAGTTTGGTAGATTTTCTCAAGAAGAATATTTTTACTCGGTTTGGCACTCCTAGAGCAATCATCAGTGATGGGGGTTCTCATTTCATCAATAAGGCATTCGACAAGATAGAGTGGACCTTTTATTATAGATGAAGTACTTACATGACAAGTATGTCCATAGTAAGGAATTCAAGGAAGGTGACTTGTCTCTCTTATTCAACTCCCAGTTACGACTATTCCTGGCAAAGCTCAAGTCAAAATAGAGTGGACCTTTTAAGGTGGTGCTTGTAACTCCGTTTGGTGCTATTGATTTGAAAAACAAAAATGGTGAAATTTTTAGAGTTAATGGGCACAGAGTGAAGCACTATCTTGGGAAGTTTGATGACAGCCACATGGTAGCAATGATCCATCTCAAATGATTGATGGTAACCTACGTCATGTTGTGACGTTAAATCAGGCGCTTCTTGGGAGGCGACCCATATGTTATTCTTCTTTTTGATTGTTCTTCTTAGTGTAGGATTTGTTTTTGACTAACTGATTGTGAGATGTATGTAGGAATGTTTGATGCAGTGCAGGACTAAGCTGAAATTTTTTTGGCACAATCTGAATTTGGACCACTGACAGCGCTCCATTTTCTGCGATCAGCGGTAGCTAGTTCACGAAGGCATAATTTGGTAGCGTACGCGGCATAATTTTGCGGTCCATGGAATCTTTTCGTGGCCACATGCCATTTTCCGCTCTAAGAGGCAGTTTCAATCAACCAGCCCTTCTATTTGTCAAAAGCGCGGACTGTAGTGATATTCCGCGGCCGCGCCAAGTGAATTATGTGGGTCCCAGGGTGTTCTCTATAAATAGGAGGTCATGACATCTTTTACCCTTTTCTATCTCTTCACTCTCAAGCTAAAATTTTACTGTTCATCCAAGCCCTAATCCGCACACACAAACGAATTAGAAGTCTACTCTATTATTCATTACTCAACTTGTAATTTTAATTCATAATTGTTATTCAATTTGTTCTTGTTTTTCTTTTATTTGTTAGTTTTTGCTTCTTCTTCCTCTTTTTCTTTTAATTCTAACTTAGGGCTCATTAGTGTAATTAAATTAGGCTTAAATAATTAGGATTGATTGCTAAATATCTAGTGGGGTTAACAATGTAGATGATATTCGCTAAATGCATGAAATAATTGAAACCCTAGGTTAACTTAGTCATTTTTTTAATTCCACGGTCGCTGATGTATTCCCGCGGTCAGCATCTGTGCAAAAGCTCAGTTGGAATCTTTAAAAAACCGCGGTCAGTGGTGGAAAATTCTGCTAACGACGGCCCAACCTCCGTGGCCATAGTTGTTTTTCTGCGGACAGCGGTGCAACTTCCGCGCTCGCACCCAATTTTCCTCGCTCAGCGGGACCATAGAATCATAGGATGGGTAGTCTGATCCCCATACCTTCGCGGCCATGCCCAGTTTTCTGCGGTCAACGGTTCTTATTCTACGGCCGTGCATCTTTATCCAATGTCAGTGGGTCTGCAAGTTTTTACAAAACTGCCATTTGTTCTATGTTGTTCTTCACTGCTTCTTTTAGCACCAGTACTAACGATCTTCCACTGATTATGTTTGCAGACAATGGTTAAATCTAGAGGTGGCGATGAGAAACAAAAGGGGAAAGCAGAGTCCTCCCGGGGTAGGGGACGAGGACAAATCAAGTTACCCCTAGCAGTCCGGCAATCAATTGGGAAAATGAGGAAAAGTATCAGAGTTGCATCCCACACCGAGGCGAGGGGAGTGAGTATGTTCCCTCCCGGGAGGCCTCAGAGAGTGACTCTATGCCCACACATGTACCAGACTTTCCGGAGAGATTTCGACTGAGAGATACACCCCAAGCTTCTCCTGAGTACTCTTGCTTCTTCTGAGTCATCTGATGGCTCGGTGGAGAGTAGTGAGTCCTCAACATCAGCATCTCCTACAGTTTCTTCACCTGGATAGGACCTCATAGATATAGATGCTGAGACACTTGATGACGGGAGAGGGGGGGTCCCAGGCTAGAGGCTTGGAGAGGACAAGAAACTCGGAGGTATGACAGTAGAGGTTTGTCAGTGAGTAGGCATATAACAAATTCAAGGGGTGGTGGCCTCAAAGGTCACTCATACATGAGTGTTAGTTCATAGATGCACAAACCCAATGTGATGCAGCACTTTGATGAAAAAGTGGGGTCAAAATACATCACAAGAAGGGTGTCGGATGCTAATGAGCACCTAGTCAAGGAATTTTATGCCAATATCGCCCATATCAAAAAGGGCATATTTGTGACTAAAGTGCGGAACCTGAAGATCAAGTTTGATGGAAAGACTCTAAATGACTACATTGGTTTCAATGATGAAGATGAGTCATTGTACTTAGAGAAGGTGGCAATGGATAAGGTGCCCCAGTCGACGCCCCCTTTTTCTACGGGTCGAAATCGGGTATATGACATTGGGAGGACAAGTCTATTCCCTTTCGAGAATTGGGTCTTAGAAGTTGAAGAGTTGCCACCTAATGATTATAGTGCATTAGGACACTTTTAAGAAAGGTTTGAGTTGGAAAACCAGAGTTCGGGTAGGGGCTAGAAATTATCTCGAGGGGAAGGTGTTAGGCATCCCTCAAGATCCACTAGTGTGGTCCCGGCCATGTTACAATTGTGACTTTACAAGTAAACAATCAAGGTTCAAATAAGGACTCGCATATAACATTGCAATTAGGTTGAAAACTTTTGAAGGCAAGTAGAGAGGGCAGAAATTTATGAAAAAGGATTTGAATAGTTTTACAAGAAGAGATGAAAGCAAATAAAGGGAAGGGGGTCCTAGGTTTATGATTAATATGGATAACTTCAATGCAATATCAAGCAATCACTCCTCAGAAGAGGGGTCGCACGTGATATTAGCGCACCGGCCATCATATCCATATTCTACCCATCCCACCCCGTTAAGGTATTAAATCGCGGAAAGTTTCATTACTTATTGCATGCTAGTACCCGTCCCAATCCTATCAGTCCCAGAGGCATTTAGGAATACTAATCCTAAAAGGAAAGGGATTTGGGGCCTTTTGAGAGCTTTCAAAGGACAAAACACTAGGCGTAAATCAAAACACATAATGCAAGTAAAAGGTGAAGCAGATAAGCAAGTAAGGCTCAAGTAAACCTCCTTAAGACAGACAAGCCATAGAGTTTAGCATGTCTTGCATGTACTGGTTTGGTCTTTAAAATTAAAGTGATAAGCGGATTGGTTCAACTCATACTTTTAGACAGGAAATCCACATTAGGCTCGCTCGAATGCAGTTGTTAAGGACTAGTCTACTTTCAGCGATGTGTTGGATAGAACTAACGATTACGAAAAGCGAACTGGTTATGAAGAGTTACCAATTTTTTATCCGAGTGAAACGAGTTTCAGAAAAGAATGTACTGTTTTGAAAAAGATTTAAAAGAAAAGAAAGGAGCTTCAGAAGACATACAGACTAGTTGAAAAAAAAAGAGTTTCACGAACCTTATCAGAAAAAACTGAGTTTCAGAAAATGCCAGTTTGGTTTAGAAAATGTTTGTTAACTTACGAGGTTTAGAAAATCACAGAAGACTGCCAGCTTTACCAAAGTATATATTAATTTAAACGGTTGGTGCTGTTTTGAACAAATGAGACAGTTCCGACTCGAAGTTCCTATAGGCATGCTTTCTATACGTTAACTGATTTTAACACTTTTTAACAGGAGTCTTACAAACATGGTATCTATATGCAACTTTATAATTAAGTCTACAGTTTGTCTAATGGTATCATTATGTGCATAAATGTAAACCCCTATGAGCACGGTATCTATATGCATAGTTGCAGAAAGTTTAGAATTTAAATCATATAGGCATGGTCTCTACGTGTGAAATTGCGCAGTGTAGAAATTAAACCTATAGACATGATTTCTACCCTTTTGTGCATGAAAAGTAACCCCCATCCCCTTTTCACTAAAATACCATGAGTTTATACAAATTATTACAGACCAGTAAAAAAATAAGACAGAAATAAAAAATACATCAGAATTTACAGCTACATCCGAGCAGCCTAATTCAGACTTAGTATCTAACAATATGAGATAGAATCACTTCTGAGATCCAGATTTCCAAAGCCTTCTCTTATCTAGGGTGTTTCATAGATCCAAGGAGTTTCAGGAACTCCATGCAGTGCTTACACCTAAGATGTTAATTAGAAAGAGTTATAGTGCAGTGTGGAAGAGTCAGCCCTCAGATGTCCAAGTTCAGAGGGTGCTCATGGATCCCAAAGCAAGGCTCGCAAGAGAGGGCAGAACTTAGGTTCTAAGAATGAGTATAAGTGCAAGAGAGGAGGTTGGGGAATGCCATGGCAGGCTGGTGGTCATGCCTAGCCATGAGGTAGGCTGGCACACCCCTGACCAAGCTTGTTCAGCCAACAAATAAGAGCACAGACCTATTGAAGGTCAGACTATGGTCTGGGTAGTGATTAGGACACTGCCAGACCAAGGTCTCAAGCTCAGAATACATATAAGGGGGAAAAGGAATGGGAATTGAAAGAGTTTAGGACTCAGGGAGTCCAGTCCATATACATGAACAACAATGTCAAGGGTTGTCATGTTTTCTGAATCATAACTCAGCAGACAAAGGGTTCAGGGATGGGGATTCATATAGGAGCAGGAATAACAAGCTTGCAGAAAGCAGTAAAATAAACAAAGAAAAGACTGAACATAAACACATAAGAGAGGGGGAAGAATTTAAACAAGAAGAGACATACCAGTTGCAGAAAAGTAAGCACAAAGAAAAGCAGAATACTTGCAGCCAAAACACAATCAGAGTAGAGAGCTTATGAGTTTAGAGAAACTCAAATGCTTTTTTAGAAAACCTAAGTGTATTTGAGAGAAGAAGTGGTGACTTATGTTGTGTGTTCGAACTTGTTTTTTGAAAGAGAAGAGGTACAGGTATTTATAGTTTTGAAAATGAGTAGAGAATAAGGTAACAAATAAGGTTTCAACACAAACATGGAAATAAACACAGTCAAAATCAATTAACACCGGTATTCCCCTTTAATGAAGGGATTATTGCTCAAACGGACACTAACAGGATTAATATAAGGAAAGAAGATCAATTTGTAAGCAAAATGTTACCATAAAAGGAGCAGTAAAACCATATAGTAAGGGATTAAGTCTAAATACAGGAATGTACTTATTTTTGGAAAGGATCGGTAAGGCCAAACAAAGAGAGAGAATCAATTAACCCTTAACGGGCGAGTAAAAAATTAGAATTTCATAAGGAAAAGTTTTGAAAATCAATCACGAGTTTGAAAATCAATCACAGAAGGGACTCAGTATATAAATGAAGTGCACAAGTAATAGACATGTGAGTCCAAGCTATGGCTAGAAGAAACAGCATACAGTAATAGTGTGATAGTCATGTAGGTCAAATTTCATTGGCTTAGTAATAGAGAAAAGATCAGAAGCATGCAAAAGTTAGGTGAAAACCTTTCTGAAAACATAGTCGAGTTTGACAAATAGCAAGAACTCAGAACAAAGGAATCACATAAAGAAAACCAGATGCTGAAGTAAAGGAATCAGACGGAGCAATTTCAAACAGGCGAGTTGCACAAACAAACTCAAGAACTCGAGCAGACCCCAAAGAACTAGGGTTTTCGAAATCAGTAGAGTTTAGAGGCGATAAGCAAGTGAAACAAATAAACAGTCTCAGAATCTCAAATAAAACCCCAAAAAATTAGGGTTTTCAATACTAATCTAGTGTAAACAAAGTAAATCAAACAGATAGACTCAGAAACTCAAACAAATCTCCAAAAATTAGGTTTTCAAAACCAGTCGAACTTAGAGATGATAAGCAGATGAATCGAACAAAACATTACAAACAGACTCAAAACCCTAGTTTGAAATCAAAAGATTTGGAAAAGGAAATTTGGGGAAAATGCATAAAACATCAAATATGGCACAGATCAAGCACAGATCTAAACAAATAAACGAAAAAGACCCTCGAATAGGCTAGGGTTACTAAGAACCCTAGAAATGAGAAAGGCTTGGAAGAAACAAGATCAGATCTGGAGTCAATAAGGTCGGAATCAGGCTTAGGAGGCTAAGACACGCCGGAGCAAGGCCGGAGATGGCTGAAAACCTCGAATCGACGAAGGTCTGGGCAAAGACCCTTGAAGTCTGGCCTTGAAACTTCAGGTATCAAACACATGAGAGTAGTAGGGGGTGAGTATAGGTCGTCCATGGTCAGAACAGCCATGGATTCCGGTGGATTTGGGGTTGGAGGTGGCAGAGAGCGATTAGGGTTTCGAGAGAGCTCGAGAGCGTTTGAGAGAAGAGAGGAGTTAGAGGCGGCACTTCTGAAAGAATAGGGTAGGGTTTAGGGGTCGTTTGGAATTAAAAAGGAAAGAAGAGATCTGGGTCGTTGATCAAAAATGATCAACGGCTCAGATTTTTTTAAAAAAAGAAAAAGGCGGGTTTGGGCAATTGGATCAAGTAATTGGGTTAAAATTGATTTGGGGGTTGGGATTGGGTTGAATTGGGATGCAAATTGGGTTGTACTTGAAATGTAATTGGGGCTTAATTTTAAATATCCATTTTTCCCATTTTATTTTATAAAAAATAGTAAAAGGTTTTTTTCTGAAACCAATTGAAGGTATTAAATTAATAAATAATATACAAATATTAAATTAAAAACGCTGGAAGTAATTTTATAATTATAAAATGTTGTAAATCATAAAATAGGCTATAATTGCAATTACATACAATTTAGCTTTAAAATGCCAAATATATTTGTAAAATATGCAAAAATTACCTTAATTATATTTTGGCGTAAACGTGAGAACGAAATGAGTTATTCACCAAAATGATAATTTTGGGAATAATTATTGCATTTTTGTGGTGTAAAAATAGGCAGTAGGTAGGTTTAAAGATCATTAAAAATACCAAAACTGTTGGGTGTGCTTACATATGCACTTATATGCTATTTTGGAAATATTTTGGGTATAAAATTATCTAGGAAAAAATTGGGTATCAACAGCTGCCCCTCTTTACCCGAGGAGGATGAAAGAGTTGTCGGGTAAAGACAAGATGGCCAATTTTGACCGGAAGTGGCGTTTTGAAAGGATTTTTGACCGAACTCTGGTTTCTGAGCTGCCTACATATACCTGGTCTTGCAGGAATTAGGTCATATGTAGTTCGTACGCGAATATGCCGATGGAGATTTGAAACGTCTGTACGCGATGTTTAGATTGAGAGAAGTTTCGGAAAAATCGATAGGCTGCGGGAACCGGAGCGGGATTGCTCCTGCTGAGGCGGCCGTTGCCAGCCGGTGTACCTGCAAGTGGGCAATACAGCATAGATTGTACATAAATTTAAACGTGATGCAAGTTCCCATTGGACCGTGAATGTTGTCTTTGGACGGTTAGGATGATGTCCTTGGACCATGACATCCCGGGCAATAAAGAGCGTAAATAAAAATTCGCAGGCCATGAAATGATGTTCTCGGGCCATGTAGATGGTGCCTCCGAACTATGATGCCTTTGAATAGGTTGGCAATCTTTCAGCCCATGAAATTCAAAAGGTGGCGATCTTTAAGCCCATGAAATGCAAAAGGTGGCAATCTTTTAGCCCATGAAATGTAGGATTTGGCGATATTTCAGCCGATGCAAGACGTAAATAAAAGGTGGCGATATTTCAGCCATGCGAGAGAGATAAGGTAGCGATCTTTCAGCCGATGCAAGAAAATAAAGTGGCGATATTTCAGCCATGCAGGATGGAGACAGAGCTTAGTCTCGGAAGGCATAAAAGTAGCCTTATGCAATGCAGGAAATGCAGATGGAGGTAGAGCTTAACCTCGGAAGGCAGAAAGGTAGCCTTATGCAAAATGCAGATGGAGACAGAGCTTAGTCTCGAAAGGCAGAAAAGTAGCCTTATGCAGATGATGATGGAAGTAGAGCTTAACCTCGGAAGGCAGAAAAGTAGCCTTATGCAAAATGCAGATGGAGACAGGGCTTAGTCTCAAAAGGCAGATAAGGTAGCCTTATGCAATGCAAGGAAATGCAAGATGGAGACAATGCTTAGTCTCAGAAGGCATAAAGGTATCCTTATGCAATGCAGAGAAATGCAGGATGGAGACAATGCTTAATCTCGGAAGGCAGAAAGGTAGCCTTATGCAATGCAGAAAATGCAGATGGAGACAATGCTTAGTCTCGGAAGGCAGAAAGGTAGCCTTATACAAATGATGAGAAATGCAAGATGGAGACAATGCTTAGTCTCGGAAGGCAGAAAGGTAGCCTTATGCAATGCAAAGATATGCAGATGGAGGTAGAGCTTAACCTCGGAAGGCAGAAAAATAGCCTTATGCTATGCAAAGATATGCAGATGGAGGTAGAGCTTAACCTCGGAAGGCAGAAAAGTAGCCTTATGCAGTGCAAGAATGTAAAAGGACGATTAGTAGTAAGATCTCTTAGCTGATAGCCGATTATGACAATATGACTGCTGGGGAGATTGTGTACAGATAGAAATTGCGGGCACGTGATGGTTCTGAGAAGTTGCATTCTTGGGAAAGTATGCGTACATAAATATATTTAACGATACTGCAAGTCAAATGCCTGCATCCAAAGAAAAATCGTGAGTTTTGTAAGGGGAAAAGGTTAGTTCGTCTTCCCCGGGATCTTGACGTTGTGTGTCATTGGGGTAGCGTCGCTAAACAACAGCAATTCGGATAATAGTTATGCATGATTTAGTAAATATAACGTAAGTATATAATTGAGAATAGTTCTCTTTAGATGAACCAACGACTGTGACGTGGTTCCAGAAATTGCAACCTCTTTCGCTCCGGAATTTTGAGGGTCCTCCTAACAATTCTGCCCCAGTTTGCTGACCGGACATATCTGACGGCTGTGCTAAATGACTAAAAAAATCATCTTCGGAATTTTGAGGGTCCTCCTCAAAATTCTGCCCCAGTTTACTGGGTTGGCGCTTCTGGCAATGCATGGACTAAAATCAACTTCGGAATTTTGAGGGTCCTCCTCAAAATTCTACCCCAGTTCCAATAACGGGGGGAAATGGAATTTTTATTAAATTGTGACCGAACCCATAAGGCTGCCTACGTATCCCCGCTTAAACAGGAATCAGGTCAGGCGTAGTTCAAATTACATCATAAAGGGAATCATAAGTGGTTACACATAATATCGTTTTACTGCATCTGAATTGATCGGTTTTGGCCAGACTTCTTCGTCCATTTCTGCAAGAATAAGGGCTCCTCCAGTTAGAACCCGGTGAACCATGTACGGACCCTGCCAATTGGGAGAGAACTTCCCTTTGGCTTCATCTTGATGTGGGAATATTTTCTTCACCACCAGCTGCCCCAGTGTAAACTTCCTTGGCTTAACTCTTTTGTTGAAGGCTCTGGACATTCTGTTCTGATACAACTGACCGTGGCAAACTACATTCATCCTTTTCCCATTTATAAGGGTTAACTGCTCGTAGCGACCTTTTACCCATTCTGCATCATCCAACTCTACTTCTTGTATGATCCTTAAGGAGGAAATTTCTTCCTCGGCGGGGATGACCGCCTTTGTACCATAAACCAGCATGTAGGGAGTTGCTCCAGTCGATGTGCGAAATGTGGTGCGGTATCCCAATAAGGCGAATGATAACTTCTCATGCCATTGTTTGTGCCTTTCGACCATCTTACTTAGTATCTTCTTGATATTCTTGTTGGCTGCCTCCACAGTTCCATTCATCTGAGGCCTGTAGGCTGTAGAGTTCTTGTGTTTGATCTTGAAAGTTTCACACATTTCTTTCATCAAGTCATTGTTGAGATTGGAACCATTATCGATGATGATTGATTCTGAAATTCCGAACCGACAAACAATGCGGTCGCGAACAAAATCCGCCACAACCTTCTTAGTGACCGCCTTGTATGATGTTGCTTCGACCCATTTGGTAAAATAATTGATTACCACTAAGATGAACCTGTGCCCATTTGATGCGGCAGTCTCGATAGGTCCGATAACATCCATTCCCCAAGCGATGAATGGCCATGGTGAGCTTGTTGCAGTAAGCTGGTTTGGAGGCACCTTTATCATATCTGCATGTATCTGATAGCGATGGCATATACGAACATATCGGATACAGTCTGTTTCCATAGTCATCCAAAATACCCTGCTCGGAGTATCTTCTTTGCTAAGACAAAACCATTCATGTGCGGCCCGTAGGTCCCTGCATGCACTTCGTCCAATAGCCTGGATGCTTCTTTTGCTTCGACACACCTTAATAAACCCAAATCGGGAGTCCTCCTGTACAGGATTCCTCCACTGTGAAAGAAGTTGCTGGATAACCTGCGAAGTATGCGCTTCTGAGTAGCATTGGCAAGTTCTGGATATTCCCCTGTTGTCAGGTACTCCTTGATGTCATGGAACCATGGTTTTCCATCCGCTTCTTCCTCAACGTGGGCGCAATAAGCTGGCTGATCATGAATTTTTACTGGGATGGGATCAATGAAATTTGTATCTGGATGCTGGATCATGGACGATAAAGTAGCTAATGCATCACCAAACTCGTTCTGGACTCTGGGGACGTGCTGAAATTTTGTCTTTGTGAACCTTTTCCTCAACTCCCGTATGTGATGCAAGTAGGGAGGTATATTAGAGTTTTTGGTTTCCCACTCTTCTCGAACCTGATGTATGAGCAAGTCTGAATCCCCGATCACTAGCAACTCCTGAACGTTCATGTCAATGGCCATTTTGAGCCCCAAGAGGCAGGCTTCATATTCGGCCATATTATTGGTGCAAGGGAACCTGAGCTTGGTGGATACCGGGTAGTGCTGGCCGGTTTCTGATACTAGGACTACTCCTATGCCAACTTATTTGAAATTCGCAGCTCCGTCGAAAAACAACCTCCAACCATCATAGGATTCTGCAATATCTTCTCCTATGAAAGATACCTCTTCATCGGGAAAATACGTTTTTAGGGGCTCGTATTCTCCATCCACGGGATTCTCGGCGAGATGATCCGCTAAGGCTTGCCCTACTTTCTGGGTCACGTATACAATGTCGAATTCACTTAGCAGGATTTTCCACTTGGCGAGCTTGCCAGTGGGCGTGGGTTTCTGGAAGATATACTTCAGAGGGTCCATTCTGGATATGAGATAAGTAGTGTAAGCACAAAAGTAATGCTTCAACTTCTGCGCGACCCAAGTCAGAGCACAACAAGTGTGTTCTAAAAGAGAATATCGGGCCTCGTACGTGTGAACTTCTTGCTGAGATAGTAGATGGCCTGCTCCTTTCTCCCTGTTTCATCATGTTGTCCCAAAACACAACTGAACGCTCCATCCAATACTGTAAGGTAAAGCAATAGGGGTCTCCCTGGCTCAGGCGGAACCAAGACTGGTGGCATTGACAGGTATTCCTTGATTCTATCGAAGGCTTTTTGACAATCATCAGTCCACTTGGCAGCAGCATCCTTTTTCAACATTTTGAAGATAGGTTCACAAATGACAGTGGACTGAGCTATGAACCGGCTGATATAGTTGAGTCTCCCCAGGAAACTCATCACGTCCTTCTTGTTCTTTGGCGGCGGCAATTCTTGGATAGATTTGACCTTTGATGGATCCAATTTTATTCCTCGACGACTCACAATGAAACCCAATAATTTTCCAGCAGGAACCCCGAATGCACACTTGGCAGGATTCAGTTTCAGATTGTACCTCCTTAGTCCGTTGAAGAACTTTCTTAAGTCTTCCATGTGATCCCTGGCTTTCTTGAATTTGATGATGATGTCATTCACATATACCTCGATCTCCTTGTGTATCATGTCATGAAAGATGGTAGTCATGGCTCTCATGTAGGTGGCACCAGCATTCTTTAAATCGAATGGCATCATTTTGTAACAGTACATTCCCCATGGCGTGATGAAAGTCGTTTTCTCTACATCTTCCTCATCCATCCATATCTGATGATACCCAGCGAAACAATCAACAAAAGACTGCAACTCATGCTTGGCGCGGTTGTCGATAAGAATGTGTATGTTAGGCAAGGGGAAGTCGTCTTTGGGACTGGCCCGATTAAGATCCCGGTAGTCAACACAAACTCTAACTTTCCCATCCTTTTTTGGCACTGGCACGATATTGGCTAACAATGTCGGATACTCTACTACCCTGAGAACCTTGGCTTTGACTTGCTTGGTAACCTCTTCTTTGATTTTCAAACTCATGTTGGGTTTGAATTTCCTGAGCTTCTGCTTTACCGGCGGACATGTTGGATCTGTTGGCAGTTTGTGAGATACAATGGATGTACTGAGACCAGTCATATCATCATACGACCAGGCGAATATGTCTTCATATTCCTTTAGGAATTTTGTGTACTTTTTCTTTTCTGATGGTGACAGGTGAACACTGATGCACATTTTTTGACATTCTCTGTATCTCCCAGATTAACGACCTCAGTTTCGTCCAAGTTAGACTTAGGCCTATTCTCAAAATTCTCAACCTCTCTGACGACCTCTTCTGGTATATCATCCTCTTTTGAATCCATATATGTTTGTTGCGTTGTCTCGTTGCAAGTCACAATCGTTTGTTCATCACCAAGGCAAGTAATAGTAATGCTTTGTAAAATAAAGTGAATGATAGAAAAAATAATAAGAGAGAGATATATAATAAACTGAAATGCTTCGATTGAATTCACAATTGTAT
This sequence comes from Nicotiana tabacum, assembly GCF_000715075.1. Lineage (NCBI taxonomy): Eukaryota > Viridiplantae > Streptophyta > Magnoliopsida > Solanales > Solanaceae > Nicotiana > Nicotiana tabacum. Next base: position 99,124,287 of record NC_134084.1, on the reverse strand, counting down.
TGAATATCAGAGCTCTTCTCAAAATTAAAGATAATGCGGAAATAAAATCAGCTAGTAAAAAGTAAAAATGTGATGCATGGTGCTTTTGTTTAGCCTTGCTACCCCGAAGCTTTTTGGGCCCTAGTGGTTCTGATTGACCAATTGATGAGGCGTTCTCCTCGGTTCACAGCTTGTATAGAAGGGTCTTCCTCCCCTTCCTTCTCGAAAATAACACATCAGTCTCAGTTCTTTCCATTCTGGCGCTTGAATCTTCCATTCTACTTTTGTTCTTGTTCCGGATAGGAGGAGGAGAAGGAGGAGGTGGTGGAGGGCCCTTGGATCACGTACTGTATGATAATGGTTCCAGAAAGCACGAACTAACCTTTGGGGAGGGGAATAAAAATAAAAGAAAAACGAAAAAGTAAACAAGTTAGCGCGAATTATGAGGAAACATGTTGCAGTATTTAAACACATTGTGCAAGAATATAAATCGTGTCCTAATTTGGGTGTCTCGTTGTGACCGAGGTAGGCCTAGAGACAAGTTCATTTGGAGAACTTATAATGCTAAATGCCTCATTTTATTGACTAAAATAAGACGAATCCCAAAATGACACTAAAATAGCGGAAAGTAAAAATGTCACTAATGGCCATTGGCCTTATTACATTAAAAGCGAAAAGAAAGACTCCTAACTACTTGGTCCCAGAAGGACCTTCTTCAGGTTGAATGTTCTCGTTGATCAAGTCCTCCAGCTCGCGCAGATTTTCCAGTAAAAATGCTATCGCCAGACATTCTCATTTTCCTTCCTCAGCATTTTGACAGTCGATGACTCTTTTCCTCACTTTCTCTTCCAATTCCAGCAAGTTGTACTCCAAGTATTCTAGCTTCTCACTAGCCTTGGTGACTCTCTCTTTCCATTCGTTGATTTGGTTGCTCGATGGGAGGTTTCTCCGAAGTCAAGAACTTTGTCATTCATTTTCTGCAAAACAAAATGGTTAAGACCTCACCCCCACCGGACTCGACTATTTAATACCAATAATTAGCATAACAAGCATTTAGTTCTCCAAATAAATGCACAGAACATGTAGGTGTCCATTTGGGTTTCAGGGAAACCCGATGGACTTCGGACAAGGCTATCTTAATGAGTCATTATGCGGACAACATAACTGACTCGTCTAGGTTTGACCATGATGCATGTACAATTGAACAGAGTAAGGTTTCTATTGGGGTATTAGACGGGTACCCTTGAGCGGACAACTCAAGAGGGAAAGTCATGGAACCGTCGACTGCACCGCTGATCGACTGGTTTTACCGCAAATACGCCTTTGCCGAATTTAAAGGGTGATAATATTGGAATAGCGCAACCACTCATTATAAGCGTTGCTATGGTATTTGTTTGGCACGAGTGGAATATGATGTTGAAGATGCAGTTTACAAGAATGAAACAAATTGACATGTATTTCCACGTTCATAAGATAAATGATTACAGTAATTGCAGTAATCACAACAGTATTGAAATAAAGCAGTAAAGGAAAGTAGTTAAAGTAAAGAAAAGACATGAAGAGCCAAGTCAGTTTCGTAGTGAAAAAATAAAAGACAGTGAATAAAGCAATTAATGAGATAGTAAAGTCACAAGCAACATGCAATGGTAAAAGCCTAAAGAGTCCCCAGCAGAGTCGCCATGCTGTCGACACCCCCTTTTTCTACGGGTGGAAATCGGGTATACGACATTGGGAGGACAACTCTATTCCCTTTCGAGAATTGGGTCTTAGAAGTTGAAGAGTCGCCACCTAATGATTATAGTGCATTAGGACACTTTTAAGAAAGGTTTGAGTTGGAAAACCAGAGTTCGGGTAGGGGCTAGAAATTATCTCGAGGGGAAGGTGTTAGGCATCCCTCAAGATCCACTAGTGTGGTCCCGGCCATGTTACAATTGTGACTTTACAAGTAAACAATCAAGGTTCAAATAAGGACTCGCATATAACATTGCAATTAGGTTGAAAACTTTTGAAGGCAAGTAGAGAGGGCAGAAATTTATGAAAAAGGATTTGAATAGTTTTACAAGAAGAGATGAAAGCAAATAAAGGGAAGGGGGTCCTAGGTTTATGATTAATATGGATCACTTCAATGTAATATCCAGCAATCACTCCTCAGAAGAGGGGTTGCACGTGATATTAGCGCACCGGTCATCATATCCATATTCTACCCATCCCACCCCGTTAAGGTATTAAAGCGCGTAAAGTTTCGTTACTTATTGCATGCGAGTACTCGTCCCAATCCTATCAGTCCCGGAGGCATTTAAGACTACTAATCCTAAAGGAAAAGGAATTTGGGGTCTTTTGAGAGATTTCAAACGACAAAACACTAGGCGTAAATCAAAACACATAATGCAAGTAAAAGGTGAAGCAGATAAGCAAGTAAGGCTCAAGTAAACCTCCTTAAGTCAGACAAGCCATAGAGTTTAGCATGTCTTGCATGTACTGGTTTGGTCTTTAAAATTAAAGCGATAAGCGGATTGGTTCAACTCATACTTTTAGACAGGAAATCCGCATTAGGCTCGCTCGAATGTAGTTGTTAAGGACTAGTCTACTTTCAGCGATGTGTTGGATAGAACTAACGATTACGAAAAGCGAACTGGTTATGAAGAGTTACCAGTTTTTTATCAGAGTGAAATGAGTTTCAGAAAAGAATGTACTGTTTTGAAAAAGATTTAAAAGAAAAGAAAGGAGCTTCAGAAGACATACAGACTAGTTGAAAATAAAGAGTTTCACGAACCTTATCAGAAAAAAGTGAGTTTCAAAAAATGCCAGTTTGGTTTAGAAAATGTTTGTTAACTTACGAGGTTCAGAAAATCACAGAAGACTGCCAGCTTTACTAAAGTATATATTAATTTAAACGGTTGGTGCTGTTTTGAACAAATGAGACAGTTCCGACTCAAAGTTCCTATAGGCATGCTTTCTTTACGTTAACTGATTTTAACACTTTTTAACATGAGTCTTACAAACATGGTATCTATATGCAACTTTATAATTAAGTCTACAGTTTGCCTAATGGTATCATTATGTGAAGAAATGTAAGCCCATATGAGCACGGTATCTATATGCACAGTTGCAGAAAGTTTAGAAGTTAAATCTTATAGGCATGGTCTCTACGTGTGAAATTGCGCAGTGTAGAAATTAAACCTATAGACATGATTTCTACCCTTTTGTGCATGAAAAGTAACCCCCCTCCCCTTTTCAATAAAATCCCATGAGTTTATACAAATTATTACAGACCAGTAAAAAAAATAAGACAGAAATAAAAAATACCTCAGAAATTACAGCTACATCCGAGCAGCCTAATTCAGACTTAGTATCTAACAATATGAGATAGAACCACTTCCGAGATCCAGATTTCCAAAGCCTTCTCTTATCTAGGGTGTTTCATAGATTCAAGGAGTTTCAGGAACTCCAGGCAGTGCTTACACCCAAGATGTTAATTAGAAAGAGTTATAGTGCAGTGTGGAAGAGTCAGCCCCCTCAGATGTCCAAGTTCAGAGGGTGCTCATGGATTCCAAAGCAAGGCTCACAAGAGAGGGGCGGAACTTAGGTTCTAAGAATGAGTATAAGTGCAAAAGAGGGGATTGGGGAATGCCATGGCAGGCTGGTGGTCATGCCTAGCCATGAGGTAGGCTGGCACACCCCTGACCAAGCCTGTTCAGCCAACAAATAAGAGCACAGACCTATTGAAGGTCATACTATGGTCTGGGTAGTGATTAGGACACTGCCAGACCAAGGTCTCAAGCTCAGAATACATATAAGGGGGAAAAGGAATGGGAATTGAAAGAGTTTAGGACTCAGGGAGTCCAGTCCATATACATGAACAACAATGTCAAGGGTTGTCATGTTTTCTGAATCATAACTCAGCAGACAAAGGGTTCAGGGATGGGGATTCATATAGGAGCAGGAATAACAAGCTTACAGAAAGTAGTAAAATAAACAAAGAAAAGACTGAAGCATAAACACATAAGAGAGGGGGAAGAATTTAAACAAGAAGAGACATACCAGTTGCAGAAAAGTAAGCACAAAGAAAAGCAGAATACTTGCAGCCAAAACACAATCAGAGTAGAGAGCTTATGAGTTTAGAGAAAACTCGAATGCTTTTTTAGAGAACCTAAGTGTATTTGAGAGAAGAAGTGGTGACTTATGTTGTGTGTTCGAACTTGTTTTTTTTAAAGAGAAGAGGTACAGGTATTTATAGTTTTGAAAATGAGTAGATAATAAGGTAACAAATAAGGTTTCAACACAAACATGGAAATAAACACAGTCAAAATCAATTAACACCGGTATTCGCCTTTAATCAAGGGATTACTGCTCAAACGGACACTAACAGGATTAATATAAGGAAAGAAGATCAATTTGTAAGCAAAATGATTGTTACCATAAAAGGAGCAGTAAAACCATATAGTAAGGGATTAAGTATAAATACATGAATGTACTTATTTTTGGAAAGGATCGGTAAGGTTAAACTAAGAGAGAGAATCAATTAACCCTTAACGGGCGAGTAAAAAATTAGAATTTCATAAGGAAAAGTTTTGAAAATCAATCACGAGTTTGAAAATCAATCACAGAAGGGACTCAGTATATAAATAAAGTGCACAAGTAATAGACATGTGAGGCCAAGCTATGGCAAGAAGAAATAGCATACAGTAATAGCGTGATAGTCACGTAGGTCAAATTTCATTGGCTTAGTAATAGAGAAAAGATCAGAAGCATGCAAAAGTTAGGTGAAAACCTTTCTGAAAACATAGTCGAGTTTGACAAATAGCAAGAACTCAGAACAAAGGAATCACATAAAGAAAACGAGATGCTGAAGTAAAGGAATCAGACGGAGCGATTTCAAACAGGCGAGTTGCACAAACAAACTCAAGAACTCGAACAGACCCCAAAGAACTAGGGTTTTCAAAATCAGTAGAGTTTAGAGGCGATAAGCAAGTGAAACAAATAAACAGTCTTAGAATCTCAAATAAAACCCCAAAAAATTAGGGTTTTCAATACTAATCTGGTGTAAACAAAGTAAATCAAATAGATAGACTCAGAAACTCAAACAAATCTCCAAAAATTATGTTTTCAACACCAGTCAAACTTAGAGATGATAAGCAGATGAATCGAACAAAACATTACAAACAGACTCAGAAACCCTAGTTTGAAATCAAAAGATTTGGAAAAGGATATTTGGGGAAAACGCATAAAACATCAAATATGGCACATATCAAGCACATATCTAAACAAATAAACGTAAAAGAATCTCGAATAGGCTAGGGTTTCTGAGAACCCTAGAAATGAGAAAGGCTTGGAAGAAACAAGATCAGATCTGGAGTCGATAAGGTCGGAATCAAGCTCAGAAGGCTAAGACACGCCGGAGCAAGGCCGGAAATGGCTGAAAACCTCGAATCGACGAAGGTCTGGGCAAAGTCCCTTGAAATCTGGCCTTGAAACTTCAGGTATCAAGCACGTGAGAGCAGTAGGGGTGAGTATAGGTCGTCCATTATCAGAACAGCCATGGATTCCGGTGGATTTGGGGTTGGAGGTGGCAGAGAGCGATTAGGGTTTCGAGAGAGCTCAAGAGCATTTGAGAGAAGAGAGGAGTTAGAGGCGGCACTTCTAAAAGAATGGGGTAGGGTTTAGGGGCCGTTTGGAATTAAAAAGGAAAGAAGAGATCTGGGCCGTTGATCAAAAATGATCAACGACTCAGATTTTTTTTAAAAAAAGAAACGGGCGGGTTTGGGCAATTGGATTAGGTAATTGGGTTGAAATTGATTTGGGGGTTGGGATTGGGTTGAATTGGGATGCAAATTGGGCTGTAATTGAAATGTAATTGGGACTAAATTTTAAATAGCCATTTTTCCCATTTTATTTTATAAAAAATAGTAAAAGGTTTTTTTCTGAAACCAATTGAAGGTACTAAATTAATAAATAATATACAAATATTAAATTAAAAACGCTGGAAGTAATTTTATAATTATAAAATGTTGTAAATCATAAAATAGGCTATAATTGCAATTACATACAATTTAGCTTTAAAATGCCAAATATATTTGTAAAATATGCAAAAATTACCTTAATTATATTTTGGCGTAAACGTGAGAACGAAATGAGTTATTCACCAAAATGATAATTTTGGGAATAATTATTGCATTTTTGTGGTGTAAAAATAGGCAGTAGGTAGGTTTAAAGATCATTAAAAATACCAAAACTGTTGGGTGTGCTTACATATGCACTTATATGCTATTTTGGAAATATTTTGGGTATAAAATTACCTACGAAAAAATTGGGTATCAACATCCCCACCCGTGGTTGGCATCACTACTTGATCTCCCGGATACTACTTCAGCTTGGTTGGTAGTGGGGGTCCCTATAGGAACACCCTGAACTTCGAGGAAAAGGATTGGGAGACTTTTGTTTGCAGCAAATTAGACCCCACTACTCACGACAGTGAAATGCTGGTTTCACGGGTGATTATAGTGGTAGCTATCATGGCGAGGTTCCCGATCAATGTCGGGAATATCATGACTAGGGTGATCACCAGAGTGGTCAACAAGGGTGAGAGATCCTACCCCATTCCGAACTTCCTCAACATGTACTTGGAAGATCAGGAGGTTGAAAAAAGGAATTTTGATACCAAGGTGAAAACCAAGAAACCCTTCTCATGGTACAACCTTCAGGGTCCAGAAAACCTAAAATCCAAGGGCAAAGCTACTACTTCTAATGGCCAGTCTGAAGAGCCAATAGTAGTGGTCACTGATCCTGAGCCTCCCACTGCCATACCACAGCCTTCTGCCGAACCTTCTACTTCCAGACCTTCCTCAGTGCCCTCCTCATCAGCATACCCTTTGACTGCACATAGGTTGAACCAGACTCTCTCCAGCATAAACAACTGGATGCAGGTAGCAACATTAAAGCTGTATGTGCTATCCAGCTCATTGGCAGCCCAGTCAGTTCCCGCGCAGCCCCAGGTGCTAGCTTCAGTGGAGGAATCTCTCAAGGAACTTTTGGACAACCAGAAGAAGCTCCTGAACAACTAGAAGCTCATCATGGATGTTCTTGCAATTCAAGGGAAATCAATTAAGGAGCTGAGCAAGAAGACAAAGAAGCTAAAAAAGACTCGAGCCTCAAAGAAGTCCATGAAGCTGTTGAGAGGAGAGGTGGAGAAGATAAAGTCAGCTGGTGACATACCATTGGAGCTATTATTGGAGGATCTACTGCCAGTAGCTCAAATAGAGCAGGTACCGGAGCAAGAAGCTAAGGGAGAGCCAAGGAGGAGATGACTGATTCCTCCGGCTGATGACTTGGAGATTCAACTGGAAAACCCCGAGGGAGGTGCTTCAGGCCAGTCACAGGACCCCGAGGGAGGTGATCTAGGGACCCATCCACAGGACCTCATGTAGACAGAGGACCCATAGGGAGTTTTCTTTACTCTTTAACCCCTTCCTTGATCTTATTTTTGCTATTAGCATTGAGGACAATGCTAGTTCTTATTTGGGGGGGGGTCCTATTTTGATTTGTGATACTGGGATGTAAATATGACACTTATTTTTCTTTTATTTTTATTTTTCACTTTTGGTATGTATATAACTTTGCCATTTATTTCACTTTTTGTTATTTTTCAATCTCGGTTTGTATGTAAAGTTACTTTATCACGTATATATTCATTCTCCGTTATGTATATTCGTCTAAATCCCCTATTGTACATATTCAGTTTACTTTCCGTATTTTACTTCATAACTTCTTTTGTAATTTTCCTTAATAGCATAGGTTCTTATTTCATTTAGTATCTTCTTTTTCAGTTTGTAGCTTTTTATTTTTACAAGTTTTCATAATCAATAAGCCTTTGGTTTTCTTAATGCCACGATTCTTTCCAAAGATGAAGTCTGTGTGAAGCGGGTGACTCTTCCCGATAATGGATAGCATGACAAACTTCTTAAGGGTTTGAGTCTGTGTTCTTTTCGTTTTTGTATAAATAGTAGCTAGTAGCCTCTCTGCCCCTCGGGGTAGGGGTAAGGTCTGCGTACATACTATCCTCCCTAGACCCCACTTGTGGGATTGTACTGGGTTGTTGTTGTAAATAGTAGCTAGTGAACAATAGTGCCTCAGGCAAAGCTTCACTTGGGCATAACACATTTACCTTTGACCTTATGGTTAAAAATAAATTGGTGTGTATAGGGTGGTAATAGTTGTGACCTTGAGACTGTTGTGTTGACTAATCATCGAGTGGGTTCTCGGAACCATTTGTGTTGCTCAAACCTTAGCTAAGGTTGTGGACCTCGACTTTGTCTCTTTAGCAATCCTATAGCTTGTGTGGTGTGGTATTGATTTGCAAGTCCAAGTCCCATGCTAATAAGTCTATAACTTGCCCTAAATGTTTGTCTAGGCGAAATCATAAGTGTAACTCGGCTTGAGAAGTGATTATAAGCTCTCCTTGATCCTAATTGAGACTTAAAAACATCCATAGACCACCAATGATGATATCCTTAGTCAACCCGGTTGAGCCATAACCCTTATTCTTTTAAAAACCATGATACAAGCCTTTATCCGTTCTAAAATGATCCTCTCTTCACACCCGATCTTTCCTTAGCACAAATTGGCAAAAGTATAAGTTTGGGAGATGAGATTAGGTAGGCAAAAGTGATAAAAGGTACAAAAAGGAAGAAAAGGGAAGGAAAAAGAACAGGAAGAAAAAAGCAAAAAAAATCAAAAGAATAATGAACAATGTAGCAGAAATGAAGGGTTCAATAAAAGCAAAGATGAAAGACTTGGAAAGACTAGAAAGGAGAAAAAGGATTGACATGAACAAGAAAGAGTGACAGTGTGTCTCTCTAGTCCCCTAGGGAAGAAGTAAATGACTCAAAGAGTCAAGAAAATGTGAGTCAAAATGAAGTAAATGAAGTGCTTAAGGAAAGATGAAACCTTCATAGACCAATATATCATTCCTTGAACCAAAAGCCTTCATCACATTCCCGCAAAAGCCCTATATTATCATGAGTTGAGTAAGCTTACATTAGTGGTGACTCACATAAGGGGCAAGCTTATGGTACTTAGTGTCGGACTTGTGACTTTTCTTTGAGAGAGATGAGTGCATTTTCCACAATCCTCGTTCCGAGTGCTACAATCTAAAAGTAAGGTTTGCTTATGGAGAGCTGAAGAGTATGAGTTTGGATTCCACAACGACCAATGTAGTAGAAAGAGTTTCCTTGATGAGTTGAGTCAACTCTTGATACTTTTGTGTCGCACTAAAGCCATGGTGCTAAAATGGTTGTGTAATGTTAATAATGCATTTGAGTTGAGAGTAATTGTTAGTCCCAATTGATTATCGATGAGGTTACTTAGGACAGTTGAAATTTTCTTTTTTTATCTTGAGGAAGTGGGAATTACTTTGTTTGCTTGAGGACAAGCAAGAGCTTAAGTTTGGGGGAGTTGATAACTAGGGATTCTAGCCTATTTTATGCTCCTTTTTGCTTAGGATTTAGATTAAAAGTACGTACAAGTATTCCCGAAAGATAACTTAGTGTGCTTGTTTGCAGTGTTTGGTCAAAAAAAAAAGAGACAAGGAAGTCATAACTAGCTCAAAAAGGAGTGAAACCTGCACAAGTTCAAAGTTGAAATCAAACGGGCGTTGACAGCGAGAAATAGCAGCGGATGCGAGGGGTTTACCGCTGAGGCAGTCCTAATGCCGCTCTCAACGGTTTGAGGATTCAGTGAGTGTTTCTGAAGCTTAACAATCATCGCTGCCCGTAGTGAAATTGTGCGGTAGCAGTATCATCTAACGCGGCCGCAGTCCAATTGTTTCCCTCAGCGGAATGAAGAATCAGAGAACATTAGTTGGGAGCTCAAATTGAAAGGCGCGGTCCGCGATCATATTTTGTGGCCACGGTTGAAGGAGCGTTGAGGCTGGTGCTTTTCTGCTCCCAGTGGACTCAAGTTAAGAAACAGCTAAAAAGAGAAGAACCGCGGTTCGTGCTTGCTTTTGCACGGACGCGATAGTCATAGCGCTGAGGCGACTTATTTTCCATTGTCAGGAGAATCTCTGAAGGGGAAATTTTGTCCGAAATATTTAGCTGTCTATAAATAGTTCTTTTTCAGATTTTTTGGGCATCTGTTGTTTTGTGGAGCACATGAACAACCGCTTTTTACCTTTTTGAGTAATTTTAGAACATCTTTAGCAATTAATCTTAGATTTTACTCTTATAATTACTTTTTATGGCTTATATTTCATATCCATCTGATTTCTTCTTTGATTATGAGTAGCTAAACTCATTAGCTAGGGTTGTGACCAAACCCTGGTGTGGGTATTTAACGGGTCTTCAATTTTAGGGCTTAAATATTTATGGGTTAATGATATTTAATTTGATTTATGCTTTAATTGTTAAATTGGTGGTCGCAAACACTGATTTGTGCCTTTTTGACTTAGGCTCTTCTTGAGAAAGAGAGCTTACGTCTAGGAAATTCAGGTTAACAAGGAATTGGGGTGCATTCAAGAGATTGATAGCCCCAATTAAAGGGTTAAACCTAGAGATAGTAATACCCGACTTGAGCCAATTTTGCTTGCATTGTGTAAACACTCAATTGAGCTTGAGAAAGCCAATTAGGGCAAAGTCACTCAAACTACCGAGAGGTATAGAGAGAGTAACTATGTGCAATGGTTATATCATGATCCCAGTTACAACAAGTTTGCCCTAAGTTTTAGACCTTGTTTGATACTCACCTAGGTGTAAGTCACTTCCCTAGTGTCTTTTTACCAATTGAGAAAACCTTACAAAAATATCATACTTAGCTTATTTTCATTCTTCATTAGTGTTAAAAGTAGAATAGTAACCAAAAAAAGCATGATTGAAAGTGCAATTAAGAACATCGCACATAGCCAGATTAGATAGAAACCTAATTCAAAACCAATATTAACTATCTATAGATTCGATCCGGACCTTTCGGGTAAAAGCTGCATCGACCACTCTTGCCATTATATAGTGGTATAGGGTTGGAGCCGATCATAGAATAGGTACAAATATACAAAGGGAAAAAATAAAGGAAAATAAAGCAAAAAACTAAACTACATCGCCACCAGAACTCGAGGGAAGAGAAGCATCAGCGCCCCCTGGAGAAGTAGGCGGATCTACCGCCGGCTCAGGATCTTGGCATTCATCGTTATTCTCTACAAGTTCCTCCTCGGTTCCTGAGAACTTCAAACCGGAACTAGAAGAGTCATTTGCATCAGTCTGATCCGAGTTGCATCCTCGAGCACTTAACTCCAACTCTCGGACCTTGGCGATCTCATCATCAATATCAATGAGGCCCGTTTTAGCCTCTTTCAAGGTTTTTCTTTACATATTATACATAGAATGTATTTTTCGATGATGAGGGAATCCGCTCAGCGCTAAAGTTCTGATTTAAGCCTATCAACCTCGATCAAAAGGCCATTCCTCTTGGATTTCGTGACTCTAAGGCTAAGATCAAGATCACGGGTAGTGGTTATATGAACCTTATTATGTTCCATGATCCTCTTATACTTATCCTCTATCTGGGCATGCTTCTCCTCAGCAGCAGCAGTAGCAGCCTCTTCAGCTTAGGAGTTCAAGGCTGCCTCCAAGTTGTTCACTCTCTCAATGGAGGCAGATTCACGCTCGGCAGTAGTGAGCACATCATCTTGAACCTCCGCCCATTTAGCCTTAGCTTCTTGAAACTGTACATTTAGCTTAGAGTCTTCTTGGCTGAGGGCCACCACTTGCTGCTCATTTTGTTGCAACTGAGCCTATAACTTACTTGCCTCAGCAGCTTTTGCTTTTAGCACCGAAAGGCGAGCAGCAATTTGGTCCCTCTCGGCCAAAAACTGATCCTGCTCGGAATTGAGTCCTTCTTTGCCAAGTATGAATTTCTAAAGGCCCTCAGAAGCGAGAAAGTTGTCATGTAAAGCAAATATCGAAGTTAGAAACCCTGTCATAACAAGCCAAGAAGAAGTAAGCAGCAAAAAAGGACAGGTACAATATCATTGCAGCATTGTGCATGGAGTTATTTATCATACACTCCCCCGAAAGAGAGCGTATTTTCTTCTTATCTTTCTCTGAAGCTAGTGGCTTCAGATAATTGGCGAGTTCCACTATCCTGGACAGCAGATGGTACTCAGTTGTCACTAAGAGAGAGACGTTTCTCCTCCTCTAGGGATCTGCAGAAGGGGGCGAGTAGTTGTACCCTAAATTCCCATAGGCTAGGGATTGGGGAGGAGGGACATCCTCCGCTCAGGCGTCTGTGGTCGGTGGGGTGATGTAGCAGTTGTTGGTGATAAAGGTATGGCCAGTGTGGAAGGAGATGAAGTTTATAGTGTTGTAGGTTGAGAAGCACATGCGGCATAGGCAATGTTGTTTGTTGGTCGCTCACCAACTGAAGGCGGAAAAGGCCCGGTACTCAGCCTCAAAGTACCAGGAGCAGCAACTGGGTCCGGAAAGGGAGAATTTGCATTCTCCACTAAGTCAAATTCTCCTAAAAGAGCTCGAGCATCATCCTCTTGGGGTTATAATCTCTTCAGACTAGGCATTATATTGAGCTGATGAAGGTCGTTGTATCCTTTGTAAGAAAGCCCCTTCATAGCTGGCTTCCCCATCATCGTCAATAACCACAGCGGTTGCGGTTGGCTCGAGTGTGGCTTTCTTCACTTTCTTATTCTTACCCTCGGCCGAGGAGGAACACCGCTTTTTTGGTTGTTTGTTCTTTGGCCGGGGACTCTAAGAGGAAGTGTTTGCACCGGAAGCAGATACGATGGCACCTATTCGGGTGAGAGCCTCATTCAACAACCTCACAACCTCTGCGAGAACAACCAATATATCCTCCTCAGGGATGGAAACAAAACCCTGCGGGAGACCTGAATCCAACAAAAAGGTGAGGTTAGCCAATTTTCACATGTACAAAGATAAAATGAAGGCAAAATCAGTTTACCGTGATACTTGGTCCTCCACCCGTACTTGGGGGCCAACTCTTTCCACCAGCGAGTTTCAGGTGTGGTGATGTCCAAAATCTTCTAAACCCACCTATCCTGGCCTTCAACCCTTGGTGGTGTCCACCGAGTTACTGAAATAATGAAAGGATAAGGGTCAGTAATGACATGAAACGACCTTTTTTCAGAAGAAAGAGATAGACTTTGAACTTACGTAAATGAGTCCAGGACTCAGGAAATGATGGGGTTGTGGCCGGGATGATATCCCTAGTGGAAATAACGATAAACCGCTCCATCCATCCACGGTCATTATCGTCATCCATGCTAGTAAGCAATGCATGGTGGCCACGTTTGCTGAAATTTATTACTCCCCCATGAAAGTTTTTGGGGGAGTAGAGGTTCATCATATGAGCTAAGGTGAGGGGCTCTTTCGTTTCCAGCCATAGCCACCTCAGATAGGTCGTTGTTCGCCACATCGAAGGGCCCATCTATTCCAAACAAACCTAATTCCGGTGGCACAGTTCCAAAATTATGGGGTCAAGTCCCCCGCTCAATGAAAATGGTCTCAAGGTAAAGGGATACGTATAAACATACGTGAAACCCTTCTTAGTGAAGGTCACTTGCTCCACCATATCGGGAGCCATGATGTTTAAGGAATGACAATCACACTCCTCCTTCACAGCAGGAATACTGGAAGGGCGAATAGAAGAAGGGTATCTGCCAATAGCCCAGGTGCGAGAGTTTGAAGAAAGGAACTTCTCTTCGAAGTCCTTGGCTGTGTTGAGATATTTGGGGATGATGGTGCTCACTGTAGGAGGGTCAGCATCAACATCGAGCTCTTTTTCTTTGCTCCACTTCGGGCCCCCACCAAAGAGAAGACCGAAATTCGTTGAAGAATTAGTGAAAGAAACCATAATCAGCAGAAGGTAATGAGAGTTTTTTTATGATGATTAAAGAAAGATGAAAGCGGGAAAGAATTGAATGCAAAGAAGTTAGAATGGTTAAGTGTAAAAGAAGAAAAATGAGGCGTATAAGTAAAGGAATAGGCGGCTAAAATCATGGCCATGATTACCTCGAGAACCGACAAAAATATTGCTAAATCGTGGAGTAACACGTGTACGGAGTGTTAAATGCGAGCAGACGTGCATCTTATCAAGCATCAAAAACTTTTCAAAAGGGTTCAAAAAATTTCCCGCCAAGAAAGAAATCTTCATCAACTTCCCGGTGACACAAAGATGCACCGCCAGAAAGTAGGAGGACTTTATGTATAGGGTAAAAATAGCTTATATTAAATGATCATATGATAGCATGACACGTGGAACCAGAGACAGATAGAAGATGAAGCGAGTAGAAACCAGGTCTGAGGATAACAGCCTCAGTTGGCACCAGGAAGATCCCGAAGGGAACACAGTCAATGGAAGAAAATGAATGTTTCACCATATGACATTTAATGAAGAATACTCCTCAATTAAACAACACGGTCGTTGCAGAGAATTTTGGCATTCATAGCATGTTGTTATATATTCATCAATGACCCTCATTATTGTCATTTTAGAAGGGCTTGATCCTAGAACCTTGTTCCCTAGGTATAGCTATAAATAGTGGCTTCAACAACCATTGTAACGGAGGAAAATTCTAATACTTTATTTTTTATCCAATGTTATTCTTATTGCTGCCTTCAGAAGCCTTGCTCCCGAAACCAAGTTGTCTACTATTTTATCTCGATTTCAATGCTAAGTCTTGCATTTTATTTAATTTATTTATCATTTTGGGATCAAATCGATTCGCTTGTCTATAAACTACACTATAAATTCAACAGCACCATTTTACGGGTAAACAGATTTAATACAAATTTTGAAGTACTAAAATTAACGTATATATTACACTTCGGTAATTAGACAGCGTATCACGTCATTATTTGCATACTTCATATAATATTTTTCCTATGCCACTTTATTTCTGGTTAGATACTAATTAAAAAAGTATATGATTCATGCCATTGGAATATTGTTGATAATTCGTATTGGTCCTTAATTTAATCTAAGTTTTCTTTCTTAGAGTTAATATTAATAGATATAGTGCATACTCTGTTTATGCTTTGTGTCTATAATATTGAAAGTTAGTCATGACTTATAATCAATTACCACAAAAAATTATTTTACTGCCACAATTAATTTGAGTGGTCGCGGCTTGCGATAACAAGAGGTTGTACATATGGTATGCATTCTATTGTATAGGTTTTACGTCACAACCATAAACTGAAAACTCTCTTCGATGGAATTTTCTTATAGATATTGAATGTTGCCTTCAAGAATTATAAAAGTGATTGGATACTAATGCACAGATACAGTATTTCAGTACTAACTTTGGCTCGTGGATGAGTCCTATTGTACTTTGGCCTATTATGCCAATGGTTAAGGGTGAGACGGTGATTCAAGTCTCAACGCACCACGAGAATAAGATACTAGGTTTGAGTCCTTGTATATTATGGTGATGAAAATATTGGGTTTGGGTCCCGTTGTGGCCTAACACGTCTTTATATGGTAAGACATTGGTTTGAGTTCGAATGGATCATATTAATGATATAATGATGACTAAGGCAAAATGATATGTTTTTGATGAAAAATCATGAAACATATCCTACTTGATACGCTCCATTCTGTAAAGTAAATATGGTAGCAGTATATAATAAGTCTAAATAAAGATAAGTGGTTTGACAAATGAACATGGGTGTTACAAATGCCAAAAATAATAATAGTCATCATTATGATAATTATAAAAGGGAGAATAATAAGGGTTTTCAAAATAATCTTTCAAAAGGTGAAATACAGACCCATTCCTGAAAGTGAATGGGACAATATGTGATAAAAATTATGAATAAGAATGTGCTCATGCATTGCTAGAGAAATACCACAACTCTAACTCTAAAGGGAGGTTTGAGCAAAATAAAGAGAATAAATATTATTATGTGGTCACATTAATATGTCATTGGCCGTATAATTATGGTACGTCTGTCACGACCCAAATTCGTCCTCCGTGAACTACCGTGACGGCACCTAGTTTCTACGACTAGGTAAGCCTAACAATTTGCAAAAAAAGAAACGAAAAATAAAACTAGCCAAAAACTGCGGAAAAAACATAAATAAAACATTTATGATGTCGCTCGGCATATACAAATATACACTCTCAAACTGAATCAACTCCCAAAACCCGGAAGCTCATGAAATCACAAGTTGTTGAATAACTAAGAGTGTTCTAACTTCAGAATGTCTAAACAAAAGAAAGTACAAAAGGACTATAGCTAAAAGAGAGAATAGAGAGGGACTCCTCGGTCTGCGGACGCATCAGATATACCTCGAAGTCTCTAAAGATCGCCTCGCCTCACTGGAAGTATGGCTGAGCCTAAGAACCTGGATCTGCACAAGAAAAATATGTGCCACAGTGGTATGAGTACACCACAGTGGTACTCAGTAAGTGCCAAGCCTAACCTCGGTCGAGTAGTGATAAGGAAGGTCAGGGACCTACTGATTATAGAAGAAAAACAAGGTAAAGCAGTATGGAATATGAAAACATAATTAAAAGAAAATGCTAACAGTCTATAACGAATAAAATCACAGAAAGAATCTACCTCAGTACACAGAAATAGCAACAGGGGATCTCCCAGAATATCGTCCTGTAGTCTAAAACGTAAATGTCCAGAGGATCTCCCGGGATATCGTCCCGTAGTCCGACTCATAATTATGCAGGGAAAACTCCCGAAATGCCAATCCGTAGTCCCAAAGTAAATATCCAGTACAGGGGATCTACCAGGTGTTGTCCCGTAGTCCCAAATATAAATGTGCAGGGGGATCTACCGGAATACCGATCCATAATCCCAAAGTAAATATGCAGGGGGATCTCTCGGGATATCGTCACATAGTCCCAAACTAATCACACAACAATCTCATAAGAATTTACAATTCTATTCTAGAATTAAGCAGGAAATTCTACTCTAACATGCTGCACGGAGTACAAGTAGGCGATTAAAGTAGGTGAGACCATTAAATCACATAAGCATGTTTTTCCTAAACTAAGCAAGAGGCTTCAAGTACAAATATTTCTCAATTACAAGAAAATATAGGTATTAACTTAATGAAAACAGAATTTTCAACAATTAACACGTGTACGCACTCGCCACCTCACGTACACGGTACTCACATAACAACAATACCAAATCCTAAGGGGAGTTCCCCTACACAAGGTTAGGCACGCCACTTACCTCGAACCAGCTCAATCAACTCGAAATCACATTCTTGCCACGAGTACCCGACTCCAAATGGCCCAAATATGTGCAAACTAATTGCATAATGTAAATGTAACTTCAAGTAACTAATTTAACTAATTAATTTGAAGCTAATACGCAAAATTAAGAAAATCGCCCAAAAAGTCCCTCGGGCCCACATCTCGGAATCAGGTAAAAGTTACAGATTATGAACCTCCATTCACTCACGAGTTCACTCGTACCAAAATTATCCAAATCCAATGTTAAATTCTCAATCAAAACTAGAAATCTTAGTTGAAGAACTCTATTCCATTTTTTCCAATTTTTACCCCAAATCCAAAATTAAATGATACAATTAATGATAGATTAGTGGGATATAACCAAAATCAAGTGTAGAATCATTACCCAATTGATATCTTTGAAAATCCTCCAAAATCTCGTTCAAATCCGAGCTCTCAAACTCTAGTTTTGATAAAAATGGCTAAACCCTCGATTTTGAAACTTTATAATCTGCCCAGGTGATTCTTTCTTCGCGAACGCGGAAGTCCCATCACGTTCGCGAAGCATAACTTGGCTTGGCCTAGAATTCCTACATCGCAAACGTGCTGACCCTATAGCGAACGCGATAGCAACTCTCTGCCTCCTACGCGAACGTTGGACCCTCTTCGCAGACGCGTAGGCGTATGACCTCTCAGCTTCGCGAATGCGGGACCAACATTGCAAATGCGAAGCGTTAAGCTTCCACCTGCCTCAGCTTCTCTTCGCGAATGCGATACCCCACTCACGAACGCGAAGAAGGAATCCAGAACTGGAGACCTGCTGCAATTTCGGCAATCTTCCTCTTAAGTCTGAAGGTCCGTTAACCACCCGAAATCAACCCGAGGCCCCCAGGACCTCAACCAAACATACCAACAAGTCCTAAACACCATATGAACTTAGTTGAGCCCTCAAATAACATCAACCAACGCTAAAAATACAAATCACCCACCAATCCAAACTTAATGAATTTGAAACTTCCAAATTCGACAATCGATGCCGAAACCAACCAAACCTCCTCTAATTGACCCCAAATGTTGCACAAAAATTATATTCAACACTACGGACCTATTCCAACTTTTGGAATCGGATTCTGACTCCGATATTAAAAATTCACTAAAGATCCGGAAACTTTAAAAATTTAACTTTTGGCATTTCAAGCCTAGATATTCTACGGACCTCCAAAATACAATCTGAACATGTCCCTAAACCCGAAATCACTCAAAGGAACTAACGGAATCGACATAATTTCATTCCAAGGCCATTTTCACACTGCTCCGACTACGGTCCAAATTCTAAGGCTTAAGCTCTCATTGAGGGACTAAGTGTTTCAAAACACTCTGAAACTCACAATAAATCATCCCAGCAAATCAAAATAGTAGAACAAACCCGGGAAAAACAGTTAATAGGGGATCGGGCGTTAATTATTAAATCGACTGGCCGGATCGTTACAACGTCAAAAATATTTTGTCAAGCCTTATAAAAAATTATTAAAGGCAAAAGTAAAGAAAGAATAGTTTCTTGCCTATAATGATTTTGACCATGACAATAATACTATAATTTTTTCCATGGAAGAGAAATTAACCATATAAATGGTATGACGAAAGATTTTATAGTACAAAATTAATTAAGAGCTCTGGAAGAGCTAATTTGTTACAACCAGATGAATGAAACTATTCATGACATTGATATTGTAGAAAGTCTCAAAAGAAATTTTTTGAGTTTCAAAGATATTAGCCAAAAGTGATTGGTATATTGAGACTATAAATGATGGAAAGATTGAATATCTTCGTATTACTACAATCATACCGGATAAATATGAAATATTTGTACTACACAAATGTAAGCATGATAATGAAATCACATGCCACTGTAAAGTGGAGGTTTACTGAAACAAATATCAGTTGGCTTTTTCGGTTTGGCCATCCCGGTTCAGATAACATGCGCAAAATAATTAAGAATTCACATTGGCATATATTGAAGAAATAGAAAATTCTTCTAGATTTCTCTTGTGTTGCTTGCTCTCATGATAAATTGATCAGTAAACCAGCTAAAGTTGGGATTGGATCTCTGTATTTTTGGAACATATAAAAGGTGATATGTATACACACACACATACACATAGAGAGAGAAAAAAAATCAAGAGTGGATTCACTTGAAAAAAGTAAAATTTTGGAGGGATAGTCCCAACACCTAAAAGTATAAAGTCAATGGAAAATGTTCCGTAAATATCCGAGCAATGATTATATTGAGATATGTTCTTATGTGGTGGATGCAATCACTTTCAGGTTTTAGTCTGGTAATACATAAAAATTTGATATATGTATAAAAATCCTTGGAGGATTTAAATTGTTCTGAAGCATATAATGATTCCCACTAAATTTATTAAATATAGCTTCAACAACACCTTATATGGATAAAGGCAATCATGCCATATATAATTTATTTTGTGTGCAATTAGTGCATTTATGTATCTTGCTAGAACATGAGTATAATTATATACAAGTGAGATATAGTTTTACTCATATGTCGAGATAATGCAATTAGTAGTATATTGCAAAAGGAAACCATTAATATAGATTTGTTTATCCTAACAAATATTGTCAAGGTTTTATTGGATATAGAAATGCAGGGCATTACATGAAGTTCATTCTTCAGATAATCTATTTGCATGGAACTGCCATATTCTGATATTCTATAAGGCATTTAATTATTGATACATATCCAAGTCATACCAAGATACTAGTAGCTTATAAACTCAATTGAAAGAAGGATATATCGAATGAGGCATATAAAGCACATTTAACTAACGTTCTTTCTCTGATGTATGATCTTTGTATGATCTTCAACAGAGTGATGAAATTAGTATTCAATAAATTATTTCATGTGATAATTTGGCTGATATGTTTACTAAGGCATTGCCAACCTCAACGTTTGAGAAGTTGAAATACAAGATTAAAATGCATCGTTCGAGAAATAAAATGATGATTTTATCAGGGGAAGGCAAATACGCGTTGTTCTCTTTTCTCCTTAGCTAAGGTTTTATCTCACTGGTTTTCCTAGTAAGGTTTTTAACGAGGCAACAAGCAATGTGTACTATCATATATGTATACTCTCTTTTTTTCACTAGGGTTTTTTCCCCACGGAGTTTTTTCCTAGTAAAGTTTTAATTAGGCACATTTTTTGAAATGTTATTATGAGGCGTGGTGCCTCGATTGTGATCATTGTTGTAAATTCGATGTTAAAGAGGCTTGTTAGTGTCACGAACCTAAATTCGGACCCGGTCGTGATGGCGCCTATCGTGAAACAAGGCCAGCCGAAACAAACCTCCAATCTATTTAAATAGTTATAATAATTCAATTTAAGTCATTAATAAGTGATAAACCCTAAAATACAATGAAATAAAACAAGTGCGGAAATAAAACACAGCCCGACATCAGGGTGTCACCAGTCATGAGCATCTCAACATCTGTCTAAGAGTATGAAAGAGTCTATGCAGTCTAATACAGAACTAATACAATGAAAAGTAAGATAAAAGGGAGAAGCACTGGGTTGCGAACGCCGAGCAGCTACCTAGTGAACTCCAAACAGCCTGCTGGAAGCAATCAGACCTTGCTAGCGGGACCCGAAGCTCCTGAATCTGCACACAGGGTGCAGGGAGTAATTTGAGTATGCCAACTTAGTGAGTAATAAAAGTAAAGGCAGCTGAGCGATAAGAAAACACGTAAAATACAGCAAAATGCTATAAAGAGGCAGTGTGAATCCAATACAATGCAATAAAAAAGTGAAAACTTTTAAAAAAACACCTTAGTTCAGTATAAGCTTCTTTGAAACATCTTTTAATAGTTAAACGAGTGAATGAAAAGCAGTGAGAAAAGATAAACACATAAAACCAGCTCCTCGGGCAAAGTACCAATAGAATCAGTCCCTCGGGCTATCTCACAATCCCTCGTATCAGCCCCTCGGGCAATAGCGTGGAACAACATCAGCCCTTCGGACTATAAAACATCTCACACTGGGTACCAGTGCTCACTAGGGTTGTACAGACTCCGGGAGGGGCCCCTTACTGCCCAAGCACAATAACAAGCCATCTCGTGGCATAATCAAACAGGCTCTCGGCCTCATATCAAGCCACTTTGTGGTGTACAACTTAGGCCCTCGGCCTCATAATCATGAATCAGCACAATATCGCTGCGGCGCGCAGCCCGATCCCATATTAACCTCACAACACATGCCTTCGGCCCTACTCAGTCAGAAATCTCTAAAAACTACTCGGGCACAGTAAAATATGATGCTCAGCTTAAAATATCATTTAAGATGTCAAAACAGAGTAAACATGGCTGAGTTATGAAAACAGTAGAATATAGCATGACTGAGTACAAGAATAAAGTCAAAACAGTGAGGAATAGTAGTAAAAATCCTCTAAGGAGCCAAAACAATTGGCACGAGGCCCAAATATGGCATTCATCCCGAAACATGATAATAACAAACAGTTTTCAATCAAATACGCAGTAAAACAGTCATTTGGGATAGACTAAGTCACAATCCCTAACAGTGCACGATCCCACACTCGTCATCTAGCATGTGCATCACCTCGAAATAGCACAACAATGTAAAATTCGGAGTTTCATACCCTCAGGAGAACATTTACAATCATAACTCACCTCTATCCGGTCCAAACTCTAGCCCGCAATGCCTTTTCCTCTCAAATCGGCCTCCGAATGCTCCAAATCTAACCAAAATCAGTACATAACCATTAAAATATGCTAAGTGAACAAAGCCCACTCGAAAGTAATCAAATTACAACATGAATCCCGAAATTAACCAAACCTGACCCCCGGGACCACGTCTTGGAATCCGATAAAAATTACATCAATAAACTCCTTATCCTCCCACGAGTTCATCCATATCAAAAGTACCAATATCCGACTACAAATGACCCCTCAAACTCTTTCTAATGAGAAGGTGTTTATGATTTATTTGTTCTTGTATGATAGTTCTTTCTAACTAGATGGCATTTAGCTATATGTACTAGTGCTATTAGATGGCACTAATGTCCCTTTTACCGGGGGCGCTACATCTTTAAATGGATGTAGGTATTTCTATAGCAGGCAGTGTTGGTCGTAGCTAGTGCCGCATCATCCTTTCAGCTGACTTGGTGAGCCCCACTTCGTTTCGGGGTCCTATTTCATCTATTCTTCATGTAGTTTGTATTTGAGGTATAGCCGGAGCCTTGTTACCGGCATTTCCATATTACATTACTCTTCAGTTGTGTTTAAAGGCTCCATAGACAGGTTGTGGATAGTGTCGGGTATTGGAATTAAAGTAGAAATATTGATGTTGGCAAAGACTTGTAAAACTTATAATATTTTGATAATTATGATTTAAGCTGCTAATGGAAATGAAATGGAAGTCGTTAATGAAATACTTACTAAGTATGATTAATGGAGTCCATCTACTATTTATTCATGAATTAGTTTGGGTAGAATGAAACCTAACAGGCTTGCTCATTCAGGTTTACTCGATTGAGCGCTGGTCGCACTCCTCGGATTTTGGGGCGCTACATTTCTTACCAATTAAATCTACCGACACAGCGGAACGGTATGCTCAGTTGTATATCAAAGAAATAGTCAGGTTACATGGCACTCCAGTCTCATTCATTTCAGATCGAGGGGCTCAGTTCACAACCAACTTTTGGAAGAAGTTTCAGCAAGGTTTGGGTACGCAGGTAAATCTTAGCACAACTTTTCATCCACAAATCGATGGCCAAGCAGAGCGGACTATTCAGACGCTTTAAGACATGTTGAGTGCTTGTACTCTAGATTTCAAGGGTAGTTGGGATGACCATTTGCCACTCATAGAGTTTGCTTACAACAACAGCTTCCATGCTAGTATCCAAATGGTACCATTCGAGGCACTGTATGGTAGGAGATATAGGTCTCCCATTGGGTGGTTCGAGGTTGGAGAAGCGGAATTGATAGGGCTGGACCTCGTGTATCAAGCCATGGAGAAAGTCAAGATTATTAAGGAGAGGTTGAAAACTGCTCAGAGTCGCCAAAAGTCTTACTCGGATGTTCGTCGCAGAGATTTGGAGTTCAAAGAAGATGATTGGGTATTTTTGAAGGTTTCCCCTATGAAGGGTATCATGCGATTTGGAAAGAAGGGAAAATTGAGTCCGAGGTATGTAAGACCATATATAATCATTCAGAGAATTGGTCAAGTGGCATACAAGCTCGAGCTGCCACCCGAAATGTCATTAGTACACCCGGTCTTTCATGTGTCCATGTTGAGGAAAGTAGTGGGAGATCCGTCCACTATTGTGCCAGTTGAAACTATTGAGGTAAATGAAGAACTGACATATGAAGAAGTTCCAGTTGCCATTCTTGATAGGCAGGTTCGGAAATTGAGAAATAAGGAAATTGCATCCGTGAAAGTATTGTGGCGGAACCAGCAAGTTGAGGAAGCCAATTGGGAAGCCGGGGATGAAATGAAAAGGAAGTATCCACATTTGTTTGAGTAGTCATGTAACAACTTTTATGCATTTAGCTCCTATGAACTCTTATCTTTAGACTTGATCTATGTAAAACTGTCCCCTTTTTGGTAAATTGTTGCATATATGGCCATGGTTGATTAAAGTTGGCTCTAATACCAAGTTTGTCATGCCCCAACCTTGGGAGGCGCGACCGGCGCTCAATCGAGTAAACCCAGCTGAGCAAGCCTTATCAAACACTTCCTACCCAACTCGATACGAATAAGGAAACCATGTTTTAATTCATTTGTTTAGACAAGGAAAGATAGTGCATTTTACAAAGTTAGTTCATTTTAAATCACAACATTAATCCGTAATTAAGTTCCCAAGATTACATACAATTACCCTTTAGCAAAACGAGAATTTGAATTACTTCATAGTTTGTAGACCCATCCAATGCCCGTACATAACCCACATATATGTTTACGGAGCCTCTAAGGATACCCAAGACAGTGATAACAAGGACGGCAACAAGGCCCCGGCTATACCTCAAAAGAGACATCTATAACAAAAGGCATGTCACAAAACCCCTAGAAGGAGGAAGGGGCTCACCAAGAGTGTGAGAAGAGGATGCTCCGCTACACACGATCGGCACTATCCGCTATGGAGCCACCTACATTCATTTACGAAAATTTAGCGCCCCCGGCAAAAGGAACGTTAGTGCCATCGAATAGCACTAGTATGTATAACTAAAAATCATCAAATTAGAAAGAACTTTCATACAAGAATAAGAAATCACAAGTATAACTCAAAATTTTAAACGATCACCACATTATCAAAAAAAAGAATCATACAACTTTCACATCATTTTCCCATAGCTTTTAGTTTGGGGCATTTCACACTATTCATTATTTGTTCACAATACCACCGCTATCTTAAGCGGAGTCCGATCTCGACCCGATCGGCTAGGTCGCTTCATTTGAGACATATGCTGCAATCACAATCTCATTTTCCTTCTTTCCCGGAATTCATTCACAATAACTTTCCAATACCATCGTTATCTTGAGCGGAGTTCGATCTCGACCCGATCGGCTAGGTCGCCTTATCAAGGCATTGTTCCCTTCTCATAAATCAATTCATTTCTCATATATCATTTCATAGACACTTGGGGCCATGACTTATCAAATCATTCTTGGCACTAGGCTGCATTTTACATCGTTCCCAATTTTCAATATTAGCTTTTCCAGTTAGGACAGTAGGTACACACAAGAGCAATTTAAATTGTAAACATAGATAAGATTTCACGTAGATAGCACAATATATTCAGCTACCATCTCAATTTAAGGTCTAAACATTTCCAATACATAATTCATACCTTTGCCCCTTTCAAGCTGTCAAGATAGCAAGTTGATTATATTGTGACACATTTTTCACACACATAGGGTTACAACACCAACTCATGTAAAACAATAAATAATGCAACAATTCAACTTTGATCTTTCCATGCCCACACAAATACCGATGAAGCTCAATTTCTAAAAGACGGGGTATTAGCCATACATACCTCAATAAAGTTTTCCTTATTCCTTACAAAATTCTGGAACTTTTAGCACTTTGATCTCTTGGGATGAAGATTTAGGTGCCCTTACTTGATTATCTTCAAAGATTTGGCATAGTTTCATGGAGTAATTTGATGGGAAGCACTTCCCTCTCTAAGACCCTCTCTCTCTCTCTAAAAGCATTAAGAAATATTCTCAAAATGAGCTATAATACGGAATATATCGATAAGGGGTCGGGTTTAAAATTTAGAAAATTGGAGCCCCGAGTCAGGTCTGCGATCGCAAATTGAAAATGCGGCCCACAGAATGGACCGCAAAAGTGCTCCCAAAATCTGAACACACTGCCTGGGCATGTGTAGAAATGTGGTCCGCATACCCGTTCTGCGGTCCGCATAC
The DNA here is from genome assembly GCF_000715075.1 of Nicotiana tabacum. Classification (NCBI taxonomy): domain Eukaryota; kingdom Viridiplantae; phylum Streptophyta; class Magnoliopsida; order Solanales; family Solanaceae; genus Nicotiana; species Nicotiana tabacum. Next base: position 99,098,632 of record NC_134084.1, on the reverse strand, counting down.
CCGTTCTGCGGTCGCATAATGCACCACAGAACTACCCCTCGCAAAATCCCAAGGGAAATGTGCGACGACTATGTTGTCTGCATATTGGTTATGCGATCGCATATTTGACCTCAAATTTGACCAACACACTGACTCACTTTGCGGAGATTATGTGGTCTGCATACCTGATATGCGACCGCATTCTCGACCGTAGAATCGCATTTTCTGGAAAACATTATTTCTTGACTTTTTATAGCATAGATCAGTCCAAAAAGGTCTGAACCGCGGCGAGGGAGATGCGAAGAATTTTACGCATCTCTAACGCATGATCCTAACTTGGCACCATGGGATTTGGGGTTTTGAGTAGGAAATTCACAGGGCCTTACATCCTCCCCCACTTAAGATCATTTGTCCTCGAATGAGGATCAAGGTTCACTTATTAACAGTCTTAGTGCAATCATCTGTTCTTTATAACCTGAAACATGTTGCCAGTCCCCCCAAATTAAGCTAACTCCCTATATTTCCGAAAATTTCGCCAGAGTTTCCTTTGTGTCTAGGCCTTATCCACCTGTCAGAGAGCCCCATGACATATCCTAACAGCATAACCATATTTCATAAACGTAACATAACTTGTACAATTATCAACCATGGTCGTATAGGCAACATTTTACCAAAAAGGGGACAGTTTTACATAGATCAAATCAGAAGATAAGAGTTCATAGGAGCTAAGTGCATAAAAGCTACTACATGACTATTCGAACAAATGTGGGTACTTCTTTTTTATCTCATCCTCGGCTTCCCAAGTGGCTTTCTCAACTTGCTGGTTTTGCCATAACACTTTTACGGATGCAATTTCCTTATTCCTCAATTTTCGAACTTGTCTATCAAGAATGGCAACTGGAACTTCTTCATATGACAGTTCTTTATTAACCTCAATAGTCTCAACTGGCACAATAGAGGACAGATCTCCCACTACCTTTTTCAACATGGACACATGAAAGACCGGGTGTACCATTGACATCTCGGGTCGCAGCTCGAGCTTGTATGCCACCTGACCAATCCTCTAAATGATTTTGTACGGTCCGACATACCTCGGACTCAATTTTCCCTTCTTTCCAAATCGCATGATGCCCTTCATAAGGGAAACCTTCAGAAATACCCAATCATCTTCTTTGAACTCTAAATCTCTATGACATACATCCGAATAGGATTTTTGGCGACTCTGAGTAGTTTTCAATCTCTCCTTAATAATCTTGACTTTCTCTATGGCCTGATGCACGAGGTCTGGCCCTATCAATTCCGCTTCTCCAACCTCAAACCACCCAATGGGAGACCTACATCTCCTAACATACAGTGCTTCAAATGGTGCCATCTGGATACTAGCGTGGAAGTTGTTGTTGTAAGCAAATTCTATGAGTGGCAAATGGTCATCCCAACTACCCTTGAAATCAAGAGTACAAGCGTGCAACATGTCTTCAAGCATCTGAATAGTCCGCTCTGCTTGACCATCGGTTTGTGGATGAAAAGTTATGCTAAGATTTACCTACATACCCAAACCTTGCTGAAACTTCTTCCAAAAGTTGGCTGTGAACTGAGCCACTTGATCTGTAATGATTGAGATTGGAGTGCCATGTAACCTGACTATTTATTTGATATACAACTGAGCATACAGTTCCTCTATATCAGTAGATTTGACTGGCAGGAAGTGTGCTGACTTTGTCAGTCGATCAACAATCACCCAAATTGAGTCGAACTTGCACGAAGTGCGTGGTAACCATACCACAAAATCCATGTTGATCATCTCCCATTTCCAAATTGGAATTTCTATGCTTTGAGCCAATCCAATAGGCCTTTGGTGTTCGGCCTTTACTTGCTGACAATTTGGACATTTTGCCACAAAGTCCCCCACATCTTTCTTCATGTTATTCCACCAATAAATTTCCTTGAGATCATGATACATTTTCGTGGAACCTGGGTGCACGGAATACCTGGAAGTGTGAGCTTCTGCCATGATCCTTTCCCGAAGACCGTCGATATCAGGAACACATAAGCGGTCTTGGTACCGTAGGGTACCATCATTTATGCCAAAGGAAAAAGCTGTGGTTTTTTGTTTGAGAATCCCCTCATTCAGTTGTGCTAACAACGGATCCACGAATTGCTTCTCTTTCACCTCTGCCACAAGCAATGATTCAGCCCTATTCTGCACAATTACCCCTCCTTCATTAGAGTCCGCAAGGCGAACTCCCACATTAGCCAACTGGTGAACCTCAGTGGCTACTCACACAAATGTGGATACTTCCTTTTACATAGAAGGGGAGAGTTTTACATAGATCAAGTCTAAAGATAAGAGTTCATAGGAGCTAAATGCATAAAAGCTATTACATGATTACTCAAACAAATGTGGATACTTCCTTTTCATTTCATCCTCGGCTTCCCAAGTGGCTTCCTCAACTTGATGGTTCCGCCATAATACTTTCACGGATACAATTTCCTTATTTCTCAATTTCCGAACTTGCCTATCAAGAATGGCAATTGAAACTTCTTCATATGAAAGTTCTTCATTTACTTCAATAGTTTCAACTGGCACAATAGTGGACGGATCTCCCACTACCTTCCTCAACATGGACACATGAAAGACCGGGTGTACTAATGACATTTCGGGTGGCAGCTCGAGCTTGTATGCCACCTAACCAATCCTTTGAATGATTCTGTATGGTCCTACATACCTCGGACTTAATTTTCCCTTCTTTCCAAACCGCATGATGCCCTTCATAGGGGAAACCTTCAGAAATACCCAATCATCTTCTTTGAACTCCAAATCTCTGCGACGAACATCCGAATAGGATTTTTGGCGACTCTGAGTAGTTTTCAATCTCTCCTTCATAATCTTGACTTTCTCTATGGCCTGATGCACGAGGTCCGGCCCTATCAATTCCGCTTCTCTAACCTCGAACCACCCAATGGGAGACCTACATCTCCTTCCATACAGTGCCTCGAATGGTGCCATTTGGATACTAGCATGGAAGCTGTTGTTGTAAGCAAACTCTATGAGTGGCAAATGGTCATCCCAACTACCCTTGAAATCTAGAGTACAAGCGCACAACATGTCTTCAAGCGTCTGAATAGTCCGTTTTGCTTGACCATCGGTTTGTGGATGAAAAGTTGTGCTAAAATTTACCTGCGTACCCAAACCTTGAACTTCTTCCAAAGGTTGGCTGTGAACTAAGCCCCTCGATTTGAAATGATTGAGACTGGAGTGCCATGTAACCTGACTATTTCTTTGATATACAACTGAGCATACCGTTCCGCAGTGTCGGTAGATTTGATTGGCAGGAAGTGCGCTGACTTTGTGAGTCGATCAATAATCACCCAAATTGAGTCGAACTTGCGCGGAGTGCGTGGTAACCCTACCACAAAATCCATGTTGATCATCTCCCATTGCCACATTGGAATTTCTATGCTTTGAGCCAATCCACCAGGCCTTTGGTGTTCGGCCTTTACTTGCTGACAATTCAGACATTTTGCCACAAAGTCCGCCACATCTTTCTTCATGTTATTCCACCAATAAATTTCTTTGAGATCATGATACACTTTCGTGGAACTTGGGTGCATGAAATACCTGGAAGTGTGAGCTTCTGCCATGATCCTTTCCCGAATACCGTCAATATCAGGAACACATAGGCGGTCTTGGTACCGTAGAGGTACCATCATTCATGCCAAAGGAAAATGTTTTGGTTTTGTGTTTGAGAATCCCCTCTTTCAGTTGTGCTAACAACGGATCCACGAATTGCTTCTCTTTCACCTCTGCCACAAGCGATGATTCATCCCTATTCTACACAATTTCCCTACCTTCACTAGACTTTGCAAGACAGACTTTCAAACTAGCCACCGGTGAACCTCCATGGCCAACTACCTTTGACATATCTCCAAGTGAGCTAAACTACCCATAGATTTCCGGCTAAGAGCATCCGCCACAACATTGGCCTTTCCTGGGTGATAGGGAATCTCAATATCATAGTTCTTGAGTAACCAGAGACATCCTCTCTGTCTCAGATTCAACTCATTTTGTTTAAAAAATATATTGAAGGCTCCTATGGTTCATAAATACATCAACGTGGACCCCATACACATAATGTCGCCAGATCTTTATAAAAAACTACCGCCGCAAGTTCTAAGTCATGTGTCGAATAGTTCCTTTCATGATTCTTGAGTTGCCTTGAAGCATAAGCGATCACCTGGCCATGTTGCATCAGTAGTGGACCATCTATGTCACATTTCTCTTACGTATGACCTCCTAGGATTTGAGTTCTTCAATAATTTTCTTGATATGGTCACAATCTTATGTGAGTACTTGCAACTTGCTCTTCCAAATTCTCAGCAAAAGACAATACTGGATGAGTTTTCTTATAGAACCTTCTATTTCAAAGGAATAACATCTTCTAGCCTACGCACACACCTTAATATCATCAACATGCACAATATTACATCAAATGTAATGTAACATCGTGCTCATACCTTTTCTAGTCAACCTCTTTCCTCCTTGTGTGCTTTATAGGATTTAAGAAACCACTCCACTTCCTTTGTGAACATTCTCATGATCATTCCATACTGTTAAACACTTCCCAAAAGACGTATCAACAACCTTAATACATATTCAACTCAGAAAGAGCATTGGCCCGAACAATAACTTAAAATCTTCCTAAATTCTTCAACAAAAACTTCTTGTTTTCCTTCTAAGTGTAAGAATTACTCCATCCTCAATAAGTAACTCACCTTATTCCCAATATTGTAACTACCAATAGTGTTTGTTGGTATTGTGGCTTAAGATCTATCATGTTAAACATGTTTGATTCGTAACAAGTGTTCATCCTCTCTCACTATATTTCAAACACTTCCCTTTGTCCTTTGAGTAGATTGTGTTGTTTTGCCCTTTTTGTTCTCCCTTTCGGTCCAGCCAATACATTAGTACTATATTTTCTTTGTGATTGGGACATTTATTCCCATTCCATTTTGCTATAATGCATAGTAGATAGCCTTATTGTGCCACGCACTGGTCTGCACCACATGGACTCGTGGTATCATTGTGTCTGGTTTGTTGAGTTTATTACGCCACTATTTCACCACCAGTAGTCTCACTTTCCATTGTAATATGTAGACATGAACTCCCTCTAAATATTTTAGTTGATATTCAGTGTCACCCAAGTCGGTAACATTACGGTTAGTCCTTTATACCTTCTATTAACACTTGTGCTCCAGGCGAGTCCACCATTCTGATACGAACTATTTTGCGATAACCATGGACATCTCAATTTATAGATTTTCTTCCTATTTCTTCTCGCCTCATTATTCCTAGCTAGTGAATAGCCATGAACTCTTCCACATGTTACGTGGTCTTTTTCCTTAAAAAAAATTTTGTTTTATCCCGCTCACCTCTTAACTCTTGTTAGGATATCCGTGGGAAAGTGTGTTCATCGTCATATCACTTAACACTTCTTTGCTTGTAAGATTCTTTAGAGGCTCTCCATCAAGCCCAAATACCCTCTTGAATTATTATAGTATCACATTTATTTCTCCCACTCGTTTCACCTTTCTTAATGCCTTGGTACTTTGGTTAAATCACAGATCTATGATTAACCCATTCTAAAAACTCGCAACCCTCCACATTTGACCTATAGTACTTCCTTAGGTTTCCATGGTTCCTGACCCTCTAACAAGTATAAAATCCCTTTACAAATATACTTTTAGTTTCTAGGATTGTTGACCCAATCATTCACATTGCCATGTATGAGGAATTTACCTTCCTTAACCTTCCACCTTCTTGGAGGTACTAGCGGTCTATCATTAGCATATCCTTTCAGATAATCACGTCATCCATTATCGCTTTTCTAGACTATGCATGTCTTCAACAAAATATTCAAACATCATATCTACATGGTCTTACTCTTGTTTCATTGTATTTAAGTGGCCTTACTATGGCCCTTCCTCCCTCACTTAGGGCGAATGTCCCAGATTTTGACACAAGTCTTGAATTTAGCAAATTTAGGGACATATGTCTCATATCTCTATCCCTCATATATATGTTCGACTATTAGGGAAATTTAAGTCACCATGGTATTAACCTCATAAGTTTTCTGCTCTTATTCAGCCACACGGGCTTGGGATTCCAATTCCTCATATCAATATCCTTTAGGAGTGTAATATCACTTTGTACACTTATGGATTTTTATAAAGTTCGTAGTACATGGGTCTTCTCATTATGAGTTTAATTGACTCTCATTTCATAACTTCTTGTCTCCTAGGAGAGACTTGCACTCTCATCATTAATCTCCTGGTCATGTCTCCCATATATCACGTGCTTATATAACCAATTTTCTTTCACACCTTAGGATCATTTACATACTTCTCACACTACCCACAGGTGCTATTCAAGCTTACATATCACTTATCAATTTAATGTTTCTTTGGAGGTCACAATCATTTTTTAACACTTTCTCGAATAAAGTATGCTTCTGGTACTATGTACGTACCTCATATATTTGTACCATTTGTTCAACATGATACATATGTCATCTCCTTAATATTCAGGCCTTTACTCATTGGTCATGCCATACGACAATATTAATTGAAATAGACGAAAGAGCGTTTGAACTTATCTTGAATCTCAATGCACGAGTTAGAAGACAATCTTATTGTCAAGCTTTATCGCATGATCTGGAGTGTTGAAGAAGGGTAACATTCCTAAATGTCCATGTAGCCTCCAACTTATAGATGTGGTCGACTTCACACCGATAAGAAGGACTCTACCAGACACGGCTCCGAGACATCCTAAGACACTTTAAAACCTTAGGCTCTGATACCAAATTTGTCATGCCCCAACCTCGGGAGGCGCGACCGGCACTCAATCGAGTAAACCCAACTGAGCAAGCCTTATCAAAAGCTTCCTACCCAACTCGATACGAATAAGGAAACGTTGCTTTCATTCATTTGCTTAGACGAGGAAAGATACTGTATTCTACAAAGTTAGTTCATTTAAATCACAACATTAATCCGTAATTAGGTTCCCAAAACTTCATACAATTACACTTTAGCAAAACGAGAATTTGAATTACATCATAGTTCGTAGACGCATCTAACTCCCGTACATAGCCCACACATATGTCTACGGAGCCTCTAAGATACAAAAGATCTTGAGAAGAGGGATGCTTCGCTACACACGACTGGCACTATTCGCTATGGAGCCACCTACATTCATTTAAAAAAATGTAGCGCCCCCGGCAAAAGGGACGTTAGTGCCATCAAATAGCACTAGTATGTATAACTAAACACCATCAAATTAGAAAGAACTTTCATACAAGAATAATAAATCAAAAGTATAACTCAAAACTTTAAATGATCACCACATTATCAAATAAAAGAATCATACAACTTTCACATCATTTTCCCATAGCTTTTAGTTTGGGGCATTTCATACTATTCATTATTTGTTCACAATACCACCGTTATATTGAGCGGAGTCCGATCTCGACCAGATCGGCTAGGTTGCCTCATTTGAGACATATGATTCAATCACAATCTCATTTTCCATCTTTCCCGGAATTCATTCACAATACCTTTCTAATACCACCGTTATCTTAAGCATAGTCCGATCTCGACCAGATTGGCTAGGTCACCTCATTAAGGCACTGTTCCCTTTTCATAAATCAATTCATTTCTCATATATCATTTCATAAGCACTTGGGGCCACGACTTATCAAATCATTCTTGGCACTAGACCGCATTTTACATCGTTCCTAATTTTCAATATTAGCTCTGCCAGTTAGGATAGTAGGTACACACAAGAGCAATTTAAATTGTAAACATCGATAAGATTTCACGTAGATAGCACAATATATTCAGCTGCAATCTCAATTTAAGGTATAAACATTTCCAATACATAATTCATACCTTTGCCCCTTTCAAGCTGTCAAGATAGCACGTTGATTATGTTGGGACACATTTTTCACACACATAGGGTTACAACACCAACTCATGTAAAACAATAAGCAATGCAACAATTCAACTTTAATTTTGACATGCCCACACAAACACCGATGAAGCTCAATTTTTAAAAGACGGGATTTTAGACATACATACCTCAATAATACTTTCCTTATTCCTCACAAAATTCTGGAACTTTTAGCACTTCGATCTACTGTGTAAGAATTACAAATTAAATTGAGAATTAGAGACGAGATTGGGATTCTAGCTTGTTTTGAGCATACTATCAAACACTAAAGGTGCATTGTGATCTTAGGCCCTTTTGAGAGAAGTTTCTATCATTTTATACCCCAATTGCTTTCCTTTTTAGTTCACTACCTCCCAATATTCTATGGTGTGAATGCATGCAAGAAATTCATTCTTATACCCATGAATTACTTCACTAGTGATCCCTTATTGCTAAGCATAGGAATAAGAGCTGAGGTAATGAAGTTTTACCTCTTGGGATGAAGATTTAGGTGCCCTCACTTGATTATCTTCAAAGATTTGGCAAGGTTTCATGGAGTAATTTGATGGGAAGCACTTCCCTCTCTAAAACCCTCTCTCTCTCTCTATCTGAAAACATTAGGAAATATGCTCAAAATGAGCTATAATACCGAATATATCGATAAGGGGTCGGGTTTAAAATTTAGAAAATTGGAGCCCCGAGTCAGGTCTGCGATCACATTTGTGAGCACAAAGTGGAAATGCGGCACACAGAATGGACTGCAAAAGTGCTCCTAAAATCTGAACACACTGCCTGGGTATGCGGCAAAAATGCGGTCCGCATACCCGTTCTGTGGTCGCATAATGCACCAAAGAACTGCCCCTCACAAAATCCCAAGGGAAATGTGCAACGACTATGTGGTTCGCATATTGGTTATGTGATCGCATACTTGACCTAAAAGACCAACACATTGACTCACTTTGCGGCGATTATGTGGTCCGCATACCTGATATGCGACCGCATTCTCGACCGCAGAATCGCATTTTCTAGAAAACATTATTTCTTGACTTTTATAGCATAGATCATTCCAAAAAGGTCTGAACCGCGGCGAGGGAGGTGCAAAGAATTTTACGCATCTCTAATGCATGATCCTAACTTGGCACCACGGGATCGGGGTTCTGAGTAGGAAATTCACGGGGCCTTACATCCTTCTTGGACCTGCACAAGATAGCGGTGGTATTGTGAATGAATTCCAGAAAAGATGGAAAATGAGATTGTGATTGAAGCATATGTCTCAAATGAGGCGATCTAGCCGATCGGGTAGAGATCGGACTCCGCTCAAGATAGCGGTGGTATTGGAAAGATATGATGAATAGTATAGAATGCCCCAAACTAAAAAGCTATGGAAAATGATATGGAAGTTGTATGATTCTTTTATTTGATGATGTGGTGATTGTTAAAGCTTTTGATTGACCTTTATGATTTCGTTATTCTTGTTTGATAGTTCTTTCTAATGAGAAGGTGTTTATGATTTCTTTGTTCTTGTATGATAGTTCTTTCTAACTAGATGGTGTTTAGTTATACATACTAGTGCTATTCGATGGCACTAACGTCCCTTTTGTCGGGGGCGCTACGTTTTTAAATGGATGTAGGTGTTTCTATAGAAGGCAGTGTTGGTCGCAGCTAGTGCCGCATCATCCTTTCAGCTGACTTGGTGAGCCCCACTTCGTTTTGGGGTCCTGTTTCATCTATTCTTCATGTACTTTGTATTTAAGGTATAGACGGAGCCTTGTTACCGGCATTTCCATATTACATTACTCTTCAGCTGTTTTTAAAGGCTCCGTAGACAGGTTGTGGGTAGTGTTGGGTATTGGTATTAAAGCAGAAATATTGATGTTGGCAAAGACTTATAAAACTTTTAATATTTTTATAATTATGATTTAAGCTACTAATGAAAATGAAATGGAAGTCGTTAATAAAATACTTACTAAGTATGATTAATGGAGTCCATCTCCTATTTATTCATGAATTAGTTTGGGTAGAATGAAACCTAACAGGCTTGCTCAGTCGGGTTTACTCGGTTGAGCACCATCACGCTCCTCGGATTTTGGAGCGTGACAAACTTGGTATCAGAGCCTAAGGTTTTAAAGTGTCCTAGGATGTCTCAGAGCCGTGTCTAGTAGAGTCCTTCTTATCGGTGTGTAGTCGACCACATCTATAAGTTGGAGGCTATTTGGATATTCAGGAATTTCATCCTTCTTTGATACTCCAGATCATGCGATATAGCTCAAGATAGGGAGCTGATTTCCTCTCTAAGTCTTATTCTCAAGATTGGTAATTTTGATACCATAATCTACGAATTTGAAGCATGTAAGGAGGGATTTATCCCACCATTGAGTCTGAGTGGATTGCCCAAGGACTTGTTAGGGGAATGTGTTGAGCCATGGAGGGATTGGTAGAACTTGTTGCTAAGGCGAGTACCCTTGTTCCTATTAATGTCACTGCACCACCAGATCATATAGTATATCAGTATGTTACCAATGTATGAACGCTATATACTTTTCCTTATTATATACGTACACATGTATAGGGAGCCTGCATAGATATGATCTTAACAAGAATCTAAATCACAAAACATTGCATGCACCTGCTCTTTGAATGAGACATATTATTCACAAAATCTCCCGATCACAGTTTTCTTACTTACAACCTCCTATGGAATTGAGCTCTATAATTATGTTCCTGAATTGAGTTATAACACTATTGATACTTCCCACGTGCTTTTCCTAAATTCTCAACAGGGGACTATTCTCGATGAATTTCTTACAGAAACGTTTTATTTAAATGAACAACATCTACTCGCTTGTGCATATGCATGCACCGTCATAAAGTTTACCTATGTGGTGTCGAGCTCCATGAAAAGCATCCCAGTGTTGCGATCCTTCTCGAGTCACTCTTTTTCTCACTGGTGTATATGGCTTCTATGGTTTGAACAGTCACTCTACTCTCTTGCGAGTATCATCATGAAACTTTCTCACTGTCTAGTAACATAAGAGCATATCTTAGCACCTATCATAGGAGTGCATGTCAATCGAAATGGTCACCGTGCGCATAAAGCCTCTCTGAAAATTGAGATCCTCACATCTCTGTCATAGGAAGATCAGGTATCGCCATCGTGGTATAACTTTCGTGTCCACTTGGGACATCCCATAGTAAGTAGCTCACTTGGTTTCTAGTATTGTGGTCGCCCATGATGTGGTCTTGTATTATAGACTGAGAGTTAATATAGCAGAAGCATGTAGCGCATAACAAATGATTATTTTCTTTTTATACCTCCACAGCGTGTTAATTGTATTCCATAGTTAGTGAATTCATTGTGCTAGTTTTCCAACACTTGTACAATAACCATGAGAGAACATGCCCTTTTATGTGTCACTATGACACTTCCTTTCTCAAGTTAAAACTCATGGAGAATTCATCATGAACATCTGCAAACTTTCCATGATTATTTTGCACTGTCTCATTGAGTTTGGTTGTCTTTACACCCTCGACTTCTAGAATCATTGACTATGTCGTTGTCATGTGCGGGGAGTTTTGCTACCCTTGGTATTTCAGAATCTTGGCTGGATAGGAGTGTTATTTGTCTTCTCCCCGGAGCATCGTGTTAACTACTAGAACCCCTCTAACCAATACATGATTTCGTCCCAATATTAAGATATCCTAGCTATGTGGTTTAGCTCGTGAAAGGTTGAGATTAGATGCCTTCAGATTTTTGCACATATCATGAGCATATTGATTTGGAAGACAAGTTATTGTATCTTTACTTCTCTCATAAAGGATCAATTATCAGGAAGGGTTAAGCTGTTTGAAGTATAATAATTTCATAAGTGTTCAACTTCTTTTCATCCTCATGGGCTTGTGGCATAGATTCCTTGTGTCAGTGAATGTTAAGAGTGTAATTCAACTTCATGTGTTTTGAAACCATATCGCATTCAAGGTGCCAGAATATTCTCATTCTTGATAACTGGATTTTCCCTACACTCCAGGAGGCGACTGGGTCATGTACTTGAATATTCCTCTGTAATGGCTCCTATTGCCAATGTACGAGTTACCCCTATGCCTTAATTTTCTAATAGTTGATGTCATCAAAATGATTAACCATATCAGCATCATTAATAGAAATCCTCGTGTCTCTTAGCATGTAACCTCCTGAAATACTCTGCTCAGTGCCTAGATGGATTCCTGAATAATTCCAGCCCAATTTTGAACTTCGTTGCTCCTTACTGTATTAGATCTATTTGGTATTGAAGTGAAGGTTCAAACGTGTCAAAGAGGAAGTATCCCCGTGTGATCCTATATATTCGATAGGTAATTTTATCGTCAGTTTATGATAGCACATCTTAGAGTAATTGTGGAAGGTCATCAAAGGTTTAGCATGGGCGTTCATGTAGAGATTTAGAGTTTAGGAAGGTGAAGGGGTTATTCTCAATACTTTCCCCTAAAGATGTTATGTGAGTTGATAATGAAGGTTGCATAAGTGTAGTTCACATTAGGTCGTGCTATGAGTATGATGTTTACCATCGTTGTTCTACATGTATTATGTGTTTTCATATGTCTATGTCTAAGAAGGTAGTTAGAGACCTTTTGTGTAACATCCCAGTGGAAACTATTGAACGTGAAGTTACTGGATTGTTAGCTTATGCGAGGTATCTAGTTGTCATCCTTTTTAGATAAGTTTGAAGGTTGGGATTGTTTTCGCGAATGGGTTGTGGTAAAGCCTGTAAGTCGAGGAGGCCACCTTGAAGGCTAAAAGTGTCGTGGAAAGGTTCGCTTGATTGTGTAACAATTAGTTTTGATTTGAAAGGTACCTTATAGGTGTTATGATTTAAAATGTGCAGTCCATGTCCAGGTATCATCGTGATAATGTAGTTCTTGTAATGGTGAAACCGGTATTGTCGATATAGACATTATGGTGCTTTGTCTCGTTGTGGAAGTGTTGTTAGGATGGTTTTGTTGGTTCTCTAACAGGTGGATAGGCCTAGTTACAAAGGAGACTCTGCCGAAATTTCTGAAAAATTTGGGAGTTAGTCAAAATTTAGGGACTTGAGGTAGGTTAGAAAGGAGATATATTGAGCTAAGCATTTAGGGCGGACTCTACCCCTCATTCGAGGACGAATGATCCTAAGGGGGGGAGAACGTAAGGGCCCGAAAAATTTCGCTAAGTAACCAAGGATTTCGTGGTGCCACGTAGGCTTATTATAATATTTTATGTGCTATTAATATGGTGGACATCAATTGGACTTGGTAAATAAGTGTACAAGTCTTGTGTTAAGTAATTTGGGGCCCAAGGAAAGGCCTAAGCCTAAGTCAAATTGGAAAAAATTCATAATAGGCTAAGATTTCAAATGAGTTCGCACAAGTCCCTACTTTGAACGATCATATCAAAATATGTATAAGGTTTTATGTGATGAACAACCTGTAGTATGAAAGTCTTCGAGTCTAGTTTCCAATGCTTCAAACCGTTTGTCATTTGGACATTCCTACAAAAAGTTATGATCAAATTACCAAAGGCTGGAAAAATGTGATCCTGTGTCAAATATGCGATCGCAAAAACCCTTATGCGGTCCGCATACTCGATATGCGATCGCAAATCTGGTCGCAAACTGGACCAGTGTAGCCCAGTTTTGGGCACCGAGTTTTGCAATGCGTTTGCGTCCAGCATACCCATTCTGCGGTCCATTAAGCGACCGCAGACACGTATGCAGAGGGTAAATCTTTCCCATTTTTATAACATGATCCCATTTTAATATATAGTCTTTGGGGCTTCATTTGGGGTCATTTTTCTACTGATTTTAGAGAGAGTTGAGAGCATTTTAGAGAGAGAATGAGGAACCCAACATTCAATCATCCAATCTTGCATCAATTTTCAAGAATCAAAGAACTCAATCACAAGTTCTTCATCTAAGAGGTAAGCTTCTATACATTAGACTTTAATTTCGAGTTTGGGTATAAGATGGGGTATTGAGGTATGATTCTTGGATGTAATACTATTATGTATACATGCATGTACAAATTAGGTTTGTGGAAAGATTGTTGAACATAAATAAGTAAAGATTGGGTTGGGGAATGAAGGAAACCTTGTAAAAGAGATTTGAAATCAAGATGCTCAACTAGTATTTGATAAAATACTCAAATGAGCTAAAACCATGAATACCTTCCTAATTTGTGTTCAATTTTATTATGTCTCAAAGTAGATTGGAATTTCTAGAATCTTCAGAATGTTGTAGTAACTTAAGGAAAGCTTAAACAAAGTATGTATGGCTAAAACCCCGTCTTTTAGAAATTGAGCTCCATTGATGCTTGTGTAAATGTGGTAAGACTGAACTTTGGATTCTTGCTTGATTTGATACTTTATTTACTTTACATGAATTGGTGTTGTGACCCTATATTTGTGAAAGATGCATTCCAATATGATCAATGCGCTATTCTTGATAACTTAAAAAGGGTGCAAGGAATATGAACCATGTATTGAAATGCTAATACCTTAAATTGAGATCAGAGCTGCATATATTATGCCAAACTATGTGAAACCCTCTATGTATAGAGATGTTTGAAGTAATCAAATGGATTTGGGAAATAGAGCGTGGACAATGTGCCGAGAACTTGAATTATTATTGTACCTGGTGATGCCTATGGCATGAGAAAATATGAAACAGATTATGAAATGAGCCTCGACTTTGATTTCCATAAATGACTTCAATAATAAAATGCCCTAAAGGCTTTATACACAATTTATACCATAAGTGGTTGTTCGAGATAATGTCTTGCCTTATGAGTACATCCAATGTGATCTAAGTTGTTACATGCTTCGATTCTGAAATTGTATATTGTCATGATTGGAAAAGAGTAATTCAAGAGCACTTGATGAAATTACTTGCTTATGCCTTTGATGTGTGTTTTTATTGTGGTTTAGTGTATCCCCTCCGTTTTGGAAGAATCCATTGTGTTTAAAGTTCCATTGTTAATAAACTTGAGGTGTATGATTTCTGAAATAGTGTATATGCCCATGGTTCATGGTTCCTCTCATGTGTACTTGACATCTTGAATTGAATGTCTTGTTGTTGAAATTGATATTGATGTGAAATATGTGGAAATGATGTGAAATGTGGGAAAGAAGAGATTGAGTTAGGAAATGTGGCCTACTGCCAAGTATGATGTGATAAGTTGTGGCCCCAAGTGCCTATGAAATGATATATGTGAAATGAATTGATTAATGAGAAGGGAACAACGCCTTGGTAAGGCGGCTTAGCCGATCGGGCCGAGATAGGACTCCGGTCAAGATAGCGGTGGTATTGTGAATGAATTCCGGAAAAGAAGGAAAATGAGGTTGTGATTGAAGCATATGTCTCAAATGAGGCGACCTAGCCGATCGGGTCGAGATTCCGCTCAAGATAGCGGTGGTATTGGAAAGATATGATGAATAGTATGGAATGCCCCAAACTAAAAAGCTATGGAAAAATGATATGGAAGTTGTATGATTTTTTATTTGATGATGTGGTGATTGTTAAGCTTTTGATTGACCTTTATGATTTCTTTATTCTTATTTGATAGTTCTTTCTAATGAGAAGGTGTTTATGATTTCTTTGTTTTTGTATGATAGTTTTTTCTAACTAGATGGTGTTTAGTTATACATACTAGTGTTATTTGATGGCACTAACGTCCCTTTTGTCGGGGGCGCTACGTCTTTAAATGGATGTAGGTGTTTCTATAGCAGGCAGTGTTGGTCGCAGCTAGTGCCACATCATCCTTTCAGCTGACTTGGTGAGCCCCACTTCATTTCGGGGTCCTGTTTCATCTATTCTTCATGTACTTTGTATTTGAGGTATAGCCGGAGCCTTGTTACCGGTATTTCCATATTACATTACTCTTTAGTTGTGTTTAGAGGCTCCGTAGACATGTTGTGGGTAGTGTCGGGTATTGGAATTAAAGTAGAAATATTTATGTTGGCAAAGACTTATAAAACTTGTAATATTTTTATAATTATGATTTAAGATGTTAATGGAAATGAAATGGAAGTCGTTAATGAAATACTTACTAAGTATGATTAATGGAGTCCATCTCTTATTTATTCATGAATTAGTTTGGGTAGAATGAAATCTAACAGGCTTGCTCAGTCGGGTTTACTCGGTTGAGCGTCGGTCACGCTCCTCGGATTTTGGGGCATGACACTGGAGGCTACGATGATCGGTAAACACCTCACAAGACACACCATACAAATAATGCCTCCAAATCTACAACGCGTGAACAATGGCAGCCAGCTCTAAATCATGAACAAGGTAGTTCTTCTCATAGGGCTTCAACTGACGAGAATCATAAGCAATAACTCTACCCTCCTGCATCAATACACACCCAATACCAACTCTCGAAGCATCACAATATACAGTATATGAAACCTGAAGCTGATGGCAAAACTAACACTGGAGTTGTGGTCAAGGCAGTCTTGAGCTTCTAAAAGCTCTCCTTACACTCATCCGACCACCTGAATGGAGCACCTTCTTGAGTCAACTTGGTCAAGGGAGATGCGATATATGAGAATCCCTAAACAAACCGGCAGTAATAACCTGCCAAACCAAGGAAGCTGCAAATCTCTATGGCTGAGGACGGTCTGGGCCAATTCTGAACCGCCTCTATCTTCTTTGGATCAATCTGAATACCCTCACTAGACACCACGTGCCCCAAGAAAGCCACTGAACTGAGCCAAAACTCACACTTGGAGAACTTTGCATAAAGTTTCTCCTCCCTCAATCTCTGCAACACAACTCTCAAATGCTACGCGTGCTCCTCTTGACTACGCGAGTCTCCAGAATATCATCAATGAAAACTATGACAAATGAGTCGAGATAAGGCCAAAACACATTATTCATCAAATGCATGAACACTGCTAGGGCATTGGTCAGCCCAAAAGACATCACCAAGAACTCATAATGACTATATCGGGTCCTGAAAGTTGTCTTAAGAATATTCGAGCCCCTGATCTTCAACTGGTGATAACCTGAATAGAGATCAATCTTGGAGAACATTCTCGCTCCCTGAAGCTAGTCAAACAAATCATCGATACGAGGCAAAGGATACTTGTTCTTGATTGTTACTTTGTTCAACTACCTATAATCAATGCACATCCTCATCGAGCCATCCTTCTTCTTCACAAATAGAACAGGCGCACCACAAGGCAACACACTAGGCCGAATAAACCTTTTATTAAGGAGTTCCTGAAGCTGCTCCTTCAATTCCTTCAACTCTGTTGGTGCCATACGATACGGTGGACTAGAAATGGGTTGAGTGCCTGGCACCAGATCAATACCAAAATCAATATCGCTGTCCGGTGGCATGCCCGGCAGGTCTGTAGGAAACATATCGGGAAAATCCCTCACAACAGGAACAGAATCAATACTAGGAGTCTCTGCACCGACATCCCTCACAAAAGCTAAATATGAAAGATAACCCTTCCCAACCATACGTTGGGCCTTCAAGAATGAAATTACCCTACTAGGAACATAATCAGTCAAACCTCACAACTCAATCCGTGGCACACCCGGCATAGCTAATATCACTGTCTTAGCATGACAGTCCAAAATAGTGCGACACGGAGATAGCCAATACATGCCCAATATAACATCGAAGTCTACCATATATAACAACAAAAGATATACTCAGGTCTCTAGACCCCCAATAGTCACCACAATGACCGGTACACACGGTCTACAATAATAGTATCGCCCACCGGGGTAGATACACAAACAGATGAAACAAGTGACTCATGGGGTGTATCCAAATAATGAGCAAAGTATGATAACATATAAGAATAAGTGGAACCGGGATCAAATAATACAGAGGCATCTCTGTAGTAGACTGAGACAATACCTGTGATCACAGCGTCTGAAGTAATATCATCGGGTCTAGCTAGGAGTGCATAGAAACGGGCCTAACCGCCACCTAATCGACCTCCCCCTCTAGGGCGACCCCTAGTTGACTAACCTCCACCCCTAGCTGGCTGGGTGGGTGGTGGTGAAGTAACTGGTACTGAAGCCGATGGCTGACCCCTCTATTGAGATGAACCCCTAAGACGACGAGGAAACTGCCTCCACATATGACCCAACTCTCCACACTCATAGCAACTCTCTGGTGCCGAAGATGGGGACTGAAGGGAACCCCTAGCACCGAAATGACTAGCAGATGCACCTGGCATAGAAGAGCCCTAAACTGACAGGGCACGGGACGAACTTTGTGCTATAAGGGCACTAAGTGATGACTGGACGTGATGAGAACTGTGAGAACCATGACCTGATGACGCCCTACGATAACCTGGGTGAGCTGGCTGAGCATGCCTGAATGTACGGCCTCTGCCGTACTGAAACTGACCTCTCAAAGGAGCACCACCATAGCTACCAGATCCCCGAGGCCTCTTGGCATCCCTCTCATCTCGGTCCTAGCGATGAACTGACTCAATCGCATGAGCAATGTCAACAACCTCCTCAAAAGTAGCACTAGACACCCTCTCCCTGGTCATAAGAATCTGAAGCTGATACGTGAGGCCATCAACGAACTTCCTAATCCTCTCTCTCTGTAGGAACCAACCAAACAGCATGACGAGCTAACTCCAAGAACCTCATCTCATACTGCGTCACAATCATCTCTCCCTGACGCAACCACTCAAACTACCTGTGCAGCTCCTCTCTGCGAGACTGTGGCACATACTTCTCCAAAAAGAGAACGAAGAACTATTGGCAGGTAAGGGTGCTGCACCAACAGGTCTACGCCTCTTATAAGCCTCCCACCAAGTAAAGGCAGCTCCGGAAAACTGAAACATAGTGAAAGAGACCCTGCTGGTCTCCAGAATACCCGTTGTATGAAGAATTCTCTGACACTTGTCCAAGAAACCCTGGGAATTCTCGCCCTCTACACCACTGAAAGTCAGAGGCTGAAGTCTACCAAACCTCTCCAACCTGCACTGCTCGTCTTCTAGCATAGCAGGAGCTACATAGTCCTGAATAGCTATAACCGGCTGGGTTGGAGGTGCCCCCTGTGTCTGAAGTCCCTGCACGACCTACTCAGGTGTGCGAGCGGTGGGAGTCTGAGTGACTTCCCCGGCCTGAGAAGTAGCTGCAGCTGTAGTAACTAAGACCGCCTGAGCTAGGCCAATCCATACGGATAGAATTTGAGCCAGGGCCTCCTGAAGACCCGGAATCACAATAGGCACAGCTGGTGCCTGAGCAGGTGCTACTGGAGCGTCCACAACTGGGACCTGATCATGAACTAGGGCGGCTAGTAGATCTGCATGTGCTGCCCTATCTGCGGTGTGGCGTACACCTCTGCCCCTACCATGGCCTCAACCGCATCCTCGGCCCCTAGTGGCCACAGCTGGTGGTATTGGTGGTCGTCCGTCCTGATCGGTCGCTCGTGTTCTCATCATTTATGAGAGAATAGAATAACAGAATTTTAGTACTCAGATCAATAGATTCGCACGACAAGAATTTCAAGAATATGAAGTTTTCCTAAAGGTTCTACAGCCTCCCAAAGATAAATATAGACGTCTCTGTACCGATCCGTGAGACTCTACTAAACTTGCTCATGACTCGTGAGACCTATGTAACCTAGGCTCTGATACCAACTTGTCACAACCCTAAATTCGGACCCAGTCGTGATGGCGCCTATCGTGAAATAAGGCCAGCTGACACAAACCCCCAATCCATTTAAACAGTTATAATAATTCAATTTAAGTCATTAATAAGTGATAAACCCCAAAATACAGTGAAATAGAATAAGTGTAGAAATAAAACAATGCCCGACATCGAGGTGTCACCAGTCATGAGAATCTAAACAACTGTCTAAGAGTATGAAATAGAATACGCATTCTAATACAGAACTAATACAATGGAAAGTAAGATAAGAGGGAGAAGCACTGAGCTGCGAACGCCGAGCAGCTACCTAGTGAACTCCGAACAGCCTGCTGGAAGCAATCAGCCCTTGCTAGCGGGACCCGAGGCTCCTGAATCTGCACACAGGGTGCAGGGAGTAATGTGAGTATGCCAACTCAGTGAGTAATAAAAGTAAAGGCAGCTGAGCGATAAGAAAACACATAAAACATAGCAAAATGCTACAAAGAGGCAGTGTGAATCCAATACAATGCAATAAAACAGTGAAAACTTGTAAAAAACACCTTAGTTCATTATAAACTTCTTTAAAGCATCTCTTAACAGTTAAAGGAGTGAATGAAAAGTAGTGAGAAAAGATAAACACATAAAACCAGCCCCTCAGGCAAAGTACCAACAGAATCAGCCCCTCGAGCTATCTCACAATCACTCGTATTAGACCCTCGGGCAATAGCGTGGAACAACATCAGCCCCTCGGGCTATAACACATCTCACACTGGGTACCCGCACTCACTCGGGGTGTACAGACTCCGGGAGGGGCCCCTTACGGCCCAAGCGCAATAACAAGTCATCCTGTGGCATAATCAAACAGGATCTCGGCCTCATACCAAGCCACCTTGTGACATACAACTCAAGTCCTTGGCCTCATAATTATGAATCAGCACAATATCGCTGCAACGCAGCCCGATCCCATATTAACCTCACAACACAGGCTCTCGTCCCTACTTAGTCAGAAATCTCTAAAAGCTACTCGGGCACAGTAAAATATGATTCTCAGCTTAAAATATCATTTAAGATGTCAAAACAGAGTAAACATGGCTGAGTTATGAAAATAATAGAATATAGCATGACGGAGTACAAGTATAAAGTCAAAGCAGTGAGGAATAGTAGTAAAAATCCCCTAAGGATCTAAAACAGTTGGCACGAGGCCCAAATATGACATTCAGCCCGAAACATGATGACAGCAAACAGTTTTCAATCAAATATGCAGTAAAACAGTCATTCGGGACGGACTAAGTCACAATCCCTAACAGTGCACAACCCCACGCTCGTCATCTAGCATGTGCGTCACCTTGAAATAGCATAACAATGTGAAATCCGAGGTTTCATACCCTGAGGACAACATTTACAATCATTACTCACCTCTATCCGGTCCAAACTCTAGCTCACGATGCCTTTGCCTCTCGAATCGGCCTCCGGATGCTGCAAATCTAACCAAAATCAGTACATAACCATTAAAATATGCTAAGGGAACAAAGCCTACTCGAAAGTAATCAAATTACAATATGAATCCCGAAATTAACCAAACCTGACCCCCGGGACCACGTCTCGGAATCCGATAAAAATTACATCAATAAACTCCTTATCCTCCTACGAGATCATCCATATCAAAAGTACCAAAATCTCAAGCCCTAGTCTCTTAAATATTTACCCACAAATTTCCATAAATTTCAAGCCTAATCAATGAAATAACACCATAGGAATGATTTTTATGATCAACAATTTTACCTCAATGAAGTTCCCTCTGATTCCTTCTCCAAAATCTCCCAAAAAGCTCAAAAATTGATCTAAAAATTGTGAAGAAAGGCTGAAGATCGCAAATGAGGGTTTATGTACTTTCTGACCCAGGGATTCCGCATCTGCGGTTTTCCCTTAAAGGTTCATTTCCGCATCTGCGGTCACATTCTTGCATCTGCGCTGCCGCAGGTGCGCTCCCTTAGCCACTCCTGCGGTTCTAGCTGATCCCCTCTTAGCCACATCTGCGGCTCCATCTCCGCTTCTGCGAGTCCGCACTTGCGGTCCCCTAGCTGTAGGTGCAGTTATGATAGCAATAGGAATTCTTCAGCTGCTAAAACCAAACTCAAATCTTCCGTCAACCATCCAAATTACCCCGAGGCCACCGGGACCTCAACCAAAAGTACGAACAAGTCATATACCACCACCAAAACTTATACCTATCTTCAAAACACCTCAAACAACCTCGAAACAACCAAATCACATCGGATTCAAACCTAAGAATTCCAAAAACTTCCAAATTCCGCTTTTGATCAAAAAGTCTATCAAACCACGTCCGAAAGACCTGAAATTTTGCACACACATCCCAAATGACCCAAGGGACCTACTGCAACTCCCGGAATTCCATTTCGACCCCTATATCAAAATCTCACCTATCAACCGGAAAACGCCAAAATTTCAATTTCGCCAATTCAAGCCTAAATCTATTCTGGACCCCCAAAACACATTCCAATCACGCTCCTAAATCCCAAATCATCTCCCGAAGCTATCCGAACCCTTTTTCACATAAGTCAACATCTGGTTGACCTTTCCAACTTAAGCTTACTCGAAAAGAGACTAAGTGTCTCAAACCTCACCAAAACCTCTCCGAACCCGAACCAACCAACCCGATAATACATAATACAGCTGAACAATGCGATAAGAAGCAAAAATGGGAGAGACAGAGCGGTAACTCATGAAATGACCGGTCGGGTCGTTACAATTAGTTTAACGATTTTGTTTTCTTTTCATTTGCCTTAGATTTGTTCGTATTTATTTATTGATGTTCTTATCGTGTGTTCACTCCTAGTTGCTTTTATTGTTTTAAATTCTGTTGTTAGCTTACATTTTTGAACTGCTTTATTGTCATTCATTTTCTCGTTGTGATGATCTGGTAGGTCATCTAGGGTTTTAGAACCTAATTTTGTGTTTTGAAGCCTCCAATAGCTTCTTTAAGACTTTCTCAATTTGCGTACGCAGTCTGGGTATTTTTCCAGATGGATTTTATGTTAAAAATTGATAAAATATGAAATTTTGCCTTAAAATTCATTTGAGTTAACTTCGGTCAACGTTTTGAGCAAACAGACTCGGATCCATATTTTAACAATCCCGGTGTGTCTGTATCGTAATTTGGGACCTGATGTATGCCCCGAATCAAATTCAGAGGTCCCTAGCTCAAGTTATTGATTTTTGTCAAAAATTGAAGGTTTAAAGGTTTAATGGTTTTTAAGAATTGACCAATGTTTGATTTTATTGATACTTAGTTTGTATTATAGTTTTCGAATCTGGTATAGGTCCATTACTATATTTGTGACTTGTCCATCAAATTTGGTGAGAAATGGAGTTGGTTTGACATGATTCGGATGTTTGGTTGTTAAAATAGAAGTTTTAAAGTTTTCTTGAAAATTTCATTTGATTTGGTGTCTAATTCGTAGTTCTAGGCGTTATTTTGGTGTTTTGATCGTGTGAGCGAGTTTGTATGAGTTTTTTCGACTTATGTGCATAATTGGTTTGGATCCTCGAGGGCTCAAATGAGTTTCGGATAGCCTACGGACTTTTTGAACTTAGAAAAGTTCTGGGTTTTTTTCATATCTATTGGCGTCTGGTGTAAGCTTCTACGCGAACGCGAAAGGTAAGTGAGGACCGGGGGAAAGGTACTCTACGCGAATGCGGAGCAGTGGGGGACTACTCTTTGCGAACGCGTCCATATACATGCGAACTATAGTATTGGATGGGCTAGGCTGAGACTTTACTATTGTTCTATGCGAACGCGATGCAGGGATCGCGAACGCGGAGGCTAGGGGAATAAACCTACGCGAACGCGTAGATCAACTCGCGATCGCGTAAGCCAGTGAGGCTTTCCTCTTCGCGAATGCGTCAGGTTTCACGCGAATGCGATGAATACCTGACGCCTAGTGATTAAAAACACACCAAATACGGGATTTTTCCATTCTTTCAAAATTTCAACGCTACAAAAACCGTAGAGGCGATTTTCCCAAGAGTTTTCTTTCCCAATTTGTTGATAAGTGATTCTAACCTACTTCCTTTCAATTACCCATTACATTTCATAAGATTTCACCTAAAATCTAGGATGGTAGAAATTGAGAGTTTGGATAGAATTAGGGATTTTTGTAAAATTGAAATTTAGACCTCAAATTGAGGCAAGATTTCGAAAAAAAATATATAATCGGAATTGAGGGTGAATGGATAATCGGGTTTTGGTTCAAATTTTAAGTTTAGACCAAGCGGGCCCGAGGTCGATTTTTTACTTTTTGGGTGAAATTTTGGAAATTCTAAATTTATGCATTTTAATCGATTTCTTTAGCAATATTTGATATTATTGAGTCAATTGTGGCTAGATACGAGTGGTTTGGAGGCGGGTTCTAGGGAAAAGGTCCTGGTAGAGCTCTGAATTGATTGCAGAGTGAGGTAAGTGTTGAGTTTAACCTTGACTTGAGGGAATTAGGAACCCTCGGACTATGTGCTATGTGAATTTCATGTGTTGCAGCGTATATGCGAGGTGACGAGTGCTTATACGCCATCGAATTACTTGTTTTCCCTAATTTTTTGCTTTTCCTTAATTATCTCCTTCGCGGTCTTAAATGTTATATGCTCTAAATGCCTTCCATGCTTATTTGCTACCTGATAATCAATGTTTTTCTTCTATTAATAGTGTTAGATCCTTCCATATTTTCATGATTCACCGTTACTTGCCTTAACTGACTTACTTGCACATTCCCATGTTGTACGAGGTTTCCTTTTTAGTTCAGCTTGGTATTTATTGATCGTAAAGATTCTTGTGATTTGAATTATTGATTTGACTGTGTATATTGAGTAATTGGTTCTGCTATAATGGGATCGGGTTGCACGCAACAGGTGAAATAAGGATGGATTGATATGGTGGAATAAGGATAAACTTGTACTGATACTGTGGGATCGGGTTGCACGCCGCAACATGTGAAATAAGGGTAGATTATTTCAATGAAATAAGGGTGAATTATGATAATGATATTGTTATATGGTGGATCGGGTTGCGTGCCGCAACATATATATATATATATATAGTTTATCATTGTTGATGTTTTTACGGTGAAATTAGGAGGATTCTGTGTTGTACGACGGGATCGGGTTGCGCGCTGCAACAACCTATGTGTTTCTATTTCCTTGAGCTATGTTGGTTTTTGATATTTTTATTTGAAACTCTAAGGGTTGGTAATTCTAAACGTCGCTGGCTTATTTCTTGAGGCTGTAGCTATTATTTTCAGTTGACTGTCTTATTTTGTTCCATATTTCCTTTTCTGTCTTTATTATATATTGCGTACAGATTGTAGTGTGAGTGACCTGCCTTAGCCTCGTCACTATTTCGTCGAGGTTAGGCTCGACAATTACAGAGTACATAGGTAGGTTGTACTCATACTACACTTTGCACTTCTTGTGTAATTTTTGGAGTCAGTCCCAGCGGCAGCTATTAGCGTGCTTAGATTGATCAACTTTGCGGAGACTTGAGGTACAGCTGCTCAGCGGCCCCAGCTCCTGGAGTCCACCTCCCTTTTATTTAGTTGTGTATTTTCCTTCAGACAGCTTTATATTTATTTCAGACCATTGTATGTACTATTCTAGTAGCTCGTGCACTTGTGACACCAGGTTCAGGGATTTTAGTAGACGTTTGGCTGTTTTAGCTTTCACATTTTTACTTTGGATTATTTCAGTATTTCAGTTTTTTCTCATTATTTAATTTAAACTGTTAAAAATGGATAACTGTTCTAACATTGGCTTGCCTAGCAAGTGAAATGTTAGGCGTCATCACGGTCCTGACGGTGGGAATTCTGGATCGTGATACTCGTCTTCCATTATTTTGACTACACTATATTTGTTCAATTTTTCTTATCCTAGTAAATGTTTTGACCTTGCCTCGTCACTACTCTACCGAGGTTAGGCTTGACATTTACTGGGTACCATTGTGGTATACTCATACTACGGTTCCGCACATGGTGGATGTCGACAACTCCTAAGAGATAATAACCACTACTCTTCTCTATTATTTCCATAGCTCTTACTACTCAAATACTTATAATTATAACTCTCATACTTCCATAACTACCCTCATGACTTCCTTCATGATCACAAATGCTTAATGCTATGTTTATGACATTTTTTGTATACCTTTATATAATACTAAAAATAGTTGATGAGAAGTGATATTAAATACACTTGAAAATAATAAGAATAACTCTCTTCTCGCTCTCTACATTCTTATCTCTTTCACTTCTTACTTTCATCTTTGACTTTTTGCTTAATTTCTTAAAGCAACATTCAAATATTTGATCAAACACAAGCTACACATCAGGATGCAATTTTATGGTACTCTATAATTTTAATCATGTGAATTCTTCTACTTCAGTAGTTTCAAATTAGTCGACAATTTCTAGAAGTTCAATCACTCAAGCTCACTTAACATTAAAAACTATCTACTTTTTTCTTTACAAAATTTGGAAATTGGTAATCTCAGCGACCGGTCCATTGAGTTTGAACTTGACTGTTGACGCGGGTCAACGGCCCACGATGACCTCTGTGGAAAAAGCCCCGAAAGATTGGGGAAGTGCATAGTTAGCATGTCTTTACTCTTTAGCCACGGTTTAAAATGTATTTATTCTTTCGCTACTGTTTAAAATGTATTTACTCTTTAGTCAGTGCTTAATAAATTTTTATTCGCCCGGACGAAAATACTCCTATGGGTGCTGTGTAATTATTAAGGAGGCCATGTCCTTAACTTCATGAATGTTGTGTAAATATTAAGGACAAAATGTCCTATCATGTCCTTAACTTCATACGTGCAGTGTAAATATTAAGGACATGGCGTCTTTAACTTTATGTGTGCAGTGTAAATGTTAAGAACATAATGTCCTTAACTTGTATTTGCACCTTCTGTTGTTAAACTTTAGGACCTTATGTCCTTAACTTCATATGTGCAGTGTAAATGTTAAGGACATGGTGTCCTTAACTTCATGTGTGCAGAATGTTAAGGATAGAGTGTCCTTAACTTCATGAATGATGTGTAAATATTAAGGACAAAGTGTCCTGTCATGTCCTTAACTTCATATGTGCAGTGTAAATGTTAAAGACATGGCGTCCTTAACTGGTGTCCTTAACATTTACACGACACTCATGAAGAAAGGGTAAAAACGTCTTTTCGTATTAATTTTAATAGATTTGTGGCTGTTGTTGCTCAGCATTAAAAATACTGGATAAAAACTAAATATCATATTAAAAAGTAGCTATCCCACGCCATTTCTACCAAAAGATCCCCTCTTCCTCCCTAATTGTGGAAGAGACTCTAAAGCTCGAAATATGTCATTCCAAAATAGTCAGTGTTTGCCAAGTCATTGAAAAATAGCCACTATTTTGCTGCAACAGAGATCGGTCCAGCATAATATACTGGAGTTCGGTGCACCTGTATATGAACTTCCAACATATTATGCTGGACCGGTATACTTTGCTGGCTCCAGTATAATATACTGGAGTTCAGTATACTTTGCTGGAGTTCAGTATACTTTGCTGGAACTCCAGTATAAGTTCCAGCAAAGTATACTAGAACTCCAAACTCCAGTATAATATACTGAAACTCGAGTATACTTTGTTGGAGTTCCAGCAAAATATACTGGAGTTCCAGTTATGCTGGAGTATTTTCCGGATTTTGAACAGTGTTTTCATTCAGATTTATCTTTACATGAAAACTAACTAAATTTCGATAATTTTTAAAAATGTGGTTATTTTTAAATGACCACTTGTAAATCTGGCTATTTTTGAATTTGTCCCCAAATTGTGTTGTTGACCACCAACCCAAGTCAACGGGTCTCTTGCTTATATATTGTGCCCGGGAAATGAGATACTCGTTTCAGCTGCTTTCCCAATTATTTTAATCTTATTGTAATATCTTTATGCTAACTGTTATTCTAACTCAGAATCTTGAAGTTCCTTTGTTTTGTGTATGTAATTCTGAAGATGGATATTTTTCTTTTGTGTGTAGGAACGACAGATGTCAAAAACTGGGACATTTGATCTGGCTTCTGGGGTTGGTGGCAAGATTGAGAAGAAAGAAGTACTTTCAGCTTTTGAAAAGTAAAATTTCATTCCTGATCATACTTTTTGTAGCTTCAAATTTAATGTTGATTCTTAAATTTCAATCATTCACTGCTGATTTAGTGCTGAAAATGGTTTTATTCCATCTCATCCTGTCCAGTTAAGTACTTAAATAAATATGCCTATTGTTGCATTTCCTTTATTTCAAACTTTCTTATAGTATTTTGTATGATCAGTTTTATTAATTGTTCAAAGAGAAAAGTTAATGCACAATCTTTACTGATATTATCCTGAGCCTGAAGGATTCACAGCTTTAAATAGTCTGTTCTTTGTACTTTATTTTGCAACCTATTTCTCTTTTCATTTTAATAGGCATGTGGATTTTCGTTTTGCACATGTAATAATAAGTTATAAATTACTTTAGGTACGAAAAATATCATGCCTGTGATGGAGAAGCGGAGGAAGAGAGGAAAGCCAACTACATTGATATGGTAAGATTTGAGAAGATATAATCAAACAGTTAAAGAACTAACAGCGGAGCCAAAAATTTTTAACAAGGGGATTAAAACTATAAGAATATCACACCTGAAATTTTGAACCCCCTTTACCACTATTCTAGAATCTTTCTGTATGTCAAGGTTATTCAACGATCGATATATATATATATATCATTTAGCCCACTTACACGGCATAATTTCGGATGAATGGAATTCAATTGAACCCCCTCGCGTCCATCTAGGTCCGTCCTTTGCCCTTTGCTGGTAGGATTTTGATATTCTATTGATAGGTTAGGCATGCCTATCCCATTTGTGGCTTTTCTATAGGACTTCAATTATCCAAAAACTCAGTAGTTAATTCATAGTTCTTTGTTTACAGGTTAACAAATATTATGATCTAGCAACAAGCTTTTATGAGTATGGTTGGGGTGAATCTTTCCATTTTGCTCCCAGGTAGGTACTCCACCGGTGTATTGTTTTCTTCTTTCACTTTTCTTTGGAAATCCATGATAATTAGCAAAAGAGGACTAGTAATTATTGTAGCTTCCTTGCTATTACAGATGGAAAGGGGAATCACTTCGAGAAAGTATCAGACGACATGAACACTTTCTTGCTCTGCAATTAGGGCTAAAGCAAGGACAAAAGGTCTACTTCATCGTATTATGGATGTGTTCTTTTTCTGCTACTCTCTCCTTTTCTCGTGTTGGTTTTGGTTCAAGTTGGTCAGCCAGGTCTCATTTAGCAAGTGGACCATGAAAAGAATTCCTTGTTTCATTGACAGGTTTTGGATGTTGGATGTGGAATTGGTGGCCCTTTAAGAGAAATTGCCAGATTTAGGTAAAAGTCAGCTCTGTATTTCATAGCGGCTATTAGAATAGTATGAATTACGATTGCTCAAGCATGTGTCTTTATCTGAAAATCTAGTCATACTCTTCAGCTGAAAATGTTTTTATATATATCTTGACAGCTTGAAATCGTTTTTGTTTTGTATCCCATCTCTTCATCCTTTGTTAGTAGTTTGTTGTTTGCTTAATATTAAGTGTCCAAGTTGTGATGTAGAAGAGCTGAATCCTTGGTTCGTCTTAGCATCCGCACTATGGAAGATTATAGAACCACATAACATCTATTTACAGCTTGTTGTTATCCATTTGGCTGCTATTTCAAAGCCATACCTAATTCAAGAGTTATTATTTAGTAGGCTTCACCTGGGATGTGCAAATAAAAAGGAGAAAAAAAACTTAATATACATTTACTGTTTAATAGCTTCACGAAGACACCCTAAGCACCAATCAATTATCACCATATCTTACGTAGTCTATCTCTCATTGAACCAAAGGAAAGATATTATTCTTTTCTTTTCCAATCTTGCGTCATCTAAATGACTATGTTGGACCAAATCTAACATACTACCGACTGGAAATCACTAAAATAATCTTGATGCTTAAAATTCAAAGTTTGAACTCCTCCCGTCACACTTACATTGATATGGGATCTTTTAAGCATTATTTGGCATAGAGGATTCTTTATTGGTAGTACTCTAGCGAATGCTACTTAGTTTTGAAAAGAGGTTTGAAGAAAACTTAGTCCTGCCTTCTAGCCACGTGCTGCAGGAAATGCTCTAGCTAGTAGGGAAGAGCTCTTCTCTTTCTCAATTACTTACCATTGGGGCTAAAAGAGATCTACAGTACATAGTGTTACTAGTATTATTCTTCTTAACTGTTGTTTGTTGTTTGTTGTTGTGTAAGTTTGTCCATTTCCACATGGCTATCTGATACTATTTACCTTTTATAGCGGTACATATGTTACTGGAATCAACAACAATGAATATCAAGTAACACGAGGAAAAGTAAGTATTGTTTGTGAGTATGCGTGTGTGTGCTCAACTTTATTTTTTTATTTTATATTTGGGAGAGTGGGGGGTGGGTGGAAAGAATTTAGGGATTTTCCATCCACTGAAATACTGTATCAAAAGTCACTTTCATGGCGATATAATAGTTTTTGTTCTTTCTCATTTATTTATTATCTTAGTTGTGCTTGAACTGGATTTCAACTATTGTATTGGTTGCTTTGCAGGAACTGAACCGTATTGCAGGAGTTGACAACACCTGCAATTATGTGACGGTAATGTGACTGGTTTTGTTTTTTATTCTACCATCAAAGAGTAGTATTTTTTCTTCTCATCGCACTTCATTCTCAAAAATGTAGGCCGACTTCATGAGAATGCCATTTGCTGACGACAGTTTTGATGGAATTTTTGCCATAGAAGCTACGTGTCATGCCCCAGATGTGGTAAGCCCTTGCAGAACATTTACTGGCTTTTTCGTGAATTTTCTCTGGATCTCTCTGATTCACCTGAATATTAGAACCTATAATTGATCGGTTTCAGTTTTCACAACATGTTGTGGATGACTAGTTTGATTGCTACAAGGAAATATTCAGAGTGTTGAAGCCTGGCCAATACTTTGCTAATTATGAATGGTGTATCACCGATTTCTTTGATCCTAATAATGCAAATCACCGGAGGATCAAGGTATCCAATCTTCTTATACTCAAATTTCTTATCTTTTTATTGTGCTGCTAACTCCATACATGGATCATATTAAACAGCGTGAGGTAGAGCTTGGTAATGGACTTCCTGACATCAGATCGATGGGACAGTGCATTGAAGCTCTGAAACATGCAGGTTTTGAGGTGAGCTTCTTATCTTGTGAACCTCTATTTTTAACAGTACTTAAAACCTTTATTATTTTATTCTATGATCAGATAGCACATTTTTTCTAGTTTTTAAACCATAACATAAGCTTTGCTTCAACTCATTCCCTTGAAACATCTTAACATATCCCACTTACCTGGGGAATATTAGCGTCCTCTTATCCAAAACTTTGTTCTTCCTTGTCAGATTTCTTGTTTACAGTTGCTATCTTATTCATAACATGACAGGGGAAATAATGAATAGCATGAATTTGATATGTTTTAACATCTTCTTTGTTTGTATTTCCACTTCATGCAAAAGATTATTTGGGACAAGGATATTGCTATCGACTCTCCTCTCCCTTGGTATTTGCCTCTGGACAAAAGTCATTTCTCCTTAAGCAATGTACGCGTGACAGTTGTTGGACGCTTTTTCACCAGAAATATGGTAAGATCACAAGTTTTTGATTTTATGAATGTTGTTTACCAATTATGATTTATTATGTAAAAGATTTTGTTACATTATTTTCATCTCTTTAGCTCATTAATGGCTAACCCTTGACTTTAAGGAAATGTAATGTCGTCAAATTATTGAACTTGCCTGGATTTCATTCTGTTTAGGTCAAGATATTAGAGCGAGTCGGGCTCGCCCCTGAAGGAAGCCAAAAGGTTCAAGCCATCCTGGAGCAAGCTGCAGATGCACTTGTTGAAGGTGGAAAGTAAGTGAGACCTGCTTGCTTTGTTTACTTTGTTTTCATCTTATTTATCAAATAGAAGAAATTGAACACTCCAGAATTTTTTTTAAATTGAAAATATCATTAACTGAATGAACAGATTGATCAATGGTAGGACAACTAGACCTTTGACGACCTAAAATAAATGTCTCCAATAGAATGGAAATTAAGTAGAGGCCGCAGGGAAAAATGCTTTGGAATCAGTTTATAAGTAATTCTTTGACATGCAATGACTTGTTTCCTTCCACTTTATCTGAAAATCTGGCTAAGTAACCTACAATATCCCAGATAGATGCTGAAGCTAAATTAGTCCTTTTGACAACTTACTTAGGTTAAGGATAAGCTTGTAATTTGTATCCAATATATAAGCTAATTATTATCCAGTTTGGTGCAATTTTTGACAATGAATTGCATAATTAAGTTGTTAGCTTATATAAATGATAATATACAAACTCGTTCAGCAGTGTCTTTCACTTGTAGATCATTGGCCTTAATGATATAACTAATTCTGTCAAGCTACTGCACGGCCTATAATTTATTCAAGTAGATAAGTTATTCACGCGTTTTGCCCTAGTGATCAATTCTCAAATTTGTTAGACATACGAATAATGCCAACTGTGATGTAGGTTGTTGAACTGACTCTATAGTGAGGTAATCAACCTTAAATCTGGTTGCAGTTTGTAAATGGATATTTCTTTAAAATGTTGCTCCCAATAGTAATCCTTTCCACAATTTGGGTTGATGCAGGGAAGGCATTTTCACTCCAATGTATTTCTTCTTGGCAAGGAAGCCTTCTGCCAACTGATCTATTAAGCTAATTCATCCTCAATACAGTAAAGGTTACATATATAATGTCCAGTGAATTGGTATATTTTGAGTCTGAACTGGCTTTTCAATTTGCTTTTATTCTCCCCCCCCCCCCTTATCTCAGTTTTTCTCACTTTTTTGGACGGGTGGAGGAGGGTTGGCACGGGACAGTCAATAAACAAAAAGAAATGGAAGTAAAGATCCTTGAGGAAGCAAGATCAGTCATATGACAGATCACATAGAGTATATATTTTTTCTTTTCTGGGTTTGAGAACATGAGCTGCTTTTGAGTTTTTAATTAAGAATGCTGGAGTTCCACGTACGAGTGTATGGAATTATGGTTGACAACAAAGAACGACTTGTGTTTGCTTGTATTTCAGGGGATAGAAGTTATTTTCTTGCATGTGCACGATCTGATCAGACGGACCTCATCCTAATTAGTGGAAGAGTTTTTATTTTACTAATACGAAATGAGCGCATTTATTCTTTACAAATAAAATAGACCCTAACATTTATCCTTAAGATGCGCTTCTTATAGATAACATATGGAAACGAATATTATCCCTTCATATCTTGAATCAATGCGAAGAAAGATCACCTTATTAGTTAAACTCTTGCAGGCAAGCTTTAGAACCAAATGAACCCAGAGGCAACAAACTCGCAGACAAAATGAAAATCAACTGCTAAATGGTCCTAGATAAAAAGTGATTTTGACATCTCTTCCGGAATGGTAAAGAAAATAATCCACACAAAACATAAAAGAGAAATATTGTTTCATTAACATACATGAACAGAGATACTTGTAACAAACTTTCCAACATGTCAAAGGGCCATTTCTCTACCAGAGTGTAAGAGATACAAAACAACTCTACATTTTGCGTGGATAAGCTCGGTAACAATGGGCATACCTGGTTCAAGAAAGCTGGGGAGCTAAACTTCTTCTCATTAATATAATCAATCGAGTGGTTTTGTATATTTGCACCCTCCCTTGTACAAAAACTGTTTACTCAAGATGAATAAGTAACTTGATTAAAAGATCTTTTCAGAGCTGTCTACTTTGCTTGTTATCTGCAGCAAAACGTGAAAGAAACTCAAAAAATTGCTAAAACAGGTGGAGAGAGTTTTGCCACCATAACAAGTCCGCTGAATTTCCCTACAACGATAATGCAACAAAACCTTCTTTAAGAAAAATAAACATGCCGATACATTTTTTACATCTTATCTTTCCGGTGCTTGTGATTTAAGACTGATGAACACAATTGAGAAGGGAAATGAAAAGAGGTAGCAATTCAAGTTTAATACTCCTAACCCCCCTCCCCCCCCCCCCCCCAATTTCCTTTATGAGATGGTTCTAACTTTAAATTATACTATATTCACGGGAGCGGCCCGACAAATTTTGTGGCATAAAGCCAAATTTTATGAGAGATCTTAACTTTCTAATTTTTTAATTATTTATTTGAAGACTTTTTTTTAGTTTTTCTTAGATACAAAGTTATTAATAATTTTCTTATAATCAATAACTCCTAATAAGTATTTCTCAATTGACAATATAGCTAATCAATTTAACTTTCTTGTGACATTGTTATTCTTAGGTAATATTTTATCAATTTTAATTTTGAAAACTTCTTTCCGTTGAAGCAACGGTAACATGAGTTATGAACATTATTCCATAAGCAATTTAGGCATTTGGAAAAAAAAATTATTTGATTAAGTGTATCAATTAAACTGTTATCTTCTAATTGTACTATTTTTCTTAATACTTTTAATTCAGAAAATAAATCTAAATCATCAATATCGAATTGATTATTATACTTTAAGGAACATTCAAGATTAAGGCAATATCTTTTCAAATTTCCATCATCTAGTAATCTTAGTTTTTACTATCAAATAGAAAATCAAAAATATTTTTATATACTTCGAATTGTTCAAAATCTATGTTGAAGTGGAAAAATAGTCTTGTCTATTATGTATAAAAAGTAATCAACTCTAAAGGACTCTTCGAAAGATTTTGAGATTTCATTATCAACAATCGCATCAAATTGTTACTTCTTATATATAAAACGTTTCTTATGTAATTCAGGTTCGATATTCATTTCAAGTGCAATTTCCTTGGTAGAAATCATGCAAATCCTTCTTCTCTATATTTGTTAAGTAAAGAAATCAAACTTTTTTACTTTACAGAACTCTTTTTTAAACTTATACATAGTCTGTTAGGTGTAACAGCAAATGGGCCCTCCGCAAATATGGGGTCTAAAGCGGTTGCTTTACTTACTTTATGGAAGGGCCGCCCATGGTGAGAGTCATAGAGAATAATATTATTAGTAAAGAATTTCAAATATTCCGGACCGTCCTAGAATAAAGGTATATAAATTGAGACATAGGATCAGATATCCTATTTATATTTACCACAATTAACCTAAGGTTGACGCTTTTTTTAGTGCAAATCCATTCTTCGTCCTAATGACACAGCTAAAATTTGACTCCAATTATGTTAAAATAAAAAGTGGTGGTAAAAGTGAATAGAAAAAAACTTCAAAGAAATTAATCATTTGTTTTCTAGGTGGATATTCTAAAGAATAAGACATTTTCTGAATATTACGAGGAATAAAATACTGCTTCAGGAAAAGTAGCCATTTCGACAACCACCTGAACAAGAGTAAAGCGTAACTAAATTAAAAACTCAATTTTATCCGCTGAATTTGACTGGCTCCAATCAATCAACTTTTCCACATTACTAATTATACATTTATTTGTTGTTGGCTTCTAAATGAACTCAAAATATAAAATTAAAAAGAGCTCTATCTTTACGGTGCCAAAAAGAAGGAAAAAAACGAAAAAAGAACCACCAACACAAAAATAGCAATGGATAATTTCATTTTCAACTTATAATTAATAATTAGTTTTTTAAAAAAGTTAATGCATCATTGCTTACTTGGGGAAATAGCCACGTAAATATAGGGATCTGAGCGACCTCCTTCCCCTGACCTCTTCACCTTTCCTTGTTTCAGCAACCTGCATTTTGAATCAATCCCTCATAAATCTAATATCAGTAGCAGGTTATATCCATTTAACCCTTACATTCCAAACTTTGTATTTTGGAAAGTTTAAAAGTATTTCATGTCATTCTACTATTAGTAATGTTACAACTTTTCCTATCTTTGAGGTTTTGAATTCATTTAACTATATAAACTTTGAGACGCGCGCGCGCGCGCGCGAGAGAGAGAGAGAGAGGAGGGTGGTTCACATTCTTAAGGCTTTGCTAGTATCAGGACTATTGCCGATCAGCTGGCGAATCCTAACTTCAGAAGCGGATTCGTGAGACAAAACCCTGAGAATGGCTTCAGCTCGGCGGCGTATGTAAGCCGGTGCAATATTCGGCTTGAACTCGTTAGCCAACAATCTGTTTCTCTTCTCCCGACCCATTCTATCCCGCGAAGTGGCGATGCCGCTGGAGACAGAGTCAATGGATACACACGACGAAGATGAAGCTGTTATTTTACTCGCATCAGAATCTGAGGCCGAAACCTTAGTAGACCTGCAGAACTTTGTCAGAGAAGTGGATACTTCTGACTTGCTTGAGCTAATTTTTCGGCAATTGGAAATACAGAAGCTCTTCGATCGTCGCTGTCTCACAACCTGCAAAATTTCGCCAATATAAATTCAAAATAAAAAAATCTGGTTACCATATTTTGATTGAAGAGAAGAGAAATTTAACACGAAACTGAATTGTAAACTCTTCTACAAGGTAATAAGAGTTGATAAAACGAATTCAGAATTAGAATAATCATTAATCTCATAAACGTTGAAATTCAGAAGATCTAGAGAAAACGGAATAAGCATATGAAACTCAGTAAACTGGAAGAACGAAATTCAAAATCAGAAGTCATATGATAGATGAAACTCAATTAGCGCTACTGAAAATAGCTCTACGAATACATCGTATGAATAAGTATTCATCCTAATCGCAAACGCAAATCTGACAGACTATTTTATCAGAAACTGCAACTGAACTCATAAAAATTGTAAAATCAAACAAAGCTCGTAATCACGTTTTACTTCACGCTATACGAGTTCCACAGGATCATATCTAGTTGAGTTTATGAATAGGTAAGCAATTTTCGATCTAGATTAGACCTCAATCTTCTTCAATATGAAATTTCCAGTAGCTTATATCAGAGCTATAGCATAATCTAGACTGGAATTCAACGAAAACAAAAGCATAACAGCAGTAAAGGAGCAAATTTATTAACTCCTTCACCTTAAGCTTCATTATAGTCTCACGAAACGCAGCAATCATCTTCGTACGATGAGATTGTGATCTATCCTCCGGGAACGAGACATCAACAGCGGTCACAATTGACGAATCCGATGATTTGCTTTTCGAAGTCGAAGTTGTATTACTCAGAGCTACCTTGTGCGAAATCTCAGTTATGCTATTGCTTCTGCAATACTCAGAAGAAGACAGACTGATGATCAGTGATCAGCAAACGCTGTAATTGAAAATGTTAAATGCAAATGGAAACGTTGTTTGACTTTAGATTAATCGGTCTTACTTTGAAAGAGGAGAGGGAGATATGGCTGAGAGAAGGAGAAGAGCAGAAGCAACTTCACGTTCACCTCTACTGGGAAATGCTTCTTCCATTGTTCCTTCCAGAACGTTGTTTTTGTTTTCTGTTTCTATTTTGAAAATGGCGCGATACGGGAATTATTTGAATTTTGGTCTAAAGCTTTCGGAGCTATATGAGTGAGCTTTTGCAGTTTCAGATATTTGGATCAAACATTGTTACTGAATTTGGGTTAGGCCCATATAATTACTAGATGGAATTTTTACCTCCTATAGCAAAGGTTAACACCTTATTTATTTTAAATAAATACCATTTTAAAAAATTATATTCTATAGATACCTTTTAAGGTTTATAGCAAAATATTTAATTTTGGTTACCTCCTAGCCCTAAACCACTAAATACGATATTCAGTTACACTATTTTCTTTCTCTCTCTCTACTTTGATACATCACATTCTCTTTCCCCATCCCATTAAAATTTCCGCTCACAAAAGTCTTGTTGAAGCAGAAAATCAGTACAGCGTGAGTAGAATAAACCCATTTGCGCTTATCCTCTCCACTCGTCCTCTTTGACTT
This sequence comes from Nicotiana tabacum, assembly GCF_000715075.1. Taxonomy (NCBI): domain Eukaryota; kingdom Viridiplantae; phylum Streptophyta; class Magnoliopsida; order Solanales; family Solanaceae; genus Nicotiana; species Nicotiana tabacum. The sequence goes on along the minus strand of NC_134084.1, from coordinate 99,061,037 downwards.
TCCTTTATGCCGTTTTTCTTTGCGCCTACTGTACGAATAAGTGCTAGAAGTTGCATATGTATGGGTATAGGAAGTGGAAGTATGATTCAGGGTTAGTGTTTCAATTTCAGTCTCAGTTTGACGTATTGTTACTCTTTGCTTCTTTTTTGCTGCGGTGGGAAAGTAAAAGGGCTTATTAGGCAAGAATTCAACAAATTGATTAAGAAAAGTTGAATCTTTGATTTTCATCAAAAGTGTAGAGAAATCAAGAATGACAAGTCCTGGGTCAGAGAGATTTGCTTTGACTCCGGTGAATCGAACGCCTATTTCGGCGTCAGGTAGGGTTTCAAGTTCAAGAACCCCTTTGACAGATGAAGTCATATGGAAGCGACTGCGTGAAGCTGGGTTTGATGAGGACTCCATTAAACGCGGAGATAAAGCAAAGTTAATATATTTCAATGTATTTTTATGTATTTTATTGTATTCATTGTCTTTTTTTTCATTGTAATTCAATGTATCTCGTTGTATTCCATGTATTTCATTGTATTCACTGTCTTTTTTTTTATTGTATTTCAATGTATCCCGCTGTATTCTATATATTTCATTGTATTCACTATCTCGCTATATGCCATGAATGTATTCATATATTTTTTTTAATTAATATAATTTATGTATTCAGATGTATTATATAATTTCTCTGAAGATTGCTATGTTTTTGAGGTATTTTTCGGTTGAGAATCTTTTTTATAACTGAAAATACAAAATTTGTGTATTATAATTGAGTTTGTTGAGTTATATTAGGAGTCTATTATGTTAATTGATTCACGTTCCGTTTTAAAAATAGTGTAATCCCTTATTTCACACTGTGAATACAATCGAATACAATAATTTGTCCAGTTGTAACCCCATATTTCACTCCATGAATACATTCGAATACACTCGAATACAACAACTGATTAGCTGTACTTCCCTAATTCACGCCTATTTTTGCTACTGTATTCATGAATACAATAACTTAAATACATCAAATACATCTTATAACCACAGAAAAGGTATCTATAATCCGTAATATAGCAAATGGTATCTATAGATGGCTAATTACTACTAAAAGATGGTGTTTTATGAAAATTTCTCTTACTAGATTACGCCCATAGACCTGTTTTTGCAATTTTTCGCTTAATTTTCCCCTTCTCTTTTTTCTTTTTCTTTTTCAGGATCTTACACAAAAAGCCACAATTATACACTTATTATACATGTATTATTGTTGGGTCCAAACACACACATAAGTATACGCGTGATAGTAGGCTATAATTATGCATTTTATTCGCTTATCGCACTCTAATTTACTGCACTTTAATTGAGTTCGAGCTTTAATCGCTAGTGTTTTGCATTAATTATGTGTTTTATGCCTTGTAGGAGTGATTCCGAGTGATGTAAATGTTATGAAGCTAATTCGAGTTATATGGAGCTTTGAAGTCTGAGTAGAAGCCCAAAAGATTAAGCCAGGATTGCGTTCGGGGATCAACGGATGATAGTACACTTTAAGAACAAAACGAAGAATCGAGCAGGCATATTGCGCATTGTCCAGTAACTTACACATAACTTTTCACTCAAAATTCTGTTTGGGCTCCACAATATATCATTGGAAAGCTATTTAAAAGGGATACAACTTTCATGTTTTATATTTTTCCAAATACAGCCGCAGTGCGTGGTGCTCCGTGGCTGCCTATATTGCTCCTGCTTCGAAATTGCACGGTTCCTGATAAGGTCAACTACCACACCGCGTGGCGCATCGCCCCGTGCAGTGCGCCTGTGTAATTTTTACAGAGTTATTTTCCTATTTCGCGTGGGAGAAGGTATTTCCGTTTGGGCCTGACCCTACTTGGTATAAATACATGTAAAATATTATTTTGACGAACTTTTGACATACTTTAGACCTAGGGAGAGTACACACCATGCTTGGAGGAGGATTCTAACTAGTTTTTCTTCTCTTATCTTCCTTTAATTTTATAGTTCATTAGTTCTAGAGTTTTGGGTGTTGTATGAACGTTGTAGTTTGAAGCTTGAATTGTTCTTATTATTTTATCATATTGGTTTATTTATTCAATCTTGTGCCTAATTATTTGATTGCTTGGTCACCAATTGAATACTATCTATGAATCTAAGATTGAACTCGGGAGAGAGAATTCTAGATTGCAAATAAGATTGAGTATAGCAAGATTTTGAGCTCGAGCATCGGGAACGGATTTGCTGTTAGGATAGGGATATACCAATCGCGTTGCTTGGTTACTATACAGGATTATAAATGTGTTCTTGTTAATCATAATTTCATAGGAATATAGGCGGTTAGGTTAGCATAAATAGTTGAGTGGTACTTCGGGAGAAGGCTACAAGCAATATTAATCCTATCAACCAATAAACAGATAAACTAATTAGACAATTTAAGTGGAAGACTCAACAGGATTGTTAGCTAACCCATAGCTCTGGAATATTTTCTCCCATTGAATTCGTCTCTAATATTGCCGACTTATTTTCTTTAATTTCTTAGTTTGCTACTCTAGATTAGTTTTTGTTAAATATTCATACTCTAGGATTCGCTTGAATAGATTAATTATTTGGGTTTAATTTAGTTGATAGTTAATCACAAGTCCCTGTGAGTACGATATCTGGACTTGCAATCCTATATTACTTATCAACCACGTATACTTGCATGTGCGTTTGGGAGCAACAAGTTTTTGGCGCCGTTGTTGGGGACTTAAAAATTACCTATTCTAATATATTAGATTTCTACTTTTTGTCTACTCAAGTTTTTTTTAATCTTAGTTTAATATTTTATTATCTTTGTTGACATGACATCTTGGAATGAGAATTGGTCGAATATTGGTTATTCTTATTATGACAATCCTTGTCCATATTGTGGAGGACCACGCTTGTGGCAAAATTGTGTATCTCAATCTAATGTGTGGAATTTTTGTAATGTGTGTGGTTGTCAAGGTGGCCATTGGAATGATTGTCCTAATTCCTATTATCATTCTAAGAGCTTTTATTATGATGTTTCTAATAATGTTTATGAGTTTGATAGGAGCAATGAAGTGAGGATATGGAAGGCATTGCTCGTATTTATGGACATGATGAAGCAAGTAGCCGAACAACACGATGAAAGTCAAAAGGCTATACAAAGAATTAGTGCAGCAATCATGAGAATGAAGACCGAGGCAGAAGAAGTGGCTAAAGAGAGCGAGTTACCACAAAAAGATAATTTTGAAGAAGTAGATATAGTGAGCGAATCTTGGATAGAGGAACAAGCTCAACTGATAAAATTTCATGAGTTTCTCCATGATGGACTTTCAAATATGGCAGAACAACTGATAAAAGGAAGAACAGATCTTAGACAAGAGATTGACCAATTTGGCAGCTTTATTCGCGACTTGGATGCAGATTCGAGTGCAAAGGTTGATGCGTGTAACGCCCAAAATTTTAGTGATGAGTTGTGTGAAGCAAAAAAAGATATTCTAGGCCAAATTAAGGAGCTAAAACGAGAATACCAATCATTAGACCATGTTCTTATGGATGATGCCTAGGTTGAGAAAGTATATATCATTGAGGACGTCAAAAATAAATACGTTTTGGAGTTGGGGCATGTTGGTCCTCATTCTAATCATTTTTCTACATTATGTTTGGATGGAGACATGGAGATCGAGCTTTTGGAGAGATGTATAGATGAAGAGCAAGACCTTTATATTCTGAAATTTGTGATGCCAAGGAGATAAAATGACATCCCTCACTTAAAGGCCAAGAAGTGCAAGATGCAATACCTATTGCTTGGTTCCTTTATTTTTACACCACTGCCTAGGAACGTGACAGAAAAATTGATGCAAAATTGGAAGCACAATTTATCTCCTCCCCAGGGACACAACGGCACACCAACTGATCTGCATAATGCTTAAACAAAAATGCCTCATCCCATAGATAAAATCTAACATCATGCATGAATTTTCTCTTACCATCGAGTGACAACGATAAACTTTGAGGGCATTACCCCACTTACAATAAAGTTCACATAGTCAGCATACCATGGGGTTGCGCCAGCTGTGACGGCTAACAATTTCTCATCAGGAAAGCTTTCCTAAATCTCACCCTCTTCATTAACATGCGCGTGAGTTTTGAAGCGCGACAAATAGTCTGCTACCTGATTTTCTGTCCCTTTTCAATCCTTGATTTCCACGTCAAATTCCTACAAAAGAAGAACCCAATGAATTAGTATAGGCTTAGCATCCTTTTTCTCAATCAAATATCTAATAGCTGCATGGTCTTTGTAGACGATGATTTTAGTTCGCACCAAATAGGCCCTAAATTTGTTAAACGCCCATATTACCGCTACCAAAGCATTTTCTATAATTGTGTAATTTGTCTGAGTTGGGTTTAGAGTTTTGCTACAGTATTATATTGAGTGGAACACTTTATTTTTCCTCTGACTCAGTACGGCCTCAGTTTCCGTGTCACTGGCATCACACATCAACTCAAAAGGCTCTCTCCAGTCTTGGGCGGTGATAATTGATGTAGTTAACAATCTCTTTTCAGCTCCTCATATGCCTTCAAGCAAAGCTCATCAAACTTGAAAGGCGTATTCTTCTCAAGCAACCTAAGCAGGGAGTAGAAATCTTAGAGAAATCTTTAATAAATTTGTAATAGAAACCTCCATGTCCCAAAAATCTTCTGACTCCATTGACAGAGATTGGAAGTGTCATTTTGTCAATTGCTTCCAATTTTGCCTTGCCCACCTCTAACCCATCTTTGGAGACTTTGTGACCAAGTACAATCCCTTCTCTTACCATAAAATGGCAATTCTCACAATTCAACACTAAGTTTCACACCTGGCAGGCACTTTACTCAAATTTGTTAAGAGTTCATCAACAGATGGTCCGAAGACCAAAAAATCATCCATAAGTACTTCAAAAAAAATTCTACCATATGAGTAAAGATTTCCATCATGCACCTTTGAAAAGTCGCACGTGTATTGCACAACCCAAATGGCATTCTCTTGAAAGCGTAAGTGCCATAAGAACAAGTGAAGGGGTCTTCTCTTGGTCCTTTGGTACAATCAATATTTGGTTATAGCCAGAATATCCATCAAGAAAACAGTAGTAGTCTTGTACAGCTAAACTATCTAACATTTGATCAACGAATGGATGGAGGAAGTGATCCTTTCTAGTAGCATTATTCAATTTCTAGTAGTCTATGCAAATTCTCCAAGCTGTGACAAATCTAGTTGGAATTAATTCATTGTTCTCATTTATGACTACCGTCATTCCACCTTTTTTAGGTACACATTGTACTGGACTTACCTACTTGCTATCAGAGATGGAAAAAATAATTCCTGCATCTAGCCACTTGATGACTTCCTTTCTTACCACTTCCTTCATGACTGGATTCAAGCGGCATTGGTGTTCCACACTTGGTTTTTGCCCATCCTCCATGAGAATTTATGCATACAAAATGAAGGGCTAATACCATGAATGTCAGCCATGGTCCATACAATCGCCCCCTTGTGCTCTCTAAGCACGCGAAGCAGTTTTTCCTCTTGCAAAACAGACAACCCAGAAGATACACAACGGGTAAAATTTCATTAGAACCCAAATAAGCATAATGAAGGTGAAAGGGTAAAGGCTTGAGCTCCAATTTGGGATCTTCTTCGATGGACGGCTTAGGTGGTGGCTCAGTCGGTCTATCTAGAGGCTCGAAATTGATCATTTCCTTGATGTAGGCACATGCATCCATATGATCCACCATCTTTTTCACCTCATCATCCAAGTCAATGTTGCCGAACAACATAAGTGCTTTCTCTAGAGAGTCATCCAGATATGCACCCATATCGTGTTTTCCTTCTTCTTTTTTCCACAATCATAGCTAGATCCTCATAGTGACTTGGGAGCTGGATTGCCTTATACACATTAAAGACCGCTTCCATATTATCAACTCGTAGAATTATTTTTCCATCACGAACTTTTTAGCATAGCATCGGCAATGGCTAAGAGAGTTCGTCGCAAAATAATAGGGACGTGTTCATCATCTTCATAGTCCAATATAATAAAATCCGCCGAAAGAATAAATTGCTCAATCTGTAGCAGCACATCTTCTATCACCACCTCGTGATGGTTAATAGATCTATTTAGCAAGATGCAACATGACAGTGGTTGGACTTGGGGCCCCCAAACCCAATTGACTGAAAACCGAGAGGGGTATCAAATTTATGCTAGCCCCCAAATCACAAAGAGTCTGTCTCACATTACCTCACCAATTAGCATAGGGATGGTGAAACTCCCAGGATCCTTCAACTTATGGGGCAAGTTCCTTTGATTTTGTGATGTGCACTCTTCAGTAAGTGCTACTATTTCAAACTCTGTCAATCTTCTTTTATTATCCACAATATCCTCGATGTACTTAGTATATTTTGGAATTTCACGTAACACATTAACTAACGGGAGATTCAGTTGAATTTGGCTCAGCATATCAAGAAATTTATTGAACATTCTATCATCACTTTTCTTCTTCAATCTTTATGGGAAGGGAGGTGGTGGCCTTGCAACTGGAGTCTTTTCACTTTTCTCAGTTTTGTTCTCAGTTTCCCCCCACCGTTTTAGGAACCAGTTCACCTTCAATAGTGACTTTTTTTCTTTCTTTTAGGTACCTCTTCCAATTCTTTGTCATTCCTCAAAGTTACAGCATTTACTTGATGATTCTTCTCTGTATCAATTGGAAGGGCCCGTGCATGGCGGGTATTTTGATGTCCAGATAACTGCCCAACCTGTCTCTCTATATTTCGAAATTCAATCCTCAATTGCTAGCTGTTTGAAGTTGCTGATTGTCAATTAATAGCTTTTTCAACATATCATTGGTGCTTTCTTCTACCTGTTGGGGTGGCTTTGGAGCTGATTATAGTTTCCTTGGGGTCTGTATTTATTTTGACTAGCCTGATTTCCACCCCAAGAGTAGTTCGAGTTGTTCCGCCAGTTGGAATTATATGTTTTTCCCATATTGTGTATTCTGGTTCATTGGACCTCTACCCTGCTTTCCCACAAAATAAATAGATTCAGGATTCACCGGACATTGGTCACTCGTATGACCATCTCTACAAATTTCACAATATATAGCCATCCCTTGCACATGCTGCATCTGATGCCCTTGACCCATTGCCATCTTAGCCACTTGGTTGGTCAGTTTAGCAATCTCTGCTCGCATGGCTGACATCTCATCCAGCTCGAGTGTACCTGCTTCTTTCTATCTTATCATCCTTCTTGGTTCACCCTCAACTTGCCAATTATGATCGTTTGCAATGAAATTATTTAGTAGAGTTTGAATCTCACTGTATGGTTTTTGCATGCAACTTCCTCCACAAGCTGAGTCTAGGCTCAATTTGAAGGTCTCGTCCAACCCATCCACAAAAGTATAACCTAACACTTTATCAATTTGACAGTGATGCGGGAAATCTCTGAGTAGCTTTTTATATCTCTCCCAGGCTTGACGAAGAGTCACCATCTTTATGTTGAAACCCAGAATTTGACTTCTTAATGACTTTGTTTTCTTTGTGGGAAAAAATTTAATGAGGAATTTCTGTGCTAGGTCGTCCCGTGTGCGGATTGAGTTTGTTGGCTCTTTGTTCAACCATTCCTTTGCTTCCCCCAACAGAGAAAAAGGAAACAAGGTTAGTCTGACATAATCCTTGGAGACGTTCGGATAGTTGTATGTATTAGTAATCTCCAAAAAATTCTGTATGTGCCTTTGAGGATCTTCAGTCGACAAACCCACAAATTTCCCTGTGGATTGAATCAGTTGTACCATGTACTACTTCAGCTCGAAGTGCCTAGCTACATCAGGATTCACTATAGCCTGAGTCATGTTTGCAAGACTAGACCTTGCAGACTCAATCATCGGTCTCTCATCATTCTCTGCCATATCGAATGGCTATGGTTGGATTATGATTTCCTACTCTGCAGTTCTTTCTCTCACTTCTGCCTCCCTTCTTAACTTGTGAAAAAGTCTTTCGGGCTCAGGATCAAGCGGAGGAAGATTGTTCAAACTATTACTTCTTCTTAGCATTCAATGCAAACACCTGTAGAGTCAGAAACAGAAAAACAAATTAAATCTTGAACAAAAATAAATAAAAGCTTATTTCAGACAAGCAGCTAATTTCTAAATCCCTGACAACGGTGCCAAAAACTTGTTGGGTCCAAACGCATACGCAAGTATACACGGTCGACAAATAATAAAGTGATGAGAAAGTATCGTTCTCATGAGGATTTATGATCAACTATTGTCCAATCTAAATTATTTATAAATTTATTGCTCAAGTGAGTGTGAAGAAAATGATTGTGATTTTTAATTAACTAAATTACTACGAAACTAATAAGCAAACAAGAAAATAAGATCGCAAGTAGAGCAAACAAACGCTTAGGAAGAATTCAATGAGATGAGGATATTCCAGAGTTATGGGATTAACACTCTCCTATTGCATTTTTCCGGTTAAGGTAATTACTTGACTTATCTAATCTATTGATTAGCAGGGTTTATTATGCTTGCGAAGTTCTTTCGACGCTTCACTCACCTATTCAAGCCAACCAAAGACTATATGTCTATAGAATCAAAATTGACAAGAATGCATGTATATTTCCTGCAAAAATAACCAGGTAAGACAAGTAGAATATGTCTATCATAATCGCGAAACTATTCTCCGATGTCCTGATTCAAAAACTTACTCTACTCAATCTTATATGCAATCGATAGTTCTCGCTTTCGAGTTCAACTATAAATTCATAGATAGTATTCTATTGTTAGCTACGCAATAGAATAATTAAGTGCAAGATTGAATAAAACAAACTAATATGTTAATTCAAGCAAAACAATCAAATGTCAAACTACAATAGTCAATTATGACCCATAACCCCGGAATGATGAGGTTCTTAGCCACTCATGGTCATAAAAATAATAAAAATAATATTTTTAAACATAGAAGCTAGAAATACTAGATGAAATATGGAAGAATCGATGAATCATGTGCTCAGTTAGTGTTTCTATGCCTTTGCCGCCTTCAAAATTGACCAACTTCTCAAAAAATAGGTTTAGAGCCCATTTTATACCCGTTGGAGGCGTGTAGGGTTTAAAACACCAAGTCCTAACCGAATTAGAATGAATTCTGGCCTTGGGCACCACGCTTTGCGCCTGGCACGAATCTGGACAGTAAACTTTTTGGCTTGTTGTAAATGGTGTTTTGGTTGGCACCTGGCGCAAACTTGGGCACCAAACTTTTGCCAATTTTGTGCTCTGCTTTCCTTGGCGCGAGCCTGGGCACTAAAGTCATGCTTCCTCCAAAGTTATTCCGCTTTTACTTCAATTTACATGCAAACTTTTCAAATCACTTCCAATTGACTGCTACACATATAAATATCATCATTAAGCTCGAGTCACAAATATTCACACTAAAGATAACAAGATCGAGGCATAATATAAGGTAAATTACATGCAAAAACATGAATTTTTAGCCAAAACATCAATTGTATAAATGTTATATATCAGCCCGTTTTTTTTATTTTTGCTATTGAATGACGGGCTTTTTAGGTTAATTCTTCTTTTCTTTTGTAAAGGTCCCCGAAAGAATGCAGTCTGTTTTAAAACAAGTCTTTTAGTTTGAAAAGGCTACTTTTACAAGGAAAAATGTATGTAATTCCATTTGAAGAACTATCGACAAGCTTTGTTTTTCCTGCACGAGTAAAAGAATAAAATAAATACTCTGTATACAGCTAAAATCGGGAAGACCAATTTTACGGTCGACAAGTCATTGCGCAATCTCATCTCGAAGGGCCCAGAGAATAGCCTGGGGTTCGATGTCTTTAGGGGTTCTTCGTGCCCAGTGTCGAGGTAAAACGAACCGGTCCGGTGCTTAGCGCAAGTAAGCGGGAAGTTCCCTAGGAGCAGTATTTTCTGACAACGCCTGCGCAAATAGTGACAGCCTGCACCAGGCTGATTGAGTGGTTGTATCAGCTACTTTATGTAATAATTACACATGTGTCATATTGGGTTTTTTCCCTTATATATAAAGGGGACCTTTGTCATTTTTGTGTGTGGGTTGGGGGGATCGAATATACAATATTGAATACACAAGAACATTCTCTCTGCTCTCTAACTTAACATATTCTCTTGATCTCACTACTTACACTTATTGCTTATACTTATTGTGTTCTATTTATTGTTCTTCATTTATTGCTCATTATTGGTCATAAATATCTGCCATCGAATGTATAATAACGGTTAATCCTCCATTGATTGCCCTTAGCCAGGCACCCGACTCGACCTCGAGGCCCCGTACACACAAGCTCGAGGCTCCGATTTTCAGCCATTCGGTTTGATTATTATACTATCTACAAGTTATTGCCTTATTCTTTCTAATCTTTCACTTAGCATATACTACCTAACAACTAGCATAAAAATAGATCACATATTTTTAGAACTATAAAATCAAATCTAATTATTATTACCATTTTCAAGGTAAACAATTTGGCGCCCACCGTGGGGCTAAAAAAAATGTCTAACTCGGTAAATGCACACGACAACAACGGTCTTGAAGACTATAAAGAGTATGGTGCAACTGTTCCAGGTAATGGTGTACCACCACAAAACCCTGAGGTCGCACCAGAACCGATTCTCGTCGATATGGTCTCATGTAAAACTCAATGCATTGGAGTAAGTTTCCACACGAATAGGAGTATACGCTGAGAAAATCAACTGGACACTCGAAAAAACCTCACCTGGGAAGAAAGAGAAGCAAACAGGGGAAGCGAAGTGGGAAAACCTCAGCACATCATTCATATGATTATCTGGGGGGACCGACATTCCCTAGGGGCCCGGGATCAAGCAGATAAAGGTTTTTGCGGCAACACAAGGGCAAACCCGGGGCCAGGCATATGAGGACATCCTTGCGTTTAGCAAAGAAGACTTCGAGACTCTGTCTCATCCACACAATGATGCGTTGGTAATCTCGTTTCTCTTAAATAATATCCAAATTAAACGTGCACTCATGGATCCAGGTAGCTCAGCCAACGTAATTAGGTCGACGGTGGTAGAACAACTCGGATTACTCGATCAGGTCATACCTACCTCCCGAATCCTCAATGGCTTCAATATGGCCGGCAAAGCAACATAGGGAGAGATCACCCTCCCAATTAACATATCCGATACAGTTCAAGATACCAGGTTCCACGTCATTAAAGGTGACACAAGGTATAATGCCTTGCTCGGTATGACATGGATACAAAATATGAAGGCGGTTCCATCGACCCTGCATCAAATGATGAAGTTTCCAACAAAGGACAGAATAAAGACGGTGTATGGGGAGCAACATGCGGCGAAGGAAATGTTCGCGGTCCATGAAGAGGTACCGAATTCTGCACACTCCACCTCGAAAGAGTTGGAAAACCAACAAACCCCCGAGGATGATGAAGAGGATTTCCTCACTCCCAGAACCTTCATTTCCTCTGAATCGGATGCAACAAAGTCGACCATTGAAGAACTGGAGAAAGTCGTACTGATCGAGCATCTCCCAGATCATAAGGTATATCTGGGGACGGGATTAACCCCCGAACTCAGAAAAAAACTCATTCAATTCCTTATTAACAACATCGATTGCTTTGCTTGGTCCCATTTAGACATGACAGGGATCCCACCGGAGATAACTACCCATAGACTAAGTGTCGACCCCAGGTACAAATCGGTAAAGCAAAAAAGGAGACCCCAGTACGAGATAAAGAATGCATTCATCAAGGACGAGGTAACGAACTCCTCGAAATAGGGTCTATTAGGGAAGTAAAATATCCCGAATGGCTGGACAATGTGGTGGTAGTTTCCAAAAAGGGGAATAAACTAAGAATGTGCATAGATTATAAAGATCTAAACAGGGCATGTCCAAAGGACTCGTTCCCACTGCCCAACATCGACTGCTTGATCGACGCCATGGCCGGCCATGAAACCCTCACTTTTCTTGATGCCTATTCGGGGTATAATCAAATTTATATGAACCCCGAGGATAGAGAAAAGACTTCGTTCATCACAAAGTACGGTACGTACTATTACAATATAATGCCCTTCGGGCTAAAACATGCAGGGGCCATATATCAATGCCTAGTTAATAAGATGTTTGAACATCAAATAAGAAAGTCCATGGAAGTTTATATTTACGATATGCTAGTTAAGTCCCTGTGCGCAGAGGACCATTTGACTCATTTGCAGGAAACATTCGACATCCTCAGAAGTTACAACATGAAAATCAATCACGAGAAGTGCGCCTTCGGGGTAGGATCGAGCAAATTCTTAGGTTTCATGGTATCTAACAGAGGAATCGATATCAACCCCGATAAAATCAAAGCCATCAAAGAAATTACTATGGTAAATAACGTAAAGGTCGTACAGCGGCGGACCGGGCGGATAGCAGCCTTGGGCCGGTTTATATCAAGGTCATCGGACAGAAGTCACCATTTTTTCTCCTTTCTCAAAAAGAAAAACAACTTCAAACGGACTCCCGAATGCCAACGCACCTTGGAGGAGTTAAAGCGATACCTGACAAGCCCGCATTTGCTCCACACCCCAAAAGAGGATGAGACATTGTATTTATACCTTGTCGTATTCGAGATAGCGGTAAGTGGTTTGCTGGTTAGAGAAGAACAAGGTATGCAATTCCCTATTTATTATGTAAGTCGGACTCTAGGTGATGCCGAAACCAGGTATCCGCACCTGGAAAAACTAGCTCTAGCATTAATAAGTGCGTCTCGGAAATTGAAACCTTACTTCCAATGCCATCATATTTGTGTTTTAACAACGTATCCCCTTCGAAGTATATTCCATAAACCCGAATTATCGGGTCGACTGGTCAAATGGGCCATCAAACTCGGGGGATATGATATCAAGTATCAGCCTCGGACGGATATAAAGTCTCAAATTTTGGCAGATTTCATAGCCGACTTCACTCCCTCTCTTGTACCCGAGGTCGAGAAAGAACTTTTTCTAAAAATAGGCACATCCTCCGGGATATGGACCTTGTTCACCGACGGTGCCTCGAACGTAAGAGGGTCCGGGATCGGCATAGTCCTAAAGCCACCTACGGGTGGCGTGATTAGACAATCTATAAAAACCATAAGGTTAACTAATAATGAAGCCGAGTATGAGCCTATGATTGCAGGTATGGAATTGGCCAAAGTCCTAGGAGCTGAGGTCATTGAAGCAAAATGTGATTCCCTCTTGGTGGTAAATCAGGTAAATGGGAGCTTCGAGGTTCGGGAAGACAGGATGCAAAGATACTTAGAAAAAATTCAAATCACATTGCACCGCTTCAAAGAATGGACCCTGGTCCACATACCCAAAGAGGAGAATAGCGAAGCCGTTGCACTCCAAACCTGGGATCATCTGTCAAGGAAGATGACATACTCCCCGAATCTGTTGTTCAACTGTACAAGTCAGTGATCGAGGAAGGCCACGCCGAGATCAACTCCACTAGCCTAACATGGAATTGGAGAAATAAATATATCGATTATTTGGAGAGCGGGAAGCTACCCGCAGACCGAAAAGAGTCGAGGGCCCTGCGAACCAAAGCAGCCCGATTCTCGCTCGATGAAAGCAGAACTCTTTATAGAAGAACTTTTGATGGCCCTCTAGCAGTATGTCTGGGGTCGGGAGATACAGACTATGTGCTCCGAGAGATCCACGAGGGCACTTGCGGAAATCATTCCGGTGTTGATTCCTTAATTCGAAAAATAATCAGGGTAGGCTACTATTGGGATAGCATGGAGAAGGACACCAAAGAGTTCGTCCGCAAATGCGACAAATGCCAAAGATTCGCCCCAATGATTCACCAACCTGGTGAACAACTACATTCAATTTTGTCACCATGGACGTTCATGAAATGGGGAATGGATATCGTCGGACCTCGACCAACGGTGACAGGTAAAGCTAGATTTATTTTATTTATGACTGACTACTTCTCAAAATGGTTTGAAGCACAGGCCTTTGAAAAAATAAGGGAAAAAGAAGTCATTAATTTCATCTGGGACCATATCATATGCCGATTCGAAATTCCTTCCGAGATAACGTGTGATAACGGAAAGTAATTCATCGGAAGCAAAGTGACTCAGTTCCTCGAGGATCACAAGATCAAAAGGATCCTGTCAATGCCCTACCACCCGTGTGCAAACGGCCAAGCCGAGTCCACAAACAAAACCATCATTCAAAACTTAAAGAAGAAACTAGAAAGCGCAAAGGGAAGATGGAAAGAAATATTACCCGAAGTACTCTGGCATATCGAACAACTCCAAAATCAAGCGCGGGGGAAACGCCTTTCTCCCTGGTGTATGGCGTCGAGGCTTTAATATCGGTCGAGGTCGGAGAACCCACCGCTAGATTCCGACACACCACCGAGAGCTCGAACAATGAGGCCATGACTATTGCTCTCGAACTATTAGATGAAAAGCGAGAAGCCTCGTTGGTCTGAGTAGCCGCACAAAAACAGAGGATTGAAAGATACTACAATAGGAGAACAAATATCTGACATTTTGGAATCGGGGACTTAGTCCTAAGGAAAGTCACCTTGAATACTCGAAATCCTAATGAAGGAAAGCTAGGTCAGAACTGGGAAGGACCGTACTGCATCCTCGGGGTAGTTGGAAAAAGGTCCTACAAACTTAGCACCATGGAAGGCGAACAGCTTCCAAGCAATTGGAATGTATCCATGCTCAAACGATATTACTGCTAGAAGCTTGAAGTCCCTAGGTTTCGAAAGCATACGCAACACTCTTTTCCTTCGACCGGGTTTTTATCCTAAGAAGGGTTTTACCTGCAAGGTTTTTAACGAGGCAACATCCATATGCTACCTAAGGAAGACTCAACAAGTATTCAAGGCTTCTCTTCAATCAACCTTGATCCCCCCGTAAGGTCCCCTCCTCGGAGAAGCCAAGACGTGCTAAATGGGGTCTCGATAGGAAAATGATGTACCGGGTCAAACGGTCGAACAAACCGTGTCCGTATAGAATAACCGACTCCTTGACATCAAAACGTGTATACTTGTACCAAGTAATCAAAGAATACTTTCCCCTCCATCAAAGCATTTCGCATTACAAAGGAATTCGGTATCTTTTTACAAAAATGGCTCCAGAAGCCAAGAACGCCCCGAACACCGGGGACTGGCATCAAACACTCGAAGTTGTATGACCTCCGGGTCGAAAGCTTAGAATTTGTAAGCCCTCAATGAGACAATATCAAGTTTACAAAAACGGCTCCGGAGCTAAAAATGTCCCGAACGCTCGAGGACTGGCGTTAAAAATTCAAAGCCATATGACCTCCGGGTCGGAAGCTCGAACTCATAAGACCTCAACGAGGCTATATCAAGTTTACAAAAACGGCTTCCAAGCTAGAAATGTCCTGAACACTCGGGGACTGGCACCCCGAACACTCGGGGACTGGCATCAAGAAACCTTCAATGTCTCGGGGATAATTGCCAATCGCCACCTCATCGACTTATCAAAAAACCCAAGGCCATAAGACCCCATGTGGGCAACCTCGGTCTCGTAAGACCTATATAAAGCAGTAACAATATCTGTAAGACCTCAAGCAAGGTATGACCTATGCTTGTACCAAGTAACAATATCTGTAAGACCTCAAGCAAGGCATGAACTATTCTTGTACCAAGTAACGATATCTGTAAGACCTCAAGCAAGGCATGAACTATACTTGTACCAAGTAACAATATCTATAAGACCTCAAGCAAGGCATGAACTATACTTGTACCAAGTAACAATATCTGTAAGACCTCAAACAAGGCATGATATATACTTTTACCAAGTTACCAAAACGTAAGACCTTACAAAATGTAGTAACCTGACCTTAAAGTTAAGGCTATATACTCGAACTTGTAAGACCCCTAAAAAGGCATACCCTCGGTATAGATGCTAAAACTACTCCATTCGGGAATTAAAAATGACCATGGTCATAAGGCTCCGGCCGATCTAACGCGACTTGGGACACCCGACCAATGCTACAAAATCATAGGCCTTCAATTGCTTCGAAAATACTTCAAAAAGAACCGGTTAAACAGGCTACCCTCGACATAGGAAAAAGAGCTTCGACCGTGTCAGCTCCAAACTGTAGGCTTCAAAACACTCAGCCACCGAGCAAAACCTCTCGAGGTGCTCGTTCACAATCGAGGTTTTTATCGAACCGTCAAAGATTCAGGCAAACACAATTTCAAAAAAGTCCTTAACGAGGGAAAAATAAAGCTTATATTAGAGGTCGTACCGACCCAATGCGTAAGAGCTACTGTCGCCAGCCCATATAAGAGGTCATACCGACCCAATGCATAAGAACCACTGTCGCCAGCCCATATAAGAGGTCGTACCGACCCAATGCGTAAAAGCCATTGTTGCCAGCCCATATAAGAGGTCGTACTGACCCAATGCGTAAGAGCCACTATCACAGCCCATATAAGAGGTCGTACCGACCCAATGTGTAAGAGCCACTATCGCCATCCCATATAAGAGGTCATACCGACCCAAAGCATAAGAGCCCAAGAAGCCAGCTTACATTAAAAGGTCACACCGACCCAACGCGCCAGCTCATATGAGAGGTCGTACCGACCTAACGCGTAAGAGCCTAAGGGCCAGCTTTAAATTCAAAACTTAAGGGTCAATGTGTTCGAGTCGAAACCCTATTTGGAGACTGAACTCGAAGCAGTTAACCGAATATGCCTAAGAGCAAAAGCATAAGATCCTAAGACGCCAGCTTACATTAAAAGGTCGTACCGACCCGACACGTGAGAATCTAAAAAAGTCGCACAAATGGCCTCAAAGCCAACACGACAGACTTACAGATCTACTCTCGACCATTGATAAACGCTCAAAGGTAGCAGGAACCCAAGGGTCTAAAATTGAGACTGACAAATTCGGATCAATTGCCAAACGAATGCCATAAGTCGTTCAAAGAGAAAATAGAAAAAGGTAAAAAATTGAAACACATATAAAAGGATTCATAAAAGTACAATTACAAAGCCTACCTCTAGAAGCCCTTGCGAAGGCAGAAATCAAATGAAAACCTTAATTTATCGCTGGAGCTATGCCTTCGACGGCCTCCCCAGAAAATACGTTTTTAGCAGCTTCGGTCATAACCTCCGGGTTTCCAACGGCCTCCTCCCCTTCATGGACCTTGCCTTCATCTTCATCACCTCTCGAGTCGTTGTTCGAATCACTTTCGGAAGGAAGCAGGGCCGCAACTTCCTCTTCTAGGGTCTTCACCTTCTCAATCTCGGCAATTAAATCAACGCCCACCGTGTATATATCCTCGAGCGTCTGTCTCCGAGATTCTAACCGAGCATGCTCCACTACTCGGGTCAAGCATAACTTAGCCTCTTCGGACACCTTCCTGGCCTGAGCATTTGCAGTAGCGGTATCCTCCTTATGTGAGGTCACGAGCGCCTCGGCCTCGGCCCTATCCTCGGATAGCGTAGCAACCAACTCAGCATGGAGATCCTTATGCTTGCTGCTCTCAGCCTTCGCATCTTTGAGGCGCCGCCTGATCGAAACCACCTATCCTCGGAGGGCATCTCTCTCAAAGGTTATCTCACTCAAACGTCGCTTAAGCTCGAGAATTTTGGAGTCCATGGCTCGGAGCTCCTTCTCCATAAGGACATCCTTCTCCTTAAACTGCAAAAATTGACCCAAAGATATTAAAACACGGAAGTCATTTAGACGTACAAACAAAAAACAAATGGGAGCTATTCAACTTGTTCAGTAAGATGAGCCTTTTCTCGGGACGCCGCCTCCAAGCAATCCCGAAGGCCATGGAGTTCTTCCTCCCTCTTGGTAGAAAGGGCCCTGAGCTCATCGGCTTTTGAAGTAAGCTTCTTATGTTCTCCCTCGCGGCGAGTCAGCTCGATTTTATAATTGGTGAATGTTTGATTATAAAGCACCTTGGCTTGGAACCATGAAAGAAATAAGGTTTGCAGGGCAAAGGTCGGGGAGCCAAGAGGAATTTACGAATAGATTACCTGCTCGCATAGCTTGTTGATCTCACTAAAAATAAGCGAAATGTCAGGCTCAGGCTCTCCCTCAGGCACAGTAGAATGCTTTTCGAACATATTTTTATCACCAACGGGTGTCCCCACGCCGAGAGACTCCATATTGGGGGTACATTGCATCTCTCTCGGAGTAAAAACAGATTCTGAAGGGGAATCGCTCACTTCAATAACCTCGATTGGGTCATTCGGGGGTTGTCCTTTACTTTTGAAGAGCTTCAGAATTGGGCTCCCGTGAATCGCCTACCGAGCGTACCTCGACTCGAGAAACATTTTGGCTATCGGTTGGCTCGGCGATAGCGCCCAATACACCCTTGCAGGCCTCTTCAACCCGAGGTAGGGTGACAACGAAACCAAGCCATAATTCGGAAGCCCCCAACTCAACGGTATGTGAAACAGTCAAATCCTCTCCCCCTTCGGGTGCTGTCAAAGAATCAACTTTCTTTTCGCCTCCAGCTCTGGGACTCCCTTACGCCTCAGGAATTAAGGCTATTGAATCATCCTTAGTATCTTCCACTCTGGTTTTCTTGGATTTCGGAGGATAAGTCAATGATTCCCCTCATTTTTCCTCTCTTCGTCGGGTATTGGAGCACCCGCTTCACCAGGCAGAGTTTTTCTCATCGAGAAGGCCTCCCCCAGACCTGCCCAAATACAAAAACAAGCACGGGGAATGAGAGCGCAATTAGCAGCAACTTTTGTAAAACTAAAACTATAGCAGAGAATGAAGTCCCACCGTGATCCTTGGCTTCCCATCGAGCCTTGGATAAATCGCGCCACATGCGCCCGACATATGGGCAAATCGAGTCCAATTTAGCTACCCAGTCTGAAAGATTCCTTACCGCATCAGGGTACGCCGCGGCAGCTGTATTCGCGAAGGAAGTCAGTTCATGAGGAAATATATCCGAAAGAAAGAAATGGGCAGTTAATTAAGTATGTCTACTTACGCTTCATGTTCCATCTTTTGGGGAACGATATCCTTTCTACGGGGATCAAGTCCGAAGTCCTAACTCGCACGAAACGGATCATCCACCCCCATTCCTAACCTTGTCGGTGCAAGCGAAGAGGGACCTCGAGGCCCGGCAATAGAGCTTAATCAGGCCCCCACAAAAGAGTCGGGGACTGTACATTCTGATCAAATGGTCAAGGGTGAAGGGCATCCCCTCAATCATATTCACGTAATACCTGGTCATGTAAACAATACGCCAGAATGATGGATGAATTTGGCCGAGAGTCACTTGATATTGTTTGCAGAAATTGAGGATCACGGGGTCTATCAAAGGCATGGATGGCACCGCCGGGACGAGGGTAAATAGATAAGTATACACACTGAGTAAGTCGGCCTTATACGCCGTTACATCCTTCCCCCGAGAAGGAACCTTCACTAATACTGCATCTCCCCAGCGACAGTCGATTTTCACTCTTTCGATGTCTATTATTAAACTGACATATAGAGACGTGGGTTCGTATCGCCCCGGCTTCGGTCTCTCAACCTTAAAATTAGAGGTCGTCTCAAAGGCCTCTGGAACGCATTCTCCAACTCTAGGAGACGATGTTGCTTTACCCTCAGAGGAGAGCATGAAAGAGGAAGGCACATCTTCCTGAGGGATAAAGGTGGAAGTGTTTGCCATTTTTACCAGGGGATTACAAAGAAGAAACAAAAAATCATGTTTTAGGAAAGGACACGGGAGAGAGGTAAGAGGTAAGAAAAACTCCGTTGGAAGCCTGATGATTAGGAAGGGGTGAAGAAATGAGTATATATAGAAGCCTAACATGTGCGATTGGATAAGACCAAAGGACAGTTAACCACTATAATTAATTCAAAGATTTTGAGGATTGTGTGGACGCGACCTTTAGAAGCCCTGTCTATTACATTACTTGGAAGGACACAACTATTTGTTTCGATGAAAGCGCCGAAGGGAAAAGATATCAAGGACGTTTCTCTTTATTTCACTCTAAGAAACTCGGGGACTATCTGTATACGGCTAAAATCGAGAAGACCAATTTTACGGTCGACGAGGCATTGCGCAATCTCATCTCGAAGGGCCCGGAGAATAGCCTGGGTGTTCGATGTCTTTAGGGGTTCTTCGTGCCCGGTGTCGGGGCAGAACGAACTGGTGCTTAGCGCAAGTAAGCGAAATTTTCTAGGAGCACTATTTTCTGACAACGCCTGCGCAAATAGTGACAGCCTGCACCAGGCTGATTGAGTGGTTGTACCAGCTATTTTATGTAATAATTACACATGTGTCATATTGGGGTTTTTCCCTCATATATAAAGAGGACCCTTGTCATTTTTTTGGGGGGATCGAATATACAATATTGAATACACAAGAACATTCTCTCTGCTCTCTAACTTAACATATTCTCTTGATCTCACTACTTACACTTATTGCTTATACTTATTGTGTTCTATTTATTGTTCTTCATTTATTGCTCATTATTGGTCATAAAGAGCCGCCATCGAATGTATAATAACTATTAATCCTCCATTGATTTCCCTTAGCCGGGTACCCGACTCGACCTCGAGGCCCCGTACACACAAGCTCGAGGCTCCGATTTCCAGCAATTCGGTTTGATTATTATACTATCTACAAGCTATTGTCTTATTCTTTCTAATCTTTCACTTAGCATCTATTGCCTAACAACTAGCATAAAAATCGATCACATATTTTTAGAACCACAAAATCAAATCTAATTGTTATTACCATTTTCAAGGTAAACATACTCCTATTTGGTTTGGACATCTAGTTTGACACACATACATGTAATCGGTGGAGTTTATAAACTAATTAAAAAATATCTTTGAATAAAATAAAATTCATAAGGTATCTTCGCGTGATATGATTAAGTCCCAAAGAAAAGACTTTTGTGAGAATTTAAAGTAAATGATTAATTAAAACTTAAGAATAAAATTTAAAAAAAAAATTAAAAGCAAGGAGGGATACAGTTTGCTCGAGGAGATATTGATATATATGTGTGTGTGCATGTGTTTGTCTGTCTGTCTGTCTCTCTTATTTTACACAAACATATGATCAAAGCTATTATTTATATATATATATATATATATATATATATATAACTTTTAAATCACAAGTTATGATTTTTTTTCTACGGCTATATTGAATTGTATTCTTGATCAAAGCAAGATTGAAGAAGGGAAGAAGCAACTTGAAGAAGAAGAAGAAGAAATCAACATGTAAGAATTCAACTTGAATATATTTATATCTACTACATTGTATGAAATGATTGAGCTTCTAGTAGATTTCTTCAACTAACAGATTCTTCCAACTAACTCTTGTAACAACTTTAACTAACTCTAACTACTTTTTAAATTTCCAACTAACTGCCTTAAATACCTTTTGAATTCCTTAACTAACCACCCTTCTAATATTCATGTATCATTACTCCCCTCCAATGGAAATCTGGTCTGCAAAACAGTAAGAATTTCCCAAGTAGCAACATCAGCAGGCAATCCTTGCCATTTGACTAGAACCTGTGCAACAGCCTTATTACCTCTTTTGATCATCCTCCTTTGCAAAATCAACTCAGGATCAGGGCAGTAAGGGCTTGCCAAATCAACAACTGGGGGATAAGAGATTTGTGAGGGCACTTCATGGCACTTTTTCAGCAAAGACACATGGACTGTAGGATGAATCTTCACCCCAGCAGGTAGTAATAGAGTATAAGCCACTGGACCAATTCTTCTAATAATCTGAAATGGACCATAAAATTTTGCAGCTAATTTGTGTGATAAATGATTCGAAATAGTCACTTGTTTGTAAGGCTGGACCTTCAAATAAACTCAGTCTCCAACTTCAAATTATCTATCACTTCTATGAGAATCTGTCTATTCTTTCATCCTAAGTCGGGCTCTTCTCAGATGACGTTTAAGCAGCTATAGCTTGAGCTCTCTATTGATCAATGTGTTGTCTACGTCAGCAGAAGCTGATTCTCCTAGTATATATGGCAGATGCAGAGAAGGTGGTCTACCATATAGTGCCTCATAAGGAGTAGTCTAAATGGAAGAATGAAAGCAAGTGCTATACCAATATTTAGCCATTGGTAAATAGGAGAACCAGTTGTTAGCATTTTCACTACATTAGCATCTCAAGTAAGTTTCAAGGCTTTTATTCAAGACCTCAGTCTGCCCATCAGATTGAGGGTGATATGCTGAGGAGGTGTGCAACTGTACTCCTTGGAATGTGAATAGCTCCTGCCAAAATGAACTCGAGAAAGCAACATCTCTATCACTTGTAATAACATCAGGCATCCCATGTAGCTTAACTATTGTATCAAGAAAAACTTTAGCAACTGACTGAGCAGTGCAAGGATGTTTAAGTAGAATGAAATGGTCATATTTTCTTAGCCTATATACATCTACTAATATTACTTCATATCCATTGGACTTGGGTAACCCATCAATGAAATCCATGCTGACTTGTGACCAAACTGCATCTGGTATAGGGAGTGGTTGCAATAGACCGAGATAAGAAGCCATGTCTGATTTGTTCCTTTGACATATATCACATTTCTAGACAAATTCTTTTATGTCCTTATAGATATGTGATTTTTGACCCTCCCCAGGATTTTTTATATTTTAGCATGTAAATATTTAGTTTAAGCCTAATATCTTTATTTCAACTAATTTTGACTGTTTTACTTTATTTCGTCACAAAAAACTAAAATTATAAAATATTTTAGTTTACGTATCTTTCATAAATTTAAATAAAAAATATACAAAAATAGTGCCTTATTTTTATTTTTATATAATCTTGAAAACCCAAAAATAGTTAATGCTTTAATATAGTTTAGTTCAATTAATTAAGATTAGTTTTATATTTTTATATTATAAATTGTACATAATTTTAGAATGAGGAATTAGTTTTGGGTTGGTTTATCCCGTCTCTATGAATTTTGTAGTTTTATTTAGTCTTTGGCCCAATTTAAGGCCCAATAATACCAAAACCATACTCCTTTAACCTAAAATCTCTTTCTATATATAAAAGTATACCCTAAGACTCTAAGACCCTAGATCCCTACTAAGTAAATCAGTCGTTTTCCTAAAGAATTAGACCCCTCCAACGTTCTGCTTCTTTTTCAGCAAAACGGAACGATACACAGACCTAGGGACTTTAGCTGACAGTCGTTTCTCTTTTGATTTTTGTACTAACATACAAGATGATTTTCTAACCTTAGACCAAAAGTAACAGCTGGACGGAGGGGTTGGAGGAGCTAAAAAAGTACGGCAAAAAAAAAAGGACAAAAAGGGAAAAGAAGAAAACAAAGATGGTGTTTTTCCATCTACATCAACATTTGAGAAAAAATCCATCGCTGCAAAATCTATGCGGCCTTTTGGAATTTCAAAATATTCTTAGAAATGGATTGAGAAACTTCAAAAAAAATCGAAAAATCAATACTGTAATTTTCCTAAGTCAGTCGCCACTTCAATCCGAACTCACGCTAAAATTCAATGAAAACCAAAACCTAGTTCTTTTCTAATGATGTTTAGCTGAAGTTTCTGAGTTGGGGTTCGAGATTTCCCAGTCAAATAAGGATCCGTAGGGTTTTCGGTCGCGGTCCAGTTCGTGATTCCATCGTCGTCCAAGGTTTCCGATAGTAAAATATTTTCAGATTCAAAGAGAGTTTACTCCTGAGGTCATTTCTTATCTCTTTGACTTTTAGATCCCTTATTTGCTTTGTTGGATATTGTTTGAGATCTTGCTATTTAATTAATGACTTTTATTTGAGATTTTTTTGTTCATAATGTATTGACTATGGATTAGTTGCATTCACGTTAAGACCTTTACGGGTAGTGAGGGTTTGGAGATTTTTTTTATTTTTATTTTTTTTAAAAAAGATTTAAGTTTCTTAAGATAAATTGATCATGGCAAAAACTGAAATTAAAATGATTTGAGCTCTTGGATAAATTTTGTCATTCGTTTATTTGTTTTTATCAATTTAATCGTTAGGAGCATGTTTAGGCCGTCAAACTCGGGTAGGCAAACTTTTCGGCACATAAGTAATCATCGTGATTATGGGTACGGTTCCCGTGACATAGTCATGATGGATAAATCCAAATCCGGGTGTGCATTTTATGTGACCCTACCATAATTTCGAAGATTAATAATAATAAAATATATTATAAATCACAGGTGCATTTCATGTAGCGCAGCTTACGATGTGTTTTATATAACTTTGAATTTTTTCAAAAATATTAGAAGCGTCTAGAAAGTTAAAAGGGCACGTAGGTTTAAAATGTGTAATTAAATCAGATAATTAGGCCAATAATAATAGTTGAGCGACCGTGCTAGAACCACGGAACCCTGGAATGCCTAATACCTTCTCCCGGGTTAACAGAATTCCTTATCCGGATTTCTGTGTTCGCGGACTATAAAATAGATTCAATTTTTCCTCGATTCGGGATTCGAACCGGTGACTTGGGACATCATAAATTATTCCAAGTGGCAACTCTGAACAATAAATAAATAATCTCGTTTCGATTGTCACTTAAATTGGAAAAAGCTGCCTTATGCCCCTCACGGGTGTAGGAAAAGGAGATGTGACAGCTCTGACGACTCTGCTGGGGACAAGAATGCAGAATCTCTGGTTCAGGATTCAGAATTCGAGCTTAGAATAACTGTTATAATTGGCTTTTATTTATTATCTGATTTTTATATGTTTGAGCCTAATGTGCTAATTGCCGCTTTTTACCGCTTTGATAATGTTTGGACTGTATATAAACTGTTACGAAACCCTCCTCTCTCTGAGTCTTCTAAATCATCTGGAAGTGTGCACTTCGTGTGACTTTTTTCTGTTAGAGTCATATTCCAATTTTAGAACGAGCTTCGGACAAGTTGCAAAGCCGGTGAAGCTTCTGTATTCCCAGTACGCTGCCCCCTTTGGCTCGAGCTGTCCGCTCGGGTAAGCCAGGTCCAGAACAAATAAACCCAAGTTTTTAAACCTAGAATAACATAGCCTCATGCCGTATCCCTAGTAGGAACGCTTGTTTGCATCATGTGCATTTGACTTTGGGGACTCAACATAGGGGTTGGGTCCATCTAGGACAGGTGTACCCAAATAATAAAAGACCATCCTGATGCATCCTATGCGCTACATGTTGCAATTTTCAAGGGTAAAAGAGGCCATTTAGCAGACCAATGATAGTTGGGGGCAAAAAAAAGTGAGTGAAGTGTGAAAATAAAGCAAGTAGGGCCCAGTTATATTTTCTTTCACGTTAAGAAAAGAAAAAAAACATGAAAAATTCAAAAAAAAATTGCACTTTTTCATAATTTTCCGAAAATCAAAAAAAGGGGGAAAAAATCCAAAAAGAGTTTACATATTTTATCATTTTTCAAAAAAGACAAAAATTATTTTTTCTCTGAATTAGTTGTTATTTTTATTTCTCGCCTGTATCCAATCTTCCAAACTACGCATACCTGATTTTCGTTTTTCGGGGCGTGATACGTAGGTAACCCGCATAGGGTCTGGTCTTCCTAGTGAGTCTTAGGTTCTTGGCTTTGCGGGGTCTTAGCCAAATCTTGCACTTTTAGCCACTTTAGCCACATAGGTTAATTTTAGAAAAATAGTCACTGATGAGTTAATTCCGTAATTAATGAGTCAATCTCGTGCCTGTTGAGCATGTTGATTTAATCACGTGCCTGTTGAGTCAATCCCGTGCCTGTTGAGTCAATCTCGTGCCTGATGAGTCAATCTCGTGCCCGATTGCCTTGTTATGACCGTTACAATCATTTATTGCATTTATTAATAATTTATTTGTAACTGATGGTGTAATGATGGTAAATCCCATATAATCCGAGATTAATTTATTCCTTCCTCATTTGTAATTATGAGATATTCTCCCACGCCTGATCTGGCTATTTCATGATGATCAGTTCCGGGGCTAACAGGCACGGTATGAGTATGTTCGGTCCCAGGGGTGTTTCACATATCATCTTTGCATGTCATTCTTCACCTTTCTTCAAACTTTATTGACACGTGTCGCCATTTAATAGACCCACATGTCGAGTCTAATTTTTACTAATACACATGTTTCTCTATAACAGCATCCCTATATAACAACATACACTATAAAAGCCAAGTTTTACTCAAAACTAATTTTTATGTTATTTGTTATAATATAAAGTTAAAAAGAGTTTAAAAGCTGATTTCACCTGCTTAAAAGCCAATCTAAACACCCTCTAAGTCTTCTATAATAGCCAAAAAATATCGGAAGAAATGTGGCTGATATAAAGAGGTTTGACTGTATTGTCAAAGTACAAAGAAAACTAAAATTATATATTAAAAAAGAAAAGAGAAAGAAAAAAAAAACACACGCAACTCTTTCCTTTTGTATGTATTATTGGTGCAGTTTTTACCTTTTAATAAGCGAACAAAGTGGAATTTTTTAAAACTGGGGAAGCATATAATCTTCCAAAGTTTTCTACGACAAAAACAGAGATAGCTTTAGAGTTTGACGTTTATGTGTTCCTACAAAGACTTCGAGTTATATATATATATATATATATATAATAACTGAATTCACAGTCAAATACTTATAGATATTTAGTGAATTTCAAGGTTTGGGCAAAAATTACAGAGTTTACGGGAACCCATAAACTTAAGGCTAGATCAGTCCCCGACCTAAAGCAAAACTAAAAAGAAAATGGAAGAATAATATTAACAAAATTTCGCGGGAGAGCCTTCTGATACCTATGTTTAATTTTGACCATATTAAGAAAAGTTATGTAATATAGTTCAAAATAATAAAAAAACTCTCTCTCTAAGTTCTCTCTCTTAGTGCATGATAGCGTGCTCCTGCTAACATACGCTGGCCAGCAATGGGGAGGGGTAGACCTAAGAGAAATGCAGTCACGATTCAGCGGATGGAACCTATAGGAACTAGTAACAACACTCAAAGCTATGACAGGAGAACTCAAAATTCTCAGATCGAAGTTGATGAAGAGACTCCAATGGAACAGTGGCCACCATTATCAGCTACAAAGAAAGGTATGAAAACACCTCTTGCTATGAATATTGCACCGGTAATTGTGAGTGAGAAGAAAACCGATGAAGATAAATTGACTGAGGCTAACTCTAAATCAAAGCAAATCGACATGCATGTGAGTAATCCAGTAGTAATTGCTGAAAATTTGAGGGAAACAAAGGGTAAGGAGGACACTGATAAAAAACAAGGAGAAGTAATTGCTGAGAATACAGAATCAGAGCAAAAGAAGTGGGCAAACTTGTTTCTAGGTAACAGGATGGCGGCGAAATGAATGGATCTAAGCTTCATTGCACCAACTATAAAAAATGGTGAGGTAATAATTGAACTATGCAAGGAGGAAGTGGAAGAAGAGACACATAAGTGGAAACAAGCGCTGATACTCTATGTAGTTGGAGGCACACCAACTATAGGAGCTATTGAGCGTTTCATTGCTTCAGCGTGGAATTTTACAACAAAACCAAAAGTTTATTTTCATAATGATGGATATTTTGTTGTAAGATTTAATCTACCAAACAAAGTGCTCCAAACGGACTTTTTGTGCAAAACACAACAAGATTTGAATCAAGCCAATGAACCGCGTTGGCGACCTCGAAACCGATCGAGCTCAAGTAACTGAACCTTGGACAAACATTATGGTGCTTCAATGATTTTGGATTGAGCTTTATGGATGTTTTGAGCTACTTTTCGACAGTGTTTCATTGGACTTTTCGTTCTATTTTTGGGACAGATTCGAGGTTGTTTTTGGCTAATTTTTGCTGGGGTATTGATACTATTTTTTTGTTGCGTTTCTGAAGCTATTTCGAGGTTGTTTGGTTGGTGTTCGGCAGCAGCAACGCAACTGTTTTGGAGCCGCTTTTCTCAGTATTTTCAGCTCGTCTTAAAAGCCACCAATGCTTCAGCCATGAGAACCCATTGAAGCATCACTAAAAGGCACCAAACACTCACCCAAAAATGACATGACAATAGCTCCAAAAACGAGCTGAAAATCCAGTTTGAAACCAGGCACTATCTTCCATGAAAACCACCCCAATAGTGCCCTTGAATCTCCATTAAAAGAGCCTCAAAATCCAGCCATGAAAAGCCACAAAATCTGCTCGAAATCACACCCAAATGGCTCCAAAATAATTAACCAAATATGCCTAAGAGCAAGGTGTAAGAGCCACTATCGCCAGGCCACATATACAAAAGGCCGCATCGGCCTGAGGCATAAGAGCCATTATCGCCAGCCCACACTAAAAGGTCGCATCGACCCAAGGCATAAGAGCCATTATTGCCAGCCCACCTAAAAGGTTGCATCGACCCAAGGCGTAAGAGCCATAGTCACCAGCCCACACATAAGGTCGCTCCGACCCGATGCATATACATATGTTGAGTTTTTTACTCCATGTTCTCTCATGTGTATTGTTTAATGATTTTCACTCCTTACATACTTGGTACATTATTTGTACTGACATCCATTTTGCCTGGGGACGCTGCATTTTATGCCCGCAGGTCCCGATAGACAGGTTGAGAGTCCTCCATATAGGATGTCAGGTAAGCGGAATGTGTTGGTGCGCTCCATTTGCTCCGGAGTTGGTTATTTGGTTAGTATGATTTAGACGTATATTAATTGGTATGGCGGGACTCTGTCCCGACCTTTATGAAAATTATATATTCTTAGAGGCTTGTACACAGATGCCATGTACGTAAAAGATTGTATGGATTTGTCAGCCTATGTCCAATACCCGAGTGGCTATTTTGGTCTTATAGGCCCGTACTTCATATGTATATATTTCTATTCCCTCATGCTTTACTCCGGTCAATTTATCTATGATAGAATGATATGAAAGATACATTATGTTGGCACTCGGTAAAGTAAGGTACCGGGTGCCCGTCGCGGCCCATCGGTTTGGGTAATGATAAAAGTGGTATCAAAGTAGTTCTGTCCTAGGGAGTCTACAAGTCGTGTCTAGTAGAGTCTTGTTTATGGGTGTGTCGTGCACCACACTTATAAGCAGGAGGCTACTGGGCATTTAGGACTGTCACTCTTTCTTCTTACTCTAGATCGTGTGAAAGAAGTTGTCTTTGAAAAATCGCTCTTCATACTTTCCACATAAAGAAAGCAATTTTAAAAGGCATACCTTTTACCCAAATCAAACAATATGCTCTTCTAGGATCCTCCCTCCTCCTTAAATAATCTCATGCTGACTTTAAAGTGAAATTACCCTTTGTTTCTAGCATCCAAAAAGGAACATCTAAATCATTAGATATAACTGGAGACTTAACTCTCTCAATTATATGTGTTGCAAACTCCTCTGGTAAGACCTCCAATAGCCTTTCCACATTCCATCGACCATCCTCACCCACATCACTAACATTGTGTATGTTATCATCAATCGCAAAATCTGCAGGAACAAGAAAGTATAAAGCACCCAGCCCTGTCCAATTGTCATACCAGAATAATGATGAGCCCATTCTAAGATCGCTCATTCAGGAGCTTGCTTAAGGATTTTTTTTAATGTTATATTTTGAGTCTGTTTTATTTTTTTGTCGTCTTTTACCTTCCAGTTTTGTATAATAATGTCAAGTCTTTTAGGTGATATTAGAGTCTGTCATAGGCTAGTTAAGTTTGTTGAGTCCTTTGTTATGGTATTTTCTATTTTGTATTTGAAAAAAAAGATGTGTAATAAGTCGAAATCCAAAAAAAAAGAGATTTTGCGTTTTTATATTTTTGTTAGATGTTTTCTTTAAAATACTAACTCTAGAAGTTCAAAAAAAATCTTTTGTGGTTTTCCTTTAGGCAATTAATATCTAGAACTCAAAATAAAAAAATTGCTTTTATACTTCCTTTTAGTATATTAAGACTAAAAATCCAAAAAAGAAAAGAAAAGAATTTTTTTAGTACCTCTTTAAAAGTTTTCTTTTAAGATATTAATTCAAAAAATTCAAAAAGATTTTCTTTTGAGGTTCTTCTTTGGGAAATTAACGAAAAATAAAAAAACAATTCTTTCATTTTTACTAGAACTTAGGATATTGTACATAGAAGAAAAAAATATACTTTACCTTTAAAAGTTTCTTCCTTAGGTAATCAAACTGAAATCCAAAAATATTTTTTATCTTATTCATTTCTCGTTTCAAAATCTTTCTTCAGGTATATGAAATGAAAATTCAAAATATTTTTCTTTGGTTTATTGTTTAGATTTTCTTCCTAAAAAAAAGAATCAAAAAAAATATTTTTCTTTTATAGGGTTTTTTCCTAAAAAATTTCCCATCGAGTGTTTGTTTCAAAAAAAAAAAGAAATATATGCTTGAGTTTAGAATAGGTTATAGAACATTAAGACTAGAAATTTCAAAAAAAAAAAAGAGATTTGCTTCTTTTTTTTCCCGTTCTCTCGTCAGAGTATTCGTTTAGGTAAAAAAAGAAAAAAAAAAGAAATTGAGAACGTTAGTTTGTTTACTTTATTTCCGATCTTCCCGAACTACGCAAAGATCTGATTCATGCGGCGTCATGATACGTAGGCAACCTACGTAGGGTTCGATCGAATTATTTTTTTTTTATTTTAAAGGAAAAAAAGAAAAAAAAGAAAAAAAGAAAAAAAAGGTGAAATTATGGGATGCGAGAAATGAGAGGAAAGAAAAGAGGAGATTGAAGGGAACAAACTGGGATGATGCCAAGTGACCTTGTGACCCTCAAAGTCATTCTAGAACCGTTAATTGTTGTTAGGTGCATTGCACACAATGTGATATTTTTGGCTGTTAAATGCCCTAATGCTAACAGGATGACCCCATTTTGTTCCTTTTGTTATCTTCATTGAGCAGAAGGGTGGTTGGTTTGTGGTTTTTAAGTAACTCATCCATACAACACAAGGTCAAAGAGAAAGGTAGTCATGGCTAGAATAGACTTGGACACAGGGGTTATTGATCTGGTTAAGGGAATTGTTGAATCGAAATCTGAATTGAAAGAAGAGGTCTTAAGGTTGAAATGACAGATGACAGAAATATACCAAGCCTGGATTAGTGTGCGTCCTCCACCATCAGTTCCCACTAGCTACCGTGAAAGCCTTGTCACCATTCCGCCACTGTCACAAATCCAGAATCCCACTGCTGCTAATATCTCCCCACAACCTTTTCACACTTCACCCGCCAAAACCACCTCATATACCTCTCCTTTGACCACTCATGTTTTTGTAGCTCATCCATCTGCTACCTTTTCTCGATCCTCTAGCGAGACTGTGTTCAAAATCCCCGATGCCCAACACTATGCTCCAGAATCAATTTTCAAGGTCTCGGGTCCATACTCTTATGCTCTTCAATTTGAGCCTCCCGATGAGACTTCAAAGCTTGATGAGACAGTGGAGCAAGATGAGATATCTAGAAAGATGAATGGGTTTAAGATGCAAAAGTTTAATTTGTATGATAGGCGGGGAGATCTAGTAGCCCTCCTGAGGGGTTATTGCGGTGAAATGAGAAGTGCTGGCGGGAAAGATGACTTGCTGATGGCGTATTTCAGTGAGAGCCTGACTGGGGAAACTTTGGAATGGCACACTCGTCAAGATGTCAGTAAGTGACATAAATGGGATGATATGGCTCAAGATTTTGTGCGACACTTTCAGTACAATATAGACATTGTCCCAGACCGCTCCTCCCTATCTCAGATGGAAAAGAAATCCAAGGAAAGGTTTAGGGAATTTTGGTTCAGATGGAACGAACAAGTTGCTCGGGATAGTCCTCCCATTGATAGAAAAGATGTTGCTAAGCCCCGCCAACGATAGGATCTAGTGGGCATTCCTGCTAAACGCTTTCAGCCTCAATACCGACCCCATGAATATCCCCAAACTCCACATAATCTGCCCCAGTATTATCCTCCGAACAACGTCCGGCCATATGTCCAACCACTGGGTCACTCCAAAAGGCGAGCACGAGCACCGCAAAAGCTTCACCAGCCTCCACAAAATTTTTAAATGCCATATAACCCACATTCAAGCTAAGGGTGTAGAAGGGAACAAAGACTGAAAGATAATTTTACACCAATAGGAGGGTCCTATGCAAGCTTGTTTGAGAGATTAAAGCATTGCGACATGATTAAATTTATTCCTCTAAATTATATAGACCCATGTGCGAGAAGTTTTGACCCTGCTAAAAGGTGTGAATACCATTCCAATGCCCAAGGGCACAATGTTGAAGATTGTCCTGCTTTGAAAAGGAAAATAGAAAGAATTATTCAACAAGGAATAATTGTGGTCCAAGGCAGTAGTACCCCAAGTGTCACACGTAATCCTCTACAGGTACATGACAACGCACAGATCGTTGGGATGGTTGGCAATGACGAAGGGTTGGTCAAAGGAGCCAAGGAGCCACTTGGTGAAGTTAATGATATTGAAATTGGTAATGGTCTTGGTAATATTGATGTGGAACTCAGCGGCTAAGATGCAGAACTTGGTAATTGGAAAGACGCTCCTTTCTTGGCTAGCCAGGAAGGAGTCTTGGTGGTTCATTTTGTTGTCATTTCTGTTGTCGGGGTTATTTCAGGGTTGTAATCCGGATATTGTCTTGTGACTCAAACCCTCCTATCCTTTTATTTTGCCTAGTTCCTTTAGTCGTAGTAACTCATTTAGTGTTATCTAGGTTTGTTCCAGGGTTGTACCCCAATTTATTTTGCTTGTCTTGTTGTTAAAACCCTTTCACCATCCGAGTACCAACGTAACATATCTTTGTTATCATGTTATCGTGAGTAAATGAGCCAGAAAACCCGTCATGAGATAACAAGAATAAAACATAAGGGAATACTCAACATATAAAGACCCAACATGATATACAAACTAATATATGTGACATACGGGCCTATAAGGCCGACATGACCATTAGTAAACTCGAAACATAGGCCGACAAGGCCATACAATTAACCATACACCTGACATCTATCTACAAGTCTCTAAGAGTACATCAAATCATAAAGGTCGGGACAGGGTCCCGCCATACCAATCAATACATATCCAAAGCATACTGACCAAATAGGCAACTCCGGAGCAAGTGGAGTGCACCAACACCTTCGCTGAGCTGATAGCCTACTAAGAGGACTATCAACCTATCAATCGGGACCTGCGAGCATGAAATGCAGCGTCCCCAGGCAAAAGGGACGTCAGTACGAATAAAGTACCGAGTATGTTAGGCAGGAAAGCATACATAAGAACAGTAATGTAAAGAGAGAGATAGAGGAGATACAACTTGTAACATGTGAGTGCCTCTAGGGGCTATGATATGAAATGTATAATACATATATACACATACACTTTTTAAAACATTCGCCTTTGTGGGCATCATCATCATCATATCGTACCCGACCTCAAATAGGACTCGGTGAAAGCGTACCCGACCATCATAAGGTTCGGTAGAATCGTACCCGGCCACGTGGAGCTCGGTAAACCCAACTGATCAGTGGTTGCACAATAGGTGCCATACCCGGCCGACTATAGCGCGGCTCGGTAGAGTAAAATAGATACATATATATAATACATGCTCGACTCATGGAATCATGTTCTAACCCTTTCGGAGTGATGTAAGGTCATTGCACCTTCGATTAACATTATGGACATCCCTACCATCAATATGAACCTTAGTGGGATATAAGGATCATATACACTTGTTTAGAATAACTTTATAAGGAAAGAACAACATGGACAACCTTAGTTTCTAGGAGTAAATCCGTTATGAATTAGCGTACCGTTTATGTTCATGTCACTTTAGATCATGCCAAAAGAAAGAAGTAAGTGACTTAACATACCTTAAACCCATTGAGTCCTTAATCACTTCCAAGCAACTCTTCAAACAAGTCAACTCCATCTATCATAGTATAAGGAGATTCAAAATCAGTGTTGAGCAAAGGCTAAGTCTATAACTTAAGCTAGTAGCTCGTTTACGTAAATTTTGGCAGCATCTCCCTTGTAACAAGGGCCTCCTCCAATACCATATACAAACAACAATGACCAGAGCAATCCATCAATACATAATTATCAATATCAAGACACCATATAACAACAACAAGTCACAACTACATTACGACGAGCGGCAAGCTCCGATTGGAATCCGTATACCCCTTATCAATCCTTATAGACTTCTTACTTCAACATAAAAGTATCATTAACATGATAATGAAGTCATTAATCAATGATTCCAGCCTTAAACCATATATTTATAATAACGAAAATAATCCACAACTTCAACTATCCTCAATTAGCAACTTTATTCACTAGTTCATGTCTAGCCCATCCATTTAACTTAATCAACATCAAGATAACCTTAGGCACAAGTAATAACACAATATAAATACCTCCTACAGTAACTTCAAATCAAAATCCAAGTTATATTCAGTTTACAACAACCCTCAATAGCAATATAACACCATAGAAGTGACTTAAGCTAACCCAAGTATTATCTTGTAGTTTATCATCCTAACAACTTAACCAACATACAAGCAAGATTAAGCACAATTAGTAGGCTGTTATACTCACCTTAGACAGCAGCAAAAACTTGGAATTTTATCCAAATACATCCCACAACAATCCTCAATGACAACACAGCCTCAAAGAGGTGTTGTTCTTCACTAGAACTAAGTTTTGATGTTGAAATATGGTGTAATCACTTTGGAATCACTCAAACCCTTGTGGTATATGTTTAGGAGGGTTAGGAGAAGTTTGGAGACGAATTTTAGTTGAAAAATGAGCAAAAATAGGCGTTCAAATCGTTTATAAATTGAAGTAGGTCAACCACCGCCTAAGTGGGTCCCATTGGGAGCTGCTTGTGCGGTCTCGCAAAAACACGAATATCTCTCTACTCCGATGTCGTATTGACGAAAGGTTTAATGTGTTAGAAACTAGACTCGTAGATCTTCAATTTGGTAGGTAGAAAACCCCATGATTCCAAGTATATTTGGAGAAATTCTCAGATACATTTGACCTAAATTTCAGGAAATTTATGAATGTAACTTGTGATGACCTTTGCCAACTCTTGTTCCACAACTTGCTTGCCTTCAAAATGTAGAAAATGATTATCATATGACTAAAATAACTCATAGAATAACCTCCTTATCATGTTAAGAACCCTAGTCTTACCCCAAAGTACATGTTATAACATTCCAAACTTGTCGACTTTTGACGAAACTTATTTTCTTCAATTGATTTAGCTTCTAAGATTTCCAACCCTCTTGGTACTCGTTATTCATGATCTTAAATATTTGTAACCTCCAAGGTAATATGATTAACTTAGTTTATTTGCTTCCAAATATAATCTCATTTACGAGCTTACATCAATGACTTACGACGTACTCTCACGTATGAAAACTTGGGGTGTAACATCTTTCCCCCCTTTGGAACATTCGTCCTCGAATGTTGATTGATGCACTTATCAGTTTCATAAACTATAGCTCTTACGAATACTTTAATACTCATCTTTCCATCTAAGCCACTGTTTTGTGAATAAATCTAAATGCTTGGGCATTCCCCCCTTTTAGGCCTCTTTGTCACGCCATGACATGTGGTCGGAATTCTTCCAACATCGTAACATTTGCTACCTTATGTCATGCAGTATGTACGACTGTGTCCTTGTATGAGCGCCTAGCGACTCATATTCTCTTTTTCTTCCATCTCTTAGCCAATCTCTAAGCCTCCCTTTATGAACATATACAGAATTATGACAAGTTGTCCCTCTAGGCATCTATAGGTGTACTGATGTCTTTCTCTTTGTACTTTATCGAACTTAAGACTATTTCTATCTCTTGTTCCATAGCCTTGTATATCTATCCTTATGGATTTACTACATCTAGGTAGGTTATACTATACCATAAAACTTACTTCGGTTTATTATTACCGAGGTTTGCTACCCAACTCCAGGTTACTCTCTCGCTGCTTATCCTATATGTATAAATCTAAGTCCTTTAGTGCTTCCTCATTATTATTCATCTAAGAATAACAAACAAATCTCATCTCGTACTTTGGAACTTGTACCCATCTATTGTTTATTCACCTTAATGTTGATCTATAATCTATCACTGATAACTTGCAACCTCTTACGTAATACACTGTCACTAGGGCTCACATCTTATCGGGGAACATATGAAGTGATTTTCCTAATCCACCTAGGGATAATACTATACTTCAATAACCGTATTTCATTGCATCCCAACGCGATTCATCTTATGGGGGTATTCTAATCCCGTGCAATTAATGAAATCCCTGTCTCGTTAAATCATTACTCAATCAAAGGCCTAAGCATCATCCTCT
Source organism: Nicotiana tabacum (assembly GCF_000715075.1). Lineage (NCBI taxonomy): Eukaryota > Viridiplantae > Streptophyta > Magnoliopsida > Solanales > Solanaceae > Nicotiana > Nicotiana tabacum. The sequence goes on along the minus strand of NC_134084.1, from coordinate 99,024,706 downwards.
TATCTATCACAATTACACCTTTATTCTACTGCCAGGGCAGCATTCCATCTCTTCTAAATGCACCTACTCTCAGACTCCTCTGTGTTCATTCAGCTTGTACCGAGCTTTTTATTACATATGGAAATCATCAGCTCCCTTGTTTTGATGGGTTTAATCCCGAGGACATACATATTCTAGTCACCTTCTCATTTATCGAAATAAGATTATGACTTTATGGCTTATACTCTTTTATTGCCTTAAGGCTTGTCACCTCTTGTATTTTCCTTCACTTGACTATAGACTCTGTCATTGTGTCATATTTTGATTTACTGTTATCACTCATATATCACATCTTACTCATGATGCTTCATTTATTTTCTTCTTATTCTCCGGATAATATTTTTTTTGTCTATCACTTTATTCTGAAAACTTCAACAAAAAGTTCTTTCCCTATAAGCTCCCCTAACTTCATCTCACTGGCTCTTGGGAATGCCTAACATTCTTTTTTGTTACTCGGGGATAGAGTCATACTAAGGTAAATATTTGTCCCTTCTAGGATCTCACTGCCTATCTTCTGAAATTTCTGAATATTCCAGTATTCGTATCTGATTATACTACTCTAGAGTTTACCAATCTGGGTGTCTTAGAAGGAGATCTATTACCACATTTGCACCATCTTTCGGAAACGTTAGTTAATGATAACAACCTATCCACAATTTTTGGGTTACTCTAACTCCAACTGGATCCTGATATCCCATCTTTCTCTTAAATAATATATGTTAGCTCCCATAGAACATAACTGAGATGGGTGTGGCCAATTGTACTTACCTCTGTCATTGATGAAGGTACCAAAATGCTTATATTTCTCTGCTTGATTTGAAAATATTGATAATCTTCATTATCTGGGTGCCTTGTAACCCTCTTCACCTTACTTCTTTTACTTGTTGAAACTTGTATCTAGCTTCTGAATCCCTCATAGATTTTCACCATATTCGTGAATAGATATCCTTGCCTTAAGGCTCCTTATTAAGAAGCATACACATCTTAGTACACACATGATCTGTTGAAGACCTCACATTTACTCATCATAAGCATGATGTGAAATCGAGTTCCTCTAACTCAACTCTTCCACATCCACATGCAATTTCTTACCAACTGTCTTTGTGGATGTAGGTATCGTTGTATTACAACTAAAGTCGAATTTAGGAGTTTGAATTCTTACAACTGAGCTCTACTGCACGATCTAAAGTAAGAAGAAAGAGTGACAGACCTAAATGCCCTGTAGCCTCCCGCTTATAAGTGTGGTGCACAACACACCCATAAACAAGACTCTATTAGACACGGCTTGTAGACTCCCTAGGACAGAACTGCTCTGATACCACTTCTGTCACGACCCAAACCGAAGGGCCGCGACGGGCACCCGGTGCCTTACTCAACCGAGTACCAACGTAACATATATTTCTTATCATGTTATCCTGAGTAAATGAGCCAGAAAACCCGTCATGAGATAACAAGAATAAAACATAAGAGAATACTCAACATATGAAGACCCAACATGATATAAAAACTAATATATGTGACATACGGGCCTATAAGGCCGACATGACCATTAGTAAACTCGAAACATAGGCCGACAAGGCCATACAATTAACCATACACCTGACATCTATCTACAAGCCTCTAAGAGTATATCAAATAATAAAGGTCGGGATAGGATCCCGCCATACCAATCAATACATATCCAAAGCATACTGACCAAATAGGCAACTCCGGAGCAAGTGGAGTGCACCAACACCTTCGCTGAGCTGATAGCCTACAAGGAGGACTGTAAACCTATCAATCGGGACCTGCGGGCATGAAATGCAGCGTCCCCAGGCAAAAGGGACGTCAGTACGAATAAAGTACCGAGTATGTTAGGCAGGAAAGCATACATAAGAACAGTAATGTAAAGAGAGAGATAGAGGAGATACAACCTGTAACATCTGAGTGCCTCTAGGGGCTATGATATGAAATGCATAATACATATATATACATAAACTTTTTAAAACATTCGCCTTTGTGGGCATCATCATCATCATATTGTACCCGACCTCAAAGAGGACTCGGTAAAAGCGTACCCGACCATCATAAGGTTCGGTAGAATCGTACTCGGCTACGTGGAGCTCGGTAAACCCAACTAATCAGTGGTTGCACAATAGGTTCCATACCCGACCGACTATAGCGCGGCTCGGTAGAGTAAAATAGATGCATATATATAATGCATGCTCGACTCATGGAATCGCGTTCTAACCCTTTCGGAGTGATGTAAGGTCATTGCACCTTCGATTAACATTATGGACATCCCTACCATCAATATGAACCTTAGTGGGATTTAAGGATAATACACACTTGTTTAGAATAACTTTATAAGGAAAGAACAACATGGACAACCTTAGTTTCTAGGAGTAGATCCGTTATGAATTAGCGTACCGTTTATGTTCATATCACTTTAGATCATGCCAAAAGAAAGAAGTAAGTGCCTTAACATACCTTAAACTCATTGAGTCCTTAATCACTTCCAAGCAACTCTTCAAACAAGTCAACTCAATCTATCATAGTATAAGGAGATTCAAAATCAGTGCTGAGCAAAGGCTAAGTCTATAACTTAAGCTAGTAGCTCGTTTACGTAAATTTTGGCAGCATCTCCCTTGTAACAAGGGCCTCCTCCAATACCATATACAAACAACAATGACCAGAGCAATCCATCAATACATAATTATCAATATCAAGACACCATATAACAACAACAAGTCACAACTACATTACGACGAGTGGCAAGCTCCGATTGGAATCCGTATACCCCTTATAAATCCTTATAGACTTCTTACTTCAACATAAAAGTATCATTAACATGATAATGAAGTCATTAATCAATGATTCCATCCTTAAACCATATATTTATAACAACGAAAATAATCCACAACTTCAACTATCCTCAATTAGCAACTTTATTCACTAGTTCATGTCTAGCCCATCCATTTAACTTAATAAACATCAAGATAACCTTAGGCACAAGTAAGAACATAATATAAATACCTCCTAGAGTAACTTCAAGTCAAAATCCAAGTTATATTCAGTTTACAACAACCCTCAATAGCAATACAACACCATAGAAGTGACTTAAGCTAACCCAAGTATTATCTTGTAGTTTATCATCCTAACAACTTAACCAACATACAAGCAAGATTAAGCACAATTATTAGGCTGTTATACTCACCTTAGACAGCAGCAAAAACTTGGAATTTCATCCAAATACAGCCCACAACAATCCTCAATGACAACACAACCTCAAAGAGGTGTTGTTCTTCACTAGAACTAAGTTTTGATGTTGAAATATGGTGTAATCACTTTGGAATCACTTCAAACCCTTGTGGTATATGTTTAGGAGGGTTAGGAGAAGTTTGGAGACGAATTTTAGTTGAAAAATGAGCAAAAATAGTCCTTCAAATCGTTTATAAATTGAAGTAGGTCAACCACCGCCAAAGTGGGTCCCATTGGGAGCTGATTGTGCGGTCTCGCAAAAACACGAATATCTCTCTACTCCAATGTCGTATTGACGAATGGTTTAATGCGTTAGAAACTAGACTTGTAGATCTTCAATTTGGTAGGTAGAACACCCTATGATTCCAAGTATATTTGTAGAAATTCTCAGATACATTTGACCTAAATTTCAGGAAATTTATGAATGTAACTTGTGATGACCTTTGCCAACTCTTGTTCGACAACTTGCTTGCCTTCAAAATGTAGAAAATGATTATCATACGACTAAAATAACTCATAGAATAACCTCCTTATCATGTTAATAACCCTAGTCTTACCCCAAAGTACATGTTATAACATTCCAAACTTGTCGACTTTTGACGAAACTTATTTTCTTCAATTGGTTTAGCTTCTAAGATTTCCAACCCTCTTGGTACTCGTTATTCTTGATCTTAAATATTTGTAATCTCCAAGGTAACATGATTAACTTACTTTATTTGCTTCCAAATATAATCTCATTTCCGAGCTTACATCAATGACTTACGACGTACTCTCACATATGAAAACTTGGGGTGTAACAGTTGTACCCCAGTTTATTTTGCTTGTCTTATTGTTCAAACCCTTTCACCGTTTTTCTAATGTAATTTTTCGTTTTCTGTTGTTTCTAGTAATTTTTGTTTAGTTCTCTTTTCTTTTTATAGTTATTTTCATGCTGGCTCTGGTGACATAACATGCACGCATAATTCTAGGCATGGTCTTAAAAGTTAGTTTAATCATGAAGCAATGAAACAATTTTGAAGACAATAGGGGCACTTGAGGGAAATAAGTATAGATTTGGACATTTTGAGATCATTTGAAGCCCGAACCATGTGAAACTAGGGCAGATAATTTGGGAATTTAATAGGATGACAATAATTCGTTAAAGGAGAGTGCATCCCAGATAATTTGAAGCGAGCAGTTTTGAGTTCAAGTGTACCTCAAGTAATAGGATAAAGTCAAGTGAGTTTGCTCCAAACAGACGGAGGGTATCCATCGTGAAGAAGAAATCACCCAATGAGAGTTCTGTACTTGACAAGGCACGAAAAAATTGGAAAGCATATCAGTGATATCAATGCCGAAGCTGTAAAAGAAATGTAGTGTGTGCTCTTCCTTTTTAATTTCAAGTTGCATGTGTTGTACTCGGCATTTTCAGGGATTGGGAGGCCCTCTTTTAGCTACCCAAACACGTATACCATTCGATACCCTTTTGAGCTTGTACTAATTTCTTTGACCTCCCCTCTTTTGGAATCAAATTAGAGTTATACAAAAAAATAGAGTTCATATCCCCATAGGTTTATTTTAGAAAAAAAGTTCATTCCAAAAGGAAAATTCAAAAAAAAAAGAGAAAAAATAGAGAAAAAGAAAAACAGGAAAAAGAAAAGAAAAAAGAAAAAAAAGAAGGAAAAATAAAAAAAAGAATAAAGAAGAAAGAAAAAAAGAAAAAGGAAAATAGTAACAAAAAGTAGTCTTGTGAACTACGTTCGACCTTATTCTTGTCACCACAAGATACGTAGGCAGCCTCACGGTTCGGTCGCACCAAATAAAATATTTCATGATTCCACGAAGTTGAGAGTGGGTAGAAATTCCATCTCAAAAAGAAAAGAATCAAATTACCTTGTATTAGAAATTGGGGCAAAAGTTTTAGATTGGATTCCAAAAGTTGTAAATAAATTAACCCCGTTGTCTTGGTTATTTTGAGACTTTATGATATCCCTTCTTTCTAACCCTGTCCCAAAGCCACATTACAGTCCAAAAAAGACCTCCCAGATAATCTTTGAGAGTGCTGAGTTGAGACATGCCAAGAGTATATGATGTTTTTACCATTGTTAAGGCCTTGTCATCTGCAGAATCAGATGAAATAAGAAGAAAAGAACAAAATGAGAGAGTTTATTGGTGAAAACCTTCACAAGCACCATAAGGCGATGGTGAGTTGAGAAAAAGAACAAAATGAGAGAGGCTTGATGGTGAAAACCCTTGGGGCACCACAAGTTGAATAAGGATCGTGAATTAGATTGGATAATCGGAGCATTGAAGCCCAGTTTCACGGTATAACAATTGTTGAACATCAGACTTGCTTGACAGATTAGGCCACATGTGCATGTCATGGTCATTAGAGTTGGTATCCACATCTGATAAGTTTCTACTTTATAGTTTTCTTGTTAGGAATCATTTCTTTCCATTGTCATTTACTCTGTTCCTTTTGTCCTGTTTACTTCCTCTTCCTGAGTCTGTTTGGGCAAAACAAGTGAGAAATAACTTTAAAATTTGCCACCAGCTTTCCAATTGCACAAAACGGGATCTGGCTAGCACATCCAAAGTGGCATAAGTTAGGAAAGAACAGCATGCGCACTGAGTTGGTAACAATCAATGTGCTTTGGGATTCATGTAAAATACAAAGGTTCGGTATATGTCAATTTATGAACAATGCAACAGATAGAGGGTGTTGGGTTTGAACGGATCAAGGGTATTTTCTGCGATAAGGTTGATAGAGAAAGTGGTTAACCAATAACAAGCAAGGTCTTCCAAGTGGAAATCAAAGTTATCATGGCAAGTGAAGGAGCAACAGACTATCAGCTAAAGTCCCTAGGTCTGTGTGTCGTTCCGTTTTGCTGAAGAAGAAGCATAACGTTGGAGGGGTCTAATTCTTTAGGAAAACGGCTGATTTTCTTAGTAGGGATCTAGGGTCTTAGAGTCTTAGGGTGTATTTTTATATATAGAAAGGGATTTTAGGTTAAGGAGGTATGTTCTTGGTATTATTGGGCCTTAAAATTGGGCCAAAGACTAAAAAAACTACAAAATTCATAAAGACGGGATAAACCAACCCAAAAGCCTTATAAAATTATATACAATTTATAATATAAAAAATATTAAACTAATCTTAATTAATGAACTCATTATATAAAAATAAAATAAGGTACTAATTTTTGTATATTTTTTATTTAAATTTATGAAAGATACGTAAACTAAAATATTTTGTAATATTCATTTTTTTGTAACGAAATAAAGTAAAAGAGTCAAAATTAGTTGAAATAAAGATATTAGGCCTAAACTAAATATTTACATGTTAAAATATAAAAAATCTTGGGGAGGGTCAAAAATCATATGTCTACAACTGCCCCTCTTTGACTGGGAATGCGAAGATTTTTCCGACAAAGAACGACTAGTCAGGTTTTTTGACCCGACCCTTATTTAGAGAGACCAAAAGCTAAGAGATAGGAAAATGTGACTGAGCCCTGGTATCTGAGCTGCCTACATATACTTGGCTATAAAGAAATCAGTCCACGTGTAGTTCAGAAGTAGAAGCAGTGATGGAGTATACTGAGGTGGAGAGCCGGTCGAGGTGTCATTCCATCGAGGTTACAGTCCGCGGTCCTATTATTACATCAAATCAAAAGAAATGAAAAAGACTAACTAAGCCTGTCAACTATGAGTTACAAGATTCCTATCTATAAGTCTTCTGAAGCTTGATCTTGTGTCTTGAATGGTTCTTCATGCAGACTTTGGATTTGAACCTTGACGCTTGCTAGTTGCAGGTGCTAGTTCATTCTTCTTCAGCTTTTCGGATCAAAACCGGACACACCATGCCTGTGACTTCAGTCATGTCTTGAGCAGCTCACATCTTTCATCAACTTCTGCATTTGGATTCACTTCTTGCCTTTCTTCTTTTCTTTTTTTATTCTGGATTGTGACTAACTTCTGTTGATCATCTCGGACGGTTGACTCGCATTCTTACTGCGAGTTTCTTTTGTTGCTAACTTGAATTGCATTCCGAAGTGAATTCCCTTATTCCCCAGGTGGCGCCTGATTGCCAATATTTGAACTGTATTGTATTCCCTTTGTTACCTTAAACTATTTCCCTTGAAACTGTGTTGTCTTCCTTTGAAACTTGAACTGTATTCCCTTGCTCTCCAGGCGGGTGCCTGATTGCCAAAACTTTAACTGTATTCCCTTGCTCTCCAAGTGGGTGCCTGATTGCCAAAACTTTAACTGTATTCCCTTGCTCTCCAGGTGGGCGCCTGATTGCCAAAACTTGAACCGCTTTCCTTGTTCTCCAGGTAGGTGCCTAATTGCCAAAACTTGAAATGTATTCCCTTGCTCTCCAGGTGGGCGCCTGATTGCCAAAACTTTAACTATATTCCATTGCTCTCCAAGTGGGCGCCTGATTGCCAAAACTTTAACTGTATTCCCTTGCTCTCCAGGTGGGCACCTGATTGCCAAAACTTTAACTGTATTCCCTTGCTCTCCAGGTGGGCGCCTAAATTCCTAAACTTTACTATTTTTCCTTGAGACTTGAATCGCTTCTCCTTGTTCTCCAGGTGGGTGCTTGATTTCCAACACTTGCACTGTTTTTCCTTGAGACTTGAACTACTTATCCTTGTTCTCCAGGTGGATGCCTGATTCCCAGCACTTGCACTGGTTTTCCCTCAAAACTTGACTTGTTTTTCCTCGTTCTCCAGGTGGGCTCCTGATTACTAAACTTGAACCGTCTTCCTTTGAACATTGCTGTTTTCCCTTTGTTCTCCAGGTGGGTGCCTGATTACCAACATTTGAATTGTATTTCTTTCCTCTGAAACTTGAATTGTTTTCCCTTGTTCTCCATGTAGGCTCCTGATTGCAGACACTCAAACCTATCTTCTCCTGCTACTTGGAACTGTTTTCCTTAGAAACTTGCACCATTTTTCCTTGCTCTCCAGGTGGGCGCCTGATTGCTGAACTTGCATTGTCTTCCTTTGAAACTTGAGTTGTTCTCCCGTGCTCTCCAGGTGGGCGTCTCATTACTGAACTTGACCCATCTCCTCTTGTTACTTGAAACTGTTTTCCCTTGAAGCTTGAACCATTTTCCCCTTTTCTCCAGGTGGGCGCCTGATTGTTGAGCTTGACTTGCTTTCCATTGAATTTGTGTCGTCTTCCCTTGTTCTCCAGGTGGGCGCCTGATTGTTGAACCCGAATTGTCCTCTTCTTGAAACTACTTTTCCTTTGAATCTGATTACAACAAAACAGACAAAACAAAAGAAATTTTTTTGCCCCAGTTTGATTTTGGGAACATCTGTGAGTGTTAATCGAATCATGGTACCCAAAAGCTCTAAGAATTTAAAAGTTAAATACCATTATCCAGGAGGGTTCTAAAAATTTAAAATTAAATCTCATCTTAAGAGTGACAACTTCAAAGCTAAATTCTATTTCCTAAAGGTAAAACTTACGCTAAATCTTATTATCTATGAAGGTCTTAAAAACTTAAAACTAGATCCCATTATCTAGGAGGGTTCTGAGAACTTTAAATTAATCCCATTATCCAGGAGGGTCCTGAAAAGCCGAGAATGAACTTACATGAGCCATGCTTTCTTCCTGGAAGATCTCGGTAAAATGAACAAAATTCCTTGCCCCTGAACCATGCCTTTCCTCATGTAGGGTTCCTGCAGATCGAACAAATTTTTCTTTCCCCTTCTCAAACCGCCTTTGTGCTGACAACATTTGAGCACGACACTTGAAAAAAGATTCAAACTTCCAAGCTTTGATTTGGACACAATTTTCGTCCCTATTTCAAACAAAGAAAACTTATGAGTTTATAAATAAAAAAGAACGCAAAAAAAATGGACAAAAAGGGAAAAGAAGAAAACAAAGACGGTGTCTTTCCATCTACATCAACATTTGAGCAAAAATCCATCGCTGCAAAATCTATGCAACCTTTTTGAATTTCAAAAAATTCTTAGAAATGGATTGAGAAACTTCAAACAAAATCAAAGAATCAATATTGTAATTTTCCTAAGTCAGCCGCCACTTCAATCCGAACTCACGCTAAAATTCAATGAAAACCAAAACCTAGTTCCTTTCTAATAATGTTTAGCTGAAGTTTCTGAGTTGGGGTTCGAGATTTCCTAGTCAAATAAGGATCCATCGGGTTTTCGGTCGCGGTCCAATTCGTGATTCCATCGCCGTCCAAGGTTTTCGGTAATAAAATATTTTCAGATTCAAAGATAGTTTACTCCGAGGTCATTTCTTATCTCTTTGACTTTTAGATCCCTTTTTGCTTTGTTGGATATTGTTTAAGATCTTGCTATTTAATTAATAACTTTTATTTGAGATTCTGTTGTTTATAATGTATTGACTATGGATTAGTTGCATTCATGTTAAGACCTTTATGGGTAGTGAGGGTTTGGAATTTTTTTTTTTTTTAAAAAAAGATTTGAGTTTCTTAAGATAAATTGATCATGGCAAAAACTGAAATTAAAATGATTTGAGCTCTTGGATAAATTTTGTCATTCGTTTATTTGTTTTTATCAATTTAATCGTTAGGAGCATGTTTAGGCCATTAAACTCGAGTAGGCAAACTTTTCGGCACATAAGTAATCATCGTGATTATGGGTACGGTTCCCGTGACATAGTCATGATGCACAAATCCAAATTCGGGTGCGCATTTCATGTGACCCTACCATAATTTTGAATGTTAATAATAATAAAATATGTTGTAAATCACGGGTGCATTTCATGTAGTGTGGCTTACGATGTGTTTTAAATAACCTGAAATTTTTCCAAAAGTATTAAAAGCAGTTAGAAAGTTAAAAGGGCACATAGGTTTAAAATGTGTAATTAAATCAGATAATTAGGCCAATAATAATAGTTGAGCGACCATGTTAGAACCACGGAACCCGGGAATGCCTAACACCTTCTCTCGGGTTAACAGAATTCCTTACCCAGATTTTTGTGTTCGCGGACTATAAAATAGGGTCAATCTTTCCTCGATTCGGGATTCAAACCGGTGACTTGGGACACCATAAATTATCCCAAGTGGCGACTCTGAACATTAAATAAATAATCTCATTTCGATTGTCACTTAAATTGGAAAAAACTCCCCTATACCCGTAAAGGGTATAGGAAAAGGAGGTGTGACAGTCCTTCCTCATATTCTTCCACTAAAGCAATGTCACCAACCTCCTTAATGTAGCTTAAAACCCTGAGTGACCCCCTTGAGGACTAGCATGGCAAGTTGTCATGATTGCCTTTCTTAGTTTTGGTACTTTCCCAATCACCAGTTTTCCCTTCCTCCTTAGTTGGACTTGAGTCCAGGTGAATTATTTATGAGCAGCAGGGTTATGTTGAAGTTCTTCAACAAGTTGATGAAGCTCAGAATCTGAATCCCAACTAGATAGTAAGTTTTGGAACAAATCAATGTCATAAGGTGATAGCATTAATGTTAATAGTTCAGCACCAGTGACCCTTGAAAGAGCATCAACTACCTTAGGCTCCACTCTCTTCTTGTATTCTATAGAGTAGTCAAAAGGCATCAACTTTGTTAACCATAACAGTTGAGAGTTAGTGTGCAATTTCTGCTCCATAAGGAACTTCAGGCCTTTCTAGTCAATCCTTATAATAAATGTCACGACCCCAAACCGGCCCGGTCGTGATGGTGCCTCTCGTGAAGACAAGGCCAGCTGACACAACACTCACCTTAACCCTTTAAGCATTAAGAGTCATTTTTAAGTCTTTAAATTAAACAATGTTTCATAATAAAATCCTGGAATAACAGTGTGGAATAAAATACCAGCCCGACATCGGGGTGACACTAGTCATGAGCAACTATCAAGGTCAGAATACACAAAAGTCTAAAAATGTACCAAATACAGTAACAACAATGAGGGGAAGGAAGCGGTGTTGCGAACGTCATGCAACCACCTTGCTAACTCTGATGACTCCGCAGCTGAGCTATCAACACCCACTACCGGGTTCTGATATACCTGAATCTGCACACGAGGTGCAAGGAGTAATGTGAGTACTCCAACCCAACAAGTAATAAGAGTAAATAAAGGCTGAGCAGTAGGAAACAATGAATCCACATTTACGGTGGGTTCAATAAACACAACAGGCTTTCAAATCATAATACGAGTCAATCTTCCCTTTTAAAATCCAGCTTTTAGTAAAAATCATCTTTGAAATACCTTCCAACAATTTCAGTAGGGGTTCAATATCATTTAAAATAATAATAGAGATTAAAGTCATAATCAACCCCTCGGGCAAAGCATAGTTCGTAAAATAGCCCCTCGGGCAAAATAGTAATCACAAACACTTCATAACTTGAAAATCTCAGGCAAAACACCACTCATATGCATGTATATATCTATCACCCCTCGGGATAGCCTCTCTATCACTCGTGACTCAACTCTTACCAATCAGTGCTCGCACTCAGCATTCATGCTCAATTGGTACCATATAGTAACAGCTGCGGCGTGCAGCCCGATCCGTATATCTCTCACAATAACTGAAATCAAAGTAATTGTTGCGGCGTGCAGCCCTATCCATGCATCACTATGGCGCACAGCCCGATCCATATAAATAGTCAACTGCGCTCACTGGGGGTGTGCAGACTCCGGAGGGGCTCCTACAGCCCAAGCGCTATATTGCTGCGGCGTGCAGCCCGATCCATATACATATATATATACATATATATATATATATACATTGTTGCGGCGTGCAGCCCGATCCATAGATATATAATCCTCACAACTAGGCCCTCGGCCTCTCTCAGTCATTAACCTCACCATCAGACTCTCAGTCTATCTCAGTCATCAATCTCACAATCAGACCCTCGGTCTATCTCAGTAAAATAGGGAACTCAACCCAAAACAATTTCCACATGTTAAGAATATAGTGATAAAGCCAAATTTGAGCAGTAAACAGGTAAAACATGATTGAGAATATGCTTTCAAACAAATAGAGTGAGGAAAGATAGTAAAAATGCCCCTAAGGGTCTCAACAAGTCGGCACAAGGCCCCAAACATGGCATACAACCCAAAAATATAATAATGTCAAACAATTAACTATCAAATACGCATTAAAATATTCGTTCGGGATGGACTAGGTCACAATCCCCAGCGGTGCTCTACCCCACGCTCGTCATCCAGCGTGCAAGTCACCTCAAAATAACACAACGACGTATAATCTGGGGTTTCAAACCCTCAGGATAGTATTACAATCATTACTTACCTCGAACCGGCTAATCCTCTAGCTCGCGGTGCCTTTGTCTCTCAAATCGACCTCCAAATGCCTCAAATCCCGTTGTTTTCTCTGAAAATCTCCCGAAAATCACCTCCCCGAGCTCCAATTTGGTAAAAATGAATCCCATTTTCCAGAACTTAACATTGGAAAATGGGATTCGTCCTATTTTCCAATACTTAACATTCTGTCCGGTACTGTTCACACTGTTCACGGGGTACTGTTCATGGGGTACTGTTCACGGGGTACTGTACACGGTACTGTTCACGCAGGTGCGGTCACTGTTCACACGTGCGAAAAATGCAGAAACTGCCCAGAAAAATTGCAGCAGCTTTTCTTTTCACTAAAAAGGCTCTAACTCCATCATACGAACTCGGAATTTGATGATTCTTGTTCCTATGAGTCATAAATAATAATATGAACATAGACTTTTAGTCAAAACTCAATTCGGAGCTCATTTGCTCAGTTCAATACCCATTTCGCTCGTTAAACAATTAACTCATGTTCCGTGTCAAAAACCCAACCGTGACTTGATGAAATTAGACCAAACTTTCCAGTTCAGTCCTATAATTCATTATCTTTCGGAAGTCTCGAAATCAAATTTCGATCTCTAGAACTAAAATGGATCTTTGGATCATTACATGCTTATGCTCAAAACGGCAAAATCTTCTAAAAACTCTTCCAAAACTTATCCGAGACTCATGGGACCCCGACCAAACATGCCAACACACCCCATAAAATAATTCAAACTTGTTACAACCTTCGAAACACTCAAAACAACATCAAAACATCAAATCACCCTCGGATTCAAGCCTAAGAATTCCAAAACTTCTGAAATCCGAATTCGATCAAAAAGTCGACCAAACGACGTCCAAATGACATGAAATTTTGCACACACATCACAAATGACATAACGAAGCTACATCAACTCTCGGAATTCTATTCCGACCCTCGGATCAAAATCTCACCTATCAATCGGAATTCGCCAAAATATTTACTTTGTCAATTCAAGTCAAATCCTTCCACAGACTTCCAAAATGCATTCCGATCGCGCTCCTAAGTCATAAATCACCCAACGAAGCTATCCAAATCATATAATTTCCGATTTGAGCTCATATACAAATAAGTCAACTCTTAGTCAAACCTTTCAAATTCAAAGCTTTCAACTGAGACTGTTCCTTCAAACTCATTCCGATTTTTCCTGAAAACCAAAACCAACAATCTACATCAATCATAATATGTTACGCGGGGCAAGTCATGCCCGGGAACTGGCGATCAAAGTGCAAAAGTTCAAAACGACCGGTCGGGTCGTTACATCCTCCCCCACTTTAACACACGTTCGTCCTCGAACGTACCCAGAGCTGTTCTAAAAGCCTACCAATCGCTGAATAACCTTACCATCCATATAAACGGGGGTGATCCCACGTCACCCTATCTCATATAGGTCTGATAACACCGTTTAACTAAAATTACACAATCCAATCTAGCCCATAAGCCATAGAACCACATTTTCACTTCTGAAAACATCAATACGATCAAAACCTTACACCTATACTTTGAATAGACCCGACCTAGCTGAAGTAACCCATGCTTGCAACCTCAAGTGCAATTATCCGATATACCACGTAACTCAAACACATTAGCGATAACTTCCATTCACAGCAATTGCACACAACACCCGAATACCTGTAGAAACCTCTTATCAACTAAAGTTTCATTCCAACACTTCCATATACTACCAATGATAAATGAAACACGCAATAAATCATAACCATATCTCAGATCAGTCATCCATAAGGTTACTTCTCCTTTGGCAAGGACCATAGCAAATTTCTGAACCGAACCTCGATATTTACCCATCAAACATGTTGAAATCGAATCCATTTGTATTTATTAATGATCCCCAACGATCTCCTCTAAACCAGCACATTACTCTGGTGACATGACGCATCTATACAAACCTAAGCCACAACTTGCACAATACACGCATCAATATGCAACAATCCGAACATACTCAAATCATGAAAATGACTCAAATGAAAGAGCTGAACCTCAAGTTCACTAGTACCACCACAACACAAGACTGAGAACCCGTCTCACAACACAGGAACATAACACACGAATCTAACCTGCAAGGTCATACCTCCACATATATTCACTGCAATGCGCGACCTTATTTAAACACTGCTCTACGTGGAACCACCTTAAGTCACTATGCTCGAAATTGACAACCACGCACAATTTGATATCTGGAACAAAAGCAATTCATCATACTCACGGTGAAGCAAATAACATACACCACGCACACCCGATAGGACATAACCGATACGTCGTTCCCCGAGCAACACCAAATTACTCTTCCTGCTCGACTTCCATTATGAAACTCCGATAGAACCGCACTATAGGTGCCTATAACCAACAGATCGTATCGTCTCACAACATAGAAAGGTAACGCATAGATCCCCATAATTGCTAATAGCTCAAAACAACCAAAGCCACACATCCTTCGCCAACAGCAACTTGAAGTCAACAAAACCGTCTCGATGACGGACACATATCCCATATAGGTCTACCAATGGACCATACATTAACTCCAGTTACACACAACAGATAAATAATCCTTCGAAGGTCCACAATGACTGAATCATAGCACATACTAATATCTGACTAACTTACCCACATTTTGCCATCCACAACCACAAGCTAACCTATATATGAGAACTCCCAATCTCAAAGTCCATAAAACACATGAATTACCATATCTGATCCCAATTCCGCCACTCTCATATATAACTCACCTCTAGTACCTAATCACCCCACGAGAGATACTCTAAGATTCTTCGGTGTTGCCAAGCAAACTCGAATATCAGCAACTAACCTGACGAGAAGTGTTGCAATACTACCGAAGTACCATCAACTCAATCACATTGACTCTTTCTGGAACATATACCCTCGTCAAACCACCTCAATTAGCATTACCATTTCCTTAATCATCTGTAGATCCCTTCTCAAATCATCTGAAGTTCATTTCTCTAATTATCTGAAACTGCTCGCAGCCCTAAGAATTTATGACCTTCTATTCAAATCTGAACTGTGACCTTACACATGAAAATCTTAGTCTTACCCAACATACCGTATAAACCGTACCACTCTAAGATAACCGCGAGAAATTCATATCCCTTCCGAGCCACAAACATCTACGTACTCAACCAATCAAGAAGTTTCCATTGGTTCTATCTAGAAGAAAATCACTATACATCCCATGGTACGCATTCCCATAGAAAATATACATCTCCAAACCACGGTAAAACCATCAAGAACTCTCCGAGTTCCCTTTGCACAAATCAGACCTGTCAGGACTGAATCCTTCTAACTCAATCAAGCTAAGCAAGCCATCAAAACCTAAGAGCATCGCCGCAAAATACCTAAAAGAACTTATTACCTCGAACACACACCAGAAATTAATCATATCCTTACCATACCGATTCGGTCTACTATCAAGCTACCCCATCTATCTAAATTTCCTTCTGATTCATCTTCGACTTGATATTCTCTCTTAAATATTCCCAAAAGCACCACATTCGAAATACTTCGCTCTGAAGAACTTCCTGCGGATCTAAATCCGTTACCTCCTGATACTGATACATAGAATCCCACAATTAATATGGAAAACACCACAAGTCTTGACATCTTCCAAGGAAAACTCAGTTTCTATCCATAAGTACAACTTGAAAGCCTCCAATTATTGCATGTAAAATTTTGAACACAATAGGACCATTCTCTAGAGGCATCCACTCTACTCAAATCGCAGATAGATTGATTAAACGAACCGAACAACCTGTGCTTCATTTGCACTCCGACACTGTAGAATGTGACCTCATTCCAATATAACCAAGCAACTTCCTGCTCTATACACCGAACATTCGTTACCAACCACAACTCAAGTCATTCCCCGATTCTCGTACACCCATAAAGCATAACATAGCCTTTATTGAAATTTCCTTTACTCGAGCCATAACTGATTTACAAATACGCCTCGAACTGGAACCATTAGAGCACATAACCGTGCAATCAACTATTCAATAGCGGACTCCTCCACTTGGCTCGAAGCCATAGATCAATACACGCTCAATAACTCATAACGATTATACTCTATTGATGTCATGATACCATAATGAGATTAAACTCAAATCTTTTGTAAGCTTGTGAAAACACATATCATCTAGAATTTTAACTCTTCTGCAAATCTCGCATTACACTCTCGCAATAGTTACACCCACTCACTAAGCGACCCAATTTAAGTTGCAACACGTATCCTTCACTTGCAAATCTAACAGACACATAAGGATCGTACAATCTCAGAACACTTCGCATGAGATAACCCACCTTCTTCGCCTTAAACTAACATTTATGTATACCTTCCACCGTCATAACCATTACGCAGTCACTTAGTCTTCCTGAGTCTGAACTCATACCGCAACATGAAATTTACTTCACTCCCAACTAGGACACATGAAAAGACTCTTTGCACACCCATAACTCGGGGTTATACCTCAAATAAAGATAGATACATCTCGCATTACTAACATACTCATCACATAGTTATCCAGCTATCACTCCCGCTAATAGGGACACTACCGAACATATAAGTTCAAAAATACTTGCTCACATAATCAGCACCTCGGTGCTCAAGCTATACGCAAAAATCCGGCCTCAAGTCCTCCAGACTGGCCCAAAATCAACACACAGAGATCGTATCTCGCCCCTCGATCAGGGAATCACAAGCCATAAAGGCATATCTGATACTGAGCGCTCATGCGTGCACACGAACGCGTGGAAGGAATTCAAAGAGTTACATTTCAAGCTGAATCAAAGGACGCACGATAAAAATTTAAGAATGTGAAGTTTTCCTAAAGGTTCTGCAGCCTCTCGAGGATAAATACAGACGTCTCCGTACCGATCTGTGAGACTCTACTAAACCTGCTCATGACTCGTGAGACCTATATAACCTAGGCTCTGATACCAACTTGTCACGACCCCAAACCAGCCCGGTCGTGATGGTGCCTCTCGTGAAGACAAGGCCAACCGACACAACACTCACCTTAACCCTTTAAGCATTAAGAGTCATTTTTAAGTCTTTAAATTAAACAATGTCTCATAATAAAATCCTGGAATAACAGTGCAGAATAAAATACCAGCCCGACATCGGGGTGTCACTAGTCATGAGCAACTATCAAGGTCTGAATACACAAAAGTCTAAAAATGTACCAAATACAGTAACAACAATGAGGGGAAGGAAGCGGTGCTGCGAACGTCATGCAGCCACCTTGCTAACTCTGATGACTCCGCAGCTGAGCTATCAACACCCGCTACCGGGTTCCGATATATCTGAATCTGCACACGAGGTGCAAGGAGTAATGTGAGTACTCCAACCCAACAAGTAATAAGAGTAAATAAAGGCTGAGCAGTAGGAAACAATGAATCCACATTTACGGTGGGTTCAATAAACACAACAAGCTTTCAAATCATAATACGAGTCAATCTTCCCTTTTAAAATCCAACTTTTAGTAAAAATCATCTTTGAAATATCTTCCAACAGTTTCAGTAGGGGTTCAATACCATTTAAAATAATAATAGAGATTAAAGTCATAATCAACCCCACGGGCAAAGCATAGTTCATAAAACAGCCCCGAGGGCAAAACAGTAATCACAAACACTTCATAACTTGAAAATCTCAGTAGAAATAACCAATGTCAAATCAGTGATTAATTTCTGAACATCTCATAAACCCCAGTTTAAATAAAAGTTGTTTTAAAACATTTGTGCAACTTTCCGACAGAGGCTCAATATAAAGATGAGTGAAAACAGTCAATAAATCAACATATTCGATAGAAACGCATTTTAAGAGGAGTGAAATCAATAAGTCCATAAACAGGCCTCTCAGGCAAAACACCACTCATATGCATGTATATATCTATCGCCTCTCGGGATAGCCTCTCTGTCACTCGTGACTCAACTCTTACCAATCAGTACTCGCACTCAGCCTTCATGCTCAATTGGTACCATATAGTAACCGCTGCGGTGTGCAGCCCGATCCGTATATCTCTCACAATAACTGAAATCAAAGTAACTGTTGTGGCGTGCAGCCCGATCCATGCATCGCTGTGGCGCACAGCCCGATCCATATAAATAGTCGACTGCGCTCACTGGGGGTGTGCAGACTCTGGAGGGGCTCC
The DNA here is from genome assembly GCF_000715075.1 of Nicotiana tabacum. NCBI lineage: Eukaryota > Viridiplantae > Streptophyta > Magnoliopsida > Solanales > Solanaceae > Nicotiana > Nicotiana tabacum. The sequence goes on along the minus strand of NC_134084.1, from coordinate 99,005,945 downwards.
TACAGCCCAAGCGCTATATTGTTGCGGCGCGCAGCCCGATCCATATAAGTATCGCTGCGGCGTGCAGCCCGATCCATATACATATATATATACATTGTCCACCGATGCAGCCCGATCCATCTACATATATATATACATTGTTGCGGCGTGCAGCCCGATCCATAGATATATAATCCTCACAACTAGGCCCTCGGCCTCTCTCAGTCATTAACCTCACCATCAGACTCTCAGTCTATCTCAGTCATCAATCTCACAATCAGACCCTCGGTCTATCTCAGTAAAATAGGGAACTCAAGCCAAAACAATTTTCACATGTTAAGAATATAGTGATAAAGCCAGATTTGAGCAATAAACAGGTAAAACATGACTGAGAATATGCTTTCAAATAAATAGAGTGAGGAAAGATAGTAAAAATGTCCCTAAGGGTCTCAACAAGTCGGCACAAGGCCCCAAACATGGCATACAACCCAAAAATATAATAATATCAAATAATTAACTATCAAATATGCATTAAAATATTCGTTCGGGATGGACTAGGTCACAATCCCCAGCGGTGCTCTATCCCACGCTCGTCATCCAGCGTGCAAGTCACCTCAAAGTAACACAACGACGTATAATCCGGGGTTTCAAACCCTTAGGACAGTATTTACAATCATTACTTACCTCGAACCGGCTAATCCTCTAGCTCGCGATGCCTTTGTCTCTCAAATCGACCTCCGAATGCCTCGAATCCCGTTGTTTTCTCTGAAAATCTCCCAAAAATCACCTCCCCGAGCTCCAATTTGGTAAAAATGGAAAATGGTATTAGTCCCATTTTCCAGAACTTAACATTTTTGTCCAGTACTGTTCACGACTGTTCACGGGGGTACTGTTCATGGGGGTACTGTTCACGGTACTGTTACGGGGGTACTGTACACGGTACTGTTCATGGGGTACTATACACGGACTATTCACGTAGGTGAGGTCACTGTTCACATGTGCAAAAAATGCAGAAACTACCCAGAAAATTGCAGCAGCTTTTCTTTTCACTTAAAAGGATCTAACTCCATCATACGAACTCGGAATTCGATGATTCTTGTTCCTATGAGTCACAAATAATAATATGAACATAGACCTTCAGTCGAAACTCAATTCGGAGCTCATTTGCTTAGTTCAATACCCATTTCGCTCGTTAAACAATTAACTCATGTTCCGTGTCAAAAACTCAATCGCGACTTGATAAAATTAGACCAAACTTTCCAGATCAATCCTATAATTCATTATCAAAATTCCGAAAGTCTCTAAATCAAATTTCGATCTCTAGAACTAAAAATGGATCTTTGGATCATTACATGCTTATGCTCAAAACGGCAAAATCTTCCAAAAACTCTTCCAAAACTTATCCGAGACTCATGGGACCCCGACCAAACATGCCAACACACCCCATAACATAATTCAAACTTGTTCCAACCTTCGGAACGCTCAAAACAACATCAAAACATCAAATCACCCTCAGATTCAAGCCTAAGAATTCCAAAACTTCTGAAATCTGAATTCGATCAAAAAGTCGACCAAATGACCTGAAATTTTGCACACACATCACAAATGACATAACAAAGCTGCAGCAACTCTCGGAATTCCATTCCGACCCTCAAATCAAAATCTCACCTATCAACCAGAATTTGCCAAAATATTAACTTTGCCAATTCAAGCCAAATCCTTCCACGGACTTCCAAAATGCATTCTGATCGCGCTCCTAAGTCATAAATCACCCAACGAAACTATCCAAACATAAAATTTCCGATCCGAGCTCATATACAAATAAATCAACTCTTAGTCAAACCTTTCAAATTCAAAGCTTTCAACTGAGACTGTTCCTTCAAATTCATTCCGATTTTTCTTGAAAACCAAAACCAACAATCTACATCAGTCATAATACGTTACGCGGGGCAAGTCATGCCCGGGAACTGGCGATCAAAGTACAAAAGTTCAAAACGACAGGTCGGGTTGTTATAATAAACTTCTGTCCTAGCAGGTATTGTGACTATTTAGAAACTGCATGAACAATAGCTAATAACTCCCTATCATAGACAGATAAGGCAGCATGTCTATGTGACAGAGCTTTGCTAATAAAGGCTATTGGATGCCCTTCTTTCATGAGTATTGCCCCTATACCATAACCCCTTGCATCAGTCTCCACAATGAATGTCTTTCTGGAATTAAGTAAAGCTAAGACAGGTGCCTAAGTAAGTGCCTCTTTTAATTCAGCAAAAGCTGCATCAGCAACTGATGACCATTTGAAATTGCTCTTCTTGGTCAATTCAGTTAATGGTTTGCAAATCATACCAAAGTTCTTGATAAACCTCCTATAGTATCCAGCTAGGCCTAGAAATCCTCTTAACTGCTTGAGTGTAGTTGGTGTAGGCCAATTCCTCACAGCTTCTATTTTGTGAGGATCAATAGAGACTCTTTCAGTTGTAATAAAGTGGCCTAAATACTCAATTTTGTGGACTCCAAAGAAGCATTTGCTCCTCTTAGCAAATAATTGATGCTTCATCATCTCCACAGAGACAGACCTTAGGTGAATGAAATGATCTTCCATAGTTTTGATGTAGATTAGTATATCATCAAAGAAAACCAGCATATGTTTCCTAAGAAACTTGTGAAAGATAGAGTTCATTAATCCCTAAAAAGTTTCAGGAGCATTTGAGAGGCCAAGGCATAACCAGGTATTTAAAATGACCTAAGTGAGTTCTGAAAGCAGTTTTGGGCACATCCTCCTTTGCCATCCTAAGTTGATGGTAGCCCGACCTTACGTCTATTTTAGAAAAAAATTCTAGATCCCCCTAACTCATCTAACAAGTATTTCACAATTGGAATGGGAAACTTGTTCTTCATAATATGTTTGTTCAGATCCCTATAATCTACACAAAGTCTCCATGTGCCATCCCTTTTTCCTACCAAGACCACTGGTGATGCAAAGGGACTACAACTAGGTTGTATGATGCCTTGATCAAGCATCTGTTGTACTAAGGCCTCAATGATATTCTTTTTCATAGAAGGATACCTATAGTGTCTTTTATTTACAGGTTCAGTATCCTTATGCAACAGAATTCTATGGTCAAATACACCTTTAGAAGGAAGTAGTTTAGTAGGTTCCTCAAATAAGTTAGAATACTCAGATAACAAGTGAGCTAATCTAATGTTTGTTTTAGGTTCTTCCTTAGCCTTAAATGCATGCCAATGTTCTCCGACACTCTCCATAGGCACTACTTGAATCATGCATAACTGAGAAGTGCTACCTATATGTTTGGCTATTTTTCCAGCTTCTTGAACCATGACTTGATTGCCAACTCCTCTCAGAAGATGTTTTCTCCCTTTATACCAAAACTCCATGGTTAGCTTCCTGAAATTCATCTTTATATCTCCCAGAGTTAGCAATCATCGCACTCCTAATACTACCCCACAAGAGCCTAGTGGTAGTAATAGGAATTCTGCTGAAAACTCAGCACCTTGCAACAGCCATGTGATGGTACACATTCTGTCCACCATCATATTTCCATTAGCAGCAGCCACCATTTGAGGAGTAGTTGATCTGATCTTACATCCCAAATGATGAACCAAATCAGGATCTATAAAATTATGTGAACTCCCCGTATCAATCAGTATGTTCAAGGCCTTTTTAGCATGATACCCAGTCACCTTCAGAGTTCTGTAGCCTAAAGAACCATTTAGAGCATGGATAGAAATCTCCATCTACTCTATGGGTTGAGCTAGTTCTAGTTGATTGAACTCTTCCTCTTATAGTATCAGTTCACCCTCCACCTCTATGTCATGTCCATCCTCCATTCCCTTTAGTTCCAATACATATATCTGTTTGGCATTCTTACACTTATACACAGGTACATACTTCTCATTGCAGAAGTAGCATAACCCACTTGCCCTTTTTTAATTCATTTCTTCTATACTTAATGTTCTTCTATTGAATCCTTTAGAAGTCCCAACATTACCTTGGCTAGGAGTTGGTAACATTGGCCTGCTATTGTTCCTTTGATCCATGATCTTTTTGGGAGCATTGTTTGATGCATAGCTGACTATTGGAGGTTGTCTAATAGCAGCTAATTAAGCCTCCTGCATCCTAGCAGTCTTATACACCTAGGATAAGGTGGTGGGATTTGTGAGTTTTACAGCAATATTCAACTTATGTTTCAGTCCACCAAGAAAACAACTGATGGCATTCTCTTGTGACAGATTAACTCTTGTGAGATTTCTTTCAAAAATAGCTTGATACTCCTTGACAGTACTAGTTTGCCTAATTTTCTTAATTTCCTCCATAGGATCATCAAAGTCGACTCCAAATCGTTCCACCATTGCCATTACATACTCAGTCCATGTAGATGGTTGGAGATATTGTCTATACCTCATAAATGCTAGATGCCACTGTATAGCTTCGCCTTCTAACGGCATTGCAGCCACCTCCACTCTTTCTTCAGCAGGCACCTTCTCCATGGAAAAGAATTGCTCAATTTTGAATAGCCATGACTTCAGATCTTCACCATTAAACCTCAAGAATTCCATCCTCGACCATGTCGAGAAATTGAAATTGTGATGGTTATAACTGGCAGGGCACTTTTCTCTTGGTGACCTTTCATTAGATGGTTTGCCTTCATGTTGTGTATGAGTCTTATCCCTTCGATTTCCACCAGAATGAGTCAACTGTTCTTTGAGTTCTAGAACAATCTGATCCAGACGTCACAGATTGGAGATCCCTCCAGCTAAAGACCCAATATCTGCAACTAACTTCTGCATCAATTCACGCAGATCAGATGGTTCTTCAATTGAGTTATCAGTTGATCGAGTACCTTTTGCCATGATTCCAAAGATTGGAAGCTCTGATATCAATGTTATGTGATTGCAGGAGTTTAACTAACTCGAGTATCGCAATGTTGAAAGAGAGAAGAAGAAGAGGAAGAAGAAGAAGAAGAAGAAGAAGAAGAAGAAGAAGGTAGAGTAGAATAGGAAATGGATGTCTTTTCACCAGAATGAGTCAACTGTTCTTTGAGTTCTAGAACAGTCTGATCCAGACGTCTCAGATTGGAGACCCCTCCATCTAAAGACCCAATATCTGCAACTAACTTCTGCATCAATTCACGCAAATCAGATGGTTCTTCAATTGAGTTATCAGTTGATCGAGTACATTTTGCCATGATTCCAAAGATTGGAAGCTCTGATACCAATGTTATGCGATTGCAGGATGTTAACTAACTCGAGGATCGCAATGTTGAAAGAGAGAAGAAGAAGAAGTAGTTAGAGTTATATGTAACTACCTTTTCATATATGTAACTTTGTTGATTATAAATGTATTTATATCTACTACATTTTATGAAATGATTGAGCTTCTAATAGATTTCTTCGACTAACTGATTCTTCCAACTAACATCTTCCAACTAACTCTTGTAACAACTTTAACTAACTCTAACTACTTTTTGAATTTCCAACTAACTGTCTTAACTACCTTTTGAATTCCTTAACTAACCACCCTTCTAATATTCGTGTATCATATACAGGGAAAGGAATTCCTAAAGAGAAACATAAATCAGTTTTTGAGAATTATGTTCAAGTGAATGAGACAACTCCTAATTATGGAAAAGCAGGCACCTGCTTGGGGCTTGGCATTATTCAGTATTTGGCACATGTCTTTTACCATACACCATCCAGAATGAGTCAGTGTGTTCTGCACCTCATATATGTGATACATAGACACACACACACTAAAGGTTAAAGAATTTCCTATTAATTTCAGGTTAATTTCTTGTTTTATCAGTGGTATTGAAGTCTCTTTTTAGTACTCATATTTCTCCAAGAGACTTTCATTATACTGAAGGAGAGCCTTGATGTAACTGGCAAAGTTGTTGTCATGTGACCAGGAGGTAACGGATTCGAGCAGTGGAAATAACCTCTTACAAAAACGAAGGGTAAGGCTGCGTACAATAGACCCTTGTGGTCCGACCCTTTTCCGGACTCTGCGTATAGCGGGAGCTTAGTGCACCGGACTACCAGCTTTCAGTTTACACTTTCATTATACTAGAAACATCGCCAATATATAACGTCCTTTAATTATGTGTGAACTAACAACAAAGGTATGCATGAAAACTCAAGAATTTGTTCAGCTACATGTAAACGAGTTTCTGCTAAAGCAGAAAGCATTACAAGTATAATTTAATAAACTTATTACCTCAGAAAGAATTTAATGAACTTATTACCTCATATCTCATATTTCTTTCTTGCTTTTTAGGTTCGGTTAATGGGAGGTGAAATAGGTATCATTGATAATGATATTGGCGAAAAGGGCAATTGCTTTCGATGCAACATTTTTCTTATAGCATGTCAGTCTCATGTTCAAAAACATCAAGCAATTAATAGTATCAGTAGCCATCAGAAACCAGAAGGATCCGATGTCATTCTTTTCATTAGGGAGGAGGAAAGAAGAAAAGTTCTTCATAGATTCATGATAAACATAGGGTTAAGGGCACATGTTGTGAAGTGGCTCGACCAGTTTTCTCCTACTCTCAAGAAGGTGAAAAGGAAATTAATCACCTTTCTGTCATATAACTCATCATCTTTAGGGAAATCAAAGGAAATTCCCCTTAGTGCTTTAGATGGAACATATGATGATTATATCCCATCCATTCAGATGAGGGGTAGAGGACTTTATTCTAAGAGTGCAGTTATAAGATTCATCTTGATCATAATTGACACAAGTGTTGGACCATTGCGAGAAATAAGTCGTGTTATGGCTGAATTTCGAAAGGACTTCCCGAAGAATATCTCCCTTCGAGTTGTTTGGCTCGATAAACCAGGCATAGATGAGGATAAGCTACCTTCAACAGTTATAGATGTAGTCATGGCAAAACCACTACATGGTTCTTGTTTATATCATGTCCTCGGATTTGTAGCAGAGTTTGGAGATACAATCTTACCAACCATTACACAAGAAGTAAGGGAGGAAAGAACTTCAAGAATCAAGATTCTGAATACTCCAATGAGGTCTAGAAGTCCATGCCTAGAAGGAGAAATACAAGATGTTTCTGTTGATGTTATCTAGTAATAGATTACCTTTAGCAGGAAGGACAATCTTGGTAGTAGAGGATAATGAACTACTACTTAAGATTTGCAGAACCATAGTTTCTCAGCTTGGTGCAAATACTTACACATGTGAAAATGGTGAACAAGCTCTAGCTTATGTTTGCAAAGGCCTTAGAGATCAAAGCCAGATAGGACCATCTGTTGGGTACATGCCCATGTTGTCCAGCCAAAGGCCCAATGGCCTAATCCTATTCTTTTTTATTTTCATTCCTATTCGAAATTGGATTCGGTGTTTATTCCTATTTTTAGTGGCGTTTGGCCTTAAGAGAAAGCACCACTCATGATCTATAAATAGGACAACCTTGGAGAATTATTTTATGCTCATTGATACAAGTCTTTGAAAGATTTAAGCACATAAGAGTGGTTTTTGAGAGAGCTTTCATCAAGAGAGAAGAGAGACAAAAAGTATTTGTTTTGCTGCAGATTTTTATTCCGACCAGCCAACTTCAAATCAAGTTTTCCGATTCATTAACTGTTGGATATGGCTGATATTTTGACTGGGTGTTCATAACATCTTGGTCTTTGATTTGAATGGTGGAGATTGGTTTTGGTGGCTCGTAACATCTGTTTTGAGCCTCGAACAACAGCTTCATTTTTGTGGATTCTCTTCTTTCTTTAATTGATTAGTTGTTGATATTGCTGCTCCGTGTTTGGAACTTGTTGTATAGCCAAATTTGAAAAACTTTTGTGACCCTCTTATTTTTATAGTGGAGCCTTTTGGATCTTTGTGATCTAGTGGTTTTTACCTTCGATTTGAAGGGTTTTCCACGTTAAAATTTGGTGTTCTTTATCTTCTTTATTTTCGGGTTTGTCTCTTCCTCGACATAACAGTGGTAGCAGAGCCTTGGTTATTTATCCCGGTTGGTACGGAATGGAGGTGAACATGAGCAAGATGGTATGTTTAAATGGGAGAAATTATAATATTTGGAGAAGCAAGATGAAAGATTTGTTGTTCGTGAAGAAGATGCATCTACCCCTTTTTCAGCTCATAAACCCAAGAGTATAGCTGATAAAGATTGGGATTTCGAGCACCAACAAGTATGTTGATATATACGACAATGGGAAGAATATAATGTTCGCAACCATATTGTGAACGAGACACATACGAGATCATTGTGGGAAAAGTTAGAGACTCTTTATGCTTCAAAAATTGGGAACAACAAGTTGTTCCTACTAAAGCAATTGAAGACCTTTAAATACAAGGAAGGCAGCCCTATACCTGATCACATAATTTTCAGGGCGTCCTTGATCAGCTGTCTGGAATGGGAGTTAATTTTGATAATGAGATATAAAGACCGTGGCTTCTTAATACTCTACCTGACTCTTGGTAAACTCTTCGTGTTTCTTTGATAAATTCAGCTCCTGGAGGTAAGGTGACCATGGAATATGCCAAGAGTGGTATGTTGAACGAGGAATTAAGGATAAAATCTCAAGGTTCGTCCTCGCAAATAGATATCTTGGTTACACAAGATCGGGGGAGAGATAGAACAAGAGGCTCGAGGAATAGAGGTAAAAGTAGAAGTAAGTCAAGGTTCAAATACCATAATATTACATGCAACCACTGTGGAAAGAAAGGACATATCAAAAGGTTTTGCCGCAAGTTGTTGCAAGACAATAGAGAAGGAAAGAAAGTTGAAAATAATGAGAACAATGTTGTTGTTATTGTTCAAGATGACCTTCTTTTTGCTTGTGATGAAAACGTCATCAATTTGGTATCCCATGAGACGAGCTGGATAGTAGATTCTGGAGCTACCTCACATGTCATACCAAGAAAAGATTTTTCTCATCTTATACTCTTGTTGATTCCGGAGTGTTATAGATGGGCAATGCCAGTGAAGTTAAGGTGTTTGGTAATGGTTCAACGTTAGTTCTTCAAGATGTCAAGCAGGCTCTAGACTTCCCTTTTAATTTGGTCTCCGAAGGAAGATTAGACGATGAAGGTTACCATAATACCCTCTTTAATGGCCAATGGAAGTTCACCAAGGGCTCGTTAGTAGTGGCTCGAAGAGTCAAGTCTGGTCATTTATATGTGACACATGGATCTATTCTTAATGACTCCATAAATCTGGTGGAAAGTGACACTTTATCAGAATTGTGGCACAGAAGATTGAGTCATATGAGCGAGAAGGGAATTATGTGTTTGGCTAAGAAAAATTTGCTTTCTGGAGTAAAACAAGTAAAGCTGAAAAGGTGTATCTATTATTTAGCTAGCAAACAGAAAAGGGATTTCTTTCATAGCCATCCTCTCTCAAGAAAACCCGATTTATTGGAGCTAGTATACTCTGATTTGTGTGGTCCTTTTAAAGTAAATTCAAAAGGTGGCACACTTTATTTTGTGACCTTCATTGATGATCATTCTCGTAAGCTCTAGGTGTATCCTTTGAAATCTAAAAATCAATCACTTGGCATGTTTAAGGAATTTCAGGCCTTAGCTGAGAGACAGACGGGGAAGAAATTAAAATGTATTCGCATTGACAATGGTGATGAATATTGTGGTCTCTTTGATAACTATTGCAAGGAACAAGGAATTCATCATCAGAAAACTCTGCCCAAGACGCCTCAATTGAATGGTTTGGCAGAGAAGATGAATAGAACTCTAGTTGAAAGAGTTAGATGCCTGTTTTCAAAGGCTAAACTTCCAAATACATGTTGGGCAGAAGCACTTAACACTATTGCCTATATTATCAATTTGTCTCATGTTGTTGCTTTGGATGGTGATGTCGCAGACAGAGTTTGGTTTGCCAAAGATGTTTCTTATGATCACCTGAGAATTTTTAGGTGTAAAGCTTGTGTGCATGTTCCTAAAGATGAGAGATCCAAACTGGATGTCAAAACTAAGCAGTGCATCTTTATCGGTTATGGTCAAGATGAGTTTGGGTATCGTTTTTATGACCTAGTTGACAATAAACTTATTAGAAGTCGTGATGCAATATTCTTTGAAGACTAGACTATTGAAGATATTAACAAAGCTGAAAAGATAGATTCTCAGAATAATGAGAGCTTAGTTGATAGTGATCTAGTTTCTATTGTTAAGGCACCTATTGCACATGAAGGAACCCAAGACAATGATGGAGATACTGATCACGATCAAAATGATCATCATGGTGTAGATGTTATGGATGCTTCAGTTGATGAAGTTGTGGTTGATCAGCAACCAATTCCTTCTCAGGTAACTACTGAATGCTCCTGAAACCTCTCTTAGAAGATCTACAAGGGAGAAGCAAACATCCATGTGTTATCCTCCTGATGAGTATGTACTTTTCACTGACATGGGAGAACTTGAGAATTATGATAAAGCCATACAAAATACTTACAAAGATCAGTGGATCGAAGTCATGGAAGATGAGATGAAGTCACTCTATGAGAATGGCACAAATAAGTTAGTGAAATTACCGAAAGGTAAGAGAGTTTTATCTAACAAATGGATATCCATAATAAAGCAAGATAATCATACCTCTGCGCCTAAATACTAGGCAAGATTAGTTGGTAAAGGTTTTGGCCAGAAGAAGGAGTTGATTTTGATGAAATTTTCTCCTTTGTTGTCAAGATGTCTTCTATTCGTGTGGTTCTAGGCTTAGCCGCAATTCTAGATTTAGAAGTTGAGCAGATGGATGCCAAGACTGTTTTTCTTCGTGGTGATTTAAATGAGGAGATTTATATGGAGCATCCTGAGGACTTCGTAGTTAAGCTTGCAGATAAGCATGCGTTTTGTAGAAAATTGGCAGGCATGAAGCCTGTCAATAGTTTCTCTACTTGAAGACACATTTGGCCCCTTGACTAGAGGGGGAGTTTGTTGGGCACATGCCCATATTGTCTATCCAAAGGCTCAATGGCCTAATCCTATTCTTTTTTTATTTTCATTCCTATTCGAAATTGGATTCGGTGTTTATTCCTGTTTTGAGTGGCTTTTGGCCATAAGAGAAAGCACCACTCATGATCTATAAATAGGACAACCTTGGAGAATTATTCTATGCTCATTGATACAAGTATTTGAAAGACTTAAGCACATAAGAGTGGTTTTTGAGAGAGCTTTCATCAAGAGAGAAGAGAGACGAAAAGTATTTATTTTGCTGCAGATTTTTATTCCGACCAGCCAACTTCAAATCAAGTTTTCCGATTCGTTAACTGTTGGATAGGGTTGATATTTTGACTAAGTGCTCATAACATTTTGATCTTTGATTTGAAAGGTGGAGATCGGTTTTGGTGGCTCGTAGCATCTGATTTCGAGCCTCAGACGACAACTTCATTTTTGTGGATTCTCCTCTTTCTTCAATTGATTAGTTGTTGCTATTGTTGCTCCGTGTTTGGCACTTGTTGTGTAACAAAATTTGGAAAACTTTTGTGACCCTCTTATTGTTATAGTGGAGCTTTTGGATCTTTGTGATCTCGTGATTTACCTTCGATTTGAAGGGTTTTCCACGTTAAAAATTGGTGTTCTTTATCTTCTTTATTTTCGGGTTTGCCTCTTCCTCGACATAACACCATCCACTCCTTCACTACCAGTTGACTATATTCTCATGGATCGTGAGGTAAGATATGATTCATATTCATTCTTCTGGTTAAAGACCATGTTACTCGGATCCTCCAAAAATATGGTCATACGTGTGTCAGATCTTTCAAAAAAATGCATAATATTTGGAGGATCAGACATGGATGCGATGACACTTTTGGAGGATCCAAGAAATAAATATAGGTAGAAAAGGACTTCACTAGAGGTTAACATTTTTATTGAATTGTTCAAAAATGGCAAATGTTAAATTTTTGTATTAAAAATAAAACTGAATTGCTAAGAGCAATTGATTGTGATTTAAGATAAACTTTTAATGCATTGAGATGTCATTTGCATAAGTTACTACTTTTGGAAGTCCAACTAGTAGATACTCATTTAAAATGTTGATTGCATATGCTACTATTTTTCCTTTCTAATTTTATTAACTAGTTACCTTCTTCCCAGAATCGACTACTTTATGTTATGGAACATTGAAAGAAAAAAGTGGGAGTACCTGAACTACTGAGTTCCCTCTTTGCTGCTGAAGCATGCTATTGTTCATTTGTAATAAAAAATAGCTATAGGGATTTTTTCAAAAAAAAAAAACAGAGATCGTTAGACTTCTTCATTATAAAGAGGTAATAGGGAAACCATCATAAGCAATTATGTGAATAAGTTGGCCTATAATAATTGGTAACTGCTTATAACAAGCCAAATCCGGAAACTTGAAAAATAGAGCAGATGACTTATTATAGCACATTAACTACACTGATAGTGTAAAATCTACGTGCACTGACGGCAAGTCATATAACTTATATCCTTGTTTGTTCTGTTGTTTGGAAGATAGCTGTGACGGATGGATTTGAAGCAACTAAATGCATTAGGGAAGAAGAGGCACGTTATGGAATTCGAATTCCCATCATAGCTTTAACAGCACATACAACAAAGGAAGAGACATATAAGATCTTTCAAGTTGGAATGGATTATTACTTACCTAAACCCCTTCGTCGTAATGAGCTTCTGAAAGCCATAGATTTTATAGAGCATAGAAAGGTTTGAATGATCTTAAGAAGAGCTCTATTTTTGTGATTTACTTTGAATATACAGACCAACACTTTGATATGGACTTTAATTTGTTTTGTTGTAACTTAGCTCATGCATCAACATGTTCTCTAATTGGTTACAAGAAGGCTTCAACAATTCTATCAAATACCTTGTTGGTTTTTTTTTTATATATTTATTAATATATTAAATACTTAAAAGAGGGTGAATGGGAAATGGAGGGAAATGAAATTTTTGAATGAAATTTTAAGTTTCTCCCTTGGTAAATGGACATTGTCCCATATTGGAAGAGGAAGAGGTTTTTTATGGGTATATAAGCAATTGCTCTTCTTCTAGCTCTTAAAGAGTTGAGAAGAAGGCAAGCCTCGCGTCGTCGTCACTCGCTTGGATCGCTTCGGCTTCGGTTTCAGCTTCGACCAAATTTATTTGTTAATAGTAAAATATTAACAAAAATATTATTAAATATTTGTTTTAATAACAGAATATTAATATTAAATCCAATCCGTTTTTCTGTTTTGGTAACAGAAAATTAACTACCATCTTCAATTTTCCCTCTTTATTGTTGGGTAAATAGTCATTTATGTAATGGCATTTATGTTGTGGCCATTTTGCAGAAATAGCCAATCTGAAGAGATGCACCTCTTCATATTTCAGCCCAACTTTGGCTATAAATACAGTACTATTCTGCTCAGAATTTCACTACGATTTTCTGAGTTTCTCCTCCTTCTTATGCATACTTTTAGCATCAAACAAAGCAATAGTAAGTGTGATTTGGTACCGAACTTTGTGTTCACTGAAACACTGGGGTTTGAAGTACCACTACACCAGTGTGTAATTCGTTCTATCCTGGGAGAAAATAATCCATAACACTGTGAATTTAGTGGGCTCGAATTGGTTTTCTATCATTTCTGTTTATGTTCATTTCTATTTATATTCACTTACATTTCCAGAATTATTTTACAAATATAGTATACTAACAAGCTTAAGGAATTTAATATATTTTCTGTATTTGTACTTATTATTTCTGGAGAGTAAAACCTTTGTGGTTTTGTACTCTATTGGAGATTAAAATCTACCTGATTTTAACGTTTGTGTCATTCTTTTACAGAAATGACTAATGATAACGGAAACCAAGTTGTTCTAATAGTGACTGCCAATGCCTCAACCAGTTGAACAACACCGGCAGTATTGGCATTGCGGAGAAACCCGAAAAATTTCCGGGATTGATTTCAAGCGCTGGCAGCAAAAGATGTTCTTCTACTTGACTACTTTAAATCTCTAGAAGTTCATCAAGGAAGATATTCCTGTGATGTCCGATGAAACTCCAGAAAATGAACGCTTTCTCGTGACTGAGGCATGGAAGCATTCAGATTTTTTGTGCAAGAATTATATTCTAAGCGGGTTGGAGGATGCTTTGTATAACGTCTACAGTGGTGTGGAAACGTCAAAAGAACTGTGGACTGCACTTGAAAAGAAATACAAAACCGAAGATGTCGGGTTGAAGAAGTTCGTTGCTGGAAAGTTTTTGGACTACAAAATGGTAGATAGCAAGTCTGTTATTACCCAAGTCTAGAAATTGCAAGTGATTATTCACGATCTCCTTGCTGAAGGTATAAATCAAATTAATATTGATGTTTAAAGTAGTAATCTTAGTATTTTTACTAACAAAAATTTCATTGAAGGTCTTGTCATCAATGAAGCATTCCAAGTAGCAACAATGATTGAGAAATTGCCTCCTTTGTGGAAGGACTTCAAAAACTACTTGAAACACAAATGCAAAGAGATGTCCCTTGAAGATCTCATTGTTCGGTTGAGAATCGAAGAGGACAATAAATTTACTGAAAAGAGAGGTCGTGGGAACTCAACAATAATGGGAGCAAATATTGTTGAAGAGAACAAAAAGAGGAAGAAGGCTTCTGGACCGAAATACAACCCAAGCAAGAAGCGGTTCAGTGGAAACTGCTACAACTGTGGAAAAATCGGACACAAATCTATAGAGTGACGTGCTCCGAAGAAAGACAAGAAGAAGGGTCAAGCAAACATGGTTGAAAAGCATGATGATGTTGATGACTTATGTGTCATGCTTTCCGAATGCAACTTGGTGGGCAATCCTAAAGAGTGGTGGATTGATTCTGGAACCACTCGTCATGTTTGTGCTGTTAAAGAAGCTTTTGCTACTTATTCTCCTGTTGGACCTGATGAGACAATTTCTATGGGAAATGCTGCAAAGGCCAAGATTGAAGGATGTGGGAAGATATTTCTCAAAATGACTTCCAGCAAAATGGTGATTTTGAACAACGTCCTTCATGTTCCTGAGGTTAGGAAGAATTTAGTCTCTACTGGAATTCTTCTTAAGAATGGTTTTAAATGCGTTTTTGTTTTCGATAAGGTTGTAATAAGTAAGAATGAAATGTTTGTAGGAAAAGGTTACTTCGCTGAGGGCCTTTTCAAGCTGAATATAATGATTGTTGAAAATAATAATAAAATTTCAGCTTCGTCTTACTTACTTGAGTCAAATGGATTATGGCATATACGTTTGGATCATGTCAATTATAAATCCTTACGGAAAATGATTAATTTGGAAGTATTGCCTAAGTTTAAATGTGACAAATCAAAATGTCAAGTATGTGTGGAATCTAAGTATGTTAAGCATCCTTATAAGTCAGTTGAAAGGAATTCAAATCCTTTAGACTTAATTCACACAGATATTTGTGACATGAAGTCAATACCATCTCGCAGTGGAAAGAAGTATTTCATCACTTTTAATGACAATAGTACTTGATATTGCTATGTTTACTTACTTAATAGTAAAGATGAAGCAATAGATGCATTCAAGCAATACAAAAATGAAGTTGAAATGCAACTTAATAAGAAAATCAAAATAATAAGAAGTGATAGGGGTGGTGAATATGAATCTCCTTTTGAACAAATATGTTTAGAATACTGAATTATTCATCAAACAACGACCCCTTACATGCCCCAATCCAATGGGATTGCAGAAAGAAAGAATCATTCATTAAAGGAGATGATGAATGCATTATTGATAAGTTCTGATTTGCCACAGAACTTGTGGGGGGAAACCGTTCTTACGGCTAGCCGAATACTAAATCGAGTAACCCATAGCAAAACACAATCCATTCCATATGAAAAATGAAAAGGAAGGAAGCCCAACTTGAATTATTTTAAAGTGTGGGGGTGTTTGGCAAAAGTGCAAGTTCCTAGACCCAAAAGGGTAAAAATAGGACCGAAAACCGTTGATTGTGTTTTCATAGGATATGCGACTAATAGTGAAGCATATCAATTTCTGGTTCATAAATCAGAAAATTCCGACATTCATAATAATACGGTTATAGAATCAGATAATAGTGAGTTCTTTGAAAATATATATCCGTATAAAAAGGAATGTGAGTCGATTGGTGAAGGATTTAAATGACCTCGGGAAGAAACAAAAGAAAGTACACTTAACCAGGAGGATCCAAGACGTAGTAAACGTCAAAGAACGTCTACTTCAATTGGACCAGATTTTGTGATTTTCTTATTGGAAAATGAGCCTCAAACATTTAAAGAAGCTATGTCTTCTTCGGAATCATTGTTATGGAAAGAGGTAGTCAATAGTGAAATAGAATCTATACTGAACAACCATACATGGAAATTGGTTGATCTTCCTCTTGGAAATAAACCTTTGGGTTCTAAATAGATCTTTAAGAGGAAAATGAAAGATGATGGCACTATTGACAAGTATAAGGCAAGACTTGTGGTCAAAGGGTATAGACAACGAGAAGGTCTTGACTATTTTGATACATACTCTCCAGTTACAAGAATTACGTCCATACGAACGTTAGTAGTGTTAGCTGTAGTTTATGGTCTTGAAATTCATCAAATGGATGTTAAGACGGCCTTCTTAAATGGAGAGTTGGAGGAAGAAATCTACATGGAACAACCTGAAGGGTTTGTGTTTCTAGGTAAAGAAAAGAAGGTCTGTAGACTTGTTAAGTCCCTTTACGGACTAAAACAAACACCCAAACAATGGCATGCGAAATTTGACCAAACAATGTTGTCAAATGGGTTTAACATAAATGAATGCGATAAATGTGTGTACATTAAAAATGTTCCAAATCACATAGTCATTGTTTGCTTATATGTGGACGATATGCTCATAGTGAGTAATGACATTGCCAACATAAATGCTACTAAACGTATGCTAACTAGCAAGTTTGATATGAAAGATTTGGGAGTTGCTGATTTAATTCTGGGAATTAAGATCCATAAGACTTCTCAAGATCTGGCATTGTCACAATCTCATTATATTAAGACAGTACTTGAAAAATTCAAGCACTTGGGTTTTAAAGTTACAAAGACTCCAATTGACATGAATCTTGCATTAGCAAAGAACAAAGGCCAAAGCATGTCACAATTGGATTATTCTCGTGTGTTGGGATGCCTAATGTACATCATGAATTGTACATGACCAGATATAGCTTGTTCTATAAGTAAATTGAGTCGATATACGAGTAATCCTGGTCAATCTCATTGGATGGCCATGAAACGAGTTTCAGGGTATTTAATACATACCCAGGACTTTGTTTTGCACTACAGTAAATATCCTCGATCATTGAGGGATACTGTGATGCAAATTGGATCACCAGATCAACTGATTCTAAGTCCACAAGTGGATATGTATTCACTATTGGTGGAGGAGCGGTATCTTGAAAGTCGTCCAAACAAACATGTATTGCCCGCTCTACAATGGAGGCTGAATTCATAGCCTTAGATAAAGCCGGTGAAGAAGCTGAATGGCTCCGGAATTTCTTGGAAGATATTCCATTTTGGCCCAAACCGTTGGCACCAATATGCATACATTGTGATAGTCAAGCGGCAATTGGAAGGGCTGGGAGCGTTATGTATAACGGTAAATCTCGTCATATACGACGAAGACATAAAACCGTTAGACAATTACTCTCTAGAGGAATTATCACGATTGACTATGTAAAGTCAAGTGATAATGTGTCGGATCCACTTACAAAAGGCCTAACTAGAGAGGTAGTTGAGAAGTCATCAAGGGGAATGGGACTGTGGCCGAGACAAGTCATAGTGGCGGTAACTCTACCTAGAAGACTGGAGATCCCAAGATCTAAGTTCAAGGAGATCAAACAAAGTCATTAATGAGGTTCAACATTGTCAACTAAACTTTTGGTCCATTCTCGTGATGAGGCAATGTTCAATACCAAGGATAAAGCATTAAGGCTTTTTAATGATTTCTAATTTTGATACGGGGTATATCAAATAGTGTATCTACGGGATGACACATTTAGGAATCACCTTTGTAAGTGTGAAGTGTTACCCGCTTCAAGGAAAACTTTGTAAGGCCAGTTCTCTACGCACTTATGAAACCAGGCGGTGTCCATGGCTGAAACGAACACAACAATAAGAACCAAAGACGGTTAAGGGTTGGTTGTGTGACTTGTGGTTGTCTAGGTATACACCAAAGTTCGACGGTTCAAAGATATCAAATCTACCGATTGATCGAGTATATCCGACATAAGTTCACTACGAAAAAGTTCAAAGGGAAACCTACTTATCCAGATGCAATTAATCTTTACTTGCGAATCTCACAGTTTTTCATGCATACTTCCGTGATATAGTCATTCCTCATTCATGTGGGGAGATTGTTGGGTTTTTTATGTATTTAATTAATATATTAAATACTTAAAAGAGGGTGAATGGGAAATGGAGGAAAATGAAATTTTTGAGTGAAATTTTAAGTTTCCCCCTTGGTAAATGGACATTGTCCCATATTGGAAGAGGAAGATGTTTTTTATGGGTATATAAGCAATTGCTCTTCTTCTAGCTCTTAAAGAGTTGAGAAGAAGGCAAGCCTCGCGTCGTCGTCGTCGTCGCTCGCTCGGCTCGGCTTTGGCTTCGGATTCAGATTTGGATTCAGATTTGGATTTGAATTTGGATTTGGTCAAATGATCGATTGATTGATTAACTTTTTGGACCAAATTTATTTGTTAATAGTAAAATATTAACAGAAATGTTATTAAATATTTATTTTAATAACAGAATATTAATATTAAATATTAAATCCAATCCGTTTTTCTGTTTTTGTAACAGAAAATTAACTACCCTCTTCAATTTTCCCTCTTTATTGTTGAGTAAATAGCCATCTATGTAATGACATTTATGATGTGGCCGTTTTGCAGAAACACCTATTTTGAAGAGTTGCACCTTTTCAGATTTTAGCCCAACTTTGGCTATAAATACAACACTATTCTGCTTAGAATTTCACTACGAATTCTGAATTTCTCCTCCTTCTTCTGCATAATTTTAGCATCAAACAAAACAATAGTAAGTGTGATTTGCTACCGAACTTTGTGTTCGCTGAAACACTGGGGTTTGAAGTACCACTACACCAGTGTAATTCGTTCTATCCTGGGAGGAAATAATCCATAACCTTGGGTACTAGGAGGGGATTAAATTCCTTAAAGAAACACTGTGAATTCAGTGGGCTCGAATTGGTTTTCTGTCATTTATGTTTATGTCCATTTCTGTTTATATTTATTTATATTTCCAGAATTATTTTACAAATACAGTATACTAACATACCTTTCTGATTATAAGAAAGGCTTTGGCAATTCTCTCATTGGCCTTCAAGTTAACCAAGATTAATGATATCCATTGCATTCACAGATTCCAGTAGGAATTCATTTATATCCAATAAACACTCAGCAACGTAAACTCCACTATAAGAAGGGGAATGACAAACAAACGATGAAGAAATGAATTCTTATGGCAGCAGAGTCATGCCAGAGAAGTCAGGAATTAACTGGAGATGGAGCTCGTCTTCATATTTATAACCTACTCTTTTATAATGTTGGAATTTGCTGCGTAAAGTTCTGACTTCATCGTTTTCTTCCTCCAATTGGGTGGATAACCAACATTCTCAAAGCATCTGTCCTTTTGATGCCCAATTTTCTTGCTGTCTTTGTTAGATTTAAAGCACAAATGACAGCAAAACACGATGAAGACAGTGTCTACTTTTAAACACAACAAGAAGCAGGGATAATATGAAGAACTAAAATTAAGAAGATGACATAGAGAAACTAACATACAAAGAGTTCAGTTAATTTTGTAGAACGACAGATTCTTAAAACATATCCTAAAAAGAAAACTGAAATAGATTATGACCCTACTTTTAAGTCATGGAACTGACCATGATAACTAACTCCTAATAAAACTAAAAATACAAACGGCAGGAAAATAATATAAATATTGCAGTCCTAAAGCAACTAATTAACACTCCTCCTTGCATTAGGAGCTGCAAATTCCAAGTCGTTGCCTCAGGAACTCGAACTTGCTGGCAGGAAGAGATTTCGTAAACACATCTGCTAGCTGGTCTTCAGATTTGCAGTAAACAAGAATCACTTCTCCATTTTTCTGTACATCCCTCAAGAAAAAAAGCTTAATGTTGAAGTGTTTAGTCTTCCCATGGAACACTGGATTATGTAAAATAGCTATTGCAGCTCGATTATCAACATAAATCTCTGTATTATCTTTTTGATCCATATGCAAATCACACAGTATTTTTCTCAGCCATAAGGCTTGATTTACTGCCGCTGTTGCTGCAATGAATTCAGCCTCTGCAGTGGATTGTGCCACAGTTTCTTGCTTCTTGGAACACCAAGAAAAAATCCCTGATCCTAGGCTGAAGCAATATCCAGATGTACTCTTCGTATCGTCAAAGGATCCAGCCCAATCACTGTCTGAGAATCCATACAACTTGAGATTCTGACACTTCTTGAATTTGACACCATAGTCGACAGTACCTTTAATGTATCGTATAATTCTTTTTGCTGCTCTCAAATGCATCTCAGTAGCACAATGCATAAATCTAGACAAAAGACTTACAGCAAATAGAATATCCGGCCTTGTAGCAGTGAGATACATCAAGCATCCAATCAAGCTTCTGAAATTTCCTTCATCAACTTTATTAGTCCCATCCTCTTTGCTTAACTTTTCCTTTGAATTCATAGGTGTACTTGTTGCCTTGCAGTTCTCCATGCCGAATTTTTTAAGTATCTCCCTTGCATACTTCTTCTGGCAGATAAAAAATTCATCAGAACCTTGCTTGATTTCCATTCCCAGAAAGTATGTCATTAGCCCAAGGTCTGTCATTTCAAAAACTTGCATCATTTCCTTCTTAAATTCTTCAACCAGGCACGCATTGTTCCCTGTCACCAAGAGATCATCAACATAAAGAGAAACTATAAGAAGATCAGTTCCCTTATGTTTGACATAAAGGGTAACTTCAGACATACTTCTTACAAATCCCAAACTCAACAAGTGTTCATCTATCCTGCTATACCAAGCCCTTGGAGCTTGTTTTAAGCCATAAAGAGCCTTTTTAAGAAGACAAACTTCTTCTTGTCCTTGCTCAATGGAAACCTCTGGCTGCTCTACATAGATTTCTTCCTGCAACATACCATTTAAAAATGCGGATTTGACATCTAGCTGGAACACCTTCCAGCTTTTTTGTGCTGCTATTGCTAGCAACAGTCTAATAGTATCCAACCTAGCTACTGGAGCAAAAGTGTCTGAGTAATCAACACCAAAAATCTGAGTATACCCCTTGACAACAAGCCTAGCCTTGTGTTTGTTGATAGAACCATCAGAATTAAGCTTGGTTCTAAACACCCATTTTACTCCAATGACCTTCCTATCATTTGGCCTGTCAACTAACTCCCAGGTTTTGTTCTTCTTGATCATTAACATCTCCTGTTCCATAGCATTTCTCCAATTTTTATCTTGAAGTGCTTCCTCGTGCCCAGCAGGTTCACAAATTGCCACATTACCTTGTTGGTAGATATCAGAAAGTAATCTTGTACCTCGGATTGGAGGATGATCCACTAACTCATTTTCCCATTGTTCAGATGCTTGTTTTGCTGATGCTTTGACTGGAATTTGATTATTCTCCCAATCCCACGTTTCTTCCTCATTAAAGTGCACATCTCTGCTGACGATCATCTTTCCTGTTTGTGGATCATAAACTTTGTAGGCTTTGGAGAATGAGCTATAACCCACAAAGATTCCAGGAATTGCTTTTTTATCAAGTTTGTCTCTTTTACTTGTGGCACATGAAAGAAACAAACACAACCAAATACTTTAATGAAGCTTAGTGAAGGTTTGAATCCATACCAAGCCTCGAATGGTGTTTTATTCTGCAATGCTTTAGTGGGAAGTCGGTTTTGGAGAAATACCGCCGTGTTAGCTGCCTCAGCCCAGAAGCTTTTCGGCAGCTCTTTTTCATGCAACATGCACCGTGTCATCTCCATTATATACCTATTCCTCCTTTCACTAACTCCATTTTGCTGCGGAGAGTATGGAGCAGTGAGCTGATGAACAATACCAGCTTCCTCACAAAATTTGTTGAATTCTTCAGAATTATACTCTTTTCCATTGTCAGACCGTAGGGATTGGATTCTGTAACCACTTTGATTTTCCACCATCTTCTTAAACTTCCAGAAAATTCTAGCCACCTCTGATTTGTATTTCATAAAGAAAATCAAGCAGAATCTTGTATAATCGTCAATGAAAATAACATAGTAGAGGCTACCTTTTAAGGAGGGTGTTCTTTGAGGTCCTGCAACATCTGTGTGAATCAGTTGCAGCCTTTGAGAAGCCCGCCATGATGCTTCAGGGAATTGCTTCCTGTTTTGCTTACCAAATTGACAAGCTTGACAACTTGGTAAATGATCAACTAGAGTTGGTAGCCCTCTTGTCATATCATCCTTCTTCAATAGCAACAATGCTTGTAGATGACAATGGCCAAGTCTTTTGTGCCAAATTTCAGTTACACTTGCTCCGGTGGA
The DNA here is from genome assembly GCF_000715075.1 of Nicotiana tabacum. NCBI lineage: Eukaryota > Viridiplantae > Streptophyta > Magnoliopsida > Solanales > Solanaceae > Nicotiana > Nicotiana tabacum. Next base: position 98,983,400 of record NC_134084.1, on the reverse strand, counting down.
ATAAGCCAATTGCTCCTTCTCAGTTGGATCGAAAGGAAAACTCCTTCCTCTCATCTTCAACCTGAAAATTTCACGTCCAGCCACGTCACTGATTTGACAGTGCTGCTCTTCGAAGTAAATTCTGAATCCTTTTTCAAGTAGTTGTCCTACACTTAGCAAGTTTTGATCAAGGTCAGGTACATAAAGAACTTTGTGCCTGTATTTGTCTTGATAGCTATGGTTCCTTTTCCTTTGGCAGAAAGATGGTCACCATTTCCGATCCTAACTTTGGAAATTTTAGTGGGCTTCAACTCCTTGAATAGGCTCCTGTCATGAGTCATGTGGTTAGTGCAACCACCATCAATTAACCAAGAATCCGTTGAGCTCTTACTTGAGAAGCATGTTGCAACAAAAAGTTGATCCTCTTCTTCTTGATCAACAACTTGAGCATCTGCTTCCTGTTGGGGGGCCTTATTTTTGCAAATCACGGCTTCATGTCCGAGTTGATTGCATTTCTTGCACTTAGCATCAGGTCTCCTCCAACATTTGAATGGCGGGTGACCTTTTCTTTCACAGTGGTGGCAAGGGAGGTAGTTTTTCTTCATACTTCCTCCCTTACTTTTACTGTTGGTTGATGTTTCTCCTTCATTTGACGCTTGATTCTTCTTCTTCTTCTTCTTTATTTTTTTTTTACCATCAACCTGGTGCTTAGCAGCAAGAGCCCCTTCTGTTGTAACATCCTGTCTCATGAGCCTTCTTTGCTCTTGAGCTTTCAGGGAATTTAGCAACTCTGCCAAACTAATTTTTGACAAATCCAAACTAATTTTTGACAAATCCTTAGTATTCTAAGGTCGTAATTGTTGCTTCATACCTTTCAGGCACTGTTACAAGAATCTTCTCAACAATTCTTGAATCTGCGAGTGTAGAGCCTAGTAGCCTCACCTTATTTGCAATATTCAGAAGTCTATCTGAGTACTCCTTAACTGATTTAGATTCCTTCATCTTTTGCAATTCAAACTCCCTAATTAAGTTTAAAACTTGCATACCTTTTATTCTCTCATCTCCAGCATACTCTTCCTTGAGATAATCCCATACTTCTTTTGCAGTTTTCAGAGACATTATCCGTGTAAAAACTGTTGGCGATACAGCAGCAAATAAACATGCTTTGGCCTTCGATTTCTTTGTCTTCTTTCCCTTGTGTGCTTTGATCTGAGCCATGGTGGGATTATTTGGTAGGACTGAAATTTCATAATCCTCTTCCACAGCTTCCCAGAGATCCAAAGCATCCAAATATGTCTCCATTCGTACTGCCCAGATGTGATAGCTATCTCCATCAAAGACCGGCGGAGCAATTGGTGAGAAACTCACTTCAGCATCCATAACTTCTCCAACTTGATCACAGATCCCTTAAGACGAAAACTCTGATACCAATTGTTAGATTTAAAGCACAAATGACAGCAAAACACGATGAAGCCAGTGTCTACTTTTAAACACAACAAGAAGCAGGGAGAATATGAAGAACTAAAATTAAGAAGATGACTTAGAGAAACTAGCATACAAAGAGTTCAGTTAATTCTGTAGAAAGACAGGTTCTTAAAACATATCCTAAAAAGAAAACTAAAATAGATCATGACCCTACTTTTAAGTCATGGAACTGACCATGATAGTTAACTCCTAATAAAACTGAAAATACAAACTGCAGGAAAATAATATAAATATTGCAGTCCTAAAGCAACTAATTAACAGTCTTCACACCTTGGTCTATCACCGGTAAAGTTGCTTTCCTGTGACCAGGAGGTCACGGGTTCGAGCCGTGAAAACAGCCTCTTGCAGATTATTGCAGGGTAAGGCTGCATACAATAGATCGTTGTGGTCGGCCCTTCCCCAGATCCCGTACATAACGGGAGCTTAGTGCTCCGGGCTGCTCTTTTTTTGTTCACACCTTGGTCTATCACAGGGTTTTCCATCCTTTTACTACTGCTGTGGTTGATTGAATCCATGGATCATTTATACCAAAACCAAGAATTGAGGTCAGCTTATTAGGGACATTGTTGCTAGTGGTACGTTCTACGGATGCTGAAATTGCTCCATGTGACGCCTCAGTTATCTGGCGTAGCGGTTCCACATCTCGTAAAATACCTTGATCATTTCCTCTGTAGATATCCTCTATGTTCCTTCCAACTGTCTCTGCTAATATAGATGGAAGGAAAGAAATACCTGTTGCGGAATCCAAATGTATATAATGTGAATAAGTCACAACTATTATACCAAAAATTATGACAGCCACCAAATAATAAATAAGACAATAAAGCAACAATAAAGAGAACACCAGAATTTACGAGATTCGGCTAATTTTGCCTACTCCTCGGACACAACCAATATTTTATTCCACTCCAAAAATACAAGTGAAATAATACTAAAGAGAAAAGATACAAATGCCTTAAACAGATGAGAAGGCAAATGAGAGGTGTGTTTAAATCCTAAACATTAGGCCTTCTTTTATAAGGGGAAAATCCCCCCAACTCTTCTTTTTCCATCGATGTGGGACAAACATTTCTGCCAAACTTAACAAATCTCCACCTTGGCAAAATTCCACATCTTCAATTTTCTCTCAATAACAAATTTTGATTGTGTCTTCATCTTCAATCTTCAGTTTTCAACAATGTTGATCAAATCCAAACAATGTTGAAACTTGACCGCAGTCACCACCTTTGTCAGCATATCAGCAGGATTCTCCTATGATTTCTCGTACGAAATGATACCGAACATCAATGTGCTTTGTCCTTGCATGATAAACTTGGTTCTTCGCTAATTGAATAGCACTTTGACTATCACAAAAAATTGTGATACCTTTTTGTTCAACACCAAGCTCCTTTAGCAATCCTTGAAGCCAAATTGCCTCTTTCACAGCCTCTGTAATAGCCATGTACTCTGCCTCTGTTGTAGACAAAGCAACTGTTGACTGCAAAGTAGATTTCCAACTAACTGGTGCCTTTGCAAAAGTAAACACATAACCAGTAGTTGATCTTCGTTTGTCCAGATCACCCGCAAAATCTGAGTCACAATATCCAACTACAGACTTCCAACTACAGCTCAAAAACTAACCCGACATCTACAGTATTATGAATATACCGTAGAATCCACTTCACAGCTTGCCAATGCTCCTTCCCTGGATTGTGCATATATCTGCTAATAACTCCAACAGCTTGTGAAATGTCAGGCCTTGTGCAAACCATTGCATACATCAAGCTACCAACAGCATTTGCGTATGGTACCTTTGACATATACTCTCGTTCAGCTTCATCCATTGGCGACATAGTAGTACTTAGCTTAAAATGGGAAGCAAGTGGAGTACTAACTGGCTTAGTCTTGTCATCTATGCCAAAATGTTGAAGTACTCTCTTCAAATATTCCTTTTGAGATAAACAGAGTTTCTTTGAACGTCTATCTCTAATTATCTCCATGCCAAGAATTTTCTTTGCCTCACCCAAATCCTTCATCTCGAACTCCTTCTTCAGTTGAATCTTCAACTTATCAATTTCTTCCGAATTCTTGGAAGCTATCAACATATCATCAACATATAGGAGAAGATATACAAAGGAACCATCTTTAAGCTTGCGCAAATACACACAATGATCGTATTTGCTTCTCTTGTACCCTTGCCGCAACATAAACTCGTCAAATCGCTTGTACCATTGTCGAGAAGATTGTTTCAATCCGTACAATAATTTTTCAAGTTTGCATACCATATTTTCTTTTCCAGCAACTTTGAATCCTTCTGGCTGAGTCATGTAGATTTCCTCCTCCAAGTTTCCATGTAAAAATGCAGTTTTTACATCCATCTGAACTAGTTCCAAATCCAATTGTGCTACCAAAGCCAACATAATTCTAATGGAGGAATGTTTTACAACTGGAGAAAACACTTCATTGTAATCAATTCCCTCCTTTTGAGCATATCCTTTGGCCACCAATCTTGCTTTGTAGCGAACATCTACTTGGTTAGGAAATCCTTCTTTCTTTGCAAATACCCATTTGCCCCCAATTGCTTTCTTTCCCTTCGGGAGATTGGTCAATCTACATGTATGATTCTGATGAAGGGACTGTATTTCATCATTCATGGCAATCCTCCACTTATCTTCTTCTGAATTTTGGACAGCGTCTTTATAAGTGGTAGGAACATCATCAGCTACAATTGAGGTTGCACAAGCAACCGTCTCAATGAGACGAACAAGTTTCGTTATTGTTCTTTTTGGCCTGCTGGTTGCTATTGATTCAAGTTGTTGTTGAGGTTCCTGAGTTGGAATCTCCTCTACTGGCTCTCCTTCCAGAGAGTAATCTTCATTTGTTTCCTCCTCCGCTTCTTGTGTAGGAAAAATAAATTTTCCCTCAAACTCCACCTGCTTAGAAGCACCTTCATTTTATTTGGTATCTTCTGTTACCTTATTTACCATAGCAGATTCATCAAAGGTAACATCCCTGCTGAATATTACTTTCTTTGTCATAGGACACCATAAGCGATATCCTTTGACTCCAGAAGTAATTCCCATAAAAATAGCTTTCTTTGCCCTTGGATCCAATTTTGACTCTGTCACATGATAATATGCAGTTGAGCCAAACACGTGCAAAGAGTCATAATCTACAGCAGGTTTTCCATACCATTTTTCAAATGGTGTCTTGCCATCAATAGCAGCAGATGGTAGACGATTAATGAGGTGACATGCATATGTAATTGCCTTAGCCCAAAATTCTTTGCCCAAGCCAGCATTGGACAACATACACCGTACCTTCTCCAGCAAGGTCCGGTTCATACGTTCTGCTACTCCATTCTGTTGTGGTGTATGTCTAACAATGAAGTGTCGGACGATGCCATCATTTTCACAGACCTTATTGAAATGATCATTTTTGTATTCACCTCCATTGTCTGTGCGAATACATTTGATCCTCCTGCCTGTTTGATTCTCCACCATCGTCTTCCATTTGAGAAAAATTCTCAGCACTTCATCTTTGCTTTTCATTGTATACACCCACACTCTTCGGGAAAAATCATCAACAAAGGTTACAAAATAGTGTTTCCCACCCAATGAAGGTGTTTTGGAAGGACCCCAAACATCAGAGTGTACATAATCCAAAATGCCTTTAGTATTATGGATCGCTGTACCAAATTTAACCCTTGTCTATTTCCCTTTAACACAATGCTCGCAAAACTTCAAGTTGCAAGCCTTGACTCCCTTTAACAATCCTTGATCTGATAGAGTTTTCAAGGATTTTCCTCCAACATGTCTCAAGCGCATGTGCCATAGCCTAGTTGCTTCTGTTTCTTTGTCGTCACTGGATGTCACTGTCACTGTCCCAATAATTGTACTGCCACAATAGCGGTACATATTATTATTCTTCCGATTAGCCTTCATTACCACTAGTGCACCTGAGCATACTCTCATCACTCCATTTTCTACAATGATTTTGAACCCTTTTGATTCTAGGGCTCCTACAGAGATGAGATTCTTCTTCAAATCTGGTACAAATCGAACATCTGTTAATGCTCTGATCATTCCATCATGGTTCCTTAATCGTATTGAACCAATGCCATATGAGGTAAGAGGACTGTTATCCGCTGTGTGGACGACTCCATATTCTCCTTCTTGAAATTCCACGAACCAGTCCCTGTTGGGACACATATGATAGCTACAAGCCGAGTCCATCAACCATATGTCTGATGATGTTGATGACTCTGTTGTAACTAATGAGAAGTCTAAATCATCACAATCAGCTACATTTGAATCCATAATGGCCTTTCCATTGTTATGTTTGGCCTTATTCTTCAACTTCGGACAGTCTTTCTTCCAGTGCCCTTTTTCTCGACAAAAGGCACATTCATCTTTGCTGGGTCTGGATCTTGACTTGGATCTTCCCTTCTTTGTCCTCGTTTGATTTTGAGGACGACCTCTCACAAACAGTGCTTCTCCTTCTCCGCCCTTTTGTTTTTCTCGCTTTCTTTGTTCATAGCTGTACAAAGCCGAACAAACTTCTCTGAGAGAAATTTCGTCATTTCCATGGAGTAGAGTAGTTTCAAGGTGCTCGTACTCATCAGGAAGTGACGCCAACAACATCAAGGCCAAGTCACCATCATCATAAGTTGTATCCATATTTTGCAAATATGTGACCAACTTATTGAAACTGGTGATATGTTCATTCATCGTGGTACCAGGAACATAGGTGAAGTGAAACAGTCTCTTCTTCATGTACAATTTATTTTGACTGTTTTTCTTCAAAAATTTATCCTCCAGTGCTTTCCATAATTTACTTGCAGAAGTTTCCTTTGTGTATGGATATTTCTGCTCTCTAGCAAGGTAGGATCGAATGGTACCGCAAGCAACACGGTTGATAATTCTCCAATCTTCTTCTCCAATAACATCTGGTCTTTTTTCTTCAATGGCAAGATCTAGCCCTTGTTGAAAAAGGACATCTAGAACCTCGCCTTGCCACATCCCAAAATATCTTGATCCGTCAAAAATTTCTACCGCAAATTTCGCATTTGACACAATTCTTGTCATAAGCGAAGATGCCAACGATGACGTATTATTGACACTTGATATAGATTCTTCTTGTTTATTGTCTCCCATTTTGACACAAATATTATTTAATAGTTGACGACACAAATCAAGATTATTTCCTTTCTGGTGTGGAAGATCAGACTAAGCTGCAACCACAGAGCATACTAAGACAGAACCTTGACACAGTTACCAAGATAAATCTTTTCTGATGTGGAAGATCAGACTATGCTGCAACCACAGAGCATACTTAGACAGTACCTTGGCTCTGATACCAATTGTTGCGGAAGCCAAATGTATATAGGGTAAATAAGTCACAACTACTATACCAAAAATTATGACAGCCACCAAATAATAAATAAGACAATAAAGCAGCAATAAAGAGAACACCAGAATTTACGAGGTTCGGCTAATTTTGCCTACTCCTCGGACACAACCAATATTTTATTCCACTCCAAAAATACAAGTGAAATAATACTAAAGAGAAAAGATACAAATGCCTTAAACAGATGAGAAGGCAAATGAGAGGTGTGTTTAAATCCTAAACATTAAGCCTTCTTTTATAGGGGGAAAATCCCCCCAACTCTTCTTTTCCCACCGATGTGGGACAAACATTTCTGCCAAACTTAACAATACCATCTTCAGGACCGTCCAACGCAGCTATGTTAACAAGGGTAGCAACTGCCTCCATTGTTGTCGGAGGCTCTCTGATGATGTGAAGGCCACATGGCAGGAGACGAGACTCGATCTCCATAATTTTAGAGTACACTTTACCAGCCACAAGCTAAGGTCTCTTTGGCTGATATTTCCTTACCTTCTACTGAGTGTGTCTTGCTAGAACCAAGGGTCTATCGGAAACAACCTCTCTACCTTCACAAGATAGGGGTAAGGCTGCATACACACTATCCTCCCCAGACCCAACTTGTAAGATTACACTGGGTATATTGTTGTTCCTTACCTTCTTCCGGAAGCTGGACATCCTTGCCGAGATTGCACTGTCTAGCAGTACCGATGATAAAGTTCACTATCTGAGGGCCGCGACCTGTGTCCTTAAGTGATTGGTACGACGAAATGAGCTCACTTAGCTGCTTAAGACCTTTGTAGAGTCCAGCATTATATGCTGAAAAAGATGTTGAAATAGTCATGTCAACAATTTATGGAACTTATGTACTAATGGAAGCTATCAGAATCCAAGTAATAGCTGAAGGGACTGTTATAAAAATCAAGATGTTTTTAATCTACAGATGAGTATTCTACCTATGGTCAAAAGTTATTCTCCACTTGTCTAAGAGAGGGTTCCATGTTAATCATATTTGCAAGTAGTTTTGACCATTATATTACCATTTCTACATTAAATCAATCATTAAAAGAACATACAAGCTAGATTAAAGCTATTGGTTAGCATTTCCTTGAGATGTTTGTAATTACCACAGGTGTACATGCTTCTACAATGTTAACCACATCATTTAAACACTTATCTCATAGATAACTGGAAGGGAAAAAAATTATTTTTAGCCTCCTAAACAGCTCTTCTTTTTCCAACCCAATATGTAAAGTGCAAGAAAGAAATAAAGGTCCCTTCGGGGATGGCCCAGTTGGTTTGGAGGGCGGGCATCCTACGGATGACCTTGGATCGATCTTCCTCAATGTTTTCTGGGTCGAGCATGTCGCATAGGGCTTGCCTAGTGCAGTTTACATTCCCTGTGTGGTTTGCAGGCTATTACACAGTAGGGGTTTACCCAATGCGCACAGAGTGCTCACTCGAAGAGCAGAGTGTTGAAGTTTGGCAAAATGCCAAAGTCCCACATTGGTTGGGAGTTAAGTTTGGGGGGGATTTTTCCCCTATAAAAGAAGGCCTAATGTTTAGGATTGAAACACACCTCTCATTTGCCTTCTCATCTGTTTAAGGCATTTGTATCTTCTCTCTTTAGTATTATTTCACTTGTATTTTTGGAGTGGAATAAAATATTGGTTGTGTCCGAGGAGTAGGCAAAATTAGCCGAACCTCGTAAATTCTGGTGTTCCCTTTATTATTGCTTTATTGTCTTATTTATTATTTGGTGGATGTCATAATTTTTGGTATAGTAGTTGTGACTTATTCACACTCTATACATTTGGCTTCCGCAACAATTGGTATCAGAGCCAAGGTACTGTCTAAGTATGCTCTGTGGTTGCAGCATAGTCTGATCTTCCACATCAGAAAAGATTTATCTTGGTAACTGAGTCAAGATTCTGTCTGAGTATGCTCTGTGGTTGCAGCTTAGTCTGATCTTCCACACCAGAAAGGAAATAATCTTGATTTGTGTCGTCAGCTATTAAATAATATTTGTGTCAAAGATGGGAGACAATAAACAAGAAGAATCTACATCAAGTGTCAACAATACGTCATCATTGGCATCTTCGCTTATGACAAGAATTGTGTCAAATGCGAAATTTGCGGTCGAAATATTTGACGGGTCCGGACATTTTGGGATGTGGCAAGGCGAGGTTCTAGATGTCCTTTTTCAACAAGGGCTAGATCTGGCCATTGAAGAAAAGAAACCAGATGTTATTGGAGAAGAAGATTGGAGAATTATCAACCGTGTTGCTTGCGGTACCATTCGATCCTACCTTGCTAGAGAGCAGAAATATCCATACACAAAGGAAACTTCTGCAAGTAAATTATGGAAAGCACTGGAGGATAAATTTTTGAAGAAAAACAGTCAAAATAAATTGTACATGAAGAAGAGACTGTTTCACTTCACCTATGTTCCTGGTACCACGATGAATGAACATATCACCAGTTTCAATAAGTTGGTTACAGATTTGCAAAATATGGATACAACTTATGATGATGGTGACTTGGCCTTGATGTTGTTGGCGTCACTTCCTGATGAGTACGAGCACCTTGAAACTACTCTACTCCATGGAAATGACGAAGTTTCTCTCAGAGAAGTTTGTTCGGCTTTGTACAGCTATGAACAAAGAAAGCGAGAAAAACAGAAGGGCGGAGAAGGAGAAGCACTATTTGTGAGGGGTCGTCCTCAAAATCAAACGAGGACAAAGACGGGAAGATCCAAGTCAAGATCCAGACCCAACAAAGATGAATGTGCCTTTTGTCGAGAAAAAGGGCACTGGAAGAAAGACTGTCCGAAGTTGAAGAATAAGGCCAAACATAACAATGGAAAGGCCATTATGGATTCAAATGTAGCTGATTGTGATGATTCAGACTTCTCATTAGTTACAACAGAGTCATCAACATCTTCAGACATATGGTTGATGGACTCGGCTTGTAGCTATCATATGTGTCCCAACAGGGACTGGTTCGTGGAATTTCAAGAAGGAGAATATGGAGTCGTCCACACAGCGGATAACAGTCCTCTTACCTCATATGGCATTGGTTCAATACGATTAAGGAACCATGATGGAATGATCAGAACATTGATAGATGTTCGATATGTACCGGATTTGAAGAAGAATCTCATCTCTGTGGGAGCCCTAGAATGAAAAGGGTTCAAAATCATTGCAGAAAATGGAGTGATGAGAGTATGCTCCGGTGCACTAGTGGTAATGAAGGCTAATTGGAAGAATAATAATATGTACCGCTATCGTGGCAGTACAGTTATTGGGACAGCGACAGTGACATCCAGTGACGACAAAGAGGCAGAAGCAACCAAGCTATGGCACATGCGCCTGGGACATGCTGGAGGAAAATCTTTGAAAACTCTATCAGATCAAGGATTGTTAAAAGGAGTAAAGGCTTGCAACTTGGAGTTTTGTGAGCATTGTGTCAAAGGGAAACAGACAAGGGTTAAATTTGGTACAGCGATCCATAATACTAAAGGCATTTTGGACTATGTACACTCTGATGTTTGGGGTCCTTCCAAAACACCTTCATTGGGTGGGAAGCACTATTTTGTAACCTTTGTTGATGATTTTTCTCGAAGAGTGTGGGTGTATACAATGAAAAACAAAGATGAAGTGTTGGGAATTTTTCTCAAATGGAAGACGATGGTGGAGAATCAAACAGGCAGGAGGATCAAGTGTATTCGCACAGACAATGGAGGTGAATACAAAAATGATCATTTCAATAAGGTCTGTGAAAATGATGGCATCGTCCGACACTTCACTGTTAGACATACACCACAACAGAATGGAGTGGCAGAACGTATGAACCGGACCTTGCTGGAGAAGGTACGGTGTATGTTGTCCAATGCTGGCTTGGGCAAAGAATTTTGGGCTGAGGCAATTACATATGCATGCCACCTCATTAATCGTCTACCATCTGCTGCTATTGATGGCAAAACACCATTTGAAAAATGGTACGGAAAACCTGCTGTAGATTATAACGCTTTGCACGTGTTTGGCTCAACTGCATATTATCATGTGACGGAGTCAAAATTGGATCCAAGGGCAAAGAAGGCTATTTTTATGGGAATTACTTCTGGAGTCAAAGGATATCGCTTATGGTGTCCTATGACAAAGAAAGTAATATTCAGCAGAGATGTTACCTTTGATGAATTTGCTATGGTAAATAAGGTAACAGAAGATACCAAACAAAATGAAGGTGCTTCTAAGCAGGTGGAGTTTGAGGGAAAATTTATTTTTCCTACACAAGAAGCAGAGGAGGAAACAAATGAAGATTACCCTCTGGAAGGAGAGCCAGTAGAGGAGATTCCAACTCAGGAATCTCAACAACAACTTGAATCAATAGCAACCAGCAGGCCAAAAAGAACAATAACGAAACCTGTTCGTCTCATAGAGACGGTTGCTTGTGCAACCTCAATTGTAGCTGATGATGTTCCTACTACTTATAAAGACGTTGTTCAAAGTTCAGAAGAAGATAAGTGGAGGATTGCCATGAATGATGAGATACAGTCCCTTCATCAGAATCATACATGGAGATTGGCCAATCTCCCGAAGGGAAAGAAAGCAATTGGGTGCAAATGGGTATTTGCAAAGAAGGAAGGATTTCCTAATCAAGTAAATGTTCGCTACAAAGCAAGATTGGTGGCCAAAGGATATGCTCAAAAGGAGGGAATTGATTACAATGAAGTGTTTTCTCCAGTTGTAAAACATTCCTCCATTAGAATTATGTTGGCTTTGGTAGCACAATTGGATTTGGAACTAGTTCAGATGGATGTAAAAACTGCGTTTTTACATGGAAACTTGGAGGAGGAAATCTACATGACTCAGCCAGAAGGATTCAAAGTTGCTGGAAAAGAAAATAAGGTGTGCAAACTTGAAAAATCGTTGTACGGATTGAAACAATCTTCTAGACAATGGTACAAGCGATTTGACGAGTTTATGTTACGGCAAGGGTACAAGAGAAGCAAATACGATCATTGTGTGTATTTGCACAAGCTTAAAGATGGTTCCTTTGTATATCTTCTCCTATATGTTGATGATATGTTGATAGCTTCCAAGAATTCGGAAGAAATTGATAAGTTGAAGATTCAACTGAAGAAGGAGTTCGAGATGAAGGATTTGGGTGAGGCAAAGAAAATTCTTGGCATGGAGATAATTAGAGATAGACGTTCAAAGAAACTCTGTTATCTCAAAAGGAATATTTGAAGAGAGTACTTCAACGTTTTGGCATAGATGACAAGACTAAGCCAGTTAGTACTCCACTTGCTTCCCATTTTAAGCTAAGTACTACTATGTCGCCAATGGATGAAGCTGAACGAGAGTATATGTCAAAGGTACCATACGCAAATGCTGTTGGTAGCTTGATGTATGCAATGGTTTGCACAAGGCCTGACATTTCACAAGCTGTTGGAGTTATTAGCAGATATATGCATAATCCAGGGAAGGAGCATTGGCAAGCTGTGAAGTGGATTCTACGGTATATTCATAATGCTGTAGATGTCGGGTTAGTTTTTGAGCAGGAAGACAATCAGTTTGTAGTTGGATATTGTGACTCAGATTTTGCGGGTGATATGGACAAACGAAGATCAACTACTGGTTATGTGTTTACTTTTGCAAAGGCACCAGTTAGTTGGAAGTCTACTTTGCAGTCAACAGTTGCTTTGTCTACAACAGAGGCAGAGTACATGGCTATTACAGATGCTGTGAAAGAGGCAATTTGGCTTCAAGGATTGCTAAAGGAGCTTGGTGTTGAACAAAAAGGTATCACAATTTTTTGTGATAGTCAAAGTGCTATTCAATTAGCGAAGAACCAAGTTTATCATGCAAGGACGAAGCACATTGATGTTCGGTATCATTTCGTACGAGAAATCATAGAAGAAGGTGGAGTCACAGTGAAGAAAATTCATACTACAGAGAATCCTGCTGATATGCTGACAAAGGTGGTGACTGCGGTCAAGTTTCAACATTGTTTGGATTTGATCAACATTGTTGAACACTGAAGATTGAAGATGAAGACACAACCAAAATTTGTTATTGAGAGAGAATTGAAAATGTGGAATTTTGCCAAGGTGGAGATTTGTTGAAGTTTGGCAAAATGCCAAAGTCCCACATTGGTTGGGAGTTAAGTTTGGGGGGATTTTTCCCCTATAAAAGAAGGCCTAATGTTTAGGATTGAAACACACCTCTCATTTGCCTTCTCATCTGTTTAAGGCATTTGTATCTTCTCTCTTTAGTATTATTTCACTTGTATTTTTGGAGTGGAATAAAATATTGGTTGTGTCCGAGGAGTAGGCAAAATTAGCCGAACCTCGTAAATTCTGGTGTTCCCTTTATTATTGCTTTATTGTCTTATTTATTATTTGGTGGCTGTCATAATTTTTGGTATAGTAGTTGTGACTTATTCACACTCTATACATTTGGCTTCCGCAACACAGAGGCTGTAGCAGCTCCGGGTTTCCTTGGGGTTCCAAAAAAAAGACTACTTTGACAGTGACAATGCCCTGAGTATTTTCTGGTACAATTCTGCCAACTTCTGGGGTTGTGTGTGTGAATAATCCCATGGCCAATAGCAGCACATCGGAATTTCTTGGATGATTTTGAGTAAGTTGGATTGATTTTCTTGGAAAGAAATGTATGAAGAAAGTAATGTTTATTGAGAAATGGATGAAAGTTGTTCTACTTTTGGTTTTGGTAATGTAATTAATTGGTAATGAAACCAAAGAAGAAGCCATAATAGGGAAAATCACAAAATCACACTCTCTTGTTTCTTGATGTCACAGAGAGAATGCAAAAAAGAATATCCACACAAACTGAGGGAAAAAAAAAAAAGAAAAAACTTTATCAAAATGTGGTTATGAAATTTTGCACGTCCTATACTACAGAATGTGTTTGTAAAAGATTATTCAACTTCCCTGTCCTCTTATTCTTCTTTCTCTAGTGAATTCAAAGGTTTCGAGTTTATATTTATGTATGGAGATAGAGACTGTATTTTGAAGAGGGAAATTTATGAAAAATATTGGTTTTCTCAGTTGGTGTAGAGACAGAATAACACTTGGCAACAGGAGGATATATTTTATATATAAACTAATCGTTACAACTTACGATGTCACTATTCTCCTCATTAACTGATTGGAAGAATCATTAACATAATAGTTAAATACAAAAGAAAGTGATGAAATAAAATGTAAAAGAACAGTATTAGCCCAACGTGTACACGTCGGCCTTATATATGCTATCTGTTGGGGCCATCAATTTGATGAAGTTTCTTGGTTTCTTATTGGCTGATTTGATCCTAGAGCAATGAAATGGCCAAATGGGAAAATGAGAAATTAGGAGTGTGTCATGTGGATCATGAAGAGTGAGATTGAAAAGCTTTTTTCTTTTTTGAATGTAGTTCTTTTTGTGTCTGTGAAAAGGAGTTGATATTTTTTCATGTGAATATTAATGGGTCCAGTTAAATCAACATAGACAAGATGACAAGAAAAGAAAATAAAAGAAAGAATACAAACAAGCTATCTGCTTATGGTGAATCACTTAAACTTTAACTGGCAAATGTTTACATTAAGCATGTGGCAATAACATGGGTAACTTCTTGAAGCTGGTCAATTATTTACACCATTAACAAATCAAATTTTAACGCAGTGTAAAATGAAAATCTGAAATGACTTGGAAGCTGTCACTTTGTAATCTTTCTTTTCTTTTTCTTGCCAATTCTGTAACATAGTCCACTGAAATTATTGTAATTGACAATAATTTTTTTTGATTGATATGTAACTGACAATAATTCTTTCTTTAAATTTCACAATATAAATGCAAAATTAGTTATAGTTGAGAATGTTAACCCACAACACAGGCTGCAACTTCATCAAACTAAGCAACCTTTTAATTTCTTCAGAATCAACCAAATCAGACCAAAGTTCTGAGCAGATATTCGAAAATAAAAAAGGAGTCGGGGGCAGGGGGAAGAACAGAAATTTTGCCCAAACCAATCTTTACACAAACCAGTCTTTACAGATCAAAGCTGCACTCCGCAACACCAAGCCATGCACTATGACAACTAATTTTACTCCACAACAGCACTTGTAGTTAAACTTTAACTTCATAACTAACCCAAAGCCTAATTCTAACCATTGGATCCAAATGGTTGCCATCATAAACCTGGTGACTGAATTATCACTTGATCAGGGAAATGGTATAGCTATAACTCGCGCTTGAGCCAAATGATATAAATGAAACAACTAAGAGAATTAACAAATAATTAATAAGCAATTCCCCACTAAATATTGGCTAATCAAAATTCCTGCAGCCAGGGCTACCAGAGCTACCTTTTCTAATGCATTTTTTCGATAAGTTCCAAGTGACCTCTATTATAAAATATTTGAGTACAGGCAGGCAATCCTAAAGTCAAAACCAGCTGCCTGTTGAATGCTATGGTGCAAGGAAATCCTCCTTCAGTCTACCTCCATATCCGAAATAGCTTCATTCAATACATTCTGAAGCTCTTTCACTCTACGTCTTGCCAGCGCAACACAATCCTGAAGACATAATGAGCATTTCTTGTAAAAAGTGGTCAAGATAGCATCTTTGAACTAATATTTACAGGAATATCTTAGAAACCATTTCAGATCATGCAGATCAATAAGGAACCATGGAATGAAAGTAAAAAAGTGTTTCCAAGATCAATTGCTAACTTAATGCAGATCAGGTATGTAATCTTTGTTAGTAAGTAATGGAACTTTTCTTTTGTTTAAGGGTTTAGGCAAGCATAAGGATTAAGACGCAACCTAACCTGGATAACTGATGTATGGGCAAGAACTGGTCCACCTGGCTTATAAAGTGAAACAAGCTGGTAATATGAATCCAATACCACAGTTACAACTGTTTCCATTATAGATTCTTCCTCTGCTGTAGGATCTGCTAAGATGTAGTTCTTGTGAAGTATGCATGTTAAGGAGAATGGTGGAGAGTTCAATTTCAGTTTTCTTTTCTCTTTATTGACAGGCTCCTTCTCCAATTTCCCTCTGACATTGTCCTCAGACACAAGAACTATTCGCCCATCATCATTCAAAGACACAACTGGAATGTTCACTGCAAGAAATCCAATTTCTATGTAAAATCCCATGATCATATAGCAATCAACTTTTCCAAATTAATCACGTACAGCTATAAATAACCTAAGTTGCTCGGACCGAGTGCGGGTGCCTGATGCAGGTATGGATCTAGAGGTCCGATCCTTCATGATCAAAATTTTAAGATTCGGGGGTATGGATCCAGGTACGGATACGGGTGCGGAGATTCGACTAAAATTAATTCAAATATCTAAAACTAGAGTTACAAAAATGTCTAAATAATGAGATATTATGTGGAAACTTACAAGGCACTCCGAGAAACGAGAAAATATTGATCAATAAGAGAATCCGAGTATATAACATAGAAATTTCTATATACAAGCCATTTCTTCAAATTCACACTAGCTTTTGTTTTGATTTCAAAAATTATAGCATGTCCCGAATTTCTCCCTCGATTTTGGTCAAAGTACCCAAAATCGGTTGACCAAATCCGATAGAGATCCCACACCCACACCAACGTCCTGCTGACACGGGTACGGCATCAAACTGAAGAGTTTGAGCAATTTAGAAAATAGCCCAGTGCGGACAATACTGAACAATTAAGAGGTAAAGCACCCACCGTTCACTTAAGGAATGTACACACAATACACCCAGATTCAATCAAGACAGTCCACCATCACACCTTGCGAACACATTTAACGTAGTGCAGTTGTACTCATGCATTCTTATCTTTCTAGTATACCCGTACTATTTGTATTGTCTTCCCTCAAGGTATAGTGAATAGAATTGAGTGTCCAAAAATATGCTATCTTCTACAAAGGAAAGGAAGAATATTTTGGAGAGACAATTTACACAACAGAGATCGCTGGGTCATCAAATGAGGAAGGATGGTAGCTTAATTAGGTGCTTCGAAACTTGTTTGGAGTGAAAATTTTGTGTTCTTCTATGTTGGAGCTTAATTTCTTGAGGCATAAGGGAAATGGAAGCACTATGGTCCTGAGCACTGTAATTGATCAACTATTTCAAACATCGGGAACCATTCCATGAAATTCACCTAACGCGTGCATTCTTCTTCATCCCTTCATCTCTTCTCACGAATGGTTTCCTAAATTAATTGCATGGTATTCCTCTAACAAACCGAAACTAAGTGGAAACGATTGCTCTTTTGATATATTGCTAAAACTAAGAACAGTTTGTCCTCTTTCTTCTTATTCTCTTCAAGACTGGCCTTCCTCAAGGTTTATTACATGACATACACAGGCCAGACTGTTGTAGAGATTGGACAGCTTTGCTCCGTTACCATACTTGATAATTGCTCTAATAACTTGTGCTGGACAGCTGGTCCTCTTTTTTCATGTTCTTTCTTCTTGATGAAGCTTGGATTTGCCGTTGTCTGTCGATAGTATAAAGTATTTTCTGCCTTTATCGCAGAAACCATCTTCTTTTCTTACCCTGTTTAACCTTTGATTTAAAATAATCTTATTTCCCATAGTGCATTTAACATGTGGTTCATTTCCAATCTCAAAACCAAAAACGGGATACAAAATACAAAATTGTTGTCTCTGACTGGACGAGTAATCATATAGGAATACTTTAAAAAAGAATCCAAGTGATAGCAAACTTACAATGCGAAAAGGCAGCAACTGCAGATAGTAATGCAGCATCAAACAGGGCACCATCAGCATCCAAACAGTATATGTCCTGTAAATATTATGTGCCCTAGGAATAAATATCAACAATTTGGCATACAATCTAAACGCATAGTTATTAGCATAAAATGAAGAAATATTAAGGTGGGGAAGATTTGAAGACCAAAGATGAATAACTAACAACCGTATAGTCCAAATCTACATGCTGAGAGACATCACAGCGGAGTTACTCTCCAATTAACTTACAATTATGGGACAAACTTTTCCTTTTTCTACAGAACATGAGAAAAATGCAAGAACACAAGAAAGATCTTCAGATTTGTTACCAGGTAAGCCATCCATGCAGCTTTTCCTCCAACCAAGCACAACTCTTTTAAGTCAATCATGCCAGAACTGCAAACATTTGAATTGCTTATTGAGGAGATTGTACAGGAATACTCATCAGAAAGTGAAGAAAACACAAATATTAAAAAGATAAAACAAGAGCAAGAGCAGAGCTACAATATGAAGCTAACAATCAAAGCATCTCTCTCTTACGTCTAGTTCTACCTTTAGAAAAACAATAGAAAATTTAGAGACTTCCTCAACATCAGAGATACTTCTTGGCATAAATATTTTCATCAGAGAAGTATTAACAGTTATGATTAAGTTCCAAACAGAGCGAATGGATTCAGATCATTCATACGGCCGACCACCAACTAATGTGGGATTGGCATGGTTGATCGAACGGTGATTATGTTCCAAAATTCTCATAGGAGGAATCAGAAGAAGAATTCCCCTATTGTAACGTAAAGTTCTCCAGAGACTGCTTCTGGTTATCTGGCAATACCGTAGTAGTTGCCAGAGATAAGAAACCTTCACTCTTGTGACGTAAATTTCTTTCAGAAAATTCTTCAGGTAACAATAGCTACTATTTATTTATCAATAAGTAGTATCGCCCAACCAAGATTAGAAAGAAACACGGACAAGATGCCTGAAGCAGGAGTATTTTTCCCATTTAGTTTGTTATGTTTGCTGCGAGATCATTAATTGTTTAGTTGGACCTTAAAATATAACCTATGTTGCTGTATTAGATTATCAGAGGTTCGGAGAATTGTAAAAACAAAGCAGTAACTACCATATGGCATGGTCATTATAAAAAACCTAACACAAAAGAATTAGATGATGACGAATATTAGACTCCACATTTTGGGCATCTGCAAGCTATTATTATATACCTGAAGATAGTGTCTGACAGCTGCTTCGAAATTACTTCTGCTGCCTCTGCAGGCCTACCAGGCCGAACCAGGGGAGAACAAATGGGAGGCATGTGAAATTCGATAGCTGTATTCACAATATAAATCGTATCTATATCAAGAAAATATATGGGTAAAAGAATAATAAGAGCTGAGAAATGAGAGGTTTTTTTTATACCTATGGATCCCTCATCTGGACATTCCACTGTCGGTGTCATGACTTCCATTTTGATGGCAGCCAGCATTGTCTGCGATTGCAAGATAACCAATCAACTTAGAAGCATTTTGAGTGGAAAAATGGAAGCTCCTATAGAGCGACTAAGAAGCCAATGATACAAAGGATACACTTACAGTGGATCCAATCTTTGCTAGTGCTGATCCATCAGCAGAGGCAACGGCACCTGCAGTGAAACTACAGATTTAAGTTTGGACAACTCCTGAAAAAAAAAATATAATTAAACTGATCAGTTGAAATGATGATTAGTCAAACCAAGTGCAAGTGTTGTATCTCTAGCACTTCCAAGCTTTCGGGCATCAGGTCGGACAGATTTAAGAAGATGATACTCATGATAGCGCAAAGGGAAGAGGCGTCTAAATGCATCCACCTCCATCTCTGAAGACAAGTCACTTGAGCCATTGACAGCAGCCATTCTGTAGAAATCAGATGTCTTTGCAATCAATCTTACCAACCAGTGATTATCCAACCATCTGAATGCAAGAAAATCACAAATTCAAAGAAAATGTATAACCCTAGTATCCTTCTATTCAGTGAGAACACTCCTTTTGAACTTCAAAAATTAAAATAAAACAAGAAAGACATGCAGAAATCATCAATTATAAACAAAATGGGAAAGAGGAAGTAATGCAAAATCCTCAAACCAACCACGCGAATTTATATTAATTCTTATGTTGCCTGCAGTTGATTTTTTTTTCTGGTTTCCCCATAGGAAAATCAAGGGAAAAAAAGGTTACACAACTTAGTAATCCCTTTTACAACTCGATGGACAATTATTTGTTTGGGGCTATTTCGGCTATCAGATTCAGAGCTTAATCTAAAATAACTAAAACCCAAGCCACGTCATACAATAATTACACATTTAGTAACACAATAAATACATATATATTCTTGACAAATTTGAAGTTTGAAATATATGGATGTATAAGATATTAACAGGCTATTAATGGCAAAATAATAAAAGAGATCTTTCATGCCAATGACAAGAATCATTAGATCATTATCCTGCCATAACAGAAACAATTGATTAATCCAATTTTAGTAACAAAAACGATATAATTGGACCCGATAGATATATTCATATAGCCATATTATACATAAACATCAGTAACACAAAATATTTCCTCATTCTACGTCGGATTGTAATCATGTTCCCTTTTAGTCTTCTTAAAATTCAGGACATTCATCTTTCAGGTCCAACCTTAGATACGTGTCCAAATTCATTTCTGAGTTGCTAGGCTAAGATACATGCAGTTTATGGCACATGCTTATTAATTTTCAGACGAAAAATACTTTAAAAAGAAGACTATGTATTTTCCAACTAACGTAATCAAACACACTTATCAAGTTGGCAGACTTAACTTCTACAGGCGCCTGATATGTATAGGCGATTCAAGCACAGACAAAAGAGAAGCCTTTCCGTAAATAATATAAATCGTTCATATAGGCGCCTCTTGTAGTTGGGAATTGGGAAAAAGTTTATTGATTGGCAGGTGCATAAAGCAATGGCAACATAGGGCTAAAGCATAAGAATTTCCATTAAAAAGTTCTATTTCAGAAATACACACATATTGATTGGCAGGTGCATAAAGCAATGGCAACATAGGGCTAAAGCATATGAATTTCCATTATAAAGTTCGAAGATTTCAGCAAAAACACATATATACTTGACTTCTGCAGCAGCAAAAAAGAAAAAAACAGCACCACTTTTGGCGAGAAAGATAAAAATTTCGGAATAATGGGACAATAAACTAAAAATTATAGAAACAAAGTACTAATAATAATGAGAGAAAAAGAATAATAGAGTGGAGAAGAAACAGAGAGAGGCTGAAAGGTACATAGAAAGTAATGGAAATACAGGGAAAGCAAATCAATTTCAGCAAAAATTTTGAAAATTTAAGCGAATGTATACATACATAATTAACTTCTGAAGCCCAAAAAAAGAAGAAGCATCCTTCAGAAAGAAAACAAAACTTTCGACAAATGGGAGAATAAACCAACAAACATAGGAAACAAAAAGGGGAAAAGAAATAGAAAAAGAATCACAAAAAAGGAAGGCGTACCCAAGACACTATGCTGGGTTGCGCAAGGAGGGGCAGGGAATGGTGGCGAGTGGAGTGAGTAGACCTAACTATGTTTAGCTGAGCCCAGTAGTGGCGTGCGGCTTTGTTGTAAAAATTGCACCGGCCTGCTGTTTTGTTGTTCATTTAACTTATACCCATTTTTTTATAAAGTTTTAATTTGTACCCACTTTTTGAACAACTTAAGTCTCATTTCTCCTCCTTCATTTTCTTCTTCTTCTTTCTTCTACTGTTGTTGGTACTGCTATGAATATACAGTAATACAGATATATGTTGAATCCTGATGACTCGTATATCAAGTTGACGAGGGTTTTATGAAGCTTCTCGCTCTCTCTTTCTTCTTCTTTTTGCTTTCTGTATTGTGTCTTTCCCTTTATGAGTTGCTCATCCTTTATTTGTTTTTACAATATAGCTTCTGCACTAGTAGGGTACAGACATCATAATAATCCTGTGTTAAGAAAATTGAACCATGAGTTACTAGTGTTTCAATCTGGCTAGTATGTTAGAAAGTTTTTTCAAAAATTTCAGCTTATATAGTATTGAAATTTTTACAAATGAACTAAATAACTTCAGCATCTCTGCTGAAGTTTTTGAAAAAACTTATCCATGACAAAAAAAACTTCAACTTATTTAGTGCTGAAGTTTTTATAAATGAACTAAATAATTTCAGCATCTTCTGCTGAAGTTTTTGAAAAAACTTAATGACAAAACCAATTAATCCAGGACAAAAAACTTCAGCTTATTTAATGCAATTACAAACAAAAATTTCAGCAAATAGAGAACAAAACTTCAGCTGTTATGCTTAAGTTCAGCAATTACAAACAAAAACTTCAACAAATAGAGAACAAAACATCAGCTACTATGCTTAAGTTCAGCAATTACAAACAAAAACTTCAGCGCACTTGGTTTAGCACACTTGCTACTTCAGGCCCGTCTACTAGAATGCTGAAGTTTTGTGTGATTGCCTTTGCTACTTCAGCCCCGTATGCTAAAGTTACGCGAAAAGCGGGTACGCTTGCAGTCTTTTTTTCCAAAGCGAACACAAGTTAAAACGTGACCCACAAAGCGGGTATAGATGCAAATCCCCCAGCTTTGTTATATTGTCGTCTCTAAACTAAACTTAGCAGTGTAATAGTGCCTCAGTTTCGATTTATGTGAATCTGTTTGATCGGGCACTGACTTTAAGAAAAAAAAAAGATTTTCGGTATTTGTGGTCCTAAACAAGTCAAAAAGGAGTTCAGAGTATTTGTGTGGTTATAAAAGCTTCTCATTAAGGGTAAAATTGTAAATTTAAGCTAAATTATTATCAAATTTAGAAAGAGGACATTTTTTTTTTGAACGGACAAAAAAAGAAATAGAGTCCGAAACAGAGATAGTAATGAATTAAGTTATAGTTTCCGGCGAGAATAAGTCATCCTCCTTCTAGGTGCAATTACATTTATGCCCTTAGGTTTTATTATTACTTAGGCCCATTTATGTAAATTTAATTTGTTCTTAGGCGGTGGTCGATCAGCCTAATCGTTTAACGAGTATTAGCATGGTGGAACTTGGCCACAGGTAGAAATGTACTTCTCTGATGACGGACAACTATGATAAATATCAGACTGCTATCTGGAAACTCAAAAAAGAAGCGATCGAGGCTGGTAAATTGTGCAACTGAACTACTGTAGTCGATTTTGACGGTAATTTATTTTTTCGTCCCGAAATTATTCAGCTTTGAGTATCTTCTTGGGTTTCAGATGCCATATTTTTTACTCCGGTTTTGATTATATAAATTGGCATAATTTCAAAAAAAACTAAGGCAAATTGCGTAATTTTACTTTTTTCCCCCTCTCTTTTGGTGATTTAGGGCCTTTCAGAAAGTTAGCATTTTTGCTTATGATGTGTTTTCATTAACCAACATGTAATTCTCCAAATTTCATGTAAGGACCTTTTATGGTCAAAAGAATGATAGTTTCTTAAAGAGATTTGCAAATTTCTTTGATTTTAATCATTATTCAAAAATAATTGCAGTGGTGCCTATTGCATTTGCAATTTGATTTGTTTCCATCGGCTGAAAAGAAGATTGATTGTGTTTTTCTTTTTGTGCCTGCTCTGGGAGGTCGAGAGGTGCTTTCACTATGATGTTCAATCATATTGTATAAGTGACTACTTCCTTCAAAATAAGTTTCATGAGACAGTTATTCCAAAAGGATATGGGCAATTTGGAAGAAAGTGTGACTGTTGTGGTGCTCAGCCAGAAGAGAACTTCCCAGCTCTATGGGAATTAAATTCAGAGGAGCACTATACTTTTGGGAGGCGTGGTTAAGTCTAGCTGCAGAAAATCTAGGTATGCAAGATCTTTTATGAGCACTATACTTGTTCTAGCTTGTAAATTTTAATCAATAAAATGTAAAGGAAAATGGTCAATAAAACTCTAACATTGTCTTGCCTAGCGAGTGATGTTAGGCGCCATCACGGTCCCGACGGTGGGAATTCTGGGTCATGACAATTATTTTTGCTATAACATTTTATTAGTACAATTGACCATGGGATTGAAATGCCCCCAAAAAAGAAGTAGTAAGATTTTGTTGTTCGTTGTTTTAAGTCTCAAAGAAGATATGGATCCAATTAGATCGTATAAATAAAAAGGAAAAAGAATCATATTCCTTGCTTAATACTGGATCATATTGAAAATAGATACTGATTGGTGATTGAGCTCTTTGTCGTACCCAAATGGATATTAAAATAGAAGAAGGTTAATACTGTTACGGTACTCAGCCAGAAGAGGATTTGCCAGCTTTATGGGAAATGAACTCAAGCCAGCAATATACTTTTGGGAAGTTTAGCTCCAGAAAACTCGAGGTACACATGATCTTTTATGAGTATAATATCTATTGCCTCCACTATAGATGTTTTGTTTGTAGTAGAAAATTTTAATAATTAAACTTTTTTGTTATTGAAATGTTTATATTACTGGTGTTAGTAATTTCTTAGACATACCATTATACTATGTTTTTTGAGGTGGACTATTTTTATGAGTATAGAGATGAAAGGAAGATGCAAAATCTCTTTATAAAAAGGAGAACCTGTAGGGTTCTGTTATTGTTTTTTTGGTTCTGTGGGATAGACCAGAGAAATAGAAGTACAGATAAGTTTACAAGTTGCTCCAAATATTTTATTGGTTTCTTCAACTTGTGTGCGAAGTCTTGAAAACCAACTCAAATTTTGGATGGGCAAAGACAGGAAGGTATAGATTCAGCTTGGGACATCAAGATCTCTGTCTTGTTCCTCTTTATTTCATATTATTTTTTACTGTTTGAAGGTCAAAACTTTGTCGAATAAACATTTTAATATCATAAAATTTATGCTAATCCGCAAGGATTTCGCTGTTTTTATGTTCATCTCTCACTGTAAGCCTGGCTTGTAACCATCTCAGTGATATGAAGGTCAAATACAGTTACCGATATATGTTCCCACTGCAAAATTTTGAAAAAGAAATAGAGAATGTACTTCCTTTTAACCATCTCAATGATATGAAGGTGAAAGACAATTCCATTATATGTGCCCACCGTGAAATTAAAAAATGGAGAATGTACTTCCCATAGCTGCTTAGTGTTTCAAGTTTAATTTACTCTTCAGATAGAGTATCCAAAAAAAGAAAGATACTTTTGCTATATGCCAGACAATTGCATGTTAATATTTTCTCTAGGAGTTGTTCGCAAAGCAGTCGTTCAATGTGCATGTTATTTGTTAAAAGGTCACAATAACTATAGAAGGAAACATAGGCTGAGGTGCAGGGATATTGAACAGGCTGAAGACATATTGGCAAATAAATTGAGAACAGAACCACAGTAGAGATAATAATAGATTATTCTAAGAGGAAAATGAAGTATTAAACATAAAAAAGATAGGTAAAGAATGTGCCATACAGTGACTACTATCGGTAAATGGACAATTCGGCTTTGTTGGTATAGTTAGACGTGAATTTTGATGTTGCAGTTAATGTAATTTGAAAGTGTATGATCGTCTTCACCTATGTTAAGTGGTCCGGCAATGATTAAGGCATGATTTGGCAGCCACTTATCCTTCCAGTTTATTAAGTGGCACTTATTTTTATTACTTGATGGTTTGGATCTGATCGATAGCATTCTCTCTTGTTGGAGGTTTGCTATTCAAATGACATCTCAGTAAGCCATTTTTCTACTTTCAAATGGGAATTTGGATGGAGTATTATTGATTCATATTCCTGACTCTTAGCATATTTTATTAAGCCATTTCATTATTACTGTTTAGTTGACTTTTTCTTTTTCAATTGACAATTTATTTTAGTATTTAACTCATTTGTTGTTTAGTTAGTTTATAACTCTTTTGTTACACAAGCAAGCAATTTATATTTGCTAAATTGTTTAATGTATTAAATAAATCTTTATTAAAATATTGTTTGTAAAATTCAACAAAATTGTGAACTCTATTATAGCAGATAACTTGTTAAATTAAATAGATGTTGAACTTTTACCAAGCCATTCAAGAAAAAAATACAATTTCAAAATGACGTCGTTGTAAGGCGTTGTTATGAACAGGAAAACAAGTTGGTTAGGTGAGTCTGTTGCCATTCTTATACTCTGTGATTTTTTTAGTAATGTTTCTCTTTCTGGTAGTCCTTAAATTTGGCCTTTGCCAGAAAGTATTGGCAGAACGATAGATTTTCAAAACTATGCGAGGCAAGGGTTCTTGGTCAGTAAAATGCAAATTTGGACAGCAATATGCCTTTTTTACAAGTGGTTGGACGAAGAAAATCACCTAAAAGTAGGTAATGTTTGTGCTTTCGAATATATTAAGAACCCCTCTTCTGTCAGACTAAAAGTCTCTCGTTTCCGGGGAGAAGATATTTCGTCTCACAGGCCATTAACTAAAGTTTCGATGGCGCCATTTTATATGGGTCCCTGCTCACGATGGTAAGCTATCAAACTATGTGGGATGTCTTTTACTCTGTTGCCTTTTTTTCCTTCCATTAATGGTGATGATTTTTCTCTTTTTGGCAGTGCATAAGGTTGACCTTCGCCGAGGACTATTTGTAGGACGGTAGCTATTTAAGACTACACGTTTCAGGTAAGGGATCCTGGAGAGTAAATGGGGTTGCACTTGTGTCTCTGGCCCTGTTTGGTGCTTTTGAGAGTCGGGCTGCAACTTCAACCATCGATATCTTGAACCCCAAGGTCTTCACTGGTTTGATTGTTGGTGCCATGCTTCCCTACTAGTTCTCTGCCATGACCATGAAAAGAGTTCTTTATTTTTAAATGAATATTCTTGGTTCTTATAGATTAGTGGTCAAGAGACTATTAATGATTCAATAGATCTTTCTATTGAAGTTGTTTAGATAGTTGATGATGTGTTTGTGTTTGGTTGTTCTTGTGTAATAGGCTTTCAAATGTAATACTCCCTATGTGAATCCATTTGATTGAGCACGGAGTTTAAGAAAAGAGAGAAAACTTTTAAATTTGTGGCGCAAAATGAGGCACATATATTTTGTGTGGCTATAAATCATTCATAAATTTAAATTATTTCTAAATAAGGAAAGGGATCATTTTTTTTTTACACAAACTAAAAAGGAAATATGTTCACATAAATTAAAATGGAGTGAATATTAAATAGAAGTCTTTTTTTTTTTAACTATTAAAACAATTTCTATCTTGCGCTTTGGTAACATATTTTGTTTACATATTAAATTTATATCACAGCCCATATTTCGTGTAGAAAAGGCCTACAATTTGAAATTCTCACAAGATCTCTTCACCGAGCTAATAGTGTAAAAATTGCACGGGACGCCCTATTTGGTCGCCTCCATTTAACATATACTCATTTTTTTTAAAACTTTGAACTTATACCCACTTTTTAAATAACTCCAGTCCCAATACAGTTAAAGTTTTGGCAATCAGGCGCCCACCTGGAGAGCAAGGGAATACAATTCAAGTTGTGGCAACCAGGAGCTCACCTGGAGAGCAAGGGAATACATTTCAAGTTTTGGCGATCAGGCGCCCTCCTGGATAGCAAGGGAGTACAGTTCAAGTTTTGGCAATCAGGCGTCCACCTGGAGAGCAAGGGAATACAGTTAAAGTTTTGGCAATCAGGCAACCACCTGGAGTACAAGGAAATAAATTCAAGTTTCAAAGGAAGATAGCACAGGTTTCAAGGGAAAACAATTTAAAGTAACAAAGGGAATACAATTCAAGTTTTGGTAATCAGGCGCCCACCTGGAGAGCAAGGGAATGCAGTTCAAATGTTGGCAATCAGGCTCCACCTAGAGAATAAGGAACTTCACTTCAGAATGCAATTCAAGTCAGCAACAAAAGAAGCTCGCGGCAAGAATGCGAGTCAACAGTCAGAGATGATCAACAAAAGTTAGTCACAATCCAGAATAAAAAAAGAGAGAAAGGCAAGAAGTGAATCCAAATGCAGAAGTTGATGAAAGATGTGGGTTGCCCAAGACATGACTGGAGTCACAAGCATGGTATGTCCGGTTTTGATCCGAAAAGCTGAAGAAGAATGAACTAGCACCTGCAACTAGCAAGCGTCAAGGTTCAAATCCAAAGTCTGCATGAAGAACCATTCAAGACTCAAGATCAAACTTCAGAAGACTTATAGATATGAATTTTGTAATTCATAGTTGACAGGTTTAGTTAGTCTTTTTCATTTTGATGTAATAACAAGATCGCAGACCGGAACCTCGGCGGAACGACACCTCGACCGGCTCTCCACCTCGGTATACTCCATCATCTCACTCACTTCTGAACTACACGTGGCATGATTCCTTTATAGCCAAGGATATGTAGGCAGCTCAGATACCAGGGCTCGATCACATTCTCCTTCCTCTTAGTTTTTGGTCTCCTTAAATAAGGGTCGGGACAAAAAACCTGTCTAGTCATTCTTTGTCTGAAAACTCTTCGCGTTTCCAGTCAAAGAGGGGCAGCTGTAGACATGTGATTTTTGACCCTCCCCAAGATTTTTTATATTTTAGCATGTAATATTTAATTTAGGCCTAATATCGTTATTTCAACTAATTTTGAGTCTTTTACTTTATTTTATTACAAGAAAATAAAAATTACAAAAAAATAGTTTCATTAACGTTTTGTAGTCATTTTTAATCTTGAAAAATGCCAAAAATAGTTTTGTTTTAACGGTCAGTCTTATTTTAATAATTCTTTTACTTAAGTAGGATTAATTAATAAATGAGATCGTATTTTTAGTCTCGTTCGCGAGGAAAGAATAAAATTTGGACTTAAACGACCCACTTTTAAGCCTAATATTTGGACCTAACCCATAATTCTTAGGCCCATATCCCTTAACCTAAATATAACCCTAAAACCCTAAACCTATTAAAGGAAACTAACCTAAAACGCCTAAAATCTGAAAAAAGGAGCTGAAAAATACAGAAAAAAACAAATCCTAGACTTAGGGGCAAATCTGATCCACCGTTTTCAGCAGACAAAAATGACCCCCCCCCCCCCCCCCCATGGAAGATCGTCTTCTTCACACCCCACCCCAAATGACCCCATCAGTTCTCTTCTTCTTCAACAAGAGCACACCAGAACCCTCACAAAAAAGGACTCATTACCACATTTCTTCTTCATGAAGAACACAAAAAAAACCCTAGAGAAAGGAGGAAGAACCAGCCGCTTCAGTTGTTTCCACGCACCACCACAACGCCGAACACCCCTCCGCCAACCATCCTCCATAGCTGCCAAGATTCATCGTCTTCTTCAACCAAAACGCAACAACCAGCGACGCTGTTCTGTCTAAACGACCACAGCCCCACCTCCGTTGGAATCTGGTAAACCAGCGGCCATGGTTTGAACCACCGGCGACCAACCCAACGACCACCCTTCGCCGCTGCTTTCTTCTTCACCCTCTCCAACACCAATAACCACAACACATAAAAACCTACTGAGAACTTCCTTCCAACACCCATCTTTGAAAATTGTCACCTCAAAACTGTCCCCATTTTTCGAGTTGAGTTCGTCGCAAGGTTCTGATTCGAGTCGAGGTTCGGGTGAGTTTGTTGACGTTGTATTCCTTTGCACGAGTTTCTCATATAATTACAGATCTAAAATTGTTTTATTTAAGGTTCATTTCTACTCTAAATCTTTAGTTTGCGCATATTTTTGTTCTGTTTAATGTGCTGACTTTTATATTGCTTGTTTCCATTTTAATTTATATGTGGTAAATTGTTCTTAGTTTGAGATCTTTAGCTTGTGATGATAAATAATTTAATTGATATAGTTTTGTTTCAAATTAGATTGGCTTAGAATTGAGTAAACGTTTATAATCTTTGATGTAAACCAGAACTTGCAAGATTAATAATGGGTTGTCTTACCATATCGGCTTTTAGATGAGATGATTGGGCCGTTTTAGGTTTTGGATTTGGATTGCTTGAGTTAATGGTTCATTTTAAAAAATTTGTTGCCAAGTTTTCTTGTTGGTTTGATTACTGCCAAGAATCTTGAAATATAAGTTTCATTTTTGTCAGCCCATTAAATATTAATAAATTGAACAATGACGGTCAATAACATACACAAATAAGAAATTCAAGGGAGCTTTGATTCTGGAGTGCTGCATATTTGTAGTGATTCCAAAATTTCATCTCAAAATGCGGCGAGGCCGTAGTATACAATTCCAAATGTGATTCTTTGCAATATAGTGGCCGAATACTGTTGTTCCACAATTTTAAATCCCTAATTCTTGGCCTCGCAATAATATCATAATTAGTTTTAGGAAAATCATGAACATCCGTAGATTGCTTTAATTAAGTACAAATTTTTTAAAATAAATTGAGGTGTGTCATACCAAACAAGACTCATAACTCATGGCCCTCATAAATAAGATTAAGAGCTAACATTTGTAGTTGCTATAGTTAAATACATTCTCTTTAAAAAGAAAAAGGTTTGAGGTGTGTCATCCATAAATTAGATCATCCATGGCCCTCACAAATATTGTAACTTAGATATTAAAAAATGAATTTCCGTAGTTGCTTTAGGCACGCTACATCAATTATCATGGTTACGAGTACGGTTCCCGTGATGTAGTTGTGATTTATAATTGCTAAAATTCGGGTGTACATTTCATGTGACCCGATTCTAATTTCCAACAAGGTTAAATAGAATGTGTCGTGAACCACGAGTGCATTTCATGTAGCGTGGCTTACGATATGTTTTAAATAACCTTGAAGTTTTCCCGAAATATTGAAAGCGGTTAAAAAGTTAAAAAATGTACAATAAGTTTAAAACGTGTAAAAATTAGATAATTAGGCCAATAATAATAGTTGAGTGATCGTGCTAAAATCACAAAATCCAGGAATGCCTAACACCTTCTCTCGGGTTAACAAAATTCCTTACCCGGATTTCTGTGTTCGCGGACCATAATTAGAGTCAAATTTTTCTCGATTCGGGATTCTAAACCGGTGACTTGGGACACCATAAATTATCCCAAGTGGCGACTCTGAATAAATAAATAAATCCTGTTTCGATTGTCACTTAAATTGAAAAAAACTCCCTTATACCCCTTCCGGGGTGGTAGAAAAAAAAGGTGTGACAATAGCAGCCTTCCAAAACGGGTTGAAGAGGAATGGGTCGAGGGCGACCAGGAAATTGGTAAGCAGACTTTTGAAATACCCTCCCACCACTTGGGAAGAAATTCATAACGCCTACTGCGCCAAGGTGCGAGCAGACGATGACGACCTTAACGTCCCAACCCAACGCTTGACGACGATCCAGTCAGAGCCAATGAAAGATCATCGTAACGACAGTCGAAGAGATCAACCAGGCCCACACCTCAACCGAGATAGACATCAACCTTACGTCAGAACAACTGTTCCACCATCCCCTCGACATACGGAAGGGACATCCAGGCTGCACACAGGGACTCAGCGAAACGAAAGCGGTATGCCTCCACTCTTATCCTGGGTAAAAACATCGGCCAACGTTCGGTGTTAGTATGGTATTCCTTATACTTGTAAGTCACCTTTTTAACGAGGGCCGTCCTCCGCCCTTCCCTCCATTCACGCTCAATCCCCATGATAAGAGTCTGATATGCAATAAAAAGAGTTAGTATAAGCGGATTACATGTAAGAAACATATCCTAACAATAAAAAGTAATTACTCGTAGGGCCATGCCAGATATACTCAGCGATAACTTAGCATCGGTCATCGCCTGTAGCGCCGTGTTCTCAGAAGCCGCACACAAGGGGCAAAGGACGGCACCGCCCATTCCGAGTTACCCAAAAGGTCATAATCCATGGGGATGATTACGTGGAGGTTGGGCCCCTGCGTCCTTACCTCCATGCGAGTGTTCCTCTCCAAGAAGGCCCACATTTCTTCAGGGTCGATGTTCGAACCAGAACCGTCGTCCTTCACAGGTACCGTTCCATCTCCCCCGGCCACCGACGACGCTCCACCTTCCACGGTCCTTACAGGCTCCCGCCTTCATGTACCTCCTCGGCCCTAGAAAACCTCCTCTTCATTACGGCATCCACCATAACAATGGCACTTACATCTGGTGCAAGTGCAGGTGCTGCTTCCGGAGCAATGAGTTCCTCCGATTCAATACTAGTGACAACGGCCTTCCCAAGCTCCGCCCTTCGCATTTTTCTCGAAGGCGAATCCTCTCCATTAGACGAATCGTCTACAAAATGATAGACTGGCCGGGAAGAGATCTCATCCCGCATAACAGTCTGAGGGGCGGAATCCCTCGTCGATGGAGTTTGAGTACGACCTCCACGAACGGATTCGGTCAAAGCAAACTGCATCCCAGCCGATGCAATAGCTTGGTGAAACGCCGGCACCGGAGCCCTCTTCTTAGAAATTCGCCGATCTAGCACCAGAGGAGGTCGCATTAACAGGAAATGGTAAACAACAGAAAGCTGCAGCAAAAACATTTACCAGACGGAACCTTAGGTCCAAAACTCTTGTAGAAAGCCGACCAATCACGAATCCCTACCACATGAGGCAACACGCGAGCCACCCAATCTTCAATGTCGAAGACATGAGAGGGTGCACGCTTTTCAGCTGAAAAACAAACCACGAGTGAACTAAAAACGAAAGGACGGCAGAAGGCAACAAGCGCACAATAAGAGACACTTATGATTATGATTCCACTGCTCAGAAAACCCAGTCGAGTCCACCACCAAGTGCTCGATCTTGATAAAGAAATATTTGTGCCAGAACAAAATCGTGCTTGAAAACGTGGAGAGAAATGCGTGCGCTTGTTGAAGGATTCATATTTGTACTAACAGAGAGAAAGCAAGAGAAATCATGGAGTTAGAGAGTGAAAGAGGGATTGTCGGATAAATACAAAATGGCATTTTTTACGCCTTAACAGTAGAATACACGTTAAATTTGTATTTTGCTATAAAATACAAAAAATAGCTATAAATCATAATATTTTTAAAGTGTTTTGGTTTATAATAAATATGGTGCATTATTTAGCTATAATATGTAAAATTTCCTTTTTTTTAATAGAAAAATTACACACGTTGGTAAAAATTTCACGAGACGTCCTATTTAGTCTGTCATTTAATATGTATCCAATTTTAAAAATAATTAACTAATACCCAATATTGGTAACTTCATATACGTTTTCTTCTCTATTGATGCTTCTTCTTTGCTGTGGATTGCTGCTTTTTCTATGTTGTTGCTTCTTCTTTATTTATAAAACAAGAACATTATTGTGGCCCCAAGAATCACGGTTGTAGCGCCAGGCCTAGAAAACTAAAGTTTCATATTTCGACTCACGGCTGAAGTGATAAAACCTAGCACTACAGCGATAGCCTTGGGCAAGTATTCTGTCCAAATGGCCTTTTTTCCTTCATAAAATTCAGCCGCTACAGCATGAATAAACTCGGATGCATCATAAATTCCTTCAATTTTTTCCAACCTTTTAATGTTGATATCTTTAAGTATTTTTACATACTTATATGCACTCATACACCTTTAAATTATTGTACAAATATTTTCTACTCTTTCATAGTATAATTTTATCATTGAGCAATATTTGGATTGCAAAACGAAATTTTAAATATCCATTAGACTCTAAATGAGCTTGAAATTCGTAATACAAAAGAATTCGAGGTGCTACAATAAGAAAAATAATAATGGTATATAATTTTTGTCACACCTCCTTTTTGCGCGCCCCGCCCCGAAGGGTTAGATACGCGGGTGGAGTTTTTCCAATTTAAGTGACAATATTCGAAATGAGATTATTTATTTAATTCAGAGTCGCCACTTGGGAAAGGTTTGGCTTTTGGTGTCCCAAGTCACCGGTTTATCTTGAATCCCAAATCGAGGAAATTTTCGACTTTTCCAAATGAAGTCTGCGAACCAGAAATTCTAAGTAAGGAATTCTGTTGACCCGAGGGAAGGTGTTAGGCACCCTCGAATCCCGTGGTTCTAGCACGGTCGCTTAAATTGTTATAATGGCTAAATATCTGATTTAAATACATGTTGTGACTTATGTGCTTTTATTAAGTTTAAACCACTTTTATCATTATCATTTATTTTTATAGAATTGCAACGTCGTGAAAATGCGTCTCGAATCACGTCACAATCAATGCACCCGTGATCGTCGACACATTTGAACTTCATTGAGATTCGGATTTGGGTCACATCAATGTGCACCCGAATTTAAGAATATGATTTAATTAAGCCGCGCCTAAAGAGTCTAACGCGTTATTATTTTGTAGAAGGCCATGAAATTTATTAAATGGCCTATCCTGAATTCTAGATAATTATCATGGTTATTTATTGAGGGCCCCGCAATTTTGCATCTTTATTCGGCGAGGCTCATCTCTATTTTAGAGAGGACGTCCTAAAGTGGCTACATTTCTAATGCATTTGTCTCTAAACTAGAAGAAAAGATACATGCTAATTTAACTATATACTTTTGCCTAATCCGGATCCTTACCAATACCTGATTAACTATTTACAAAGTAGAGAAAACACTACTTTTCAATGGAAAATTGCTTTAGTTTGACAGAGAAAAATCCGCTTATTCTGATGAAATACGACACTTAATCCGAACAAATATCTTTAGGTCAAAAATTAGATTAACTTGCTTAAACAGGGTTAATAGGATTCCTTATTGAAGAATACTGCCGATAAAAACTAATCCTGTAAAGGCCTAAAGAAATCGAAGACCGGGCAGTTCAAAACCACATTATTTTAATAGTCATTTGCCCTTACTTATTCAATACATGCTGAAGGAGTGAATTTTAATTTTTAACAATCACATTAAATAATTTCACATTCCAAGAGTTCCATTCACATTCTGTATGCCAATAAACGAATCGAACACCACAGTTCAAATCAACAAGTACAAACTTAATAATGTATTCTCTATCAGCTACAAACTACAATTTACATAAACTTAACAACATTTATGAAAATGCAGTCAGTAAACGGGTGATTATAACTCCTTCAAATCTTTCTATTCATGCTTTTTCAATGTTACATTCAGCTACACCAATGTGAGACTTGAGATGTGTACCTGGAAACAAGCTGAAAATGCCAAAGAGAAGAGGAAGAAGATAGGGAAATCAGCAACAGCAGGAAGCAGAATAGCAGTAGCAGCAGGACAGAAATGCAGCAACAATAGTGAGCAAAATAGCAGCAGCAAGAACAGGCTCGAGTGCAGAAATGCAACTATGGCCAATAGAAATCGATAGCCAAATAACAGCAACACCCAGTGGAGTAGAATCAGAACTCCAGACAGACCAAACCAGTAGTAAACCAATGAAAACACTCGACTAAAGGACACAACTGGAATTTCATAAGGATCAGAATTTGATCTGAACCAGTTGAACAACTGAAAACCAATAATGATAGGAGGAAAAAGTTTCTGATTGTTGGTTGTATAGCTTCTATCCCTTAACCTCTCTCTATCTGTGTTTTTGTTTTTCCTTTTCAGCTCTTAAGGTTCCCAATCCCCCCACTGTGTGTGTATATTTTCTTTTTCAGGTCTGATCCTCCCTCTCCTCTGATTCTATCCCCTTTTTTATGTCTATCTCCTAATGCCCTCCTTCTCCTGCCCAATTCTGTCTCCTTTTATAAGCCTCAACACCATCTCTTTTAACAGCCTGTTTTCCAAATGTCACAGTACCCCTCCCATGTGTCTTTTACCTTTTCAGATCCCAATTAGTTATTTAAGTATATAACCTCCATCAACATTCCCTGACAGACTTACTTTTAAAAGGTTTAATACTTTTTTAAACTTAAAGCAAGGTATGGGCAGTAGAATATGTCTGACAGCATATGCTGTCAAATTGTTTAAAACTTAAAAGCCTTCTTAAGCAGAAAAACAGGCTGTGCACAAGGCACATGAGGTGCACCAATGCACATGCTGTGCACGAGTGCACATGCCTTCCAATTCAGAATTTAAACATAAACAATCCTTTTTACATTAACTGATCAATTCAAACAATCTATAAGTAAGCAAAAACTGGTTCTTAATTGGCTCAAGGCAAATGTTCATCAGAAGCAAATCGATTTACTTTGTTCAGACAGTTGAAAACTAATTGACGACACATGTCGACTCGACTATATTAGCATTAACATACACAATCGTAGCCAAAAATCAGACATTTAAACATGGTTCGAATTATACTGACTAAGCAGAAATACACTCGAGGAGTCATTAGTCAGTCCAAACTTGAAAATCCGCTACTTGCACAACATTTATATACATTATCAGAGCAAATGGAAAGACTTATTCAAACAAACAGAAGTTCAGGCAAATGGACGGGGCACAGTTGACAAAATTCAAAGACACAAAATCAAAGCATGAACAGACTTTAACGCAATCAAATGGGCCAAAACAAATAAAGAAGAGAAAGAAA
Source organism: Nicotiana tabacum (assembly GCF_000715075.1). Taxonomy (NCBI): domain Eukaryota; kingdom Viridiplantae; phylum Streptophyta; class Magnoliopsida; order Solanales; family Solanaceae; genus Nicotiana; species Nicotiana tabacum. The sequence continues at coordinate 98,947,394 of NC_134084.1, read as the reverse complement.
CTCACCTTAAATCTTGAAAAATCAAAACCTCGAACTCGGACTCGGACAACTTTCTTAAGGCTGAACGGGCTTTAATCGAAGTGTTTCTCAAATGAGAAACACTTTGATTAAAGTCCATCAGACCTTAACCTCTTTGGTTTGAACCGGTTTGAACCAGTGACGAGGGACCTTGTGGTTTCAAAACTCAGATCTAATATTCGTGCTTCCCTGGTTAGATTCGGACCAAACCAAGTATGGTTTGGTCACGAGGAAGGTCCGGGGAGTGTCTGGTATGAAGCTGGGGTTGTTTGGTGTAGATCGAGTTTTGACTCGAATCTTCAAATGAAGATTCGAGGACCTGGGGGGTGATTCGAACCAAACGGTTAACAGGTCTATGTTCAGGGTGGTGAGGGGGTTCTATGGTGTTCATGGCGAGGTCACCGGCGTTCATGCCGCCGGTTTTCATGGTGGGGGATACAAGGGCGGCTCTAGGGTTTGAAGGGGATGAGGTTGAAGACGAAGGCTGGGGTTCGGATAGGGGGGGCAGGGTAGGATTATGGCCTTATATAGTTAATGGGTGGATTGATCTCGACCGTTAGATCAATCTAGATCTACGGTCTGGATCTGATAGCTTAAGTGGAACGGTGTCGTTTCAAGGGTAAAGGGTTGGGGTCGGTCCGGGTAAGATGGGTCGGGTTTATTGATGGGTTATGGGGAATTGATCTTGGCCGTTAATCACTCTGAGATCAACGGCCCAGATCAGGCACGACTCAAACGACGTCGTTTGGACGTCCTGGGCATCAGGTGGCCTGGACCGGGCAGGCCTGGGTCTTGGGCTGTTTGTTTGGGCCAATTTTGTTAAAATTGGCCCAAGTCCGGAAAGGGAAGGGGTCTTTTCTTTATTTTTTTTTATTATTTTTTTTATTTATTTATTTCCTTTTTCTTATTTATTTTAAAACAAAACTAAGCCAAAAAATCAAATTAAAATTAAATACACACTCAATACAATTATTTGCACACACACTAAAATATTTCAAAACAGGTAAAGTCAAACCAAATAAAATCACGGACGAAAATGCCTATTCATGATTTTCTATTTAACGACCGGATTACGGTTTGAATTATGCAGGACACATATATTTTTGAATTTTATTTTAATAAAGTAAATAAATAAAAATGGGCCAAAGTCACAAATAAATCAACAAGGTGCCGCACAGAAAATCCGAAATTGTACAGCAGGGCCAATTATATTTTTTTTTATTTCTTTTTGGAGCGATTGTCGTGCGAAAACAAAAATCACGTGCTCACAGCTGCCCCTCTTTGTTCGGAAACACGAAGGGTTTTCGTGCAAAGATAAAGTGAGCGTGTATGAGCGATTTTTGCCTATAGACCACTCCGTATGAAGCATTTTTTGAAAGATCTGACCGAATCTTGCTTCAAAGATTTCCTACATATCCTGGGCTAAACAGGAATCAGGTCAATGTAGTTCGGGAGGTTTTGGTAGCTGGGACTACCATGGGATTGCAATGCTTGCTGCTACTGCTGCTGCTGTTGTCACTGCTACGTTACTGACTGCCTTATTACAACCAAATGGAAATTGGAAATTGAGCTAACTACTTGTGTGTATGTCAACTACTAGTTACAAGATTCCTATCTATGATTCTTTTACGACTTGATCTTGGGTCTTAGCTGATTCTGCTTGCAGACTCCGATCTGAATCTTGATGCTTGCGAGTTGTGGTGACCTGTTTAATCTCTGGGATACTGAGTGAGGCGCGACTGGCAGGGTTCAGGACCTTAATTAAATGCTGGAGTCAATCCGCCTTCCATTTAATCCGAATCTTGGGACACCTTTTTTCTTCTTTGATTTTGAGTTGAGACTCATCTCGTGGGTCATTTCGATCCGTGTGGCTCGAGGTTAGACCTGCGGGAAAAAACAAACAAACGAACGAAATTTCTGCCCCAGTTTCACTAGGAAAATTTCGTTAATTATTCACCAGGAAGTTCATAAAATTGATGAAAGAGGATATGCATGCTCAGTTCAGGGCTGGAGCCCTAACACCGGCTAGCTGGGGAGAGGTTCGGTTTGGGGTTTAAAACCCTAACGCCGAACAAAGGAAGAATTCAGTTTAAGGTTTAAAACCCTAATGCTGATTGCATGGGAAAGCTCAGTTTAGAGTTTAAAACTCTAATGCTGGCTAAAAAGGAAAAAGTTCAGTTTAGGGTTTAAAACCCTAATGCTGACTAAAAGGAGAATTCAGTTTAGGGTTTAAAACCCTAATGCTGATTGCATGGAAAAGCTCAGTTTAGAGTTTAAAACTCTAATGTTGGCTAGAAGGAAAAGTTCAGTTTAGGGTTTAAAACCCTAATGCTGATTAAGAGGAGAATTCAGTTTAGGGTTTGAAACCCTAATGCTGATTGCATGGAAGAGCTCAGTTTAGAGTTTAAAACTCTAATGCTGGCTTGAAAGGAAAAAGTTCAGTTTAGGGTTTAAAACCCTAATGCTGACTAAAAGGAAAATTCAGTTTAGGGTTTAAAACCCTAATGCTGATTGCATGGAAGAAGCTCAGTTTAGAGTTTAAAACTCTAATGCTGGCTGAAAGGAAAAAGTTCAGTTTAGGGTTTAAAACCCTAATGCTGATTAAAAAGGGAAATTCAGTTTAGGGTTTAAAACCCTAATGCTGATTGCAATGGGGATAAAGCTCGAGAATACTACACGATCAATTTTTGAGTTTTCTTGTTTTAATAGAAGATACAAGGGAGTTTTGCGGGAACTTACCTTTTGAGTGAATTCCTTATTGCCAAAATGTTTCTTGTACCCGTGTACCTTCTTCTTTGGGCGACACCTGCTTCTTGCACGGTTGTCTTGGATTAACACCTGTTTCAACTTCTCAGACAAAGAACAATTGTTAGTTCGAAAATGACGGTCGGTTTGGTGACCTTGATCGTTCCCAATTGCTTCGTTGCGTCTTTACTTCTGTTGCGAAGTCCCGCCATTGATTCGAATTGAATGGCGAAACCTTTAGACTGCTCAGGCTTGTATTTCCGGATTCTGTGATGATTTGCCTCGTAAGGCCCTTTTTTTTTGTCCCGTTTTGATTGAAGGTTCTCAACGGGGATTTTATTGAAGGTGTTCTGTGGGAACTTGTACAAGAGGAAGCTATGTGGGGGAAATATTTACAAAGCGGATTCTTTGTGCGGATTCTGTACAATGGGGTATGCTGGGTTTTGGTTTCAAAACGGGCTTCCCAGGGTTTGTTGGGGTAAGCTTGTTGGGGAATATTTACAAAAGAACTCGCTGGGGATGTGCTGATGAAATTCCAACAGGGATTTTTTTTTTAATGCTTGGTGTACTTTGTGGGAGATTGTACAAAAAGAGAGACTCTGTGGGGTTTTGTACAGGGGGAGACTCTGTGGGGATCTGTCCGAAGGTGGACTTGCTGGGGAAGATTTCAAGATTTCTCTCTTTTTCCTTTACTCCGGAACACCATCAAACGTCATGATTCATCATGTTTGGGTAATCATATCAACGAGATGAGGTGCTTTCCTTCATGAGACGGGATTCCGTGCAAACAAACCTGCCACCTGTCCTTTCCGGTGTGTCCTGAACTCGGGGTTAAAATGCGAAAGGGATTCGAAAGGAAAACGAAGAAAGGGAAAAACAAATCAGAAAAGGCATAACCTTTTCGGGATGAGAAAGACTTATCTGAGGAAGATAAAGATGGCTTTAAATGACATGACATGCTTTTTGGACTGGACGTTTGACCTTCTAAAAGTTTGTGTTTTCCTGAACCAGAACAGATCTGTGATTCCAAACTGGTGGCACTCTGCCGAAACTTTCTTGGGATGGAGTCATTCTCTTCGGCCAACAGCGCCCTTTTGCGGGTTTTCGCTGGCTGACCTCTCTCATTTCTCTTCCTGTCATCGCTTGATAGCACTCTTTGCGAGTTTTTACAAGCTCTCTCATTTTGGTTTCTCTACTCCCGTCGCCTCGTGGTGCCCGAAGGTTTTCACCGCCGAGACTCTCTCATTTTATCTCTCTCAATTCAGAGTGTGATGGTCTTCGTTTGTGACGCTTATTGATTCCCCACCATATTTGGCAATTGATTTGAAGGCTTGTGCTTGGTAAAGAAGGGTAGTGATACTAACTTCTCAACTGCTCGACGTGCCCCGGTTTTCAATTTCAGGGTGGATGGGATTTTATTGTTGGTGTGACTGAACCTCAGGGAGAGGCTGCCTACGTATCCTTTCGGAATCAAGTCAAACGTAGTTCAGGCCTCAATCAAATTTTGTTTTTGTTTTCTTTCTTTGTTTTTTTTGTTTTTTTCTTCTTCTTTTTTTTTGTAGAGAGGATTGGGTAGTGTTTGGGGAGTAGTGGGGAATAAAACCTTCGCCATTTTCAAATGTGTCAGGACCACCGGAGTATGATTTAGACGTAGTACCTCTTGACTGCATCTGCATTTACTGCTGTGTCGGGGTCATTTCCTTCGATATCGCCTAAATATAGTGCTCCTCTCGGCAATGTCTTCCTTACGATGTATGGGCCTTTCCAATTTGGAGCAAACTTTCCTTTTGCTTCTTCATGATGCGGCAGAATACCCCTTAGTACCAACTGACCTACTTCGAAATTCCGGGGTCGGACTTTCTTGTTGTAAGCACGAGCCATCCTTCGTTGGTATAACTGTCCATGACAAACTGCAGCCATCCGCTTTTCATCAATCAACGTCAATTGCTCTAAACGAGTCTTAACCCACTCGCTGTCCTCGATTTCTGCCTCGACAATGATTCGAAGCGAAGGAATCTCCACCTCTGCCGGTATTACAGCTTCGGTCCCATAAACCAAAAGATAAGGAGTCGCTCCCACAGATGTGCGTACCGTAGTGCGGTACCCCAATAATGCAAAAGGTAACTGCTCATGCCACTGTCGGGAACTTTGTATTGTTTTCCTCAAAATCTTCTTGATGTTTTTATTTGCAGCTTCCACAGCACCATTGGCTTTCGGCCGATAAGGAGTGGAATTTCTGTGCGTTATCTTGAATTGCTCGCATACATCCCCCATCAAGTGACTGTTCAAGTTCGCTGCGTTATCTGTAATGATAGTCGCAGGAATACCGAAGCGACAGATAAGATTTGAGTGTACAAAATCCACCACAGCTTTCTTGGTGACCGACTTGAGAGTGACAACTTCTACCCATTTTGTGAAATAATCAATGGCAACCAGTATAAACCTGTGTCCATTCGAAGCCTTTGGTTCAATTGGTCCAATGACGTCCATGCCCCAAGCGACAAATGGCCAAGGTGCGGACATGGGATGCAGTTCCGTGGGAGGTGCATGAATCAAATCACCGTGCACCTGACATTGATGACACTTCCGAACGAAACTAAAGCAATCCTTTTCCATGGTCATCCAGTAATAACCTGCTCGAAGGATTTTCTTCGCCAAGACATACCCGTTCATGTGAGGTCCACACACACCTGCGTGTACTTCGTGCATGATCTTTCTTGCCTCCTCGATATCGACGCATCGTAAGAGATTGAGGTCCGGGGTCCTCTTATATAACAATTCACCACTTAGAAAGAAACCACTTGCATGTCGCCTAATGGTCCTCTTCTGATCTCCAGTAGCATGCTCTGGGTATTCTTGCGTCTTCAGGAACCTCTTGATGTCATGGTACCAAGGCTGCGTATTTGATCCCGCCTCGATTACACTGCAGTAACCGTGTCTTTCCTTGATTTGGATTTCCAAAGGATCGACGTGGGCGTTGCCCGGGTAGGGTAGCATAGAAGCCAGAGTAGCAAGTGCATCTGCCAGTTCATTGTGACACCTCGGAATATACCTGAACTCTATTGAGGTAAAACGCTTGCTGAGGTCCTCCACATGTTGTCGGTATGGGATAAGTTTGACATCCCGAGTTTCCCACTCGCCTTGAACTTGCCGGATGATCAGGTCAGAATCTCCCATAATCAGTAAGTCTTCGACATCCTGATCGATTGCCATATGCATGCCCATAATGCAGGCTTCATACTCAACTGTATTGTTTGTGCAAAAGAAACGTAGTCTAGCTATGGCGGGATAATGCTGACCGGAAGGCGAGATCAAAATTGCCCCAATCCCTACACCCTTGGTGTTCACGGCTCCGTCAAAGAACATCTTCCAAACATGTGCTTCCTCCGAAGTCACTTCTACGGTGTTTACCTCTTCATCTGGAAAGTAGGTATCCAATGGCTGGTATTCCTCATCGACCGGGTTTTCGGCCAAATGATCTGCTAATGCCTGGGCTTTCATGGCCGTGCGAGTGACATAAACTATGTCGAATTCCGTAAGCAAGATTTGCCATTTAGCCAGTCTCCCAGTAGGCATTGGTTTCTGAAATATATATTTCAAGGGATCCAACCTGCTTATGAGGAATGTAGTGTGGGCCTGGAGATAATGTCTCAGCTTTTGTGCAACCCATGTGAGAGCGCAACATGTCCTTTCCAGCAGAGTGTATTTGGCCTCGTAGCCGGTGAATTTCTTGCTCAAGTAGTAGATTGCTTGCTCCTTCTTTCCGGTTACGTCGTGTTGCCCGAGGACGCAGCCGAATGAGTTCTCCAAGACTGTCAGATACAAGAAAAGTGGCCTTCCTGGTTCTGGAGGTACCAAGACTGGGGGATTCGAAAGGTATTCTTTGACTTTATCAAAGGCTTCTTGACATTCAGTTGTCCATTTGATCGCCGCATCTTTCCTTAATAGCTTGAATATGGGTTCACACGTGCTTGTCAGCTGGGCAATAAACCGACTGATGTAGTTCAACCTGCCCAACAGACTCATTACGTCTTTCTTTGTTCTTGGAGGAGGCAAATCTCTGATGGATTTTATCTTAGTTGGATCTAGCTCGATACCTCTCCTGCTTACGATGAAACCCAAAAGTTTTCCCGACGGAACTCCGAAAGCGCATTTGGCTGGATTTAGCTTCAAGTCATACTTCCTTAGCCTCTCGAAGAATTTCCTCAAGTCTTGGATGTGGTTATCCTGCGTCCTGGACTTGACTATCACATCGTCCACGTACACCTCTATTTCCTGATGCATCATGTCATGGAAAATGGCGGTCATGGCCCTCATGTAAGTAGCCCCAGCATTCTTTAGACCAAATGGCATGACCCGATAACAGTAGGTGCCCCAAGGCGTGGTGAAAGCAGTTTTCTCGGCGTCCTCTTCATCCATCAGCACCTGATGATATCCAGCGTAACAATCTACGAAAGACTGTATCTCGTGTTTGGCGCAATTATCAACGAGGATGTGGATGTTAGGCAGCGGGAAATTATCTTTAGGACTTGCTCTGTTCAGATCTCGGTAATCTACACATACCCGAGTTTTCCCGTCCTTTTTCGGTACTGGAACCACATTCGCCAGCCATGTTGTATATTGGACTACCCGGATCACTCCCGTTTTCAGCTGCTTGGTGATCTCCTCTTTAATCTTGTCACTGACCTCAGTTTTGAACTTTCGTTGCTTTTGTTGAACTGGAGGACAATCAGGATGAATCGGCAATTTGTGAACCACTAGATCAACACCTAGTCCCGGCATGTCATCATATGACCAAGCGAACACGTCTTTGAATTCAAGAAGAAGTTGAATTATCGCCTCTCGCATTTTCTTGTCCGTGTGAATGCTTATCTTGGTCTCCCGGACTTCTTCCGGGGTTCCTAAGTTTACCGGTTCAGTGTCGTTCAGATTTGGCTTAGGTTTATTCTCAAAATATTCCAACTCTCGGTTTATCTCTCTAAAAGCCTCTTCCGCATCATATTCTGGTTCTGGGTTCATTAATTCGCAATTAAATAGCTCATTGTGGTCTGGGCGTGAAGTCCGCAAGCATGTCATATTCAAAGCCGCATTATTAGGACTGAAAAGGAAGATAAAAGGAAAACTAATAAAAAATCAAAGCAAAAGAAAGAATAGGAAAGCAATGATGATTTTTTTTTGTATATTTTCTTTGGAAAGTTGGAAGACAACAATGTTTACAACTGGGAATTCAAAACAACAATTGAAAAGAAGAAAACGTTCAAGTTATGTCCCGGAGATGACTTGTGATACAGGAAAGGTGGCAGGGCAGATCTAACCGGACTTCCATCTAGTCGGGAATGGCGTGGCCTCCCAGTTTTGAAGTTGGGCGTTCGGTCCCATGTACAGCATCTCAGCAGTGCTTGTGCCTTCACCTGGTTGAACCATGTGGACCTCGTAGAGCATTTCTCTCATCGCCCCACATATTTCCTCGATTTCCTCAGCTGTGAAGACCTCATCATCTTTTTCTTCAACGTACCTTGGCCTGACGAAAGTCGCATATAAATCTGGCAGTGGTTGAGGCAACTTCCAGCCCTCATTTCTCCTTTTATTTGCCCACTTTTCGTCTGCTGGAGTAGGTTTGGAACCTAGTCCAAAAGGTTTCTTGATGAATGGCAAAGTAACGGGTTCTGTTATTCCCTGAAGGGTTCGTCCAAGTCCCTTCCCTGGCCTAAATCCGTGCCTGATCATCTCTTTGGCCACCATGACCGAAGCGTTAGACAAGAAAGGCTGGGGGCAAGGTACTCCCTCTTCGTGTTGTTCTGCCAGTACCACCTCGAAAGCTTGATAGACCGTATGTTTGCTCCCTTCTCTCGGTTCAAGATACGGGATGGATGGGTCCCGGTAAATGGCATGTTCATCTTCCCCATGGACCACGATTTCTTGGTCTTCATACTCGAATTTCACCATCTGGTGAAGAGTGGAAGGCACGGCTCCTGCCGCATGGATCCAAGGTCTGCCGAGGAGGAAATTGTAGGATGTGTCCATGTCGATCACCTGGAAGGTTACTCGAAATTCGACTGGTCCTATGACCAACAACAGGTCTATTTCTCCCATGGTATCTCTCTTGACGCCGTCGAAAGCTCTCACGCAGACGTTGTTGGGTCGGATTCTTCCTGCTCCAATTTCCATTCTTTGTAGCGTGGAGAGCGGGCAAATGTCAACACCTGATCCCCCATCCAGCATTACCCGCTTGACATAGTAGTCCTCGCATTTCACTGTTAAGTGCAAGGCCTTGTTGTGTGCTGCTCCTTCCGGGGGTAAATCGTTCTTGTTGAAAGAGATTTGGTTGACGGCGAAGAATCTTTCTGTCATCCGCTCTAGTTGCTCCACCGAGGTTTCGACCGGTACATATGCTTCATTCAGGGTTTTCAGCAGGATCTTTTGATGCTCGGTTGACCTCATTAATAACGACAGCATGGATACTTGCTCAGGGTGCTTGCGCAGCTGATCTATCACTTCGTAATCCGGCATCTTCATTTGTTGGAAGAACACTTCCGCTTCTTCAACACTCACAGGCTTCTTTGGAGGGAAACGCCTTTGCGTGGCGTTGTTCAGTTCTTGGGTATTTGAGTACCCTCTAACGAAAGTATTTTCTGGAAGTTCTTCCATGACCTCCTTACCTTTGTACATTACCAAAGTCTTTTGATAATTCCACGGCACTGTGGACGGGTTGGTCATTGGCTTTTGTGGCACGCGTCCGATAACCACTGGCTCATTCAGCCGAGGTGGTTGAATCGTCCCCCGGACCACATAGGCCCCTTTTGGCACGTACATAGGTTTTGTCTTTTTGATCCCGGATCTCTGCGTCTTCTCAGCTTGACCTCGCGGTACGTAAAGAACTCCGCCCTTTGCTGGTACCACTTTCTTTTCCACCTTCTTTTCAGACTTGCTCTCTGCGACCTTGGCCTCCTCCCCTTTTTCTGATTTTTGGTCTATTTCAGGCTCTTCCCCGTGTCGACAATGGCAATTATGGCTTTCAAAGCAGGGTCGAACTCTTTGTCTTCACAAATCATGCCGATCAACGGCCTATTATTGTGAGCGGGCAATGGATTGTTTGTTACATTCGGGATCTCCTCGTCCCTTAGCACTATTTTCCCCTGCTCTATCAAATTTTCGACCACTCTTTTCAATGACCAGCAGTCGTTTGTATCATGTCCCTCGGCCCCTGAATGATAGGCGCATCTGACTCCGGCTTTGTAAGAAGGAGATGTCGGGTTTTACCTTGTTTGAGGGATGGGTTGCAAGAAACCCAACTGGACCAACTTTGGGAACAAAGTTGAGTATGGCTCACCGATGGGCGTGAAAGTCCGCCGTCGAGGTGGCTCTTGGGGGCGATAGTTATTCTGCGGGGGTTGTGGGTTATAGTGGTTGCGGTAGTGAGGCTGATTTCTGGGAGGTGGAGCTGGGCCTCGGTTGGCTTGTTGTGGTGGATGGTTATAAGGTTGGGCATTCATGACCATATAAGGTTGATGAGCATATGCCACATTTGAGTGGGGGTAGTAGTGTTGTGGGGCCCTTTCCGGAAAATGGGACTTGGGATGACGATACTCCCTTGCTTCAGAGGCTGCCATAGCCGTTTCTTCCTTCTTCTTTCCCCTTGTCGTTCCTCCAGACCCGCTTTGGACGGCCTGGGAGGTTGCCCTTATGACTGCTTGACTCAAAATCCTTCCCGTTTTCAAACCATTTTCCACCATCTCTCCAATCTTGATCGCTTCCGCGAATGGCTTACCCATGGCCGACATCATGTTCTGGAAATAGTCAGACTCTTGGGCCTGGAGAAAGGTAGTGACCATTTCCACTTCATCCATGGGAGGCTTCACTCTCGATGCCTGTTCACGCCACTTAATAGCATACTCTCTAAAGCTTTCCGAAGGCTTCTTCTTCAAATTTGAAAGAGAGTTTCGGTCTGGCGCAATGTCTATGTTATACTGGAATTGTTTTACAAAATCTCTGGCGAGATCATCCCATATATGCCATCGGGACATTTCCTGATCCATATACCATTCCGAAGCTATCCCTATTAAACTTTCACCAAAGTATGCCATTAGCAGTTCTTCTTTTCCGCCGGCTCCCCGCAATTGGTTGCAGTATTTCTTAAGATGTGCAATGGGGTCACCGTGCCCATCGTACTTCTCAAACTTGGGGGTCTTGAAACCCGTTGGCAGGTGTACGTGAGGAAACATGCATAGGTCGGCGTAAGAGACGCTCTTTTGCCCGCTCAATCCTTGCATATTCTTCAGACTTTGCTCAAGGCTTCTCATCCTTTTGGCCATCTCATTTTGTTCTACAATTCTGGGGTTCTGATCCTGTCCTGGTACAAGCTCGCACTGAGGCGGTAGAGGATTAGTACTGGTAGCGAACCTAGTTGGTTCCATTGAGAACGACGATGCTTGGAATGTAAAAGAGGATGAGTCAAGGCTTGGCTTGTATGTGACAGGCTGTGCCGTAGCTGGGCAAGGCGATGCAGTAAAGATGTTCATGCTTGCATCATTGGCCGACATTCGGGGATGAGGCTCAGAAGGTGATCCTGCAGAGAAGGCGGAGGTGGCTGGGTACCCAAATGGGGTGGCAGGGTAATTTATGGGAACATTAGAAGTCCTACTTGACCTGGAGAATAGTTCAGGGAATCCGGGGACGACACTTGGCGGCTCTTTCCCATTGTTCCAGTCATCCAGCATTTCCAACATGCGGAGCCGTAGGATCCTATTTTCCTCCGCAGTTGCGGATTCAGGTGTGAGGACGGCTGAGATTGAGCTCTCCTCAGAGACGGGGACTGTTTGCAATGGAATTTCCGAAGACATTTCCACACTTCCTTTTGACCTGGTGAAGTAAGTGTGAGTACTGCTTCTGGTCCTAACAATAGGTAGTTGAACACCTCTCCTTGACCTCGTGAAGTATGAGTGCGAGGCCAGACTTTCACCAAACCAACCGTCTTTTCAAAAACCCTGGAAAAAATGCTCAATGACAAACGCACGGTTAATTCTGCAGCAAATAATAGATAGTTAATCTCACGTTGGGCATGATGCACCTATACAGTTAAGTGGATTACTATATGTTCGCTACGAGAGCATGCGTCATTCCGGCATTTTTTCTCTTATTAGTTTTTCCCCCTTTTTTTTTCTTTTCTTTTCTTTTCTCTTTTGTTTTCCTTTTATTTTATTTATTATATATATATATATATATATATTTTTATTTTTTTTTTAGTAAAAGAAATGCGACCGGATCCGATGAGGATTGCCTACGTATCACGATGCCTACGTGAATCAGATCATTACGTAGTTCGAAAAACACAAATGGACGTAAAAGAAACAACCTCTTCATTGTTGAAATGTTCTATTACAAGCTACATTCTGCAAAAGAAAAAAAAGCAAACTTGGAAAATGAACCTAGACTCAAAATAGACTGAAAATCTCCTTGATGAAAAAAAAACAGGCAGAAGATGCTAAAATACAGATTTGACCTATGAATGCATTATGGTTTTAAAGATTGGTTTCCGCGGGGCATCGTTCGGCCTCGCCGCGGTCCTAGGCGTGAGATCCCTATCAAGTTGCTCCAGCTCGTGCATAGTCTGCTTGACATAACCCATTACTGCCGAGAGGACGGTAGCGCTGGACATATTCTCACATCGTAGACATCGTCTGGTGATGGCATGGGCAATGGCCTTGATCCTATCTCTGGTTTGCTTCTTCTCTATGAGTAGGTGCCTTATCTGATCACTGCACATCTTGAATACCTGTGAGTCCTGTATGTGCTGATCCCTCAACTGTCGCACTTCTTCCTTCATTTGGGCCAACAAGTCGTAACAGTATCTACTCTCCATTTGGAAATCCCTGGCCTGTTTAACTGCTTTAAACTCAAGTGTAACCATCTCCCTCTTTATTTTGGAAACAACCTTCTCGTGGTCACGTTTCAATTGGTTCAAACATCGGCGATGCTTATCTACTCTTGTTTCCCACTGTGCCTTGAACTCTGCTATGATGTTTTCAGATTTCTCCAAGCCATCTCGCCATTCCCTGATTTCACCTTTTAGCCCTTTTATCAGCTGCTCGTCCGATCGACGCCTTGGTTGTTTATCTGCATCCAACCTTATCTGTTTGATCTGGGCTCTGAGCATTTCATTTTCTTGAGTTAACCTGTTCCGCTCTCCCAGATCGGTAGCAATTTGCACGTTGTGCTCGTATTTCATGCCTTCTACTTGTTGCTTTAATCTGCTGATTTCGGCACAATAACCTCTTTCCTTTGCTAACCAATCCCAATGCTTGTGCGATGACTCGGTGAAATCCCGGATGTGGGGTCTCTTAGCTAGCCTTTCATGCTTGAGTTCCCTTCTATACCATGCAAGGTAACCTGGCGCCGTTTCTCCCTTGGCTCGATCCCGCACGCAAGTATCTGATTTCAAACATTGACCCTCATTCCAGATTTGGCGAATCTTTGCTTCTGGGAACTGTCCGTTAGGACTTATCTCAACTGCTTGAGTGCTTAGGTCTTCCTCATGAGGTACTGTCTGGCATCTGCCGAACTGTCTTAAAACTCGGCAGGGTGCGTAAGGTTGAATGCTCTTAAGCCCCATCAGTAAGAAATGAGTTTTAGCTGCAGACATATATAAGATCTCATCAACAGGCAACCATTCCAACGTCCATTGTATTTGGCTAGCAGTAAGAGTTTGCAAGAACGAGGTCCATGCCAGAACTCCTTTGGGCCAAATGACCTCTTTGGTTCTCGTGTAAGATTCTTCTATGCGGGTCTTTTCCGGGGAACCATGGCCCAAAATCTCGGAATGATGGCAGAGGTGCTCGGTCATCCATATCTGTAAGAGCAAATTACAACCTTCGAAGAAACTTCCCCCAGCTTTACAAGCTGTGAGAGCTCGACAGATGTCGGATACCACCATAGGCGCGAGAGTACTGTCACTTTGCGTGAGTAAAGTGCTGACGACCCCAGATATCTTCAAATCAATGTTTCCATCTTTCCTCGGAAATACCAGAAGACCCAGGAACATTATCATGAACGCTACCCGTCTGTGCTTGTCCCACTTCTGACGAACTCCTTTGCTGCACAGTTTGTTGATTGGATTATTGAATCCCCCCTCGTGACCGTACCTATCATATATGAAGCATGGAGTACAGAATCCGGCTGCTAGATCCGGGTTGTGGACTGTTCTAGGTATTTTTAATGAATCCAGGAACCGATGTACCGTGACGACTCTTGGGGCGACCAAGTATTTTTCCCTCAAGGGAAGCTCAGTATTCCCGATGTATCCGGCCATTTCTTCCAAGGTCGGGGTGAGTTCAAAATCAGAGAAATGGAAAACATTGTGCGCCGGGTCCCAATAGGTAATCAAAGCTCTTATGATATCTCCCCGGGGCTGGACTTCCAACAGACCCACAAGACCTTTCAGATATTTCTTAACCTCATTTTGTCCTTCCACACCTAGATCATTCCACCATAGCCGTAACTTGACAGGGATTTTGGTCATTATTGAAAAATGTTCATTTTGCATCGTGCTCATCCTGCACATTTATTAAGGTGATTTTAACAAAACGACTTGACTCAAAATATTTTAAACAGAGGGGATCAAGTTTTGAACACGGCCTTTAAACACTTCGGGGATGAAGAGTTTATGTGCGGGTCAACTGGACAAAAATGCTAAACAAGACCCAAAGGTGGCTATTTATGCAAAGTCAACCTTCCGGCGTCCCTTTCGGGAACATTCGGCTATTTATGATAAAACAACGTCACCTGACTTATTTACGACTCTTTTAAAAATTTGACACATCTTTTATTTATTTATTTACTGATTTTTGGCTATTTAGAAAAATGGGGTTGAACCCGACGAGGGTTGCCTACGTATCTCACATCCGGTGTGAATCAAACCGGCGTAGTTCGAGCATATCATGAATAGAGAAAACCTAGAAATCAAGAATAAGTATTATTATTTTGAAAAAAGATAAAGGCTAAAGAAAAAATATTTTTTTTTTGCAATATTTGGACCATTAGTCTGAATTTATAAAAGGGGTACTACAAAAGAAACAACACACTTTTTGAATTATGGATTTTCCATTTTTTTTACTTTTAAAATAAATACTTTTTCTTTTTTTTGATTTTGAAAGTGATAAAAGAAATTTTTTTTTTATTTTTTTTTTAATAACACTCAATTTTTTTTTTTTTTTTTTTAGAAAAAAAAATTCCGGCGAGGTTTTGACACTACTTGGACATTGGTTTTATTTTCCAAAAATAAGTAATTATCTCCCCTACGCTGCTATTTTCCCCTTTTTAGGAACCGGTCGACATGCGGAACCGAAGCAAATAAATGCACTACACAAATAGGATGCACCAGGGTGGTCTTTTTCGTTTCAGGCTGCATGTCCTAGACGGACCCAACCCCTGTGTTGAGTCCCCTAAGTCAAATGCAACATGATGCAGATAAGCGTTCCTACTAGGGATCCGGCATGAAGTCAAGTTTATTCTAGGTTCGTAACCTGGGTATTTGTTCTAGACTGTGCACCCGAGCGGACAACTCGAGTCGAGGAGGGGGCTACGTACCGGGGACCCGCGAGATCGTCCGGCTTTGTAACTTGTCCGTCCTCTTTCTTATTTTAGGTATTGACATTAACAGAATAGGGAGTCCCGACCAGCGAGCTTCTCCCCGGAAGTAAGAAGAGAAAGGTTTCGGCACAGTTTATATACAGTTCAGATAATATCAAAGCGGTAAAAGACAACATTTAGCACGTTACGCAAAAACATGTAATAAAGATCAGATAATAAAGCCAAATATAACAATTATTCTAAGCTCGAATTCTTGAACCCTGAACCAGCGGTTCTGGGAATCTCCCCAGCAGAGTCGCCAGAGCTGTCACACCTCCTTTTTGCGCGCCCCGCCCCGAAGGGTTAGATACGCGGGTGGAGTTTTTCCAATTTAAGTGACAATATTCGAAATGAGATTATTTATTTAATTCAGAGTCGCCACTTGGGAAAGGTTTGGCTTTTGGTGTCCCAAGTCACCGGTTTATCTTGAATCCCAAATCGAGGAAATTTTCGACTTTTCCAAATGAAGTCTGCGAACCAGAAATTCTAAGTAAGGAATTCTGTTGACCCGAGGGAAGGTGTTAGGCACCCTCGAATCCCGTGGTTCTAGCACGGTCGCTTAAATTGTTATAATGGCTAAATATCTGATTTAAATACATGTTGTGACTTATGTGCTTTTATTAAGTTTAAACCGCTTTTATCATTATCATTTATTTTTATAGAATTGCAACGTCGTGAAAATGCGTCTCGAATCACGTCACAATCAATGCACCCGTGATCGTCGACACATTTGAACTTCATTGAGATTCGGATTTGGGTCACATCAATGTGCACCCGAATTTAAGAATATGATTTAATTAAGCCGCGCCTAAAGAGTCTAACGCGTTATTATTTTGTAGAAGGCCATGAAATTTATTAAATGGCCTATCCTGAATTCTAGATAATTATCATGGTTATTTATTGAGGGCCCCGCAATTTTGCATCTTTATTCGGCGAGGCTCATCTCTATTTTAGAGAGGACGTCCTAAAGTGGCTACATTTCTAATGCATTTGTCTCTAAACTAGAAGAAAAGATACATGCTAATTTAACTATATACTTTTGCCTAATCCGGATCCTTACCAATACCTGATTAACTATTTACAAAGTAGAGAAAACACTACTTTTCAATGGAAAATTGCTTTAGTTTGACAGAGAAAAATCCGCTTATTCTGATGAAATACGACACTTAATCCGAACAAATATCTTTAGGTCAAAAATTAGATTAACTTGCTTAAACAGGGTTAATAGGATTCCTTATTGAAGAATACTGCCGATAAAAACTAATCCTGTAAAGGCCTAAAGAAATCGAAGACCGGGCAGTTCAAAACCACATTATTTTAATAGCCATTTGCCCTTACTTATTCAATACATGCTGAAGGAGTGAATTTTAATTTTTAACAATCACATTAAATAATTTCACATTCCAAGAGTTCCATTCACATTCTGTATGCCAATAAACGAATCGAACACCACAGTTCAAATCAACAAGTACAAACTTAATAATGTATTCTCTATCAGCTATAAACTACAATTTACATAAACTTAACAACATTTATGAAAAGGCAGTCAGTAAACGGGTGATTATAACTCCTTCAAATCTTTCTATTCATGCTTTTTCAATGTTACATTCAGCTACACCAATGTGAGACTTGAGATGTGTACCTGGAAACAAGCTGAAAATGCCAAAGAGAAGAGGAAGAAGATAGGGAAATCAGCAACAGCAGGAAGCAGAATAGCAGTAGCAGCAGGACAGAAATGCAGCAACAATAGTGAGCAAAATAGCAGCAGCAAGAACAGGCTCGAGTGCAGAAATGCAACTATGGCCAATAGAAATCGATAGCCAAATAACAGCAACACCCAGTGGAGTAGAATCAGAACTCCAGACAGACCAAACCAGTAGTAAACCAATGAAAACACTCGACTAAAGGACACAACTGGAATTTCATAAGGATCAGAATTTGATCTGAACCAGTTGAACAACTGAAAACCAATAATGATAGGAGGAAAAAGTTTCTGATTGTTGGTTGTATAGCTTTTATCCCTTAACCTCTCTCTATCTGTGTTTTTGTTTTTCCTTTTCAGCTCTTAAGGTTCCCAATCCCCTCACTGTGTGTGTATGTTTTCTTTTTCAGGTCTGATCCTCCCTCTCCTCTGATTCTATCCCCTTTTTTATGTCTATCTCCTAATGCCCTCCTTCTCCTGCCCAATTCTGTCTCCTTTTATAAGCCTCAACACCATCTCTTTTAACAGCCTGTTTTCCAAATGTCACAGTACCCCTCCCATGTGTCTTTTACCTTTTCAGATCCCAATTAGTTATTTAAGTATATAACCTCCATCAACATTCCCTGACAGACTTACTTTTAAAAGGTTTAATACTTTTTTAAACTTAAAGCAAGGTATGGGCAGTAGAATATGTCTGACAGCATATGCTGTCAAATTGTTTAAAACTTAAAAGCCTTCTTAAGCAGAAAAACAGGCTGTGCACAAGGCACATGAGGTGCACCAATGCACATGCTGTGCACGAGTGCACATGCCTTCCAATTCAGAATTTAAACATAAACAATCCTTTTTACATTAACTGATCAATTCAAACAATCTATAAGTAAGCAAAAACTGGTTCTTAATTGGCTCAAGGAAAATATTCATCAGAAGCAAATCGATTTACTTTGTTCAGACAGTTGAAAACTAATTGACGACACATGTCGACTCGACTATATTAGCATTAACATACACAATCGTAGCCAAAAATCAGACATTTAAACATGGTTCGAATTATACTGACTAAGCAGAAATACACTCGAGGAGTCATTAGTCAGTCCAAACTTGAAAATCCGCTACTTGCACAACATTTATATACATTATCAGAGCAAATGGAAAGACTTATTCAAACAAACAGAAGTTCAGGCAAATGGACGGGGCACAGTTGACAAAATTCAAAGACACAAAATCAAAGCATGAACAGACTTTAACGCAATCAAATGGGCCAAAACAAATAAAGAAGAGAAAGAAACTCACCTTAAATCTTGAAAAATCAAAACCTCGAACTCGGACTCGGACAACTTTCTTAAGGCTGAACGGGCTTTAATCGAAGTGTTTCTCAAATGAGAAACACTTTGATTAAAGTCCATCAGACCTTAACCTCTTTGGTTTGAACCGGTTTGAACCAGTGACGAGGGACCTTGTGGTTTCAAAACTCAGATCTAATATTCGTGCTTCCCTGGTTAGATTCGGACCAAACCAAGTATGGTTTGGTCACGAGGAAGGTCCGGGGAGTGTCTGGTATGAAGCTGGGGTTGTTTGGTGTAGATCGAGTTTTGACTCGAATCTTCAAATGAAGATTCGAGGATCTGGGGGGTGATTCGAACCAAACGGTTAACAGGTCTATGTTCAGGGTGGTGAGGGGGTTCTATGGTGTTCATGGCGAGGTCACCGGCGTTCATGCCGCCGGTTTTCATGGTGGGGGATACAAGGGCGGCTCTAGGGTTTGAAGGGGATGAGGTTGAAGACGAAGGCTGGGGTTCGGATAGGGGGCAGGGTAGGATTATGGCCTTATATAGTTAATGGGTGGATTGATCTCGACCGTTAGATCAATCTAGATCTACGGTCTGGATCTGATAGCTTAAGTGGAACAGTGTCGTTTCAAGGGTAAAGGGTTGGGGTCGGTCCGGGTAAGATGGGTCGGGTTTATTGATGGGTTATGGGGAATTGATCTTGGCCGTTAATCACTCTGAGATCAACGGCCCAGATCAGGCACGACTCAAACGACGTCGTTTGGACGTCCTGGGCATCAGGTGGCCTGGACCGGGAAGGCCTGGGTCTTGGGCTGTTTGTTTGGGCCAATTTTGTTAAAATTGGCCCAAGTCCGGAAGGGAAGGGGTCCTTTCTTTATTTTTTTTATTTTTTTATTTTTTTATTTATTTATTTCCTTTTTCTTATTTATTTTAAAACAAAACTAAGCCAAAAAATCAAATTAAAATTAAATACACACTCAATACAATTATTTGCACACACACTAAAATATTTCAAAACAGGTAAAGTCAAACCAAATAAAATCACGGACGAAAAATGCCTATTCATGATTTTCTATTTAACGACCGGATTACGGTTTGAATTATGCAGGACACATATATTTTTGAATTTTATTTTAATAAAGTAAATAAATAAAAATGGGCCAAAGTCACAAATAAATCAACAAGGTGCCGCACAGAAAATCCGAAATTGTACAGCAGGGCCAATTATATTTTTTTTTATTTCTTTTTGGAGCGATTGTCGTGCGAAAACAAAAATCACGTGCTCACAATATCAACACACCAATTAAGAGTTTAATTAGTAGTAAAAGAGTTAAGTCTTATCCAAAGAGTCAATCTATATACTACTCGTAAGAAATGGCCCGGAACCTGTTAAGTTAGCAATTTGTATTATTTAGTGAATTTTTCCATAGTGTACTATTAGCGGTGCATTTGCATCTATACCCGTTTTTTGTGTCACATTTTAACTTGTGCCCGCTTTGCAAAAAAAATTACAAGCGTACCCACTTTTTTGCATAACTTCAGCACACGGGGCTGAAGTATCAAAGCCAATCACGCAAAACTTCAGCATTCTAGTAGTCGGGCCTGAAGTTCAGCTCTAGAGCTGAAGTTTTTGTAGTGTAACTTGGAAACTTCAGCTCTAGAGCTGAAGTTTTTGTGTTGTAACTGGAAAACTTCAGCTCTCTATATTTGATTAACTTCAGCATGCTGCAGGCCTCTTCGGCATATTAGTCTCTGCAGCCTTGCTCTTTTCAACCTTGGATTAACTTCAGCATGTTGTAGGGTATATTAACATGGAGAATTAATATAATGCTTCTATAATTGACTTTAGTGTATTCCCCTCGATTTAGTCATTTTCTAGTTTAATACTTTCATTTGAATCGACATAGACAAGGCAACTAGAAAACAAATTATAAAAAGACCTTGTCAGATTTACCTTTTTGCAAATGAAAGTATTAAACTGAAGAACATTGATACATATAATGCTTCTGGAAAAATGTTGTTTCTCCGTAGAAGAAGAAGAAGAAAGAAGAAAGAAGAAGAAGAAGAAGAAGGAGATCTTGCTCTCCAGGTGGGCGCCTGATTGCCAAAAGTTGAACTGTATTCCCTTGCTCTCCAGGTGGGCGCCTGATTGCCAAAAGTTTAACTGTATTCCCTTGCTCTCCAGGTGGGCGCCTGATTGCCAAAACTTGAATTGTATTCCCTTGCTCTCCAGGTGGGCTCCTGATTGCTTGACTTGAACTGTCTTCTTCTTGAAACTACTTTTCTTTGACTTGTCCTCCCTTGTTTCTCCAGGCGGGTTCCTGATTGCCTGGGTATGAACTGCTTTCTATTCTTTGAAACTAGTGCTGGCCTTCCCTGCTCTTCAGATGGGCACCTGACTTCCACAAAATAGACAGAATAAAAGAAAATTTTCTGCCCCAGTTTGGTAGTCGGGCATATCCGTGAGTGTTAATTGAATCATGCTACCAAATATCTATAAGAATTTAAAAGCTAGATCCCATTATCCAGGAGGATCCTGAAAACTTCTAGTAAAATGCCTGTTTCAAAGCTACATTATATCTTCTAAAGGTATGACTTCTGTTGAATCTTGTTATCTAAGAGAGACTTAAAACTCATCCCATTATCCAGGAGGGTCGTGAAAATTAAAACTTGAACTATATTCCCTTGCTCTCCAGGTGGGCGCCTGATTGCCAAAAGTTTAACTGTATTTCCTTGCTCTCCAGGTGGGCATCTGATTGCCAAAACTTGAACTGTACTCCCTTGCTCTCTAGGAGGGCGCCTGATTGCCAAAAGTTTAACTGTATTCCCTTGCTCTCCAGGTGGGCGCCTGATTGCCAAAACTTGAACTGTATTTCCTTGCTCTCCAGGTGGGCGCTTGATTGCCAAAACTTTAATTATATTCCCTTGCTCTCCAGGTGGGCGCCTGATTGCCAAAACTTGAATTGCTTTTCCTCAAAACTTGACATGTTTTCCCTTGTTCTCCAGGGGGGGTGCCTGATTACCAAAACTTGAATTGTATTCCCTTTGTTACTTTAAACTGTTTTCCCTTGAAACCTATGTTGTCTTCCTTTGAAACTTGAACTGCTTTCCTTGTTCTCTAGGTGGGTGCTTGATTGCCAAAACTTTAACTGTATTCCCTTGCTCTCCAGGTGAGCTCCTGATTGCCACAACTTGAACTGTATTCCCTTGCTCTCCAGGTGGGCGCCTGATTGCCAAAAGTTTAACTGTATTCCCTTGCTCTCCAGGTAGGCGTCTGATTGCCAAAACTTGAACTGTATTCTCTTGCTCTCCAGGTGGGCGCCTGATTGCCAAAACTTGAACTGTATTCCCTTGCTCTCCAGGTGGGTGCCTGATTGCCAAAACTTGAACTGTATTCCCTTGCTCTCCAGGTGGGCACCTAATTGCCAAAACTTGAACTGCTTTTCCTTGAAACTTGACATGTTTTCCCTTGTTCTCTAGGGGGTGCTTGGTTGCCAAAACTTTACTGTTTTTCCTTGAGACTTGAATTGTTTCTCCTTGTTCTCCAGGTGGGCTCCTGATTGCTGAACTTGAACCGTCTTCCTTTAAACGTTGCTGCTTTCCCTTTGTTCTCCAGTTGGGTGCCTGATTACCAACATTTGAATTGTATTTCCTTTCCTCTGAAACTTGAATTATTTTCCCTTGTTTTCCAGGTGGGCGCCTGATTGCAGACACTTGAACCATCTTCTCTTGCTACTTGGAACTATTTTCCCTAGAAACTTGCACCATTTTCCCTTGCTCTCTAGGTGGGCGCCTTATTGCTGAACTTTATCCGCTTTCCTTTGAACTTGTGACATCTTCCTTTTGTTCTCCAAATGGGCACCTGATTGCCAAAACTTAACTTCTTTCTCTTGAGACTGCTTTTCCTTTGAACTGTCTTCTCTTGTTTTCCAGGTTGGTGCCTGATTGCTGAACCTGAATTGTCCTCTTCTTGAAACTGCTTTTCTTTGACCTGTCTTCCCTTGTTTCTTCAGGTGGGTGCCTGATTGCTGAACTCGAACTATCTTCTCTTGAAACTTGAGCTGTTTTCCCTTGTTCTCCAGGTGGGCGCCTGACTGCTGAACATGACCCGCTTTCCCTTGAAACTTGAGTTGTTTTCCTTTATTCTCCAAGTGGGCGTCTGATTGCAACAAAACAGACAAAACAAAAGAAATTTTTCTGCCTCAGTTTGATATTGGGAACACTGTGAGTGTTAACCAATTCTTGTTATCAAAATAAGTTCTAAGCTAAATTCCCTTATCCTGAAAAATTTCAAACCAAGTCTCATTTCAAAAGTGAAAAACTTTAAAAGCTAGATTATACTTCCCCAAAGTAGAACTTACGCTAAATCTTGTTATCTATGAAGGTTTTGAAATTTAACTAGGTCCCATTATCCAGGAGGGTCTTGAGAACCTTTTTTTAAGAAAATATAAATCCCATTATCCAGGAGGGCCCTGAAAATTTTAAATTAAGTCTCATTATCCATGAGGGTCCTGAGAAGCCGAGAATGAACTTACCTGAGCCGCGCTCTCTTCCTGGAGGATCTCTGCAGAACGAACAAAACTCCTTGCCCCTGAACCATACTTTTCCTCATGGAGGGTTCCTGCAGATCGAACAAATTTCTTTCCCCTTCTCAAACCACCTTTGTGCTGACATAATTTGGGCACGACATTTGAAAAATTCAAGCTTCCAAGCTTTGATTTGGACATAGTCTTCATCCCTATTTCAAACAAAGAAACTTGTGAGTTTAACATGGTGGTTGGTTTGTGGCCTTGACTTTGAGGGCGATTGCTCCTTCACTTCCCATGATAATTTCGATTTCAACTCGAAAGACCTTGCCTGTTTATTGACTGACTACTTTCTCTGTCACTCTTATCACGGAAAATACCTCTGATCCGTTCAAACCCAATACCATTCATCTGTTGCATTGTGCTCATGCATTGACATATACTGAACCTTTGTGTTTCACATGAATCCCAAAGCACGTCAATTGCCACCCACCCTGACTTAAACCACCAGCCTTGGCCTTGAGGTCTACTGCTCCTTCACTTGTCATGATAACTTTGGTTCCCGCTTGGAAGACCTTGCTTGTCATTGGTTAACCACTTTCTCTATCAACCTTATCACAGAAAATACCTTTGATCCATTCACCCAACATCCTCGATCTGTTGCACTGTTCATGAATTGACATATACCAAACCTTTGCATTTCACATGAATCCCAAAGCACGTTGATTTTTGCCAACTCAGTGCGCATGCTGTTCTTTCATGACTTATGCCACTTTGATGTGTTAGCCAGATCCTGTTTTGTGCAATTGGAAAGCTGGTGGCAAATTTTGAAGTCATTTCTCACTTGTTCTGACCAAATAGACTTAGGAAGAGGAAGTAAACAAGACAAAGGAACAGAGTAAAGGACAATGGAAAGAGATGATTCCTAACAAGAAAACTACAAAGTAGACACTTATCAGATGTGGATACCAACTCTAATGACCATGACATGCACCTGTGGCCTAATCTGTCAAGCAAGTCTGATGTTCAACTCTTGTTATACCCCTAAACCATGAAACTGGGCTTCAATGATCCGATTATCCAATCTGATTCACGATCCTTATTCGACTTGTAGTGCCCGAAGGATTTTTACCATCAAGCCTCTCTCATTTTGTTCTTTCTCTCAATTCACCATCGCCTTATGGTGCCTGAAAGTTTTCACCAATAAGACTCTCTCATTTTGTTCTTTTCTTCTTATTTCCTCTGATTCTGCAGATGACAAGGCATTAACCATGGTAAAAACATCATATACTCTTGGCATGTCTAAACTCAACACTCTCAAAGATTATGTGGGTGGTCTTTTTTGGATTATAATGTGGCTTTTGGACAGGGTTAGAAAGAAAGGATATCATAAACGCTCAAAATAACTAAGACAACAGGGTTAATTTATTTTCAACTTTTGAAATCCATTTCAAAACTTTACCCTAATTTCTAAAACAAGGGAATTTGATTCTAAGAAAAATCACCCCACTCTTAACTTTGTGGGATTATGAAATATTCTATTTAGTATGACTGAACCGTAAGGCTGCCTACGTATCTTGTGGTGACAAGAATCAGGTCAAACGTAGTTCACAAGACTACTTTTGTTACTATTTTTCTTTTCCCCTTTTTCTTCTTTGTTTTTCTTCTTTTTTGTTCTTTTTCCCTTTTTTTTCTTTATCTCTAATTTTCTCTTCTCTTTTTTTTTTTTGAATTTTCCTTTTGGAATGAACTTTCTAAAATTAACCTATGTGGACATGATTTTTTTTTCCGTATGACTCTAACTTGATTCCAAAAGAGGGGAGGTCGAAGAAATTAGTACAGGCTCAAAAGGGTATCGAATGGTATAAGTGTTTGGGTAGCTGAAAGAGGGCCTCCCAATCCTTGAAAATGCCAAGTACAACACATGCAACTTGAGGATGAAAATTGAAGATTGATATGCCTTCCACTTTTCTTTAGTGCCTTGTCAAGTACATAACCCTTGTTGGGTGATTTCCTCTTCACAATGGATATCCTTCATCAATTCGGAGAAAACTTTCTTGACTTTATCTTGTAAATTGAGATGCACTTGAGCTCAAAGTTTCTTGCTTCAAATTGTTGGGACGCACTCTCTTGTAACAAATTCTTGTCGTCCCATTAACTTTCCAAACTATATGCCCCAGTTTCACATGGTTCGGGCTTCAAGTGATCTCAAAATGTCCAAATCTGTACTTATTTCCCTCAAGTATTCCTATCATCTTCAAAATTGTTTCATTGCTCTATGATTAAACTAACTTTTGAAACCAAACCTAGAATTATGTGTGCGTGTCATGTCACTAGAGCTAGCATGAAAAGAACTATAAAAAGAGAAGAGAACTAAATAAAAAATGACTAGAAATAACAGAAGACGGGAAATTGCATTAGACAGACGGTGAAACGGTTCGAACAACAAAACAAGCAAACTAAACTGGGGTTACAACCCTGGAACAAACCTAGACAACACTAAACGAGTTACTACGACTAAATAAACCAGGCACAATAAAAGGATAGAAGGGTTTGAGTCACAAGACAATATCCGGATTACAACCCTGAAATAACCCGGACAACAGAAATGACAACAAAATAAACCACCAAAATTTCTCCCTGGCTAGCCAAGAAAAGAGCGTCTTTCCAATTACCAAGCTCGACATCTTAGCCACTGAGTTCCACATCAATATTACCGAAACCATTACCAATTTCAATATTATTAACTTTAGTCAGCAAGTTCCCAAGAGAATTCTCATGCTCCCTGTCACCACGCATCGTCCCCACAGAGTGTGCATAATTATGTACAGGTAAAGGATTCTGCGTGATATGCTGGGTGTAACTGTTCTGGATCACAATTATCCCTTCTTGAATCATTTTTTCTATTTCCCTTTTCAAAGCACGACAATCTTCAATTCTATGACCTTGGACATTAGAATGGTACATGCATCGTACAGTAGGATCAAAACTATTTGCATATGGGTTCGGAGTATTGCCGATGAGCGGCTCAATCAGGCCAGAGTGTTTTAACTTTTCAAATAGGCTTGTATTGGATTTTCCGATTGACGTGAAACTATTTCTTTGCCTTTGTTTCCCTCCATGCCCCAGTTTTCTAGAGTTGTTGGATGCTCGAAAATGCTGTGAAGGCAAAAGTGCATTATGCGGCGTTGGCGCTCGCCATGAGGAATGACCCGGTGGTTGGACAGATGACCAGACATTGTTCGGAGGATAATACTGAGGTGGATTATGTGGAGCTCAGGGATGTTCATGGGGTCGGTATTGAGGCTGAAAGCATTTAGCAGGAATGCCCACTAGATCCTGTCGTTGGCGGTACTTAGCAACATCTTTTCTATCAATGGGAGGGTTGTCCCGAGCAACTTGTTCGTTTCATCTGAACCAAAATTCCCTAAAACTTTCCTTGGGTTTCTTTTCCATCTAAGATAGGGAGAAGCGGTCTGGGACAATGTCTATATTGTACTGAAAGTGTCACACAAAATCTTGAGCCATGTCATCTCATGTATGCTACTTACTGACATCTTGACGAGTATGCCATTCCAAAAGCTGCCCCAGTCAGGCTCTCACTGAAATACGCCGTCAGCGGCTCATCTTTCCCGCCAACACTTCTCATTTCACTTGAATAACCCCTCAGATGGGCTACTGGATCTCCACGCATATCATACAAGTTAAACTTTGGTATTTTAAATCCTTTTAGCTTTCTGGATATCTCATCTTACTCCACTGTCTTAGCAAGCTTTGCAGTCTCACTAAGCGGCTTAAAATGAGGAGCGTAAGAGTATGGACCTGAGACCTTGAAAATTGGTTTTGGAGCATAGTGCTGGGCATCGGGGATTTTGAACACAGTCTCGCTAGAAAATCGAGGAAAGGTAGCAGGTGGATGAGCTACAAAAACATGAGTGGTCAAAGGAGCGGGATATGAGATGGTTCTGGGAGGTAGAGTGTGAAAAGGTTGTGGGAAGATATCCTGGACTTGTGACAGTGGCGGAATGGTGACAAGGCTTTCAGTGTAGTTAGTGGGAACTGATGGTGGGGGGACGCCCACTAATCCAGGCTTGGTATATTTCGGTTATCTGTCCTTTCAACCTTAAGACCTCTTCTTTCAACTCAGATTCTGATTCAACAATTCTCTTAGACGGATCAATAACCCCTGTGTCCAAATCTTTGCTAGCCATGACTACCTTGCTCTTTGACCTTGTGTTGTATGGATGAGTTACTTAAACCACAAACCAACCACCATTCTGCTCAATGAAGATAACAAAAGGAACAAAATGGGGACATCCTGTTAACATTAGGCACTTAACAACTAAAATATCACATTGCGTGCAATGCACCTAGCAACAATTAACGGTTCTAGAATGACTTCTAGGGTCACAAGGTCACTTGGCATCATCCCAATTTTGTTCATTTCAATCTTCTCTTTTCTTTCTTTTCTAGCACTTCTTGGCTTGCTCATTTTCCTTCCCTTTTTTTTCTCTAATTATCACTCTTTTATTTCCTTTCATTTTTCATATCCCATAATTTCACCTCTTTTTTTCTTTTTTTTTCTTTTAATAAAAAAATGATTCGATCGAACCCTATGTAGGTTGTCTACGTATCATGACGCCGCATGAATCACTTCTTTGCGTAGATCGGGAAGATCGGGAATAAAATAAGCAAACTAACGTTCGCATTTTCTTTTTCTTTTTTTATTACCTTAATGACTACTCTTATGAAAAAAGAGAAATAAAAGAAGCAAATCTTTTTTTTTTGAATTTTATAGACTTAATGTTCTATAACCTATACTAAACTCAAGCTTAAACGAGCATGTATCTTTTTTCTTTTTTGAAACACATACTCTATGAGAAATTATTAAGGAAAAAACCCTAAAAGAAAAAAAAAATATTTTTTGATTCTTTTTTTTAGGAAGGAAATCTAAAGAATAAACAAAAAAAAAATTATTTTGAATTTTCACTTGATATCCTGAAGAAAGATTTCGAAACAAGGAATGAAAAAGATAAAAAAAAATGTTGGATTTCAGTTTTTGATTATCTAAAGGGAGAAACTCTGAAAATAAACAAAAGATAAAGTATGTTTTTTTTCTATGTACAATACCCTAAAATTCTAGTGAAAATAAAAGAAATTTTGTTTTTTTATTTTTCGTTAATTTCCCAAAAGAAGACCTCAAAAGAAAATCTTTTTTTGATTTTTGGAATTAATATCTTAAAAGAAAATTTTTAAAGAGGTACTACAAGAAAATTCTCTTTTTTTTTGAATTTTTAGTCTTAATATATTAAAGGAAATATAAAAGCAACTTTTATTTTATTTTGAGCTCTAAATATTAATTTCCTAAGGAAAACCACCTCAAATGATTTTTTTTCATTTCTAGAATTAGTATTCTAAAGAAAACTTCTAACGGAAATATAAAACGCAAAATCTCTTATTTTTTTGGATTTTTGAGTAATAACACACTTTTTCAAATACAAAATAGAAAGTACAATAACAAAAAATGCGACATTACTGTAGAAAACTAGAAGGTAAAAGACGACACAAAAAGAAAAACAGACTCAAAACATAAAAAATAGAAACAAAAAACTTCTTAAGCAACTCGTGAATAAGCGATCCTGACTGGATGATCCTGGGGTGTCTATCATGCTCAAACTCCGGTAAGTAGATCCACACCTGTATGAAAAAACTTAAACCAACATTATGTGAGACAATAACATCCCTACTAGACAATGCAAGACATGGTTGTGACTATTTTTCTAAAATTAACATATGTGGCTAAAAATGTAAGATTTGGCTAAGACCCCGTGAAGCCAAGAATCTAAACTCACTAGGAAGACCGGATCCTATGTGGGTTGCCTACATATCACGCCCTAAAAGAAGAGAATCGGGTATGAGTAGTTCAGGCAGATTGGAAACGGGCAAGAATTAAAAATATAACTAATTTAGAGAAAATATATTTTTTGTCTTTTTGAAAAATGATGAAACTTGTAAACTCTTTTTGGATTTTGTTTTCCTCTTCTTTTTTTGATTTTTTTTTGTTTGAAAAAAAAATGACGGGAAAGTGCAAATTTTTTTTGGATTTTTTTTGGTCTTTTCCTTAAAAAAATTGTGAAAAGTGAAAGAAAAACATAAATGGGCCCTACTTGTTTTATTTTTTTTTTACCTCAATATCTTTCTTTCTCATTTACCCTCAAACATCATTGGTCCGCCAAATGACCCATTTTACCCTTGAAGATTGTAACATGTAGCATATTAGGATGCATCAGGATGGTCTTTTATTTTTGGGTACACTTGTCCTAGACGGACCCAACCCCTGTGTTGAGTCCCCTAAGTCAAATGCACGTGATGCAAACAAATGTTCCTACTAGGGATCCAGCATTAGGCAATGTTATTCTAGGTTTAAAACCTGGGTTTATTTGCTCTAGACCTGGCTTACCCGAGCGGGCAGCTCGCGCCGAGGAGGGGCAGCGTACCGGGAATGCAGAAGCTTCACCGGCTTTGCAACTTGTCCGAACCTTATTCTAAAATTGGGATATGACTCTAACAGAAGAGAAGTCACACAAAGTGCACATTTCCCTGATGATTTATAAGACTCAGAGAGAGGATGGTTTCGTAATAATTTATATACAAATCAAACAATATCAAAGCGGTAAAAAGTGACATTTAGCACATTAGGCTCAAACACGTAAAAATCAGATAATAAATAAAGCCAACTATAACAGATATTCTAAGCTCGAATTCTGAACCTTGAACCATAAATTCTGGGTTTTTGTCCCCAACAGAGTCGTCATAGCTGTAATACCTCCTTTTTCTACCACCCCGGAAGGGGTATAAAGGATTTTTTCCAATTTAAGTGACAATTGAAACAGGATGTATTTATTTATTCAGAGTCGCCACTTGGGATAATGTATGGTGTCCTAAGTCACCAGTTTAGAATCCCGAATCGAGAAAAATTTGACTCTAATTATGGTCCGCGAACACAGAAATCCGGGTAAGGAATTCTGTTAACCCGGGAGAATGTGTTAGGCATTCCCGAGTTCCGTGGTTTTAGCACAGTCGCTCAACTATTATTATTGGCCTAATTAACTGATTTTTACACGTTCTAAACCTATTGTGCATTTTTTAACTTTTTAACCGCTTTCAATATTTCGGGAAAAGTTCAAGGTTATTTAAAACACATCGTAAGCCACGCTACATGAAATGCACTCGTGGTTCACGATACGTTCTATTTAACCTTGTTGAAAATTAGAATCGGGTCACATGAAATGTACACCTGGATTTTAGCAATTACAAATCACAACTATGTCTCGGGAACCGTACCCGTAGCCATGATAATTGATGTAGTGTGCCTAAATCAACTACGAAGATTCATTTTTAATATCTAAGTTACAATATTTGTGAGGTCCATGGATGATCTAATTTATGGATGGCACACCACAAACCTTTTTCTTTTTAAAGAGAATGTATTTAACTATAGCAACTACAAATGTTAGCTCTTAATCTAATTTATGAGGACCATGAGTTATGGGTCGTATTTGGTATGGCACATCTCAATTCATTTTTAAAAAATTTGTACTCAATTAAAGCAATTTACGGATGTTCATGATTTTCCTAAAATTAATTCTGAGATTATTGCGAGGCCAAGAATTAGGGATTTAAAATTGTGGAACAACAGTATTCGGCCACTATATTGCAAAGAATCACATTTGGAATTGTATACTACGGCCTCGCGGCATTTTGAGATGAAATTTTGGAATCATTACAAATATGCAGCACTCCAGAATCAAAGCTCCCTTGATTTTCTTATTTGTGTATGTTATTGACAGTCACTGTTCAATTTATCAAAATTTAATGGGCTGACAAAAATGAAACTTATATTTCAAGATTCTTGGCAGTAATCCAACCAACAAAAAAACTTGGCAACAAAAATTTTAAAATCAACCATTAACTCAAGCAATCCAAATCCAAAACCTAGAATGGCCCAATCATCTCATCTAAAAGCCAATATGGTAAGACAACCCATTATTAATCTTGCAAGTTCTGGTTTACATAAAAGATTATAAACTTTTACTCAATTCTAAGCCAAACTAATTTGAAACAGAATTATATCAATTAAACTATTTATCATCACAAGCTAAAGATCTCAAACTAATAACAATTTACCACATAGAAATTAAAATGGGAACAAGCAATATAAAAGTCAGCACATTAAACAAAACAAAAATATGCGCAAACTAAAGATTTAGAGTAGAAATGAACCTTAAGTAAAACAATTTCAGATATGTAATTATATGAGAAACTCGTGCAAAGGAATACAACGTCAACAAACTCGCCGGAACCTCGACTCGAATCAGAACCTTGCGACAAACTCGACTCGAAAAATGGGGACAGTTTTGAGGTGACAATTTTCAGAGATGGGTGTTGGGAGGAAGTTCTTAGTAAGTTTTTGTGTGTTGTGGTTGTTGGTGTTGGAGAGGGTGAAGAAGAAAGCAGCGGCGAAGGGTGGTCGTTGGGTTGGTCGTCGGTAGTTCAAACCATGGCCGCTGGTTTACCAGATTCCGACGGAGGTGGGGCTGTGGTCGTTAGGACAGAACAACATCACTGGTTGTTGCATCTTGGTTGAAGAAGACGATGAAGCTTGCAGCTATGGAGGATGGTTGGCGGAGAGGTGTTCGGCGTTGTGGTGGTGCGTGGAAACAACTCAAGTGGCTGGTTCTTCCTCCTTTCTCTAGGGTTTTTCTTTTGTGTTCTTCATGAAGAAGAAATGTGGTAATTGTATTGGGAAAAAACTGAGTTTATATTAAAGATGACGTGGCATGACACGTGGTTTGGTTAAATGGTCAAAGCGCAACAATTGACTAAGAGGCACGGATGGAGACAGCCACGGGAAGAGGAATTTAAATAGGCACGAGATGAAGCTATTGAAATACAAAACTATTTGCTGTTTTACCATCATTCTCAAAAGCATTTTATTTTTGTCTCCTGATTATCAGTAACCCGAATTTCTTTTTAGCTTTGACCAAAGACTCAGATTTTTGGTTAAACAAATTGGTTCCGTTACCGGGAATCTGATTATCTTTTCTTTTAAGCTATATCTTGTCCATTGTCGTCACCATGTCAAACAACAACACCGACAATAACAGTAATAACACATTGGGAAACCATGAGAATCAGATACATCAAAATCAAGATGACGTGGTTCCCTCTCCTCCAGATTCACCACGTCAATCTCGTGAAGGCACTCCTGTTACTGAATCCCGTGCTGATCAACAAGAACAATCTGAACACTTTGAAGGGGTTACAACTGAAGCTTTACAAAAGCTAATTGATGCACAGGTCGGCAAAGCTCTTCAGGCACTTGTTAGTCGATTGCCTGCTGCACCACCCACACCAACTCCTAATAATAATACATTGGAGAATCCCCGTTCTGGTCTTGATAATTCTGGAAACGGAGCAACCCCCAGTGAACCACAGGAAGGGGGACCAGGTAATTCAAATAATTCATATTTGCAAAATTTAGTACTAACCTTGCAGAAACAGATTAAGGAACAAAATGAGCGTATTGAACAAATCCCTGGAGTTCCGCCTGTAATAAAAGGAGTAGACATGGACAAATACTCACAACAACCATGGAAGCCAAGTGCTGCTCCCCTCTTCCGAAGAAGTTCAAAATGCCTGACATCCCAAAATATGATGGTACTACAGACCCACGTGACCACGTGACTGCATTTACAACAGGCGTGAAAGGCAACGACTTGACCAAACAAGAAATTGAATCAGTACTGGTCTAGAAATTTGGAGAAACACTCACCAAGGGTGCATTAACCTGGTATTCTCTTTTATCTGAAAATTCTATTAATTCTTTTACTGAGCTTGCAGATTCTTTTATTAAAGCACATTCGGGAGCACAAAAGGTTGAGAAAAGAATGGAAGATATTTTCAAAATCAAACAAGGGGATTCAGAATTGCTTAGAAATTTTGTTGATAGATTCCAGCGTGAAAGAATGACTCTACCTCGTGTGCCTGACAATTGTGCTGCAATAGCCTTTGCAAGTAATTTAAATGACAAAAGTTCTGAAGCCACGAGACGACTCAAAGAAAGCCTTCGAGAATTTCCTGCAACCACGTGGAATGATGTTTACAACAGGTATAGTACGAAGCTGCGAATTGAAGAAGATACCGTACCTAAGTTTCATCATGAAGAAAGGGGTGGTCCCCGAAGATCAGAAACCGAAAAAAGATCAGGTAAAAATAGGTACGATCCATATATGGGACCTGCAGGAAAAGACCCACGGTCGAAACAAGATAGCCAACAATATGATCAAAAATCGAGGAACAGGGACTCTCGCTCTTCTTCAAAGTTCAGGAATGATCGGAACAGACAAGAATCACGAGATGATGACAGAAGTTTAAAGGCACGATTCGGCGGATATAATTTTAATGTCTTTACCTCCGAGTTCGTAGCTGTTTTAAGAAGCATGGGAGATAAGGTACGGTGGCCAAAAGAGATGCAGTCAAATCCAAATAGACGCAATCCAGATCATTGGTGCGAATTCCACAATGATCACGGGCACAAAACTTCAGAATGTAGATTCTTGCAGAGTGAAGTGGATCATCTATTGAAGCAAGGATACCTCACTGAGTTATTTAGCGAGAAAGGAAAACAAGCTTATATGAAAAACAGGCAAGAGCCACCACAACCTCCTTCACCCAAGAGGACAGTTAATGTCATAAGCGGGGGAGAAGATATTCACGGCATAACCTACACAGCCTCCAACAAGGTTTCTAAGGTAACAATTACACACGGGAAACGGGTGCGGCAGGTCCTAGAAAATGAAAGCATTTCATTCGATGACGCATATACCGAAGGAGTGACAACTCCACATAATGACGCACCGGTAATATCTTTACTTGTACATGATACTAATGTAAAACGAGTTTTGATTGATCCAGGGAGTTCTGTAAATATTATATTACTAAGGGTACTACGGGAAATGCAAGCTGAAGACAAAATGATACCCAAGACACACACCTTGTCAGGCTTCGACAATTCAAGTGTAGTAACAAAAGGAGAGGTAATTCTAACAACTTTTGCTACGGGTGTTGTTAAAGAAACTAAATTTCAGGTAGTTGATATGGAAATGGCCTACAATATGATCATGGGGAGAACATGGATACACGATATGGATGATGTCCCATCAACTCTACATCAGGTTATTAAATTCCCATCACCATGGGGAATTTACCAAATTCGTGGGGATCAGCAGATGGCTAGAAATGTCAACGCTGTAACAAGTACGAGCACTGTAAATAAAGAAAAATAGCAATTACAGGAAACAGTTGAAGGTTAAAAAGATCAAACTTCAGCTGAACAAGAAAAGACAGATTTGGACTCAAGGCCTGACACAATTCAGGAACCTGAAGAAAATGAAAGCATCAAAACGACAATTGAAGAGCTCGAGGCAGTGATATTATTTAAGCAATGGCCTGAACGGAAGGTTTATGTCGGGGCCAATTTAAGCTTAAACATGCGAGGTATGATAATCGAATTTTTAAAACCTAACTTAGACTGCTTTACTTGGTCCCACGCTGATATGACAGGGATACCACCGGATGTGATGACTCACAAACTCAATGAGGACCCTTCTTTCACACCAATAAAGCAAAAGAAAAGAAAGCAAGGTGCTTTCAAGAACCAGGTGATTCAGGATGAGGTCCAAAAATTATTAAAAATCGGATCGATCCGTGAGGTAAAGTATCCTAATTGGTTAGCTAACACGGTGGTCGTACCCAAGAAAAATGGTAAGTGGCGTGTTTGTGTGGATTATACCGATTTAAATAAAGCTTGTCCAAAAGATTCATTTCCCTTACCGCATATAGACCAACTAATTGATGCAATCGCGGGTCATGAACTTTTAAGTTTTTTAGATGCATACTCGGGATATAATCAAATTAAAATGGATCCTGGTGATGAAGAAAAAACTTCTTTCATCACAGACAGGGGGACTTACTGTTATAAAGTAATGCCCTTTGGTCTCAAAAATGCTGGGGCAACCTATCAAAGGTTGGTCACCAAAATGTTCCACGAACATTTAGGGAAAACAATGGAGGTATATATAGACGATATGCTCGTCAAAACCCAGCAATCTCATGATCATATTTCTCATCTATCTGTTACATTTGAAATTTTGCGAAAATTTAATATGAAACTCAACCCAGAAAAATGTGCATTTGGAGTTGCATCAGGTAAGTTTTTGGGTTTTCTTATTTCTAACCGTGGTATTGAAGTGAATCCTTCTCAGATCAAAGCAATAGAAGAAATCCCTGATATCCTTACTAATAAAAAGGAAGTACAAAGATTAACGGGAAGAATTGCAGCTTTGGGGAGATTTATTTCCAAATCCTCAGAAAGGTGTTTTAAGTTTTTCTCTGCACTCAAAAAGCAAGATCATTTTGAATGGAATGAAGATTGTCAACAAGCCCTTAGAAATTTGAAAGCTTATTTGTCAAAACCACCGTTGTTGGCAAAACCAAAGGTGGGGAAAAAACTTCTCATCTATCTGGCCGTATCTGAAGTCACGGTGAGTGATGTTTTAGTCTGCGAGGACCAAGGTAAACAATCTCCTATTTATTACGTAAGTAAGTCCTTATTGGAAGCTGAGACACGATACCCACAGCTAGAAAAATTAGCATTAGCTTTGATCATGGCATCTAGAAAATTAAGACCTTATTTTCAATGTCATCCCATTAATGTAGTTACTGCTTTTCCGCTTCGAAATATTTGCATAAACACCAACTTTCAGGAAGATTAGCAAAATGGGCTATAGAACTAAGTGAATCTGAAGTTGTTTATCAACCCAGGATCGCTATAAAGTCTCAAGTACTAGCTGATTTCGTGGCTGATTTTAGCCAGGGGATGCATTTAGAAGCAGAAAAAGAATTACTAGTTTTTAATGGTGCAAACCCGGGGACTTGGGTTTTATTCACTGACGGTTCATCTAATGTAAAAAGGGCAGGCCTAGGAATAGTCCTTGTACCACCTGCGGGTGAGACTATAAGACATGCTATAAAATGTCATTCTATAACTAACAATGAAGCAGAGTATGAGGCTGTAATTGCAGGTTTAGAATTGGCGCGAGAACTCGGCATAACACAGATTATAATCAAGAGTGATTCTCAACTTGTGGTCAATCAAATGCTGGGGACTTATACAGCCAGAGAGACGTGAATGCAAGAGTACCTCGCAAAGGTGCGAGAGTTAATAAAACAATTCCAAACTTGGAAAGTAGTGCAGATCCCAAGAGATGAGAATGTAGAGGCAGATGCTTTAGCAAATCTCGCATCTGCAGCGGACGTAGCAAATGATATAAATGCTTCAGTCATACATTTATTTCATTCCGTTCTCGAATCTGATAAAAACGAGGTAAATTTTAATCATTTAACATGGGATTGGAGAAACGAAATTATTGCCTTTTTACAGCACGGTACCGTGCCTAATGACAAAGGAAAGGCTCACGCGCTTCGCAAAAAAGCTGCTCGATATTGTTTATATCAAGGAAATCTTTATCGAAAGATGTTCGGTGGACCACTAGCAAGGTGTCTCGGACCCTCTCAAACAGAATATGTGATGAGAGAAGTGCACGAAGGACATTGTGGGAATCACGCAGGGGGACGGTCACTGGTAAGAACATTAATTCGCACAGGATATTATTGGCCTAAGATGGAAGAAGAAGCAACCAATTTCGTGTCCAAATGTGATAAATGTCAAAGGTACGGCAACAATATGCACAGACCAGCTGAGTTACTACATTCTGTTATAGCCCCGTGGCCCTTTATGAAATGGGGAATGGATATCGTAGGTCCACTTCCACAAGCAAAAGGTCAGGTAAAGTTTCTACTTGTACTTACAGATTATTTCACTAAATGGGTAGAAGCAGGGGCATTTAAACAGGTACGAGAGAAGAAAGTTAAAGACTTCATATGGCGAAATATAATATGCCGCTTTGGAGCACCAAAAGAGATCGTGTGTGACAATGGACCACAATTCATTGGAGCTCAAATCACAGAATTTCTTCGAAGTTGGCAGATCAAAAGGATAACGTCTACGCCATACCATCCAGTAGGTAATGGACAAGCGAAATCTACTAACAAAGTCATTATCAACAACTTGAAGAAGAGGTTACAGGATTCAAAAGGTAATTGGCCTGAGGTGTTACCTGGAGTATTATGGGCTTATCATACAACGACCAAAACAGGCACTGGAGAAACACCATTTTCAATGGTTTATGGTGCGGAAGCCTTAATTCCAGTTGAAATAGGTGAGCCAAGCACACGGTACGATCAGGCAACGGAGGAATCTAATGATGAAGAGATGCGGGTCAACCTTGATTTACTTGAAGGAAGAAGAGAAGCTGCATTGATAAGGATGGCAGCACAAACGCAAGTAATTGAACGATATTACAATAGGAAAGCACGCCTCAGATTTTTCAAAATTGAGGACTTCGTGCTTAAAAAGGTGTTCCAATCTGCAAAGTCTGCTAACTCAGGAAAGCTAAGTCCAACATGGGAAGGACCGTACAAAGTTCGTGACATTGCGGGGAAATGAGATACCAGTTGGAGACAATGGACGGCAAAGTTTTACCCTCATATTGGAATGCCGTCCACTTAAAAAGATATTACTTTTAAGAAAGTACCTACGGTCTGGTATCACCATGTTAAAATTTCTCTATTGGATTATTAATATTTTACTAACGATTTTAGATGCTAGGCAAAATACCCTAACTCGTGCCAAATGATGAGTCACAACCTGCAAGGCAAAATGGAGTATTCTTAAATTCCTAGCCCAGGGTTACAATTAATCTGATGGAAATACACACGAGTTAGGCAGTCTTCATCTATAATCGCACCTTCGAGTCCCGTATATTTTTCTGTTTCAGGAAAAGGGCCAAAGTAAAAAAAATAAACAAGTGCTCGAGGCTTCATACTTCACCGCTCAAACACTTGGGGGGAATACAATATTGTACACAGATACGTGTAGAAATGCAGATACAAATATCGAACAAAAGTCGGCCACAAAGAGACAAGTGTTGAGTAAAAGTTACGAAGTCTTCAGCATTCATGAGAATAACAGAGTCATCTCTCAAAACTCATAAACAATGTCACCTCTCAAACCCTTCTTAATATATAAAGATAGGGTCATGACTATGTATTGAAACAGGTTATGAAGAAAAACCTTGTTTATTCTATGTTATGTACAAATCTGTTACAAGAAAAACAGTTACGAGAAAGTTGTAGATGTATTGTAATACATGTAATAGTCAAACACTTGTTAAAGTTTATGAATAAAAACTTGCCAAAGTTGTTTCATACAAAACGTGTGTATTCCTATTTCTTTCATCGTATTATAACACCATTATGAAGTTGAGACGTCTTCTTCATTAAGTGTCGATAAAATAAAAGGGCCCTCTTTTATAAGCCTCATGTTGATAATCCATGAGAAGAATCATAAAGCATTTTAAAAGGATAAAAATGCTAAGCTATTCTATAAGTCCTAGATAAATGGGCAAGAATAAAATATACAGAAGTACCAACAAAAACTTCTTAATATAAAAGACCAAGTACGAACTTAGTCAGCAAAATATTTGTTTTTTACAAATGCCCCATTATGATAACTGGGGACTTCATCAAAAGATCCCTTACAACAATTTCATTTTCAGCTAGTCACTGAAGGGTTTGGAACATTAGAAGTTTCACCCTCGAGAGCAGGAATTGCAACCCCAGTTGCTGCAGTAGCCACTTCTTTATTTAAAAGCTCTTCCGTTCCAGGAGCTTCAAGTACAGGAGAAGGAGTATCAGTAGATTGTTGACTTTTCTCGATGGTATCTACGACTTTGGCCAGTTCAGACTGCAAGTCAAAGCCTTCCTGAGCAGCTTCTATCAAAGCATCACGACAAGATTTTAGGAAAGCCCAACTCACCTCTATGTTGAAGTTTAATTCTAGAAGTCCATATTCCTTTTCCCACATAGCAAGATTGTTTTTCAAGATTTGGTGCTCAGCTAAATGGGAATCAAGGGAAGCTTCAAGAGAGGCATGGGAACTCTTCAAAGCATGAATCTCGTCAGAGGAGGTCTGTAAGTCAGCTTGAGCTTGAGTCAAGTTTTGCACTAACTCTCCTGCATATTCTTCTTTCTTAGCCAAAAGTGTCTTAAGCTCCCTAACTTCTTCATTAGCCTTTGATAATTGTTCTGACAAAGAGCATTCCAAAAGCTCTTTGTCTCTTTTAAATTGGCTTGAAGAAGCCTTGGCAGTTGCCAGTTCAGAAGTCAAACCACGGTTTTGCTGCTCCAGGAGGTTTTTATTTTCTTGCAACTCCTCTATGGTCCCTTGAGCATTCTCAAACTGTTCTTTCCAATTGGCTGCTTCAAGCTGGGCTCCCCTGGCTATTTCTTCGGCCTCGTGGACAGTTTTTTCAGACTCACGGGCTTTTCTTTCCAGAAGGGAAATTCTTCCCATTAATTCCGTACCAATGAGCTTAGCTTACAGAGACAACTCATAGAAATGAGGGATTGAAGATAAAAAAAAACTTGTTGGTAAGAAGAGGAAAAATACCTTCAAAGTAGAATGAACTATGTCATTCATCAGAGTCAAGCAGCTATGGCTCTCCATCTTCTTCTTCTCAATATCTCCAATTAGGGGCTCGAGCCAAACATCGGCTCTACCAGTCTTTCTCAAGAGGCTATGGTTGGCAGGAACTTCAAGAGTAACACTTCTCATAGTCATACTTCCACTGCTAGAACCTGTCTCTATATGATGAACAAAGGGAAGAGGAGCAATGGAAGGAATGGAAGGAGAAGATGCAGAAACAGGAATGGAAGGAGAAGATGTAGAAACCAATGCAGGAATGGAAGCAGGTGCAGTAGAAACTGCCAAGGGAACGGACATAGGAGCGGTAGAAACTGGCAAAAGAACGGAAGTCGTCAAAACTGGTAAAGAAATACTTACGGTTGGCAGTGGAATGGAGGAAATAGGAACGAATGAGGAAAGAGGAGCTTCATCAAAAACAGGGCCGAGCTCGCCACTCTCGAAACCACTATCAAAAAGATGCTGAATTGACTCATTATTATCTCTTGGTTCGGTGTCCTCGTCAGAATGAATCAAAACAGGCTCGGTGGTTTAGGTTCGAGCAGGAGTGTCTTCAATTTCATTATCAATGATTATTCGCCTCCTGACCCTTGGCCTGGTAATTAGGGAGGTACCCTCCTCTTCCTCAGAACTTTCTTTTATAGCTTTCCTTTTTGGCAGCAAGGCTCGAGCCTTATCCAAATCAAGAGCAGCATTAGCAGACATGCGAATGGCCATAGCTACTTCAGCCGTCATTCCTCTAACACCAAATCCTGATTAAAGGAAGGATATACATGATCAAAATTAAGGAAAAAATGCTTAACATGTAAAAAAAACATATAAAAAGGGGCATACCATGTGTTTTCACCTTCCAACTATATAAGGAAGAAATCGATTTCCAAGTTCTTTGCTCCCTAGAAGCAATCTTCAAAAGTGAGTCTACCCAACCACGGAAGTTGGGAATAGGTTCCACATCTCCCATGGTTGCTACAAAAAACCAAGAAGAGACGAGGTTAAAAACAAATTTCTTTTGAAATTCTCAAGAGTAGGTATGGTAAGTAAAAGGAAACCTACGTGCAAAATTCCACTTCTCAGGGAAGGGAATATTTGTTTCGCCAATCAAGTCCACCGTACGAACAACAACGTAACGGATGTACCATCCACGATCTTTGTCATCTTCAGGATTTACCAGAACTTTTTTGCTCCTTGCAGTTAAGGTAAAAACCCCATGGCGTATTAAGTTAGGGTGGTATAAATGAATGAGGTGAGAGAAGGTGAAATTGACATTGGCTTTGGAAGATAAGTATCTCAAACAAGCCACTGTTCTCCACACTAGGGGACCGATTTGGGCCAAACAAATTGTAAAGAAACGGCAAAAATCAAGAATAACTGGGTCAATCGGAGGATTAAAACCTAAAGTGAAGGGGTAAGTATAAACAAAAGAATACCCACTTCTAAAGGAGAAAATTCTCTGATTTGGGGAAGGAATTGACATTCGAAGACTATCCTTCCAGTTACAATCTCTTCTTATGGTGGGGATTGTAAGCTCGGTTACTATTGTAGGATAAGTATTGGCTTTTTCCAAATTTGCAATTTGCTTCTGAAGAGACGTTTTGTCACTTTCAAAAGACAAATCGCTGGGAACTATCTCATCAACTAAGGGTTCTTGTGAAGAATCAAGAATTTCTCTACTTCTAGAAGAAGGGGCCTTTGGGATAGAACTCCTTGAAGAAGAACCAGAGGAGCCGCCTCGAGTAGATTCTAACCCTGTTCGAAGCCTACCTCCTCCGCCTCTTCTGTATCTAACAGGGGCGTTGGGGAATTGGTCTAGAATCGGAACTTTTTTACGGTTAGGGTTTGAAGATGACATTGTTAGGAAAGATAAGTCGAAAGAAAGTAGAAATAAAGAAGAAAATGTTTGCTGAAGATTTGTGAAGAAGACAAAGGAAGAAAAAGTTATGTATATAATGGGAACCGTCAAACTTAGAAGTGTAATGATGGAAAGCCTATAATAAAGGCAACTATCACTTCGTGAATAGTGAGAATAAAGAAGTCTTGAAAAAGGGTGTAAATAGCAGAATCAATCAGAAAATGACACATGGGCAGAACATTAAATGGAAAAGACTACTGAGGCGTTAATACTGTCACAAGCATTAATTGTGGCGAAAATTCCTTTTTTATGAAGATCCACTTCCCAATTATTTAATTGATAAATAAATGGAAAGTGGGGGGACTATCTGTATTGGAAAAAAACTGAGTTTATATTAAAGATGACGTGGCATGACACGTGGTTTGGTTAAATGGTCAAAGCGCAACAATTGACTAAGAGGCACGGATGGAGACAGCCACGGGAAGAGGAATTTAAATAGGCACGAGACGAAGTGCAGATACGAGTCTCGTACCAATTCAAGTCATTTACAGCCAACGGATTAGAAGGCATTAAAGACAAAGATCTGATGACAGAAAGGAGTCCAAATTCATTATTAAATACCTGATACGTTAGAAAATTGGTATTTAATAGGAATGATTGTATAACGGCTTATTTAATATCATTTATTACTCATAATTATATCATTAAAGCTGAGGCTTCATTCCTTTACCTAGAATTACCTATAAAAGGAAGAAGTATCATCATTTGTAAGGACACGGAATACTATTGGGAACTTATTGAAATATAAAACTATTTGCTGTTTTACTATCATTCTCAAAAGCATTTTATTTTCGTCTCCTGATTATCAGTAACCCGAATTTCTTTTTAGCTTTGACCAAAGACTCAGATTTTTGGTTAAACAGTAATGGGTCCTTTTTTGTGAGGGTTCTGGTGTCCTCTTGTTGAAGAAAAAGAGAACTGATGGGGTCGTTTGGGGTGGGGGTGTGAAGAAGACGATCTTCCATGGGGGGGGGTCATTTTTGTCTGCTGAAAATGGCAGATCAGATTTGCCCCTAAGTCTAGGCTTTGTTTTTTTTCCTATATTTTTCAGCTTATTT
Organism: Nicotiana tabacum; assembly: GCF_000715075.1. Lineage (NCBI taxonomy): Eukaryota > Viridiplantae > Streptophyta > Magnoliopsida > Solanales > Solanaceae > Nicotiana > Nicotiana tabacum. Next base: position 98,904,857 of record NC_134084.1, on the reverse strand, counting down.
TTCAGATTTTAGGCGTTTTAGGTTATCTTCCTTTTATAGGTTTAGATTTTTAGGGTTATATTTAGGTTAGGGGGTATGGGCATAGGAATTATGGGCTTGGGAATTATGTGTTAGGTCCGAAAATTAGGCTTAAAATGGGTCGTTTGAGCCCAAATTTTATTCTTTCCCCGCGAGCGAGACTAAAAATACGATCTCATTTATTAATTAATCCTACTTAAGTAAAATAACTATTAAAATAAGACTGACCGTTAAAACAAAACTATTTTTGGTATTTTTCAAGATTAAAAATGACTACATAACATTAATGAAACTATTTTTTTGTAATTTTTATTTTCTTGTAATAAAATAAAGTAAAAAAGTCAAAATTAGTTGAAACAACGATATTAGGAATAAATTAAATATTTACATGCTAAAATATAAAAAATCTTGGGGAGGGTCAAAAATCACATGTCTACAGCTATCGCCATCCTTTCTGATACGTTTGGCAAGATCACTCTTACCCTGTTAAATCGAGCGAGGAAGTCCTTGAGTCCCTCGCCTGGCAATTGCCTAACGACGAATATGTCGTTTACCCTGGCCTCCGCTTTCTTAGCTCCGGCGTGGGCGATGACAAATTTGTCGGCCATTTCTTCGAACATTATTATAAACCGTGATGGTAGTTGTGAGTACCAAGTTAAGGCTCCCCTAGTTAACGTTTTGTCGAACTTTTTTAGTAGTATTGACAGTACTTTTTCCTTTGATAGGTCATTACTCCTTATTGTTGTGACGTAGTGTGTGATGTGATCTTCCAGATCTGTGGTGCCATCATATATCTTCAAATATGGTGGCATTTTGAAGGTCTTTGGTATGTCATGTGGGGCTGCCTCTTCGCTATACGGTTGTTCAACGAATCGGTCGACATCCCGCTTTGGTAGCAGTTTCGGGGCGCCTGGTATCTTATCTACCCTTTCTTGATGTTCTCTCATCTGGTCGCGGAGTGCTTTATTTTCATTTTCTATTTCTTCCATTTTCTTTTGAATGGATGTTAGTGCGTCATTGCCTGCATCAATTGCAGTGTGGGTGCTACCTATTTGGGGGGTGGGCTGTTCGCCGGTGGTCATTGTGGCATCTGTTTGCGCGGTATTTCTATTCTTCCTTTGAATGGGTTTGTCGAGTATGTTGTTTAGAGTACTTTTCAGCCACTCATCCAATAATTTTTTCACTGCTGGTGGTGCTTCCTCAGTTGTGGACGTGGACGCTCCCCTCTCGCGTGAAACAGTTACACTTTCATGAGGGGGAGGTGAATCACTCCGTCGGGTGTAGCACTTGGTGTCATGTTCTCATTGTCTTCCCTATCATCTTCGTTGATGGTGTTCAAAATGTTGGTAGTGACACCTGCTATTGCTTTCTGTCTTGCATCTCCTTTTCCTGCCATCGTTATTTTGTGCAAACGAAGAAGAGATGGTTGTCCTTTTTTATAATCTAGAAGGAACTAAAATTTCAACTTAAACCTCCTCACAGACGGCGCCCAAATTGTTTGACAAAAAAAGTGTTAAACCTTTTAGTTAAACTAATTAATGATGAGTTAAAGAGTGAATATTAGTTGAATTAGTAAATTCTAGATCAAATACAACAAGATATTCACAAGACGAATAGTGTTCAAGAGCATTAAATAACGGATTTAGTAATCAATGATTGACCACAAATATTATAACATGTAATAAATGTAGATAATGACAATAAGTATAATAAGAAAGGATCTACCACCCATTTATTGTATGATTGGGATGTTCCTTTCTTCTATCAGTGACGTGGAAGGATGAGAAATGAAGGTGGATATAGAATCTTTGGATCTTATGAACAAAGATTGAACAACGTGTGCTTGAATAATGCAATCAATGAATAAGACAACTTTGTATATTCTCTTTAGTCAACCTTTACAATGTGTTCCTCTCAAAAAGTAAAGATCCCCTTTTTGTTCTCTATCTCTTGCTATTTATAAGGGATATTCCCAAGAAACCCTAAAAAGTAAAATATAAGGAATATCCAAGGGAATATTCCTAGTGTCCTTTTCTAAGTCAGTCCTACCGTTACAATTGCAACTTTGTTTATGCATTCCTGGCAGTGATCACTACGAAGGCAACCCCTTCGTTATAATGCTGTGATCGACCTATCCGCATCACGACTTATCTGTAGTTGCCGAGTTGCCGAATTTTGACCAGTACAGTTTTCAAGCACGATTTTCCCTAAATCGTGCTCCCTCCCAAATAGGTAAAGGTTTTGGGAGTTGTTGCTTAGTTCATTTTCATTCTTCTATTTCTCAATACTAAGTAATTCAATTTCAGCCTTTGTTAGGGTTTTGCGAAGAGAGTATAATTTTAGACTTTAATGGCTGACTTAAGCATTCCGAAGAGGGTAACTCGAGGTATACCCACTACTTCCCTCAATTTTAATGGGTCATCTTTTGATTTCGTATTACTCAAGAATTAGTTGTATTTGCAGGCTCTATTTCTGCCATGGCAGCCGAGAGGCGAAGCAAAAGACCAGAGGTTATTGAAGTTTCAAAAGTTTCCGTACACAATACAAGTATTGAAAAGAGGATAAAAATCAACGATGTCGCTTCCGGGAGCAAGAAAAAATATGTCGCTGAAGGCGAGCATTCGAAAATGTTGAAGGAGAAGGCGATGTATATGTTTTTTAATTTATAGATACATGTATTTTGTGCCTTTCATTTGTATTTATATATCTACGAGTTTTACTTTTACCTATACAAGGTATGGATTTTTTTTATTTTATACATTATACCTTTGTAATATTTTTTTTTGCTTGATACATTGTATTTGTTTCGTACGGTCTTTGATTGTAGTTGTAGTTGTATTTAACTGTATTAGAATTCATCCCTTAACCTATTCTAATTTTTGTAATGTATTTTTTCAAGCATGTATCTACTATTTTATGTTGTATTCAAAAATTTAAATTTGATACATCACATGCTTCATTTTCTTATACAATGTATACTTTATGTAATGGCATGTGTATATTAATTTTTGCAGAAATTTCATATATTTGCATCTGTATATGTCCTTTCTGTATTCATATTGAGATGATTTAATTTTATTAGGTAGTTAATATCATCTTTTGTGGCGTTGTATGCAGGAATTGAAATTCTTTGTTAAATACCCTCCTACCGCGTTGCCACACATATGTTGCTACACTAACACTAATATAATCTCAAACCTCAGAGAAAAACTTACCATACAACAGTATAAACTCTTTGGTCAAACCTGTTTTGGTATATTTCTCCATATGTAGTATTGTGAGGTTCAAGCACATTTTTTCAGGTGCTTCATGGTGCGAGAATTAAAATAAAGTTCTCTTGATGTAATTATGATACATGTAAATGGTACCACATAGCGTTTTACACTTAGGGAGTTTGCTATAGTTACTAGATTAAATTGTGTTGGTGATGAAGCAGATTTTACTCTTGACACAAAGAAGCCTAACATGCTTGTGGAGACATATTTTGGAGGAGCTAAAACTGTGAAAAAGCTGCTTTGCTAAATTGTTTTAACAATAAGGATTGGGGCTTTCATAACGATGAAGATGCTGTGAAACAAGCAGTATTGTATTTTAGAAATGGCAAAATACATAAGTTACCCCCTAAACTATGGACCAAATCCTTGTTTGTCACACCTCCTTTTTTATCACCCCGAGAGCATATGAGAGTTTTTCCAATTAAAGTGACATTATTCGAAATAGGATTATTTATTTAATTCAGAGTCACCATTTGGAATAGTTTAATTGGTGTTCCCAGTCACCAGTTTATTTTAAATCCCAAATCGAGGAAATTCGACTTTCATTTTAAAGTCTGCGAACCAGAAATTCTAGATAAGGAATTTTGTTAACCCGGGAGAAGGTGTTAGGCATTCCCGGGTTCCGTGGTTCTAGCACGGTCGCTTAAACTATTAAAATTGGCCTATTATCCGATTTATTACATGTTTTAAACTATTGTGCATTTTTAACTTATTAACCGCTTTTAATTATTTTAAAACGCTTTTAGGAAGATTCAACGTTATTTAAAATATGCCTTGAACCACGCCACATGAAATGCACTCACGGTTCGCGACACGTTCTATTTAACATTGTTGAGAATTGAAATTGGGTCACATGAAATATACACCCAAATTTAATAATTAAAAGAAAGTCAATTTAAAGAGCGCGCCTAAAGCAACTACGAAGGTTCAAATTAAAAACAATATTTGCGAGGGCCATGGAAAATTTGATTGATGGCACACCTCGATTTTTAAAAGAGTTAGTATTGATTACATGAGGGCCATGGGTTACCTAATGAAAATAGCACACCTCAAATTTCTATAAAAAGCTAACTAGTTTTGTGAGGGCCATGGGCTTAGGAGTTTTATTTGGCATGGCGCGCCTCAAATTACTTCTATTAAAAATAATTTCTTAATCTAATCTTGTGAGGGCCATAAATTATTGGCTTCGTTAATATGGCACACCCCAATCTAATAAAAAAATCATTTTTTCAATCAGGCCCAATGGCACTTGCATTCGTAAAGGTTAGAACTTAGAAGGAATTATTAACTATAAGCAAATTGGGTAGCGAATTATTCTAATAGAATGGACCAACGTTTAATCCTTTGGGCCGCCAAAGTCAAAAGGCTCCAACTACTGAAAAGAAGCGCCAAGGCTTTGGTCCTAGAGGTAAATTCTGAATGAAAAATTGAAAACTGAAGACGGCGAGCCTGACTTGGGCCCAACAATCTCATTTGAGCCACTTAAATGGCCTAATATTTTAAGGGATGTGGCTCACCTATTATACTTGGATTAATCAACATTAATTTTACATTAGACTAATTGATTTCATCAACCCAAGCAAAAGATTCACCATCTAATTTACTTTAAATTGCAGAACAAAACATTACCTGCTCAATGAACACACAAGCAGCATACATTTTTTTAAATTAGAACTACTACTCATCAATGTTGAATTCATATACATAGTGATTCTAATAGTAGAGTGCTTTAAACATTCAAACTAAATATCAAAATACAACAGTAATGCCTGAGTTTGTTTGAACATTAAAACCAACATCTAAAATAGCAAGACTATGAGAAAGGCTCATTGTAGACTGATTATCACTATTAGTTTGAAACAATTCAATCAAAACCTCACAAAAGAAGATACTACTCGTCTAAAATAACCCATGTTGCAGCATTCCAAATTGAGTACATGACAGGGATAGTTCAAACCAATTAAAGCCAAGGTGACAAAACTAAACTCTAAACACAACCCCTAAAAGGTGCTGTCAACAGCATAGTTATAATAAATTACATAACAAGCTAATTCGATAAGGAAAAAACATATAAATAGTCTTCAGAGAACAGAGCTTAACATTCAACACATTTACACTCATCTATGAGTGCTCAAATTGATTACATGACTTCAAAATTGCATCTCATACATTCGTAGGGTCCAAGAGATACCTGAGAAGATTATAGCAAAAGCAAAGTGAAGGAATCAGCCGCAAAAGAGAAATGCACTTCAACATATCAACACAGCAAAACGAGCTTCCTTATACCATTTTGCATACCAAATAGTTCAAGAAAAGCCTTTGAAACTCTTTAACTAATGCTAACAATGAGACTAAAACTCAATTCCAGTAATTTTTTACCTCAAAATGATGCAAGAACTTCTGTATTTTCAGAGCATATTTCTTAGCCGTTTCTCAATATTTAGCATCTAAATCTCTTTTTCAATTCTGAAACTATGTATTTTTCAGCCATTTTCTAAACTGTGTATTCTGATCCCTCTAGAAAAATGCAGGAAGTGATCTTTTTATAAGCAGGGTTTTAGGGCAACCAAATTGATTTTAAGCTTTACCAATTGCCCCTACCCCAATTTTTATTTTGTTCATTTTAGAACCCAAATTCTAACATGTTTGTTAAGTCGGCCCTATTACCCATTTTTTTAGTAGCTTCCTAGGTAGTTATAAATGATTCCCTCTATAAAAATATCATAAATACCCTTTAAGCCTTTGTTATTTACCTTCAGAAAGTACCACTAACTGGGCTAGACCCTAGCATACCTGAATCCCTCCCTTTTTCCTTCGGGCTTCTGAACTATGAAACCCAATTTATGGTCCAAAGACCACAAACCATAAACAATCAAACCAACAGAATTCTGAAACTCCGGCCATCAAAATTCTAAAGGAGCAAGACAAAAATGAGAATGGAGCAAAAGGTAGACATGAAATCAAAAGTACTAAAAGAAACTATTAATTACATCATTATGCTAATATCAGTATAAACTAATATGACCTAAATCTAATCATGCAATTAGAGATCGACTTGAACTAACAAAAGAAGAAGTAAGAAACAAGAAGAAACAGAAATATGCAACTAATTAACGAGGAAAAGAAGAAGAAAAGGCTGACTGACCAAACGGAAGTATTAGTCAAAAATCACGGATGAACAATATGGTCACTCGAACTGCTTCATCAAGACCAGAAGCTTACCCTAATGAAAACCCTTAGTCAGGAGTGCCCTATCAGGGCAAGCTTCAAGCCTTGATGTGTGAAAAACTTTGACAGAAATTAGGTCAAGACTTGAATTCCACATCTGGCGCACTCTAAAACTTACTTGGGAAAAAACATCAAGGGCTTTAGGTTTGGGGAAACTTGGGGACTGTAGGATGCTAATTTAGGCGGGTTTGGAGTGAATTAGGGTTTTGGTACTAGTATTAGATCCAAAATTGGAGAGGGTTGAGAGGGATTCGAGGGACATTGCTTTGGAGTTTAGGAAGAGGAAGGCACGGGGATGGTGTGGTGTTAATTTGGGGCGGATTAAGGTTGCGCCGCCATTGGAGATGGTGAGGAATTTAGAACAGCGCTAGGGTTTGTGTTAAGAGGGTCTGAGGGTTGTGAAAGGGAAGCCGATGAAACTGGGGGGGTTAAGGCTTGTTCGGACATATATATTAGGATAAGGTGAGGAGTTCCGGTCCGTTAGATCTAACTGATCCAACGGTTGAAATGGTAGGGGGTCAAAACGGTGTCATTTGATTTGAAGGCAAAGCTGGACCGGGTTGGGGCATGGTTTGGGCCGGATCTGGAATAGGTTTGGGGGGAAATTCGTTTGGGCTGTGACAAATTGGCCCAAAATCAACAGCCTTTTCTGATTCTCCTTTTCTTTTTTCCAATTTCCAAATTTTCTTTTTTTCTTTTCAAATTAATTGACAAACCAAATTAACTCTTAAATTAAAATAATTTTACCAAATTAATCTAATTACTCATCACAGTATTTACAAAAATTAATTAACTCCTAAATTAAAAGAAGAACTATAGAATTTAAAATTAAAAGATTAAAATGCAAAGTGAGTCATTTTTTGTGATTTTTTCATTTTTATAAAACAACTAACTTACTAATTAACCTAAAAATGTAAAAATAAATCCTAAATGCAAATATAGAGTATTTTTGTATTTTCATGATTTAAATAAAAATTAAACATGCATAGAAAAGAAAAAATCAAATAATTAAGAAAATTCTACAAAATTCCTAAAATGGCTAATAATTAAAATAAAAATCTATTTCCTTGGGATTCTGTAGGAGTATTTCATATAGAGCAAAAATCACATGCTCACAGTTGCCCCTCTTTGCTCGGAAATATGATGGATTTTCGGGCAAAGATAAAATGATTAATTATGAGGGATTTTTGCCCATTTGAAACTCCATGAGAAGCATTTTTGGAAAGAGCCTGACCAAACCTTGCTTCAGAGGTTGCCTACATATCCTTGGCTGTAAAGGAATCAGGTCAATATAGTTCTGAAAGTTTTGGTAGATGGGACTACCGAGAAACTGTGATTTAACTACTGTTGCTGCTGTTTCTGCTTGCTAAGCTCCTTATTACACCATAATGAAAAATAAAAAGCTAAACTAGCTAAGCCTATCAACTACGGGTTACAAGATTTCTATCTATAAATCTTCTGAAGTCTGATCTTGAGTCTTGGATGGTTCTTCCTGGAGACTCTGATCTGAATCTTGATGCTCGTTAGCTGCAGCGTCCAATTCATTCTTCTTCAGATTTTTCGGATCAAGGCGGGACTTGGAAAGCTTGTGACTTCAATCAAATTTTGAGTAGTCCGCATCTTTTCTCCGCTTCTGCATCTTGAGTTCAACTTCTTTTCTTGTTTCTTCTTTTCTTTTATTTGGGTTGAGTCTTCCTCGTTTGGTCATCTCAAACCTTGTGCCTCACGATGAAAATCTGTTTAGGCACCAAAACAAACAAACAAACAAACGAAATTTTTCTACCCAAGTTTTCACTAGGAAAATATCGTGAGCTATTTGTAACAAAATCTAAACTATTTTTTTATTGAAAGCAATAAAATCAGGATTATGTATCCTTGGGAAAAAGAGATTAGGGAGTGGAGCCCTATATCTATACCAAAAATCAATTAGGGAGTGAAGACCCTATGTTGGAAAAGGGACTAGGGAGTGGAGACCCTATGTTCAAAAGGAGAATAGGGAGTGGAGACCCTATATCTAAGAATAAAATCAACTAGGGAGTGGAGACCATATGTTAGGAAAAGCGACTAGGGAGTGGAGACCGTATATCTAAAAGAAAAATTCAACTAGGGAGTGGAAATCCTATGTTGGAAAGGAGACTAGGGAGTGGAGACCCTAAGTCTAAAAATAAACTCAACTAGGGAGTGGAGACTCTATGTTGGAAAGGCGACTAGGGAGTGAAGACCCTTTGTCTAAAAATAAACATCAACTAGGGAGTGGACACCCTAAGTTGGAAAATGCGACTAGGGAGTGAAGACCCTATGTCTAAAAATAAACTCAACTAGGGAGTGGAGACCCTATGTTAGAAAAGGCGACTAGGGAGTGGAGACCCTATGTCTAAAAATAAACTCAACTAGGGAGTGGAGACCCAATGTTGGAAAAAGCGACTAGGGAGTGGAGACCCTATGTCTAAAAATAAACTCAATTAGGGAGTGGAGACCCTATGTTGGAAAAGGCGACAAGAGAGTGGAGACCCTATGTCTAAAAATAAATTCAACTAGTAAGTGGAGACCCTATATAGGAAAAGGCGACTAGGGATTGGAGACCCTATGTCTAAAAATAAACTCAACTAGGGAATGGAGACCCTATGTTGGAAAAGGCGACTAGGGAGTGAAGACCATATGTCTAAAAATAAACTTAACTACGGAGTGGAGATCCTATGTTGGAAAAGTCGACTAGGGAGTGGAGATCCTATGTCTAAAAATAAACTCAACTAGGGAGTGGAGACCCTATGTTAAAAAAGGCGACTACGGAGTGGAGACCTTATTTCTAAAAATAAACTCAACTAGGGAGTAGAGACCCTATATTGGAAAAAGTGACTAGGGATTGGGGACCCTATGCCTAAAATAAATTCAACTAGGGAGTGGAGACCCTATGTTGGATAAGAAGACTAGGCAGTGGAGATCCTATGTCTAAAAATAAACTCAACTAGGCAGTGGAGACCCTATATTGGAAAAGGCGACTAGGTAGTGGAGACCCTTTGTCTAAAAATAAACTCAACTAGGGAGTAGAAACCCTACGTTGGAAAAGGCGACTAGGGAGTGAAGACCTTATGTCTAAAAATAAACTCGACTAGGGAGTGGAGACCCTATGTTGAAAAATGCGACTAGGGAATGTAGACCCTATGTCTAAAAATAAACTCAACTAGGAAGTGGAGACCCTATGTTGGAAAAAGCGACTAGCGATTGGAGACCCTATGTCTAAAAATAAACTCAAGAAGGGAGTGGAGACCTTATGTTGGAAAAGGCGACAAGGGAGTGGAGCCCTGCCATCTATACCAAAAATCAACTAGGGAGTGGAGACCCTATGTTGGAAAAGCGACTAGGGTGTAGAGACCCTATGTGCAAAAATAAAATCAACTAGGGAGTGGACACCCTATGTTGGAAAAGGCGACTAGGGAGTGGAGACCCTATGTCTAAAAATAAACTCAACTAGGGAGTGGAGACCCTATGTTGGAGAAGGCGACTAGGGATTGGAGAGGTTATGTCTAAAACTAAACTCAACTAGGGAGTGAAGATCCTATATTGGAAAAGTCGACTATGGAGTGGAGACCCTATGTCTAAAAATAAACTCAACTATGAATTGAAGACCTTATGTTGGAAAATGCGACTAGGGAATGGAGACCTTATGTCTAAAAATAAACTCAACTAGGGAGTGGAGACCCTGTGTTGGAAAAAGCGACTAGGGATTGGAGACTCAATGTTGGAAAAATGACTAGGGAGTGGAGACCCTATGTCTAAAATAAAACTCGACTCGGGAGTGGACACCTTACGTTGAAAAGGCGACTAGGGAGTAGAGACCCTATGTCTAAAAATAAAATCAACTAGGAAGTGGAGACTCTATGTTTGGAAAAGCAACTACGGAGTGGAGACCCTATATCTAAAAATGAAACTCAACTAGGGAGTGGAGACCCTATGTTGGGAACGAGATTATGAAGTGGAGACCCTATATCTAAAAATAAACTCAACTAGGGAGTGGAGACCCTATGTCTAAAAATAAACATCAACTAGGGAGTGGAGACCCTATGTTGGAAAAGGCGACTAGGGAGTGGAGACCCTATATCTAAAAATAAACTCAACTAGGGAGTGGAGACTCTATGTCTAAAAATAAACTCAACTAGGGAGTGGAGACCCTATGTTGGAAAGGCGACTAGGGAATGGAGACCCTATGTCTAAAAATACACTCAACTAGGGAGTGGGGACTCTATATTGGAAAAGGCAACTAGGGAGTGGAGACCCTATATCTAAAAATAAACTCAACTAGGGAGTGGAGACCCTATGTTGGAAAAGGCAACTAGGGAGTGGAGACCCTATGTCTAAAAATAAACTCAACTAGGGAGTGGAGACCCTATGTTGGAAAAGGCGACTAGGGATTGGAGACCATATGTCTGAAAATAAACTCAACTAGGGAGTGGAGACCCTATGTTGGAAAAGGTGACTAGGGAGTTGAGCCCTATATCTATACCAAAAATCAACTAGGGAGTGGAGATCCTATGTTGGAAAAATGACTAAGGAGTGGAGACCATATGTCTAAAATAAAACTCGATTAGGGAGTGGAGACCCTATGTTGAAAAGGCGACTAGGGAGTGGTAACCCTATGTCTAAAAATAAAATCAACTAGGGAGTGGAGACCCTATGTTGGGAAAAGTGACTAGGGAGTGGAGACCCTATATCTAAAAATAAAAAACTCAACTAGGGAGTAGAGATCTTATGTTGGAAAGGATACTAGGGAGTGGAGACCCTATGTCTAAAAATAAACTCAACTAGGGAGTGGAGACCCTATGTTGGAAAGGCGACTAGAGAGTGGAGACCCTATGTCTAAAAATAAACTCAACTAGGGAGTGGAGACCCTATGTTGGAAAGGCGACTAGGGAGTGGAGACCCAATGTCTAAAAATAAACATCAACTAGGGAGTGAAGACCCTATGTTGGAAAAGGCGACTAGGGAGTGAAGACCCTATATCTAAAAATAAACTCAACTAGGGAGTGGAGACCCTATGTCTAAAAATAAACTCAACTAGGGAGTGAAGACCCTATGTTAGAAAAGGCAACTAGGGAGTTGAGACCCTATGTCTAAATATACACTCAACTAGGGAGTGAGGATCTTATGTTGGAAAAGATAACTAGGGAGTAGAGACCCTATGTCTAAAAATACACTCAATTAGGGAGTGGAGACCCTATGTTGGAAAACGCAACTAGGAAGTGGAGGCCATATGTCTAAAAATAAACTCAACTAGGAAGTGGAGACTCTATGTTGGAAAAGGCGACTAGGGATTGGAGACCCTATGTCTAAAAATAAACTCAAGTAGGGAGTGGAGACCTTATGTTGGAAAAGGCGACAAGGGAGTGGAGCCCTGCCATCTATTCCAAAAATCAACTAGGGAATGGATACCCTATGTTGGAAAAACGACTAGGGAGTAGAGACCCTATGTGTAAAAATAAAATCAACTAGGGAGTGGACACCCTATGTTGGAAAAGGCGACTAGAGAGTGGAGACCCTATGTCTAAAAATAAACTCAACTACGGAGTGGAGACCCTATGTTGGAGAATGCGACTAGGGAATGGAGACCCTATGTCTAAAAATAAACTCAACTAGGGAGTGGAGACCCAATGTTGGAAAAGGTGACTAGGGATTGGAGCCCAATATCTATACCAAAAATCAACTAGGGAGTGGAGACTCAATGTTGGAAAAACGACTAGGGAGTGGAGACCCTATGTCTAAAATAAAACTCGACTCGGGAGTGGAGACCCTACGTTGAAAAGGCGACTAGGGAGTGGAGACCCTATGTCTAAAAATAAAATCAACTAGGAAGTGGAGACTCTATGTTTGGAAAAGCAACTACGGAGTGGAGACCCTATATCTAAAAATAAAACTCAACTAGGGAGTGGAGACCTTATGTTAGAAACGAGATTATGAAGTGGAGACCCTATGTCTAAGAATAAACTCAACTAGGGAATGAAGACCCTATGTTGGAAAGGCGACAAGGGAGTGGAGACCCAATGTCTAAAAATAAACATCAACTAGGGAGTGGAGACCCTATGTTGGAAAAGGCGACTAGGGAGTGGAGACCCTATATCTAAAAATAAACTCAACTAGGGAGTGGAGACTCTATGTCTAAAAATAAACTCAACTAGGGAGTGGAGACCCTATGTTAGAAAAGGCGACTAGGGAGTGGAGACCCTATGTCTAAAAATACACTCAACTAAGGAGTGGGGACTCTATATTGGAAAAGGCAACTAGGGAGTGGAGACCCTATATCTAAAAATAAACTCAACTAGGGAGTGGAGACCCTATGTTGGAAAAGGCAACTAGGGAGTGGAGACCCTATGTCTAAAAATAAACTCAACTAGGGAGTGGAGACCCTATGTTGGAAAAGGCGACTAGGGATTGGAGACCATATGTCTGAAAATAAACTCAACTAGGGAGTGGAGACCCTATGTTAGAAAAGGTGACTAGAGAGTGGAGCCCTATATCTATACCAAAAATCAACTAGGGAGTGGAGATCCTATGTTGGAAAAGCGACTAGGGAGTGGAGACCATATGTCTAAAATAAAACTCGATTAGGAAGTGGAGACCCTATGTTGAAAAGGCGACTAGGGAGTGGTGACCCTATGTCTAAAAATAAAATCAACTAGGGAGTGGAGACCCTATGTTGGGAAAAGTGACTAGGGAGTGGAGACCCTATATCTAAAAATTAAATTCAACTAGGGAGTGGAGACCCTATGTTGGAAAGGAGACTAGGGAGTGGAGACCCTATGTCTAAAAATAAACTCAACTAGGGAGTGGAGACCCTATGTTGGAAAGGCGACTAGGGAGAGGAGACCCAATGTCTAAAAATAAACATCAACTAGGGAGTGGAGACCCTATTTTGGAAAAGGCAACTAGGGAGTAGGGACCCTAAGTCTAAAATAAATTCAACTAGGGAGTGGCGACTCTTTGTTGGAAAAAGCGACTAGGGAGTGGAGACCCTATGTATAAAATAAATTCAACTAGGGAGTGGAGACCCTGTGTTGGAAAAGCAGACTAGGGAGTGGAGACTCTATGTCCAAAATAAAATCAACTAGGGAATAGAGACCCTATATTGGAATAACATAAATAGAGATTGGGGACCCTAGGCTACCATTATTTTTTGAATTTTTCTTCTTATCTCTTTTTTTCATTCTGTTTCTTCCTTTATTTCAGTGAATGAGTAAATGCGGGAAAGAATTTGGGGGGGACTTCCCTTTCTAGATTGTTGCTGTAAAACTGTTTTTAGCACTTGCACAGTGTCTTTTGGTCACACCCGCTTCTTGTGAGTTTGCTTTGGATTACACCTGAACTTGACTGACTTGAACCGTTTACTAAGATCCTCCACATGTTGCCTGTATTGTATAAGCTTGACATCCCGAGTTTCCTATTCACCCTGAGCTTGTCGGATAATCATGTTTGAGTCTCTCATGATCAACAGTTCTTCAGCATCTTGGTAGATTGCTATATTCATACCTATAATGCAGACTTCATACTCGGCGGTGTTGTTTGTGTAGAAAAACCGAAGCCTAGCTGTGGCTGGATAGTGCTGACCAGTGGGTGAGATCAAAATTGCCCCAATTCCAACGCCTTTTGCGTTCACAGCTCCATCGAAGAACATTTTCCAAGCATTGGTATCTTCTGATGTTACCTCAACTGAATTCACCTCCTCATCTGGGAAGTAAGTGCTCAAGGGCTGATATTCCTCATAGACAGGGTTTTCAGCTAGGTGATCTGCTAAAGCCTAGGCTTTCATTGTTGTGCAGGTGACATAAACTATGTCAAATTCAGTGAGCAGAATCTGCCATTTTGCTAACCTCTCTATGGGTATCAACTTTTGGAATATGTACTTTAAAGGATCCAACCTGGTGATGAGGTAAGTGGTATAGGCCAACAAGTAATGCCTAAGCTTCTGAGCGATCCAAGTTAAAGCGCAACAAGTCCTTTCCAACAAAGTGTATTTGGCTTCATAACTGGTAAACTTCTTGCTCAGATAGTAGATTGTCTGCTCTCTCCTTCCGGTCACATCATGTTGCTCAAGGACACATCCGAAGGAATTTTCCAAGACTGTCAAATACAGAAACAAAGGCCTCCCAGGTTCAGGTGGGACCAAGACTGGTGGGTTCGACAGATATTCTTTGATTTTGTCAAAGGATTCTTGACACTCGTCCGTCCATTTAATCGCTGCATCTTTCTTTAACAGCTTGAAGATGGGTTCACATGTAGAAGTCAACTGAGCAATGAATCGGCTAATGTAGTTTAACCTTCCCAGTTGGCTCATAACCTCTTTCTTGGTTCTTGGAGGAGGCAAATCCCGAATAGACTTTATCTTTGTTGGGTCTATCTCGATGCCCCTCCGACTGATTATAAATCCCAAGAGTTTGCCAGACGGAACCCCAAATGCACATTTAGCCGGATTTAGCTTCAAATCATACTTACACAGCCGCTCAAAGAACTTTCTTAAGTCCCGAACATGGTCGTCCTGTGTTCTGGATTTGATGATCACATCGTACACATACACCTCGATTTCTTGATGCATCAGGTCGTGAAAAATGGCAGCCATGGCCCTCATATAAGTCGCCCCGGCATTCTTCAAACCAAAAGGCATGACCTTGTAACAATAGGTGCCCCAGGGTGTGGTGAAGGCTGTCTTTCCTGCATCCTCTTCATCTATCAACACCTGATGATATCCTGCATAACAATCCACGAAAGACTGTATCTTATGTTTGGTGCAGTTATCAACAAAGGATGTGGATGTTCGGCAAAGGGAAGTTATCTTTAGGACTTGCTTTGTTCAGATCTCTATAGTCCACAAACACTCGAGTTTTCCCGTCTTTCTTTAGTACGGGAACCACATTAGCCATCCACGTGGTGTATCAGACCACTCCGATCACTCCCGCCTTCAACTGTTTTGTGACCTCTTCTTTAATCTTGTCACTGATATAAATTTTAAACTTCCTCTGTTTTTGCTATACATGGGGATAATTAGGGTAGGTCGGCAACTTGTGGATCACCAAATCAACACTTAGTCCTGGCATGTCATCGTATGACCAAGCAAACACATCTTTGAACTCAAACAAAAGTTGGATCAATGCATCCCTGGTTTTTTCATCTGTGTGAATGCTTATCTTGGTTTCTTTGACTTCTTCAGAACTACCCAAATTAACCGGCTCGGTTTCATTTAAGTTCGGCTTAGGTTTATTCTCAAATTGTTCCAATTCTCAATTTATTTCCCTAAAAGCCTCTTCTTCATCATATTCCGGTTCTTGATTCATTATTTCATAATTAGACAGCGTATTTGGATCTAGGCATGAAGTCCGCAAGCATGTCATATTATTTAAAGCCGCATTATTAGAACTGAAAGAAGAAATAAGAAAAAGTAACAAAAATTAGAAAGAATAACGAGAGATGAAAGATGAAATATTGATTTCATTTCATTGAATTTTGAAGATAACAGGGTTTGCATTGGAATTTAAAGACAGAAAACTAAAAGAAACATCCGAGTTACACCCTGAAATAACTCGTGATGCAGAAAGGTGGCAAGACTGGACTACCGGGATTCCCGCCTGACTGGGAACGGAGTAGCCATCCCGTTTTGCAACTTGGCCTTGGGCCCCATATACAAACCCTCAACGGTGCTCGAGCCTTCTCCCGGCTGAACCATGTGGGTTTCATACAACATCTGCCTCATGGCTCCATATATGTCCTCAATTTCCTCGGCCGTGAAGGCCTCATCTTCCTCTTCTTCGTTGTACTTGGGCCTGACGAATGTTTTGTAGAGATGCAAAACCGGCTGAGGTAAAACCCAACCATTGCTCTTTCATTTATTCGCCCATGTCACATCAACTTCTGTGGGGCAAAAACCCACACCGAAGGACTTCTTGCTGGCGGGTAGAGTGATAGGTTTTGTGATACCTTACAATGATGCCCTGAGTCCCTTCCCAGGCCTATAACCATGATTGATTATTTCAACAGCCACCGTGATGGATGCCTTTGACAGAAAAGGTTGAGGACAAGGGCTTCCCTCCTCATAGTAATTTGCGACTACCACCTCGAAAGGTTAATAAACTATATGCTCGCTACCTTCCTTGGCTTCGAGATATGGGACTGATGGGTCCCGGTAAATAGACTACTCGTCTTCTCCATGAACCACAATTTCCTGTTCTTCATATTCAAATTTCACCATCTGGTGGAGAGTGGAAGGCATGGCCCCTGCCGCGTGAATCCAAGGTCTTCCCAAGAGGAAATTATAAGAAGTATCCATGTCTAGGACTTGAAAGGTCACCTCGAAATCCACAGGACTAATAGTCAAAATCAAATCGATCTCACCTATGGTATCCCTCTTAATGCCATTAAAGGCATGTACAAAGACATTGTTAGGCCTGATTCTCTCAATCCCAATCTCCATTTTTTGCAAAGTTGAGAGAGAGAAGATATCAACTCCGAATCCGCCATCCAACATGACTCTTTTTACATAGTACCCCTCACACTTAACCGTCAAATGAAGGGCTTTGTTGTGGGTGGCTCCCTCTGGGGGCAAATCATTCTTGCTAAAGGAAATCTGATTGATTGCAAAGAATCTTTCCGCCATCTTTTCCAGTTGTTCCATAGTGGCTTCAATTAGAACATAAGCTTCATTGAGGGTTTTTATCAACACTTTCTGATGCTCAGTTGAGCTTATTAGCAGAGACAACAAAGAGACCTAAGCAGGAGACTTTCGGAGTTGGTCAATTATCTCATAGTCCGCAGTTTTCATTTTTCGGAAGAATTCTTCTGTTTCTTCGGCACTAACTGGCTTTTTGATCAGGAAGCGTTTCTACTTGGCACTGTTCACCTCTCCCACATTAAGGTATTTCTCAGCTGGGTTGGTTTTATTTGCTTCTCCCAAGATCTCTTTTCCCTTGTAGGTTACTACCGTCTTATTGTAATTCCATGGGACGGCAGTAGGGTCTGTCATGGGCTTCTGCGGTGCGCGGCCAATAACCACAGGCTCATTTAGCCTTGGTGAAATTACTGGCCTCCGTACCATATAGGCCCCTTTAGGTACGTACATCTTAGACCCCTTGTTCAGCTCGAACCTTCTTGGAGGTCTCAATATCATTTGTTCTTTCCTGTGACCCCGGGGAACATAAAGGATAGCATCTTTTGGAGGAATTGCCCCAGTTTTGGCTTCCACTGTCTTTTCTGTATTTTGAGGGGTGAGTTTACTCTTCTTCTCCCCCTTGTCTTGTTTTGCAGTAGTTTTTGGCTTCTTCTTGACATCAGTGATTGCAATTATGGCTTTCAAAGCATGATCAAACTCCTTATCTTCGCAAATCATTCCAATAATCGGCCCGTTGTTGTGAGCCGGTAATGGGTTGTTGGTCATATTAGGAATTTCTTCATCCTTTAGCACTATCCACTTTTGTTCTATGAGATTTTCAACGGCCCTTTACAGAGTCCAACAATCTTCAGTGTCATGCCCTTCCGCTCCCAAATGGTAAGCACATCGAGCACCGGCTCGGTAGGAGGGCGACTCCGGGTTTTGCCTGGTTTAGGGTACAGGTTGCAACAGACCCATTTGGACTAGTTTAGGAAAAAAGATAGAATATGACTCACCAATAGGCGTGAAGTTTGTTCTCCTGGGTGGCTCCCGAGCACAGGCATTGTAGGGGAAGTTATTTTATGGAGGTCGGGGATTATACTGAGCTTGGTGAGGAGGGTTGTTTCTAGGAAATAGAGCTCGATTTTGGTTGAACTGTTGTTGTGGCCGAGCATATGGCTGGGCATTCATTACTGCGTACGGCTGAGGAGCCATAACATAGGCCACATCCTGATGCGGATAATAATGTTGTGGGGTGCTTGGATGGAAGTAATTTCTAGATAGACAGTGGTTTCTTACACTTGAAGTTGCCATCGCCACCTCTTCTTTCTTCTTTCTGTTTGCTACACCTCCGGACCCGCCTTGAATTGCCTGAGATGTAGCCCTTATAGCGGATTGACTCAATATGCGCCCTATTTTCAGACCATTTTCGACCATCTCACCAATCTTGATGGCCTTAGTAAACGGTTTCCCTATTGCGGACATTCATATTCTAAAAGTAGTCAACCTCTTAGGCTTGAAGAAAAACACTAACCATTTCCGTTTCATCCATCGGAGGCTTGACCCTGGCCGCTTGTTCGCGCCATTTGACAACATATTCTCGAAAACTTTCTGAGGACTTCTTCTTGAGATTTAACAGAGAATTCCTATCGGGAGCTATGTCTATGTTATACTGAAACTGCCTAATAAAATCCCGAGCCAAATCATCCCAAATATGCCAACGGGACATGTCTTGGTCCATGTACCACTCAGATGCAATGCCAACCAGACTCTCTCCAAAATAAGCCATGAGAAGCTCCTCTTTTCCACCTGCCCCTCTTAGTTGATTGCAGTACCTCTTGAGGTGGGCTATGGGATCCCCATGCCCATCATACTTTTCGAACTTTAGGGTCTTGAAACCCAAGGGTAAATGCACATATGGGAACATATACAGATCAGCGTAGGATACACTCTTTTGTCCGCTCAAACCCTGTATATTCTTAAGGCTCTGTTCTATGCTCCTCATTTTTCGGGTAATTTCCTCTTGCTCAGAGCTCTTGGTTCCTGTCCCACGGTAAAATTGTACCGGGGTTGTTGAGGGTAAGAATTAGTGGTGAACTGGGTAGGTTCTGGTAGAAAAGATGGTACTTGGAAGGTGAAGGATGATGGATCAAAGATAGTCCTGGGCAAAGTGGGTTGTGTTGTAGCCGAAGTTGACGGTGCGGTGAATATGTTGGAGGCCACTCCCGAAATCACCTGGGGGTGAACCTCAGAAGGTGTTCCAGTGAAGTGAGCTAAAATGGTGGGGTATCCAAGTGAGGTATTCGGGTAACTTATTGGGACATTGGAATTTCCACTTGCCCTAGGGAGTAACTCGGGGAAACTAGGTATGGCGCTTGGCGGCTACCTACCATTGGACCAGGCGTCCCACATTTCAAGTGCGCGGAGGCGCAATGCCCTATTCTCCTTAGTAGCTGCTGACTCGGAGGTTAGTATAACAGATAGCGGGCTATCCTCCAGGATAGGAACTGTTGGCATATGACTTTCTGACGATATTTCAATACTGCCATTTGATCTTGTGAAGTACGGGTATGAAGCCAGGTTACCACAAATCAACCACCTTAAAAATAGAACTTATACTCAATAGTAGATAACAAACCGGTTAGTTTGAAACAATTAACACATAGGTAATCACACATTGGGGGTGTGATGCGCCTATACAGTTAAATGTGTTTCTACATGTTTTGCAACAGTTGCGTGTTTCATCCCGGCTTTTGTTTATCTCCCCAATTTTCCTTTCTTTCCACTTTGGCTCTTTAATGCTTCTCCTCTTATTCCTGTTTTCCTCTCTTTTCTTTTCTTGGTTTCTCTCTTTTCTTGCTTTTCTCTCTTTTCTTTTGGTTTTTCTTTGGCTCTTTTTTTTTGGTTTTTCTTTTGGTTCTTTCCTTTCCACATTCCTCTTTTATTTGAGTTATTTACAAAATCATGACCGGATCCGATGAGGATTGCCTACGTATCACTATGCCGTGTGAATCAGATGATCACGTAGTTCAAGAAATAAATGCGAAAAATAAGGAAACTATTTTTGGGATTTTCCAATTTTCATTAATAAAAACTCCACTGTTCTCTATTACAAAAGACTCCATCATACTCTTTCTAGGAATTTAAAACTATAAACAGACTCAATACATATATTAAAACTAAAAACTGAAATACAAACTCAAAAATAAAAATCAAGAGTACATAAGTGCTTCTACTCCAGGGGCCCGTGGGACATCAGTCGGTCTGGCCACGGGCCTGTGTGCAAGATCGCCTTGAAGACGCTCCAGGTCACTCATTATTTGACAAACAAAGGTCATTACTGCAACAAAAAAAGTGGTTCTAGTCATGTATTCACATTCATGGCACTTCATGACGATATAGTCAGCAATTGCTCTAACCCTCTCCTTGATGATACCTTTTTCTTGGAGCAAACGCCCTATTTGCTGAGACCTAGCTTCTAGCACCCGGTGTCATGATGGTTTTGACCCAGCAGCTATTGCATATCTTCCTCTAGATGGGACATCAATGCATAACAATGTTCCTTTTCTGCTTTAAAGTTCTTAGCTTGTTTGGCCATCTCATTTTCGAGGGTAGTTAGCTTTTTCTTCAAATTTGTGACTATTCCCTCATATTTCCTTTTCAACTACCGTACAAACTCTGCCCGTCCCTCTGTGTTCTTTGTCAGCTGTGCTCGGGCTCTTGCTAGATTAACCTCAGATTTCTCTAAGTCATCCTGATACTTAGATACTTTCCTTTTGAGACCACTTACGAGCCTTTCATCTGCTCAGCTTCTTTCCTGATTCTCGGCAGCTATTTTCATTTTTTGGATCTGGGCTCGAAGGGTTTTGTTTTCTTGAGCCAACTTCTTCTTTTCCCTCTCATCGACAACAGCTTGTACACTATTATCAAATTTGAAATCCCTGATTTGTCCCTCCAATTTGCTTATCTTGGCCCTGTAGCTTGCCTCTTTTGCCAACTAATCCCATTGCTCTCGTGAATCGTCCGTGAATTGCTGGACGTGGGGTCTTTTAGCAGGTCGTTCAGGCTCCCGAGGGACTTAAAACCTTTTACCAAACCAAATCATATAATTAGGGTCTAACTTGCCTTTAGATAGATCCTGCACCCGAGTCTTTGGATTTAGAAATCTACACTCATTCCAAATCTTACGAACCTTTCCTTCTGGGAATAAAGCTTTTGGACCCAATTCGATGACTTGTCGGCTTAGTTCTTCGTCATGTGGGATAGTTTGGAACCTTCCTAGTTGGCACAGCACCCTGTGAGGAGCATATGGCTGAATGCTCCGGAGACCTATTAGGAGAAGATAGCACACCTCGGCTGACATGTAAATGACTTTAGTGACAGGGAGCCAACCGAAAGTCCACTCAATTTTGTCTGAAGTTAAGGAACTCAAATGCGCAAACCAAGCTTCTGTACCTTCTGGAAATTCACAACCCACTACCCGGTTTTCATACTCTTCAATGAAATTTAGACCAGTTATGCCGTAGTTCATGTACCCCAAACGGTGACAAAGATGTTCTTGTATCCAAAGTTGTAGGAGCATGTTACAACTCTCGAAGAATTTTTTCCCTTCTTGGCAGATGGTTAAAGCTCGGTATATCTCCGCTAAGATCATTGGAACAAGGGTGCCATTAGCTTTTTTAATCATGACTTCGGTCATTCCTACAAGACCCAATTCTATGTTTCTGTCTTTTCTTGGGCAGATTATGACACCCAAGAATGCTACTATAAAAGCCAAACCCCGTCGTGCCTCCTATTTATCTTTATTTCCTGAATGGGTCAGGCCAGTATCTGGTGCCTCGAAACCGTGGGGATTGCCATAGCGCTGGTACAAGAAGTGGAGTGTGAAAACCCTTCGGATAGATTTCCATCTTGAACCTCCCGATTGATGCTCAACAGATCTAGAAACTTGTGAGGAGTCACCATTCTTGGCGCCACCAGGTACTGACTTCTAAGATTCCCACTAAGACCGACATAGCCCGCTATTTCCACTAGCATGGGGATGAGCTCAAAATCAGAAAAATAAAACACATTATGCGTCGGGTCCCAGAAAGGTATCAAAGTCTCAATCACATCTAACCTCGGTTTGATTTTTAGAAGTCCAACAAGACTGCCCAAAACTTTTACCACAGTCTCTCAGCTGACTTTTTCTAAGTCGTTCCACCACATATGGAGCTGTAATGGGATTTCCTCAAGAACCACAAAGGGTTCATTTTCATTTGTGCTCATCCTGCACATTTATTAGGGTGATTGGTTCAGAAATCATAATTTATTTTGACTCAAGAGAAAGTTATCAATTTTTTTCAAAAATTTTCATTTCAAAAGAAAAATCCGGCTTTGCAAATATGACCCTTCAACACTTCAGGAAAGAAGATTTTAGGGTTGTGTTTGCTAATTGACCAAAAATTTGAAAAAGGAATCATAGGTGGTTGTTCCTGCAAAAGCAACCTTCTGTCGCCCTTTTGAGGACATTTTGGCTATTTAGACAAGAATGACATCACCTAACTTATTTATGACAAAACAAAAAATTTGTTCTTTTTGGGTTATTTTTGCAAAAAATGGAGTTGGACCCGGTAAGGGTTGCCTACGTATCCCACATCCGGCGAGAATCAAACTGGCGTAGTTCGGGCAATTTTGACATAATAAAAACAATACCAAATATTTTCTTGAAACAAATTTTCCTTTCTTCTCTTTTTGTTTCAAAAATTTTGGCAGAGTTTCGGTACTTTTTGGACACCGGATTTTTCAAAAATAGGTAATTATCACTCTTAGCCCTCAAATTGATTTTTCTCTTTTCCAACTTTTTTCCCCTATTATTCGATAAGCCGATCAACATGCAAATCTGAAGCAAATGAATGCACAAGTAGCAAGTAGAATGTATCAGGGTGGTCTTTTCATTTCGGGTACACCTGTCCTAGACAGACCCAACCCCTGTGTTGAGTCTCCAAAGTCAAATACATGTGATGCAAACAAACGCTCCTACTAGGGATCCGGCATGAGACTTTGTTATACTAGGTTTAAAAACCTGGGTGTATTGTTCTAGACCTGGCTTACTCGAGCGGACAACTCGAGCCAATGGGGGAAGCGTATCGGGAATACAAAAGCTTCACCGGCTTTGCAACTTGTCCGAACCTCGTTCTAAAATTGGGATATGACTCTAATAGAAAAGAAGTTACATGAAGTGTACACTTCTCAGATGATTTAGAAGACTCAGAGAGAAGAGAGTTTCATAGCAATTTATATACAGTCCAAACAATATCAAAGCGGTAAAAGCGACATTTAGCACATTAGGCTCAACATGTAAAAATCAGATAAAAACAAGCCAACTATAACAGTTATTCTAAGCTCGAATTCTTAAACCCTGAACCAAAGTTCTGGGTTTGGATCCCCAGCAGAGTCGCCCGAGCGGTCACACCTCCTTGTTTACCACCCCGAGGGCATATGGGAGTTTTTCCAATTAAAGTAACATTATTCGAAATGAGATTATTTATTTAATTCATAGTCACCACTTGGAATAGTTTAATTGGTGTTCCAAGTCACCAGTTTATTTTAAATCCCAAATCGAGGAAATTCGACTTTCATTTTAAAGTCTGCGAACCAGAAATTCTAGATAAGGAATTCTGTTAACTCGGGAGAAGGTGTTAGGCATTCCCAGGTTCCGTGGTTCTAGCACAGTCGCTTAAACTATTAATATTGGCCTATTATCCGATTTATTACATATTTTAAACTATTATGCATTTTAACTTATTAACCGCTTTTAATTATTTTAAAACTCTTTTAGGAAGATTCAACGTTATTTAAAATATGCCTTGAACCACGC
The DNA here is from genome assembly GCF_000715075.1 of Nicotiana tabacum. Classification (NCBI taxonomy): domain Eukaryota; kingdom Viridiplantae; phylum Streptophyta; class Magnoliopsida; order Solanales; family Solanaceae; genus Nicotiana; species Nicotiana tabacum. Next base: position 98,880,853 of record NC_134084.1, on the reverse strand, counting down.
CACATGAAATGCACCCACAGTTCGCGGTACGTTCTATTTAATATTGTTGAGAATTAAAATTGGGTCACATGAAATGTACACCCGAATTTAATAATTAAAAGAAAGTCAATTTAAAGAGCGCGCCTAAAGCAACTACGAAGGTTCAAATTAAAAACAAATTCGCGAGGGCCATGGAAAATTTGATTGATGGCACACCTCGATTTTTAAAAGAGTTAGTATTGATTACATGAGGGCCATGGGTTACCTAATAAAAATGGCACACCTCAAATTTCAATAGAAAGCTAACTAGTTTTGTGAGGGTCATGGGCTTAGGGGTTTTATTTGGCATGGCGTGCCTCAAATTACTTCTTTTAAAAATGATTTCTTAATCTAGTCTTGTGAGGGCCATAAATTATTGGCTTCATTAATATGGCACACCCAGTCTAATAAAAAAAATTATTTTTTCAATCAGGCCCAATGGCACTTGCATTCGTAAAGGTTCGAACTTAGAAGGAATTATTAACTATGAGCAGATTGGGCAGCGGATTATTCGAATAGAATGGACCAACGTTTAATCCTTTGGGACGCCAAAGTCAAAAGGCCCCAACTACTGAAAAGAAGCGCCAAGGCTTTGGGCCTGGAGATAAATTCTGAATGAAAAAGTGAAAACTGAAGACGGCGAGCCTGGCTTGGGCCTAACAATCTCATTTGGGCCACTTAAATGGCTTGGTTGTTTAAGGGATGTGGCTCACCTATTATACTTGGATTAATCAGCATTAATTTTACATTAGACTAATTGATTTCATCAACCCAAGCAAAAGATTCACCATCTAATTTACTTTAAATTGCAGAACAAAACATTACCTGCTCAATGAACACACAAGCAACATACATTTTTTTTAAAATCAGAACTACTACTCATCAATGTTGAATTCATACACATAGTGATTCTAACATTAGAGTGCTTTAAACATTCAAACTAAATATCAAAATACAACAGTAATGCCTGAGTTTGTTTGAACATTAAAACCAACATCTAAAACAGCAAGACTATGAGAAAGGCTCATTGTAGACTGATTATCACTACTAGTTTGAAACAATTCAATCAAAACCTCACAAAAGAAGATACTACTCGTCTAAAATAACCCATACTGCAGCAGTCCAAATTGAGTACATGACAGAGATAATTCAAACCAATTAAAGCCAAGGTGACAAAACTAAACTCTAAACATAACCCCCAAAAGGTGCTGTCAACAACATAGTTATAATAAATTACATAACAAGCTAATTCAATAAGGAAAAAACACATAAATAGTCTTCGGAGAACAGGACTTAACATTCAACACATTTACACTCATCTATGAGTGCTCAAATTGATTACATGGCTTCAAAATTACATCTCATACATTCGTAGGGTCCAAGAGATACTTGGAAAGATTAGAGCAAAAGCAAAGTGAAGGAATCAACAGCAAAAGAAAAATGCACTTCAGCAGATCAACACAACAAAACCAACTTCCTTATACCATTTTTCATACCAAATAGTTCAAGAAAAGCCTTTGAAATTCTTTAACTACTGCTAACAGTGAGATTAAAACCCAATTCCAGTAATTTTTGACCTCAAAATGATGCAAGAACTTCTTTATTTTCAAAGCATGTTTCTCAGCCGTTTCTCAATTTTTAGTATCTAAATCTCTTTTCCAATTCTAAAACTATGTATATTTTCAGCCGTTTTCTAAACTGTGTATTCTGATCCCTCTAGAAAATGCAGGAAGTGATCCTTTTATAAGCAGGGTTTTAGGGCAACCAAATTGATTTTAAGCTTTACCAATTGCCCCTTCTCCAATTTTTATTTTGTTCATTTTAGACCCCAAGTTCTAACCTGTTTGTTACGTCAGCCCCATTACCTACTTTCCTAGCAACTTCCTAGGCAGTTATAAATGATTCCATCTACAAAAATACCCTAAATACCCTTTAAGTCTTTGTTATTTACCTTCAGAAAGTACCACTAACTGGGCTAGACCCTAACATACCTGAAACCCCTCCCCTTTTCCTTCGGGCTTCTGAACTATGAAACCCAATTTATGGTCCAAAGACCACACACCACAAACAATCAAACCAACAGAGTTCTGAAACTCCGGGCATCAAAATTCTAAAGGAGCAAAACAAAAATGAGAATGGAGCAACATGCAGACATGAAATCAAAAGTACTAAAAGAAATTGTTAATTACATTATTATGCTAATATCACTATAAACTAATATGACCTAAATCTAATCATGCAAACATAGATCGACTTGAACTAATAAAAGAAGAAGAAAGAAACAAGAAAAAACAAAAATATGCAACTAATTAACAAGGAAAAGAAAAAGAAAAGGCTGACTGACCAAACAGAAACATTAGCCAAAAATCTCGGATGGACAATATGGCCACTCGAACTGCTTCTTCAAGACCAGAAGCTTACCCTAATGAACACCCTTATTCAGGAGTGCTCTATCAGGGCAAGCTTCGAGCCTTGATGAGTGAAAAACTTTGACAGAAATTAGGTCAAGACTTGAATTCCACATCTGACGCACTCTAAAGCTTGCTTGGGAAAAAATATCAAGGGCTTTGGGTTTGAGGAAACCTGGGGACAGTAGGATGCTAATTTGGGCGGGTTTGGAGTGAATTAGGGTATTGGTACTAGTATTAGATCCAAAATTGGAGAGGGTTAAGAGGGATTCGAGGGACATTGCTTTGGGGTTTAGGAAGAGGAAGGCACGGGGATGGTGTGGTGTTAATTTGGGGCAAATTGGGGTTGCGTCGCTACCGGAGATGGTGAGGAATTTAGGGCGGCACTAGGGTTTGGGTTCAGAGGGTTTTAGGGTTGTGAAGGGAAGCCGATGGAACTGGGAGGGGGCGTAAAGCTTGTTCAGACATACATATATTAGGATAGGGTGAGGAGTTCCGGTCCGTTGGATCTAACTGATCCAACGGTTGAAATGGTAGGGGGTCAAAAAGATGTCATTTGATTTGAAGGCAAAGCTGGACCGGGTTAGAGCGTAGTTTGGGCCGGATCTGGAATGGGTTTGTTGGTGGGGGGGGAGAAATTCGTTTAGGCTGTGACATATTGGCCCAAAATCAACACCCTTTTCTGATTCTCTTTTTCTTTTTTCCAATTTCCAAATTTTCTTTTTTTCGTTTCAAATTAATTAACAAACCAAATTAACTCTTAAATTAAAATAATTTATCAAATTAAGCTAATTACTCATCACACTATTTACAAAAATTAATTAACTCCTAAATTAAAAGAAGAACTACAGAATTTAAAATTAAACGGTTAAAAATGCAAAGTGAGTCATTTTTTGTGATTTTTTTTCATTTTTATAAAACAACTAACTTACTAATTAACCTAAAAATGTAAAAATAAATCCTAAATGTAAATGCAGATTATTTTTGTATTTTCATGATTTAAATAAAAATTAAATATGCATAGAAATGAAAAAAATGCGAATAATTAAGAAAATTCTTCAAAAATTCCTAAAATGGCAAATAATTAAAAGAAAAAAACCTATTTCCTTGAGATTCTGTAGGAATATTTCATATAGGGCAAAAAACACATGCCCACACTGTTAGACACTTTTGCTGACAAAAATTATTCATACTCAACCTTTTTAAAGTGTACCTAAGACACACCACTTTCATGTTTGACCATTTCTTCTTGGAGATTGCGCCACATGCGCTAATCAAATCGTGACACGTGTCGTAACTCAAGAGAAAAAAAGAAAATACATAATTTGCATCCCAATTGATAATATTAAACAAGAAAAAGAAATTAGAATCTGGGGCACAATTTTCATTGTTCCACTTCCTAGAACATTGAACTAACACTGTTATGCTTGTCATTACTATATTTTTATTCAAAACTTAATCAGGAGACAACGCAATGCTTATTTTTGAATTTATAATGGATCAAAATATAATGAATTCGTTCGTTCAATGACTATTTCTGTGTTAATACATGTAACACTTTCAACATTTTTTGCGAACTTAGAATTTTGCTATATCAATGGCAGACGAAAAACAATCCAATCAAAATCAGTGGGAACATAACCTCTGAAGCTTCATTTGTAAATCTGAATGCGTATTTGCAAACTTTAAATATAATTTTCACACTGTTTATGATGTATTTTTTTTTTTTAAAGAAAATTCGACCAAAATCTTTTAGTTATGGAAGAGTAAAGAGCCGTGTCCAAAATCTGACACACGCTAATAATTTTTATTGTTCTACTTTTCAGAATGACGAATTAACAATGTTGCGCTTGTCTTTATTGTATTTGTATTCAGAACTTAATCAGGAGATAATGCAATGCCGATTTTCAAATTTATAACCGATCAAAATACAATGAATTTGTACATTCAATAACTATTTCCGTTGTTAATGCCTGCAACACTTTCAGCACTTTTTGCGAACTAAGAATATTGTTGTATCAATGGCGGACGGAAAACAATCCAATCAAAATCCGTAGGAACACAACCTCAAACGTACTCAAAACATCTATATGCTGTATCACATAAGCTTTATCTGAAAATCGGAATGCGTATCTGCAATACAATTTTCACACCGTTTATGTTTTTTTTTTAAAAAATTGGACCAAAATCTTCTAATATGGAAGAGTAAAGAGCCATGTTCCAATTTTGTAGGTTGAGATCTTTCAAGTGTGATATACACTGATTTATTGCGTTTTTAGTTTTTAAACAACTATCCTCCCACGATTAGCCTATTTACCAATGCTGTATTCATTGATACATGCGCACGAATATATAAAATACAGGACACTAGGAATGTAATTTCAGCTACGGATAGTAAATATTGAAATTGTAGTCCCGTCGTATTAGTAGCCACTATACTATAGTGCTTTCTAAAAATTTCTCAAAAAAGAAAAAAAATTACGCGACACATTAAATATTTACATTGTATTTACCATTCGTAGCTATACTTTTACTATATTTGAATTTTATAGAAAATTCACGAAATAAGAGATTAGTTATTTTGAATTTAAACGAGAGCAATAAGCTCTCATAGTTCAGTTGTTTAGATGGCCCGCTTAATTAAGTCTGTCTTGAATTCGACTCTCAACAAGGGCAGTTTTTCCCTGCATTTCTGTATTTCGCCTTAGTTGTATTTGTTGCGCAGCCGATACAAGTTGCATCCTTTGTATACACCCTATGAATACAGTTGACACAAACTGTATTCGTTGCGCATTTGAATACAAGCTAGTAATAACTAAATTGTAACTACGAATAGTAATTAGGAAAACTATAGTTACTAGGCTATAAACGGGGGATTTGTATCTATACCCGCTTTTGGGTCACGTTTTAACTTGTGCCCGCTTTGCAAAAAAAATTGCAAGCGTACCCACTTTTTCACGTAACTTCAGCATATGGGGTTGAAGTAGCAAAGACAATCACGCAAAACTTCAGCATTCTAGTAGACGGGCCTGAAGTAGCAAGTGTGCTGAAGTTTTTGTTGTAGTAGCTGGAGTTTTGTTCTCTATTTGCTGAAATTTTTGTTTGTAATTGCCGAACTTAAGCATAGTAGCTGAAGTTTTGTTCTCTATTTACTGAAGTGTTTGTTTGAAATTGCACTAAATAAGCTGAAGTTTTTTGTTCTGGATTCATTAGTTTTGTCATTAAGCTTTTTCAAAAACTTCAGCAGAAGATGCTGAAGTTATTTAGTTCATTTATAAAACTGTAGCACTAAATAAGCTGAATTTTTGTTGTCCTGGATAAGCTTTTTCAAAAACTTCAGCAGAAGATGCTGAAATTATTTAGTTCATTTGTAAAAACTTCAGTACTAAAAGCTAAAGTATTTTTGTCCTGGATTCATTAGTTTTGTCATAAAGCTTTTTCAAAAATTTCAGCAGAAGATGCTGAAGTTATTTAGTTCATTTGTAAAAACTTCAGCAATATATAAGCTGAAGTTTTTGAAAAAGCTTTCTAACATACTAGATAAATAATCAGATTGCCAACAATATCTAAATCATAAATTTTGGAAATAATAAACGTGAAAAGAATAAAATTATCATTGTCCACTAACTTACGTACGTGAAAATATTCACAAATTATTATCTACTAACTTACGTACGTGAAAATATTCATAAATTATTGTCTACTAACTTACGTAATTATTTATAATTTATTTTTAAATAATCTGATAAATATATTTATGGCAATCATTCCATGAACTGAAGTTTCATAGCAGCACCAACAGCAGCAGAAGAAAGAAGAAGAAGAAGAAAACAAAGGAGAAGGAGGAGGAGAAAGGGGGCTGAAGTTGTTTAAAGTGGGTACAAGTTAAATCTTTAAAAAAAAATAGGTATAGGTTAAATGGAGGCGACCAAATAAGGCGCCCTGTGCAATTTTTACGCTCTAAACTACTAGTGTTTTATGAAAATTGTTCCAACAAAAGCTAGGAAAACCATCTTGAAAGCTCATACTCTATGCAGGCCCAAAAGCGGCCCAACATAGAACTGTTACAAAACCAATTGGCTATCCCTCCAATAGATTTTTTCTCTCTTGCCAAAAATGGCGTGCAACTCAGGAACCTGCCAGTCCGGTTGTTACAGAGACTCCTCTAATGAAGCAGAAGAACATCCGCCAGTAAAAATTGCAAATGAAGCTCCAAACGACGTCGCTAACGGTAGAAAGAGCACCGAACAATTATCTAACTTCGTCTGTGTTAAATGCAAGGTTAACAAAACCATAGCCGCCGCTGCCTCCGCCGATGGCGGTGGTGACTTTATCGGAGGAGATAGAGGAAGGTTCTGTGCAGATTGCTTCCGCAGTAATCTCTATGGAAAGTTCAGATTTGCTGTCACATCTAATGCTATGATTTCGCCGTCAGATAACGTCCTTGTCGCCTTCTCCGGCGGTACATGCTCCAGGTTCATATTATGTCTTCATTTTCAATCTGTAAATTGTTTAGTTGTATTCTTAATTCCCAAAGTTATTTTCTTTTCGAGATTATATCTAGGGTTTAGGGTTTAATAATTTTGATTAAACGTAGTTTCCTACTGATTTTTGGTTCCTTATTAATCAGTTTATTTGTTTGAAAATATGATGATGGTGTAGAAAAGACTCTTTATTTTCGGTCTAGGTTAGTTCATTGAAAGAAATAGTCAATCAATGGCCTTAATGCCAAACTAGTTGGGGTTGATATGAATTGTATATATATGCTGTGTTTGCACCCAAGGGTGTGGTGTTCAAATTCAAGTGGAGGCAAATAACAACTATGTAATTTCTTCCCACCTGCCTAAGCTTTGGTTGACAGATACCCATACTTGTGGTGGTGGGAGGTAGCGGGTACGTGGTGGAATAGTAGAGGTGCGAACAAGCTGGCCTGGATACTACCATCATAAAATATTTTAAAAAAATTCCCATATTTCTTTTTATCAGTCTCTATGTATTCCGCTTATTTGTGTCTATTTAATTCTAAACAATATAAGAACAATAGACATCGGTCATGTTCCTCAGTCTGAAATATGTACCCATGCAATTTAATTGTCAAAGTTTTGGGATTTTTCCATGCCTATGATGGAACTTTAGCAAAAAGGGTGTGATTACTGAGCTTTCATCTTGCGAACTAAGTGTAGAGTTTGGACTCAATTGATGGGGATACGTCTTTGTGTGGCGAGTGTGAATCTCCTTATTTTGGAGATAAGGACCAAATTTCCTACTGTTAACACTTACTAATTAAAAAAAAGGTTAAAAGTAGGTCTTCTAGAAACAATAGCATGTTGTCATTTCTCTAGATTGGTGAGCACAGCATTTACGTGTTCTTGGAGTTGAATGTAGCATCAAAGTGTGTCAACAATGGTGTATCATTGCAGTTAGTTAATCCAGACTTCTGCTTGTTATCTCTTAAAAGGGATGTCGAGTAGAATGCTAGTCTTGTGTAAAAGGTATGTGATACCATGATGTTTTACTTTTCTGAGCAAATTCTTTTATCTTCTAGGGTGGCTCTGCAGTTTACACATGAGATGCAAAGCAAATCTCAGAAGAACTTTGATGCCAGTCCAGATAGAGCATTACCAGTTTTTGGTGTTGGGGTTGCTTTTATTGATGAAAAAGCCATTTCTGCTGTCTCATCTGATGACTTTGATAGAGCTATTGAGAAGATGAAACTTATCGTGTCAGATTTGGCTCCACCAGTGAAACAATTCCATGTAGTTCCAGCAGAGGCCATTTATTCGTTGAAAGCTGGTGATGCAAAAGATAGACTGAATGAATTAATAAATTCTGTTAGTGATGTCACAGGAAAAGAAGACCTGTTAGAGCATCTTCGCATGCTCTCCCTACAAAAGGTTTGGCGGCTTTACATAATCACGATCTTGAGCTTTGCTGGAGAAACATATATCCCTATTTACATATGTTTCTTTACGATGCAGATAGCTCTTAAGCATGGATATACCAAAGTTTTGCTAGGAACGTGTACATCAAGAATAGCTTGTCATGTACTTGAAGCAACTGTCAAGGTAGGTTCTATGAATCACTTCCTCTCTTCTTCTGTGGAAAAACTGAAAATATGTATTCACATGGATGCATGATAAAGAAAGCTTGTCCTCTGGCAAACTGAAATTTTTTGGAACTTTGGACTTCAATCTGACATGATCCAAATGGAAACAATGAAAGGGATGGAGTAGATTATAAGAGAGTAATGGAAGTGTGAAGTGCCTAGATTTGGTCCATCCTCTTCCAGATAGATGAAGAGATTAAAACTAAAAAATGCGTTTATCCATGATTCATGCAGAAGAGGTTTTCTTTTTAAAAAAAATGTTAACAGCATTGCTTATGAATTTTGATACTTCGAATTATTATTATTTTTTTGATAACTGTGGGCCAGCGGCGCATGGTTCGAAACTCGATGGATAATGGACCCGTCCCTCTACCCTTCTCCACTTAAATATAGGCGTTTGTATGAAGTTCTTTTGCATATTCCTCTCGGGTCAACTTTCTTGGATTAATGAAAATACCCTTCCATTTTCATGATCTTTTTCGTGTGGATTATTTTGTCTGATTTGATCTTTATTTTTAATTACTCATTTCAATGATCATAATCCATGTTAGTTATTTTATGAAAGAGCAACTTTAGAGCTAGTAACTATATATCTACATCAATCACCTATCTAGAATTTTCGATGTCATCTCTCATATCTTTGGTTACCCACTTGAACAGAAGATTAATAAAAAAAGAAAGAGAGAGAATTATCTAATGTGCAAAAGGTTTTGGTTTTCTCCAGGGTAGAGGTTACTCTTTAGCTGCTGATATCCAGTATGTTGATGCAAGGTGGAAGATACCTGTGGTTCTTCCCCTCCGTGATTGTCTTATTCACGAGTTGAATACGCTCTGCAGCCTTGACAGGTTTGTTGCACTTGAAATCTGAAATTTAAAACAAATTTAATTTTGGTTTAGCATTTAGATATCCTATTTTTATCGCAATCTCGTGTAATTTCTGAATCTGATTATTTCATTTCTTTTTGCCCTTTCTTTGTGTGTCAAAACCATTACTTCATGATGGGCCTCAACGTACTTTGCCAGGGCAGTTTGATGACTGTAGAAGTTTTTAACAGAGCACGTGCTGGTATCAATGGCCTGGTCTCCTCATTTGTAAAATTGTTGCAGGTAAAAACAGGTTAACAGTATTTATTTGATTTTAGTTGATGTGGTCCCATGTACAGTGCAAGTGGCATTTAATGCAAGGAAAAGATTGTAGATATATAAGAAATAAAAAATTGGAATATTATAATATAACAATGCACACAGTAGCTGAAATATATTCAGCCTGCCGATACACATGCTTTTAAAACTTGAATCTTGGTTCATGGTTAATGTTGTAGTAATTGCTGGTTACTTTAACAAGAAGGAAAAGTATTAGGGAAAAGAAATTACGTTATTGTGAAAACTGCCTCTATTCAGTTATCCTATGTGTTTGTTGTTCTAGTCATGAATACTGCAACTTGAAAGCCTTGCACATGAAAAATTCAAAGTAACTTTTACTTTTCAGGAGGAAAACCCTTCCCGGGAAAGCACAATCATGAGAACAGCTGGAAAGCTAACACCTTTTCATTTCAATAGAATGTCAGAGGACAATAACTATAACGATCAGGTGGCATCTCAAAGGAGGCAAAAGAAATACAGCCTGAAAACTAACGATGCCCTTCCTCCCGAGTTATTCTGTCCTATTTGCAGTAGTCCTCTAAAAATATCCACCTTCGGAACATCAATTAGTTTTGACAATGCGAAAACTAGTCTCAATGCGATTGGGGCTGCATGCTGTGCAAGTTGTCAGTTTCAGGTTCTTCCCAAGGACCCCTCATCTCTGGAGCACTTCATTTCTCTCTTGCCACCATCAATGGTTTCCCAAGCAGAGGATGGTGATCATCTAAGTCAGAGACAGCTAAGGTATGAAATTTTATTTGATATTCTTATTTCTGACACATTAGCTTGCTTTTGGAAAACCATTCTGTAGCTGCAGATGGCTTGAATTTGCAAAGGCGGTGTCATGGATCTTTAGATGGACGTTGCCTTTTGAAATTAGCTTCCATTTCTGCTCCTTTCAAGATTTTCCTCACAATTTCATTGTTATTGCTTAGAGGATAGTGTCCTCTGTTTCTTTGTTTGGGCTGCCCCAGGGTTCACCATTTCAACTTTAGAGATGTTTTTGGAACTGGTTCTTTTAATTTGTATTAATGAAAAGCTTTATCTCCGTTTCTAGTCCTAGTTTAAAACTTAGGATACTTATCTTTCAAGTTTAATTGCCTTGTTTTCAGGGAGCAAATAGAAGACTGCTTGCTCTCGGACAACGAAGACTGAGCATGATCCTGCTGATTAGTTTTGCTAAACATCCGACTGCTTCATTGAAACACAATTCACGTTTTGGTCTCAATGCACCAGTATGTCAACTAAAGAATAGTTTGTTACTAGAGCCCGTGAGGAGCAGGGAAAATGGAAAGATGTTGCTATGGGTTTTGAGATTATGCTGAGGTTCTCATTTCTATAAATATCAGTACACCATGTTATGGTAGAGTTGGCCACTCGGCTGATGCCTTGATTTTTCAATCTGTTTTATAAGTGGGTTATGTTACAGAAAAGCTAAGTATGTTCTTTGGCCAACTTTTTTTAACTTTTCATGCCCTTCAGTTTTAGTTTAGCGCCTAAGCTACATTGCAATGTTTCTCAGACACTTTTTACATGTTGGAAGATCACCTGCAAAGTGAAAATGTTAGATAATACTCTCTTGTCTGGCTCATATATGAATTCTAAACTAATGAAACGCAAATTATACATTACATTTATTAATTCAATACAAGTCGATCCGCTCTTCATAGAACAGAACAAGGGAATTATTACATGGAAGTAGAAACACACGCACTAGATAGAATTAAGGTTGACCTCTCTTGCCAGAAAAGCTTAATAACTGGGTGTATTTAGATCAACCGCAAATTTCACTGGGGCAGCCCATAGCACATGGATCCTGATAAACATTCCCCTGAAAGCTCACAGAGGGAAAAGACTTTTCTCTATCGTCATAAGAGCTTGTCGTTTCACTCCATTGTTGTGTGTTAGAAGCAGATTCATCCATTGATAGCACGATACGTGATAAAGCTGGGTAACCATGGTAGAATAAAAAGGCAATAATCATCAGAATAATAATAAGAATAATGGTACTGTTTCTGGCCATTGATAAAAGTTCAAGGTTTGGTGAAGCCCTAAGGCATTTGTCAAATGAATAAGGCTATAGCAAGTGACATTATATAATTGCCAGATCTCTTATTGTTCGCTCTTAGCTCTCATCATTTACAAACTATGAATTGAATTTGAAGTTCAACGCTAATCTTTAAAGTCAGTGTTGAAATACATTCTAAGCTAATGAAGGTTCTTGACATGTTCTCCATTTCTTTGTCCATAAGAAAAACCAATTACTTACATGTTACTTACATAGTTGACAAAGTTATAATAAGAAATCGAGTGCATATAAAAAGGAACAATTAAGTGGATGATTATCCTCAAAACAACCACAAGCTGGACTTGGACAAGTACAGCTGTAGAGATTCGCATGTAACAATTTTTTCTCAGATTTCTAAGAGGCATTATGCTGGTGTTATGATCAGAACACTACTAGAAATCCGGTAATTAGCGATCATAAAAACCGACCAACGTTGATCGTTTTTGGCAAATTAACGACCAAAACGCGTCCAAACACGCTTGGTCGCTATTTTGGTGGTCGTTTTAGTATACCGACCAAGGTTAGTCGCAAAGGTAAAAGGACCAAGGTTGGTCACAAAAAAAAACCGACCAAAGTTGGTCGGTATTTTAATTATGTAATCAAAAGATTCATGTTACAACCCATATCCACATGTGTTAGTTCATGCCATATATTAGTTAACATAAATCCAAGAAGGAATTATCTTTGAGATGATAAGAAGTCAATCCTATTGGTCTTAAGTGATACAAGAGTGTATAAGGGTGATTAACCAGTATTAGAAGTTAAACGAATCAAGGATGTTGTAACTCGTATTTTTAGGTAATCTAGCGGTGCTTAATACACTCAAGAGGTCATTTATTAAGGTATTTTAATCATATAATATCCGTGTCATAAGTCTTGAAGTCAAACGAGTTATGAAACAAAAGTCGACAAAAGTTGTCGCAACTTAGGTTCATAATCTTACTTAAACATTAGGTCAAATGTTTCTAATCTTTTCTCATAATTTACAAGGAACTATGGGGTGATCTACCAACCAAATTAAAGATCTATGAGTCTAGTTTCCAACGCATTAAACCGTTCATCGATACGATCTCGGAGTAGAGAGATATTCGCGTTTTCGCGAGACTGCGCCAAGCACCTCTCTATGGGGCCCACTAAGTCGGTTTAAGATATTTGGACCTATATAGGATGCCTCCAACCCGTTTTAAGTCATTTCTTTTCACTATTTTCAGACCTTAGAACCCTAGGAACATCCTCTCAAGGTTCTCTCAAGATTCAAGACCCAAAAAAGGGCAAACAACACAAATCAAGTGTCGGGAATTCCGTGGCGCTAGTAAGTCTCTTGTTCTTCTTGTTGTTGCTCATTTTTGTGTCGTTCCAGCTCGTGTGGGAGGTTGTTTTAAAGGGTTTATGTTCTGTAAATACTCCCTCATGTTCTTAATATCAATCCTAGGTGATTTCAAGCCTTCTAAAGTGATTCTAGTGCCGAAAAACACTAATTGATCGCTAGTTTCGCTTTTTTGTTGTTGTGGCAGCATTGGAGGGATATTTCATGGAAAATATAAGGTCAAATTGGAGTTGTTCTTTCTGTATAAAGGTAAGGAACCTCTTACTCTATATGTATTTAATATTATCCAAGTTGCAGCTAAGCCATTGAAGCTAGAACTTGTGAAATATATATCGAAAGGCTTGGAAGTAATGTTATTGTTTTGTGGACTGTTTTGCGTTGTTGTTGGGCTGCGTATTTTACTACTATCTTGTGGAGTTTTGGAGGAGGAAGGGTGTGGAGAAACACCATATATATATATAGGGTTATGGGCTGATAGTTATTCGTAACATTTCCAGGTTGTTTGACACGACTACGGTGGTCGTCGTATGTATGGAGTGATTAGGCTGTGTGTGGACTATTTTGGGAGGCTCAATATGTTTATTATTGATGTTGTTTGGGCTGTTTGGTGACTGTTTTGAATGGTGTGAGGTCATATATATAGGGGAGGTGCTGTCCGTTTCATCATAAAATAGGTTGTGGTCGATACATAATAGTTATGACGCTTAAATGATAACGATAGTATCGTTTCTCTTATTGTAGACTAAGGAGTTTTGACAATCGCATAGATTGAGATTGGGGCAGTATATACAAGGTATGTGAGGCTATCCCTTTCCTTCTTTTGCACGACTCCGATTGTACATAATGTAATGAACGAGCTTCCAAGATACTCTACTCTTAGAAGCTAGCAGTACTTACATTGTTGTCCCTCTTATGGAACGATTGATGTTAATGTTGCTTCTCTTATTCTTATGTTATCAATGTTGTTGGTACTTCCTGATTCTTATAAGGTTCATAGTGAAGAGTTAGTCCTAATAACGTGTATAGAGGATACCGACCTTACGTCACTCCGAAAGGTTTAGAATGTGATTCCATGAGTCGAGCATGCATTATATATATGTATCTATTTTACTCTACCGAGCCACACTATAGTTGGCCGGGTACGACACCTATTGTGCAACCACTGATCAGTTGGGTTTTACCGAGCTCCACGTGGCCGGGTACGATTCTACCGAGCCTATTATGGCCGGGTACGATATGATGATGATGATGCCCATAGAGGCGAATGCTTTAAAGGTTTATGTATTTATACATATGTATCATGCATTTCATGTAAGTAGCCCTCAGAGGTACTAAGATGTTACAGGTTGTATATTCTCTATCCTTGCTTACATTACTGATCGCATTTATGGTTCCTTGCCTTACATACTCAGTACTTTATTCGTACTGACGTCCTTTTATTTGTGGACGCTGCATGTCGTGCTGCAGGTCCTGATAGACAGGCAAGTGCAGCTCCCCCACCACAGTAGACTGTCCAGTTCAGCGGTGATTGGCGAGATCCCTTCTCCGGACTTGCCTTGGTCTTGGTATGCAATTTTTGTTATAGACATTATGGGTATGTCGGGGCCCTGTTCCGGCTATGTTGCAACACTTATGTTCTTTTAGAGGCTCATAGACAGGTGTCGGCTCATGTATAGTTTGGTATGCCTTGTCGGCTAGTTTTTGTTGTATAGTCTTTCATAGTAGCGTGGTAGCTCATACCTTATACGTAGTTTCTTGATTGTCTGGTCATCCCCTGCTATGTATGTTCATGCCGTCATATTTTATTGCTGGTTGTCCATGATCTAGGTCTACCATTTATATTGATCTCGTCAGCCTTAAAAGATAATAATGAAGGTTAGATGAAATGTACGTTGGTGCTCGGCAAGTGTGGTCGGGTGCTAGTCATGGCCCTTCAGTTTGGGTCGTGACAAACTTGGTATCAGAGCAAGTCTATCCTAGGGGTTGTCTATGAGCCGTGTCTAGTAGAGTCTTGATTATGGATGTGTAGCGCGCCACATTTATAATCAGGAGGCTACATGACATCTAGGGTTGTTACCTTCTTCCTGAATCTAGATCGTGCGTAGAGTTGAGTCGTAAGTGTTCGTCTCTAATATTCACCTTGTTTTTTTCAGTGATGCCTTCGACTAGGAAGCAAACGATTAGTAGACGGCTTGATACAGCAGCGGGAGAGGGTACCAGTCAGGTGCCCCAAGTCAGAGCAGGACAAAGTGAGGCTCAAAGTGAGATGCCCTCTCATACCTCATCTACTCCATCTCCTCCAGAGGATATTAGAAGGCACCCAACACCTCCAGTTCCTCCGTCTGGCAGTCCAAGACCAGGATATGCGGAGTGCTTTGCAGTTATTGACTAGCTTGGTAGCTGCTCAGGATCAGAGGTAGAATACAGGTGCTGCTGAGAAACCAGTTAGTACAAGAGTTCGTGATTTTATTAATTTAGACCCTCCAGTGTTTACCGGATCAGACCCCAAGGAGGACCCACAGACTTTTATTGACCAGGTTCATCGTACACTTCGGGTTATGCATGTTAGTGATACAGAGGCAGTAGAGTTGGCTTCTTATCGATTACGGGATTTAGCGGTTCTCTGGTATGATAGTTGGGAGAGATCCAGGGGTCCGAACCCTCCTCCAGCTGTGTGGAAGGAATTTTCTGAGGCCTTTCTTCGTCACTACTTGCCAGTTGAGATACGACGAGCTAGAGCTGATAAGTTCTTGAACCTTAGACAAGGTAATATGAGTGTGCGAGAGTACAGTATGCAGTTTGATTCTTTGGTAAGGTATGCTCCCATATGGTGGCCGAGATGAGTGATAGGGTGCATATGTTCGTGAATGGGTTGGGACCACATCTAATAAATGAGTGTACGACAGCCTCCTTGGTGGAGGGCATGGATATTTCCCGTATTCAAGCTTATGCCCAGACCCTAGAGGATCGTAAGCGCCAGCAGAGGGCAGTTAGGGAGCAGGATAGAGGCCAGCATAAGAGGGCGAGATTTTCAGGGTATTTTGATGACTTCGGAGGCCGCATCAGGCCACAGTTTTCGAGGAGTTCGGCGCCACCTGTAGCTAGTGCTCCTCCACAGTTTCAGAGGCCTCGATATGATCGATCCTATTCTGGTCCAGGTCAGAGTTCGCGGGCATCTGGCTCGCAACATCACAGGGATACTAGTCAGATGAGACCCCCAACACCACATTGTGATCAGTGCGGCAAGGCCCACTTTGGACTGTGTCGTCGAGGTTCTGATGCATGCTATTCGTGCGGGCAGCCTGGCCATATGATGCGGGAGTGTCCTAATAGAGGAGGTGATGGTATGGCTCAGCTGACTGGATCTGTGTCTGGTTCTTCCTCATCAGTTCGACCTCCAGCACGGGGTTTTCAGCAGTCGACAGGTCGTGGTAGGGGTAGAGGTGCAGTGTCGAGTTCGAGTGGTGCTCAAAATCGAACCTATGCTCTAGTAGGTCGACAGGATCTCGAGTCGTCTCCAGATGTTGTTACAGGTATTATATCTGTGTTTTCTTATGATGTATATGCGTTGATTGATCCGGGATCTACATTATCCTATGTTACACCCTTTGTGGCTAATAAGTTTGGCATTGAACCTGAATTGATAAGTAAACCCCTCGCGGTATCTACTCCGATAGGAGATTCTGTGATTGCTAGAAGGGTATATAGAGGTTGCACTGTGATGATTTGTAGTCGTCAAACCTCGGCAAATTTATTTGAGTTAGAAATGGTTGATTTTGATGTGATAATGGGAATGGACTGGTTGGCCTCATGCTATGCAAATGTTGACTGTTGTACGAAGATGGTTCGGTTCCAATTTCTGGGTGAACCCGTCATTGAATGGAAAGGGAACATTGCTACACTGAAAGGTAGGTTTATTTCCTATCTTAAGGCAAGGAAAATGATCTCAAAAGGTTACATTTATCATCTCGTTCGCATTAGGGATGCGGAGGCGAAACTGCCTACTTTACAATCAATCCCTGTGGTCAACGAATTCCCAGATGTTTTCCCAGATGAACTCCCAGGCCTTCCTCCTGATTGAGTTTAGAATTGATGTGTTGCCTGACACTCAACCGATCTCTATTCCTCCATACAGAATGGCCCCGGCAGAGTTGCGAGAGTTGAAGGTGCAGTTGAAGGACTTGCTGGATAAGGGCTTTATTAGGCCTAGCACTTCACCTTAGGGTGCACCAGTCCTATTCGTGCGGAAGAAAGACGGGTCGTTACGGATGTGTATCGACTATCGACAATTGAATAAGTCTACTATAAAGAACAAGTATCCACTTCCAAGAATTGATGACCTGTTTGACCAACTCCAGGGTGCCAAGTATTTCTCTAAGATTGATTTACGTTCAGGGTATCATCAGGTGAGGGTTAGGGAGAAGGATATTCCAAAGACGACCTTCCGGACAAGATATGGGCACTTTGAGTTCTTAGTGATGTCGTTTGGGCTAACAAATGCCCCAACAGCTTTTATGGATCTCATGAATACTATTCAGGCCCTATCTTGATGTGTTCGTGATTGTATTCATTGATGACATTCTAGTGTATTCTCGTTCGGAGGCGGAACATGCGGGCCACTTGCGGATAGTATTATAGACGCTTCAGGATCGTAAGTTATATGCTAAGCTCTCCAAATGTGAATTCTGGCTGAACTCAGTAGCATTCCTTGGCCATGTGATATCTGATGAGGGTATTAGTGTCGACACTCAGAAGATCGATGCAGTAAAGAATTGGCCGAGACCTACAACACCATCAGAAGTCCGCAGCTTCCTAGGGCTAGCAGGATATTATAGGCGGTTTGTAGAAGGATTTTCCTCTATATCATCACCATTGACTAAGTTAACACAAAAAGCTACCAAATTCCAGTGGTCTGAGACTTGTGAACGTAGTTTTCAGGAGCTGAAGAATCGATTGACATCTGCACCAGTGCTCATTCTTCCTGAAGGAACAGAAGGTTATGTGGTATATTGTGATGCCTCAGGTATAGGTTTGGGGTGCGTATTGATGCAGCGTGGGAATGTGATTGCTTATGCATCAAGACAATTGAAGAAGTATGAAAAGAATTATCCAACCCATGATTTGGAATTGGCTGCAGTAATATATGCTTTGAAGATATGGCGGCACTACTTATACGGCGTCCATGTTGACATCTACACAGATCACAAGAGTTTACAATACATCTTCAAGCAGAAAGAGTTGAATTTGAGGCAGCGTAGGTGGCTTGAATTATTGAAAGACTATGACGTCGAGATATTGTATCATCCCGGTAAAGCCTATGTTGTGGTAGACGCTCTCAGCCGTAAATCAATGGGAAGCTTAGTACATATTGAGGCAGGTAGATGGGGGTTGATTAAAGAGCTTCATCAGCTAGCCAATATGAGAATCAGATTGTTAGACTTTGATGACGGAGGTGTTACTGTACAGAATACATCAGAATCATCTTTGGTAGCCGAGGTAAAAGCACGACAATATGAATATCCTATCTTAGTACGATTAAGAGAAAGCATTCAACAGTGTAAAAGTATGGCTTTTGGGATCGAAAAAGACGGGGCACTGAGATACCAGAGCCGATTGTGTGTGCCTAATGTGGCAGGGTTGCGAGAGAAGATTATGAATGAGATTTATCAATCCCGATATTCCATCCATCCCGGCTCGACAAAGATGTATCATGATGTCAAGGAGCAGTATTGGTGGGATAATATGAAGAAGTCTATTGCAGAATTTGTAGCCCAGTGTCCCAATTGTCAACAAGTAAAGATAGAACATCAGAAACCCGGTGGATTGCTTCAAAATATAGAGATTCCGACCTGGAAGTGGGAGGTGATTAATATGGACTTCATTATTGGATTACCTCGCTCTTATCATAAGTTTGACTCCATCTGGGTGATAATTGATCGACTTACAAAATGTGCCCATTTTCTGCCAGTGAAGACAACTTACACGGCTGAAGATTATGCAAAGTTGTATATCAAGGAGATTTTTAGGCTTCATGGTGTGCCCATATCTATTATATCAGACCGAGGAGCTCAATTTACGGCTAACTTTTGGAGGTCTTTCCAGAAGGGTTTAGGCACACAGGTAAATCTCAGCACTGCATTTCATCCGCAGACTGACGGACAGGCTGAACGTACCATTCAGACACTGGAAGATATGCTACGAGCATGTGTTCTAGATTTTAAGGGGAATTGGGATGATCATCTTCCACTCATAGAATTCGCCTATAACAATAACTACCATTCCAGTATTAAAATGGCCCCATACGAGGCCCCATACGGGAGGAGATGTAGATCACCAGTTGGATGGTTCGAAGTCGGTGAAACAGAATTATATGGGCCAGATTTTATTCACCAAGCTATTGAGAAGGTGAAAGTGATACATGAGCGATTGAGGACGGCACAAAGCAGGCAAAAATCTTATTCTGATGTCCGACGTCGTGATCTAGAGTTTGAGGTTAGTGATTGGGTTTTCCTGAGGATCTCACAAATGAAGGGTATTATGCGTTTTGGGAAGAAAGGTAAGATGAGTCCAAGGTATATCGGGTCGTATAAAATTCTTCGACGGATTGGATAGGTTGCTTATGAGTTAGAATTGCCATCCGAATTGGAATTTGTCCACCCGGTATTCCATGTATCTATGTTGAGAAAATGTATTGGAGACCCTTCTCGAGTCATCCCTATCAAAGATGTACAAGTTACAGAGGACCTATCATATGAAGAAGTGCCAGTGGCGATATTAGATCGGCAAGTCCGCAAGCTGAGAACAAAAGATGTAGCTTCCGTCAAAGTATTGTGGAGGAACAAAAATATGGAAGAAATGACATGGGAAGCAGAAGAGGAGATGAAGTCTAAACTCCCTTACTTATTCCAGAATGAAGATAACAAGGATGCTGGTGGAAGACATGATACATTGGAAGGTGAAACGGCTCTATGAGGTAAGCAATAATTTGAGAATACTCCTCCTTAATACAAAATGGTGATATGTAGATAATGTAAATACGCATAATGCTTTGTGTAGCCTTGTGAAGCCATATGTTGGGCTTAATTACTTGCAAGTTTTGCTAGTGACCATTTTATAGGGGAAAATTGATCGGAAATTTCCATTGGAATCCACGATGATTTAAACTCCCCATAAACCCTTACATTCGAGGACGAATGTTCCTAAGGGGGAGGGTGTTACAACCCATATCCACATGTGTTAGTTCATGCCATATATTAGTTAACATAAATCCAAGAATGAATTATCTTTGAGATGATAAGAAGTCAATCCTATTGGTCTTAAGTGATACAAGAGTGTATAAGGGTGATTAACCAGTATTAGAAGTTAAACGAATCAAGGATGTTGTAACTCGTATTTTCAGGTAATCTAGCGGTGCTTAATACACTCAAGAGGTCATTTATTAAGGTATTTTAATCATATAATATCCGTATCATAAGTCTTGAAGTCAAACGAGTTATGAAACAAAAGTCGACAAAAGTTGTCGCAACTTAGGTTCATAATTTTACTTAAACATTAGGGCAAATGTTTCTAATCTTTTCTCATAATTTACAAGGAATTATGGGGTGATCTACCAACCAAATTAAAGATCTATGAGTCTAGTTTCCAACGCATTAAACCGTTCATCAATAAGATCTCGGAGTAGAGAGATATTCGCGTTTTCGCGAGACTGCGCCAAGCACCTCTCTATGGGGCCCACTAAGTCGGTTTAAGATATTTGGACCTATATAGGATGCCTCCAACCCGTTTTAAGTCATTTATTTTCACTATTTTCAGACCTTAGAACCCTAGGAACATCCTCTCAAGGTTCTCTCAAGATTCAAGACCCAAAAAGGGCAAACAACACAAATCAAGTGTCGGGAATTCCGTGGTGCTAGTAAGTCTCTTGTTCTTCTTGTTGTTGCTCATTTTTGTGTCGTTCCAGCTCGTGTGGGAGGTTGTTTTAAAGGGTTTATGTTCTGTAAATACTCCCTCATGTTCTTAATATCAATCCTAGGTGATTTCAAGCCTTCTAAAGTGATTCTAGTGCCGAAAAACACTAATTGATCGCTAGTTTCGCTTATTTGTTGTTGTGGCAACATTGGAGGGATATTTCATGAAAATTTAAGGTCAAATTGGAGTTGTTCTTTCTGTATAAAGGTAATGAACCTCTTACTCTATATGTATTTAAGATTATCCAAGTTGCAGCTAAGCCATTAAAGCTAGAACTTGTGAAATATATATCGAAAGGCTTGGAAGTAATGTTATTGTTTTGTGGACTGTTTTGCGTTGTTGTTGGGCTGCGTATTTTACTACTATCTTGTGGAGTTTTGGAGGAGGAAGGGTGTGGAGAAACACCATATATATATAGGGTTATGGGCTGATAGTTATTCGTAACATTTCCAGGTTGTTTGACACGACTACGGTGGTCGTCGTATGTATGGAGTGATTAGGCTGTGTGTGGACTATTTTGGGAGGCTCAATATGTTTATTATTGATGTTGTTTGGGCTGTTTGGTGACTGTTTTGAATGGTGTGAGGTCATATATATAGGGGAGGTGCTGTCCATTTCATCGTAAAATAGGTTGTGGTCGATACATAATAGTTATGACGCTTAAATGATAACGATAGTATCGTTTCTCTTATTGTAGACTAAGGAGTTTTGACAATCGCATAGCTTGAGATTGGGGAAGTATATACAAGGTATGTGAGGCTATCCCTTTCCTTCTTTTGCACGACTCCGATTGTACATAATGTAATGAACGAGCTTCCAAGATACTCTACTCTTAGAAGCTAGCAGTACTTACATTGTTGTCCCTCTTATGGAACGATTGATGTTAATGTTGCTTCTCTTATTCTTATGTTATCAATGTTGTTGGTACTTCCTGATTCTTATAAGGTTCATAGTGAAGAGTTAGTCCTAATAACGTGTACAGAGGATACCGACCTTACGTCACTCCGAAAGGTTTAGAATGTGATTCCATGAGTCGAGCATGCATTATATATATGTATCTATTTTACTCTACCGAGCCACGCTATAGTTGGCCGGGTACGGCACCTATTGTGCAACTACTGATCAGTTGGGTTTTACCGAGCTCCACGTGGCCGGGTACGATTCTACCGAGCCTATTATGGCCGGGTACGATATGATGATGATGATGCCCATAGAGGCGAATGCTTTAAAGGTTTATGTATTTATACATATGTATCATGCATTTCATGTAAGTAGCCCTCAGAGGTACTAAGATGTTACAGGTTGTATATTCTCTATCCTTGCTTACATTACTGATCGCATTTATGGTTCCTTGCCTTACATACTCAGTACTTTATTCGTACTGACGTCCTTTTATTTGTGGACGCTGCATGTCGTGCTGCAGGTCCTGATAGACAGGCAAGTGCCGCTCCCCCACCACAGTAGACTGTCCAGTTCAGCGGTGATTGGCGAGATCCCTTCTCCGGACTTGCCTTGGTCTTGGTATGCAATTTTTGTTATAGACATTATGGGTATGTCGGGGCCCTGTTCCGGCTATGTTGCAACACTTATGTTCTTTTAGAGGCTCATAGACAGGTGTCGGCTCATGTATAGTTTGGTATGCCTTGTCGGCTAGTTTTTGTTGTATAGTCTTTCATAGTAGCGTGGTAGCTCATACCTTATACGTAGTTTCTTGATTGTCTGGTCATCCCCTGCTATGTATGTTCATGCCGTCATATTTTATTGCTGGTTGTCCATGATCTAGGTCTACCATTTATATTGATCTCGTCAGCCTTAAAAGATAATAATGAAGGTTAGATGAAATGTACGTTGGTGCTCGGCAAGTGTGGTCGGGTGCTAGTCATGGCCCTTCAGTTTGGGTCGTGACAATTCACCATCTGGGAATCGAACCGGGGTGTATACTGTGGCAAGAAACTATTCTACCACTAAACCATTGGTGCATTTTGTCGGTTTTATTAAAAATAGTTGGTCGGTTTCTTGAAAAATAAATTTCAAGGAACTCAAAAATAGTTTCCCGCATTTTTGCGCCAAAGAAAACCGACCAAAGTTGGTTGGTTTCGTAAAAAAAAATAAAAAATAATTTTTTTTTGAAAAACCGACCAATTTTTGACCGATCAAAGTTGGTCGTTTTTCTTGGTCGGTTTTTGCCGAATTTCTAGTAGTGGAAGCTTGTAAACCTTGAGTTGAAATGACAGAACCAATAATCATAAATGAGATTTAACTTATATAACACGGAGGCGTAATTTTTTTAAATACTATTAATGTATTTTAACATATGTTGTAACAACTAATCTATTTTATAATGACCTGTAATTATCTTTTAGGTCACCAAATTGTGTTAAATTGTTTACACTATCGTAGCATAAATGTTAAAGCTTGACTATTTATAGCAGTGTTGATTTCTGACATTGTATTATCAGCCACTAAACAGATAACAAGGCCTTAACAAATCCTAGAGTATGGTATCAGCCTATCATCGTCTGTTGTCACCAATTAGAAACAATGAATTAAAGTTGAAAATAAACGCTAATTAAAATTCATCTTTGGAGTAAGCTCCTATATTTCAGATGTCGATGTTGAAATGCATTACAAATTTACTCGACATGTATTATTTAAATAGCTGGAATTGCTGAATATTTTTTCTTCCAAAATGATGTAAGTGCGTGAAGTTTAGAATAACTGATCAAGTTGGTTGCGTTGCCTCTCTACTTCAAGCTTCATCATCAATCAATAATTACCAAGAACTAAAATATTTATCTTTCATCATCATGAATCTCTTGATGCCTTATTTTATATATTGAATATTAAACTTATTTGCTGCAAGTAGTATGTAATTTAAGGCAGAAATTGATGGTTATTCAACATTTATCACCTTGAAAACTTAAAGACGAAGTGGGAGTATCTGTTTCCCAATGTACGTTATTTGCTTTCTATTTAAAAAAAATAGTGTCACGCATAAATTTGTTATTAGCATATGGAATATATGTATAAAAGTCGCAGTGCAGAAGCTGTTAATTAAAGTGCAAAAACCATATCGACTCTAATTTTACCAATATATTTGCCCGATGTGAGCCGAAGGTCAATCCGACACAACACTCTCTACCTTGTCATTAACGTAGCTGTTTGACTCAAAAGATATTAAAACCTTCTTGAACAAATCAATCAAAGATGAAGTGGTAAATCTTAGCCGAATATAATTAATTCCGGATCGAAGCGTTAATGATAATGATTGCATATGAGACGAAACAAGCATGATTGATGCTATTAAGATTCAACTTTGTCTTCTTCATCAATCGATGAGAAAGCAAATTTACATGTATTCTTCGAGGTCATTTCCCCATTTTTCTAGGATCCAAGAAAGGAACTTTTATGTTTTCCTTTCCTTGAAAGAATAGAACCCCCCTGTTAGGACCGAAATAATCAGGTGTCATGCGGAATCTAGCAAAGCAAACCTTGAACGACGATAAATCATACAACAAGAGAAATATACCAAAAGGCGTTACTCCATTCGATTCGTCGATTGGCACAGAGGAGAAATGGAATGGGCTCTATTGACTTTCACTGCCCAGTTATTGAGGCGGAGTGTCGGGCAACCTGGTTGTGGTGGTCAGATTTTGACCAATACAGTTAGTCCCTCCGTCTGTCGGGGTCGTCCCATGTCGGACTTCGGCTGACGGATCATGTTCGTTACGAAGTCGAGAGAAATCTGGCCTACAACTTTCCATTCCTTAGTCGCATTTTGTGGGTTTTTAGCGGAGTAGTGGTGTCTTTCGATCCTCGTGGATCGTTGCGGTGGTTTCGGAATCGAAACGCTGGTTGGCACTGAAGCGTTTGTTCGTGGTTACCACCATTATGGCACGTTCCAATGAGACTGAAACGTTTCGTGCCTTATCAGATTCGAATGACGACTCTTGGTTTTCGTGCTCGAGGAATTTATGTCTTTTATAAATAGAGGAAACTTGTCACTTGACTGATTAACTTCATTTTTGCTTGAGAGAGTTCTTCAGATATAGCTTTTTCTGATACCTCGAATCTCTGCTTACCTTCTTGTCCACTAAAATCTTTCATCTCTTCTTCTTATTATTTCTTTGGCACGTTCTCTGCTAAAAAATGGCTGGTGAATCTTCTCGTGACAATCTTCGTGGCGCTAATCCGGTGCTGGAGAGTTCTGTTCAGGACACCGATGGGGCGGATGTGGCGGAAGATGAGGAGATTCCCTCAGTGGTTGAGATCTTGCCTCGCCCAGGGAGAGAGGCGACTGACTTCAATTTTGGCGGCGGAGCGGAGCCGGAACCTGTCCCCTCCGTCGTGAGGGAAAGGGGGATCGTAGAGTTGAAAGAAAGGTGGGGAATCCCCAATTACGTTGATATGCGGCCGGTGGAGGGAGACGACATAGTTCATTTCGACCGTCCCGGTATTGCGTGTTCTACGCCTATCCTTTTATTGTAGGGTACACACTCCCTCTTCCCATGTTGGTAGTGGATTTTGCCGTTTCTACGAAGTGTGCCCCACCCAGCTTTCACCTTATTTGTACAAGTTATTCCTTATGCTGCTCAAGTATGCGGAACTTGCCGGTCATGAGGTCACTTTGGACCATATGCTCAGCATCTTTGCTCCTCAACTGATCCGCGGTTCGATGATTCACATGCATCCTCGGGGGTCGAGGAGTCTGGTGGTGAAGATGGACGACAGGACCAACCGTCATTTCTACGAGAACTACTTTTATGTGCGGACCGAACACATTGTGGCAGACCCAACGGGATTCCCTGAGAGATGGAACTTCGCACATAAGTTTGCATCTTTAGTTAGTGAAATGCTCGACCGTTTTCTGCGAGTGCTAAATTATCTCATCTTTGCAGCTAAGAGATTGCCTCCTCCGCTTGTTGAAGGGATTCGTGAGTGGGTAGAGTCCATACTTCCCCATACAGTGGGGATTCGCACATGGTCGACCTTTCACGAGAGGTTTGGATGCAGGCCCCTTACAGGTGGGAAGACGCCTTTATCTACTATGTTTTTTTTTATAGCCTCTTATGCATTGTTCGTCGTTGCTAAGGAGGGTGCGGAGAGCAAGGGCCCCTCAGCTAGCTTTTCGTCAGCCGGCCGCATGTGCTTGCCCTATCGCAGTATCCACTGCACGACCTTCGTCGAGGGTTGCTTCGGTTGAATCTACAGCCTTGATTACTCCAGTGAGGGCCGCTTCCTAGGACGAGATCCCGACCAATGTCGTTCATCAAACGGACGAGTCACTGTCTACTAGAGAGGAAGAGGGGCCATCGAAGAGACAGAGAGTAGAGTTTGAGAAGACGCCCCCATCAATAATTCATCTGGACGACTCTCCCCCGACGGGCCCCCGAGGGGATGTTACTGCAGCTCCCCCCAACAGGGGCAGAGCAAACCGTCAAAGTTGTCAGTGCCCGCGATCAACAACCAGAAACTCCTGCCGCCGTCTTGGCTCAATCAGAAGTCCCTGCCGTTGTTGATGATCAACACCTGGTTGTGGTAGAGAACCAGACCTCTGGGGCCGCTGTCGTGACTTCGGACGTGCCCTCATCTTCAGCAGCAAAAACGGGAAAAGGCGTGGTGGTTGATGACTATGAGTCTGAGTTGTCACGCCCCCTTTTTCTCGCGAAATCGGGTGTATGACATTTGGGAGGACAACTCGTTCCCTTTTGGGATTGGATTTGAATAGAAGAGTCGCCACCTAATGATTTAAGTGCATAAGGACACTAAGAACGGTTTGATTTGAACAACTAGAGATTGGGTAAGGGCTTGAAATTATCCCAAGGGGAAGGTGTTAGGCATCCCTCAGGATCCACTAGTGTGGTTCCCGGCCAGACAATTATTGTGACTTTAGTGCAAATAACACATAGGCAAATAAAGGCTTCAAATAACATGAGATTTTCACGTAATGGTTACAAATAAACAATAGTAAGAAAAAGAAACTAAAAAGAGAGTTGATTTTCTTAAAAGAAATGGTTTAAAAAGATTTAAAAGAAACAATGAAAACAAAGGGAGGGGGGGGGGTCCTAGGTTTATTAATAATATGGATCACCCCACACAACATCCGGTAATCACTTCTCAGTGAGGGGCTACACGTGATGTTATCGCGTGGTCATCATATCCATATCTACCCTTTCCTACCCCGTTAAGGTATTAAAGTGCGGAATGGTCTCGTTTACTTATTGCATGCTATTACCCGCCCCAATCCTATCAGTCCCGGAGGTACTTAGGACTACTAATCCTAAAGGGAAAGGATATTAGGCTTGTTTATAGTTTCAAAGGCAAAACTCTAAGGCGACAAACAAAACACATATATGGCAAGTATGGGGAAGCATATAGATAAATGAAAAGGCTCAAACAGACCTCCTTTAAGCAGAGAAAAGCAAGTAGTTAGCATGAATTACACATACTGTTTAGGGTCTGATTAAACTTAAAGGACCGAGGTAGACTAATTTATTACATAGTTCAGATAAGAAGCCTGAATCAGGCCTGCCTGCTGGTTGTAGCTAATAAAATCTGATTCAGTTTATGATTTTAGGCCTAAGGCTTGCCTAGGTATTGGACGAGGATCCTATAGGCATGATATCTACTGATTTCAGAAATAAGGAAATAAACTGAATACATATTGATTTAAGAAAAGTCGTCAGTTATTAAAGAAAACCAAGTTTTAGCAAGAGATCATAAATCATTGTTACTAATTTTAGACTTATAAACGAGTGAAGCGGTTCAGATTTGATTAAGGCTCTTATAGGCATGCTTTCTTTGCGTTGTTGATTTTAAACCCTTTTTAACAGACATGGTAAAATGTGGAAACCCTATAAACATGATATCTAGGTGCTGAATTTCATTTAAGACCTATGAACATGATATCTAATTGCGGTTGATTATTAAGACCTAAAAACATGTTTGCCTAATGAGGAATGCATATGCAAGATTCAGAAAGAAACTATAGGCATGACATCTATATGATATGCAGAAATTCAGAAATTTCTATCGGCAGGATATCTATATGATATGCAGAAATTCAGAAATTCCTATAGGCAGGATATCTATGTGATATGTAGGAATTCAGAAATAAACTATAGGTATGGTATCTATATGGTAATGCAAGATTCCTATAGACATGGTATCTACATGAGAGTGCAGAAATTCAGAAACTCCTATAGGCAGGTTATCTACCCTTTTTGCATACATAGTTACCCCTCCCTTTTCACTAGCCATCCCCAAGAGTTTATTACAAAATTATTACAGCCCAGAAAAAGAAAATACATTAGAAATTAAAAGGTACAACCAAGGAGAGCCTGATTCAGACTTCCTGTCTGAAATATGAAGTAAACCAACTCCAAGAGATCATGATCCAAAGCCTTTCTCCCATTTGGATGTGTCAAAGTTCCGTAAGAGCCTCGAAAGGACTCCGGGCAATGCTCACACCAAAATACAATGTCAGATTAGGACAAGTGCAATGTGGAAGGGCCAACTCTCAAGTGTCCAAGTTCAGAGGGAACTCAAGGTCCCAAGGCAAGGCTCACAAGGGGGGGGACAGAACTTAAGGACAAAGAGAGAGTGCAAGTGTAGAAATAGAGTGCTGAAAGGGGGAAAGGAAAATGGAAACAGTTACAAATAAATACACATAGGGGTATAGGGGAGGTGGTAAAGAGGCAAAGACAGGCTGGTGGGCATACCCAACAATGGGAAATGCTGGCACACCCATAAGCTTGTTAGAACACACTATTTAGAGATTAGGATCCCAAAGGATTAAGTTTAATTCATGGACAATAACTTACATATTGCCATATCTTAAACCATATGCTCAAACATATAAGGGGGCAGGGGATAGGGATTCATAGCAGAAACAAACAGAAAGAAATCAGCATGCTAATTGAAATATTGAGCTTTACAGAAATAATAAGTAGACATAGATACACAAACTATAAATAAACACATTGTTGTGATGCTGAAGCTTAAATCAGGACATACCAGTTTTAAAGAAACAAGTAAAGAAAAATAGTAGGTATTGTAAACAGGCCACAGTGCAGACAAGAAGAGAGAATATTATTGTGTATGAGTATGAGTTCAGAAGGATTGTGTATTGTTTGAGTTTTTGAAAGAGTTGTGCATTTATAGTGTGAAAATTAGACGGAAATAAGGTAAGAAAATAGTTAAGGAATTGAATATCAATTAAGAATCAATCACACAAGACTTCCTTTAATCAAGAAATTCAGATTCAAATGGGAAGAACTATTTAAGGAAAGAAATTAGCTAAGCACTTTGTGCAAAGTAGGCAATTAGGGGTAAATACATAAGAGAGTTATTTAAGGACAGAATTTGAAATACACGGTTTTACAAATAAGGTAAGAAAATCAATTAGTATCCAGTAAATCAAAGGGTCTGAGATTTGCAATTATTGGTCTATGAATGAACCGAGTCAGAAAAGATGAGAAAAGGTTTTTTGACTTAAGTCGAATCACAAGGAAATCAGCAAACAATGGAAAGAAATCAATCAGACCTGCTCAGAAGGAAGTCTGAACTGGTCATAACTTTGAAAGCCACTTTAAAAGGAAGTTCTTCACATATAAAAAACATACAAACATGTTTAGTTGAAAGAAGATGTCATGCCTTCGCAAAAATTAGTAGGTAATGGTTGTCACATAAGTTAGTAATGCAGAAGAGAGATAACATCTAGTAGCATACAAAAAATCCAATGCAAAAGATGTTAGAAGAGTTTAGCAAAAAGGTCAGAATCATATGAAAACATGGATGTCCAAACTCAGTTCAGTGACTTGAAATTGGTCTGAAAGAGTTGAGGGTTTCTGAAATAAAACCCTAGTTCAAGCAAGTCATATAGCCAAACTTGGAGGAACCCCCAAATTCTAGGGTTTCCACCATTAATCGAGTGCAAAGATGAAAGAGCAAGTAGCTAAATCGAAACAAGTTCAGAGGTCTCAAAAAAAGAACTGAAACTTCTAACAGGTTTCTTTTCAGCAACAAAAACTCATGAGAAACATGATAGAAAAGTAACATGCAGAACATAACAGAAGAGCTCAAAGAAAACAGAGTAGAAGAAACTAATTCGAAACATAATGGGAAAATTGATACGAACAGTAGGAGAAGCATATTAAGAAGTTTTTTAGAAGAAGCTTAACCAGAACTCAGTAGGTGGAACTTAATAAGAACACTTAAGGACATAATAATGGAAAATATAGTAGGAGAAACACACAAGAACACAGTAGAAAAAACATATGAGAACACAATATAGGAAAATACAGTAGAAGAAGTATACAAGAACAGAGTATAGGAAAATACAATAGAAGAAGCATACAAGAACACAGTAGAAGAAAATACAAGGACACAGTAGAAGAAAATACAAGGACACAGTAGAGGCAAATACACACAAAAAGGAAAAGAAAGTCAAAGAAACATTTAAATACTTTCATAAAACCCTAGATCGGAAAAGAAAGATTTTGAAAGTAGTTTTTGAAAGAAAAGTCAGGAAAATTGTTTAAAATCTTTAGGAAAGAATGGATCTGGAACAGATCTAGAGAGATCAGAAAAACCTTACAACTAGGGTTTTCAGAGGAACCCAAGTGATGAGAAAGGCTTGAATCTAAGCAAGAGGAGTCGAGACCAGGCTTCAAAATAGATATAGCTCGCCGGAATGGGGCTGGAGATGGCCGTGGAACTCGAATCGACAAAGTTCCGGACACAACCCTTCATGGTCGAGTCATGGAGCTTCAGTTAACCAGATGTAAGGAGCCATGTGTGGCTTGGTGGGTGGTGAAACCACCATGGATCTAGGTTAGAGGGTGGCCGGAGAAGGTGAAAAGGATTCATCGGAGAGGAGGGGATGAGGGAAGGTTATAGAGAGAACCAAAGGTTAGAGAGATAGAGACAAGTGAGGGAAAATGAGGGGTATTGGGGGGTCGTTTGATTAAAAAAGGTAAGGGCGGATCTAGACCGTTGATCAAAATTGATCAACGGCCAAGATATGATCCGGGTTGGGCCGGGTAGTTTTATGATTGGGCTTGGAGTTTTGGGTTGATTTAATTTGGATTGGGGATTGGGTTTAATTAGGCCAGATTAGAAAGCCAAATATGGCTATAAGTTAAATAGGCTCTTTTCACTTTTAATTTATAAAAAATAATAAACAAATTTCTGAAAACAAATTCAAAGTACTTAAATGATTTATAATATATAATTATCAATTTAAAAATATAAAATCCCATTTTATAAATATGAGACAGATTTAAACTTAAAAATGGTTAATATTGCAATTACGCAATTTTATCCTTAAAAAAATACCAAATAAATTTATAAAAATGTGTGAAAAATATCTTAGCCATATTTTGGTACAAACATTAGAATCCAATAAATGAATCACCAAAAATGATAATTTTAGGGACCATCATTAGTTTTTTCTTGATAAAATAGGAAAATAAAATTGATTTTAAAATCTTTAAAAAATTGAGAAAATTAATAGGACCTTGGGAAATACTTATATATGTATATACATGCCATTTTGAAAGGTATTTAGCATATGAAAATATACAAGGAAAAATTGGGTATCAATAGCTGCCCCTCTTTACCCGGGAAGGATGAAAGAGTTGTCGGGTAAAGTTATGATGGCCAATTTTGACCGAACGAAATAGTTTGAAGAGGCTGACCGTGCTCTGGTTCTGAGCTGCCTACATATCCCTGGTCTTACAGGAATCAGGCCATATGCAGTTCCGGATCCGTCGGCGGCATATGCCGATGGAGACTTTTCAAGAACGGATGCAATATCCCGGATGGGATGAGTGGACGGTTTGTAGGGCTATAGGAACTGGAGCGGGATTGCTCTTGCTGTTATGGCCGTTGCTCGCCGGTTTACCTGCAAATAAGCAATACAAGTATATATTGTGCGGAAATTTAAACGTGATGCAAGTTCCCGTCGGACCATGAATGTTGTCTTTGGACGGTTAGGATGACGTCCTCAGACCATGACATCCTGGGCCATGAAGCATATGATAAGGGATTCGCAGGCCATGAAATGATGCTCTCGGGCTATGAGAATGATGCCTCCGAACTATGACGCCTTTGAATAATGATATGCAAAAGATAAAAGGGGTCCTTAGGCCATGTCATGGCGTTCTCGGGCTATGAAAATGGTGCCTCCGAACAATGATGCCTTTGGACAGATTGGCGATCTTTCAGCCCATGAGATGCAGTGTTTGGCGGTCTTTCAGCCTATGCAATGCATAAAGTGGCGATATTTCAGCCATGCAAGTGTAAATGAAGTGGCGATATTTCAGCCGATGCAAGGCGTAAATGAAGTGGCGATATTTCAGCCATGTAAGATGTAAATAAAGTGATGATATTTCAGCCAATGTAGAATTTAAATAAAGTGGTGATCTTTCAGCCATGCAAGATGTAAATGAAGTGGCAATCTTTCAGCCAATGCAACCTGTAAATGAAGTGGCGATATTTTAGCCATGCAAGATGTAAATGAAGTGGAGATCTTTCAGCCGATGCAATATGTAAATAAAGTGGCGATATTTCAGCCATGCAAGCTGTAAATGAAGTGGCGATATTTCAGCCATGCAAGATATAAATGAAGTGACGATCTTTCAGCCGATGCAAGATGTAAATAAAGTGGCGATATTTAAACCATGCAAGATGGTGGTAGAGATTAACCTCGGAAGGCAGAATGGTAGCCTTATGCAATGCAGATGGAGACAGAGCTTAGTCTCGGAAGGCAGAATGGTAGCCTTATGCAATGTAGAGAATACAGATGGAGGTAGAGCTTAACCTCGGAAGGCAGAATGGTAGCCTTATGCAATGCAGAGAATGCAGATGGAGACAGAGCTTAGTCTCGGAAGGCAGAATGGTAGCCTTAAGCAATACAGAGAATGCAGATGGAGACAGAGCTTAGTCTCGAAAGGCAGAATGGTAGCCTTATGCAATGCAGAGAATGCAAGAGGAGGTAGAACTTAACCTCGGAAGGCAGAATGGTATCCTTATGCAGGAAGTAAAAAGGGCAAACAACAATAGAGTTTTCTTAGCTGATAGCGGATTGCGGTATCGTGATTGCTGGGGATATTGTGCTTGCTGGGGACACTGTTGTGTGCGGATAACAGCTGCGAGTAAGTGCAATAGTTCGGAGAGTTGTATTCCTGAACTTTGTGAGTGAGCGTATAGTATATTTGATGATTTTGCAACTCAAGTCTCTGCATCTAATGAAAAAATTGTGAGTTTGTAAAGGGGAAAAAGGTTAGTTCATATCCCCGCTGGCTTTGCTTGACCTGCTCGGCTTTGATCCGGCGATACTGTATATATCACTGGGGTAGCATTTCTAAACAAAGCAATTTCGGTAACAAACATGCATGATTTAGTAAAAATATAACATAAATACATAATCGAGAATAGTTTTCTTTAGATGAACCGACGACTGCGACGTAGTTCAAGACATTGCAACTTCTCTTGCTCCGAAATTTTGAGGGTCCTCCTCAAAATTCTGCCCCAATTTACTGGGCTGCTGCTTTTGACAGCTGCTTGCGGCGAATGGCTGAAATCACTTCGGAATTTTGAGGGTCCTCCTCAAAATTCTGCCCCAGTTTCCAATTGTGGGGGAAATGAAAATTTTATTGACTTGTGACCGAACACATAGGACTGTCTACGTATCCCCTCTTAAACGGGAATCAGGTCAGGCGTAGTTCAAATTACATCATGAAGGAAAGCATAAGGATTACACATAGTATCGCTTGACTGCGTCTAAATTGATCAGCTTTGGCCAAACTTCTCTGTCCATTTCTGCAAGTATGAGGGCTCCTCCTGTTAGAACCCGGTGGACCATGTATGAACCCTGCCAGTTGGGAGAGAACTGCCCGGTGTGAACTGTCTCGGCTTGACTCTTTTGTCGAAGGCTCTGGACATTTTGTTCTGATAAAGTTGACCATGGCAAACTGCGTTCATTCTTTTTCCGTCTATAAGAGCCAACTACTCGTAATGACTCTTCACCCACTCTGCATCGTCGAGTTCTGCTTCCTATATGATCCTCAAGGAAGGGATTTCTACTTCGGCGGGAATGACCGTTTCTGTACCATATACTAGCACGTAAGGTGTTGCCCCAGTTGATGTAAGGACTGTGGTATGGTACCCCAATAAAGCAAATGATAGTTTCTTATGCCACTGTTTATATTTCTCTATCATTTTCCTCAATATCTTCTTGATATTCTTGTTGGTGGCTTCTACGGCTCCATTCATCTGAGGTCTGCAGGCTGTAGAATTCTTGTGTTTGATCTTGAAGGTTCACACATGGCTTTCATCAGGTCTGCATGGCTTTCTCTATCATTTTCCTCAATATCTTCTTGATATTCTTGTTGGTGGCTTCTACGGCTCCATTCATCTGAGGTCTGCAGGCTGTAGAATTCTTGTGTTTGATCTTGAAGGTTTCACACATGGCTTTCATCAGGTCATTGTTGAGATTGGAACTATTTTCAGTGATGATTGATTCTGGGATCCCGAATCGACAAACGATATGATCGCAGACGAAGTCTACCATGACTTTCTTAGTCACTGCTTTGTAAGATGTTGCTTCAACCCATTTGGTGAAATAATCAATTGCTACTAGGATGAACCTGTGCCCGTTTGATGCGGCAGGTTTGATTGGTCAATAACATCCATTCCCCACCCGGCGAACGGCCACGACGAGCTTGTCTCATTAAGCTTATTTGGAGGCACTTTTATCCTGTCTACATGTATCTGACAGCGGTGACACTTTCAGACGTATTGGATACAGTCCGTTTCCATAGTCATCCAAAAATAACCAGCCCGGAGTATCTTTTTGGCTAAGACAAAACCGTTCATATGAGGACCGCAAGTCCCAGCATGGATTTCTTCTAGAAGTTTAGATGCTTCCTTTGCGTCAACACATCTTAGCAATCCTAAATCAGGAGTCCTCATGTACAGGATTCCTCCGTTGTGAAAGAACTTGTTGGAAAACCTCCGAAGTGTGCATTTCTGAGTAAGATTTGCAAATTCTGGGTATTCTGCCTTCGTCAAATATTCCTTGATATCATGAAACCAAGACTTTCCATCTGCTTCTTCTTCGACATGAGCACAGTAGGCTGGCTGATCATGGACCTTTACTGGAATGGGATCAATGAAGTTCTTGTCTGGATGTTGTATCATGGATGGTAGGGTAGCCAATGCATCGGCGGACTCATTCTGGACTCTGGGAACATGTTGGAACTCCATCTTTGTGAACCTCTTTCTCAACTCCTATACATGATGCAGATAAAGGAGTATTTTGGAGTTCTTGGTTGACCATTCTTCTCGGACCTGATGTTTAAGCAAATCTGAATCCCCAATCACTAGCAACTCTTGAATATTCATGTCAATAGCCATCTTGAGCCCTAAGATGCAGGCTTCGTATTCGGCCATGTTGTTGGTACACGAGAATCTGAGTTTGGTAGAGACCGGATAATGCTGACCGGTTTCTGATATTAGGACCGCTCCTATGCCAACTCCTTTGAAATTTGCTGCACCATCGAAAAACATCCTCCAACCATCATAGGATTCGGCAATGTCTTCTCCTATGAATAATACCTCTTCATTGGGAAAATAAGTCTTCAGGGGTTCGTGTTCTCCGTCCACGGGATTTTCAGCAAGGTGGTCTGCTAGTGTCTGTCCTTTGATTGCTTTTTGAGTCACGTAGACAATGTCAAATTCACTCAACAGGATTTTCCACTTGGCCAGCTTGCCAGTGGGCATGGGCTTCTGAAAGATGTACTTCAAGGGATCCATCCTTGATATGAGATATGTAGTATATGCACAGAAGTAATGCCTCAACTTCTGAGCTATCCAAGTCAAAGCACAACAGGTGCGCTCTAATAGAGAATACCGAGCTTCGTACGGGGTGAACTTCTTACTGAGGTAATAGATGGCCTGCTCCTTCCTCCCTATTTCATCATGCTGACCTAGAACGCAACCGAACGCTCCATCCAATACTATGAGGTAGAGTAATAGAGGTTTACCCGGCTCGGGTGGAACCAAAACTGGTGGTGTTGACAGGTACTTCTTGATTCTGTCGAAGGCCTTTTGGCAGTCATCAGTCCATTTGGTAGTGGCGTCCTTTTTCAATACCTTAAAGATTGGCTCATAGATGACAGTAGATTGTACTATGAACCGGCTGATGCAGTTGAGTCTCCCTAAGAAGCTCATTACGTCCTTCTTGTTCTTTGGCGGTGGCAGTTCTTGAATAGCTTTGACATTTGATGGATTCAGTTCTATCCCTCGCCGACTCACAATGAACCCAAGTAATTTTCCGGCAGGAACCCCAAATGCATATTTCCCATGATTTAGTTTCAGGTTGTACCTTCTCAGTCTGTTGAAGATCTTCCTCAAATCTTCCATATGATCAGTGGCTTTCTTGGACTTTATGATGACATCATCTACATATACTTTGATCTCCTTGTGTATCATATCGTGGAAACTAGTGGTCATGGCCCTCATGTAGGTGGCCCCAACATTTTTCAACCCGAATGACATCATCTTGTAATAGTACATCCCCCACGGCATAATGAAAGCCATTTTCTCGGCATCTTCTTCGTATATCTTGATCTGATGATATCCAGCGAAACAATCTACAAATGATTGCAACTCATGCTTGGCGCAATTGTCGATCAGGATATGTATGTTCGGCAAGGGGAAATCGTCCTTTGGACTGGCCCGATTGAGATCCCGGTAGTCGACATAGACTCTGACCTTCCCATCATTCTTCGGCACCAGCACAATATTGGCTAACCATGTCGGATATTCTACTACCCTGAGAACCTTAGCTTTGACCTGCTTAGTGACTTCTTCCTTGATTTTTAGACTCATGTCAGGCTTAAATTTTCTGAGCTTTTGCTTTACCGGCGGACATGTTGGATCGGTTGGCAGTTTGTGAGCCACTATAGGTGTACTCAGACCAGTCATGTCATCATACGACCAGGCGAATATGTCCTCATATTCCTTCAGAAATTCTGTGTACTCTTCCTTTTCTGATGGTGGCAAATGAACGCTGATTCGTATTTTTTTGACATTCTCTGCATCTACCAGGTTAACAATCTCAGTCTCGTCCAGGTTGGACTTAGGTCTGTTGTCAAAATTCTCAACCTCTTTAACAATCTCTTTCGGTATATCGTCTTCCTCCAAATCTATGTCCGTTTGTTGCGTTGTCTCGTTGTATAAATCGAAAGACTTTGATAAATTCCATAATTGTTTTGAACATTGGAAGATCTTATTGCGAAAATTCAAAATGTGAAAGGAAAATCAACTAGTAAAAATAAAAGGTAGTGCATGATGCTTTGTTCAGCCTTGCTACCCCGAGGCTTTCCGGGCTCTGGTGGTTCTGATGGTCCAGTTATTGAGGCATGCTCCTCTGCTTACTACCCGTATGGAAGGGCCTTCCTCCCCATCCTCCTCGTGAACAACACAACAGTCCATATCATCGTCTTATAGGAACAAATTCCTCACTGCTGCCAATGCTTCCTCTTCTTCTGACCCATAGATAACATCGACCGGCTGGAAAGTCTACTCCGAATGTGGTATTGGCTGCTCTAGCGGATAGTAAGGACCGCACCATGGTGGCGACCAGTTGTTGAATTCTTCCCAAGTGTACTCATATCCCAGACTGAAGGTGGTGCCATGTTTCTTTAGTGTGATAGGCTTAGTAATTCCTTGGAGGTTCTTGCCAAGCCCCTTGCCGGGTTCGTATTCGCTCCAGTTCAATATACTTTCAATTTTGTTGTCCCACCATTTGTCCTTGTCGATGGCGTTTACTCGCTCGATATGGTGATAGGTCTCCCTGCCTATCTTTCTTCTGCCTCCGATTACTAGGATGGTCTGGCGACTGTATATGGGATTGCTATCGTCGCTGTGAATGATCACCACTTGGTGGTTCTACTCAAATTTCACTGCCTGATGTAGTGTTGACGCTACGACCCCGGTGGCATGAATCCACGGTCGTCCCAATAACAAATTGTAAGATGCCGGCACGTCTATCACTTGAAAATCAACATCGACCCAAGTTGGCCCCATTTGCAAACACAGACTAATCTCCCCGATGGTGGACCTTTGGGAATCGTCGAAAGCTTTCACGTTGATGGCTTCGTCCTTTATCTCGTGCAGCCCCTTTCCCAATGTCCTGAGTGTTACCAACGAACAAATGTTGAGTCTGGACCCTCCATCAATCAGAATTCTGGTGATAAAATAATCTTCGCATTGTACGGTGATGTGCAACGCCTTGTTATGACTCAACCCTTCGGGTGGCAGCTCATCTTCATGAAAAGTGATCTTGTGACTTTCCAATACCTGCCCTACCATGTTTTCCATTTCTCCTCTGGTGATGTTTCCTGGTACATATGCCTCACTCAACACCTTTAGCAAGGCATTCTTGTGTGCCTCAGAATTTTGTAGCAAAGCAAGTATGGAGATTTGCGTCGGTGTTTTATTCAATTGATTAATGACTGAGTATTCTTTGGCTCGTATCTTTCTCCAAAGATCGTCTAGACCTGTCTCAATGATGGGAGACCGATTGGAGGCCTGCTTGCTTGACTCAGCTAGGTGTTCTGGGGTATAGACCCTGCCCGTCCTCGTCATACCCTGTGCGGCAATAGTTTCCTCGAACCTAACCTTGCCCTTCCTCCTTGCCTCAGCTGTATAGTCCCATGGTATAGACTTGGTATGGAATGGTGTTACAGCTGATATTGCCACTGGGATCGGCATGGACATCTCCACTCTGAACGGAGCATGTGCTTTGGGAGGTAAAGCTGCAACTTCAAATAGTGTAGGTGTATTTGTTGGAGTCACAAATTCGACCTCGATTGGTGTTGGTGTCTCTGCAGTTGCTTCGAACTCAAGTGGCACAGACATGTTTACCTCAGTGTCCCCAGAAGGCTAAGTATGGACTACAATCGAATTAAGGGTGACTATTGGCTTTTTTAGTTCGTCACCTTCTATGATTAATCTGATCGATCCTTTGGGATCCCAATCATCCTCTATTTCAATCATGTGAACACCTCTACCCTTATGGTCCGGCAGAGGGTTGTTGCGGACATTCGGAGTAGGCTCCTTTGCCACAATGATCTTGTTATCAATCAAAGTTTGGATCTTGTCTTTCAGAGAGCGACATTCATCAATGGTATGCCCTTTCATGCCGGAATGGTATGCACAGGATTTATTTGGATTGGACCATTGATAAGGGTTTTCAGGGGTTATGGCAGGGATAGGGGTGACATAACCAGCAGCTTTGAGCCTTTCGTACAGTTGGTCAATTGGCTCAGCAATGGCGGTATACTGTTTGGGGGGTCTGCAGTCGAAATTTGGTCGAGGTCTAAGAAAGTTTTGACGTGTGGGAGGTGATTGATAGTGGGATGGCTGAGCATTGTAGGCTTGGCAAACATGTGCAGGTTGGGAATATCTGGGTGAAGTAGGTTGATATGTAGGAGGTGGGGGTGATTGGTAAGTAGGTGGTGAAGTTTGGTAAGAGGGTGAGGGTGTTTGGTAATTTGCGGTAGGCTGATATGTGAGTGGTGGTATCAGATAGGCTTGGTATTTGATAGGGGATTTGGCTCTTTATGCAGCCATTACGGCACCTACATCGCTTTTCTTGGACATACCACCAGACTGTAAAGCTTTATTGGTAGCTTGCAAAGCTTCAAAGTTTGTAACCATACCACTTTTGATGTCTTCCTCGATCCTTTCCCCTAGCTTGATAATGTCGGAAAATTTCTGGCTCTCAATCAACATCAGCCTTTCATAGTACTGTGGATCTTGAGCCCGGATGAAAAACATGTTCATTTGTTCTTCTTCTAAAACCGGTCTAACCTTAGCGGCTTCTAATCTCCAACGAGTAGCGTACTCACGGAATGTTTCCGTGGGCTTCTTCTTTAAATTCTGAATGTAGAACACATCTAGCGCATTTTCTGTGTTGAACCTGAACCTGTCTATAAAGTTAGACGCATGCTTACCCAGTTTGACCATTCTTTGGATCTTGGCCGATGTACTAATACAAAGCATCTCCTTTCAAGCTTCTCATGAAAAGCTTCATGCGGATTCTCTCGTCTTTCCCTACTCCAACTAGCTTGTCACAGTACGTTCTCAGATGGACCCTTGGATCTCCTGTACCATCAAACATTTCAAACTTTGGAGGTTTGTACCCCTCGGGCAGTTCGACATATGGTTGTATGCAAAGATTTTCGTAGTTCAATCCTTCAATCCCCTTACTTCCTTCAACACCTTGAATTTGACTAGTCAATTTCTTGAGTTCCGCAGCCAGGTTCATGATGAGTGAGTTTTTATCATCAGACTTGGGTGTGCTTGAGATGGGTTGGGTGGAGTGTGGCATGGTCTCCACATAGATGGGGGTGTTATGGTGGGCGTGGAAATGGTTATTTGTGAAATTCAAAGGTTCAGGGATGAGCGGTGGAGTATTGTTGGATGTGTGGCAAGTATTGCAGTAGTGGTGAGGAGCGGGATGGTTTCGTGACTTTGGGATATTTTGTGGAGGTGTGGGGTTCTAAGCATTCAGGAAATTAATGTCGGGAGTGGTGAGGGAAAATGACAGATTCACCAGATTCCGAACCTGATCAAGTTCTTCTTGAAATTTCAACAGTTTCTGCTCGAGTTGGGATGCACTTTCTTTTGAGACCTGAGCACCATGAGTGACCTCTACCCATTCAGTTGAGTTTTCCTTTTTGTTTGAATCTTCCATCTTCCCTTTGTTCTTGATTCTGATAGGACTAAGAAGAGGAGTGGGTGGAGGGCCCCTAGATCTTGTTGAATAAGATGATGTTGCCAGAGTGCACGAACTAACCTTTGGGGAGGGGAATAAAACAAAAGTAAAAACAAAAATGGTAACAAGTTAGTGCGAATTATAAGAAAAAATATTGCGATATTAAAACACATAGAGCAAGAATGTAAATCGTGTCCTATTTGGGAAACCTCTTGTGCCCGAGGTAGGCCTAGCGACAAGTTGATTTGGAGAACTTAGAATGCTAAATGCCTCATTTTATTGATAAAAGTAGACGAATCCCAAAACGACGCTAAATAACAGGAAATAAAATGTCAATAGTGGCCATGAGCCTTATTACATTTCTTAAAGCAAAAGAACAAGCTCCTATATACTTGGTCCTACACGGACCTTCCCCAGACTCGGCATCGTCGAACAGCTTTCCCAGCTCGCAAAGTCCCAGCAATAGGTAGGCTCTGGCTAGATGTCCGCCCTCATTTCCCTCAGCATTTTGGCAATCCTCGATCCTTTTGAGTAACTTCCTTTCTAGCTCCACTATGCCTCGATCCAAGTGTCTCAATCGCTTGTTGGCACTGACAGCCATGTCTTTCCACTCCTCGATCATTTTTTGGTTGGCTTCTTATATCTCACGGTGCTCGCTTTCACATTCCTGGATCCTCTTGCGCAGTTGATTGTATTTGACCTGTGCCTCGGCCCTTTCATCTATGATCTTGTGGCCCCTAGCAAGTCCTGGCTGACCTAGACCATCGTGATTAGATTCCAACCAGCCTGAATAGTATGAAGTACAACCAGTATGGTATCTATCTGGTTCGATAGTGTCTCTTCCCATGATGATCTTGCAATGCCACATATGCTGAGCTTGGCAATTATAAGGACTGTCATCAGCTTGGAAGTCAGCCCGGAAGTGACTCATCTTGTCTACCCTTGGTATAACGTGCTTCCTACCAGCTGTCTCATAACTCAGAGAGGGACATAAGGGTAGGTTCCTCTCAGACTGATTAGTATCAGAAACGGCGCATCCTTGGATCAGACGATAAACTCCTCAGTAGGGAACCACTCGAACATCCATTGTACTTGATCCTCAGTTAGATTTTCAAACGGCTCTAACCATCCCTTGGCGTCTTTTGGCTGGGCGAACATGTCAGGCATGTAGTTCATTCAATTCGGATGATGGAAGGTGATATGATTGTCCCAGTCTCTTCGCTGAATTTCCTGTCGATATTCACCCCTTTGTAGATGCTCCATGAGCCAAAGTTGAAGTAGCAAATTGCAGCCTTCGAAGCGTTCATCTTTTCGTTGACACTTCTCCAAGGCTCGGTATATCTCCGCAATAATAATGGGCACAATGTTGAATAGTTTCCCACCAATTCCCTCCATTAGAGTTTTGGTTACCATAGCTAGCCTGGTGTGGATCCTGGATTTCTTCATTGGAAACACTATCATCCCTAGGAAGCAAAATATGAAGACAAAGACCCTTCGGTGAATATGCCCCAATGATGTGAGGGCGAACTCATCCGGATAAGTACGGTAAGATTTGCTGTGACCGTACCTCTCGTACAAATAATCAAAGGGATTATACGACTCTTTCAAGCATGTCAAGTTTGGATTCTTCTTTAGACCCATCATTTTGAGGAAACCTCTACCCTTGCAGTTTTCCGACACTAACAAACCCGGAGTTTCCCATGGTATACCAGCTAATCCTCCTATTTCCTCCAGCAGGGGTGTCATCTCAATGTCCCCGAAGCGGAATACAGACCTATCACAATCCCAAAACAGAGTAGCAGCTTCTATGATCTTGTTGATAGGTTGGATTTCCAGGAGAGAAGGTAGATTTCCTAGGTATTTCCGGACAAGAGTCTGATCACTGGAATGAAGATCCTCCCACCAACTTAGCAATTTTGGGTGGATGATGGTGACTATGCCGAATCTGGGGACTTTGTGCCTCATATTTTTGCAAGACAAAAGTGTTAGGCCCTTACCCCCACCAGACTTGACTATTTAACATCAACAATTAGCATGAAGCATTTAGTTCTCCAAATAAATGCACAGAACGTGGTGATATCCATTTGGGTTTTAGGGAAACCCAGTGGACTTTGGATAAGGCTATCTTAAAGAGTCATTATGCGGACAACATAACTGACTCGGCTAGGTTTGACCATGATGCATGCACAATTAAACAAAGTAAGGTTTCTATGGGGTTTTAGACTGGTACCCTTGAGCAGACAACTCAAGGGGGAAAGGCACGGAACCGTCAACTACATCGTTGATCGACTGGTTTTACCGCAAATATGCCTTTTCCGGATTTAGGGGGTGACAATATTGGAAGAACGCAACCACTCATTATAAGCGTTGCTATGGTATTTGTTTGGCACGAGTGGAATATGATGTTAAGCATGATTATGTAATAATTAAAGCAGATTGTCACGTATTTGCACATTAGGAAAGTAGTAAATACAACAATTTTTCATAACTTAAAGAGGTAGTAAAGGAAATCAGTAAAGGAAAGAAACAAAAAGACAAGTCAATTTTGCGATCGAAAATGAAATTGAATGCTTAAAAGA
Source organism: Nicotiana tabacum (assembly GCF_000715075.1). Taxonomy (NCBI): domain Eukaryota; kingdom Viridiplantae; phylum Streptophyta; class Magnoliopsida; order Solanales; family Solanaceae; genus Nicotiana; species Nicotiana tabacum. Next base: position 98,837,444 of record NC_134084.1, on the reverse strand, counting down.
AATAGACAAATAATTGCGCATAAAGAAGCATAAATTCACAATAAGAGTCTGAAATGGTAAAAGACTAAAAGAAATCCCCAGCGGAGTCGCCACGCTGTCGCGTCCCCTTTTTCTCGTGAAATCGGGTTTATGACATTTGGGAGGACAACTCGTTCCCTTTTGGGAATTGGGTTTGAATAGAAGAGTCACCACCTAATGATTTAAGTGCATTAAGACACTAAGAAAGGTTTGATTTGAACAATTAGAGATTGGGTAAGGGCTTGAAATTATCCCAAGGGGAGGGTGTTAGGCACCCCTCAGGATCCACTAATGTGGTTCCCGACCAGACAATTATTGTGACTTTAGTGCAAATAACACATAGGCAAATAAACGCTTCAAATAAGAGGGGATTTTCACGTAATGATTACAAATAAACAAAAGTAAGAAAAAGGAACTAAAAAGAGAGTTAATTTTCTTAAAAGAAATGGTTTAAAAAGATTTAAAAGAAACAAAGAAAACAAAGGGAAGGGGAGGTCCTAGGTTTATTAATAATATGGATCACCCCACACAACATCCGATAATCACTCCTCAGTGAGGGGCTACACGTGATATTATCGCGTGGTCATCATATCCATATCTACCCTTTCCCACCCAGTTAAGGTATTAAACCGCGGAATGGTCTCGTTTACTTATTGCATGCTATTACCCGCCCCAATCCTATCAGTCCCGGAGGCACTTAGGACTAGTAATCCTAAAGGGAATGGATATTAGGCTTGTTTATAGTTTCAAAGGCAAAACTCTAAGGCGACAAACAAAACACATATATGGCAAGTATGGGGAAGCATATAAACAAATGAAAAGGCTCAAACAGACCTCCTTTAAGCAGAGAAAAGCAAGTAGTTAGCACGAATTACACATACTGTTTAGGGTTTGATTAAACTTAAAGGACCGAGGTAGACTAATTTATTACATAGTTCAGATAAGAAGCCCGAATCAGGCCTGCCTGCTGGTTTAAGCTAATAAAATCTGATTCAGTTTATGATTTTAACCCTAAGGCTTGCCTAGGTGTTGGACGAGGATCCTATAGGTATGATATCTACTGATTTCAGAAATAAGGAAATAAACTGAATACATATTGATTTAAGAAAAGTCGTCAATTATTAAAGAAAAACAAGTTTTAGCAAGAGATCATAAATCATTGTTACTGATTTTAGACTTATAAACGAGTGAAGCGGTTCAGATTTGATTAAGGCTCTTATAGGCATGCTTTCTATGCGTTGTTGATTTTAAACCCTTTTTAACAGACATGGTAAAATGCGGAAACCCTATAAACATGATATCTAGGTGCTGAATTTCATTTAAGACCTATGAACATGATATCTAATTGCGGTTGATTATTAAGACCTAAAAACATGTTTGCCTAATGAGGAAAGCATATGCAAGATTCAGAAAGAAACTATAGGCAGGATATCTATATGATATGCAAAAATTCAGAAATTCCTATAGGCAGGATATCTATATGATATGCAGAAATTCAGAAATTCCTATAGGCAGGATATCTATGTGATATGCAGAAATTCAGAAATAAACTATAGGCATGGTATCTATATGGTAATGCAAGATTCTTATAGACATGGTATCTACATGAGAGTGCAGAAATTCAAAAACTCCTATAGGCAGGTTATCTACCCCTTTTAGCATATATAATTACCCCTCCCTTTTCACTATCCATCCCCAAGAGTTTATTACAAAATTATTACAGCCCAGAAAAAGAAAATACATTAGAAATTAAAAGGTACAACCAAGGAGAGCCTGATTCAGACTTCCTGTCTGAAATATGAAGTAAACCAACTCCAAGAGATCATGATCCAAAGCCTTTCTCCCATTTGGATGTGTCAAAGTTCCCTAAGAGCTTCGAAAAGGACTCAGGGCAATGTTCACACCAAAATGCAATGTTAGATTAGGAACATAGTGCAGTGTGGAAGGGCCAGCCCTCAAGTGTCCAAGTTCAGAAGGAACTCAAGGTCCCAAGGCAAGGCTCACAAGAGAGGGCAGAACGAGGCAGAACTTAAGGACTAAGAGAGAGTGCAAGTGTAGAAATAGAGTGTTGAAAGGGGGAAAGGAAAAGGGAAACAATACAAATAAATACACATAGGGGTATATGAGAGGTGGTAAAGAGGCAAAGACATGTTGGTGGCATACCCAGTAATGGGAAATACTGGCACACCCATAAGCCTGTTAGAACACACTCTTTAGAGATTAGGATCCCAAAGGATTAAGTTTAGTTCATGGACAATAACTTACATATTGCCATGTCTTAAACCATATGCTCAAACACATAAGGGGGTAGGGAATAGGGATTCATAGCAGAAACAAACAGAAAGAAATCAGCAGGCTAATTGAAATATTGAGCTCTACAGAAACAATAAGTAGACATAGATACACAAACTATAAATAAACACATTGTTGTGATACTGAAGCTTAAATCAGGGCATACCAGTTTCAAAGAAACAAGTAAAGAAAAACAGTAGGCATTGTAAACAGGCCACAGTGCAGACAAGAAGAGAGAATATCATTGTGTGTGAGTATGAGTTCAGAAAGATTGTGTATTGTTTGAGTTTGTGATAGTGTGAATTTATAGTGTGAAAATCAGACGGAAATAAGGTAAAAAAAACAATTAAGGAATTGAATATCAATTAAGAATCAATCACACACGACTTCCTTTAATCAAGGAATTCAGATTCAAACGAGTAAGAACTATTTAAGGAAAGAAATTAGCTAAGCACTTTGTGCAAAGTAGGCAATTAGGGGTAAATACATAAGAGAGTTATTTAAGGACAGAATTTGTAATACACGGTTTTACAAATAAGGTAAGAAAATCAATTAGTATCCGGTAAATCAAAGGGTCTGAGATTTGCAATTATTGGTCCATGAATGAACCGAGTCAGAAAAGATGAGAAAAGTTTTTTTGACTTAAGTCGAATCACAAGGAAATCAGCAAACAATGGAAAGAAATCAATCAGACCTGCTTAGAAGGAATTCTGAACTGGTCACAACTTTGAAAGCCACTTTAAAGGGAAGTTCTTCACATATAAAAAACATACAAACATGTTGAGTTGAAAGAAGATGTCATGGCTTCGCAAAAATCAGTAGGTAATGGTTGTCACATAAGTCAGTAATGCAGAAGAGAGATAACATAGCATACAAAAGATCCAATGCAAAAGATCTTAGAAGAGTTTAGCAAAAAGGTCAGAATCATATGAAAACAAGGATGTCCAAACTCAGTTCAGAGACTCGAAATTGGTCTGAAAGAGTTGAGGGTTTCTGAAATAAAACCCTAGTTCAAGCAAGTCACATAGCCAGACTTGGAGGAACCCCCAAATTCTAGGGTTTCCACCATTAATCGAGTGCAAAGATGAAAGGGCAAGTAGCTAAATCGAAACAGGTTCATAGGTCTCAAAAAAAAGAACTGAAACTTCTAACAGGTTTCTTTTCAGCAACAGAAACTCATGAGAAATATGATAGAAAAGTAACATGCAGAACACAACAAAAGAGCTCAAAGAAAACAGAGTAGAAGAAACTAATTCGAAACATAATGGGAAAATTGATACGAACAGAGGAGAAGCATATTAAGAAGTTTTTTAGAAGAAGCTTAACCAGAACTCAGTAGGTGGAACTTAATAAGAACACTTAAGGACATAATAATGGAAAATATAGTAGGAGAAACACACAAGAACACAGTAGTGGAAAATACAGTAGAAAAAGCATATGAGAACACAATATAGGAAAATACAGTAGAAGAAGTATACAAGAACACAATGTAGGAAAATACAGTAGAAGAAGCATACAAGAACACAGTAGAAGAAAATACAAGGACACAGTAGAGGCAAAGACACACAAAAAGGAAAAGAAAGTCAAAAAAACATTTAAATACTTTCAGAAAACTCTAGATCGGAAAAGAAAGATTTTGAAAGTAGTTTTTGAAAGAAAAGTCAGGAAAATCATTTAAAATCTTCAGGAAAGCATGGATCTGGAACAGATCTAGAGAGATTAGAAAAACCTCAAAACTAGGGTTTTCAGAGGAACTCAAGCGATGAGAAAGGCTTGGATCTAAGCAAGAGGAGTCGAGACCAGGCTTCAAAATAGACATAGCTCGCCGAAACGGGGCTGGAAATGGCCATGGAACTCGAATCGACAGAGGTCCGGACACAACCCTTCATGGTCGAGTCATGGAGCTTCAGTTAATCAGACATAAGGAACCATGGGTGGCTTGGTGGGTGGTGAAACCACTATGGATCTAGGTTAGAGGGTGGCCGGAGAAGGTGAAAAGGATTCATCGGAGATGAGGGGATGGGGGAAGGTTCTAGAGAGAACCAGAGGTTAGAGAGATAGAGACGAGTGAGGGGAAATGAGAGGTATTGGGGGGTCGTTTGATTAAAAAAGGTAAGGGCGGATCTAGACCGTTGATCAAAATTGATCAACGACCAAGATTTGATTCGGGTTGGGCCGGGTAGTTTTAGGATTGGGCTTGGAGTTTTGGTTCGATTTAATTGGATTGGGGATTGGGTTTAATTAGGCCAGATTAGAAAGCCAAATGTGGTTATAAGTTAAATAGCCTCTTTTTCCCTTTTAATTTATAAAAAATAACAAACAAATTTTTGAAAACAAATTCAAAGTACTAAAATGACTTATAATATATAATTATCAATTTAAAAATATAAAATCCCATTTTATAAATATGAGACAAATTTAAACTTAAAAATGGTTAATATTGCAATTACGTAATTTTATTCTTAAAAAAATACAAATAAATTTATAAAAATGTGTGAAAAATATCTTAGCCATATTTTGGTACAAACATGAGAATTCAATAAATGAATTACCAAAAATAATAATTTTAGGGACCATCATTGGATTTTTCTTGATAACATAAGACAATAAAATTGATTTTAAAATCTTTAAAAAATTGAGAAAAATAATAGGACCTTGGGACATACTTATATATGTATACACATGCCATTTTGAAAGGTATTTTGCATATGAAAATATACAGGGAAAAATTGGGTATCAACAGGTTGTCACGCCATCCATCATTGAGAAGAGCCACCTGGTTCACACAACACTCCACCTTTGGAAAGAACTGTGGCATTAAGAAAACCAAAGGCTTATTAAAAACGTCCAAAACAAAACAAAAAGCTACGAACATAAATAAGAAGTGATGCTCCGAAGCTAAGAACGAGTCCCTTCGGGATGTTCCCGATGCTGAATTGAGGGACGAAGTGGTCGTCATGGGCTTGAGGGTACGTTACATTTTGTTTTCGTTTTATGCTTTCACCCTTTTCAAAAGTACTAGTTTAACCCCGTATTTCTGTTTTCCAGACATATATGGTGGAAGTGGAAAGCATTCGCAAGGCCAACATCCGGGCAAGGGTTTTCTTGAAGATGTTGGAGAAATACCGTCACTACCGTGACAGATGCCGCGAGATGCACGAGCGGCTGAGGACGGATCCCCATAATCGGGCCCTTGGTGAGGAGATGGAGAAAAGGGTCCAGGAATTGATGCAGACCATCCGCAACAAGGGTGAACTCGAGGAGCAACTTCGCATTAAGGACGACGAGCTCGAGTTGGGTAAGGGGGTCGCAGCAGAGTGAGAGCATTTATAGGGTAGGTTGAGGTTAATGCAGTCGGATATGGACCAGAACTTGGTCAAGATCGAGGCGATGAGCATGGAGTGGATGAGAAAACTGACCGTGATGGAGAGTAAAGTCGCTAGATTGGAGAACATTGAGAGAGCCTGGTATGAGGCTTTGGCGAGGGCGAAGGCTCTGAAGAACACCATCCGCGTACTCCAGTCTGAACAGGAGTCGGAGAGAGAGACAACTACCCTGAGGGAGGCGAGGCTCGAGGATCGCATTGGCGTGATTGATCAGGAGGCGTCGGTTCTAGGAGATCGGGTCACAACCTTGGAGGCGGAAAATGAGCGATTACGGGCTCAGGTTAAGTCATCTTCCACTGCTGTTCCTTGCCAAATGCATGAGCTCTAGGTTTATGTTGAAGCCCACCAGGACATATATAAGAGTTTGTGGGAGGCGGGCACCGTGGCCGAGGCTGCTTATGAAGAAGCGCGGGCGAAAGCTCGTGAGGCTCGTTAACTGTGGATATGACGGGGCGACGCCCGAAGCTAATGGGGATGCAAATGATGGTAATGGAGAACCTCTTGGAGACGGTGATGATAGTGGTGATGGTGACGGCGGCGATGACGCTGAATGAAGAATGTTGCGCTTTGTTTTTTATTTCCATTTCATTTGTTGACTGTCGTTTGTTCGTTCGTGTTTTTTTTTCCTTTGGTTGGCCTGGTCCATACGTAAGCGGCAGTAGCCCGCACTCTGACTTTGCATAAATAAAAGTTCTTTTCTTCGCTATTTTCCTTGTACTTCACCTTTTATTTCAGCTGTTCATGGCTTCGATGTGAAAAAGATGCTCATCTGATGAGTCCCAATTTTTCTTTTTTTCCGGTGGTTTTCGACCCTCAGGGGGTCGTTTCGAGCTTATAGAAATGCCGACCCCTCTTCGTTCGATCGAGGTCTCACCCTTCTCTTTTTTTGTGAAGGCCCTTGGCCTTGAAGGGTGTTATTTTGAATCTTATCGAAATAACAGCCCATCGTCGTTCGATCGAGGTCAAGCTCTTCTTCTCTTTTGATGAAGGCTCTTAGCCTTAAAGGGTGTTATTTTGAACTTATCGAAATAACAGCCCGTCGTTGTTCGAGCGAGGTTGAACTTTTCTTCTCTTTTGGTGAAGGCTCTTAGCCTTAAAGAGTGTTATTTCGAACTTATTGATATAACAACCCGTCGTCGTTCGAGCGAGGTTGAACTCTTCTTCTCTTTTGGCGAAGGCTCTTAGCCTTAAAGGGATGTTATTTTGAACTTATCGAAATAACAGTCCGTCGTCGTTCGAGCGAGGTTGAACTTTTCTTCTCTTTTGGCAAAGGCTCTTAGCCTTAAAGGGTGTTATTTCGAACTTATCGAAATAACAGCCCGTCGTCATTCGAACTCTTCTTCTCTTTTGGCGAAGGCCCTTAGCCTTAAAGGGTGTTATTTTGAACTTATCAAAATAACAGCCCGTCGTCGTTCGAGCAAGGTCGAACTTTTCTTATCTTTTGACGAAGGCTCTTAGCCTTAAAGAGTGTTATTTCGAACTTATCGAAATAACAGCCCGTCGTCGTTCGAGCGAGGTCAAACTTTTCTTCTCTTTTGGCGGAGGCCCTTAGCCTTAAAGGGCGTTATTTCGAACTTATCAAAATAACAGCCCGTCATCATTCGAGCGAGCTCGAACTCTTCTTCTCTTTTGGCGAAGGCCCTTAGCCTTAAAGGGTGTTATTTCGAACTTATCGAAATAACAGCATGTCGTCGTTCGAGCAAGGTCGAACGTTTCTTCTCTTTTGGCGAAGGCTCTTAGCCTTAAAGGGTGTTATTTCGAACTTATCGAAATAACAGCCCATCGTCGTTCGAGCGAGGTCGAACTCTTCTTCTCTTTTGGTGAAGGCTCTTAGCCTTAAAGGGTGTTATTTCGAACTTATCAAAATAACAGCCCGTCGTCGTTCGAGTGAGGTTGAACTCTTCTTCTCTTTTGGCGAAGGCCCTTAGCCTTAAAGGGTGTTATTTAGAACTTATTGAAATAACAACCCGTCGTCGTTCGAGCGAGGTCGAACTCTTCTTCTCTTTTGGAGAAGGCTCTTAGCCTTAAAGGGTATTATTTCAAACTTATCGAAAAAACAGCCCGTCGTCGTTCGATCGAGGTTGAACTCTTCTTTTCTTTTGGCGAAGACTCTTGGCCTTAAAGGGTGTTATTTCAAACTTATCGAAATAACAACCCGTCGTCAGTCCCGGTTTCTAGAGAGTCGGTCATCTTCTGTGGGAGTCCAGACCCTTTGGCAGTGCTTGCACCGGATGGTACAACGCTGGTGAATACGAGGTGTTGATATTTCATTTAGGTTCGTGCTGTGTATGCCCCATGGTTTTCTTGTCTGACTCCTGCCGTCCAGCTCGGAGATGTTGCCGGCAGAAGGTATTTCAGCTGTGTTGAAGCAATATTTGTCCTTCAGTTGAGATGTTCCAGTGTACACTTGTCCATGCGGGTCTTATGTGCTTGCCCGGACAAAGAGTGAGAGGTGAAGATGTGATTTCCTTCGCTCCTTCCCGGTGATCTGGTGGGGGAATACAGGTTGGTAACATCGCTTGTTTTGTTTAGTATATCGATGGTTGATGGGGCGAAGATTTTCGAGCCCGGTGATCTTGCTTGGCTCTTCTTCCTCTTCTGTGTTGTTTTTGAGTTTCACGTGGGTTGGGTTTTTCCTCTGTGCTCCTTTTGGTGAGTGATTGTACTTCTTGGTTTCGATCTGGAAGAAAATAGGAAATTCTCATTAAGAAATTCCCACAGACGGCGCCAAATTATTTGACTCAAAAGATATTAAAACCTTCTTGAACAAATCAATCAAAGATGAAGGGGTAAATCTTAACTGAATATAATTAATTCCGGATCGAAGCGTTAATGATAATGATTTTATATGAGACGAAAGAGGCATGATTGATCTTATTAAGATTCAACTTTGTCTTCTTCATCAATCGATGAGAAAGCAAATTTACATGTATTCTTCGAGGTCATTTCCCCATTTTTCTAGGATCCAAGAAAGGAACTTTTATGTTTTCCTTTCCTTGAAAGAATAGAACCCCCCTGTTAGGACCGAAATAATCAGGTGTCATGCGGAATCTAGCAAAGCAAACCTTGAACGACGATAAATCATACAACAAGAGAAATATACCAAAAGAGACACAAACATTTAACATGGTTCGGTCAACTGACCTACGTCCACAACGGAGATGAGCAATCCACTATAATAAAAAAGAGAGTACAAAATATCGAGAGAACAACCTCACGAAGAGGCAAACACAAGTGACATACTAACACTTGTCCCGTAAAGTTCTCCCCCTAAACACTACTCTCAAACCCCATATGGCTACATTGTGGATGCTGCTGAATGAGAAGGAAGGATCCTCAATTTATAGAAGTCCAAACCTTTTCCTACAAGAAAAAAGACTAGCCAAGTATAGGAGAATTATAATTTCCTTCTACAAAAAGGAAAACCCAACTAAGGTAATTATATTGCTCTTTCCTTCAACAAATAGGAAAACCAAATATGGTAAGAAAATTATGGCAAACACTTAACAATTCTCCTCCTTAGCCGGAATTTTCTGACAAAATAAACTTGATCCACCTTTTTCACATAGCCTCCACCACAAAGTTTGTCTCAACGTGCGTAGCACACCGGTCAAATTTCTCAGAAAAAAATCACAATTATCGTCAAATATGTTGCGGCTAGAACTAAACCCGCCAAGATGAACCTGTCTTGATCCTCACTCTGATACCACTTGTTAGGACCGAAATAATCAAGTGTCATGCGGAATCTAGCAAAGCAAACCTTGAACGGCGATAAATCATACAATAAGAGAAATATACCAAAAAAGACACAAACATTTAACGTGGTTCGGTCAACTGACCTACGTCCACAACGGAGATGAGCAATCCACTATAATAAAAGAGAGTACAAAATATTGAGAGAACAACCTCACGAAGAGGCAAACACAAATGACATACTAACACTTATCCCGTAAAGTTCTCCTCCTAAACACGATTCTCAAACCCCATATGGCTACATTGTGGATGCTACTGAATGAGAAGGAAGGATCCTCAATTTATAGAAGTCCAAACATTTTCCTACAAGAAAAAGAACTAGCCAAGTATATGAGAATTACAATTTTTTTTTTACAAAAAGAAAAACCCAATTAATGTAATTATATTGCCCTTTCCTTCAACAAATAGGAAAACCAAATATGGTAAGAAAATTATGGCAAACACCTAACACCCTTCTCTTGAAAGAAAAAAAAAACTCATTTTAACATTTTTTTTATCCCTTTGCTTGATTCGACACTTTCTTATTACTAATGTGTCCTGATTGTGATTTTAGGCGTTACTCCATTCGATTCATTGATTGACATAGAGGAGAAATGGAGTGGGCTCTATTGACTTTCACTGCCCAGTTACTGAAACAGGATGTCGGACAACCTGGTCGTGGTAGTCAGATTTTGACCAATACAGTAGCTAGGGGTATACATTATGCTTCCCAGATATCACTTGTGACACTATGTTGGGTATGTTATTATTGTCGTATATCTGCACGATGTGGAGAGCGTTGGAATAGACTCTTATAATATCATCGGGCACAAATTAAGAGGATGGCTGAGATATATATAAAAGACATCAGGCACACTTATTAGGAGTGGAAAAACTCCACTCTGACAAACAGTAACATTACAAAAGGAACTTATATAGGTGTCCATAGAGTCTTCTAGACAGAGTACAGTAGTACACCTGTAAGTATTTCCGCACGTAGATATAGAAGCACGATCTACGTGTATCTTTTATTGGACGGAGCTAGATTACTAGTTACGACCTGGACATCCACAGCCACATGCGCAGTTTCGACATTTACAGATGACCAAGAGTCGACGATTGCGAGGCATTCCCTGCAAAAGTACATTATTACCGTGACGATCAAAGCTGGCATAGTCATGAAAATTAAGCTGATTTTCTTCATCATCAATATAAGAAAAACTGCTTGTTGGTGAGTGTGATAAAGCTGGGTTAATCAACAAAATAGTGGTAGTAAGAAAAATCATGAGAATAATTATGCTGCTGCTTCTGCTCGCCATTACTAAAATGTAAATATTGACTCACTTGCTAGCTTATTAATAAGTTTCTAGCAACGTTAAGATATTATTAGTATAAATACGCCAGCCTTGGCCTGCTCTTAATTATTCTTTGTTTATTAGATACTGTAGTAATTTTTTGAAGAAATCCACTTACAGGAGCAAGATTCTAGCTAATTCGGCTGCCACTCTTGAAATATATTCCAGAATATGTCAACATATGTATTATTTTAAAAGGTTAAAAGAAAGTTGGTACTACTATAGTGCCAGCCTACTCGTTATTTGTTGTCACCAATTAGAAACTACTTAAGAAGTTACAATGCTAATTCTAAAACGAGCCATCTTAGGAGCAAAATCCCTATTTTTCAGCCATCTGTTTAAGTCTATTAGTACTATGATTCTCAATTTAATTCAACATGACACTGTTTTCAGATCAATGTGATCAAGTTTCATCATCATTATTGAAATTTTAATCCTTGCAAGTTATCGAGGAAATTATTGGGCCGCTACTGAAGCTCTTGACGCATTATTTTATTACTATATATTGTTAAACTTATTTGCTTCTTAGTAGCTTAATTACGTACAGAGATATTTGTAAGATGTACCTCTGTTATAACTCATTGAATATATTAATTAGAAGGCGAAAGGGAGTATTTGTTTCTCAATATATGGTGCTATTCGTTATTTCAAGAATTTTCTCAGGAAACACACGTTCATAATTGGACAGCATCTGGGAATATCCCTTTAAAATGAAGTGCGCAGTATAGATGCTGATACTATTTGTACAAGTATAAAAATGAAGTCCGCAGTATAGATGCTGATAATTTAATTAGTACAAGTATACGGAATCTAATTTAACCAACATTTATAGCTGCATAATGTGAAAGATATCAATGGACAAGTATATTCTAAGGACTCTAATTTTATCCATGGCTGAATTTTACCATTAAGAAGACGAAGTACCGAGAATTTTATACTTCTTAATTAAAGGTATATTTGGTAAATTTATGGACTTCTTTAATCTCTAACCATCACAAAAGGATCAACAACGTACTCACTTAATTATTCTTTGCGTGACTCGAAGAGCCAACGTCACTCGTCAAATAGTTTATTAATTTTCTTTTCAAATTAGTACCTTAAAACCACAATTGCTTCTCTCTAATTTGTAGAGAAAGAAGTTTCTCTTAGTTGACCACCCAAGGGTTCCATTATTACGAGCTCGATCTAAACTTGAGAATTACCTAAGACCTCAAGAGGCATTATGTTGATCAGTAAAGAACCTAAGGGTTCGTTATGTTCTAAGTCCGAACCGACACTCAGGCTAATAATTTGGGTTGTACAAACGAATTCTCTATAAATAAAGAAAAATGAGATTTGTCACAAACCAAGGTTGAAACAAAAAGTTTCTTTGTATTCCCAAAAGACATTTACAAATACCCGCGAGGGGTCCACGAAAATACTAAGGCAAAGTAAAGAGACCTAAAACTACTCCGGGGCCGCCTCCTCGGTAGCTGCACTTTCGGGAGCCTCCTCCTCGGGGACTTCATCTTCGTCTCCACCAGCTCGCCCTTTTGCGGAAACTGCAAATTAAAAGTGTTAGTAGACTGACCGGACAAATTCATAATAAAACATTGGAGGTTATACTACCTTTTCAGAAAGCTCGATTTGTTCCTGATGAGCCTGTGCCACCTCGGCTCGAAGATCGCTTATCTCCTCCTCTTTCTTGACATAGAGAATTTTAAGACCATCCCTCTCTTCCGAGATTTTCTTAAGCTCGACCTCACATGGAGCAAGCTCAGCTCGGTATTTGGAAAATGCTTCTTTATGAAGCACAACGGCCTTCACGAAAAGGTTGATAAGTTAAAATAAGGATAAAGCACAAGCGTAGTTTCAAAAGACAAAAACTTACTTGTTTGAAAAGCCGCTGGGCCTCGTCAAAGATAAAAGAAGCATCTGGATCGGGACCATTTTCGATCCCTGCAAGGCATTCTCAAAAAATATCGTGCCCTTTGTGGCTCGCCCCCACATCGAGAGTTCTCATGTCCTGAGCATCTCGGAAATTCCCCTCGGAGAACTCAGGACCAGGCGACGACTCATCCAAGTTGATTACCCCAAGTGATCCACTCGGGGCATTCTCTTCTCTTTGAAGGGCCTTGGGACCGGGCTTCTCGGTCTCACCCTCCAAACGACCTCCAAGATGAGGTGCTTTTTTGCTGCCCAATGGCTCGGGGACTCTGCTTGAACTCTCCTCAGAGACTTCTTCGGTTCTAGGATGAACCGCCTCTACCATCACCGATTTGGCATATTTCGAAGCGCCGGTGTTTCCTCTTTTATGAGCTACCAACATGCAGTCTTCTTCTTCTTCTTCATCTTCTTCTTCTTCTTCTTCTTCTTCTTCTTCTTCTTCTTCTTCTTCTTCTTCTTCTTCTTCTTCTTCTTCTTCTTCTTCTTCTTCTTCTTCCTAGTCCCGAAGGTGCTGGACCGTTTCTGGAGATAAGGCCTCAGTATCAACATTAGTCTTTCGAGCCGCGCTTTTCTTGTGTCTCGGGGGATTTGCAGAAGACCCCCTCTTTCTCTTCTTTTCTTTGGACGGCTTAGGGATCTCTTCTTCACCGGTTGGGGGTGGCCGCATAGCAACGGTGTCTCCGAGGCCTGCGTGAAAACAAAGGAAGCGCTTCACCAAAAAACACTAGTGAACGTACAAGAGAACTCACCATGGTTCTTATCCTCTCATCGACCCCTGGCCAGGTCACGCCAGCAGCGTTTCGCATACGAGGAAGCATAAGCCACTTTTTGGACCCAGCCTTCGAGATCAGGGAAAACATTGGGAAACCAAGCAGTAGCTACACAATCAAAAAAGATAAAGTCAAAAAAGAGAAGAGGAAGCAGGGTATAAAAGCTACTATGTACTTACGTTTCTTATTCCACTCCTCGGGGAATAGCATTCTCTTAGCAGAGATCAGGTCAGAAGTCCTAACTCGGATAAACCGGCTCATCCATCCTCAATATTTGTCCTCATCGATGCTGGAGAAAAGAGATTTTGAGGATCAGTGTTGCAATTTTATCAAGCCACCCCGATAAAGTCGAGGACTGTACAGTCTGATGGGATGGTCAAGGGTGAAAGGCATCCCATCGACCTGGCTCGAAAAGAATCTTATCAAATGAACGATTCGCCAGAATAAAGGATAGATTTGGCCAAACTTCACTTGGTATCGTTGGCAAAAGTCAAGAATAATTGGATCCACGGGCCTAGAGCTGGATTTGCGAGGCCTAGCGTGAATGGGTAAGTGTACACTCTTAGGCACCCCTCTGTATACATGGTGATGTCCTCCTCAAGGGAAGGGATCACTACGTCTTTGCTCTCCCAGTGGCAGTCTTCCTTCACCTGCTCAAGCTCGTCCCCAGTTATCAAACAGATGTATCGAGATATGGGCTCACATCGGCCTGGTGTCGATACAGTTTTTTCGATCTTGAAATCAGATGTTATTTCACATGGCGAAGGAATACACTCCTCAACACGAGATGGTATTACCGCTTTGCTTTTGGCCGGTCTTGACAATGAAGAAGCTTTTTCTTTTAGGGGAACAAATTTAGATGTCTTAGTCATTGTGATACAGAAGTTCGAAGAAAATGAAGAAGGTTGATGATAAAGTAGGGGCAAATAGAAGAGAAGGGGGAATTCAGAAAGTTGAAAAGGCTAATGAGATTTTGAGGACAATGTGGAAATAAAGTTTACCAAGTCCTGGAGTTGATTTATTTATAGAAGTCACTTAAGCGTATTGGGCAAGCCAAATAGCCAACCATCAGTCGCTTCCAATTAATGACTTTGGAAACCGCATGAAAAATAACCTTTCAGTCACTTCAGCTGCTGATGTCACGAGATTGGCATCAGGATCGAGACGTTGAGCATTGAGGTTCAAATCATTTCTTATCATCTTGTTCTAAGAAATGCAGGGACTATCTATATACGGTCATTATCACCTGCCCCCGATTATAGGCTCGAGGGACCGAATTCTGACGAGATCTAGCTCGAATCCGATGGGCCAGCCTTGAGATCAAGGATAGAACCCAAGGACCGGAGATAGGAATACGAGTACCAGAGCTGAGTATGCTCGACCCCAAATAGTACCGTTATGGATTTGTAACAGAATGAGCGAGATTCATGCCACGTTCCGAAGATTATGGAGCAAATCCCGGAATAGGACTGTACAATTCTGTACTAGGCGGTTAGACAGCTGTATCAAGAATATTCCTTACTATAAATAAAAATATCCCTTATTTAGGGTTCCCCTATTATATAAAGGGGACCCAACCATTTTTAACATCATCTAATCATTGAGAAAAAAATATACTCTCTACCTTTTTGCCTACTGTTCATCAGAATTGTCCTTAGCTCTACTGCTCTTACTTACTTTACTTTTCTTACTTTATTGTTCTTATTGCCCAAGCCTATCTCGAGGTCACAAGACTAGAGGTCACTACTGCTGAGTAACATTGGTTTGATTCACTTGTTTCTTTCATTTCTACTTCATATTTCTTGATTATTAATTGCTATTGAACTAAATCACAAATTAAATTTAATTGTTACTCGTATTTTCGAGGTAAACATTTACTATGAAAATATTTTTGATTTCCTATTTAGAGGTAAAAGAAAATATAATTAGGTGACGAGAATTTGGAAAGACATTGCCTTAACTACGAAAGATATTGATGATTTAGATTTATTTTTTGAATGAAAAGTACTAAAGAAAGATAATATAAGTAGAAGATAGTACTCTAAATCAATATGCTCGATCAGATAAAAAGATTTGTTCTTTTCCAAATGCATGTATTGCTTATAGAGTAACTAGTTTCTCGCCACGTACGTTGCACGTGTATGCAAAGCCATATAGTATACGATTTTGTAAAATAATATCACTATTATAAAAACAAAAATTTGAATAAGTAATTATACATGAAAGAAAAGTAGAAATTTCTTTGACCGATGAACATTTTGTTTGTCCAGGTCAAGGTGATTGAATATTATTTGAATCTAACTAAAATAAATAATCAAAGCAATTAGATTTATATTATCTTTTTATTTAGTTTAATTTTATGAGGTACAAATATGTAATGAGCCGTATCTCACCTAATATTTTCTTAAAATGATATTACCTATGTATTTCTTTTATCCGTTTTGATTGTGCGATCATCACTCATAACCAAGAGACTTTTTATTGACATTGATACCTCCCATAAAGGTGCAACTCCTCCAAATATGCAATTCCAAACTTAGCATTCATTTCAAGATCATCACATGAATCAAATATATCCTAACATTATGAGAAGAAATTTCACAAAAATCATAAAAGTTGAAAATTAAATTCATAAATAATTAATAGTAACGTTAAGAAAGTAAAACCTGATTTTTCTCGCTTTCTTCTTGATCCATTGTTGCGATGTGATCAATTTTGTCAATCCAAAATTAAAGTCATTTCTCATAAGCATTCTTAAAGCGCACAATATTCTGTTACTATTGTACCCTTCATACGAAAAGATGTGTATTGACATATCATACGGTATTGACACCATTTCCTGCATTCTTGCTTTAAGTTCTAGAAGGCAAGGCACGATTTTGCAACATTTCAGAATTAGTTCTGAAAAAACTTCTTATCATATATATACTTGCACAAGGAGTACCTCCATAGCATAATTTAATTTCTTGACCTGCCACTTTCAATTTCCCTTTTAGTGGAACAAGTCTTTATTTGTAGCAGATATATCTCTAACGTAACCTTCACATTTGTTAAATTTATTTTTGTGAAATCCCATTGATAAGCCACAACTTAGATAAAGAAGAAGTGGTTTTGAATTTATTAGACAAGCTCGGTAGAAGAGAGCATGAGACTGTATGTGGCTTCAAAAGTAACTTTCTCTCTTTGCTTCGGTGCATGCTTTCTTTGTGTTATTGCTTGATATTTTTCTTTCGTAATTTTGTTAAATATGATCTCACATGTCCTTATTTGTATGATTCTATTTCAACCAGACATGGGGCATGGGCATAGAAGATTCTCTTTATTTAATTTGCTTTCAACATAATCTATATATATATATATATATATATATATATAGTTGAGGGGCATTAGCCTGATGATGTGGCAAGCTTATAGGCCAGGGATTGCTTTATCTTTTTTCTCAAATTTTTGGAGTTTTCTCCTTTTTTCAACAGTATTAAAACACAATCGTTATGTCTTTTACTTAGAGATCGTTTGGTAGAGTGTGTTAGAGAAAATAATGCATGCATTAGCTTTGTGTATTAATAATGCTTTGTTTGGTACATTTTTTCAACCTATGTATAACTAATACAAGCATTAATTATACACTCTATTTGGTATTATCCTATGTATAGCTAATGCATAAAAAACCATAGCAATAGCTATACAAAAGCTATTAATGCATGCATTAGCATGATTAAAAACAAAATTATCCTTAAAGTCCCTTAAGTTAAAGAATATGGAGGGCATTTTTGTAAACAATTAAATTTCTTAAAAATTATGCATTGCATTTTAATTTTTAATACACCACACCAAACAATGCATAAGAAATAATCTCTGTATAACTAATATTTGCATTACTAACCCATGCATTACTAACTCCTCCATTACTAATGCACCTTATTTAGCATTATTCTTATACGCCCTACCAAACGACCCTTAGAGAGTTCAAACGTCCATTCAAATCAAAGCCCCCGAAGTAAAGAGCCAACTCTTCCTCAATATCTCTCTTTTGTTCGCCCAGTGCAGCATAACTCTACTCTTCCCCAAATAGAAGGTCAATTCACACGCATTGATTGTAGAGTTTTAGTTTGGCTTTCGGAGCCGTAATTACCGCCGCCAACCGCATGTAGTCTCGGTCACCAACCCAACGACAACAGGTTTTCGGCTCCTGAGAAAATTCGCGGAGAGTTCACGACTTTGCAGGTTCCTTTTCTTCCGAATTTTTTTTCTCAATTTTGTTATTGTTTACTTTTGGAAAAAATTGAGATAATGTCATTAATTCTCTAAACATTGAAACTCGAACGTATGACATGTAACCAAATAGATAACAGTTGATTGAAGTGTTGGTCAAACTTTTGAGGTTTAAATGGAAATTTCAGTCATATTTTTTCAAAATGACGTTTTTTTTTGGTGGTAGAATGATTTGCTTTTATTATTCGACTTCTCATAGTTTATTTATAGCATGTTTGGTCAAGCTGCAAAAATCAGCTTATTTTGTGAAGTGCCTTTTTTTCAAAAGTGCTTTTCTCAAAAGTACTTTTGGTGAGAAATAGTTTGTGTTTGACTAATTAGTTTGAAAAACACTTTTGAGTAGCAATTAGTGTTTGGCCAAGTTTTAAAAAACTGCTTCTAAGTGTATTTTCTCAAAAGTGATTCTTAAAAAAAGTATTTTTTTGAGAGAATCTACTTTTTTCTGCTTCTCCAAAACTACTTCTGCTTCTCCTCAAAAGCACTTTTTTTTCCTTCGAGAAGCTTGGCCAAATACCTCAATTTTTGGCCAAAAGTGCTTTTGGCAAAAAAAAAAAAAAAAAAGAAACACTTTTGGCCAAAAATAAGTTTGGCCAAACAGGCTATTAGTCTACTTAAGTGTGGGATATTTTCAGTTTAACATAGATGGTCTCAGATTTACTTGAAGTAGGTTGCGAACTATTGCCATCTTTCTGGCAGATGCATCACAGCCCATCCTTGAAGATTTTCTTTGATCTTAATCCCAACAAGCAGATATATGAAAAAGGATATGTGCGAATCGTCAACTTAACAAATTATATTAGATTTGTAATATAATTACGTTGTTAGCGGAAACGAAAAAAGAAAGAACACAAGATTTAACGTGGTTCAGATCAAAATAATCCTACGTCCACCAGAGAACAATTGCCCTTTTAATATTAACAAAGGAAGGGGAGATTTCCCAATTACACTTAAGAGAATTTCTCTCTTAACTCTCTACTCACTACAATGTATTGTATTATTTTGGGATGATTTCTACAAATGAAGGAGTGCATCTATTTATAGAGGTAAAGACCTCCTCTTGATGTCAGTGGTGACATCAAACTACCTCCTCTTGATGTCATGGGTGACATCAAAGGAGGAAGCTTCCTCATAGCATCCACACCAACTCTTTCCACCAACTCTTCCAATTGGCATGCCATTGTTGACTAAATATAAACCAACACCTTCAATCTCCACCTTGGTTTGCGTTTCGAGCGTGCGTGTGAACAACTCTGACAAAACTTCTAAGCTTACTGGGCAACCCCGTTATAAGAAACAAGAAGAATCAAACCATTGTTGAACATACCACCTCCACCTAACAACTGTTCTCTTCGGAGTTGCATCAGTTGATGCACACCCCCGCCAAGTCCTTGCAGTGTGCAAACTTAGCGAGTGGGACTATCTTGGTCAACATATCTGCAGCATTATCGTATGTGATAATCTTTACGACCTTGATAGTTCCCTCTTCAACAACATCTCGAATGAAATAAAATCTGACATCAATGTGTTTAGTGCGTTCATGAAATCTCTGATTTTTCATTAGATGAATAGTACTCTGACTATCACATCTAAGAGTTGATTCCAGCTGAACCAAACTCAATTCCGCTACTAAACCTTTCAACCAGATAGCTTCCTTCACCACCTCCGCTGCTGCCATGTATTCTGCTTCTGTCGTAGACAAAGCGACAATCGACTGCCGAGTCGACTTCCAACTAACGACACTGCCAACGAGGGTAAAGATGTATCCAGTTGTGGACCTTCTTCTGTCAAGATCTCCTGCATAGTCAGAATCCACATAACCGAGAATTGAAATACCTCCACCACTTTTTCGAAAGGTCAGACCAACACCAGAAGCTCCTTTGAGATATCTCAATATCCACTTGACAGCTTCCCAATGCCTCTTTCCTGGGCTGGACATGTATCTACTTACCACACTTACAGATTGAGCAATATCTGGACGTGTGCATACCATAGCATACATAATGCTACCAACTGCACTGGCATAAGGAATCTTTGACATATGCTCCACCTCATCCTCGGACTGAGGTATTTGTAACTCTGAAAGTTTAAAATGAGGAGCTAATGGTGTACTTACAGGCTTGCACGTATGCATATTGAATCTCTTGAGAACCCTTTCAATATACCTCTTCTAGAAAAGATGTACAACACCGTCTTCTCTTGAAATCTCCATACCAAGGATTTTCTTTGCAGCTCCTAAATACTTCATGTCAAATTCCTTACTCAACAGTTTCTTCAAAGCATTTATCTCTGTAATGTTGTTAGCAACAATAAGCATATCATCAACATACAACAGTAAATAAATCATTGAGTTACCAGACATCTTCTTGTGATACACACAGCTATCAAATGCACTCCTTTAGAATTCATGTGTAGTCATGAATGCATCAAACCTCTTGTACCACTGTCTAGGGGATTGCTTCAAACCATACAAAGACTTCTTTAGTTGGCATACGTGATCTTCTTTTCCCTCAGCTAGGAAACCATCAGGCTGATCCATATAGATTGTCTCTTCTAGATCACTGTGTAAGAAAGCAGTTTTGACATCAAGTTGTTGAAGCTCCAAATCAAATTGGGCAACCAATGCTATTAGCACGCGAATTGAGCTATGCTTCACGACTGGAGAGAAAATCTCATTGTAGTCAATTCCCTCCTTCTGACTGAATCCTTTTGCAACCAATCTCGCCTTGAACCTAGCATCTTCCACTTCAGGAATTCCCTCTTTCTTTCGGTAGACCCACTTGCATCCAACTGTCCTCTTCCCCTTTTGATTTTTCACTAAGACCCATGTCTGATTTTTGTGAAGAGACTCCATCTCTTCAGTCATGGCTAACCGCCATTGTACAGCATCCTTGCAAGAAGTTGTTTCAATATACGAGGAGGGCTCCATATCCTTAATCTCTTCTTGTGCAGCTACGAACGCATATGCAATCAAGTTTGCTTGATCTATAAGGCGTTCCGGTTCTCGTGTCTGCCTCTTCTCCCTCCCCTTTGCAATTGTGTATGGTTCATTGACAACAAGTTCTTCAAGGTCTACATCTCCTGACTCATCTTTAACCTGAGTCTCTTGATCCTTTTCCTTGGCAAGCTCCACCGGAAGCTCCACCTACTCGCCGTTCTTGTTTCCTGAAAACTCCACGGAAACTTTACGGGGATCAAGTATAGAGGATTCATCAAAGGTGACATCACTACTAACTATAAATTTGAGTAAAGACAAACACCAAAGTTTGTACCATTTTACTCCATCCACATACCCTACGAATATGGCCTTCTTAGCCCTTGGTTCAAGCTTTCCTTCATTAACGTGATAATAAGCTGGACACCCAAATACTCGTAAGTATGAATAGTTAGAGGGTTCACCTGACCATACCTCATTCGGAGTCTTAAAGTCAATTGCCGATGCTGGAGATCGATTGACAATATGAGCAGCAATGTGAACTGCTTCAGCCCAAAATACTTTGGACATTTTGGCTTGTAGGAGCATACAACGAGCCTTTTCAAGAAGAGTTCTGTTCATTCTCTCGACAACTCCATTCTGCTGTGGGGTATGCCTGATAGTATGTCTTGAGATCCCATGAACCTTGCAGAATTCATTAAACTCTTCATTGCAAAACTCCAAGCCATTGTCTGTGCGAAGATATTTGATTTTCCGCTCCATTTGATTTTCAACCAAAATCTTCCACTCTTTAAATGCTTCAAAAGCATCACTTTTTGCCTTCAAAAAATACACCCAAACCTTTCATGAGAAATCATCAATAAAAATGAGAAGATACCTCTTTCCGCCCTTCGATGGAAGTTTAGAAGGACCCCATAAATCTGAATGGATGTAGTCTAGTACTCCTCTTGTCTTGTGTTTGCCAGTGCTGAAGCTGACCTTCTTCTGCTTCCCTAGAACGCAGTGCTCACAGAAGTCAAGCGTGCTGATCTTCTCACCTTCCAAAAGTTTACGATTGCTCAACATCTCCAGTCCACGTGCGCTCATATGACCCAGTCTCATGTGCCATAGTCTTGCCTTGTCATCATTAGATAACTGCACTGTAGATGCATTTGCAGAGCCAACAATGGTGCTTCCGGCCAATGTGTAAAGGTCGTTCTCCAGCTTGCCTTTCAGCATGACTAAAGAACCTTTAGTCACCTTCATAGTTCCTGCTTCGCTCATGTAACTATAGCCTTCTTCATCCAGAGTACCCAAGGAGATCAAATTCTTCTTCAGATCAGGAACATGACGGACTTGTGTAATAGTCCTCACGATTCCATCATGGCAGCGAACCCGAACTGAGCCAATGCCAACTATTGCACAAGTTGCATTATTGCTCATTATTACGGTTCCTCCACTTTTCTCATAGCTGCTAAACCAGTCTTTTCGGAACGTCATATGCAGAGTACAAGCAGAGTCTAACACCCATTTGTTTTCATAACTACTATTATTATTACACGATGTTGTTAGTACATAATCATTATCAAAATTATGTACCTGTTCAACTGTAGATGCACTCGCCTTTTCCTTGGACTTTGACATTGGACAATCTCGTTCAAAGTGCCCCTTCTTGCCACAACCCCAACACTCTGTATTCTTCTTATTCACACGAGACTTTGATCTGTGCTTTGATTTGCTCTTTCCCTGTTGGCTAGTCCGGACTCTCACAAAGAGCCCACTTGCCTGGTCATCTCTATCTTCTTCAATGTGCCTCCGCACATCACTAGAGTTAAGTGCCTGCCGCACTTGCTCAAGCTTGATAGACTCCTTGCTATACATCATTGAATTCTCAATATCACGATATCCTGAAGTCAATGAAAATAGCAAAGCACATGCAAGCGTCTCCTCCTCCATTTTAATTCCTGCAATCTGTAAGTCCATGACAAGTTTATTAAACGCATCTAAATGATCTTGTAACGAAGTACCTGAACCCATCTTAAATGTGTGAAGACGCCGTTGTAACAACATTCTTGTTGTCACTGATCGGTCTTGGTATAGCCCTTCTAGCTTTTTCCATAACTGTTTGGCCGTCTCTTCGGTACCCGTACTCACTTCACAAAGTACGTTAGGTGCAAGGGATAGTTGGATTGCACTCAATGCATCCCCTTCAATCTTCTCCTTGTCGGGAGCTGATATATCCGTATGATACTTTCCGTCAATAACATGGATTGAACCTTCCCTCCGCAGTAACGCCATCATCTGGATCTTCCAGATATTGAAGTTGTTGCGTCCATTGAATCTATCAATTTCAAACTTCATGGAACTCATTTTTGCTTGTTCTTCCTCCTTGGATCGTTAAAGAATCCTGTCGCTCTGATACCAATTGTTAGCGGAAACGAAATAAGAAAGAACACAAGATTTAACGTGGTTCGGATCAAAATAATCCTACGTCCACCAGAGAACAATTGCCCTTTTAATATTAACAAAGAAAGGGGAGATTTCCCAATTACACTTAAGAGAATTTCTCTCTTAACTCTCTACTCACTACAATGTATTGTATTATTTTGGGATGGTTTCTACAAATGAAGGAGTGCATCTATTTATAGAGGTAAAGACCTCCTCTTGATGTCAGTGGTGACATCAAACTACCTCCTCTTGATGTCATGGGTGACATCAAAGGAGGAAGCTTCCTCCTAGCATCCACACCAACTCTTTCCACCAACTCTTCCAATTGGCATGCCATTGTTGACTAAACATAAACCAACACCTTCGTACGTAAAATTCTTTTCTCCCTTATTTTGGTTGACAGCTTCTAACATAAACAAAATTTACTGTTAATTTTTCATTCTTTGCAGCCGGACCCATTTAAATACCATGATATTATGGGCTGTTTCTTTCTTGCTAAGAATATTTATGTCAGAAGCTTGTGGTCCACATATAAAGTTGCTTTGAATTATTTATCTTATATTTGTGCTTAAAATAATTGCTCAATGCACAAAGAAGCATTTGCACCACTTAGATGGCACAACAATTAGTAGCAAAAACTCTTTCTCAATGCCAAATCTGAATGTTCGCGATACTTGAGATAAGCATTAAGATGTTTTTCGTCATCGTAGGGGTAAATTTGTAGTAGGTAGAAGGTGCTTCTACTTGGTTTGGAGTTTGAAGAAAATGAAGTTTTCAATCAGCAAGTACCTTTTTAGTATAACAAAGATTAGATATACTAGATGTGAATTCCAGAAATAAAGTATCGTGGCATAAATTATTTCAGTCAAATGGTTGGAGGTCCTCTTTTTGTGATATTTATTGAGGATTATATTTAGGTGTCTTCTTAATTATGCGAAAAATCATTTTGTGCATTGAAAAGTAAATCAACATTTTTAAAATATCATTTCGTACACTATATTTTTTCCCTATAATTCTGCTGAATCTTTTTAAATGAAAAAGGGAAAGGATTGGAGGGTGTGAGGAGAGATTTTGGTATTCCAATTTTGCAGGTACACTATCTCAACCATAACGTTGGCGTTCCCTAGCAGCTACACACTTCCAAAGCATGATATTATAAGTCAGTTTACAAACTAAAATGCTCATCGCCTTGCCATTTATGCTTACTGTATGTCTTCCTGTGAGGTCTAAGAAGAGATGTTGCCGCACTTCTATTACACTAGGAAAACTATTTATCTTTAACCTCCTACTTTTGCCTTTTCCTATCAATTATTTGGTTTTTGATCTTTCCCAGTTATTGTTTATTTGTTGTGCAATTAGACATGGGTAATGAAAAATTATAATTGCTGTCATTTTCTAAATGGATATGAAAAATTGTATTTGCTTTTTCCAAAGAGACGTAACTATAGTCAATAACTTATTACAATCAATAGATTAAAACTTTTGACTTCTCATTTTATAGTGCAAATTATATCTCTATTAATCAAGAGAAGAAAATATGTCTAGAAAGAAGGACCTCTTTATGGACTAGAGAAAGCTGGAGTGCAGATTTTTCAAAGAAGCATTGAATGGTCAGCTTTATAGCTGTGTAGAAACTGTTGGAGGAAGGAATCAGATAGAGAACCTTGGTTTTCCCTGTCGACTGAACATGTCCAACGAAGAAGGAGATTGTTGAAGACATGTGATGTAGGTGGCTATGTCATATTCCGTAATCAATAAAATTCTTCCCCTAACTGGAATGGATGGAGACAAAGAGTACATCGATTTTCAGTACTATCGCAGAATATCTGAATTCCACTTCAACAAAACATAGTCAAATTGAAAAAACTAATTTGTTCAGCCAAAAATACGAGGTGAGATGCTTTTAGTTCATCTTGAGTCATTAGCAACATGCTCAAGAGACATACAAGGACTGTTGCTCTTGCAAACTGCTTTCACTTTTGGGTTCGTGCACCAAAAGTAGCCTCTGCTTCTACAACAACCTGTAAAAATATTAACATGCACAAGTGAAAGAATTGCAGATTTTGTTGAAAGAAAAATTCATGTTTACTATTGAGACAAACTCAATCTACTAAAGTGAAAGGTACTGTGACAAAATGATAGCTATTATATTGCTACCGGAAAAGCTTATAATCATCATGCAGTCCGAACAAATGTATATCATTCTATTGCTATCAGAAAAGCTCATAAGCATCATGTAGTCCAAACAAATGTAAATCATTCTTTTTTTATCAGTGAATGTATATCATTCTTTAACTAACACTCCCAAAATAATATGCATGCAAATTTTATGATTTCTGTTTACAATAAATATTTATTTCATTGGGCAAAAGGTGAATTGTTATGTTGCTCTTGTATTAGTTGCAAATGTATTACTTCCAGTTGGTGACTTATATAAAAGAAGATCAGAGATCATGTCATCTTACAGACCCATCTAAAGTACTAAGATATCATCTATGGCTGTACATGATGATTCAATGTCTGCTTCCTTAATTAGTTGATTATGATAAGTAATTTGGTGTTACTGACCTATTACTAACTTTGAGCTTAAATTATCACCATTTATTTTAATTTAGCAAGCTAATTTGTATTTGCTTCTAAAGGCCTGCCCTTCTTGATATTATTGATTCATGGGTGTCTAAAGAGAAGTATGGCCTACATGAAAAAGTTTGGAGTATAAAAAATGTATTATGGTGTGGGAATACGAAAAACATTAGGAGAGTCGGGATAGAAATCTATCCCTAACGTTGGAGATGGAAAAAAAATCAGTTCTCTGTTGCTTGGCTGGACGTTTTCCTCCCTATAATAACATGAATTAAAGGTGAGTTATTCACAAAATAATGGTGAGATACTCACAAAACAAACATCTTTCTCATTCAAAGATTTAGCGTCACTTAATTCGAGAGAAGAACTAATGTAATAAGTCTTTTGTGTTGAGCTTTGATGAATCAAACTACGTATTAATTTATCATAGGCTAATCAAATTTTATTGCTACTTCAACATTGTCGCTTTGCTATTATAAGTTCACTTGAATCTTTATTTAGTTACCATCCTATTTCATTTTCAAACGATATTATTAGAAAGAAATAACTAACTAAAACAATGAAAAGTTGTTCCAGAGTTGATACCATGTTTTCCATGGAAACAATTACATTAGCTTAGTTCTGACTTCTGAAGAATTTTATCTTTACGATTTCGGCTATATTTGCAAAAAGATTATTTTCAAAAATTTAATAATATCTTTTACGATCGCGCGAAGGCGCGTGTAAATTAACTAGTTTTCTTATAAGTGATAATCGTTAGGGGACGTGCCGTATCATTTAACGAAAACAAGCAAAAAGGCACTTTAAGTCGCAAACTTTTCTCATTCATGAACTAATCTTGTCTCAGCTTTTTTATAAGCACGATATTTAATTGGAGAATGGCGATATTCTTAAAACGTTGGTAAAATGAAGATTTGGAAGAATGTATTATAGAAGAATTACTTTTCTCATTATATAGTTATAGCTAGGCAGTCAACGGTTGGCAATTTTCAAGAGGAAGAACTGGTTATTAATATGGAGAAACACAACCTTAGAAGTTAGAAATGAAAAGACACATCAGTTTTTTTTTTTTACACATATTTTTTCAAATATAATATTAATATATTATTAGAAGGTTATTTGGCTAATTGTCAAAAAAGTGCCTAATTGGAACAAATTAAGTGTAGTATAAGTGTTCAATAGAAACAACCTAATTGGAACAAGTTTAGGTGTCTAAATGAAAAATTGTGTCAACTTTAAGTGTCTCCAAATGTAATCCGCCTATATTTAAACATTAAACACTTTTTTAATATATAGAAAAATTCCACTCTTACACAATAACATTACAAAAGGGAAAATCTTTAGTCTTTAGGTACCAATGGAGTCTTCTACACACCTATAGATCGCTTATCGTACACACAGAGAGTATGATGTGAGCAACTTCTGTTTTATTTATGCATTATATATATATATATGATGCCTGTAAATAGAAGGTAGATACATTAACCATCAGTGACAGAGACAGGGACACTGGCAATTCTCACACCAACATATCGCGGCCAACACTCGGCTATTATGAAGCATTCCCTGCAAAACATTATTCCCAGAGTGAAACTTTTCTTCATCATCATCAATATAATTAGAGCTTGTTGGTGAATGTGAAAAAGCTGGGTTGATCAAGAAAATACTTCTAGTAAGAATAATCATGAGAATTATTATGCTGTTGTTTCTGGCAGCCATGGCTAAAGTTTAAATATTGATCATTCACTTGCTAATAAATAAGGCTCTACCAAGTGACGATGAGAAAAAAAAAAACAAATAGTCCCTTATATATATATATATAGGAGTAGTACTATTTTTGTCCTACATATATTCCCTTGTACACAAAAGGTCCTTAAAGAATTCAAGTTCCAAATATACTACAATTAACCTATGCAGGAGCAAAGAATCTACCTAATTCGGCTGCCGATCTATATATATATAAAGCTGGGAATAAGAAAGGTGATGTGGCACCTCATATGTCCAACAATTGTATTTATCTATTTTCTCCTATTTTTGACAATTTTTCAGTTTTATTCTTTTTTTCTATGTTTTACATTTATGTGCTTTGAATAAATAAAAACTCAACAGTCGCTCCTTTATTTTTTCTAACCTAACAATCGCTTATTTACTTCTCTTAATAGTAACCGAAACACTCTCTGGCTTACCAGGTTGTCGTATTTAATGGGGGAAAAATCGCCTCCATTTTTCTCCTTTCTCCTCCTCCTAATGTGGTCATTTGTTATTCAAATCTGTTGCTAGACTTCTGAGGTTTTTGTTCTCCTTTCCATTTTTCTACAATTTTGTTTTTTTTATGTTGACATTACTGCTTTTGATAGGGATTTTAAATATTCCAATCTTTCGTCAGTTTTCAACTTGATCAAAGGCCATCAGAGTCTACTAAGGTTTAGTGGTAACTTATTTTTGTTTTCCTTATTTGTTGGTATATGTATATGATGTTGCCTGTATTTCTTTGTCAGTATTAGAATATTTACGTTTGCTAATCAGGCAAATTTGTGAATTGATCTTTGCTAAGATCTCTATACAAAGTTTCTTGCTCTTCAGTTATCCCAATTATAAATTTATATTTTGATTTTGAACAATTTCTGGCTGCCGTCTTTGGGTATGATTCTGCATTTTTTGGATTTTCCTCAGGCATGCATGTATAGTGTCCCTCCAGTATTTTCTTTTCTCTTTGGTTTCTTATTCTTTGTATTTATAGGTATAGTAAAAGAGCTAATCAAAGAAAATAAAATGTGTTTTTTATTTTGTGATTTTGCAGAAGAACGAGAATTTGGCTGAAGTGATTGGAGGAGGAAGACTGGGGATTTGATTGGTGCGGAAAGGAGGGTTAGGTAAACGGGAGAGTGCTTTTTCGTGCTTTTATTTTTGATAAAATTTTGCTGAAGAGAATAGACGTGCTGAATAGGAGGAGAGAAATGGAAACAGGTAAGAAGAAGAGAATTAACGAAAAGTACAACTGATCACTCTGTTTGCCCAAAAAATACCGGTTAAATTAGAACTTACCACTATATTTACTTCTCTTCAAAATTTCCATGCTTCCCCTTGGTGGTTGTGGTTTCTGTTCTATGAACATGTTTTTCCCCTCATGTTCAATGTAATTTTTTCATATTAGTGTCACGACCCGATCTCTGAACCCGATCGTGATGGCGCATCTCGTGAAGACAAGGCCAGCCAGACCAAAACGGAACACCTCTTTTAAACAGTTAATCATCATAAACAGTAATAACATATAATATAATGCTCATAAATTGCGGAATTTAACGATAATAACAGCAGGAACCATCCCGACACAGCCCAAACCTGGGTGTCACAAGTCATGAGCTACTACAGAATCTGCTATAGGTCTACAAAGTACGGAATCCGATACAACTGTTTGAAGAAAACATAAATGATAGAAGATAAGAGAGACAAGGGGCTGCGGACGTCAACAGCTACCTCGTAACTCCAAATCACTGCCTAGCCTGGAAGGAATCAGCGCTCAGGTGCGGACTCTGCTATACCTGAATCTGCATACATGGTGCAGGGAGTAATGTGAGTACTCCTTACAAATAATGATTGAAAGTATGAAAACACATAAAGGCACAAAGCAATTTCATATCAAGTAGTAAAATTACTTAAAGCAGTAAATTAGTGAAGAAATCAAATGATATTCCTTTTAAAACAAGTAAAACCGGTAATTTAACAGGTAAATAACAAATAGAAATCCGCCTCTCGGGCACAGTATCAATCGCTCAGCATAGTATCAGCCCCTCGGGCTCACTCTCAGTACAGTATCAGCCCCTCGGGCTACCTCACAATCACTCAACATAATGGTCAGCCATTGTTACCTGACCAAATTGCATCAAACAGTGTCATTGTTACCACTGTTTCAAATCACATGGGTACCCGCGCTCACTGTGGGTGTGCAGACTCCGGGGGGCCCCTTACGGCCCAAGCGCTATATCAAGCCACCTCGTGGCATCATCACTCAGCATATCCTCACATCACTCAAGCCACCGCATGGCATAAATAGTATCTCAGGCCCTCGGCCTCATATCACTCAGCATATCCTCACATATGGCCCTCGGCCTCACTCAGTCCAGAAATCATCATAAGCCCCTTGGGCATTAGTAAAACAGTAGTTCTCAGCCCAAAACATGATGTAGAAATATCATTTAAGTTTCAAATCTGAGTAAAAGTGACTGAGTTTGTAAAACAATAGATATCAACAGGACTGAGTTCAAAAAATAAGTCAAGTAGTGAGGAAACAGTGATAAAAAAAATCCCCAAAGGGTTCAAATAGTTGGCACGAAGCCCAAATATGGCAATAAGCCCAAATCATGATGATAACAATGAATTTCAGTCAAATATTCGGTAAAATCATCAATCGGGATGGACCAAGTTACAATCCCCAGTAGTGAAAGACCCCACGCTCATCATCCAGCGCGTATCTTGCCTCAATATAGCACTACAATGTGCAATCCGGGGTTTCAAACCCTCAGGACATCATTTACAACCATTACTCACCTCGAACTGGCTAATTCTCTAGCTCACGACGCCTTTGCCCTTTAAATTGGCCTCCACGTGCGTCGAATCTATCCAAAATCAGAACGAATACGTCATAATATGCTAAGGGAACAAAGCCCAAGCGAAAACATTCGAAAAATATCAAAAATCTCGAAATTAGCAAAACCCGAGCCCCGGGCCCACGTCTCGGAATCGGGTAAAATTTACATTTTCAGAATCCTCATACCCTCACGAGTCTAACCATACCAAAATTATCCAATTCCGATACCATTTGGTCCTTCAAATCATCATTTTACATTTTTGAAAGGTTCCACAATTTTCTTCCCAAATTCCATCTCAAATCACGAATTAAATGATGAATTCAGTGATAGATTCATGTATTCTAGCCAAATCTGAGTTAAAATCACTTACCCCGACCAATTTTTTGAAAAACCTTCGAAAAATCGCCAAAATCCGAGCTCTCTAGGTCAAAATATCAAATAAAACCCAAAACCTCGTATTTATAGAGTACCCCTCGGATTCCGACACCGCTGACCGCACAAAAATGACCGCGGTCCGTGCAAAACCAGCGGGGTCAGCGCAAAAACGACCGCGACCGCGCAGGTCTTGCTCTACAGGGATAGGCTTTAGTATTTTAGACATAACTTTCTCTACAGAGGTCCAAATGCGATATCTTTGCCTTTCTAGAAACTAGACACGAAGGGCTACAACTTTCATTTTTGAATCACCTCAAAATTCCTTGTGGATCAAAATATATGAGCTTCCGAAGTAGGACCAGCAACCTGCAGTCTTCACGACCGCGGCCACGGCCACTTTGACGCGGCCAGCACTAGGCCAACGCACCCAGCGCGAAAAGGAGCACGGTCCGCGCCAAAACTGCTGCTCCCTCCATTTTTCTAAGTTCCGGGGTGTTCGTACTCGCTCAAAACTCACCCGAAACACACCGGAGGCCCCCGGGACCTCAACCAAAAGCACCAACGCATCGTAAACATTATTCAACCTCGTTCCATTCATCAAAACACCTCGACTAACACCAAAATCATCAAATCACATAGAATTCAAGCCTATGAATCTCAAGAACTTCCAAATTCCATTTTTGATCAAAAACCCAACCAAACCACGTCCGAATGACCTCAAAATTTGCAGACAAGTCCAAAATGACATAACGAAGCTACAGAAACTCTCGGAATTCGATTCCGACCCTCGGATCAAAATCTCACCTATCAACCGGAATTCGTCAAAATACTAACTTCGCCAATTCAAGCCTAATTCTACACCGTACCTCCAAAACCAATTCCGATCACTCTCCTAAGTCACAAATCACCTCCCGAAGCTAACCGAACCATCGGAACTCACATCCGAACCCTCTAACACATAAGTCAACATCCGGTTGACTTTTCCAACTTAAGCCTTCTTAAAAGAGACTAAGTGTCTCATTTCTTACCAAATCCTCTCCGAACTCGAACTAATAAACTCGATCAAATAAAACACGGATAACGAAGCATAAAGAAGCTGAAATGGGAAAAATGTAGCGGTAACTCATGAGATGACTGGCCGGGTCGTCACAATTAGTTTTGAATCTGACATTATTTTCTTTAATTGTCTGGTGGTGATATTATAGGTAAAGAAGAATAATCATTCCGATTACTCCATTGAAAAGGAAGATAATGAACAAAAAGGTGAAGTTTAAGAGACATGATTGTAAAGGTATTATGAGGTCCTTTTAGCAATCATATTATTTAAGCTCCATTTGTATCTTTTTGTTCAGCTAATAATAAAATCTCATGAAAGAAGAATGGCAGTGCCATCGAATCATCTTCTTAATGAATTTTATAGTACCATTCTCTTTTTAATTATTTTTTATTTTCTGTTTATTTTAAAGTTTACAACAGTGAATTAAATGAATTGATTATAGCCTGGAATGTTGGTTTCATATAAATTCTTGATGTAAAATAATTTTATATATAGGATTTTAAAACAATCAATAAAAATTTCTCACTACTGAAGATTTATTCTCTTATAAAATTATGGCATTGTTATTCAATCGTATTTTAAATTTTTTACGACTGCACGAAGCGCGATAAGTACACTAGTCTTGAAATATATTCCAAACTAAGTCAACACATACTCTCCGTCCCAATTTATGTGCCAACCATTTGATTTGGCATGATATTTAAGAAAGAAATAAAGACTTCTGAAATATATGGTTTAAGACAAATATTAGATATTTGTGTGGTTATAAATTATTTTATATTAAGATCACAATAAGAACTTTTAAATATAAAAATATGATATTCTTTTTGGGATATACAAAAATAGAAAGACTATCACATAAATTAAGACACATAAAATTTTTAAAAGGTTCATACATTATTGTTGTATTTGATATTATAATGCCAGCCTGCTCATTAATTATTTGTTGTCATATACTCAACTCAAGCAATTAGTGATAGCATTGGACGTATTACCCATCTTTTTAGTTAAAAAAAACTTTCTCTTATTTGTTTCATCTCTTAACGATAGCAAAATTAGGCGTCTAAGAAAAAGTAATATTTATATCTTTCATTATCAGGCTGAAGCTCTTGATGTCTTATATCTTGGTAAGTTGTATTTGACTCGTTACCAGAAAAATTTGTGGTAGTGTAAATCAGATATATAGAAGAATAAAACAGCATCAATTATCCTCCTAATTAACCAAAAGGATGAAGACCGAAAACAATTTATTCAACTTGTCATTATCTTGCAAAGTCTTTTATGTAACATAGAGATTAGAGAGCAGTGTCATATTGAGAAACTAAATCTCCAAAAAGAAACTTGTTTAAATTTATCGTTTAAATATTGTAAGATACTAGTTATAAGAAAGAATATGATAAATTATTTCTGTAAAATAAAGCTAAAAAATTAATTATGTTTTTATTGGGGCATTAATCAATTAGAAGGCCGAAAATGTGCAAACCGAAATCCTCAATATAGATTATGACTAAAAAAACAAATACAATAGTAAATATTATGAGAATTATCAAATGTTAAATTTGCTGACATCGCATGTTCAAGTATAGCTTATAAGTTATACCTAATCTTAAGTAGTTTTCTTATCCTATTTGGGGGAAAATAGCTCTTTTAGTCCCTGAGTTATCGCTATATTCCAGTTTTGGTCCCTATGTTATTCAGTTGAACAATTTGACTTTCAATTAAGCAATGTGAGCTATTGTAATCCCTCAACTAACGGATCCCATCAAACCAAACGGACTGTTCAGTGTTAATAAGGGTATTTTAGACATTAGATACACTAGTTTCACTGCACTTGCTTTTCACACGAACAAGTACTTTCTTTTTCTTCAAACAACAAAGAATTCATCTTAGCTAAACTTTCCCTTCGCCTCTAATAAATATTTGAGCAAAACTTTGATCAAATCCTTCGAGGAAATTCATGGAGAAGCTCATATACTTTATTCAAATGTTTTCAATTTTCGAGTTATTTTCTCAAGTTTTTCCCAATTTGAGCTAGAGTTCCGATGGGCTCTCTGTCTTCGTTCGATCTTTCATTACAAG
This sequence comes from Nicotiana tabacum, assembly GCF_000715075.1. Classification (NCBI taxonomy): domain Eukaryota; kingdom Viridiplantae; phylum Streptophyta; class Magnoliopsida; order Solanales; family Solanaceae; genus Nicotiana; species Nicotiana tabacum. The sequence goes on along the minus strand of NC_134084.1, from coordinate 98,803,651 downwards.
CTACATCGAGCTCCAATCCTTTGAGTTCTTGCCTCTCTCTAGCGATGCTTCTTCTAATTTTGATTTTTTGTATAGATTAGTTGCATGGTGCGAGGGGCAGTCCGGTTGTAAGAGGCACTGAGTTGGAGAGATCACAAGATTCTATCTTTGAGAGAAATTCGAGTATCATATTTTTCTATTTCAACTTTCAAAAGTCAGAAGTTTTGTCATGGGCTGCTTTCCAGACATGCCCCATGACCCCTTGGCCGCGCCCCATGGCGGCCTAGCAAGCCTCACAATGCCTAGCGCCATGGTCGGCCCCGTGGTCTTGGCTGCGCCAAGTGACAAGCGCGCATGTGCCTCTGTCGCCCCACCGATGCCTCTCGCCAGCGCCCAAGGGCTGGCCAATGACAACAGCGCCGCGCGCCCTGACAATGCCGCGCGCGCAGATCCTGATGCCTCGCCAGCGCCCAGCTGCAGGCCCATTCCAGCAGCGCCTCGCGCACAGACCCTGATGCCAAGCACCAGTGCCCAGCCTCAGGCCAGCACATCAAGTGTCGCGCGCGCCCCCAGCAACGCGCGCGCAGACCCGCAAGACAAAGATGCTGCCATCGGACTTAGTTTTTCCTTGTAATAATCTAAGTCCTTTTCATTGTAATCATAGACTAGTTTTCATCATTTTCATTTCAGTGTGCTTCTACAGCTTTATTAGGACTAGTCTTGTAATGTTGGTTTATTTTTTTAAGCATTATTAAGGGGGACCAAACAATCAAACATTTCAATCAGCATTTTCTGGTGTCTCTCCCCCTCGACACCACATCATTGTAATCATCATTTTCAGTCATCAATAAAATCATCATCAGCATTCAAAACCCAATTCTCTCTCAGCTTCCGCAATTGCTTACGACATTGGTTTTCCCGCACGGCACTGACAATCTAGTCTAGCGTGCGGCGAGGACCTCATTAGCGGACAGCAACCGCACTGACATCGGTTGCTTAGCCTTACGTTGCCCTTCCAAAGATCATCAGGAAGGCGTTGCGTAACAGTTGGTATCAGAGCCTAGGCTCGACATCGGACGAGGGAAAACATTTGCCATCATCACCATTTCTGACCATGGTGAATCATGGGGAGCGTCTAGCATCCGTAGAAGAGACGGTTGACCGATTACGACCCATCGTAGAAATGGTGCCTGATCAAAGCAACAACCTAGTGCAAAGGTTGGACGACCTGGACCGCCGAATGCGGCAGGCGGAAAATGACATTGCAAACATCAGTCGTGACTCCGACGAGGACCGACAAACGGAAGCCATTGAAACTGCCAATATTCATGGCAAATTTGAGGACCTCCAACAGGAGCGTGCCGACGATTTAGCCCATCAGCAACATGAGGCAGACAGACTAACTGCCATGCAGCAAACCATAAACGACTTGACTGACAAGCTCAATGTTGTCAATGCTGCCTTACAGAGCCTACTTCGAGAAGGCGACCATCACATCAGGGGTGCAGCAAACCTCACCCCCATTCCACAAAAGCTTAAGATACCGGAGCCAAAGCCATACGACGGATCCCGGGATGCTAAAGAAGTGGAAAACTTCATCTTCGACATCGAACAATACTTCGATGCCGTGGGCCATTTGGAGGAATCCAAAAAGGTAGCGACTGCTGCCATGTATCTTCAGGGCGATGCCAAACTTTGGTGGCGGGTCAAACACGAAGCCATCAAGGCCGGTGAAGATACTCTTCAGACATGAGACGAATTGAAGGTAGCCATACGCCTGCAGTTCTTTCCCGAAAATGTGGAATACAACGCAAGGAGAAAGCTACGGGACCTCCGCCACACCAGATCAGTGAGGGAGTACGTGCGCGAATTCTCCGCACTCATGCTAAACATACGCGACATGGGGGACAAAGACAAACTCTTCGCATTCATAGAAGGTTTGAAACCTCATGCCCGTATGGAACTACAGCAACAACGGGTAGACACCCTGCCCAAGGTCATTCAAGCTGCAGAATGCCTTGGCGATTATCATTTGGGAACTCAGAACGACAGGCCCCAGCCGTCTGTCCGAGGGGGATTCAACGGGCACCATCCCAGAAATGGTGGCCCAAGCAAAAGTGGGGGAGATCGGAGTGCATCCAAAACTAAGACTCCTCCCTCCAACAGCAACAGTGCTGCATCCATCAACAACAATCAGGGGAGAAAGCCTCCCTCAGAATGTCGTCATTGCGGCGGGGCACATTGGAACAATGAATGCCCAAACATCAAGGTCAATGCTCATCAGACTGTCGAGGATGAGACAGATGCATCAGACACATCAGAAGACAACCAGGTAGGCGCCTTCAATGCAATTGTTGGCTCTATCCCACATGCCTTAGCGGGGACCAGTGCATGTCCTCCTAAGAAAACATCAGTCCCAATCACCAAGAAAGGGAAGGAAAAGATGGACGAGAGGCCTCCTAAACAAGCGAGGACCCTAATGTTCGTCGAATTGAAAGTGAACGGCAAGCCCCTTCACGCATTGATAGACACGGGTGCCACCCATAACTACTTGTCATCAACGCAAGTAGAGCGCCTAGGTCTTGTTGTACAAAAGAGCAAAGGCCGTGTCAAGGCTATCAACTTACCACCTTAGACATTGGGTGGAACAACTACAAATGTCCCAGTGAAACTTGGCCCATACAAAGGAAGCATCGACCTGCGCATCGCAATCATAGATGACTTCGACATCATAGTGGGTTTAGAGTTCATGAGGCAAACCAACACCATTCCGGTACCATTTGCCAACATGCTCCTGATGATGGGAGAAAACGGGGCCAAGCCCTGCACCATACCATGCTTTCCCATAAAGATGGCCGCTGAAAACATCTCGGCCATGCAGTTGGAGAAGGTAGTCGACAGACATGAACCCCTGGTTCCGACTACCCTTCGCAGCAACAATCAGTCATCATGTCATCGGCCTCAAAAGACTGGTGACGCTCATCATCGTGTGAAGACTTGTCAGCCATGCCACAAGGACAAGTCGGATCACTCATCACATCCGGGACCCTCGCAGCCATTACATGTCCCTCAGAGACCATGAGAAAGTGTTTCCCTCAGATTCATCACGGGATTGCCCCAAGTCGGCAATCTTGCATCCATCATGGTTGTCATAGATCAGTTCTCAGACTATGCAACTTTCATAGCAGCCCCGCAAAACATCTCAGCAGAAGATACAGCTCGACTCTTCTTCTCGCACATTGTCAAACATTGGGGCCTACCCAAAAACATTGTTAGTAGGCGCGACTCATGCTTCTCTAGCAACTTTTGAACCCATCTCTTCAGGTGCTTTGGGTCAACATTGAGTCACAACACAGACATCCATCCACCATCGGATGGCCAGACAGACCGGTTCGATGACATGCTGGAGGAATATCTCCGCAACTTCGCAACCGGTACACAGAAGCATTGGGTGAAGCTCCTGGATGCTGCTCAACTGTGTTTCAATTCTCAAAAGGACCATTATACAAACAAGAGCCCTTTTGAAATTGTTACCGGACAGCAACCGCTTCTCCCGCAGACGGTGAATGCATCAACCATGCCAAAATCTCCTCGAGCTGCCAACTTCTCGAGCGAATGGGAGCGCAACATGGGGATAGTGCGGAGCTATCTCATCCGGGCCCAAGAGCGGGCAAAAAGGTTCACCGAACAAAAGCTTTGCTTTGCCCAACATCAACCAGGGGACAAAGTAATGCTATGCATCCCAAAACGGTACTTGTTTGCAGAAAGGACCCATGACCCTTGCCTGCAACAAAAATACATCGGCCCCCTGCCCATTGAAAAACGCATTGGGAAGTCCACATACCAGGTCAAAACTCCATCCTGGTGGAATATCCATCCAGTCTTCCATGTCAGCTGCATGAAATCATTGCTTTGCTACAACAGCAAGCTCAAACAACAGAGGGGCGCAGACCTCCCATCCAACAACCATCAGAAACATCATCATCATCATCATCATCATAAGGCTCCGAGGACGGCGCCAACTCAGGTGGGGGAGAATGTCATGGGCTGCTTTCCAGACATGCCCCATGACCCCTTGGCCGCGCCCCATGGCGGCCTAGCAAGCCTCACAATGCCTAGCGCCATGGTCGGCCCCGTGGTCTTGGCTGCGCCAAGTGACAAGCGCGCATGTGCCTCTGTCGCCCCACCGATGCCTCTCGCCAGCGCCCAAGGGCTGGCCAATGACAACAGCGCCGCGCGCCCTGACAATGCCGCGCGCGCAGATCCTGATGCCTCGCCAGCGCCCAGCTGCAGGCCCATTCCAGCAGCACCTCGCGCACAGATCCTGATGCCAAGCACCAGTGCCCAGCCTCAGGCCAGCACATCAAGTGTCGCGCGCGCCCCCAGCAACGCGCGCGCAGACCCGCAAGACAAAGATGCTGCCATCGGACTTAGTTTTTCCTTGTAATAATCTAAGTCCTTTTCATTGTAATCATAGACTAGTTTTCATCATTTTCATTTCAGTGTGCTTCTACAGCTTTATTAGGACTAGTCTTGTAATGTTGGTTTATTTTTTTAAGCATTATTAAGGGGGACCAAACAATCAAACATTTCAATCAGCATTTTCTGGTGTCTCTCCCCCTCGACACCACATCATTGTAATCATCATTTTCAGTCATCAATAAAATCATCATCAGCATTCAAAACCCAATTCTCTCTCAGCTTCCGCAATTGCTTACGACATTGGTTTTCCCGCACGGCACTGACAATCTAGTCTAGCGTGCGGCGAGGACCTCATTGGCGGACAGCAACCGCACTGACATCGGTAGCTTAGCCTTACGTTGCCCTTCCAAAGATCATCAGGAAGGCGTTGCGTAACAGTTTAGATGCAATTTCACACATTTGACCATCTGGGTGTATAATATCTAACTCAATATGCACATTTTGATATAATCTTCCTAGGACCAAAGTGCACTGAAAGAACCTACCGATCATTGCTAGTCATAACAACCAGAACGGGTTAGCCTTCGTTTGCCCCATTGGCGAAGCCATAAGTTGTGGTAAATCCGTGTCGCTACTATAAAGTGCTTTCCATAGTTCAATAGAGAAAAGAGAGAAGAGCAGGCCAATTTCATTTACTTTATTATTAAACTTAAACAAAGATTCGTTTGACTTTGAATGCCAAAACCTTGAAAGAAAGGAAGGGCTTCTTTCCATCAATAGAATCTCTTTCTTATGCTAGCACTTTCAGCTATCTTTAGATAAGTTAATCGGAGCTCCCGGAAGGAGGTCCCACCATTTACTTGACTCTTAGAACCTTTGTTGGTTTTGGGCAAGGGGGATCAACTACTTAGTATTCTTCTTTGGGTCCTCTCTCTCAGGGGCGGATGCAGCATAGAACTACCGGTTCAACTGAACTCAGTATTTTCGATGTGGAACATAAATTCATGTATACAAAATTATTAAAATTACAATAAATACAGTAGTATATATGAACCCATACACTACTAGGAATTCAGTCAAAACCAACCTAGTTGACCGACCAACTTTGGGCGGTCAAAAAACCGGGCCGAAAAACAGACCGTAGTCGGTCAGTTTTTTAAAATAATTTATTTTTTTAATTTTTTTTACAAAACTGACCAACTTTGGTCGGTTTTTTTGGCGCAAAATGTGAAAAAGTATTTTTGCGTCCCGCGAAATTTATTTTTCAAGAAACCGATCAACTTTGGTCGGTTTTTTATTTAAATAAATTAAAATTAATATTCAAAAAACTGACCGAAATTGGTCAGTTGTTTCGGCCGATCATATTAAAAAACCAACAATTTCTATCGGTAATTTTATTTTTTAATAAAACCGACCGACATCAGTCGGTTATTTTCGAGCGAAAATGCAATTAAAGAGTATAAATGAAATAAAAGACAGTCTTAAAATGAAATGCACTAACGATTTAGTGGTAAATTAGTATCCTACCACAGTACAGACCTCGGTTCGATTCTCAGATGGTGTATTTTTTAATTACATAATTAAAAATACTGACTGACTTCGGTTGATTTTTCCGGCAATTTTTTCTTTTTTGGAACTAAATTGACCGACCGAATCGGTCAAAAAATACCGATCGAAGTCGGTCGGTTGGCCCTACCGACCGCCACAAATTGGTTAGTTTTTGGTCATTTTTGCCAATTACTGACCAATATCGGTAGGTTTTGGAAGTCGGTTTTCCTCCTTTTTTTTTAGTAGTGAGCTTTAAATGCTGAATTAATAAAACTAAAATCTTAAATTCTCCTATGCTCTTTCTTAGTGACCATCTTTTATACGTGAAATAGTTTTTTTTTTTTACTTTTATTGTATTCTCTTGGAAAGTATGCTTGTTTATTCTACGTTTCAATGATAAGTTTATTAATGTACCCATTTGCACTAGAAGATGTGATTTTGAAGTGTTTGCAATCGACAAGGTATTTTATACTGGGTTATGCATTCGCAATTTACGTTTCTATTTTGTAATTTATGTCTTGCCATTATCTATTAACATTGAAAATTCAACAAGGTCTTAAGCCTACAAGTAAATGATTAAGTCATCAAATGAGTTTCTTTAATTTCATAGTATTATTTTTCTGCAATATATAGAAGCTGTGTGAAGAACATGTAAAACAGTGAAAGAAAGAAAAGATCACTAAATTCGATAATGGATCTGATAAGCAAGCAAGACCACCCAGGAAGCCACAACATCAGTGTTGGTTCAACTGGATCACCCAGGAGTTCAAGTAGAAGAAAATTGGAAGATTTTGGAGGCGAGTAGAGAGATAACTCAACGGAGTTCAACAATTAATTTTTTGTATTAAGCAAATCTCCTCTTTTCATAATGTTCCTTAGGATTTTTTTAATGGAGTTGGAACAATTTGTAGATCACCAAGGAACGATAATACAAAGTACTCCGATATATATGCTTTGATTATCACATGGAATCTTAAATTAAGTAGCGCAAAGTACTCACATGATAGAGTGAAGTGTAATCCGCTTTTAGAACCCAATTTTATAAAACAAATCAAGACAAATAAGGAAGCCCAATGACTTCTTCTCAATGAGAACGTCTCAATATATGCAGAACTAGGGTAAGATGCGTAGGACTGGTGTTTTTGTCAAGAAGTGATAAATCCTGAAAGTGCCCTTACTAGCACTGAACACTCCACTTGTTGGATGGGATCCGTTAGTTGGGGGAATAAAATAGCTCATTGATTAATTGAAGGTCAAAAGTGTTCACTTGGATAACACAGGGACCAAAACTGGAATATATCGATAACTCATGGACAGTGGTGGAGGCAGAATCTCCACAAAGGGGTTCAAAATTTTTTTGTAGCTAGTGGGAATTGAACCTATGACCTTATGTAGATTTTGAACCCCCTTGACCACTAAACTATACTTTTGGATTGTGTTAAGGGGGTTAAAAACTTAATATATAGAGGTAAAAAATAGATTTTGCCTTATATATACAGTGTAATTTTTCGGCGAAGGGGGTTCGGAACCCCCTTGCGCCCCCTAAATCCGCCCCTGCTCATGGACTAAAAGAGCTATTTTCCCTCCTATTTGGATATTTGCATCTCTTGGTTCATCAATTGCTCTCTCATGATCCTTTGGTGACTAAGGAATAATAAAGAAAATAAGTGTCACACCTCCTTTTTCCTACACCCGGAAAGGAGTGTATAAGAGAGTTTTTCCAATTAAAGGACAATCGAAACGAGATTATTTACATGAAATTCAGAGTCGCCACTTGAGAGATTTATGGTGTCCCAAGTCACCGGTTTAAAATCCCGAATCGAGGAACGGTTGACTCTGTAATACAGTCCGCGAACCAGAAATCCGGGTAAGGAATTCTGTTAACCCGGAAGAAGGTGTTAGGCATTCCCGGAATCCGTGGTTCTAGCACGGTCGCTCAACTGTCATAAATGACCTAATTATCTGATTTAAAATATTTTGAACCTATGTGCAATTTTAACTTTTTGACCGCTTTTAACTAAGAAAATTATCTTAAAACGGATCACGCGTACGTGTACTCATTTGTTTGGCGCGTCAAAAATCATGTCACGCGAACGTGTCCATAATTAGTAATGCTTTGTTATTATTAAGAAAACTTAGTCGAAGTTGCGCGAACTCATATTCCGATTTTGTTTTTTGTTGTTTTGATAAAATAAAATAAAAAATCGTAATTATGTCAAGCGAACGTGTACATAATCACAATAATTTATTTAAATACCCTTAAAAGTATACTAGCGATTTGTGAGTTATTTGTTTCCTATGTTTGATTTAAGGTTAGGATAGATATGGAATTATTAAGCCCCAAAAGAAACTTCTTAGTGAACTTAATAATTCCAAATACCTTATCCAATGTTATTTTTTGTTCTTTTCCTTTTTAAAAAAAATAAAATATATTCCTACTAAATTAACACTTGAAAATTTTCAACTTTTATGGATTAAGTGATAAAGAATTGTAAACGCATTTCTTTAAAAGAAACTTACTACAATCTTATAAAGAAAATTTATTAGTTTATGGTCTATGCACAAGAATGATAAATTTTTTTAACCGATTTGTGACTTAGGGAAACTATATAATTATTTCGTCCACGATTAACGATGCTCTATTATTATTTAAAAATTTGGGCGAAGTTGCGCGAACGCGTACTCCGATTTATTTTGAAAACCATAATTATGTCATGCGAACATGTACATAATCACAATAATACATTGAACGTGCCTAAAGCAATCTACGATCATTTGTTATTTTATATCTAAGTCATAAGAAATTAATACGAAGTCCATAAATTATTTGTGCTTAATTAAACAACCTACGAATTGCAGCAAGATTCTTTTAGCATTAACCTCACTAATAGCCAAATTCAAATACCCAAGCATCACAAATTAGCACAAGTAAAGATTATACGATAAAAAAAATCTCGACGCATTGTTATTATTCCAAAAAGAAATAAACTTCTCTTAGCATGAAGGAACAATTCTAACTTTTAGAACTAACACATCGAAAATGAAGATATGACACCCCTTCAACACAAATTTATTTACATTAACACCGTCAATTGTAAAGATAGGACGCAGATGGTAAATTAAGCTTTGCGTCAAGTAAGAGCTAAGTCATGACTTAAAATTACTGGCCTAAGTCATGTGAGCTTGAGTAATTATAGCCAACTCCAAATTAACACGGGTAATGTGATACAAATGAACATGCCAGACTTTCGTCTATTTGAGCGCAACAAACGATTTAAGCCAAATTCGAGAGAATGCCTAATAAAAATGTATAATATCAGAATGATTTATAGTATTGATGTGAGTCCTATTTTCATCTCAAATCTGGGCTCAAAGGGAGCCCAAGTCAAGTTATAAGTGCTACTGGCCTAATGATTTCTAAGTGGCCTGAATTAGGCCCAAAAGAAGGCCCAATTCGACAACTATTATGTATTGACAAAAAAACAAATAGGGATTCAAGGTCGAATTCCTTCAGCAGCACAAACAGTATCCAACTCAATATTGAAGGACCCCAAATTGACTTACAACACACGAAATGGCCCAGACTCAACTCAAAACAACCACGAATGCTCATTTAATAATTAACCCGAAGCTGACCCTATGTGAATCAGTTAAACTCTATGAGACATACACCTATTCGACTACTTAGCCTCCAAAGTTAATTGCAACAACTAAACAACCAGGAGAGACTTAGAACTAAACCCAAAAGCACTTCTATAAACCAATTTGATAAACATTAAAAGAATCGAATTTACCTCACACTAAATGCATTCATAAGCCTATCATAAATGTATCAGTATGAGCTTACTAGTAGCTTTAGCATGGATATCATAGCTAATCATGATTTGAATAAAAAATTTAGACAAGAAAACAAACAACTGATGCCTCGGATAGTTTGTAACTTAACAGAATCACATGGATTCAGCTGATCCATAGTTGACTTGAATATTTTTAAGATCAAATACCTATTATTTCTAGCAGAATTTAAACACAAACATGCCTTTCATGGCTCAAATAAATCTTCACTACAGCAAATGATAAATGATCCTTAAATCACACAGAAACTAACTAAGAAACGAAATGAACTACAACACAGTGTCAAATAAACGAAGTACAGCACTAGTTGGAGCCATATTCTGAATCTCACTCTTGCATTTCATACATCAAACCTGACTGCACATATTTAATAGAGCTCAAAATATAGTACCTGGAAATAAAGGAAACAGGGGGATGAAGTTCGGCAGTAACTAAACAGCAAGAACAACCCAGATTTTTAACCAAGAAAACAGTGAGTAACTTCGGATGAATCAATGTAACAGTAAAAAAAATTCAGTATTTTTCAGAATGTTCTTATCTATGAACTCTTTTGACTCTCTCTTCTCTATCTTTTACTCTATATCTCTCTGTATTCTGTGTCAGAATCTCTCCTGTCCCTCCTTTTACACCTCTCAAGTTCAGCCTTTTTATAGGCATTCATTTTAGTGTATCCTCCATTATCAATTCACCTTTTTATTTTTAACTACCCACTAGCTTAGTGCTTTCTTAATTTAAACAGCTATTGCAATCTCAACCCTACCACTATTAGAAGCTTCTTAAGTAGGTAACCACTTGAATTATACTTATATTAATCAGTTCTTATCAACATAATTAAACAAGAAGTTAAACCAAACTATTGAACTAATCCTAATTATTCTGACTAAGTGATTAAACAAAATACAATTTCAAAGTCTACTGATATCCCAATTATACGAAATAAATCCAAAAAACCAATCTAAAGAAACAAACAGTGAACAGAAATAATTTATACCAGAGTACTGATCGAATTTCAATTGAAATTGACCAAAGAAAATGAGAAGAGGGAAATGACAATTGGAATAAAATTAATCAAACAAACACAAAAACATGCAAGAACTTACCGATAAAACTGGAAAAGCTTGGTACCCTGACTTTCCGATTCCATTGCCAAATAATGTTAGTCACTTGTTCTTTGTCAAAACAAGTGAGTAACACTATTTTGTGACGAACTCGGTTCTAAAATTATCATCAGTCTTGAGTTCAGGTTTGGCACTTAGATTTAAGATTCGAGCAGATTGGGCCCCATTCAAAAGAAACTGGTTATGGATTAGGGAAGAAGGGAGTGAGGGGGTTCTACGGTGTGAATTTGGGACCGATTGGGTGAGGTAGGGTTCGGGGATTTTGGGACCGGACTGCTTCGATTGAAGATTCGAGAAGTACTAGGGTGATTCGAGGGAAACGAGTCATGGATTTGGAAAGAGGGGCTCAGGGTGGTTCTGGGGTGTATTTTTGGGGGTGATTGGCCATCGTCCGCCGCCGTGGGCGATTTCCGGCGGGCGGAAGATGGTGGTGTGTTGGTTGGTCTCTGAAGAGAGACGAAGGAGGGGGGGGTTCTGATAGGGGTAAGGGTTTTTGGGTATATTAAAGGGGTAATTAGATTAGGGCCGTTGGATGATGAGAATCCAACGGCCATGATTGATCCTTTAATGAAACGGGGTCGTTTGGTGTAGCAACTGGGGCGGACCGGGTTGGGGAAGACGGGTCGGGTCGGGTAACGAGTGAAGCTCGGGACCGTTCGATCAAAGGAGATCGACGGTCCTGATCAAAACTTATCAAAACGACATCGTTTAGGTGGCAACGGGGCTGGACCGGGTTGGGACGAGTTTGGGCTGAACTGGGGCGGGTTTCAAGTGTATTTGATTTGGGCCTCTTAAATTAAATTGAATTTGGCCCAAATTTGATTTCCTTCTCTTTAATTCTTTTTCTTTTCTTTTCTCTTTTTTTTTTCTAAAAAATTAAAACTAAAATCCTAAATTAAATTATAAAACCAAATCATCCTATCAAAAATACTAATTAATTCTAAATAATAATTATCCCAAATATTATTTACCAAATCAAAAAAGAAAATCACGAAATTTCGACATTAAACACTAAAAATGCAAAATACGTTATTTTTTATTTTTTCCATTTTTGTAAAACAACAATTCACTTAATTAATCTAAAAGATATAAAATTAAATCCTAAATGCAGATACTATATTTTTTGTATTTTTAATGCATTAAACATGTACACAAACATATGCAAACAATCAGGACAATAACATAATAATTCCTAAAAATAATACATAATTAAAGAAAGACCTAATTTTGGGAATTCTTTTGGAGTAATTCGTGTGAGGCAAAAATCACGTACTTACAGCTGCCCCTCTTTGCCCGGAAACACGAAGAGTTTTCGTGCAAAGATAAAGTGAGCAGATACGAGCGATTTTTGCCCATTTGAATACTCCGTGGGAAGCATTTTTTGAAAGATTTGACCGAACCTCTGATTCAAAGGTTTCCTACATATCCTTGGCTATAAAGGAATCAGATCAATGTAGTTCGGGAAGTTTCGGTAGCTGGGACTACCATGAAGCTGTGATTTCACTGTTACTGATTCTGCTGCTGATACTGCTTACTGACCTCCTTATTACACCATGACAAAATGAAGAAGCTAGACTAAGCTATAATATATGCTTTACAAAGATTTATTTTCAAACTTGGTCTTGTGACTGTTGTTGCCTTGTTGACACGTATTTTCTTCAGAAGTTCCTTTGTTGCTGACTTGAATTATATTTTTTTTAGATGCTTTCCCTCTCTTCCAGGCGGGTACCTGATTGCTGAACCTTTTAAATGTCTTCCTTTGACTATTGTTTCCTTTCCTCTGTTCTCCAGGTGGGCGCCTGATTACTTGAAATTTGAATTGTATTCCCTTGCTCTCCAGGTGGGCGCCTGATTGCCGAAACTTGAAGTGTATTCCCTTGCTTTCCAGGTGGGCGCCTGATTGCTGAAGCTTGAATTGCATTCCCTTGTTCTTCAGGTGGGCTCCTGACTGCTGAAACGTGAAATATATTCCCTTGTTCTCCAGGTGGGCTCTTGATTGCTGGATTTGAAATGTATTCCCTTGTTCTCTAGGTGGGCTCCTGATTGTTGAAACTTGAAGTGTATTCCCTTGTTCTCCAGGTATATGCCTGATTGCTGATACTTTAACTGTTGTTCCTTGTTCTCCAGGTGGACGCCTGATTGATGATACTTCAACTGTTCTTCCTTATTCTCCAGGTGGACGCCTGATTGCTGATACTTTAACTGTTCTTCCTGAAACTGCTTTTCTTTGACTTGTTCTCCCTCGTTCTTCCAGGTGGGTGCCTGATTACCAATACTTGTGCCAATCTTCCTTTAAACTTGATTTGTTTTCCCTTGTTCTCTAGGTGGTCTCCTAATCACTTGATCCTGAACTGCTTTTAATCCTTAACATCCGTGTGGTTATTCCCTGTTCTTCAGACGGGTACCCGACTTCAACAAAATAGACAAAACAAAAAGAAAAATTTCTGCCCTAGTTTGGTAACTGGGCGCATCTGTAAGTGTTAATTGAATCCTTTTACCAAGCATCTCTAATAATTTGCAAGTTATATCCCATTATCCATGAGGGTCCTAAAAATTTCTAGTAAAATGCAAGTTTCAAAGCTACATTATATTTTCCTAATTTGCTAACTAAACAGAATATTAAGGTGGTATTAAATTTTTATATCACTCCGATACCTTCTTATACCTCATATCAAACGACCCGAAGAGTATGAAGTGCACATGCTTAAGCCAGTCGTACAGTTGCCGATAACAAGTGAGAAAGCTGTGCCGTGGAGCTACAATCAAGTGACAGTGACGCATAAGGGGAAGGAGGTTGTGGAAGACGTATGCGAGGCACATGGGTTAACTCAATTGGGAAGGTGTTTAAAGGTATGACTTTAGTTGAATCATGTTATCTAAGACAGTCTTAGAACTACATCCCATTATCCAGGAGGGTCCTGAAATTTCAAATTAAAGCTTATCTTACAAATGACAGTTTCAACGCTAAATTGTACTCTCTTATAATGACACTTACTTATCTAATGGAATGCTTACAATTATGTCCCATTATTCAGGTGGGTCCTGAAAACTCTTATGCAAACTTTTAAGCCAACTTATTCCTTTTGGTGCACATTTGTCCGGTATTCACTACTTATGTTTGTTTTGGATTTTAACCTAGGTCCCATTTTCCAGGAGGGTCCTGAGAATTCTGCGATCAAACCTGCATTGTACTTGTTTTCCTTACAGGGTGCTTCCTGAAGCAAATGCCATCTTTGCCCCTGTTTCAAATAAAAGAAAATCTCGTCAGTTTAAAACGTGGCAGTTAGTTGTGGCATTCTTGCTGGGGGTGATTTTCTCTTTGCCATGCTTTGCTTCATCTGCCTTGAACTGGTCAAAAAGTCTGTTTTGACCTTCTGACTGATCGTTGACTGCAGGATCCCCCAACTGTTATTCTCCCCTCCTGACCTTTCTGCCTGAACCCGTACATCTCCCACGACATTACTGAACCATTCCACCGATATAACCTTTGCTTACACCCTATGTCCCACTTTTCATCATATTATCTTCGGCATGTTCTAGCCGCATTTTGCTTTGTGCAATTTTGAATCTGGTAGTACACTCTGATATTCCTTCTTATTTGTTGAAACAAGGCTAACCTTGGAAGAGCTTTAGAGGAGTAAAATTAACAGTAATGAAATGCAACGATTTTGAGAATTAAGAATAAAGAGGAAAATCCGAATTTGGATAACTATTGGAGATAAGAAAAGAAACTTATCTGAGTGGATTCACTGGCACCAATGATCATGGTATGCATTTTGGATTAATCAGCCCAGTCTATTTAACCAATCTCCTTTCCAATTATTTTAATTTGTTCTCCAAGATTTCCACAACCCAATTTTACTTTTCGCCAACTTACGGACCTTGTTGGACTTGTAGTGCCCTGAAGGGTTTTCACCGACAAACCTCTCTCATTTGTTTGTTCCTCAATTCCTTGTCGCCTTATTGTGCCTGCGAAGGTTTTCACCAATAAGACTCTCTTATTTTTATTTTTTCTTGGCTTTCGTCGCCTCATGGTGCCCATGAGGGTTTTTACCAATAAGACTCTCTCATTTTTTGATTTCTCTTGCTTAAATCGGAGTGTTGCCCCTGATATGAATTCTCTTTACATTGCTTGACTTGGTATCTCTCGAAGACTGATCGGGAGGTCTTTCTTTGGATAACAATGTGGGTTCTTGGAATGTGTTTGGAAAGAAAAAGGGTATAAAACGGGCTCAAAACAACTTCAAAATGGGTTAGAATTATAACTTTTGGAATCACATTTCTTATTACAATCATAACTTCTGCCCCAGTTTCTTGCTTGGGGATCTTTTGACTTTTATTTTACTATGATCGAGCTGTGAGGTTGCCTACGTATCCTTAACAGGAATCAGGTCAAACGTAGTTCACACTGAATTTCCTTGTTGTTATACTTTCTCTTTTTCACTTCTTTTCTTTTCTCTTTTTCTTTTCTTTCGTTTCTCTCTTTTTCGTTATTGATTCCAAAGAGGGGTATGAAAGAAATAAATGAGGCTCAAAAAAAAGGGAAAACAAAGGGTAGAGTGTTTAGATAGCGGAACAAATTGCCTTCGTCATTTCACTCTTCGAAACAATGCCAAGTACAAACAATCAACAATTATAACAAAGAAATCATACATAATATCTCTTGACTGCATCGGAATTAATAGCCATATCTATGAATTTTCCTTCGATATTTGTTAAACATAACGCACCATTGGACAATACTCTGGTTATAATAAATGACCCTTGCCAATTCGGGGCGAACTTGCCTTTTGCTTCAACCTGATGTGGAAGGATACGTTTCAGCACTTGCTGACCCACTTCAAACTTTCGGGGACGCACTCCTTTGTTGTATGCTATTGCCATTCTCTTTTGATATAACGGGCCATGACATACTGCTGCCAATCTTTTTTCATCAATCAAGTTCAACTGCTCCAAACGGGTTTTGACCCACTCATCATCATCAATCTCAGCCTCAGCGACAATCCGAAGGGAAGGGATTTCAACTTCTGCAGGTATTACTGCTTCAGTGCCATATACCAACAAATAAGGAGTTGCACCTACCGAAGTACGGACAGTAGTGCAATATCCCAACAACGCAAATGGTAATTTTTTGTGCCATTGCATCGAACCTTTTACCATTTTCCGAAGTATCTTCTTTATGTTTTTATTGGCTGCCTCGACTGCTCCATTCGCCTTGGGACGATATAGGGTAGAATTGCGATGTAATCTTAAACTGTTGACATACCTCTTCCATCAAGTTACTGTTAAGATTAGCACCATTATCTGTGATGATCACCTTTGGGATTCCGAATCGACAGATGATATTTGGGTGAACAAAATCGACCACTGCTTTCTTGGTCACCGATTTGAAAGTTTTGGCCTCAACCCATTTGGCGAAATAATCAATGGCTACTAGAATGAACCTGTGCCCGTTGGATGCTGCTGGCTCAATTGGTCCAATGACATCCATGCCCCAAGCAACGAAGGGCCATGGTGCCAACATTATGTGCAATTCCGATGGTGGAGAATGAATCAAATCTCCGTGTATCTGGCACTGATGACATTTGTGCACGAAAGTGATACAATTTCGCTCCATGGTAAGCCAATAATAACCTACTCGGAGAATTTTTTTTGCCAGCACATATCTGCTCATATGTGGTTCGCAGACTCCCGAATGTACTTCAGACATGATAGTCGTAGCTTGTCTAGCATCTACGCATCTTAATAATCCAAGGTCTGGTGTTCTTTTATACAAAACTCCTCCACTTAAGAAGAATCCACTTGCCAACCGTCGAATTGTTCTCTTTTGATCCCCCGTGGCTTGCACTGGATATATCCCCATTCTGATGTACTCCTTGATATCATGGAACCATGGTTCGCCATCAAGTTCTTCTTCAATCATGTTACAATAAGCATGCTAATCTCGGACTTGAATATGCAGAGGATCGACATAAGCTTTGTCTGGATGGTGCAACATTGACGCCAGGGTAGCCAAAGCATCGATGACCTCATTATGGACCCTGGGAATATGCCTGGACTCCACTGATCAAAACCGTTGACATAGATCATGCAAACATTGTCGGTACGGTATGAGCTTCAAATATCGTATTTTCCCATTCTCCTTGAATTTGATGTACCAGAAGATTTGAGTCTCCCAAGACCAAAACTTCCTGGATATCCATGTCTGCAGCTAACCTTAGACCCAAAATACATGCCTCATACTCAGCCATATTGTTGGTGCAATAAAACCGAAGCTGAGCCGGAACAGGATAGTGATGCCCTGTTTCAGAAATAAGCACAGCTCCTATTCCGACTCCTTTCATGTTGGCATCCCCATCAAAGAAAAGTTTCCAGCCTGGTTTTTCAATTTGTTCTAGTTCATCGATATGCATCACTTCTTCATCGGGAAAATAAGTTCTCAATGGCTTGTAATCTTCATCGACCGAGTTCTCGGCTAAATGATCGGCCAATGCTTGGGCTTTCATCGCAGTCCGAGTCACATAGATAATGTCAAACTCTATGAGCAAGATCTGCCACTTCGCAAGTCTCCCTATCGGCATAGGCTTTTGAAAGATATACTTCAACGGATCCAAGCGCGAAATGAGGTAAGTAGTGTAGGATGACAAATAATGTTTCAATTTCTGAGCCACCCAAGTTAGGGCGCAACATGTCCTTTCCAGATGAGTGTACTTAACCTCATAAGCCGTGAACTTCTTGCTAAGATAGTAGATGGCCTGTTCCTTTCTGTCGGTGATGTCATGCTGCCCCAGTACACAACCAAATGAATTTTCCAAGACTGTCAAGTAAAGAATCAAAGGTCTCCCTAGTTCTGGCGGAACCAGCAAAGGTGGGTTTGACAAGTATCCTTTTATCTTATCAAATGCTTCTTGACACTCATCAGTCCATTTGACCGCAACATCCTTCGAGCAGGGTTAAGCTTGAGATTATATCTACGAAGCCTCTGGAAGAATTTCCTCAAATCCCCAACGTGGTCGGCCTGATGTTTTGATTTTATGATCACATCATCTACGTATACCTCAATCTCTTTGTGTATCATATCATGAAACACAGTAGTTATTGCCCTCATGTAAGTTTCCCCAGCGTTCTTCAAACCAAATGGCATTACCCGGTAGCAATAAGTTCCCCATGGCGTGATGAATGCCATCTTTTCTGCACCTTCTTCATCCATTAGAATCTGATGATACCCTGCATAGCAATCCACAAAAGATCCAATCTCACGCTTGGCACGATTATCGATCAAAATGTGGATATTGGATAGTGGGAAGTTATCCTTCGGACTTGCTTTGTTGATATTGCGGTAATCGATGGATACTCTGATCTTGCAATCCTTTTTTGGCACAGGCACAACATTAGCCAACCAAACAGGATATCGAGTGACCCGAATAACCTTTGCATCCAATTGCTTGGTGATTTCTTCTTTAATCTTCACACTCATATCAGTTTTGAATTTCCTCAACTTTTGCTTGATGGGAGGAAACGCTGGATCAGTGGGCAATTTGTAGACCACTAAATCAGTGCTCTAACCCGGCATGTCGTCATACGACCATGCAAAAATATCCTTGTATTCGATGAGTGCTTTGATTAACTCTTCCCGTATCTTTGGCTCGAGATGGACACTTATTTTAGTTTCTCTGATATTATCTGTGTCCCCTAAATTGACGGCTTCTGTTTCATTCAGGTTGGGTTTGGGTTTTTCTTCGAAGTGAATTAACTCCTTACTAATCTCTTTGAAGACTTCATCTTCATCGTATTCTGATTCGTAGTCACAATCTACTTCTTGAACTATTATTTCGGAATCAGATTAATTTTTAAGACTGGGGTGAGGATTCCTCATGCATGCCATGTCATTAGAACCAGCGAAAAAAGAACTGTACAGAAAAGAAAAGAAAAACAAAAGAAAAACTATCAGGAATGATAAAGAAAGGGAAACTGCATTTTATTGAATGATGAAAAATTAAAAAAGGAATGCACACTTCAAACAGACTGAAAGATACAAAAATCTGGATTACAACTGTCACACCTCCTTTTTCACTACACCCCGTAAGGGGTATAAATTTAAGGGAGTTTTTCCACTTGAAGGACAATCGAAACGGGATTTGTTTACTTAAAGATTCAGAATCTCCACTTGGGATAATTTATGGTGTCCCAAGTCACCAGTTTAAATCCTGAATCGAGGAAAAGATTGACTTTGTACTACAGTCCGCGAACTAGAAATCCGAGTAAGGAATTCTGTTAACCCGGGAGAAAGTGTTAGGCATTCCCGAGTTCCATGGTTCTAGCACGGTCGCTTTGATCATACTTGGCTTATTAAAACGTCTAATTACTCGTGTTAGAACCTATTTGCTTTTACCTCTTTTAATTAAGAAAACATCTTGAAACAAGTCACGCGTACGTGTACCTGTTTGTTTGGGCGTGTCAAAAACAAATCGTGTTATGCGAACGTGTCCACAACTAATGACACTTTATCATTATTAAGAAAAATTAGTCGAAGTTGCGCGAACGCATACTCTGAATTAGTCTTTTTTAAAATCGTAATTATGTTACGCGGACATATACACAATCACGGTAGTATATTAAATGGGCCTAAAGCAAACTACAAACATTTGTTGTTTACATCTAAATCACAAGAATTAATAGAGGGCCGTGTATTTTATGGTTTTATCTGGCATAGTGCACCTCAATTCCAATTTTTAAAAGAGAATTCAAACTAAACTTTGGAGGGCCATAAGCTATTTGTATTACCTAATATAGCACATTTCCAATCTATTTTTGAAAAGCCCAATTAATTAACTAAAGAAAATCTGAGGAACTCATGCTCGTTCGAATAAAATCTGACTCAGAAATCTCGTTCACGGCTACTTTCAAGCTTGGGCCCAGCGAGCCCAATCAAATTATCGGGGATTCCAGTTCTGCCAAAACCACTGATAGTTTCAAAATGATTCCCCACAAAAACAGGCCCAATCTAAAACGCGGCAACTAGGAAGTATGGACTCAGGACCGAGTCCCTACGAGCCCAAACCAATTTAACAAAAAAAAATCAGCTTCCAAATTATTAGGCTAGTTCAAATTACCGATCAATTGATACTAAACTATGTGCATTGAAATTGATTTAGCACTATGAACTTCTGGTTTTAAGAGATCAAACACAACGATCTGCTTAACTTCTAACTTTAGTTATGCTGACCTGATATGACTAGATAATATCATAACTCAATATTAAGTAAGCAAGCTAAATTCAACTTCTAACATAACTTAAAAAAACGAATCTGAAACTGGGCTTCAAAACGGACATGTCGACAGGGCAGAATCTGGGTAAATTAGTACACATACAATCCACCATTCAACAATGCAATGCATTCAAACAGCTTATCAAGGCTAAAATACCATCATTCTTCAGCATAAAATTAAACAAAAACCTTCAACCCAAAGCAGTACACTGAATCCTAACACAAGGCCTTAAAAGACCTTTTACCCCAGCCTTTATCCAAATTCACTAAAGAAGACTAAATAGATAGAGTCCACAGTTCATTTATCAATACAAGTATAGGTTACTATTGCAGACTATTCTCACATACACGAACTCAGCAAAAAAAAAAACTAACTAACAGCTGTAATTTAAAACTAATTGTGGGATATTGAAACAATAAGAGGAACAAGGAAAGCAGACTCAAATGCAGCCTTCATTTAAATAGAACTTCACTTGATTTACATGTTCAACAGTTATTCTTCACTCGTAAGCTAAGGAGGTTACCTGGAGAATGAAACAAAGAAGAAAATGAGAAGCCAACAAGATAAACACCAACAGTCAGCACCAGCAGTAACACAGACCCCAGATCTGGTAAATTGAACCCAAAAATCAGTGTAAATTCAATAGAACATTGATTTCAGCAATAGTTTAACCCAAAACTTGAATATCAAACAAACTTCAACTCATTTTTAATCCTTGAGTAATCAGGAATTGTTTTGGAAAGGAAAACCTCAGGAGAAACTTCAATGAAACAGTATTTTTCCTTGAAGTTTATGAAAGTAGTAAAATTTTGCAGTTTTGGTATTTTCAGATTTCCAGCTCTTCAAAAATCTCTCCTCCCTCTTCCTTGAAAGGCAAGCTAGGATGCCTTTATAGACAAGCTACTAGGGCATACTTAGCTTGCACTTTGTCCCCTTTTGAATTTTGTTTTTTGCTTAGGTGTCCCTAGCTTAAATTCCAGAAATTCTCTTTAATCCCTACCCCCAGCTTCCTGGAAGCTTCCCATTCAGTTACACTCAAGATTCCTTAGGACAATTCCCTAGACTACCCTTCGAACCCTGATTATTTACTCTAGGAACCCATATGGGTCAGATTGACCCGATATTTAAACCAACATTTGGGCTCAATTACGACCCAATGACCTAAATTAACCCCCCTTGGGGTGAGGTCTACAATGGCTTCAAATCCCAAACAACAAGATGAACTAAATCAAATCAGTCAAAAAACAAAGGGCAAACATTTGAATGATTTCGAGAATTAAAACCTACACTAATCAACTGATTATTACACAAATAAACAAGAAATTAACCAAGTCATCAAAATAACCCTAATTAAATTAACAAGGTGACTAAACGAGATATGAGGTCAGAACGTTAAACGAGCTGATAACACAACTAAGGAAACAGAGACAACTTTCACAAAGAAAGACGAAAAAGAAAAACAACTAACAGAAGATAGTCTACACCCGGAGGATTGGTCGAGTTTCAACTAGACTAGTAGAAGAAAATTAAACCAAAGAAAAGGGAAGGAGAGGAAAATAAAATAGTAAAAGAAAGACCAGACAAAAGAGGAGAAGAGAACCTACCGATTCAGACTCGAAATCTATCGGAGACACAGGGCCTAACAAAATTAACACCGATCGTATGAATCCAAACTTCAAAACTCGAAGAACAACCCTTATGACCATGCATGCACCAGGTCCGATAGAAAAAGGCTTTTGAACTTTCAAGGCTCGAACTCAGATCTAAGATTCGAGAAGCTCCGACAAGATTTGAGGGAAACAGAGTGAGGATTCGGCATGAGGGGGTCGTAGTGGCTATGTGGTATTAATTTGGGGCCATTTCGGAAAAAGTTAAGTTTTTGGTCTAGTCTTCGATTTAAGATTCGAGACGAACCAGTGGGATTCGAAGGACACGGGTTAGGGATTTGGGAAGAGGAGACGAATGAGGTCTTGGGTGTAAGTTTGGTGGCGGTTTGCGGTGGCGCCGCCACCGGCGGTGGAGGATTTGGGGGCGTCTAGCTAGGGTTTCGGGGGTGCTTCTGATGAAGGTGATGAGCAAAAAGGAGTTCAGGGGGGGTAGGGTTATTCGGACATTTATATATCAAACGACCCTAGCTTCTGAGCCATTAGATTGATTAACCTCGACGGCTCAGATCCACCCCAAGTGAAACGAGGTCGTTTTGATAAAGGTGAAGGCTAGACCGGGTCAAGGTGGTTTTGGGACGGGTAAGGGGTGAGGAATCCGTTTGGGCTGAGTTTTTTTAGACCAAAATTGGCCCAATTTCTAGTCTTTTTCAAAAATTGTCCAAAATTCTTTTCCTTTTCTCTTTTCTTTTGTTTTCAAAATTAAAACTTCAAAATCTAAATTAATTCTTGATAAAATTATCCTAGAAAGTAAAATAAATAAATTAACTTTAAATAAATATTACCACAAATAATTAGATACCAAATTAAAAGAAAGACTACCGAAATTTGAAGCTAATGAATTAAAAATGCAAAATAAGTTACTTTTTTTTCTTTTGATTTTTCCATTTTTATAAAACAATTAAATGACTAATTAATTTTTAAGAAAATGCAAAGTTAAACTCTAAATGCAAATGCAACATATTTTTTTTATTTTTCATTAATTAAATAGAATAAACATGCACAGACAAATGCAAGCAATTAATAGAAAATGCCACAAAAATCTACAAAATTGCAAATAATGGAAAAAATTATTTTATTTTGAATTTGTAGGAGTAATTCATATAGGGCAAAAATCACGTGCTCACAGCTGCCCCTCTTTGCCCGGAAACACGAAGAGTTTTCGTGCAAAGATAAAATGAGAGGATACGAGCGATTTTTGCCCGTTTGAATACTCCGTGGGAAGCATTTTTTGAAAGATTTGACCGCACCCTACTTTCGAGGTTGCCTACATATCCTTGGCTATAAAGGAATCAGGTTAGTGTAGTTCGAGAAGTTTTGGTAGCTGAGACTACCATGAGGCTGTGATTTCAATGATGCTGCTGCTTACTGAACCCCTTATTACACCATCTCAGAATAAAAAGAAGCTAGGCTAGACTATGATCTATGCATTACAAAAATCCTATCTATCTCTTCAGCTTGCTCTTGTGGTTCTTGTTGCCTTGTTGACTTATATTCTCCAGGTGAAATCCATTTGTTACCGCCTTGAATTGTAATCTGAGATGTTTTCCCTTTCTCCGGGGGGATGCCTGACTGCTGAACTTGATATGAGCTCCCATGCTCTCCAGGCGGGTTCCTGATTGCTGAACTTGAATATATTCCATGCTCTCCAGGCGGGCCCCTTACTTCAGAATGTGAATGTATTCCCATGCTATCCAGGCGGGCTCCTGACTTCGAAACGTGAATGTATTCCCATATATTCCAGGCGGGCTCCTGATTTCAACTTGAAAGTATTCCCTGCTCTTCAAGCGGGCTCCTGACTTCAACTTGAAACGTATTCCCTGCTCTCCAGGCGGGCTCCTGACTTCAGCAAAATAGACAAAACCGAGAAAATTTCCTGCCCCAGTTTGGTGGCTGGGCACAGATGTGAATGTTAAACTGAATCATATTGCCAAATATTACTAAGAATTTGAAATCTAGGTCCCATTTTCCCAGAGGGTCCTGACAATTCTTACCTAAACAACAATTTTAAATCTAAGTTATATCTTCCAAAGGTGTGACTTCCGCTAAATCTTGTTATCTAAGAGGGTCTTAAAGCTACATTCCATTATCCAGGAGGGTCCTGAAAATCAAAGGTCAAATTTTATCTTAAGCATGACAATTTCAATTATACTAAGCTACAGCAGGATTTACGCTAAATGCTATTATCTAATCGTAATCTTAAAGCTAAGTCCCATTATTCAGGAGGGTCCTGGAAGTTTAAAATTAAATTGCATTATCCAGGAGGGTCCTGAAATTTCAAAATTAAATCCCATTATCCAGGCGGGTCCTGAAATTTGAAATTAAATCCCATTATCCATGCGGGTCCTGAAATTTGAAATTAAATCCCATTATCTAGGCGGGTCCTAAAATTTTAAAATTAAATCCCATTATCCAGGCGGGTCCTGAAAATCAAAAATCAAACCTGTTTGGCGACTGCCTTTCTCTACGGAAGGTTTCTCCGAAACAATTGGATTTTTCTGCCTCTGTTTCAATCAAAGAACATTTTGTCAGTTTAAAATGGTGGTTAGTTGATGGCATTCGTGCTGAATATCCTTCCACTGCATTGTGTTGTTTTGATTGTCTTCTCCGCACTGGCCCCAAACCGTCTGACTGTCTGACTGCCTTTCAAAGCCCATGACTTTAAATGACCCGGGTGTTATATACCCAAATTGTTGTTTCACATCTCTGACCCCTTTAACTGAAACTCTGCATCTCCCATGAAATTACTAAATCATTCTGCTGATGGAACTTTTGCCGGCACTTTATCCCACCTTACACCATGCTATTTTTGGTATGCTCTGGCCACGCTGTGCTTTGCAATTGTGGAAGTTGGTAGTGAGCCTTGAAATCCTTTTTCACTTGCTTTGAGTAGGACTGACATTGAAACCTCTTAGACAAATAAACCCCAAAAGAAAAAGAATGAAATGCAATGATTTTGCGAGTTAAGGATATGAAGAATCCAAAACCGGATGACTGCTAAAAGGAGAAAGAAAAGAAACTTATCTGACTGGAACATCTGGTACCAATGATCATGACATGCATTTCGGACTAATTGGCCCAATCTGTCCAACCAATCAGCTTTCAGTTGCCGTACTTTGTTGCCCTAGAACTTCCATAACTCGATTACTTTACCCAAACCTTGACCTTGTTCATCCTGTGGTGCCTTGAAACAGTTTTCCACCAACAGACCTTTCTCACTTGTTGACTTTTCACCTCACTTTCGCCTTAAGGTGCCCGTGAGGGTTTTCACCAATAAGACTCTCTCATTTTAATTTCTCTCAACTCCCGTCGCCTTACGGTGCCTGTGAAGGTTTTCACCAATAAGACTCTCTCATTTTGTTTCTCTTAACTCCCATCGCCTTACGGTGCCTATGAAGGTTTCCACCAATAAGACTCTCTCATTTTGATTCTTTTCCTATTTGGACCAAAATGTTGCCCTTGATATGACTCACCTCTACCTGCTCGACTTGGCATTTCTCTAAGACTGATCGGAGGATCTTTCTTTGAACCGTAATGTGGCTTTTGGATGAGATTTAGCAAGAAAAGGTATAAAAGGCTCAAAACCATTCGAATGGGTTCAAAATTACAACTTTCGGAATCAGATTTCTTATAACGACCACAACTTCTGCCCCGGTTTCTTGCTTGGGGACTTTTGGATTTTTATTTTGATGGGACCGAACTGTGAGGCTGCCTACGTATCCTTAAAAGGAATCAGGTCGAACATAGTTCATGTCATAGAAATTACTTTGTTGTTGTGAGTTTTCTTCTCTTTTTCTTTCTCTTCTTTTCCTCCTTTGTTTTTCCTTTTGTTGGGTTTTCTCTTCTTCTTCTTTTTTCATTTTCTTTCGTTTCATTTTTTCTTTTTCTTTCTTTTTCTTTTCATTCTTTTCTTTCTCTTTTCATTCTTTCTTTCTCTTTTCTTTTTCCTTTCTCTTTTTCTCTCCCCCCTTTACTTATCTTTACGCTTGTATTTTCGATATTTGCTATTGATTCCGAAAGAAGGGTATGAAAGAAAACAGATAAGGCTCAAAGGGGTGACAAGGGATAAAGTATTTAGATAGCATAACAAAATGCCTTCGCCATTTCAATATTCGAGACATGCCAAATATAGACAAGTACAATCACAGACAAAAATCATACATAGTTTCTCTTGACTGCATCAGAATTGATAGCCATTTCTACACATTTGCCTTCTACATCTGTTAAATACAATGCACCATTGGACAACACTCTAGTCACAACAAATGGCCCCTACCAATTTGGGGCGAATTTTCCTTTTGCTTCAACCTGATGAGGAAGAATGCGTTTCAATACTAACTGACCCACTTCAAACTTCCGTGGACACACCTTCTTGTTGTGTGCTCTTGCCATTCTCTGTTGATACAACTAGCCATGACACACTGCTGCCAGTCTCTTTTCATCAATCAGACTTAATTGCTCCAAGCGGGTTTTGACCCATTTGACGTCATCAATTTTTGCCTCAGCGACAATCCGAAGGGATGGGATTTCGATTTCTGCGGGTATTACTGTCTCCGTGCCATACACCAACAAATAAGGAGTGGCGCCTATTGAAGTGCGAACAGTAGTGTGGTAACCTTACAATGCAAACGACAACTTTTCATGCCACTGTCTAGAACCTTCCACCATTTTTCGAAGTATCTTCTTTATGTTCTTGTTGGCTGCCTCGACTGCTCCATTCTCCTTAGGGAGGTACGGGGTGGAATTGCGATGTATAATCTTAAACTGCTGACATGTCTCCGTCATCAGGTGACTGTTAAGATTAGCGCCATTGTCCGTGATGATTACCTTCGAAATCCCAAACCGACAGATGATGTTTGAATGCACAAAATCGACCACTGCTTTCTTGGTCACAGATTTAAAAGTTTTCGCTTCAACCCACTTGGTAAAATAATCAATGGCTACCAGAATAAATCTGTGTCCGTTTGATGCTGCTGGCTCGATTGGCCCAATGACATCCATACCCCAAGCAACAAAAGGCCATAGTGCAGACATTGTATGTAATTTAGATGGTAGAGAATGAATCAAATCCCCATGCACTTGACACCGATGACATTTGCGCACAAAACTGATGCAATCCCCCTCCACGGTGAGCCAATAATAACCTGCTCGGAGAATCTTCTTTGCCAGGACGTACCCACTCATATGTGGTCCACAAACTCCGGAGTGTGCCTCAGTCATGATAGTTTTGGCATGTCTAGCATCTATGCATCTTAGCAATCCCATATCTGGCGTTCTTTTGTACAATACCCCTCCACTGAAGAAAAATCCACTTGCCAATCGTCGAATTGTTCTTTTCTGATCGCCTGTGGCCTGTACCGGATATACCCCCATCCTGATGTATTCTTTGATATCATGGAACCATGGCTCCCTATCAAGTTCTTCTTCCACCATATTACAGTAAGCGTGCTGATCACGGACCTGAATCTATAAAGGGTCCACATAAGCCTTATTTGGATGATGTAACATTGACGCCAGAGTAGCCAAAGCATCGGCAACTTCATTATGGATCCTTAGGATATGCCTGAATTCTATCGACTGAAACCGTTGATAAAGATCATGCAAAAATTGTCTGTACGGTATGAGTTTCAAATCCCGTGTTTCCCATTCTCCCTGAATCGGGTGCACCAGGAGGTCCGAGTCACCCAAGACGAAGACTTCCTGGACACCCATATCCACAGCTAACCTCAAACCCAGAATGCATGCCTCGTACTCTGCCATATTGTTGGTACAATAAAAATGAAGCTGAACCGTAACAGGGTAGTGCTGCCCTGTTTCAGAAATAAGTACCGCTACTATCCCTATGCCCTTCATGTTTGCAGCCCCATCAAAGAAAAGTTTCCATCCCGGCTTCTCAACTTGCTCCAAATCATCAATGTGCATCACCTCTTCATCGGGGAAATAAGTTTTCAAAGGTTCATAATCTTCGTCTACCGGGTCCTTGGCCAAATGGTCCGCCAAGGCCTGTGCTTTCATTACAGTTCGAGTCACGTAGACAATGTCAAACTCTGTGAGCAGGATCTGCCACTTTGCAAGCCTCCCTGTGGGCATAAGCTTCTGAAAGATATACTTCAATGGATCCAAGCGAGATATGAGGTAGGTAGTATAAGATGACAAATAATGTTTCAGCTTCTATGTTACCCAAGTTAGGGCGCAACATGTCCTCTAAAGATGAGTATACTTAACCTCGTAGGATGTGAATTTCTTGCTGAGGTAATAGATGTCCTGCTCCTTCCTGCCAGTGATATCATGTTGACCCAATACACAGCCGAAGGAACTGTCCAAAACTGTCAAATATAGAATCAAAGGTCGACCTGGTTCTGGCGGGACCAACACAGGTTGATTTGACAAATACCCCTTTATCTTATCAAAGGCTTACTGACATTCATCTGTCCACTTGACCGCAACATCTTTCTTTAATAGTTTGAAGATTGGCTTACAGGTTGTCATGAGCTGAGCAATAAACCAGCTGATGTAATTCAATCTTCCCAACAGACTCATCACCTCGGTCTTATTCTTCGGAGGTGGCAATTCTTGGATGGCCTTGATTTTCGATGGGTCCAGTTCAATACCCCGGCGGCTGACTACGAACCCCAACAACTTTCCAGACGGCACCCCAAAAGCACACTTTGGAGGATTAAGCTTGAGATTGTACCTGCAAAGCCTTTGGAAGAACTTCCTCAGATCCCTGACATGGTCAGACTGCTTTCTAGACTTCACGATCACATCATCCACATACACCTCGATTTCATGGTGTATCATGTCGTGGAATATGGTCGTCATTGCCTTCATGTAGGTCGCCCCGGCATTTTTCAAACCAAATGGCATGACCCGATAACAGTACGTTCCCCATGGCATGATGAATGATGTCTTTTCTGCATCCTCCTCATCCATTAAGATCTGGTGGTAACCTGCATAACAATCCACAAAAGAACCAATTTCATGTTTGGCTCAATAATCGATAAATATATGGATGTTCGGCAGGGGGAAGTTATCCTTTGGACTTGCTTTGTTGAGATCCCGATAATCAACATACACCTTGGTCTTGCCATCCTTCTTTGGCACCGGCACGACTTTGGCTAACTAGGTGGGATACCGCGTGACCCGAATAACTTTTGCATTGAACTGCTTGGTGACCTCTTCCTTGATCTTTACACTCATATCCATTTTGAACTTTCTCAACTTCTGTTTGACAGGAGGGAATGCTGGGTCAGTGGGAAATTTGTGAACCACTAAATCAGTGCTTAGACCTAGCATGTCATCATAGGACCATGCAAAAATATCTTTGAACTCGAACAATGCTTTGATTATCTCCTCCCTGAGTTGTGGTTCCAGATGGACACTTACTTTAGTTTCACGGACATTATCTTGGTCCCCTAGATTAACTGCTTCTGTATCGCTCAAATTAGGTTTGGGATTTTCCTCAAAATGACTTAATTCCTTACTAATTTCTTCATAGGCCTCATCATCATCAAATTCCAACTGGTCATCACACTCAATTTCTTGTATTATTATCTCAGAGTTAGATTGGCTTTTAAACCTGGGCCGAAGATTCCTCATGCATGTCATGTCATTGATATCAGTATAAAAAGAACTGTACAAAAGAAGAAAAAGAAACAAAAAAAACTATTAGAAATGAAGGAAAAGGAATGATTGCATTTCATTGAATTTAAAGATAACATGGTTTTAACACATCCAACTGGACGGAACATAACATCTGAATTACAGACCCTGGAGTAATCCAGACAACTAAAAGAAAACCAAAATCCACTACCAAGACTCCCTCCGGATAGGAAGAGGAGTAGCTTCCCAATTGTTGACTTTTGCACGTGGTCCCATGAATTGCACATCTGCCTTGCTTGACCCTTCCCCGACCTCAACCATGTTAACCTCGGCGAATAACCTTTCGAACCCCTTCTCCAAGTCTCCGTCGGCACCAATCAATGATCCAGGAACCTTTGACAACAGTTGTTTTCTGATACCCGGCCTGACGAATGATCTAGACAGACGCGGGATTGGCTTTGGCAATGCACATGCTTTCTGTTTCATTTTTCTAGCTCTTCTCACGTCTGCGACTGTGGGCTTGAACCCCAGACCAAATGTATCCAAGTTTTTAGGAAGAGAAATCGGTTGTACGATACCTTGCAGAGATGCGCCCAAACCTTTGCCCGGTACAAAACCATTTTTCAACATTTCAACGGCTACCATGACTGATGCAGCAGCTATCCCTGGAGTTTGCACGCACTTCCCTTCAGGAACTTTCTCCACCGCTACCGTGTCAAAAACCTGATAGACCCATGGCCCCTTGTCATCTTCAAACTCTATGAATGGAACAATGGAATTACTGGGAACACACAAATTGTCTTGTCCATGCAAACAATTTCCTGTCTATCCCATTCAAACTTAACCATTTGGTGCAGAGTAGATGGGACCGCTTTGGCAGCATGAATCCAGGGTCGACCTAACAACAGATTGTAAGAAACAACCACATCGAGCACCTGGAATTCCATAGTAAATTCAACCGGCCCTATTGTAAGCTCGAGCACTATGTCCCCGACTGAATCTTTTCCTCCCCCGTCGAATCCCCGAACGCAGATACTATTCCTGTGAATTCTTTCATCATCCACCTTTAACTTTTTCAGAGTGGAAAGAGGGCAAATATTTGCACTAGAACCATTGTCAACAAGTACCCAAGTAACCACAGAATCTTCACATTTCACCATCAGATAGAGGGCTCTATTGTGCTCGGTACCCTCCACGGGCAACTCATCATAAGAAAAAGTGACTCTGTTTACCTTGAATATCTTGCTAGCTATCTTTTCCAAGTGGTTTACTGAGATTTTGTCAGGAACGTGGGCTTCGTTCAAGATTTTCATCAAAGCCGACGGTATTCGTCTGAATGGATCAATAATGACAAGAGCGAGATCTGAGCTGGTGTCTTCCTTAACTGCTCCACAATGGAATAGTCTTGTACTTTCATCTTTCTTAGAAATTATTCTGCTTCCTCCTCGGTCACCGCTTTCTTCACGACCACTGGATTATCTTTTGAGGTCTTAGCTTTCCTCAACTCTTCGGGAGCAAAGCATCTCCCCAATCGGGTCAAACCATGAGTCTCACACACTTCTTCTTTAACCTCTTTTCCCTTGTAAGTCACTGTCACTCGTTCATAATTCCACGGGACTGCCTTGCTGTTGACTATCGATAATTGAGTTACCGGTTTGATAACGACAGGATCTGTGGGGGCGCCCTTCACAATTACCACAGGCTTGTTCGTCACTCCTGGCACAACCACTTTTGCTCTTTCATGTTTTCCTGCAACCTCACTTGAGGACCCCTTCTTGACCTCCACAGATGGTTCATTATTTGCCCTGTTCAACTTGATCACATACTTCTCACTTGTTGACTTTTCAAATGGCTTGGCTTCACTAGCCCGATCATCATGACAGTTTGCGAAGGCTTCTTAGGCTCCCCTCCCTTATGCACTATCTCAATCATATTAGTCTCATGATGGGCCGACAACGGGTTCTGGTTGATGTTGGGTGCCTTCGGGGCTTAGACCTCGATCCGGTTAGTATCAATGAGCTCTTGAATAGCTGTTTTCAATTTCTAGCATTTCTCTGTGTCGTGACCTGGGGTCCCTGAACAATACTCATAACTCACCGAGCGGTCAAGATTTCTGGGAGGGGATTCGGCAGTTTAGCCTCGATCGGTGAAATAGACTAGCATATGATTCTCGCAATGGAGTGAAGGTTTTCTGTTTCTGTAACCTCTCATTCTTAAAGGCTTGATTTAGCCGGAAACCTATTCTAGGGGGATTTCTGTAGGCTTTTGGGGGTGGATGGGCATATTGTGGAGCTAGGTATGGACTTTGTGGGGCCGGCGCACGCCATTGTGCGTGAGCGGGAGGTTGGGTATAGGTTTGTGCGTGATGGACGGAAAAATGGGGATCGGGCGGTGGGTAGTAGTGTTGTGGTGGACTATATGGAGTGTGGGGGTAAGTTTGGTGGTAGGGTCGAGGCGGGTTGTAGTAACGTGGAATGTTCCTGGATCTAACCCAAGCTCCCGACTCAATTGTAGCAACATACTCTTTCTTCTTCTTCTTCCCGAGTATCCCTCTAGTACCGTTTTGAATGGCCTGGGTGGTCGCCTTGATTGCTGAATAACTCATGATCTTGTTGGACTTGAGTCCTTCCTCAACCATGCCTCCCATTTTTACGACTTCATTAAAGGACTTACCTACTGCTGACACCAAGTGACCGAAATAAGTGGATTCCAAAGCCTGCAAGAAATAATCAACCATCTCGCTTTCTTTCATCGGAGGGTCAACCCTCGCTGCTTGCTCTCTCCAACGGAATCCATATTCCCTGAAGCTCTCACCGGGCTTCTTCTCAATCTTTGTCAACGACAAACGGTCTGGGATAATTTTGAGGTTGTACTGAAAATGGCAGGCAAAGGCTTGGGCCGAATCATCCCATGTGTACCACCTGATGTGATCTTGTTTGGTATACCATTCTAAAGCCGATCCACTCAGACTTTGGCTGAAATATGCCATTAGAAATTCATCTCTTCCACCTGCTCCTCTCATCTTGCTACAGAATCCTCTTAAGTATGCTACTGGGTCACCATGCCCATCGTACAGATCAAACTTGGGCATTTTGAACCCCGTTGGAAACTGAACATCTGAGAACAGACATAAATCCTTATAGGCCACACTTACTTGACCTCCCAACCCCCTCATATCTCGGAACGATTGTTCTAAGCTTTTGACTTTTCTGATCATCTCTTCATACTCGGGATTTTTAGGTGGCTTCTCGGTCTCTGCCGGGAGATCAAGATGAGGGGTGTAAGAATATGGTTCTGGAACTTTGAAGGTGGGTTCAGGGGGATAGTACTGGTTGTCATGAGTTTGGAACAGAGGTTCAGTGGAAGATCGATGTAATGTAACAGGTGGAGGTGCCACAAAAATAGGTGTAACTGGTGGGGAAGGGTATGAGACTTGTTTGGGTGGTGGAGCTTGAGAAGTATGAGAAGTGGTGCCTTGGCATTGTTGGTAGAGGGGAAAGGCTGGAGATGAGTTCACAGTGGGAGGCTCCGGAGGTTGGGCTGATGGTGGGATATAAGCAGGGTTAGCAGGATAAATCGGTGGTGGATGCCCCTTGGCCCAGGCTTGGTACATTTCAGCCATCTGCTGTTTTAACTTATACATCTCTTCCCTCATTGCATTAACATCTAGTTCTTCCACCTCTTTTGATGGGTCAACAATACTTGTCTCCGGTTCTTGGTTGGCCATATTCAGCCTGTCTTTTGATCGGGTGTTGTATGAGTGGGTTGCTAGAATGCCAATCAACTAACCACCTGCCTGGACTCAATACATCAAACAACAACCTTGTTAGCGATTAGGTTTTAACAGATTGGTAACCGCACATTGGCCATGAATGCACCTAAACAGTTAATTGTCTCTATTATGTATTTAATCGGTTGCATGCGTCATCCCGGCCTTTTAATTGCAAACTTCCCCCTTTTCTTTCTTTTTCGTTTCCTTCCTTTCACTCTTGCCTCTATTCTCTATTTGTTTTTATTCTCTCTTGATTTCTTATTTTCTCTCTTTTCTTTCTTGTTTTTCCGCTTTTTTTCTTTTCTTTACTCTCTTGTTTTTCCTCTTATTTTCTTTCTCTCCTTTTTATTTGGTTACGGTCTAATCCTATGGAGATTGTCTTCGTATCATGACCCCACATGAATCAGACCAAGCGTAGTTCTTGGAGATAAAAATAATAAAAGAAATTTTTTTTCATAATAAGACTTGGAAATAAAGTTAAACAAAACTAACAGACTCTGATGAAAGACGAAATACAGACTCGAAAAACAAACAACCCACATATTCTGATAAAAAAAATACAGACTCCAAGACAAACTGGAAGACTTTAACGGAAAGAAAATACAGACTCAAGGAATCACGAATACATCAATGCCTCAATTGCCCCCGGGGCATCATTCGGCCTCGCCGCGGGCCGCCTCGCTAAGTCCCCTTGGAGGTGGTAGAGATCTTCCATTACCCGGCGAACAAAAATCATCACTGTAGCGAAGAACATAGATCTAGTCATATCCTCACAGCTACTACACTTCATCGCGATGTAGTTGGCGACCCTTTTGACTCTCTCTCTTATGACGCCCAATCTGCTCGATTCTGGCTTCCAAAGTTCACTCGGCTACCTGGTTCTGCTCTTGGAGTTGTTGCAAGTCTGTTTCTAGCCGTGCCAATAAGGCGTAACAATGTTCTCTTTCAACCTTAAAATTTTTGGCTTGTTTAGCCATTTCACCCTCGAGGTTGCCAATTGCCTTTTCGCAACCTGCGACCCCTTTTTCATACCTCTGTTTCATCTGTTGAACAAAAGCTGCATGCCTTTCGGCGTTTTTAGCCAACCTTGCATGTGCTTTTGCTAGTTCAGACTCAGCTTTCTGCAGGTCATCTTCATAGTGACGTACCTTCTGAGTAAGGTTATAAATGAGCCTTTCATCTTTCCTGCTTCGGCTTGGGTTCTCGGCTTCAATTTTCAGCTGTCGAACCTGAGCTCTGAGAGCTTCATTTTCTCGCATCAATCTTCTCCTCTCACCTTCGGCCTCTTATGCCTGTAAATCATTGTTGAAGGTGACATTTCTCAACTCCTCTTGTAGATCATGGATGGTGTCCTTATATTTCTTTTCCTTCTCCCCCTAGGCTAACCTCTCCTGGATTTTATCATCAAAGGCTTGAACATGAGGCCTTTTGGCGGGCCTCTTGGGCTCTGGCTCGTTGTTTACATAAGACATTTTCTCAAACCAAGCAGCATAATTTAAATCTACTTCGCCCTTGGCGATGTTTGGTACCTGGGTGCCATTGTTTAGATGCTGACATCTATTCCAATCCTGCTGAACTGCAGCCACGGGCAATGCAGCTTCTGGATGTAACTCTATGACCTGGGTGCTTAGATCTTCATCTTCAGGCACAATCTGATACCTTCCCAATTGCCTCAAGAACCTCTGTGGTGCATATGGTTGAATACTCCTTACGCCCATTAACCTCAGGTAACCTTTGGTAGCAGTCATATAGATGGCTTCTGTCCTCGGGATCCATCCTATAGTCCACTCGACATGACCTGCGCTAAGAACTTTTAAGTGAAAGACCCATGCTTCAAACCCTTCTGGTGCATTGTATTCTTTTACCCTCTCCTCGTAACTAGTGATGAAGTTATTCGGGCTTGGACCATAACTCATGAATCTGGGATGATGGCGAAGGTGCTCGCTCAACCACATTTGCAGGAGGATGCTGCAACCTTCAAAAAAATGAACCCCTGCTTTGCATAAAGTCAATGCTCGATAAATATCCGCCAGCACCAACGGGGCAATTGTATGACCTTCCTTTGTGGTAAGGATTTGTGCAATTCTAGCCATACGAATATCTACCATCCCTTTCGCATTTGGAAAAACCATGATCCCTAAGAATGCCACAATAAATGCGAACCGACGATGAATTTGCCAAAGGCCCTTGTCTTGTTTATTGCTCAGACCCTATTCATGCGTTTCAAAACCAGCAGAGTGCCCAAACCTGAAGTATAAGAAATGGAAAACACAACACCCATTGCTCACACGTTCTTTATTCGTCTGTTTACTGATATTCAGGAGGTCAAAGAACTTGTGCACCGATGGAGCCCTTGGAAATATAAGTTGTTGCTTCCTCAAATCCCGTCCGAATTCAATGTACCCGGCTATCTCCTCCAAAGTAGGGGTGATCTCAAAATCCGAGAAACGAAAGACATTGTGGACAGGATCCCAGAAAGTTACCAAAGCTTTGATCAGATCTTCCCGCGGTTTGATCTCAAAAATGTTTATAAGAGCACCCAACTGCTTTTTCACCCATTTCTGACCATCTTCGTCTAGATCATTCCACCACATATGCAAGTATAGCTGAGCCTGTTCCCTGACCACTTTTGGCGGTTCCTGGATGGTATTCATTTGTTCCTATGGAAGATTAAGGTTAGGGTTGACTCTAATGGACCCTTTTGTAAACAGGTTTTGGAAAACAAATCAAAGGACCATGATTTCTTCCCTATATGCCAATTTTAGCCAAGTGACTATTTTTGCAAATGTGGTCCCTTCCCAATTTCACATGAATCTTGAGGCCGGGGAGGATTATTTTATGACACTTCACAAACTTGTCCATTCTTTCACAAAAATAATCTTTCGACAACTGAAAAATACTCTAAGGCTATCTCGGCAAGAACGGCTTAAGACATTGCCGAAGTTGGATCGGCTTATTTTGACCACAATCCAGACTGTATTCATTTGACCACTGACTCTCTTTTCTTGTTTCTTTTTTTTCTTTTTTTTTTCAAAAAATAAGGCCGAACCTTATGTAGGTTGCCTACGTATCCCACGTCCAGTGAGAATCAGACTTGCGTAGTTCGGTCAGTTTTGACACATTTGAAAGAACACAGTGTTTTTGAAATAACTCTTTTTGAAAAATGTTGGGCAGAGTTTCAAGATGTTTTTCAAATACCGGGATGTTTAGAACCGGGCTTTATTTCCTTTCCTATATCACTCTTGGTTTTCCTTTTTGCTTTATTTTCCCTGGCCGATCAGCATGCAAGACAAAACAAATAAATGTTCACATAGCACGTAGAATGCATCAGGATGGTCTGTTATTTCGGGCACACCTGTCCTAGACGGGCCTAACCCCTGTGTTGAGTCCCCTACGTCAAATGCACATGATGCAAACAAACGTTCCTAATAGGGATCTGACATGAGGCTGCGTTTTTCTAGGTTTAAATCCTGGGGTTTTGGTCTAGACTTGGGGTACCCGAGCAGACAACTGGGGCCGAGGAGGGGGCAACGTACTGGGAGCACTGAAGTCTACCCGGCCTTGTCGCTTGCCCAACCTCGTTCTATTTGGTATAATTTCTACAGAAAAAGTGGGCTACGCGAACGTATGCACCATTTCCAGAAGACTCCGATGGGTGGCGTAAGAAGATAGTTATATACAATTCAAATAATATTAAAATGGTAAACAGATAACATTTAGCACAAAAGATTCACAGAATACAGTAATATTAACAATAAAGCCAAACAAAATCATATTAACAAGCTCGAATTCTTGAACCCTGAACCAGAGATTCTGGGTTCGATCCCCAGCAGAGTCGCTATAGTTGTCACACCTCCTTTTTCACTACACCCCGTAAGGGGTATAAATATAAGGGAGTTTTTCCACTTGAAGGACAATCGAAACAGGATTTGTTTACTTAAAGATTCATAGTCACCACTTGGGATAATTTATGGTGTCCCAAGTCACGGGTTTAAATCCTGAATCGAGGAAAAGATTGACTCTGTACTACAGTCCGCGAACCAGAAATCCGAGTAAGGAATTCTGTTAACCCGGGAGAAGGTGTTAGGCATTCCCGAGTTCCGTGGTTCTAGCACGGTCGTTTTGATCATACATGGCTTATTAAAATGTCTAATTACTCATTTTAGAACCTATGTGCTTTTACCTCTTTTAATTAAGAAAACATCTTGAAACAAGTCACGCGTACGTGAACCTGTTTGTTTGGGCGTGTCAAAAAAAAATCGTGTCACGCGAACGTGTCCACAACTAATGATATTTTATCATTATTAAGAAAAATTAGTCGAAGTTGCGCGAACGCATACTCTGAATTAGTATTTTTTAAAATCGTAATTATGTTACGCAGACGTATACACAATCATAGTGGTATATTAAATGGGCCTAAAGCAAACTACAAACATTTGTTGTTTACATCTAAATCACAAGAATTAATAGAGGGCCGTGTATTTTAAGGTTTTATCCGGCATGGTGCACCTCAATTCCAATTTTTAAAAGAGAATTCAAACTAAACTTTGGAGGGCCATAAGCTATTTGTATTACCAAATATAACACATTTCCAATCTATTTTTGAAAAGCCCAATTAATTAACTAAAGAAAATCTGAGGAACTCATGCTCGTTCGAATAAAATCTGACTCAGAAATCCCATTCACGGCTACTTTCAAGCTTGGGCCCAGCGAGCCCAATCAAATAATCGGGGATTCCAGTGCTGCCAAAACCACTAATAGTTTCAAAATGATTCCCCACAAAAACAGGCCCAATCTAAAACGCGGCAACTGGGAAGTATGGACTCAGGACCGAGTCCCTACGAGCCCAAACCAATTTAACAATAAATATCAGCTTTCAAATTATTAGGCCAGTTCAAATTATCGATCAATTGATACTAAACTATGGGCATTGAAATTGATTTAGCACTATGAACTTCTGGTTTTAAGAGATCAAACACAACGATCTGCTTAACTTCTAACTTTAGTTATGCTGACCTGATATGACTAGATAACATCATAACTCAATATTAAGTAAGCAAGCTAAATTCAACTTCTAACATAACTTAAAAAAACAAATTTGAAACTGGGCTTCAAAACGGACATGTCGACATGGCAGAATCTGGGTAAATTAGTACACATACAAGCCACCATTCAACAATGCAATGCATTCAAACAGCTTATCAAGGCTAAAATACCATCGTTCTTCAGCATAAAATTAAACAAAAACCTTCAACCCAAAGCAGTGCACTGAATCCTAACACAAGGCCTTAAAAGACCTTTTACCCCAGCCTTTATCCAAATTCATTAAAGAAGACTAAATAGATAGAGTCTGCAGTTCATTTATCAATACAAGTATAGGTTACTATTGCAGACTATTCTCACATACACGAGCTCAGCAAAAAACAAACAGCTGTAATTTAAAACTAATTGCGGGATATTGAAACAATAAGAGGAACAGGGAAAGCAGACTCAAATGCAGCCTACATTTAAACAGAACTTCACTTGATTTACATGTTCAACAGTTATTCTTCACTCATAAGCTAAGGAGGGTACCTGGAGAATGAAACAAAGAAGTAAATGAGAAGCCAGCAAGATAAACACCAACAGTCAGCACCAAAAGTAACACAGACCCCAGATCCAGGAAATTGAACCCATAAATCAGTGTAAATTCAATAGAACATTGATTTCAGCAACAGTTTAACCCAAAACTTGAATACCAAACAAACTTCAACTCATTTTTAATCCTTGAGTAATCAGGAATTGTTTTGGAAAGGAAAACCTCAGGAGAAACTTCAATGAAACAGTATTTTTCCTTGAAATTTATGAAAGTAGTAAAATTTTGCAGTTTTGGTATTTTCAGATTTCCAACTCTTCAAAAAATCTCTCTTTTGTCTTCCTTGAAAGGCAAGCTAGGATGCCTTTATAGGCAAGCTACTAGGGCATACTTAGCTTGCACTTTGCCCCCTTTTGAATTTTGTTTTTTGCTTAGGTGTCGCTAGCTTAAATTCCAGAAATTCACTTTAATCCCTACCCCCAGCTTCCTGGAAGCTTCCCATTCAGTTACACTCAAGATTCCTTAGGCCAATTCACTAGACTACCCTTCGAACCCTGATTATTTACTCTAGGAACCCATATGGGTCAGATTGACCCGATATTTAAACCAACATTTGGGCTCAATTACGACCCAATGACCTAAATGAACCCTCCTTGGGGTGAGGTCTGCAATGGCTTCAAAGCCCAAACAACAAGATGAACTAAATCAAATCAGTCAAAAAACAAAGGGCAAACATTTGAATGATTTCGAGAATTAAAACCTACACTAATCAACTGATTATTACACAAATAAACAAGAAATTAACCAAGTCATCAAAATAACCCTAATTAAATTAACTAGGTGACTAAACGAGATATGAAGTCAGAACGTTAAACGAGCTGATAACACAACTAAGGAAACAGAGACAACTTTCACAAAGAAAGACGAAAAAGAAATACAACTAACAGAAGATAGTCTACACCCGGAGGATTGGTCGAGTTTCAACCAGACTAGTAGAAGAAAATTAAACCAAAGAAAAGGGAAGGAGAGGAAAATAAAATAGTAAAAGAAAGACCAGACAAAAGAGGAGAAGGGAACCTACCGATTCAGACTCGAAATCTATCGGAGACACAGGGCCTAACAAAATTAACACCGATCGTTTGAATCCAGACTTCAAAACTCGAAGAACAGTCCTTATGACCATGCATGCACCAGGTCCGATAGAAAAGGGCTTTTGAACTTTCAAGGCTTGAACTCAGATCTAAGATTCGAGAAGCTCCGGCAAGATTCGAGGGAAACAGAGTGAGGATTCGGCATGAGGGGGTTGTAGTGGCTTTGTGGTGTTAATCTGGGGCCATTTTTGAAAAGTTAAGTTTTTGGTCTAGTCTTCGATTTAAGATTTGAGATGAACCAGTTGGATTCGAAGGACACATGTTAGGGATTTGGGAAGAGGAGATGAAGGAGGTCTTGGGGTGTAAGTTTGGTGACGGTTTGCGGTCGCGCCGCCACCGGCGGTGGAGGATTTGGGGGCGGCTAGCTAGGGTTTCGGAGGTGCTTCTGATGAAGGTGATGAGCAGAAAGGAGTTCAGAGGGTGGGAGTAGGGTTATTCGGAGATTTATATATCAAACGGCCCTAGCTTCTAAGCAGTTAGATTGATTAACCTCGACGACTCAGATCCACCCCAAGTGAAACGAGGTCGTTTTGATAAAGGGGAAGGCTGGACCGGGTCAAGGTGGTTTTGGGCCGGGTAAGGGGTGAGGAATCCGTTTGGGCTGAGTCTTTTTAGACCAAAATTGGCCCAATTTCTAGTCTCTTTCACAAATTGTCCAAAATTCTTTTCCTTTTCTCTTTTCTTTTGTTTTCAAAATTAAAACTTCAAAATCTAAATTAATTCTTGATAAAATTATCCTAGAAAGTAAAATAAATAAATTAACTTTAAATAAATATTACCACAAATAATTAG
The DNA here is from genome assembly GCF_000715075.1 of Nicotiana tabacum. Classification (NCBI taxonomy): domain Eukaryota; kingdom Viridiplantae; phylum Streptophyta; class Magnoliopsida; order Solanales; family Solanaceae; genus Nicotiana; species Nicotiana tabacum. The sequence goes on along the minus strand of NC_134084.1, from coordinate 98,762,903 downwards.
ATACCAAATTAAAAGAAAGACTACCGAAATTTGAAGCTAATGAATTAAAAATGCAAAATAAGTTACTTTTTTTTCTTTTGATTTTTCCATTTTTTAAAACAATTAAATGACTAATTAATTTTTAAGAAAATGCAAAGTTAAACTCTAAATGCAAATGCAACATATTTTTTTTATTTTTCATTAATTAAATAGAATAAACATGCACAGACAAATGCAAACAATTAATAGAAAATGCTACAAAAATCCACAAAATTGCAAACAATGGAAAAAATTATTTTTTTTTGAATTTGTTGGAGTAATTCATATAGGGCAAAAATCACGTGCTCACAACAACCCTGGAATAACCCAGACAAACTGAAGAAAACTCAAAATAAACTACCAAGACTCCTTCCGAGTGGGGAGAGGAGTAGCCCTCCAATTGTTAAGCTTTGTTTTTGGCCCGACAAATTGCACTTCCGCGTTGTTAGAACCCTTTCTAATTTCCACCATGTTCACACTGTCGAACAACTTCTCAAATCTTTCAATTAACTCTTTGTCAGGATCAATCACAAAACTGGGAATTGCTATTACTGGGCGACTTCTGGTACCAGACTTGACAAATGATTTGGAAAGACGTGGGACTGGCTTTGAAAGGACCCATGTCTTCTGTTTTAGCTTTCTGGCCTTTCTTATGTCTGCGGCAGTGGGCTTGAATCCCAAACCAAATATTCCCAAGTTTTCAAGAAGGGACACCGACTGTATGATGCCTTGCAAAGATGAGCCCAAACCTTTACCGAGTACAAAACCATTCTTCAACATCTCATAGGCTACCATGAATGATACGATGGTTATCTTTGGATTTGGAATGTATTTCCCCTCCGGAACTTTCTCTACCAACATTGTGTCAGAAACCTGGTAGACCCATGGTCCCTGGTCATCTTCTACTTCAATGACCGGTACAATGGCATTGCTGCGAGCATATAAACTGTCTTCCCCATGCACAACTATTTCTTGTCTATCCCATTTAAATTTGACTACCTGGTGTAGTGTTGATGTGACTGCTTTAGCGGCGTGGATCCATGGTCGACCCAACAGCAAATTATAGGAAACAACTATATCCAGCACCTGAAACTCCATTGTGAACTCAACTGGCCCTATCGTCAGCTCCAGCACTATGTCCCAACTGAATTTTTACCTCCGCCGTCAAATCCCCGCACGCAAATACTATTCTTATGGATCCTCTCATCTTCTGTTTTCAACTTGCTTAGAGTGGAGAGAGGACAGATGTTTGTGCTTGACCCATTGTCAACCAATACCCGGGTCACCACAGAGTTCTCACATTTTATTGTGAGGTAAAGAGCTCTGTTGTGCTCAATACCTTCTACAGGCAATCCATCGTCAAAAAACGTGACTCTGTTTGCTTCAAAGATCTTGTTGGCTATTTTTTCCAAGTGATTCACGGAGATCTTATCGGGAACGTGCGCCTCATTCAAGATCTTCATTAAAGCTTGATGGTGCTCATCCGAATGGATCAATAATTACAATAGGGAAATTTGAGCAGGCGTTTTTCTTAATTGTTCCACGATACAGTAGTCCTGTAACTTCATCTTCCTCAAGAATTCTTCTGCTTCTTCTTTAGTTACGGCTTTCTTTACTAGCGCTGGATTATCTTTAGCTCTTCTTAACTCCTCGGGAGTAAAACACCTTCCCGAGCGAGTCAAACCCTGTACTTTACAGATTTCTTCTTTGACTTCCTTCCCTTTGTGCATCACTGTTACCCGTTCGTAATTCCATGGAATAACCTTGCTGTTGATTATTGGTAACTGGGTTACTGGCTTGATAATAACATGATCTGTGCGGGCACCTTCCACGATTATGACGGGTTTGCTGGCCGTTCCTTGTACAATCACCTTCACCCCTTCCTGTTTCGTTGCAACTTTGCTTAAAGACCCCTTTTCAACTGCCACAGATGGCTCAACACTCTTTTTGCTTGGCTTGATCACCGACTTCTCACCTACTGATTGTTCATCTGTCTTGACTCCACTAGACCGAATCATCATGACGGTCTGTGATGGCTTCTTGGGCTCTCCCTCTGCATGCACTATTTTGATCATATTTGCCTCCTGGTGGGCTGGCATTGGATTCCTGTTAATATTGGGCGCCTCGGGAGCTTGAACTTCAATTCTATTGGTATCAATAAGCTCCTGTATCACACTTTTCAAGTGGAAACACTTTTCTGTATCATGACCCGGAGTACCAGAACAATACTCACAGCTGACAGTATAGTCAAGATTCTTTGGAGGAGGATTTGACAGTTTGGACTGTATCTGCCTTAGCATATCTAGTTGTTTTAGCCTGTGGAACAGACTAGTGTATGATTCTTCCAACGGAGTAAAGGTTTTCTTTTTCTGCAACCTTTCACCCTTGAATGCTTGACTAGGCCAGAAACGTGGTCTGGGAGTGCTTTGGTAGGCTCGTGGATGTGGATAAGTATTTTGTAGGACGGGAGTATGCCATTGAGTGTGGGCAGGAGGTTGGTTGTATGCTTGTGCATGGTGGACGGAAAAATGAGGTTCTGGTGGGGGATAGTAGTGTTGGGGTGGATTGTGGTGATAAGTTTGTTGGTGGGGTCGAGGTTGATTGTAGTGGTAAGGTGAACCTCTGGATCCGGACCAAGTTCCTAAATCAACCATTGCTGCTTCCTCTCTCTTCTTCTTCTCAATCCCTCATATGCCGCCCTGAATAGCCTGAGTAGTCGCTTTGATAGGCGAATAGCTCATGATTTTATTCGACTTGAGGCCTTCTTCTACCATACCCCCCATGTTTACCACTTCGTTGAATGACTTTCCCACAACTGAGACCAAATGGCCATAGTAAGTAGGTTCCAAAGCCTGTAGGAAGTAATATACCATCTCACTTTCCTTCATTGGGGGATCTACTCTTACTGCTTGCTCCCTCCATCGAAAACCATATTCTCTGAAGATTTCACTGTGCTTCTTCTCCAGTTTAGTCAAGGACAGTCGATCTGGAATGATCTCAAGATTGTATTGGAAGTGACAAGCAAATGCTTGTGCCAGATCATCCCATGTGTACCATCTTCCATGGTCTTGGCGGGTATACCATTCCAATGCTGATCCACTCAAACTCTGACTGAAGTAAGCCATTAACAATTCATCTTTTCCTCCTGCTCCCCTCATCTTGCTGCAAAAACCCCTCAAGTGGGCTATTGGATCACCGTGCCTGTTCTATAGATCGAACTTGGGCATCTTGAAACCTGCTGGTAATTGCACATTCGGGAACAGACATAGGTCCTTGTAGGCCACGCTTACTTGCCCTCCCAACCCCCGCATGTCTCTGAATGATTGTTCTAAGCTTTTAACTTTCCTGAACATCTCCTCTTGTACAGTATTTTTGACTGGTTTATCAGCTTCTAGCGGGAGGTCAAAGCGAGGAGTATAGGAATGGGTTTCTGGAGCTTTGAAAGTGGGCTCCGAGGGGTAGTATTGGTTGTCCTGGGCCTAGAACATAGGCTCGCTAGGAGATTTGTGGAGTGTAGCTGGTATAGGTGCTACGAAGACAGGAGTTACTGGTAGATGAGGGTATGGAATTAGTTTAGGGGTGGAGATTGTGGTGTATGAGAAGTGGTGCCTCAGTAGTGTTGGTAAATGGGAAAGCTCGGGGATAGATCGGTGGCAGGATGATCCTGAGTTTGAGCCGGTGGTGGAGTGAAGGTAGGGTTAGCCGGGTAGGCGGATGGCGGTTGTCCTTTAGCCCAGGCCTAATACATTTTGGCCATTTGTTGTTTTAATTTGTACATCTCTTCTTTTATGGAGTTAACGTCCAACTCTTCTCCTTCAATGACACTGGTGTCTACATCTGGGATAGATATGATTATTTCTCCTTTGGATCTGGTTTGGTAGGGATGGGTTGCCAGTATGCTTAGGTGTACTAAGTGCTTGAATTCTGGAACAACAACCAAACTTGTTAGTGATTAGAGTTTTAACAAATAAACAACCACACATAGGGATGCAATGCACCTAGGTCATTAGTCATTTCTACCATGTATTTGCTCGGTTGCTTGTGTCATCCCAGCTTTTCCTGACCTTTCCCTTTTATTGTCACTCACGCCTATCTTTTATTCCCCTCCCCTTTTTTCATTTTATTCTTTTCTTTTGGTTGTGGTCGAATCTTATGAAGATTGCCTACGTATCATGACCCTGCATGAATCAAACCGAGCGTAGTTCTGGTGGAAACAATTATTAAATTTTTATTTATTTTAACAAACGAAATAGTACAAAGACAGAAATGACATTACATTTGGACAACACTTTAAGAAAATGGTTTAAAAGACTCGACATGTACTCGAACTAAAATATGACTATTATATGAAAAGTTTCAACAACTATGACTATGCTTCACTCCACAATCTTTTTCTTTCAATCAGTGGAACATCTGCTCACGGCGGAGCTTGACCAGGCTGACACCCTAATGTACGGTACATCCTCTCTAACTCTACTATAAGATGACGGGCAAAAGTAGGCGCATGCTCCAAGAACCTTTCATAATCCATCCCCTGGCAGTTCACATAACTTTGAGAAGTATAAACGGCCAAATCATGGATTTGTGCTCTGAAATCTTGGAGATTTTGGTCTTGGTTTTTGCAATTGCTGTTGGCGAGTGGTGGCTATATCTCTTATGTGACCCTTGCGATCTAAAGCTAACTCCAATTGAGCTCGAAGTCTGGCCTGCTCGAGTCTTGCCTGTGCTATCTCCCTATCAATATCTGCATGTTGATGTTCTCTGTTGTACCTTCTCATTTCTTCCAATTGTGCATGGAGCTGAGCCTTTGAACGTACCCAATGATCCTTCTCTTTCTCGAATTGAGCCATTTCTTCTTCAAATCTCATTACTTGGTGTTTTTTACTAGATTTGGCCTCCTCATTCAACTGTATGATTTTTTCCTTAGCTTTATCTAACGCCTTTTTCGTTCTTGACAAAATGGAGTCATAATCTTGCATCCTTTCCATCAGATTGGAAATGATTTTCTGATCTTTCCAACTTCTCACTGGTGCTTCAGAGGCTTTCTTCATATGTTGAAACTGAGCGCGGAGAGCTTTATTCTCGCAAATCAGACTCTTCTTTTCACCTTCTGATTCTTTTGCTTGTAAGTCTTTCTCCAAATTGAGGTTCCTCAGGCTTTCTTCTAAGATGATTAGTTGCTTTGTACCCCTTTTCCTTTTCACCCCAAGCCAACTGTTCTTGGATTTTGTCATCAAAGGCTTGAACATGCGGTCTTTTTATGGGCCTTCTGGGATCGGGTTCTGGTGCATCATCCACACGGGATCTTTTCTCAAACCACCTAGCATAACCCGGATTTATCTCACCTTTCGCAGGATCTGGGACTTGGGTATCATTTTTCAAGTATCGACAACCATTCCAAATCTGTTGGATTAAAGCCTCAGGGAGTGTGGCTTCGGGGTGTAGCTCAATCACTTGCACACTCAAATCTTCATCATCAGGCACCACTTGGTATCTCCCTAGCTGTCTTAGAACTCTCTGTGGCGCATACGACTGGACACTTCTTAAACCCAACAACAGCAAATAACTCTTTAATGTTGACATGTGTATCACCTCTCTTACCGGGAGCCATCCCAAAGTCCACTCAATTTGACTTGCCATTAAAGATCTTAAGTGGGATATCCAGGCTTCCACCCTTCTGGAGATTTATAATCTTTTATTCTTTCTTCATAACTCTCAATGAAATTGTCCTTGATCGGACCATACTGCATGAACTTGGGATGATGTCGGAGATGTTCAGTCAACCACATTTGCAACAAAATATTGCACCCTTCGAAGAATTTTGCCCCGGACTTACACAAAGTCAACGCCCGATAAATGTCTGAGAGAATGATCGGGGCAAGAGTGTGATGTTCTTTGGTAGTGAGGACTTGTACGACTCTGGCTATGCAAATATCAATCGTCCGCTCTTTGTTTGGGAAGACCATGACTCCCAGAAAAGCCACCATGAAAGCGAAGCGACGGTGAATCTGCCAGGTGTCCTTATTTTGTTTATTAGTAAGGCCCTTTTATGAATTTCAAATCCATCCGGCTTTCCGAATCTTGAATATAGGAAATTGAAAGAACAACACCCTTTGACAATGTTGCTTTTTCTGATTTGATTACTGATATTCAGAAGACCAAAGAATCGGTGTACAGAGGGAGCCTTTGGGAATATAAGATTCTGGTTTCTCAAATTTCCGTCAAAACCGGAATATCCAGCTATTTCTTCTAATGTGGGAGTAAGCTCGAAATCAGAGAAGCGAAAGACATTGTGAATAGGGTCCCAAAAAGTCACTAGTGTCGTGATCAAATCATCGTGTGGTTTAACTTTCATAATATCTGTGAGAGCTCCCAAATATTTAATGACCCATTTCTGACCATCTCCTCTTAATTCATACCACCACATCTGAAGTCGAAATAGAAACTCATCTACATCTGTGAACGATAGGTTTTGGATGGTGCTCATTTTGTACCTGTGAGTGATTTTAATTTTAAAAACCAAAATCAAGACTCATTTTGAAAAAATCATCAATATTTCTAAAAAATTTCACATATATAAAAAAACACTTCGATGAAGAAGATTTAAAGGCTATGTCTGCTAACCGACAATTTTTTTTTTTCGAAAAAAAAAACGACCAAAGGTGGATGTTCTTGCAAAAACAGCCTTCCAGCGCCCTTTTGGGGACATACCGCATATTTTGGACAAGAATGACATCGCCTTACTTATGACAACACAATGACATTTATTACCAATATTTTTATTTATTTATTATCTATTTCTTTTTTTATTTTTTATTTTTTTTAAATAGTTGGGCCCGATGTGGGTTGCCTACGTATCTCACATCCGGCGAGAATCAAACTTACGTAGTTCGTAATAATAAAAATATTTGTAAAAGAAACACATCATTTCCCTTTTTTCAAAATTTCGACAGAATTTCAAAATATTTTGGAAATTATATATATTTTTTTCGAAAAATAGCCAATTTTCTTTCTCGGTTCTCACATTGATTTTCCTTTTCTAAATTTTTCCTATAAGCTGGTCAACATGCAAATCCGAAACAAATGAATGCACAAGTAGCAAGTAAGATGCATCAGGATGGTCTTTTCATTTCGGGTACACCTGTCCTAGACAGACCCAACCCCTGTGTTGAGTCTCCGAAGTCAAATGCACATGATGCAAACAAACGTTCCTACTAGGGATCCGGCATGAAGCTGAGTTATTCTAAGTGTAAAACCTGGGGTATACTGTTCTAGACCTGGCTTACCCAAGCGGACAGCTTGAGCCGAAGTGGGGGCAACGTACCGGGAGCACGAAAGTCTACCCAGCCTAGTTACTTGGCCCAACTTCGTTCTATTTGGTATGACTTCTAACAGAAAGGTGGGCCACGCGCACGTGTGCACCATAAATTCAGAAGACTCAAAAAGAAGAAGGGTTTCGTAACAGTTTATATATACAGTTCAGATAATATCAAAGCGGTAAAAAGCAACATTTCACACATAGAGCGCAAACATGTGAATAAAACTAGATAAAAAAATAAAGCCAAATATAATTATCCTAAGTTCAAATTCTTGAACCCTGAATTAGAGATTCTGGGTTCATTCCCCAGCAGAGTCGCCAGAGCTGTCACACCTCCTTTTTCCTACACCCGGGAAGGAGTGTATAAGAGAGTTTTTCCAATTAAAGGACAATTGAAACAAGATTATTTATATTAAATTCAGAGTCGCCACTTGGGAGATTTATGGTGTCCCAAGTCACCGATTTAAAATCCCGAATCGAGGAACGGTTGACTCTGTAATACAGTTCGCGAACCAGAAATCCGGGTAAGGAATTCTGTTAACCCGGGAGAAGGTGTTAGGCATTCCCGGGATCCGTGGTTCTAGCACGGTCGCTCAACTATCATAAATGGCCTAATTATCTGATTTAAAATATTTTGAACCTATGTGCAATTTTAACTTTTTGACCGTTTTTAACTAAGAAAATTATCTTAAAATGGATCACGCGTATGTGTACCCATTTGTTTGGCGCGTTAAAAATCATGTCATGCGAACGTGTCCACAATTAGTAATATTTTGTTATTATTAAGAAAACTTAGTCGAAGTTGCGCGAACTCATATTCCGATTTTGTTTTTTTTTATAAAATAAAATAAAAAATCGTAATTATGTCACGCGAACGTGTATATAATCACAATAATTTATTTAAATACGCTTAAAAGTATACTAGCGGTTTGTGAGTTATTTGTTTCCTATGTTTGAATTAAGGTTAGGATAGATATGGAATTATTAAGCCCCAAAAGAAACTTCTTAGTGAACTTGATAATTCCAAATACCTTATCCAACGCTATTTTTTGTTCTTTTCCTTTTTAAAAAAAAAAATTCCTACTAAATTAACACTTGAAAATTTTCAACTTTTATGGATTAAGTGATAAAGAATTGTAAACGCATTTCTTTAAAAGAAACTTACTACAATCTTATAAAGAAAATTTATTAGTTTATGGTCTATGCACAAGAATGATAAAAAATTTTAACCAATTTATGACTTAGGGATACTATATAATTATTTCGTCCACGATTAATGATGCTCTATTATTATTTAAAAATTTGGCCGAAGTTGCGCGAATGCGTACTCCGATTTATTTTGAAAACCATAATTATGTCACGCGAACATGTACATAATCACAATAATACATTGAACGTGCCTAAAGCAATCTATGATCATTTGTTATTTTATATCTAAGTCATAAGAAATTAATACGAAGGCCATAAATTATTTGTGCTTAATTAAACAACCTACGAATTGCAGCAAGATTCTTTTAGCATTAACCTCACTAATAGCCAAACTCAAATACCCAAGCATCACAAATTAGCATAAGTAAAGATTATACGAAAAAAAAATCTCGACGCGTTATTATTCCAAAAAGAAATAAACTTCTCTTAGCATGAAGAAACAATTCTAACTTTTAGAACTAACACACCGAAAATGAAGATATGACACTCCTTCAACACAAATTTATTTACATCAACACCGTCAATTGTAAAGATAGGACGCAGATGGTAAATTAAGCTTTGCGTCAAGTAAGAGCTAAGTCATGACTTAAAATTACTGGCCTAAGTCATGTGAGCTTGAGTAATTATAGCCAACTCCAAATTAACACGGGTAATGGGATACAAATGAACATGCCGACTTTCGTCCATTTGAGAGCAACAAACGATTTAAGCCAAATTCGAGAGAATGCCTAATAAAAATGCATAATATCAGAATGATTTATAGTATTGATGTGAGTCCTATTTTCATCTCAAATCTGGGCTCAAAGGGAGCCCAAGTCAAGTTATAAGTGCTACTGGCCTAATGATTTCTAAGTGGCCTGAATTAGGCCCAAAAGAAGGCCCAATTTGACAACTATTATGTATTGACAAAAAAATAAATAGGGATTCAAGGTCGAATTCTTTCAGCAGCACAAATAGTATCCAAACTCAATATTGAAGGACCCAAAATTGACTTACAATGGTCCAGACTCAACTCAAAACAACCACGAATGCTCATTTAATAATTAACCCAAAGCTGGCCCTATGTGAATCAGTTAAACTCCATGAGACATACATCTATTCGTCTACTTAGCCTCCAAAGTTAATTGCTTCAAAAAGAACGAACAACTAAACAGCCAGGAGAGACTTAGAACTAAACCCAATAGCACTTCTATAAACTAATCTGATAAACATTAAAAGAATCGAATTTACCTCACACTAAATGCATTCACAAGCCTATCATAAATGTATCAGTATGAGCTTACTAGTAGTTTTAGCATGGATATCATAGCAAATCGTGATTCAAATAAAAAATTTAGACAAGAAAACAAACAACTGATGCCTCGGATAGTTTGTAACTTAACAGAATCACATGGATTCAGCTGATCCATAGTTGACTTGAATAGTTTTAAGATCAAATACCTATTATTTCTAGCAGAATTTAAACACAAACATGCCTTTCATGGCTCAAATAAATCTTCACTACAACAAATGATAAATAGTCCTTAAATCACACAGAAACTAACTAAGAAATGAAATGAACTACAACGCAGTGTCAAATAAACGAAGTACAACACTAGTTGGAGTCATATTCTGAATCTCACTCTTGCATTTAATTCATCAAACCTGACTGCACATATTTAATAGAGCTCAAAATATAGTACCTAGAAATAAAGGAAACAGGGGGATGAAGTTCAGCAGTAACTAAACAGCAAGAACAACCCAGATTTTTAACCAAGAAAACAGTGAGTAACTTCAGATGAATCAATGTAACAGTAAAAAAAATTCAGTATTTTTCAGAATGTTCTTATCTATGAACTCTTTTGACTCTCTCTTCTCTATCTTTTACTCTATATCTCTCTGTATTCTGTGTCAGAATCTCTCCTGTCCCTCCTTTTACACCTCTCAAGTTCAGCCTTTTTATAGGCATTCATTTTAGTGTATCCTCCATTATCAATTCACCTTTTTATTTTTAACTACCCACTAGCTTAGTGCTTTCTTAATTTAAACAGCTATTGCAATCTCAACCCTACCACTATTAGAAGCTTCTTAAGTAGGTAAACACTTGAATTATACTTATATTAATCAGTTCTTATCAACATAATTAAACAAGAAGTTAAACCAAAATATTGAACTAATCCTAATTATTCTGACTAAGTGATTAAACAAAATACAATTTCAAAGTCTACTGATATCCCAATGATACGAAATAAATCCAAAAAACCAATCTAAAGAAACAAACAGTGAACAGAAATAATTTATACCAGAGTACTGATCGAATTTCAATTGAAATTGACCAAAGAAAATGAGAAAAGGGAAATGACCATTAGAATAAAATTAACCAAACAAACACAGAAACATGCAAGAACTTACCGATAAAACTGGAAAAGCTTGGTACCCTGACTTTCCGATTCCATCGCCAAATAATGTTAGTCACTTGTTCTTTGTCAAAATAAGTGAGTAACACTATTTTGTGACGAACTCGGTTCTAAAATTATCATCAGTCTTGAGTTCAGGTTTGGCTCTTGGATTTAAGATTCGAGCAGATTGGGCCCCATTCGAAAGAAACTGGTTATGGATTAGGGAAGAGGGGAGTGAGGGGGTTCTACGGTGTGAATTTGGAGTCGATTGGGTGAGGTAGGGTTCGGGGATTTTGGGACCGGACTGCTTCGATTGAAGATTCGAGAAGTACTAGGGTGATTCGAGGGAAACGAGTCATGGATTTGGAAAGAGGGGCTCGGGGCGGTTCTGGGGTGTATTTTTGGGGCTGATTGGCCACCGTCCGCCGCCATGGGCGATTTCCGGCGGGCGGAAGACGGTGGTGTGTCGGTTGGTCTCTGAAGAGAGGCGAAGGAGGGGGGGTTCTGATAGGGGTAAGGGGTTTTGGGTATATTAAAGGGGTAATTAGATTAGGGTCGTTGGATGATGAGAATCCAACGGCCATGATTGATCCTTTAATGAAACGGGGTCGTTTGGTGTAGCAACTGGGGCGGACCGGGTTGGGTAAGATGAGTCGGGTCGGGTAACGGGTGAAGCTCGGGACCGTTCGATTAAAGGAGATCGACGGTCCTAATCAAAACTTATCCTAACGACGTCGTTTAGGTAGCAACGGGGCTGGACCAGGTTGGGATGGGTTTGGGCTGGACTGGGGTGGGTTTCAGGTGTATTTGATTTGGTCCTCTTAAATTAAATTGAATTTGGCCCAAATTTGATTTCCTTCTCTTTAATTCTTTTTCTTTTCTTTTCTCTTTTTTTTTCGAAAAATTAAAACTAAAATCCTAAATTAAATTATAAAACCAAATCATCCTATCAAAAATACTAATTAATTCTAAATAATAATTATCCCAAATATTATTTACCAAATCAAAAAAGAAAATCACGAAATTTTGACATTAAACACTAAAAATGCAAAATACGTTATTTTTGAATTTTTCCATTTTCGTAAAACAACAATTCACTTAATTAATCTAAAAAATGTAAAATTAAATCCTAAATGCAGATACTATATTTTTTGTATTTTTAATGCATTAAACATGTACACAAACATATGCAAACAATCAGGACAATAACATAATAATTCCTAAAAATAACACATAATTAAAGAAAAGACCTAATTTTGGGAATTCTTTTGGAATAATTCGTGTGAGACAAAAATCACGCGCTCACAACAAGGAGGAAAACCTACTTTTCGAGAAGAAAATATGAAATATGAAATACAGGTGTCACGACCCAATTCCCACTTGTCACGACCCCAAAATCAATCAAATCGTGATGGCACCTAACCTAAACTGCTAGGTAAGTTAATTAACATTCAACACAATTCTGATAAAAAAAAGTGGTCCACAAATGAAAATATATGAATTTCTATACAATAACCCAAGAACTGGTAATACAAGTCGTGAACCACTAAGACTTAGTTTTATGAGCTGGTATGAAATAAATACAATATCTGTTTGGAATGTACATAACATATTACAAATCTAAAACTATGAAGGACAAGTGGTAGTTATATCCAAAAAGCAAGTACATCTTCAATGCCAGCTCCTGTTATCCACAACATCTCAGCTCCAATATCTGCACACAAGGTGCAAAAGTATAGTATGAGTACAACTGACCCCATGTACTCAACAAGGATCATAACTAACCTTGGTGAGGTAATAGAAGCAATAATTACAAATGATACTCGCTAATCACTTGTACAATTCATTACTCCAACAAGTACAAAATAGTAATATGATAAAATCATGAAAGCACAAATAAAATCACCTTGGTACTCACTATTTTCTTAAAGTACTCCGCTCAATCAACAATCCAGCATATAGGGAAGATATGCAGTTAAATCCCGATGTGGTCATAGGCATAACAACTGTTACAACTTGTAAGTTTAACAACCTTGATATCGTTATATATATAATTTGATATGGTATTTTGAGTTGAACTCTTTTTTAAAAAAAATAATGGTTTGAAAAATATAATTTTATATTAATATTACTACTTTCGAAAATGCTTTAAATTATATATAATATAAGAAAGTTTATGAGATTTTCTTTATTGTAAAGATAGAAATTATTTTCTCACAAGAAAAGAAGGTTATTTTTTACCATTTTAAGAATTAAGTGTACAAAAATTTGTACTCTTTATATGAGATTAAGAAAATTATAAGTTGAGAAAATGTATGTATTTTTACACGGATATTTTAATGAAATAATAGTGTATGAATTTATTTTATATGATACCACATGACCGTAATATTACGTTGTATAAAGTGTATTAAAAATAAGTAAAATTTTAAGTAAGTTGAGATAATTCTTAATTATACGAATAATTAATTAATTACCGGATAGCGGAATATCACCTAATTGATTATTGGATAAAGTTTAAAATTTTCCAACAAGGAGATTACGTGGCAGTCCATGCCTTTCAAATAATGATTCTTAGAGTCATGTATTAAGGCGGCACAATTCAAGGGAATTGTGGCCAAGTCATCAAGAAAACCCAACCTAGTTGAGATACGTGTGGAGTAAACTAAGAGGGTGTTTGGCAAAGCTTATAAGCTGGTCAAATTGGTTTATAAGCATTTTTTGGGTTATCTACACGTTTGGTAAAATTAAAAGTGCTTATAAGTTAAGTGCTTATAAGCCAAAAATAAGCCAAAAGTCATAAGTTGATCTCCCCCAACTTATCAAATTTCAGCTTATAAGCACTTTAAGTTTAATCAAAATATTTTCTATTCTATCCCTAAAATACTTTTTTTTAAAACAAAACTCTTCGTATGCACAGTTCTTCAGCAGCATATTATTAATTTCAGCACTTTATTCAAACACGTAGCTGCTTATTTTTTAAATCAGTTTCAGCACTTAAAAGTGTTTTTCATCACCTAATACTTATCAGCTACTCTAAATCAGCTAAGCCAAACGGGCTCTAGGTGCATTCAATAATGCTGTTAGAGCAAAAAGAATCCCAAGACACAAAGAAGCCACAAAAACTCTATCTTGAAAAGTAAAGGTCAACAGAAATGTCCATGAAAATGCTATTCATGGTATCGTTCTCCCCAGAGCTACAAAAAAATTCTGTATTTATGGCGGTTATTTTTACGTATAACGGCGCCATACTCTTCTTTAATGGCGGTTTCGGAAAACGCCATAATTTCGATCGCCAAAAATGTATTACGGCGGTTTTCAAAGAACCGCCACAACATGTAGCTGAAAATCGCCGCATTTACATTGTTTAATAAAGGCTTGTTGTGTTGTTTAATATGGCAGTTAAAAACCGCCATAATTGCAAATCTGAAACTGAATTTATATTAAATTTTATTATCGCAATTAAACAGCTAGAAATGCAATTATTTCCAGCCATAAATAATTTTAACAATTGTTCCATTCTACATTTACATCTTACGGCACCCTATGCCTTCAAACTTACATAGCATCTCATATTAATTGCAACACAATATAAAGGACTAAATAAGCAAAATATTTATCAAACAAATTAAAATACAAATACTCCAAAATTACATTATCGTTGTATTGAAGTTTCAAAGAGTAATTCAACATAACAATACTCAAGAGAGTCATAGCTAATCCTAACATGATTACTAATCGGCACTCGCTGAATCAGCACTGTTACTTTCTTCCAAAGATATTCCTGGACCAGTTGGTAACGGAGCACCATTTCCTAAATCTGGTGCCTGCAACAAAAAAGAAGAAAAAGAAAGAGACAATCAATAACTATTACAGAAAAAATATTGAGAGATCACAATGACTAAAACATTGTCATCAATAAGAAAAGGAAAATAGAAGTCAAATAGCTTCAGAAAGCAAGTGATGAATATATAGTTCACTCCATGATCTATCTATAACAGAATGACAATCTCTGAAAGAGAAGGAGACACGCTTCCTGTTATGACTACAATATGTATATTACTTTGATCCCTCCCCTCACCCCACGCCTCAATCTATCACCCACCCATTATCGTACCTTGCAAGAAAGAGAGAAAGAGGAACATAATCGTTCATCTCCTCTATCAGTATATGCCATGCAGCTTCTAAAAGTATATAAAATCAGTTAACTGATGCACTATCAGATCCTTCAACATTAGTTCTCCTTAACAATCATACGAAGAGCTCACAGAGTCAAGAGTATATATATTACCTGTGTGTGTATAGATTTAATTTTGGACAATTATAAAAAGTCTTACATCCCTAAGACGAGAGTATTTTCAAAGTATGATCCAACTGGAAACCACCGTATGAATAATGTCTTATTTCAAGCTCTGACAGAAAAGCAAACAAGAAAAGATTAGTACTTATACCCGTGGAAATAAGCTAGCCAACTCCTCCGAGATATCAACTAAGACTAAGTCGCGTTAAAGTTTTAGTTGAACACTACAGTTAAAATTGCACCCATGTCATATCCTCAAACATGAGCAGGGTGTTCTATATCCTTCAATTTTCTGCTACACGAAAGAAAAATAGCAATATTAATTTTGCATACATAACTTAATAGCAGAAGATATTAAGCTAGAGGGATCAATGTCAACAAAGAGGCATGTATAATGCATTTCATTAGAAGACTAAAAGTGAAAAAATGAGAACTAAGTGAAAGGCACCATATGGATAGTATAAAAGCCACCAAAGTTAATTTCCCACATGCCATTTTATCAGCTACTGGTGCATTAGGGTGGAAGATACCCAGTGATCGGAGAAATTCTTCAAACTCAATTACTCCATTGCGCTTAATATCAAAAAGATCAAATATCTGCATAATTTTAGAAGAAAGTCAGTGAAGAGATAAACAGCCTCAGATGGGCAGAGAGAACAGAGAAATCGACAAAAGCAGCCCAAACAAATGCAAGAAAAACAGTTGATTTCCAGCATATGAGTTAATGTGTTAAACTGTTAATAAGCAATGCATAAAATTTTATGAAAATTCATCCACAGGCAGGGACCATTTTAATGAAAGTTGGCTGAGAAAACATACCCTATCTGCAAACAGATTCCTCTTTTTTTGGTTCCTGAAGAGCGCTAGCTGAAACTCTTCCTGATGATGACATTGCATGAATTAGAATAGGTAGCCATAACAGATTTTAAAACTAGATAGGTACTATATCAATTATACATTGAAGAATCCAAAACACGTACAGATATGTGCATTTCTCTTTGCAAGCAGTAGAGATATACCTTATGAATGAGGCCATCATCAATTATGCAGCTGCTTATTCTTTTGAATAAACAATGCTTCGACTTCACTCACTGTAACTGCAATATTTTTGAACAGTTAATATAAATGCTTAGCAGTTATACTGAGAAGTTACTGATAATCAAAGCTGATACATGTTTTTACCTGTTACTTTACATCATGCAGCTAAATCTTGTGATGGACGCAAAATTAATATTGCTATTAAAGCAACCAGATTGACAAACCAGACCATACCCCTCGTTCTCAGAAGACATAATATCATGGGATTTGTGGGCAATCCTCATCCTGAGCTCTACTAATATTTTTTCCCTTAGTCCTTAAGAAGATTCTTCTTTTAACTATGTGACAAAGGAGGGTGGAGATGTACAAGCATAAAATTATTTATATGGGAAAAGATATTGTAGGATGACGGTGTTTGACTGTTGCTCTATGGCCATATAATGTGCGATCTAACTAAACAAGTAGTCGAACTTGACATCTAGGAAACAAGCAGACTGTAACATCAACTTGAACAGCACCCTAGTCAAGTTTTATACTCTGTGACTTAAATTAGCAATTAAAACTCCTTTCGACTTGCCAATCCTTCCTATATCTGTCAGCACTCTTCATATAACCTTATCAATATGAACAAAGTGTTAGAAAGATTTAGAATGCAAACATCATCACTTTCCGTTCAGGAATTGCATGATCATAAAGCACAAGTGAAATACAATTGCCAAAGCACAAAGACAAATATCTAGAAAGAATTAATTTCCTCAAAATATCGACATTAAAGCGTTGTCACATAATGAAGTTCATTGGCTACCTTGTCATAAACACTATAAGAAAAGACATCACTTTTTGAGAAAACCATGTTCAACACTAGACCATACTCAACATGACCAAAAATAGCTCATTCTTAAGCAGAAAATAGCCCAGCATATCAGGCTCATACTGAAGAACCAAACAGAACAAGCAAAAATAAACTGAACTGAACTAAATTCGATATGTACAATAAAAAAACTGAAGTTCTTTAAAATCGAACAGAAATACCAAATGCCCAGCCCTGCTCTCCACCCCCACCCCCATAGTAATTCAGCTCAATAACTTGTATCGAACACTTGACCATGAAACGATGTTAAACTAACTTACCCAATCACTTAGGACTTTTATCAAACAGTTCATATGCACACCTTCAACTCTTGATGCAATTATATAATTCCATAATCAGCAATACCGAAAAATCAGGAAACACAACAAAATCTTATATGAATAACACACACACACACACACACACTCTTAATTAAGAGACAAAAATTCCAGCATATATTTCACAAACGAACAAACAAACCAACGTAATACATAACATTGTTCACAAAGGCAGAAAAAGACTTTCGACTGTCCGACGCAAGGAGAATCTCTACCATTGGAAAACAGATAAAACTTACAGATCTGGCAAATTAGAAGATAAGCATCAATGAACCTACTTACAATCCTCAGCAAATCTGTGTTTTTGCAACCGTAAGGTGAGGTGAAGCTTAGGGTTTCTTCAAATCGTGAGAGAGGGAGTTGAGAGAGAGAGAGAGAGTATGTGTGTAATTTGTGGGAGGGAATCTGAAAGAGAATTGTAATTTGGGGGAGGGAATGTGGGAGGAAATTTGCTGAAAAATGTAGTCAAAAAGTGTTTTAAAAACATAAAGAAATGAACAAGTGCGTCGGCTTCCAATTGGACCCGCCATTTTAAAATAACATATTGTGGCGAACAGAAAACCGACGTAATACATTGTGTATTGTGGCGGCTATTTGCAACGGCCATAATAAAACCGCCACAATATTTCCGGTTTTTTGTAGACATGCTTTGAAGTTTGGATTTGAATCCTCTCTTCCTTTTCTTCTTTACTTGAGAGAAAAAGTTTATGCCTTCTTGAGGATATTCATCTTTAAAATTTGATGCAGTAGATGATAAACAATCTTTTTAAAGGTATTTCTCTTGAGAACATGTGATGTAAATGATTTTTTAGTGTAGTACTTCACATTTATTTACATCAACTTACAGAACTTCATGATAACTTAATATCCTTTCATCATTTTTTTGTGCACACTTCAAAATTCTTATCACATGACCAAGAGTTTTTTTTTCTTTGCGTCCTTTTTGTCTATTGAGTATTTGTTTGGCTTTAATACTCTCATAGTATTTTAACATCCAGCTTGACAGGTCTTTGGAAATTTCTTGAGTTCCTCTTTAAATTATTTTACTTGAATTGGTGAAAACCACGTTTATCATCTACCAAGCAAACCAAATAACTTGCTAGGCTTTTGGCTCGTTGCAGGCAACAAGAATAGAATAAACTTTCTCAAACTAAGGAAATTTGAGTTGTTTAGACTTTTTAACAGTGAATTGGAATTTCATGTAGGCTTCAAGGAAGACATTGGAGTCTCATGGTTAAGAAATAAGAAGCCATTGCCAAAATGATATTAATCGTTATAACATATGAGGAGATATAAGCAAACTTTGCAAGAACCATTAACCAACTAGGAAAATATAAGGATTTTTTCCTACTTTGATCCGGGGTTACGTGTTCTTCGCAAAAGATTTGTACTAGAGGGATTGTCAAGAGAATTGGTCCAGATATATTAAGGTTATCCCTTCTTTCTTTTGGTATGGTCCAAATTATATTGAAGAAATAAGCAAATACACAATTTTCATAAATTAATCTATTCATAGAGTTATTAGGGGTGTCTATATTCTTGATTCCCCATGAAAAATATTATTATTTCATGTTCATGGGTCTCAGAATAATACGCAGTTAAAAAAGGTTATCCGGAAGGAATATTAAGATTATTACGTATTTTTCATGCATTTCACCCATTTATTATACATGTGCATTGACCCATGACCAGATGACATTATATACGCGTATATATGTATATTATATTTATGGGATACGGGAAAAAGGGTACGGTGTTATATACGCATCACCACCTGATCAGCTGGTATATGATGATGATGTTGCCCATAGTGGCTGAAATATGACTCAGACGGTGTTATATACGCGTATATATGTATGTATATGTATATGTATATATATATATATATATATATATATATATATATATATATGGGATATGGAAAAGGTTATGGCGTTATATACGCACCACCACCTGATCAGCTGGTATACAGTGATGATATTGCCCACAATGGCTGAAATGATATGATGGGATGCCCTCAGAGGCTTGATGATGTTATGTACGTACAAACCTATGCATTACATGATATTTATATGCATATGCATGACATTATAAATATTTCATGATTTACAGAGCTATTCAGACTTACAGGTTGAGTCCTTTACTCCATGTTTCATCCATGCTCTTTATATATTTATTTACACGCCTTACATACTCAGTACATTATTCGTACTCACGTCCTTTTGTTGGGGATGCTACATTCATGCCTGCAGGTATAGATAATCAGTTTTACGAGCCCTCATAGTAGACGAGATTGGCACTCAGTGAAGGATCGGTAAGACTCCACCTCATTTGGAGTGCAGCCGAGTCTATGTGTCATCGTGTCAGACTTTTGTTACAGACTTACAGGTAGGCCGGTACCCTATCCCATTTGATGTCAATTAATCTTAGAGGCTTTGTAGACAGAGGTTCAGTTTGTAGGGTATGTCAGAGTCCTTGATGACCCATATGTATTCATGTCTTAAGAACGATAGTTTTATTGATACAGTGTTGCCCACTTACAGTTGTACATTATGAGTTATGGTCATGTTAGCCCACGATAGTTACAAAAAGAATGAGTTCAGCCAACTCGACCTAGGTATCTTCTAGTTTTGATCGAATAATTATGAGTTACAGAGTGGTTCGCTTGGGCCAGCTCGGCACCGGTGCCAGCCACGCCTCTCCAAGTTTGGGGCATGACAACAACACAATTCGTCTTGTATGGTCACATGCATAACAACACAATTCGCCCGATGTGTTCACATGCATCCAGTCCAAATCATATCATACTAAAGCAAATACACAAGAATACATGTATATGATGAATGAATAATAGATTTCAAGCTCCTGGACTGGTATAGATGTCATGCTAAGTGTAGATATGTGTAAAGTGTGCTATCATAACTCAAATAAGCAATTTCATCATAGAAATAACAATTATAAAAATTCATTCAGAGATTTAACCTCTATGTAAACTTAAACATGGATCAAATAGTTCACAATATGGTTACAAATATGAGAAATAACACGAGAAATACTTCTGTAATCCCTCCGTGCTACATGGCACAATCTGAACATTAACAGTCGATCAACCAGCTGATTACCGTAATCAGTCAAGCATCTGCAAGTCAAAATACAACGCGTCTTTCTGAAATGCACACTCGTCTCAGGTGATACGAAATAGTACCAGCATTCTTCAAGACATCTGAAACCGTCTATGTTGTGTAACACTCATGACCTTCCCTTCGAAACTGAACCACAAACTTGTACATGCAAATATCAATCCCACACGATGCACTGCATCTATCATGCCATCAAATAAAAATACGAGAATCCAATTATCAACTTTGAGTCACAAGCATGATACATACTCAATCAGCCAGAAACCTATTACTTGACCCCCATACATGAGAACATCACAACACACAACTTACCCCTCATACCTGTAGAAAATATCCATCTCAAGTCGAGGTCGACACCATCGACAACTCTTCAAAACCTATATGCACATAACAAAGCCATCAGAACTGAATCCCTCTAACTTAACCAAGTCATGCAAGTCTCTAAACCCAAGAGTATTGCCACAAAACACCAGTAAAGCCTCACCACATCATAATAACCAAAATATCCGATCATTTATATTGCTACAATGATCCAAATCATTACCAAGCTGGCCCATTCCTTCGAGTTCCTTCTGAATTGCTTTCAAGTTAACACTTCTCTTTGCCAGTACACTATGATCCTTAACCAAGCTCATCAGAAGAGATCCTAGCATGAAACCACGTCGCCCCTAAGCCCATAAGCCATTGTACTCCCTCTTAAGGACCTAAGAATACAACAAGCGAAATGCCATCTCTGAAGAAACATTCCATGAATATGAAATTGTTTCCTTAACCTCTCTAATACTGAAATATAGAATCCATAATAATGCAGAAATACCGCGAGTCCTGACATCATCCAATCCAAATCTCAGATCTTATCTTTTTATAAAATTCAAAAATTCCTCAAATACAACATATGAATCCTGAACCCATTATAACCTTCTCGAGAGTCATCCACCCTATTTTAATCTCAAATACCGTCCAAACAAGCTGAACGACTCGTGCTCTATCAGCACACAAACACCTACATAAGTATCCTCACCTTAACACAACCGAGTGACTCCTTTTTCTTAGTACATTACATCCATCACGAACAACACACCTAAACCATTCCCAGATTTTCATATATTCATAAAGTGTAACACATCATGTATCAAGAAATTTTCCTTAATCGAGTCATCCTCGAAATCCACCTCTTCAATTCATAACCAATCCATAAGTATACCTCAGACCAAAACTAACACAACACATGACCATGCAATTTGATCGTCAATAGCAGACTTCCCCACTTGGCTCGAATCCATTATCACAATGTTTAATAATCCCACAATACTCTTGCTCCATAACTACCATAGTCCCAAACTGTAATCCTACTAAATCCTCCAGAAACGCATGTAACACATATCATGAAATACCTTAAAACATATAATAAGCTGACATTCATCCGCGTGGCGGTCAAGCCAACTTTCTCAAGCAATCCAAACTCAAATTGCAACACATATAACCCACTGATAGAAGAAAACTCCCCACTGAATCATCATAAGAATCACGCAACCTCGACATCCACAAGGAGATAACCCACCTGCTTAGCCTCATTGGCATCTCTCTACGCATTACCATGGTCACCACCACTATGCAATTGCTAAATCTTCCCGAGTCTAAGCTCGTCAGCAAGGTATAATAATCTACTTCATCCCACAACATGAAGGACCCCTCAACGCACTCATAATTCGAGGCTATACAATACCTCATGATAGAAATCAAACACCCAATAGTTCTTTTCATATAAAAAAAAATCCTCTCGTCACATTCAAGCCATCTGAACACATTCCTCAATCATATGATACACCTCATATAGCTATCCACCCTACTCACTGAGCCATCAATCCTACTCCTAGAGACTTTATCAAACATATAAGTCCAAAGCACATATCCATCCAATAGAAAACCACCGAGCCTAAGCTACTGGTCTGAACCTGCACTCAAGTCCTCCAAACTGGCCTAACTCCACAACATAGAGAACACATCTCACACCTCATGCATGACATAAATAGTCATCGATGCACAACTAATACTGAGCGCTCACATAACATACGAGTGAGTGAACGAGATTTATTGAGATATGCTTTAAGGCGAATCAATGCTGCATGATACGGAAAGAAAGATGGAAATTTATCCTAGATGTCTTGTAGCCTCTCGAAGATAGGTATGGACGTCATCATACCTATCCACAAGACTTTACTAGACACTTGCTCATGACTCGCATAACTTATGTACATAGAGCTCTGATACCAACTTGTCATGACCCCAAAATTCACCTAGTCGTGATGACACCTAACCCAACCCCCTAGGTAAGCCAAATAACAGTCAACACAATTCTAATGAAATAAAAGTGGTCAACAAATGATTGTAACTGAGTTTCAATACAATAACTCAAGAATTGGTAGTACAAGTCATGAGCTAATAAGACTTAGATTTATAAGCTAGTATGAAATAAATACAATATTTATTTGGAATGTACATAATAGATTAACAAATCTAAAACTAAAAAGGACAAGTGGTAGCTATATCTGGAAAGCAAGTACATCTTCAATGCCGGCTCCCATCATCCATATCATCTCAGCTCCAAGACCTACACACAAGGTGTAGAAGTGTAGTATGAGTATAACTGACCCCACGTACTCAACAAGTATCATAACTGACTCTAGTGAGGTAATAGAAGAAAGAATTATAAACGATACTCACCAATCACCTGTATAATTCATAACTCCAACAAGTACAGAATAATAATATGATGAAATCATAAAAACACAAATAAAACCATCTTGGTGCTACACAATTTTCTTAACGTACTCTACACAATTAACAATCAAGCATATATGGAAGATATGCAATTAAATCAGGTAAACCGCCAAGAATATTGCAAGTTAAGAAGAAATGCAATAATCAAATATTAATCCGTTACGGCACACAACTCGATCCAAATAGAAATCATGTCAATACTCTTAGGCCCACATCAGAATCTCAGTAACCAAATCAAACCAGTAACTAGCTCTCCCAGAGCTCACCTTAGCCAGAAACCCATCAGTTTCTCACAATCCGCGTGTACACCATGAAGAGAGAAACATGAGAGGGTGATCCTAGAGGGATGGATCCGTATCTACACGCTGCACGAATAACTCACGTGCTGTATGGATAACTAACATGCTAATAATATTAACCGCACAGACAACTCTGTCACGCCGCGAACCTAGGGAGGCGTTGCTGGCACCCGGTGCCGCACTGGCCCGAGCGAACCACTCTACAACTTTTTTTTCTTTGTAACTATCATGGGCCAACATGGCCACAACTCATAATGTATAACTATAAGTGGGCAACACTGTATCAATAAACTATCGTTCTTAAAATATGAATACATATGGGTCGGCAAGGCCTCTGACATATTGTACAAAATGAACCTTTGTCTACAAAGTCTCTAAGATTATTTGACATAAAATGGGATAGGGTACCAGCCTATCCATAAGTCTGTAGCAAAACTCTAACACGATGACTCATAGACTCCGCTGCACTTCGAATGAGGTGGAGTCTTATCGATCCTTCACTGAATGCCAATCTCGTCTACTATGAGGGCTCGATAAATTGATTGTCTATACTTGCAGGCATGAATGCAGCGTCCCCAGGCAAAAGGAACGTCAGTACGAATAATATACTGAGTATGTAAGGCACATAAATAAGTACATAAAAGACATGGAAGAAATATAGAGTAAATGACTCAACTTGTAAGTCTGGATAACTCTGTAAATTATGAAATACTTATAGTGTCATGCATATGCGTATGAATGTCATGTCGTGCATAGGTACATGTGTTCATAACATCATCAAGCCTCTGAGGGCATCCCATCATATCATCTCGGCCACTGTGGGCAGAATCATCAACGTATACCAGCTGATCAGGTGGTGGTGCGTATATAACGCCGTAACCTTTTCCCATATCCCATATACAAATATATACATATATACGCCTATATAACGCCGTCTAAGTCATGGGTCAATGTATATGTATAAATGTATGAAATGCATAAGAAATACGTTAATAAGATTTTCTCGGAATGCCATAAAACTCAATATGCCTTTCCGATAAACTTTATCAAATACATATTTTTCTAAGACCCATGAATAGACGATAGAATAATAAGACTTATGGAAGAATAAGAATATACACATCTCTAACATTTCTACGAATAGAGTAATTTATGGAAGTTGTGCATTTGCTCGTTTCGCTTGTGTCGTATAGATCATCCAAAAAGAAAGAAGGGATAGCCTTAACATACCTGGAAGTAACATGTAGGTAAATGGTAACCGCAATCCACTCCATTTAGAGTACCTAACGACCAACTTTACTAGAGATATGGCTGTCTCAATTTATCTTTTAAATTCTAAAAGAGTCTATGAACAAAGTTATATGACCTATACTTTCATGCCTCATGTTAGAAGATGCAATCACTTTGAATAAGTATTTAGAGAATAGTTTACTCTAATGCTTTGAGACAATAATTTAAACGAACAGGTGAAACTCCAATTTGATGTCTTCCATATATGCTCCACTTTCTACATTGTTACTAGAACCAGAGCTAATCATGCTTTGCAACATATCAGTCACACGTTTTTTTTTTTGATGAAGAGATCAGTGATTGTGTCAAATTAAGGAAGTAAATCTTGAAAAGGCTCTAAAAATGCTATGGCCAACCGACTTTTGGTTGCTATCTCCAATTTGAACATTGTTTGGAGTGGACAATCTTCTAACAATGTGACACCTATTTTGAATGACTAATGAGTCATTAATTAGAAGGTGAGGAGGCTGCCACATAGGGATGGAGGTGGGTAGATTTAATCTTTATCCACTTATTAGGTAATTAGGTAATGTCTCGTTACTCGGTAATTAACCAGTTCCCCGCATAATTAAGAAATGCCTCAAATTACTTTAAATACTACTCATTTTTAATATACTTTATATATACCCTAGTATCATGGTTATGTAGTACCATATAAATGTCACGATCCGAATTTTCTACCGTCGAGACCGTGATGACGCCTACCATTGAACTTGCTAGGCAAGCCAATGTTACAGGATATTTCATTTTTTCCCTTTATATTTAACAATTTTAAGTTAACAAAAATAAATCAGCGGAAATAAGTGCGAAAAACACGGTTTAAAAGATTATCTTTAAGCTAATAACAAAAGCCAAAATAAGATCCACCCAAAATTAGTGTCACAACTCACGAACAGTCTACAACTACTACAAATAATGGTCTGAACAAAAGTTTACATCTGTCTTGAAAGTAGATAAAACATAAATGAAATATGATAGAAGGGGACGCCAGGGCCTGCGGATGCCTGCATGACTACCTTGGGTCTCTAGGACGCAACAACAACAACCAACCTCTCGATCAGCCACTAGCTCCAAAATCTGCACAAGAAGTGCAGAGTGCAGTATCAGTACAACCGACCCCATGTACTGATAATTACCGAGCCTAACCCCGATAACGTAGTGACGAGGCTATGGCGGGGCATACAACATATACAACCATCAACAGTTTATACTAAACAGAAAGGAAATACAGAATGTAATAAAGCAATAACAGGCATTAGATAAAGCTGGAACCCAACTATTCTACTAATATTCAGCTATAATCAATCCTTAAGGGTGTTTCAACATCACAGTAATAGACCTTAACAGAAATGAATACAAATATCAACTGACGCGGCGTGCATCCCGATCCCATCATATAAACAACAACAGTATCAATATTAACCCTTATTCTTCCTTGTTGCGGCGTGCAACCCGATCTCACCTGTCTACCCTTATTACTCCTCAATATATATATCACCCTTATTCCTCCTGTTGCGGTGCGCAACCCGATCCCACCTGTCCACCCTTATTGATCCTTGTTGCGGCGTGCAACCCGCTCCCACCAGAAAATTACATTCACCCTTATTCCTCCTTGTTGCGGCGTGCAACCCGATCCTAATATATAAAACAACACCAAACATGAAAATAAAGACAATTGTTTCACAGGTTAGTTCAGATCCTCCACAACACTTATACCTCAATCCACACAATGGAAATATCACTATGATTATGAAACTTTATCAGTGTAAACTACTCAGCGAGACCAACCAAAGTGTATCATAAGGCACCAATAAACTAATATAAGCCAATAGAGTAGTAGAACGGAACCATGAAACAATTATATACTTCAAATAAGAGGACAACAGTTAATATGAAACAATTAGACATGGAAACATTTATGAACAAGTAGCAGTTAAGACATGGAAATGATTATGAGCAGGTAGCAATTAAGACATGAAAATAATTATGAGCAAGTAACAATTAAGGCAAGAAATAATATAATGGGAAACGGGGAAAGGAACTTGCTAAAATGATAATTTGGTGGTGCATAGGTACTCGTTACCACACCTATACGCCACACACTGGAATTCCACATAGCAATTAAGTCGAGGATCCCTAATCCCTCAAGTCAAGGCTAGACCAAATACTTACCTCCAGGCAATGGGTATTTCAAAGCTCAATTACTGCTTTACCTCTCGATTCCACCTCCAATTTACTCGAATCTCGTCATAGTTAACACAATATCAATAAACTCTAAAGAAATCAACTCCAATGCATAATTATAGGTTTTCCAACATTTTTTCCAAAAAGTCAAAAATCGTTCCTGGGCCCGCTTGGTCAAAATCCGAAGTTCCGATCAAAACCCGATTACCCATTCTCCCCCGAGCCTGAATATACAATTGGTTTTGGAATCTGACCTCAAATCGAGGTCTAAATCCCCAATTTATAGAAATTCCTAGTTCTACCCAAAAACCCCCAATTTTTACCATAGAAATCTTAGATTTTCGGTTGGGAATTCAAGAAATGTGATGGGAAAGTGAAATAAAATGGATTAGGATCACTTATCAAAGGTTTGGGGAAGATTTGATCTTTGGAGAATCGCCTATAGGGTTTTAGGATTTGAGAGATGTGAAAAATGGGTGAAAATTCTGTCTAAGTTGGGTTTTACACAGTTGCACGTATTTCCGTATTGCATTTGCGATAAAATGTTCGCAATTGCGAACTCGCAAATGCGACCAATGCTTCGCAATTGCGAAGGTTGGCTTGGCCTTCTGCCTTCGCAAATGCGAACAAGTGTTCGCAATTGCGGCTATTATGCATGTCGCATTTGCGACGATGAACTTCGCAAATGCGAAGGTCCCCTGCCCAGCCCAATCATTGCAATTGCGATGATTCTTCGTAATTGTAGTGCTCGTATTTGCGAGCCAGACTTCACAATTGCAAAATCTGTAGATCTGAAACACTAGCAATTTCTTTAAGGTTCCAAAACACTCCGCGGCCTATATAAAACTCACCCAAGCCCTCAGAGCTCCAAACCAAACATGCATACAAGTCTAAAAACATCATACGGACTTGCTCGCATGATCAAATCGCCAAAATAATATCTAGAACTATGAACTCAGCACCAAAACTCATGAAATTTTCAAGATAGTTCAAAAATTTTAACTTTTCAACCAAAGGTTCGAATTACATCAAATCACCTCTGTTTTTCACCAAATTTCACAGATAGGGTCTAAATACAATAACGGACCTGTATCGGGCTCCGGAACCAAAATACTGGCCCGATACCAAAAGGATCAAATCTATTTGAATTTTCAAAAACCATTACATTTTCAGTTAAATAGTTTTCTTCAAAAACCCATTTCTCGGGCTAGGGACTTCGGAATTCGATTCCAGGCATACGCCCAAGTCCCACATTTTACTACGGACCCTACGGGACCGTCAAATCTCGAGTCCAGGTCCGTTTCCAAAAATTGTTGACCAAAGTCAACTTCAATTAATTTTAAAGGTAAATTTCAATATTTTTCTTAAACTTCACATGAAAGCTTTCCGGTATCGCACCCGGACTGCGTACGCAAATCAAGGAGAAATAAAAGGAGGTTTTCAACACCTCAGAACTGAAAATTACTTTTTAATAACAAGATAACCTTTTGGGTTATCATATTCTCCACCTCTAAAACAACCGTTAGTCCTCGAACGGACATAGAAAAATACCTGAGCTGGGGAAAAGGTGGGGATATCTACTCTGCATATCGGACTCGGACTCCCAGGTAGCTGCCTCAAAAGGCTGATCTCTCCACTACATAGGAACCGACAAATAACTCTTTGAACTCAACTAGCGACCCTGCCGGTCTAGAATAACTATCGGCTCCTCCTCATAGGTCAAATCCTTGTCCAACTGGACAGTGCTAAAATCTAACACATGGGATGGATCACCGTGATACTTCCGGAGCATGAACACATGGAATACTGGATGAACTGCTGATAAATTGGGTGGCAATGTGAGCTCATAAGCCACCTTACCCACTATCGGAAGAATCTGAAAAGGCTCGCTAAACCTAGGGCTTAGCTTGCCCTTCTTCCCAATTTCATTACGCCCTTCATGGGCGACACTCGAAGCAACACTCGCTCCCCGACCATGAATGCCACATCACGAACCTTACAGTCGGCATAACTCTTTTGCATGGACTGAGTTGTACGAAGCCTATCCTGAATGATCTTAACCTTATCCAAGGCATCCTGTACCAAATCTTTGCCCAACAACCGAGCCTCTCCTGGCTCAAACCACCCAACTGGCGATCGGCACCGTCTACTATATAGTGCCTCATAGGGGGCCATCTAGATGCTCGACTGATAGCTGTTGTTGTAGGCAAACTCTGCTAATGGCAAAACTGATCCCAAGAACCTCCAAAGTCAATAACACATGCGCGGAGCATATCCTCCAAAATATGAATAGTATGCTCGGACTGTCCGTCCGTCTGAGGATAGAATGTTGTGCTCAACTCGACCTGTGTACCCAACTCACGCTGTAATGCCCTCCAGAAATGCGAGGTAAACTGCGTACCTCGGTCAGAAATGATAGACACAGGCACACCATGAAGGCGAATGATCTCCCGGATATAAATCTCTGCTAACCGCTATGAAGAATAGGTAACTGCCACATGAATGAAATGCGCTGACTTAGTCAGCCTATCCACAATAACCCCTACTGCGTCGAACTTCCTCTAAGTCCGTGGGAGTCCAACAACAAAATCCATAGTGATACGCTCCCACTTCCACTCAAGAATCTCAATCTTCTGAAGCAAACCACCAGGTCTTTGATGCTCGTACTTTACCTGCTGACAATTCAAACACCGCGCTACATGTGCAACAATATCCTTCTCCATCCTCCTCCACTAATAATGTTGCCACAAATCCTGATACATCTTAGCGGTGACCGGATGAATAGAATACCAAGAACTATGGGCCTCCTCTAGAATCAATTCACAAAGTCCATCCACATTAGGCATACAAACTCGACCCTACATCCTCAAAACTCTGTCATCCCCAATTGAAACCTTATTGGCACCATCGTGCCACACTGTATACCTAAGGATAAACAAATGAGGATCATCATACTGCTAATCTCTGATATGCTCAAATAATGAAGACCGAGCGACTGTGCAAGCTAAAACACGACTAGGCTCAGAAATGTCCAACCTCACGAACTGATTGGCCAAAGCCTGAACACCCAAAGCAAGCGGTCTCTCATCGAATGGAATATATGCAAGGCTGCCCATACTGGCTGACTTCCTACTCAATGCATCGGCCACCACATTGGCCTTCCCGAGATGATATAAGATGGTGATATCATAATCTTTCAATAGCTCCAATCACCTTCTCTGCCTTAAATTTAGCTCCTTTTGCTTGAACAAGTACTGCAGACTCTTATGATCGGTGAACACCTCACACGACACGCCATATAAATAATGCCTCCAAATTTTCAGCACGTGAACAATGGCTGCTAGCTCCAAATCATAAACTAGATAATTCTTCTTGTGAATCTTCAACTGTCGCGAGGCATATGTAATAACCTTGCCATTCTGCATCAACACCGCACCAAGTCCAATACGAGATGCGTCACAATATACTGTATATGACCCTGAACTTATGGGCAATACCAATACCGGTACTGTAGTCAAAGCTGTCTTGAGCTTCTAAAATCTCACCTCACACTCGTTTGACCATATGAACGGGGCACCCTTTTAAGTCAACCTGGTCATCAGGGCCGCTATAGATGAAAACCCCGCCACAAACCGGCGGTAATAGCCTACCAATCCCAAGAAACTACGAATCTCTATAGTTGATGTGGGTCTGGGCCTATTCTTGACTGCCTCAATCTTCTTCGGATCCACCTGAATGCCCTCTGTTGATACAACGTGACCCAAGAAAGCAACTGAACTCAACCAAAACTCGCATTTCGAAAACTTAGCATATAGCTGGTTGTCTTTCAAAGTCTGAAGAACGGTCCAAAGATATTGCTCATGCTCCTCCCAGCTGTGGGAGTATATCAAGATATCATCAATGATGGCAATCACAAAGGAATCCAAATAGGGCCTGAACACTGGGTTCATCAAATCCATGAACGCTTCTGGGACATTTGTCAACCCAAATGACATCACTAGAAACTCATAATGCCCATACCGAGTGCAAAAAGTTGTCTTAGGGACATCGGATGCCCTAATCCCCAACTGATGGTAACCAGATCTCAAATCAATCTTTGAAAACACTTTGGCACCCTAAAGCTGGTCGAACAAATCATCAATCCTCGGCAATGGAAACTTGTTCTTGATGGTGACCTTGTTAAACTATCGACAATCTATGCACATCCTCATCGATCCATCCTTCTTCTTTACAAACAATACTGGCGCACCACAGGGCGAGACACTAGGTCTAATAAAGCCCTTATCAAGCAAATCCTGTAGCTTCTCCTTCAATTCTTTCAACTCTGGCGGTGCCATACGGTATAGCAGAATATAAATGGGCTAAGTGTCCGGAGCCAAATCAATGCAAAAGTCAATATCCTTGTCGGGTGGCATCCCCGGTAGGTCTGCAGGAAATACCTCTGAAAACTCACGAACAACTGGTACAAAGTCCATGGAAGGAACCTCGGCGCTAGAATCATGGACGTAAGCCAAATAAGCCAAACACCCCTTCTTGACCATACACCGAGCTTTCATATAAGAGACCACCCTGCTGGTAAAATGACCAGGAGTCCCTCTCCACTCTAATCGAGGCAACCCCGGTAAGGCTAAGGTGGCTGTCTTGGCGTGATCGTCCAATATAGCATGGTAAGGTGACAACCTATCCATCCCCAAAATGACATCGAAATCAACCATATCAAGAAGCAAAAGGTCTACACTGGTCTCAAGACCTCCAATGACAACCACACATGAACGATAGACACGATCTACAATGATAGAATCTCCCACAAGTGTGGACACATACACCGGAACACTCAAAGAATCACAAGGCACAACCAAATAAGAAGCAAAATAAGAAGACACATAGGAGTATGTAGACCCTGGATCAAACAGAACTGAAGCATCTTTACTACAAACCAAAATGGTACCTGGGATAACAGCATCAGAAGACTCAGCCTCAAGCCTGGCTGGAAAAGGATAACAATGGGGCTGGGCCCCACCACTCTGAACTATATCTTTGGGACGGCCTCTTGCTGGATGGCCTCCACCTCTACCTCTAATGGCATGACCTCCACCTCTAACAGTCTGACCCCTGCCTCTAGCTACCTAACCTCTACCTCTGACTAACTGAGCAGGCGATGCAGAAACTGGTGCTGGAACCATTACACGAGAACCCTAATACTGTGATTGGACACCCACTAATCTCGGACAGGTCCTCTGGATATGCCCATACTCACCACACTCGAAACATCCATCTAAATATTGAGATGAACCCTAACGTGTTGGCTGGCCACGATAATAACTCTAAAGAGGAAGTGCTCTGATAGGAGCTGGCGATGCACTATAAACTGGCTGCCCTGAAGGAGGAACATAAGGACCACGACTCCCTGAAGCCCTATGAGATGCCTAAAGTGCTGAATGAAATGGCCTGGGAGGATGGCGTCTGCGAAAAAATCCCTGCCTCTAGACGAGGCACCACTGAACCTACTAGAATGACGAGGTCTCTTGTCAGACATCTGACCACTCCCATAAGATAGAATTGCCTCAACTCACCGGGCCACATTGTCCGCATCCTGGAAAGAAATCTCGCTCCCCGTCTCCTTAGCCATCTACAATCTGATAGGCTGAGCGAGCCCCTCAATAAACCTCCAGACCCTCTCTCTCTCGGTAGGAAGTATAAAAAGAGTATGATGGGCCAAATCCGCAAATCTGGTCTTGTACTGAGTGACGGTCATAGAACCCTACTGGAGACGCTCAAATTGCCTTCAATAATTCTCTCTCTGAGTAATAGAAAGATATTTCTCCAAGAATAGCTATGAAAACTGGTCCCAAGTCAAAGCAGGTGACCCAGCTGGTCTGGCCAAACAAAAATCCCTCCACCATTTCTTTGCGGAACCTGACAGACGGAAAACTGCAAAGTCAAATACATTGGTCTCCACTATTCCCATGTTCCGTAGAACATCGTGACAACTGTCCAAATAGTCCTGAGGATCCTCTGAAGATGTACCACTATAGGTAGTAGTAAAAAGCTTGGCGAACCTATCCAATCTCCACAAAGCCTCTGAAGACATAGCTGACCCATCACTGGTCTGTGCTACAATACCCGGCGGGACTGCCCCAACTGGCTGAGCTGATGGAGTCTGAAATTGGGGAGCCATCTGCTCTGGAGTGTGAGTAGCGGGAGTCTGTGCTCCTCCCCCGACTTGAGAGATGGTTGATGCCATCGGAAGTATTCCTGCCTGAGTAACACTCTCCATGAGGCCCACTAGGCGGACCAAAGCATCCAGAAGTACTAGGGTAGCTATGAACCCCTCTGGAACCTGATATGGCCATGCTGGAATGGTCTAGGCTGGAACCTCATCATCGAACTCCACCTGAGGCTCTACCACTGGTGCTGCTGCTCAAGCTTTGGGCTGAGCTCTGCCTCTACCTTGGCCTCTAGCACGCCCTCGGCCTCGTCCTCTGCCCCTCGTAGGAGCTACCACTGGGGCTCAGGCTGCTGATCAGCTGATGAAGCGGTACGTGTTCTCGCCATCTGCGAAAGAACAGAGTAGAGAGTTCAATTAGCATTGAGAGATCAAACCGCATGACAGAGATGAATAGAAGTGAAACTGTTCCTAACTCTGTAGCCTCTAGGGGATAAGCACAGACATCTCCGTACCGATCCCTTTGACTCTACCAAGCTTGTCCGTGAATTGTGAGACCTAAGCAACCTAGAGCTCTGATACCAACTTGTCACGACCCAAATTTCCCACCGTCGGGACCGTGATGGTGCCTAACATTGAACCCTCAAGGCAAGCCAACGTTACAGGATATTTCACTTTTTCCTTTATATTTAACAATTTTAACTTAACAAAAATAAATTAGCGGAAATAAATGCAAAAAATATGGTTTAAAGGATTATCTTTAAGCTAATAACATAAGCCGAAATAAGATCCACCCAGAACTGGTGTCATAACTCACGAACAATCTACGTGTACTACAAATAATGGCCTGAACAAAAGTTTACATCTGACTTGAAAGTAGATAAAATAGAAATGAAATATGATAAAAGGGGACGCCAGGGCTTGCAGGCACTTGCAGGACTACCTTAGGTCTCTGGAGCGCAGCAACAACAACCAACCTCTCGATCAACCACTAGCTCCAAAATCTACATAAGAAGTGCAGAGTGCAGTATCAGTACAACCAACCCCATGTACTGGTAAGTGCCGAGCTTAACCCTGACTAAGTAGAGACGAGGCTACGACAGCGCATACAACATATATAACCTGCAATAGTTTATACTAAACAAAAAGGAAATACAGAATGTAATAAAGCAATAACTGCCATTAAATAAATCTGGAACCCAACTATTCTACTAGTATTCAGCTATAACCAATCCTTAAGGGTGTTTCAACATCACAGTAATAGACCTCAACAGAAATAAATACATAACATCAACTGATGTGGTGTGCATCTCGATC
This sequence comes from Nicotiana tabacum, assembly GCF_000715075.1. Lineage (NCBI taxonomy): Eukaryota > Viridiplantae > Streptophyta > Magnoliopsida > Solanales > Solanaceae > Nicotiana > Nicotiana tabacum. Next base: position 98,728,277 of record NC_134084.1, on the reverse strand, counting down.
CCATCATATAAACAACCACATTATCAATATTCACCCTTATTCTTCCTTATTGCGGCGTGCAACCCGATCCCACCTGTCCACCCTTATTACTCCTCAACATATATATCACCCTTATTCCTCTTGTTACGGCGGCGCAACCCGATACCACCTGTCCATCCTTATTGCTCCTTATTGCAGCGTGCAACCTGTTCCCACCAGACAATCACATTCACCCTTATTCCTCCTTATTGCGGCGTGCAACCCGATCCCAATATATAAAACAACACCAAACACGAAATTAAAGACAAGTGTTTCACAAGTTAGTTCAGATCCTCCACAACACTTATACCTCAATCCACACAATGGAAATATCACTATAATTATGAAACTTCATCAGTGTAAACTACTCAGCGAGACCAATCAAGGCATACCATAAGGCACCAATAAACCAATATAAGCCAGTAGAGTAGTAGAACGGAACCATGAAACAATTAAATACTTTAAAATATGAAGCAATTAGGCATGGAAGCATTTATGAACAAGTAGCAGTTAAGACATGGAAACGATTATGAGCAGGTAGCAAATAAGACATGGAAACAATTATGAGCAAGTAGCAATTAAGGCAAGAAATAATATAATGGGAAACGTGGAAAAGAACATGCTAAAATGATAATTTGGTGGCACATAGGTGTGAGCACGTGATTTTTACCCTATATAAATTACTCCCACAAAATCAAAATAGAATAATATTTTTCCATTTGTTTGCAATTTCGTGGATTTTCGTAGCATTTTTGTTATTGGTTGCATTTGTCTGTGCATGTTTATTTTGTTTAATTCATAAAAAATACAAAAATATGTTGCATTTGCATTTAAGACTTAATTTTACATTTGTTACACTAATTAGCAAATTAATTGTCCTATTGAATGGAAAAATCACAAAAATAGTTTATTTTTGCACTTTTTTTAATTTTAATTTTGAATTTTGGTAGTTTTTCCTTTAAATTTGATTTTAATTAATTGTGGTTGTTATTATGTAGAGTTAATTATCTGAATTTGGTAAGATAATTTGATTAATGTAGGTGTTATTTTTAATTTGTGGAAAAGGAAAAGAATTTTGGAATAACAAAAGAAAAGAGGGAAAAGGGATTAGAGAAGATCATATTTTGGGCCAAAAACAATTCAATTTCCCCCCAGCCCAAAAAAAATTTCCCCCCATGCCCATCTAACCAAGCCCAAATCCGCCTCCAATACTTGGTCTGCCCCACTCAAATCTAAACGACCCTGTTTTATGTATTTAATTTGAGCCGTTGAACTTGTCCAAATCAACGGCTGGGAACTGGGCACTTCATTACTATAAGAATGTCTGAACCAGACCCCCCCTATCTCACTCGTCTCTCTCACTTCCTCTCTGCAGAGACCAAGCAAAACCCTAACCCGCCGCCCTAAATCCCTCCACCATCTCCACCGGCGGCGCCACCTCCAATCACTCCCAAACTAACACCCCAGAACCCCCTCACTCCTCTCTTTCCAAATCCTCACTCCGTTCCCCTCGAATATGGCCAAAACTTCTCGAATCTCAAATCTAGGGTTCGAGCCCTAGAAGCCAAAGCCAAATTCATTCATGCAAGGATATTCCTCCAAGTTTCCTTAGTGTTCAGGGTCGGTTTGGTCACAAAATAATGTTGTTCGCTTGTTCTTGGCAAAGAACAAGCGGTTGACGTTATTGGGGACTAAATCAGAATATCAATCACAAGTTCGAGCCTGGTCGGTGAGTTCTTCCTTCATTTTTGTTCATGTTCGGTGTTATTTTAATTTTCGTTCCTCCTCATCTCTCTTTCTTTTTCTCTAGTCGATTTAACTGAAACTCAACTAACTTTTTGGTTGAGAATAAATTATGTTCTTTTGTTTCTCGTTAGTTTTATTTTCAAATCTGTTTCTCTGATTTCTTTTAGTCCGTTCATCTTCTGGTTTTCTTTTCTGTTTAATCACCTAGTTAATTTAATTAGGTCCATAATTTAGTTAAGTTCCTGCTATGTAGTTAAGTTAATTAATTCATTTACCCTTGTCTTTGTTTGATTGCATTTTTTTTAAAAAAAAAGGTTTTCGGGTTTCTTCTTTTGGGAAATTTTGGTCAGTCTTTAAAATTATGAATCTCGGATTAATGTGAATTGGGCTCTGAAAAATCAGAAGCCCAAGAGGGAATTCAACTTGGGTTAAAGACCTATACCAAATTGAGCCATTGAGTCAACTTGACCCATGAAATTTCTGGGTAATTAGCAGGGTAAGGGGTAGTCTGGGAAAATTGGCTTAGGGAATCTTTGAAAATTGATTGAGGAAGCTAGGGTGGGGACTAAATTGAAGTTCTAAAAATTAAACTAAGGGTACCTAAGCTAAAATGAAAATATCAAAAGCAGTAGGGTGCAAAACTAGTTGCATTTCTGCAGCCCTAAATGCCTTGCCTATAAAGGAACCTTTGCTGGACATTCAGGGGGGGGGGGGAGAAAAGATCCTAGAAAACTAAAATGGCTGGTCCTCTTGGAAAAATTCTGAAATAATCTGAAATTTCCTTCAGTTCATTGGGAAAATTATTGAAAATTCTGCTTGGTTCTGTCCCTCTGATCCTCATATTCTAGTTCAAAACCATTGAAATTTCACATTTTTATATTCTGGTTTGAAAATGGATTGAATGGTGAATATTTAAAAATCTGGGTCTGGATTTTGCTGGGGGAACACTGTTCCATTGCTAGTTTCTTATCTGACTCTGCTACTGCTTCCTTTTGGTTGAGCTTTCTGCTGCTGATCTGAGCTGACACCTCACTTCTTTACTTCCTTTTCATTTTCAGGTACATTTTTTCTGAATTCTACCTAATGTGAGTTTCGATTTGAAGATGGAAATGAAAAACAGAGTTGAAAGCATGACAATAGTTGTATTTGTATTCCAGTTGTACTTATTCATAATGTTTATGCCTTTAATCACCTAATTCATCATGTATTCTAGATAGTTTCTATTTTGAATAGTCGAATTCTTATAGGTGTATTTGATTTGGGGACTGTTGGAACGTTGTGTTAGACGACTCAGTCAATTTAAATATGTCTTAAACTTGCTTTAGCCTTAGATGAAATAAGTAGTCATGTTTGGTAATAATCTCATGCTTAAAGAGGCTAGCTGCAAAATGATGATGTGTGGTGTGCTATTAGAAGGTTTCTGAGGTGTTTGAACATGATGGTGGGGTTTGTTATTGGCAATGAGATTGTTTTGGTGATGTATGCGTCATGAACATAGGATATGAGTGGTTTAATTTGCTTATCAAGTTTGATCATGACTTCTGTATATTCAATTTCGCATGTAACATCTTTTGAAATGAAGTTTTAAATCTATCAAGAGTTTAAGTTCTGGTTCCATTAGTTGTTAAATGACAGTTTGTGTTATGGGGAGTATTCAGAAGTAAAGCATTTGTTCAATCTCACGTTTCTTCTGGTTTTGGTTAATATGCATTTATTTGATTCTATAATTATTTGATTCTGAAATTTGAGCCTAATATTGGCCCAATTAATAATGTTCAGTCTCAAATTCTCATTTCTGGACATCCTTCCTCATCAGGAAATGGGATCATCTTGAGCCCAAGTCCAAAGGTTTTTTCCTACGTCCCTGCCCCTTGGTATTTGTTAAGTTAGTTTCCTTTGGTTAGCTGGGCTTTCAACACGCCGAGTTTTAATCATTTAGTAAGGTCGTCTCTAGTTAAAAGTAATTAGAATTCCCATAAGCTTCCCTTAGTCAGTTAATTAGGATTTTAATTAGTTTGAGGCGTGCCATATTAGCCAAATGTACATTTATGGCCCTCGGAAACTTGGTTCGAATTTCCCTAAAAAATTAGAATCGAGGTGTGCCGTGCCAAATAAAATCTTAAAATGCATGGACCTCCTTAGTTAAATTTTATCCTTTAGAAATCGAGGTGTGCCATTTAGTGAATTTTCCATGGCCCTCGCAAAGTTGCAAATGCGTAATTGCTTTAGGCGCGATATTTTAATAATTTATCTTCTTAAACTAGGGTGTGCATTTCATGTGACCCAAATCCAAATCTCAACAACGTTAAATAAAATGTGTCGTGGACTGTGGGTGCATTTCATGTGGCGTGGTTCAAGACGTGTTTTAGATAACGTTGAATCTTCCTAAAATTAATTAAAGCTGTTAATGAGCTAAAATATACCATAGACTAAAACATGTATTAAAATAAGATAATAGGCTAATTATAACAGTTGAGCGACCGTGCTAGAACCACAGAACTCGGGAATGCCTAACACCTTCTCCCGGGTTAACAAAATTCCTTACTCGGATTTCTGTGTTCGCGGACTGTAAAATAGAGTAAATATTTCCTCGATTCGGGATTTAAACCGGTGACTTGGGACACTATAAATTATCCCAAGTGGCGACTCTGAACTTAAAAAATAATTCCGTTTCGATTGTCACTTTGAGTTGGAAAAAACTCCCTTATATCCCCTCTCGGGGGTGTGGAAAAAGGAGGTGTGACAGCTCTGGCGACTCTGCTGGGGAGCGAACCTAGAATATCTGATTCAGGGTTCAAGAATTCAAGCTTAGAATAATTGTTATATTTGGCTTTATTTATTATATGGTTTTATTTACATGCTTGGGTCTAATGTGCTAAATGTTGCTTTTACCGCTTTGATATTCTATGAACTGTATAGAACCTGCTACGAAACCCTTCTTCTCTCTGAGTCTTCTAAATCATTTGAGAAGGGTGCACTTCATGTGACTTCTCTTCTATCTAGAGTCTTATCCAATTTTAGAACGAGGTTCGGACAAGTTGTAAAGCCGGTGAAGCTTCTGTATTCCCGGTACACTGCCCCCCCTCGGCTCGAGTTGTCCGCTCGGGTAAGCCCAGGTTTTAAACCTAGTATAACAAAGCCTCATGCTGAATCCCTAGTAGGAACGTTTGTTTGCATCACGTGCATTTGACTTTGGAGACTCAACACAGGGGTTGGGTCTGTCTAGGACAGGTGTCCCCGAAATGAAAAGACCATCCTGATGCATCCTACTTGCTACTTGTGCATTTATTTGCTTCGGATTTGCATGTTGACTGGCTTATGAATAATTAGAGGAGAGTTGGAAAAGAAAAGTCAATGTGAGGGATCAGGGAGATAATTATTTGTTTTTGAAAAATCGGTGTCCAAAAATATACTGAAACTCTGCCAAAATTCTGACAAAAATTTTCTGTTCTTTTGAGAAAAAAATAGTTGGTTTTTATTTTCGCCAAATCTGCCCGAACTATGCCAGTTTGATTCTCACCGGATGTGAGATACGTAGTCAACCCCCATGGGGTCCAACTTCCTTTTTGCGAAAATAGCCTAAAAAGAAACAAATTTTTTATTTTTATTGTAAATAAGCAGAGTGATGCCATTCTTGTTTAAAATAGTCGAATGTCCCCAAAAGGCGCTGGAAGGCTGTTTTTACAAGAAGAACCGCCTTTGGTCATTTTTCAAGGTTTTGGCCGGTTAGCGAACACAACCTTAAAATCTTCTTCCTCAAAGTGCTGAAAGGCCAGGCCGTATTGGCAAAGCCGGATGTTTTCATGAAAATTTTGAAAAATAGTGATAACGTTTTCTTGAGTCAAATGAGTTTTAATTTTTCTCCTAATTAAAATCACCCTAATAAATGTGCAGGATGAGCACAAATGAAAATTTACCCTTCTCAGCTCTTAAAGAGATCCCCTTACAGCTCCACATGTGGTGGAACGATTTAGGGAAAGACAGTAGAGGAACCGTGGTCAAGGTTTTGGGTGGCCTTATCGGACTTTTGAACGTCAAGCCAAGATTGGACGTGATTGAAGCCTTGATACCTTTTCGGGATCCGACTCGCAATGTGTTTCGCTTTTCTGACTTCGAATTCACACCCACGCTAGAGGAAATTGCGGGTTACGCGGGACTCAGTGGAAACCTTAGAAGTCTTTACCCTGTTTCACCAAGACCGGTATCTCCCCACAAATTTCTCGATATGTTGAGTATTAGCCGAGATGTTCAGGATGGGAGTTTGTCTGAAGGGTATTGCACTTTCCAGTTCTTGTATCATCGCTATGGTAACCCCTAAGGCTTCGAAGCACCGAACACTGGTTTGACTCATGCCGGTAATAAAGATAAGTGGGAGGCAATGCGAGGTTTGCTTTTTATAGTAGCATTCTTGGGTACTGTAATCTGTCCACGAGACGACAACAACATAGAATTGGGCCTCGTGGGAATGGTTGATGTTGCAATCAAGAGAGCTAATGGCACCTTGGTTCCTCTAATCTTGTCTGAGATTTATCGAGCTTTGACCATTTGTCGGGAAGGGGGAAAGTTCTTCCAAGGCTGCAATTTATTACTACAATTGTGGATACAGGAACATCTCTGCCACCGTGTCGTGTATATGAACCACGGTATAACCGGTTTGAAATACATTGAAGAATTTGAAAGTCGAGTGGTGGGCATTGCCTTTCTCGAGGGTACTAAGGCTTGGTTTGCACTCTTGAGCTCTTTGACTGCCGATAAAATTAAGTGGGCGTTCGGATGGCTTCTTGTCACCGAAGCAGTATACATGTCAGACAAAGTGTGTTATCTTCTCCTTATGGGCATCCGGAGCATCCAGCCGTATGCTCCTCATAGGGTTTTGCGCTAACTGGGCAGATTTCAAACCATTCCCCATGACGAGGATTTGAGTAGACATGTCGTAGAGTTGGGCCCGAAGGCCACATTTCCAGAAGGAAGAGTTCGCCAGCTGTGGAATGAATGCAGATTTCTTGAACCTAAGACCATGGTCCTGTCGTGCCCCCTTTTTCTCGCGAAATCAGGTTTAGGACATTTGGGAGGACAACTCATTCCCCTTTAGGAATTGGGTTTGAATTGGAGATTCGCCACCTAATGATTAAAGTGCATTAGGACACTAGGAAGGAATTGATCTAGAAAACCAGAGATTAGGTAAGGGCTAGAAATTATCCCGAGGGGAAGGTGTTAGGCACCCTTCAGGATCCACTAGTGTGGTTCCCGGCCATACTACAATTGTGACTTTAAGTAACAAGTAGGCAAATAGAAGTTTTAAATATAAGAGGTTTTCACATAATGGTTGCAAATAGATTAAAGTTTAAAGCAAACAAAATGAAGCTGAATTTTTGAGGAAAACAGTTTGAAAATTCTGAAAAAATAAACAAGTAAAGGGAGAGGGGGGTCCTAGGTTTACAAATAATATGGATCACCCCACACAACATTCGGTAATCACTCCTCAAAGAGGGGCTACACGAGATGTTATCGTGTGGTTATCATATCCATATCTACCCTTTCCCACCTCGTTAAGGTAATAAAGCGCATAATGGTTTCTTTACTTATTGTATGCTATTATCCACCCTATTCCTATCAGTCCCGGAGGTACTTGGGACTAATAATCCTAAAAGGGATGGGTATGAGGTTTTGCAGTTTTAAAAGACAAAATTCTAAGGCGACAATCAAAACATATATAGCAAGTACTGGGAAAGCATGTAAACAGATATGGCTCAAATAAACCTCCTTAAACCAAAGAGAGCATATAGTTTTAGCATGTCTTACACGTACTAATTATGGTCTGATTAAACTTAAAAGGTTAAAGCAGGCTGATTTATCACATATTTTCAGATAAGAAGTCTGAATTAGACCTGCCCGCTGGTTGTAATTACCAAAGACTAGCGCAGTTATAGCTTTTACCCTAAAGCTTGCCTAGGTGTTGGGCGAAACCTATAGGCATGATATCTATTAGTTTACGAAAAAAGCAGTAAACTGATTACAGGAAGGTTGCCAGTTTTTTTACCAAGTTCTGCAGATTAAACTTAAAATGAGCGAGGCGATTCAGATTTGATTGATAGTTCCTATAGGCATATTTTCTAGGCGTTGTTAATTTAAAACATCATCATTGGCATACATGAATCATATAGGCAGGTCATCTATATGCAGTTGATTGTTTAAGCCTATAAACTCATTTGCCTAGTGACAGATGCAGGTGCAAAATGCAGGAAGTCCTATAGGTATATTACATATATGATAATGCAGAAGTATAAAAACCTATAGACATGGTCTCTATGTAATGCAGAAGTGAAGAAACTTATAGACATGGTATCTATATGAAATGCAGAAGTGAAAGATGAAAGTAGGATACGTGAATGCAGAAGTATAGTAGTCCCCAATGAACATAGTATCTACCCCTTTGCATGCACGATTGACCCTCCCTTTTTCACTAATAGCCCCAATAATTATTACAAATTATTACAGCCCAGATGAATAAGAAAAGCAAAATTACATCATAAATTAAAGTACAACCAATGGGAGCCTAATTCAGACTCTAGGTTTGAAATATGAGATGAACCAACTCCAAAGATCAGGATCCCAAGCCTTTCTCTTATTTGGATGTGTCAGAGTTCCCTAAGAGCCTCAATGGACTCCGGGCAGTGCTCACACCCAAACACATGCAAGATTAAAAACATAGTGCAGTGTGGAAGGGCCAACCCTCAAGTATCCAAGTTCAGAGGGAACTCAAGGTCCCAAGCAAGGCTTATAGGAGGAGGGCAGAGCTTAGAAGCTAAGAGTAAGTGTAAGTGCAGAGTTTGAAAAGGGGAAAGGGGAAGTGGTAGAGAAACAGGGACATGCTAGTGGGCATACCTAGCAATGGGAAGTGCTGGCACACCCCACAAGCCTGTTAGAACACATTGTTTTGGGAGTCAGGATCCTTTAAGGGATCAAGTTCAGACATGAACAATAACTTGCATATTGTCATGTCATGAACTACAACTCAAATCACATAGAGGGGAATAGGGGTACAAGGATTCATAGCAGAAACAAATAAAAGAAATTAACATGCTAATTAAGCATTCAACTCTATATAGACAGTAAAGTAGACATGGATGTAAGGCTATAAGTGAACACATTGGGATGATGCTGAAGCTAAAACTAGAACATACTAGTTTTATGAGGCAACAGGCTCAGAGATTTCCTTTTAGAATCTCATGAGGAGACAAGCAGATACAAATAATATTCGAAGAAGATAGAGCTTAGGAGCATAATGAGAGAATAGTCACGACAGTAGAGGAAACATGTTTAAGAAAACCTTTTAGAAGGGACTTAAACAGAGTTCAGTAGAAGGCAAACAAAACTTAAGAACTCAGTAGGAAATACATACCGTAAAAGAACACAAAAATACTGGAAACGCATAGCAAAAGATCATATAGGAAGATACAACAAGATAAACATGCGAGCATGGTACAAAACACAATAGAAAAACAAAGCAGAGAAGAACATGCATGATAAAGGAAAACATAAGAACACAGTAGAAGAACATGCGTGGTAGAAAAGAAAAAATCTGAACATTGTATAGACAAATACACATAAAGAAAAGAAGAAGAAAAGTCAGAGAAACATTTTAAGCTTTTCAGAAAAACCCTAAATCGGAAAGAAGTGATTTTTGAAAGAAAAATTTGGAAAAACGTTTAAAAACTCAAGTAGAGCACATATATAGAACAAATTTAAGAAAACTATCAGAGAAAACCTCGAATAGCTAGGGTTTCAGAGGAACCCTAAAGCAAGAAAGGCTTGGAAAAGGTCCGATCTGAGTCGGATAAGTCAAAAATAGGCTCATAATGCTTAGATATACCAGAGCAAGGCCGGAGAGGCCATAGAACCTCGAATCGGAGAGGATCTGAACAGATACCATTGAGGTCAGACCTCGAAACTTTGAACACCAAGTGTTGAAGAGCAGAGGGAGATGAGTTTACGCCATCCATGTCCTGAGAGGCCATGGATTCCGGTGAGTTGAAGGTAGAAGAAAGTAGGAGATGATTAGGGTTTCAAGAACCTTCGAGAGAGTTTGAGAGATGAGAGGATTCAGAGGCGGCGGTTGGTGAGAAATGGGATAGGGTTGGGGGTGTTTGGGAATTAAAAAGGAAAAGGGAAATTTTGGCCGTTGATCGAAATGATCAACGTCCTGGATCAAAAGGGGAAACCAGGCGGGTTGGATAAATGGGTTAGGGGCGGGTCATTTTAGGAATTGGGCTGGCCTATTTGAATTTGAAATTGGGGTTAATTGGGGCTGATTTTAGGCTATAATTGAAATGAAATAGGGCTAGTATTTAAATAACAACTTTTCCCTTTTATTTTTATAAAAGTACTAACTTAATTAATAATGTATAAATATTGAATTAAAAATACTAGAATCAATTTTGTAATTATAAACGTAATTAAATCTTAAGATAGGCTAAAATTGCAATCATATGCAATTTAACTTTAAAATACTAAATAAATTTGTAAAAATGCATAAAAATTTCCTTAGCTATATTTTGGTATAAATGTGAGAATAAAATAAGTTATTCACCAAAATGATGATTTTGGGAATAACTATTAGTTTTTGTACTGCTAAAATGGGCAATAAATTGATTTAAAAAATCTTTTAAAAATTAGAAAAAATACTAAAACACTTGGGCATACTTATATATGCATATATATGCTATTTTGAAAGTATTTTTTTCATATATAAAATACATAGGGAAAAATTGGGTATCAACAGCTGCCCATCTTTACCCGGGAAGGATGAAAGAGTTGTCGGGTAAAGATGTGATGGCCAATTTGACCGAACGAAATGGTTTGAAGAGGTTGACCGTACTCTGGTTCCTGAGCTGCCTACATATCTCTGGTCTTACCGGAATCATGTCATATGTAGTTCAGGATTCGTCGGCAGAATATGCCGATGGGGATTTTTCAAGAACAGACGAGATATTCGGGTTAGGATGGATGGTAGAGCTGTGGGAACTGGAGCGGGGTTGCTCCTGCTGAGACGGCCGTTGCTCGCCGGTTTACCTGCAAATAAGCAATACAAGTTTATATTGTGCGTAAATTTAAACATGATGCAAGTTCCCGTTGGACCATGAATGCTGTCTCTGGACGGTTAGGATGACGTCCTTGAACCATGATGTCCTGGGCCATGAAGCGTATAATAAAGGATTTGCAGGCCATGAAATGTTGCTCTCGGGCTATGAGGATGATGCCTCCGAACCATGATGCCTTTGAATAATGATATGCAAAAGATTAAAAGGGATCCTCGGGCCATGGCATGGTGTTCTCGGGCTATGCAAATGGTGCCTCTGAACGTTGATGCCCTCAGATAATTTGACGATCTTTTAGCCCATGAGATGTAGTAGGGTGGTGATATTTCAGCCATGCAAATGTAATTGAGGTGGCGATCTTTCAGCCATGCAAGAAGTAAATAAAGGTGGCGATCTGTCAGCCATGCAAGAAGTAAATGAGGGTGGTGATCTTTCAGCCATGCAAGAAGTAAATAAAAGTGGCGATCTTTCAGCCATGCGAGATGGAGGTAGAGCTTAACCTCAAAAGGCAGAATGGTAGCCTTATGCAATGCAAAGAATGCAGATGGAGACAGAGCTTAGTCTCGGAAGGCAGAATGGTAGCCTTATGCAATGTAGAGAATGCAGATGGAGGTAGAGCTTAACCTCAGAAGGCAGAATGGTAGCCTTATGCAATGTAGAGAATGCAGATGGAGACAGAGCTTAGTCTCGGAAGGCAGAATGATAGCCTTATGTAATGCAGAGAATGCAGATGGAGACAGATCTTAGTCTTAGAAGGCAGAATGGTAGCCTTATGCAATGCAGAGAATGCAGATGGAGACAGTGCTTAGCCTCGGAAGGCAGAATGGTAGCCTTATACAATGCAGAGAATACTGATGGAGGTAGAGCTTAACCTCGGAAGGCAGAATGGTAGCCTTATGCAATGCAAAGAATGCAGATGGAGGTAGAGCTTAACCTCGGAAGGCAGAATGGTAGCCTTATGCAATGCAGAGAATGCAGATGGAGATAGAGCTTAGTCTCGGAAGGCAGAATGGTAGCCTTATGCAATGCAGAGAATGCAGATGGAGGTAGAGCTTAACCTCGAAAGGTAGAATGGTAGCCTTATGCAATGCAGAGAATGCAGATGGAGACAATGCTTAGTCTCGGAAGGCAGAATGGTAGCCTTATGCAGGAAGTAAAATGGAAAATGGCAATAGAGTTTTCTTAGCTGATAGCGGATTGCGATATTGCGACTGCTGGGGATACTGTGTCTGCTGGGGACACTGCGTGCGGATAGAAACTGTGAGTAAGTGCAACGGTTCTGAGCGTAGTTTTTTCGAGCAATGTGAGTCTCGTGAGTGTATAGTATATTTGATAATTTTGCAACTCAAGTGCCTGCATCTAAAGAAAATCGTGAGTTTTGTAAAAGGGGGGAGGTTAGTTCGTATTCCTACTAGCTCTATTTGACCTCTCGGCTCTGTTCTGGTGATACTGTGCGTATCATTGGGGTAGCGTTTCTAAACAAAGCAACTTTGGTAACAAACATGCATGATTTAGTAAAAAATATAACATAAATACATAATCGAGAATAGTTTTCCTTAGATGAACCTACGACTGCGACGTGGTTCAAGATATTGCAACTTCTCTTGCTCTAGAATTTGAGGGTCCTCCTCAAAATTCTGCCCTAGTTTACTAGGCTACTGCTTTGGACGACTGCTTGCAGCGAATGGTTGAAATCACTTCGGAATTTTGAGGGTCCTCCTCAAAATTCTGCCCAGTTTCCAATTGCGTGGGAAATAAAATTTTTATTGAATTGTGACTGAACCCATAGGGCTGCCTACGTATCCTTTCTTAAATGGGAATCAGGTCAGGCGTAGTTCAAATTACATCATATAAGGAAAGCATAAAGGTTACACATAGTATTGTTTGACTGCGTCTGAATTAATCGGCTTTGGCCAAACTTCCCCGTCCATTTCTGCAAGTATGAGGGCTCCTCCTGTCGGAACCGGTGAACCATGTACGGACCCTGCCAGTTGGGAGAGAATTTCCCTTTGGCTTAATCTTGATGCAGAAAAATTTTCTTTAACACCAGTTGCCCTGGTGTGAATTGTCTCGGCTTGACTCTTTTGTTGAAGGCTATGGACATTCTGTTCTGATAGAGCTGACCATGGCAAACTACATTTATTTTCTTTCCGTCTATAAGAGCTAGCTACTCGTAATGACTTTTTACCTATTCTGCGTCGTCAAGCTCTGCTTCTTGTATGATCGTTAAGGAAGGAATTTCCACCTCGGCGGGAATGACTGCCTCTGTACCGTAAACCAGCATATAGGGGGTTACCCCAGTTGATGTGCAGACTATGGTGCGATACCCCAATAAAGCAAGTGATAACTTCTCGTGCCACTGCTTATGCTTCTCTATCATTTTTCTTAGTATCTTCTTGATATTCTTATTGGCAGCCTCTACGGCTCCGTTCATCTGAGGTTTGTAGGCTGTAGAATTCTTGTGTTTGATCTTGAAGGTTTCACACATGGCTTTCATCAGGTCATTGTTGAGATTGGAACTATTTTCAGTAATGATTGATTCTAGAATTCCGAACCGGCAAACGATACGGTTGCAGACGAAATCTACCATGACTTTCTTAGTCACTGCTTTGTAAGATGCTGCTTCAACTCATTTGGTGAAATAATCAATTTCTACTAGGATAAACCTATGCCCATTTGATGCGGCACGTTCGATTGGTCCGATAACATCCATTCCCCAAGCAACGAACGGCCATGGTGAGCTTGTTGCATTAAGCTTGTTTGGAGGCACCTTTATCATGTCTGCGTGTATCTGGCAGCGGTGGCACTTTCGGATAGATGCAGCCTGTTTCCATAGTCATCCAAAAGTAATCAGTTCGGAGTATTTTCTTTGATAAGACAAAACCATTCATATGTGGACCGCAGGTCCCTACATGAATTTCTTCTAATAGCCTGGATGCTTCCTTTGTATCGACACACCTTAGTAATCCCAAATCAGGAGTCCTCCTATACAGGATTCCTCCGCTATGAAAGAAATTGTTGGATAACCTCCGAAGCATGCGCTTTTGAGTAGCATTTGCGAGTTTTGGGTATTCTCCTTTTGCCAAGTATTCCTTGATATCATGAAACCAAGGCTTTCCGTCTGCTTCTTCTCCGACATGAGCACAGTAAGCTGGCTGATCATGGATCTTTACCGGAATGGGATCAATAAAATTGTTGTCTGGATGCTATATTATGGATGATAGGGTAGCCAGTGCATTGGCGAATTCATTCTGGGCCCTAGGAACATGCTGGAATTCCGTCTTTGTGAACCTCTTTCTCAACTCCTGTACATGATGCAGATAAGGGAGTATCTTGGAGTTCTTGGTCACCCATTCTTCTCGGACCTTATGTATAAGCAAGTCCGAATCTCCAATTACTAGCAACTCTTGAATGTTCATGTAAATGGCCATCTTGAGCCCTAAGATGCAGGCTTCGTACTCGACCATGTTGTTGGTGCACGGGAACCTGAGTTTGGCAGATACCAGATAATGCTGACCGGTTTCTGATACTAGGACTGCTCCTATGCCAACTCCTTTGAAATTTGCTGCTCCATCGAAAAACATTCTCCAACTGTCATAGGATTCTGCAATATCTTCTCCTATGAATGATATCTCTTCATCAGAAAAATATGTTTTCAGGGGTTCGTATTCTCCATCCACGGGATTTTTAGCAAGGTGATCTACTAGTGCCTGTCTTTTAATTGCTTTTTGAGTCACGTAGACAATGTCAAATTTATTCAACAGGATTTGCCACTTGGACAGCTTGCCAGTGGGCATGGGCTTCTGAAAGATGTACTTCAAGGGATCCATTCTTGATATGAGATATGTAGTATAGGCACAGAAATAGTGCCTCAACTTCTGAGCTACCCAAGTAAAAGCACAACAGGTGTGCTCCAACAGAGAATACCGAGCCTCGTACAGGGTGAACTTCTTACTGAGGTAATAGATGTCCTGCTCCTTTCTCCACGTTTTATCATGTTGCCCAGAACACAACCGAACGCTCCATCCAATACTACAAGGTAGAGTAATAGAGGTCTACCCGGCTCAGGCGGAACTAAGACTGGTGGTGTTGATAGGTATTCCTTGATTCTTTCGAAAGCTTTTTGGCAATCATCAGTCCATGTGGTAGCGGTGTCCTTCTTTAACATCTTAAAGATCGGCTCACAGATGACCGTAGATTGTGCTATGAACCGGCTGATGTAGTTAAGTCTTCCTAGGAAGCTCATTATATCCTTCTTATTCTTTGGCGATGACAGTTCTTGAATAGCTTTGACCTTAGATGGATCCAGTTCTATCCCTCGGCGACTCACAATGAACCCAAGTAGTTTTTCGGCAGGAACCCTAAATGCACATTTTGCGGGATTCAGCTTCAGGTTGTATCTTCTCAGTCTATTGAAGAACTTCCTCAAATCTTCCATGTGGTCAGTGTCTTTCTTGTACTTTATGATGATGTCATCTACATATAGCTCAATCTCCTTGTGTATCATATCATGGAAGATAGTAGTCATGGCCCTCATGTAGGTGGCCCCTGCATTCTTTAACCCGAATGGCATCATCTTGTAGCAGTACATCCCCCACGGCGTAATGAAAAGCTGTTTTCTCAGCATCTTCTTCGTCCATCCAGATCTGATGATATCTATCAAAGCAATCTACAAATGATTGCAACTCATGTTTGGCGCAATTGTTGATCAGGATGTGTATGTTCGGCAAGGGGAAGTCGTCCTTTGGACTGGCCCGGTTGAGATCTCGGTAGTCGACACAGACTCTGACCTTCTCGTCCTTCTTCGGCACCGGCATGATGTTGGCTAACCATGTCGGATATTCTACCACCCTGAGAACCTTAGCTTTGACTTGCTTAGTGACTTCTTCCTTGATTTTCAAACTCATGTTAGGCTTGAACTTTCTGAGCTTCTGCTTTACCGGTGTACATGTTGGATTAGTTGGCAGTTTGTGAGCCACAATAGATGTACTTAGACCAGTCATGTCATCATACGACCAAGTGAATATGTCTTCATATTCCCTTAGAAATTCTGTGTATTCCTTCTTTTCTGACGGTGACAAATGAACGCTGATCCAAGTTTCTTTGATATTTTCTGCATCTCCCAAGTTAACAATCTCGGTCTCGTCAAAATTCTCGACTTCTTTAACAATCTCTTCCGGTATGTCCTCTTCCTCTGAATCTGTATCCGTTTATTGCGTTGTCTCGTTGCATGTCACAGCCATTGGTTCATCAAGATAGGTAATAGTAATGTTGTATAAGTAAAGTAATGAGAGAAAATAATAAGAGTAAGATTTGTAAGGAAACCGAAATGCTTTGATAAATTTCATAACTGTTTTGAACATTGGAAGATCTTATTGCAAAAATTCAAAAATGCGAAAGGAAAATCAACTAGTAAAAATAAAAGATAGTGCATGATGTTTTGTTCAGCCTTGCTACCCCAAGGCTTTCCGGGCTCTGGTGGTTCTGATGGTCCAATTGTTGAGGCATGCTCCTCGGCTTACGACTTGTATAGAAGGGCCTTCCTCCCCCTCCTCGAATAAATTCCTCATTGCTACCAGTGCTTCGTCTTCTTCCGACCCATAAATTCCTCATTGCTACCATGGCTGGAAAGTCTATTCTAAATGGGGTATCGGCTGCTCTAGTGGGTAGTAAGGGCCGCACCATGGTGGCGACCAGTTGTTGAATTCCTTCCAAGTATACTCATATCCCAGAGTGAAAGTGGTGCCATGTTTCTTCAGTTTGATCGGCTTGGCGATTCCTTGGAGGTTCTTGCCAAGTCCCTTGCCAGGCTCATATCCGCTCCAGTTCAATATGCTTTCAATTTTGTTGTCCCACCATTTGTCTTTGTCAACGGCGTTGACTCGCTCAATGTGGTGATAGGTTTCCCCGCCTATCTTTCTCCTTCCTCCAATCGCTGGGATGGTTTGGCGACTGTATATGGGATTGCTACCATCGCCGTGAATGATCACCTCTTGGTGGTTCCACTCAAATTTCACTGCCTGATACGGTGTTAACGCTATGGCCCCAGCGGCATGAATCCACGGCCGTCCCAATAGCAAGTTGTAAGATGCCGACACATCTATTACTTGAAATTCAACATCAAACCAAGTAGGCCCCATCTACAAACACAAGCTAATTTCCCCAATAGTGAACCTTTGGGAACCGTCGAAAGCTTTGATGTTGATGGACCCGTCCTTGATCTCATGTAGATTCTTTCCCAATGTTGTGAGTGTTACCAATGGACAGATATTTAGGCTGGACCCACCGTCAATCAGGATTCTGGTGATGAAATAATCCTCGCATTGCACAGTGATGTGCAACGCCTTGTTGTGACTCAACCCTTCTGGTGGCAACTTATCTTCATAAAAAGTGATCTTGTGACTCTCCAATACCTGACCTACCATGTTCACCATTTCTTCTCTAGTAATATTGCTCGGTACATATGCCTCACTCAGCACGTTCAACAAGGCGTTCCTATGTACATCGGAGCTTTGCAACAAAGCTGGGATAGAGATCTGTTCCGGTGTTTTGTTCAACTGATCGATGACTGAGTACTCCTTTGCTTGTATTTTTCTCCAGAGATCCTCGGGCCTAGCTTCAGTGATGGTTGGCCGTCTAGAGGCCTGCTTGCTTGATTCAGACAAATGTTCTGGGGTGTATACTCTGTCGGTTCTTGTCATACCCTGTGCCGCGACTGCTTCTCCGGATTTGGATTTCCCTTTCCTTCTTGCCTCGGCTGTGTAGTCCCAAGGTATGGCATTTGTATGGAATGGCATTATAGCCGACATTGCTACTGGAATGGGCACCTTTACTCCAAACGGAGCCTGTATTTTGGAAGGAAAGACCGCAACTTCAAATGGTTCAGGTACATTTGCCGGGGACCCAAACTCGACCTCGATCGGTGCTGGCGTCTTTGCAGAGGATGGTGTTTCAAACTCAAGTGGTATGTGTGAGCACGTGATTTTTGCCCTATATATGAATTACTCCCATAAATTCAAACAAAATAATTTCTTTTCATTATTTTGAATTTTTGAGGATTTTGTGGCATTTTCTGATAATTGTTTGCATTTGTCTGTGCATTTTTATTTTTGTCTAAATTAATGGAAAATATAAAAAATATGTTGCATCTGCATCTAGAATTTAATTTTGCATTCTTGAATTAATTAGTAATTAGTTGTTTTATAAAAATGAAAAAAATCACAAAAGTAACTTATTTTTGCATTTTTAATTTTAGTTTCGAATTTTGGTAGTTTTTCTTTAATTTGGCATTTCATTAGTGGTGGTAAGAATTATTTAGAATTAGTTAATTCGAATTGATAGGATAATTTGATTGAGAATTAATTTAGGTTTTATTTTTAATTTTTAATTTGATTTTAAAAGAAATTAGAAAAACAAAAAATCAAAAAGAAGAGGAAAATGAAAAGAAAATGGATTTATTAAGAGAAGACTCAATTTTGGGCCAATTACAATTCCCCAGCCCAATAGGTCCCTCCTCAAAACCCGGTTAATCGCAGCCCAATACCCGCCCCGACCCGATCCGTCCCCGAGTGAACCAAAACAACACCGTTTGGTTGTCCTCTGATCTGGACCGTCGAGGTTCTTTTAAATCCAACGATTGAGGAGTGGGGTGGGATTAATATATATATGTCTGAACCCTCACCCATCCCCTCGTCTCTCGGAAACCCCCCATTAGCCCCGTCCTAATCACCACCGATAACTAACTACCGGAAATCGCCCACAGCGGCGGCCGGCCACCAAACGCCCCAAAACTCACACCAAAGCTCCCTCTCCCCTTCCTCATCATGAATCTACCATCAGCTCCCTTAAAATCCCATCGGAATCCCTCAAAACTCCGAAACCCTAGCCGCCACCCTTATTTTCTCTGGTGGCGGCGCCGGCTCCGTCCTCACCAAAATTACACCCCGGGACCTCCACGAACCCCTCTTCCCAAATCCCATATTAGTTTCCCTCGAACACCCTTGAATCCTCTCAAATCTGGATTTGAAGACGAACCCTAGAAATTCTAAAATCCTGAATCGAGTGTTCGTTGAATTTTTCCGGTCTAAATTTCTTTTATTCGTGTGTTCTTGTTAAGAACACACGATTAACTTCAAAATTGGCCAGAACTCGGATGATTTGAAGACCCAGGCTTCCTCTTTCATTTCCCGAACCTTTTTGTGGGTACTTCTTTTCTTTCTTCGGTTTAATCTCTTCTTCATTTGTTTTTCTGTTTTCTGCTTCTTCCTTTGCTTTTGAAAATCTTAGTTTTCTAATTTCTGAGTGTTAATTACATGCGCGTTAGTTTTTTTGATAAGAAGTTTTCTTTTCTTTAATTAGTTTAAGAATTTGTTAATAATTTAGTTCAAATTTCTTTAAGTGCTTAGTTGCATCAATTGGAATTAGTAGAAATTTTGCCCGAATTGTTTCTGTTTCTGTGGATTTCATTTAGAGTTGGGGTTTGTTAGTAAATACTGAATTGGGTTGGTTTCATGTTGGGTTTGAAAGCCCAAAGAAAGAGGTCAGTCCAGGTTGGGGTTAAATGTTGGGTCAACTTGACCCATGAGCTGAAAGGTAGCTAGTTAACCAAGGTAATAACAGGGTCATTAAGGGGTAATTTGGGTAGTTTAGGCTTGAGAATCTTGTATAACTGAACTAGGAAGCTTCCTAGAAGCTGGGGTGGGGGGGCTATTTTGAAATTCTGAGGTTTAAACTAGGGGCTTCTAAGCTAAAATGAAAATTTCAGAAGGTTTTAAGGGCAATTTTGAACTCTTTAAGGCTGCCCTAGTAGCTTGCCTATAAAGGCATTGTTACTTAGAGCTCAAGGGAGATTTTTGAAGAAACAAATTCCTAAAAAAGCTGAAATGGCTGAATTCTTTTAAAAGTTCCGAAATTCCTGCATTCCATTGTGGAGGAACTATCAAAATCCTGCTTATTTGGATTTCTGATTTCTCTTTATTAGCTAAAGTACTTAAAGTTTTCCCTAGCTACACTTCTGGTTGAGAAATGGCTTGAGCTTTTGGTTTGAAGCTGGTTTTGCATTTGTTATTCCCCTACTATCCATCGTTTGTTCTTGAGTTGATTCCACTGCTTCATTGACTGAATCTGGGCTCTTTTTCTGCTGCTGCTCCACTGATTCTGCACTGCTCTTGTTTCCCTTTTTGCCAGGTACACGTTCTTGAATCTTGTACAATGTGGTGCACAAGTTGAGGAATGAAATGGAAATGGAAATTCTGAAGTATAGCATTAAGTTTCTTGTCTCTAAAATGTTGGTCCTGTTTTTCTTGGAAATCATCAGATGTTATAGATTAGTTTTGACTTTCCCTTCGTCATGTTTACTCTTTGCTGTTTAGCCTTAAGTTTGCTTTGTAATATTGGGCGAACCATGGACTTTAGCCATTTAATGAATTTTAATTCGTGTTAAGGGGTCTTTAAGGCTATAGCTGCAGAAGTTTCATGTCAATTTGTTATGTATTTTAGACCCTGTTTAGTTTTGGCTGAGCTCTGTGTTGCTTTCTAGTGTGAAATTATATTTAAGCTTGTTAGAAATGACAAGTTGTTGGTCCGCTTGTATAGAATAGGTTCTATTAGTATGAGATTTATTTGAGGTTTAAATTCTCATGTCTTTATTTTGAGTTAATTTGAGGCTTTGAAAGATGAAGTTGCCTACTGCATAGTTATTAAAATTGGATCTTCAATTTCTCTCCAAATGCATGTCATATAAATTGTAAGCTTAGCTTTAATTAAAACTCAGAATTGAATGCCAGTGTAATTTCATATTTTAATATGGTTTTTTGTTTGATTGGTATTTAATTGATTTTGCATAAGTTTGGTTCTGAAAATTGGGCTTAAAGCTGGCCCAGTTTTGGTGTTCAAAAAAATCAGAACCGATTTGCATACAATCTTCTCTTGGACGTCCTTTTCACCAAAAGTTGGGCTCATCTTGGGCCCAAGCTTGAAGGCCTTTGCAATCAGACTGCTTACCTCTTGGCTACTTGAGCCCATGACATTTTGTCAAATTCAGCTCTTCAGTTAATTGTCATGTACGTTTGAGTGGTTAGTTAAAATCCCTTTAAGTTTTCTCTTAATTAACTAGTCTTCTTAAAATGAATTGAGGTGAGCCATATCATATAACACAAATAGCTTATGGCCCTCCAAAACTTAGTTTGAGCTTCCCTCTAAAATTGGAATTGAGATGCGCCATGCCAAATAAAATCTCAAAATGCACGGCCCTCATTTAGTTTGTCCTTGAATATTTTTTGTCCTTAGAAATCGAGGCATGCCATTTAGTTGAATTTTCATGGCCCTCGTAAAGTTGCAAACACGTAGTTGATTTAGGTGCATTATCCTAATAATTTACTTTCCTAAACTCGGATGCGCATTTATGTAACCCAAATCCAAATTTCAATGTTAGATAAAATGTGTTGCGGACTGCGGGTGCATTTATGTAACGTGGTTTGAAACATATTTTAAATGACGTTACAATCTTCCTTTAATTAATTAAATAAAAGCGGTTAAAAAGTTAAAATTGCACATAGGTTCAAAATGTTTTAAAATCAGATAATTATGCCAATAATATCAGTTGGCGACCGTGCTAGAACCACGGAATTCGGGAATGCCTATTACCTTCTCCCGGGTTAACAGAATTCCTTACTCGGATTTCTGGTTCGCGGACTGTAATACAGAGTCAATCCTTCCTCGATTTAGGATTTTGAACCGATGACTTGGGACACCATGAATCTCCCAAGTGGCGACTCTGAATCTTTTAATAATACAATCTCGTTTCGATTGTCACTTAAATTGAACAGCTCTGGCAACTCTGTTGGGGATCGAACCCAGAATTTATGGTTTGGGTTCAAGAATTCGAGCTTAGATGAATTGTTATAGTTGGCTTTATTTATTATCTGATTTTATTACATGTTTGGGTCTTATGTGCTAAATGTTTCTTTTACCGCTTTGATATTATCTGAACTGTATATAAACTGCTACGAAACCCCTCTCTTCTCTCTCCCGAGGAGTGCACGTTGGTCGTGAATTCTTTCTGTTAGTGTCATATCCCAAATAGAACGAGGTTCAGACAAGTCGCAAAGCCGAATGATCTTTTGGTTACCGGTACACAGCCCCCTTCGGCTTGATTTGTCCGCTCGGGTAAGCCAGGTCTAGAACAATAAATCCAGGTTTTAAACCTAGTATAACAATACCTCATGCCGGATCCCTAGTAGGAATGTTTGTTTACATCATGTGCATTTTGACTTTAGAGACTCAACACAGGGGTTGGATCTGTCTAGGACAGGTGCACCCGAAATAAAAAGACCATCCTGATGCATCTTACTTGCTACTTGCACATTTATTTGCTTCGGATTTGCATGCTTACTGGCTTTGGAATGAAAGGAGAGAATTTGGGAAAGAAATAGCAGTGTAGAATGTTAAGGGAGTGAATAACCTATTTAAAGAAAAACCAATGTCCAAATAGCGCTGAAACTCTGCCGAATTTTAAAAAAAAAGAGAAAATGAATTGAAAAATGAGAAAGGAGTTTTGTTTTCGAAAATAGTTCGTTTTATTTGCCCGAACTATGCCAGTTTGATTCCCACCGGATGTGGGATACGTAGGCAACCCCCATCGGGTCCAACTTCCCTTTTTGCAAAAATAACCCAAAAGAACAAAAATTTTACTTTTATTTAAAAATAATTAGGGTGGTGCCATTCTTGTCAGAAATAGCCGAATGTCTCTAAAAGGACGCTGGAAGGCTTCTTTTGCAAGAACAGCCGCATGTGGTCATTATTTTCAAGGTTTTCACCGGTTAGCCAACATAGCCTTTAAAATCTTCGTCTCCGAGGTGCTGAAAGGCCGTACTTGCAAAACCGAATTTTATTTTTAAATAAAAAAAGGAGAAAAAAAGTGTCAACTTTGTCTTTGAGTTAAATGAGTCTTGATTTTTGCTTAATCACTTTAATAAGTGTGTAGAATGAGCACGAGTCCAAGTTTGCCGATAACAGTCATAAACAAGATCCCTTTGGAGTTGCATATGTGGTGGGAGGATCTGGGAAAATCGGAGCAAGATAAAGTCAATCTACATTTGGGAGGTCTCACCGGGTTGCTGAAAATCAGACCTAGAGGAGATATCATAAAGGCTTTGGTTACGTTTTGGGACCCGGCCCATAACGTATTTCACTTTTCGAATTTTGAACTCACCCCAACCTTGGAAGAAATAGCAAGTTATATGGGAAGTACTGAAGGGCTGAGGCATAAGTACCTGATCGCTCCAAGAGCCATTAACTCCCACGAGTTCATGGATTTGCTAAAGATAAGCAAGGGAGTCCCGTATTTCGAGTTAGAGGATGGTTTTTCTACTCTACGTTTTATATATCAGAGGTACGGGCATGTAGGAGGGTTCAACGATCCGGCAAACGGGGTTTGTAGCAGAGGAAACCGAACAAAATGGGATGAGCATAGGCGTTTCGCCTTCATGGTAGCTTTCCTAGGACTTGTGGTGTTCCCCCAAAAAGACGGGAATATCGATTTGCGGGTGGCCGGAGTCGTCAAGGTCCTGATTACCAATGCCAAAAGCATTCTTGCCCTTATGATAGTGTCTGAGATATACCGAGCTCTCACAACTTGTAAAGCTGGGGAAGATTTCTTTGAGGGATGCAATTTGCTATTACAGATGTGGATGATCGAGCACCTATGTTATCACCCTCAGTATATAAGTTACAGGTCCACAGAGAAAAGTTGCATTGAAGAGTTTGACACAAGGACTTCGGGGTTCAAGCTGCTAGAGGGGTTCGGAGATTGGGTATCCTGCCTTCGTTCCATTACTGCGGGACACATAGAATGGACATTGGGTTGGCTTCCTGTTGAAGAAATTATGTATATGCCCGCCACTGGTCCTTACATCCTCCTAATGGGTCTGTGAGGTATCCAGGCTTACGCTCCTTACCGGGTGATTAAACAGTTGGGAAGGTGTCAAGTGATGCACCCAGATGAAGATCTTAGCGTTTATGCGGTCGAGGTTAGTTCAGACGGCCAATTTCATAAAGAAACAATTCGTTCTATTTGGAATGAATTCCAGTATTTGACGGTGAATACTCGAGTGCGTGATCTATCTAGAGGCGAAGTCTCACCCGCTTATCTTGCCTGGTATAGAAAGAAGAACACTGCAAGGGCCGAACCAGAAAGACCAGCCAAAAAGCCCCACATTCAGGAATTCATTGAGGCGTCACAAGAATAGTGGGCTTGGTTGGCTAAGGAGAATGAGTACAGCGCCACAATAGAAAAATTGGAAAATCAAGTCAGAGAGCTTCAATTCGAGAGTGGCTTGCAAGTCGCGGCGGATGAAGGAGAAAAAAAAGGCTAGCTAAAGAAAATGAGGCCCTTCGAGCCCAAATTCAGAAAATGAAAATAGTAGCAGAAAACCCCGCCCGAAGTGCCAAAGATGAAAAACTCATAAATAACCTGAGGCAGAAAGTGAATGACTACAGTTTTGATTTGAACAAAGCAGAAAGTGAACTAGCCAAGGCTCGAAAACAGTTGGATAAAAATGCAGATGAACGAGCACGCTTGGTTAAGCAGTTGAAAGAAAAGTACGATGATGAGATCGCGGGATTAAAGAAAAGGGCCATCGCCGCGGAAAACCAAATGATCAAACAGGCGAAAGACTTCAAGATTGAAGGAGAACATTGTTATACGACATTGGCACAATTAGAAATAGATCTGCAACAACTTCAGGAGCAAAATCAAGTGGCCAAGCAAACCTTGGGGGCCAGGGCCCAGTAGATTGGGCGTTTGTTACAAGAAAAAGGTGTCATAAGAGAGAGAGTAAGAAACATCGCCGATTATATCGTTATGAAGTGCCAAATCTGTGAGGATATGACTCGCACTACCTTCTTCGCGGCAGTAATGACATTTGTTAAGCAGATCATGAGTGACTTGGACTGACTTCAAAGAGATCTTGCATATAGGCCCGCGACGAGACCGAATGATGTCCCGCGGGCACCAGGAGCATTGATGTATTCATGATTTTCCATTTGAGTCTGTATTTCCTTTTTAGTTAGAGTTTGTCAGTTGTATTGAGTTTGTATTTTTCTTTTGCTGGAGTCTGTCAAGTTCGTATTTTCTTTTGTCAGAGTATGATAGTTTTTTTTGGAGTCTGTATTTCATCTTTTCATCAGCGTCTGTTAGTTTCTCTTGGAGTCCATTAGTGTTGAGTCTTTGTAATCAAAGCGTTTGCTTTTTATGAAATTGAAAATCCCAAAAATTGTTTTATTATTTACTTTTGTACTTATCTTCCCAGAACTACGCTCGGTCTGATTCATACGGGGTCATGATACGTAGGCAATCTCCATAGGATTCGACCATAACCAAAAGAAAAAAAAGAGAGAAAAAGAAAGAAAAGAGAGGAAAAATAAGAGAAAGAAGCAATGGCAGAACAAGAGGGAAATGAGAGGATAAAAACAAAGAAGAGCAAAGGCCAGAATGAAAAAAAGAGAGAAAACAAGAAAAGAAAGAAAAGTCGGGATGACGCAAGCAGCCGATCAAATGCATGATAGAAACGGTTAACTGCTTAGGTGAATTCATTCCCCAAATGTGCGATTACTAATTTGTTAAAGCCCTAACCACTAACAAGGTTGTTGTTGATGTATTGAGTCCAGGCAGGTGGTTAGTTGATTGGCATTCTGGAAACTCACTCATATAACACCCGATCAAAAGACAGGCTGAATATGGCCAACCTAGAACCGGAGACAAGTATTGTTGACCCGTCAAAAGAGGTGGAAGAACTGGATGTTAATGCAATGAAGGAAGAGATGTATAAGTTAAAGCAGCAGATGGCTGAAATGTACCAAGCCTGGGCCAAGGGGCATCCACCACCGGTTTATCCCGCCAACCCTGCTTATATCCCACCATCGGCCCAACCTCAGGAGCCTCCCACTGTGAACTCATCTCCATCCTTTCCCCTCTACCAACAATGCTACGACACAACTTCCCATACTTCCCAAGATCCACCACCCAAACAAGTCCCATACCCTCCCCCACCAATCACACTTGTTTTTGTGTTACCTCCACCTCCTACATTACACCGATCTTCCAGTGAACCTCTATTCCAAACTCACGACAACCAGTATTATCCCCCTGAACCCACCTTCAAAGTTCCAGAACCATATTCTTACACCTCTTATCTTGATCTCCCGGCAGAGACCGAGAAGCCACCCAAAAATCCCGAGCATGAAGAGATGATCAGAAAAGTCAAAAGCTTAGAACAATCGTTCAGAGATATGAGGGGGATGAGAGGTCAAGTAAGTGTGGCTTATAAAGATTTATGTCTGTTCCCAGATGTTCAGTTACCAGCAGGGTTCAAAATGCCCAAGTTTGATCTGTACGACGGACATGGTGACCCAGTAGCACACTTAAGAGAATTTTATAGCAAGATGAGAGGAGCAGGTGGAAGAGATGAATTGTTGATGGCATATTTCAGCCAAAGTTTGGGTGGATCGGCATTAGAATGGTATACCAGACAAGATCACAGTAGGTGGTACACATGGGACGATTTGGCCCAAGCCTTTGCCTGCCATTTTCAGTACAACCTTGAAATTATCCCAGACCGTCTGTCATTAACAAAGATTGAGAAGAATCCCGGTGAGAGTTTCAGGGAATATGGATTCCGGTGGGCAGAACAAGCAGCGAGGGTCGACCCTCTGATGAAAGAAACTGAGATGGTTGATTATTCCTTGCAGGCTTTGGAACCCACTTATTTTGGTCACTTGGTATCAGCAATAGGCAAGTCCTTTAATGAAGTTGTAAAAATGGGAGGCATGGTTGAGGAGGGACTCAAGTCCAACAAGATCATGAGTTATTCATCAATCAAAGCGACCACCCAGGCCATTCAAAACGGTACTGGGGGTGTACTCAGGAAGAAGAAGAAAGTGGATGTTGCTACAATTGAGTCGGGAACTTGGGTTAGATCCAGGAACATTCCACGTTACTATAACCCGCCTTGACCCTACCACCAAAATTACCCCCACACTCCATATACTCCACCACAACACTACTACTCGCCGCCCGATCCCCATTTTTCCATCCATCATGCACAAACCTATACCCAACCTCCCGCTCATGCATAATGGCGTGCGCCGACTCCACAAAGTCAATACCTAGCTCCACAAAATGCCCATCCACCCCTGAGAGCCTACAGAAATCCCCCTGGAATAGGTTTCCGGCCAAATCAAGCCTTTAAGAATGAGAGGTTGCAGAAACAGAAGACCTTTACTCCTTTGGGAGAATCATATGCTAGTCTATTCCATCGACTGAGATAGTTGGGTATGTTGAATCCGATCGAGGCTAAACTGCCGAATCCCCCTCCCAGAAATCTTGACCACTCAGTGAGTTGTGAGTATTGTTCAGGGACCCCGGGTCACGACACAGAGAAATGCTGGAAGTTGAAAATAGCTATTCAAGAGCTCATTGATACTAATCAGATTGAGGTCCAAGCCTCGGAGGCACCCAACATCTACTAGAACCCGTTGTCGGCCTATCATGAGACTAATATGATTGAGATAGTGCATAAGGGAGGGGAGCCTAAGAAGCCTTCGCAAACCGTCATGATGATTCGGGCTAGTGAAACCAAGCCATTTGAAAAGTCAACATGTGAGAAGTCTGTGATCAAGTTGAACGGGGCAAATAACGAACCATCTGTAGAGGTCAAGAAGGGGTCCTCAAGTGACGTTGCAGGAAAACATAAAAGAGCAAAAGTGGTTGTGCCAGGAGTGACGAACAAGCCTATGGTAATTGTGAAGGGCGCCCGCACAGATCCTGTCGTTATCAAACTGGTAACTCAATTACCCATAGTCAACAGCAAAATAGTCCCATGGAATTATGAACGAGTAACAGTAACATACAAGGGGAAAGATGTTAACGAAGAAGTGTGTGAGACTCATGGTTTGACTCGATCGGGGAGATGCTTTGCCCCCGAAGAGTTGAGAAAAGCTAAGACCTCGAAAGATAATCCAGTGTTTGTGAAGAAAGTGGTGACCGAGGAAGAAGCAGAAGAATTTCTAAGAAAGATGAAAGTACATGACTATTCCATTGTGGAGCAGTTAAGGAAGACACCAGCTCAGATCTCGCTCTTGTCATTATTGATCCATGCAGATGAACACCGTCGGGCTTTGATGAAGATCTTTAACGAGGCCCACGTTCCTGACAAAATCTCAGTAAACCACTTGGAAAAGATAGCTAACAAGATATTTGAGGTAAACAGAGTCACTTTTTCTGATGATGAGTTGCCCATGGAGGGTACCGAGCACAATAGAGCCCTCTATCTGAAGGTGAAATATGAAGATTCCGTGGTTACTCGGGTACTAGTTGACAATGGTTCCAGTGCAAATATTTGCCCTCTTTCCACTCTGAACAAGTTGAAGGTGGATGATAAAAGAATTTACAAGAACAACATCTGCATTCGAGGATTCGACGGTGGAGGGAAAGATTCAGTCGAGGACATAGTGCTCGAGCTTACAATAGGGCCAATTGAATTTACTATGGAATTCCAGGTGCTCGATATGGCTGTTTCTTACAACCTGTTATTAGGACGACCTTGGATTCATGCTGCCAAAGCGGTCCCGTCTACTCTGCATCAAATGGTTATGTTTGAGTGGGATAGACAGGAAATTGTTGTGCATGGCGAAGATAATTTGTGTGTTCCCAGTGATGCCATTGTTCCGTTCATAGAGTTTGAAGATGACAAGGGGCCATGGGTTTATCAGGTTGTTGACACGGTATCAGTAGAGAAAATTCCTGAAGGAAAGTGCGTGCCAACTCCAAGGGTAGCTGGTGCATCAGTCATGGTAGCCATTGAAATGTTGAAAAATGGTTTTGTGCCGGGCAAGGGTTTGGGTGCATCTCTGCAAGGTATCGTATAACCGGTTTCTCTTCCTAAGAACTTGGATACGTTTGGTTTGGGGTTCAAGCCCACAGTCGCAGACGTGAGAAGAGCCAGAAAAATGAAACAGAGAGCATGGGACCTTCCAAAGCTAGTCTCGCGTCTTTCCCGATCATTTGTCAAGCCTGGTACCAGAAAACGCCCAGTGACGTGGGTTCCCATTTCGGTGGATGATGTGGATGGAGATTTGATGGAAAGGTTCGAGAGGATATTCGCCGATGTGAACGTTCTAGAAGCTGGAGAGGGTTCTAGCAAGGCGGATGTGCAATTTGTTGGGCCCAGTGCGAATATTAGCAATTGGGAAGCTACTCCTCTCCCCACCAGGAGGGAGTTTTGGTAGTTTGCTTTGATTTTCTTTCAATTTATCTGGATTATTCTAGGGTTGTAATTCAGATGCTATGTTCCGTCCGTTTGGATGTATAAACCCCGTTATCTTTAATTTCAGTGAAATGCAATTTCTCTTTTCCTCTCTTCCTGATAGTTTTATTTTTGTTTTCCTTTCTTCCTTGTACAGTTCTTTTTATGCATGCTTCAATGATATGACATACATGTGGAATCTCCAGCCCAGTCTTAAAAGCCAATCTAATTCTAAAATAGTAATTCAAGAAATAGAGTGTGATGCTGAATCGGAATATGACGAGGATGAAGCCTTTGAAGAGATTAGTAAAGAATTAAGCCATTTTGAAGAAAACCCAACCCTAACTTGAGTGATACAGAAGCAATCAATTTAGGGGACCAAGATAATGTCCGGGAAACTAAAATAAGTGTCCATCTTGAACCATAACTCAGAGAGGAGATAGTTAAAACACTGTTCGAGTATAAAGATGTTTTTGCATGGTCCTATGGCGACATGCCAGGTCTAAGAACCGGCTTGGTGGTTCACAAATTGCCCACTGATCCGGCATTCCCTACTGTCAAGCAGAAGCTGAGGAAATTTAAAACTGATATGAGTGTGAAAATTAAGGAAGAGGTCACCAAACAGTTTGAGGCCAAGGTCATCGGGTCACTCGGTATCCCACTTGGTTAGCCAATGTAGTGCCTGTGCTAAAGAAGGATGGCAAGACCAGGGTGTGTGTTGATTATCGAGACCTCAACAAGGCAAGTCCCAAGGATAATTTCCCACTGCCGAACATCCATATATTGATCGATAATTATGCCAAACATGAGGTTGGTTCTTTTGTGGATTGTTATGCGGGCTACCACCAGATCTTAATGGATGAGGAGAACGTGAAAAAGACAGCATTCATCACGCCATGAGGAACGTACTGCTATCGGGTCATGCCATTTGGTTTAAAAAATGTCGGGGCAACCTACATGAGGGCAATGACGACCATATTCCACGACATGATACACAGGGAGATCGAGGTTTATGTGGATGATGTGATTGTAATGTCTAGAAAGCAGTCTGACCATGTCAGAGATCTGAGAAAGTTCTTCCAAAGGCTTCGCAGGTACAATCTCAAGCTCAATCCTGCAAAATACGCGTTTGGTGTTCCGTCTGGAAAGTTGTTGGGATTCATAGTCAGCCGACGAGGTATTGAATTAGACCCTTCAAAAATCAAAGCCACCCAGGAATTGCCACCTCCAAAGAACAAGACTGAGGTGATGAGTTTGTTGGGAAGATTGAATTACATCAGTCGGTTTATTGCTCAGCTCACGACAACTTGTTAGCCTATCTTCAAATTGTTAAATAAAGATGCTACAGTCAAGTGGACAGATGAATGTTAGGAAGCATTTGATAAGATAAAAGGGTACTTGTCAAACCCACTTGTGTTGGTCCCGCCAGAACCAGGGAGACCTTTGATTCTGTATTTAACAGTCTTGGACAATTCATTTGGATGTGTGTTGGGACAACATGACATCACTAGTAGGAAGGAGCAGGCCATATATTATCTCAGCAAGAAGTTCATATCTTACGAGGTTAAGTACACTCAGCTTGAGAGTTCGTGTTGCGCCCTAACTTAGGTAGCCCAGAAGCTGAAACATTATTTGTCCTCTTATACTACTTACCTCATCTCTCGCTTGGATCCGTTGAAGTATATCTTCCATAAGCCTATACCCAGGGGAAGGCTCGCAAAGTGGCAGATCTTGCTCACAGAATTTGACATTATCTATGTGACTAGGACCGCAATGAAAGCACAAGCATTGGCCGACCATTTGGTTGAGAATCCTGTGGATGAAGAATACGAACCCTTGAAGACTTACTTCCCTAATGAAGAGGTAATGCACATTGATGAGTTGGAACAGATTGAAAGGCCAGGATGGAAGCTTTTCTTTGATGGTGCTGCTAATATGAAAGGCGTTAGAATAAGAGCGGTACTTGTTTCTGAAGCTAGGCATCATTACCCTGTTATAGCACAGCTTCGGTTCTACTGTACTAACAACATGGAGGAATACGAGGCATGCATTTTGGGTTTGAGGATGGCTGTGGATATGGGTGTCCAGGAAGTCTTGGTCTTGGGTGACTCGGACCTTCTGGTACACCAGATTTAGGGAGAATGGGAAACACGTGATTTAAAACTCATACTGTACCGGCAATGCTTGCATGATCTCTGCCAACAGTTTTAGTAAATAGAGTTCAGGCATATTCCGAGGATCCACAATGAGGTCGCCGATGCTTTGGCTACTCTGGCATCAATGTTATATCATCTAGATAAGGCTTATGTGGACCCGTTGCATATTCAGGTTCGCGATCAGCATGCTTATTGTAACATAGTGGAAGAAGAACTCGATGGCGAACCTTGGTTTCATGATATCAAGGAATACATCCGAAGGGGAGTATATCCGATACAAGCCACATGTGATCAAAAGAGAACAATTCGTCGCTTGGCAAGTGGGTTTTTCTTCAGTGGAGGAGTTTTGTACAAAAGAACTCCAGATCTCGGGTTATTAAGATGTGTAGATGCCAAACAGGCCACGACTATCATGATCGAAGTACATTCTAGAGTCTATGGACCGCACATGAGTGGGTATATGCTGGCAAAGAAGATTCTCCGGGCAGGTTATTATTGGCTCACTATGGAGTGAGATTGTATCAGTTTCGTGCGTAAATGTCATCAGTGCCAAGTGCATGGAGATTTGATTCATTCTCCACCATCTAAATTACATACAATGTCTGCACCATGGCCTTTTGTTGCTTGGGAAATGGATGTCATTGGACCAATCGAGCCAGCAGCGTCCAACGGGCACAGGTTTATTTTGGTGGCCATAGATTATTTCACCAAGTGGGTTGAGGCTAAAAAATTCAAGTTTGTAACCAAGAAGGCGGTGGTTAATTTTGTGCACTCAAATATCATTTTCCGGTTTGGGATACCGAAGGTGATCATTACAGACAATGGGGCTAATCTCAATAGTCATCTGATGAAAGAGGTATGTTAGAAGTTCAAGATTACACATCGCAATTCTACCCCATACCGCCCTAAGGCAAACGGAGCAGTTGAGGCGGCCAACAAGAATATAAAGAAGATATTTCGAAAAATGGTGGAAGGTTCTAGGCAGTGGCATGAAAAGTTGCCGTTTGCATTGTTAGGTTATCGCACTACTGTCCGTACTTCAGTAGGGGCGACTCCTTGTTTGTTGGTGTATGGCACCGAAGCAGTGATACCCGCAGAAGTGGAAATTCTATCCCTTCGAATTGTCATAGAGGTTGGGATCGATGATGAGGAGTGGGTCAAAACCCGCCTGGAACAATTGAGTTTGATCGATGAGAAGAGGCTGACAGCAGTGTGTCATGGCCAGTTGTATCAACAGAGAATGGCATGAGCATACAACAAGAAGGTGCGTCCGCAAAAGTTTGAAGTGGGGCAGTTAGTATTGAAACGCATTCTTCCTCATCAAGTTGAAGCAAAAGGAAAATTCGCCCCAAATTGGCAGGGGCCGTTTGTTGTGACTAGAGTGTTGTCCAATGGTGCATTGTATTTGACAGATGTAGAAGGCAAATGTGTAGAAATGGCTATCAATTCTGATGCAGTCAAGAGATATTATGCATGATTTCTTTCTTTGATTGTACTTGTTTGTATTTGGCATGTCTCGAATATTGAAATGACGAAGGCATTTTGTTCTGCTATCTAAACACTTTATCCCTCGTTATCCCTTTGAGCCTTATTTATTTTCATTCATACCCCTCCTTCGGAATCAATAGCAAATATCGGAAACACAAGCATAAAGATAAGTAAAGGAAGGAGAGAAAAAGAGAAAGGAAAAAGAAAAGAGAAAGAAAAGAATGGAGGGAGAAAAAAAAGAATGAAAAGAAAAAGAAAAAAAGGAAAAAAAAAATACAACAAAAGGAAAAACGAAAGAGGAAAAGAAGAGAAAGAAAAAGAGAAGAAAAATCACAATAAACAAAGTAATTCCTATGTCATGAACTACGTTCGACCTGATTCCTTTTAAGGATACGTAGGCAGCCTCACGGTTCGATCCCAGCAAAGTAAAAATCCAAAAGTCCCCAAACAAGAAACTGGGGCAGAAGCTGTGGTTGTTATCAGAAATCTGATTCCGAAGGTTGTAAATTTGAACCCAATCAAACGGTTTTGAGCTTTTTATACCCTTCCTTTCTAAACCCATCCAAAAGCCACATTACGGTCCAAAGAAAGACCTTCCGATCAGTCTTCGGGAATTGCCAAGTCAAGCAGGTAGCGGTGATTCACATAAGGGGCAACACTCTGGTCCAAAGAGGGAAAGAAAGTCAAAAATGAGAGAGTCTTATTGGTGAAAACCCTCACGGGCACCGTAAGGCGACGGGAGCTGAGAGAAATCAAAATGAGAGAGTCTTATTGGTGAAAAACCTCACGAGCACCTTAAGGCAAAAGTGAGTTGACAGATGAATGAATGAGAGAGGTCTGCTGGTGAAAACCTTTCAAGGCACCGCAAGATGAACAAGGTCGGGATTTGAGGTGAAGAAATCAGGTTATGGAAATTCTGGGGCAGCAAAGTATGGCAACTGAAAGTTGATTGGTTGGACAGATTGGGCCGATTAATCCAAATTGCATGTCATGATCATTGGTTCCAGCTGTTCCACTCAGATAAGTCTCTTTTCTTTTTCTCTTCAGATAGTCTTCCAGTTTTAGACTTCCTTATCCTTAACTCTGAAAGTCATTGCATTTCATTTCTTTGGGTTTATTTCTCTAAGATGTTCCCGATGTCAGTTCTATTTAAGCAAATAAGAAATTTCAAAGCTCACTACCAACTTCAAAATGGCAAAGCACAGTGCGGCCAGAGCATACCAAAGATGACATGATGTAAAGTGGGGTAAGTGCCAGCAAAAGTTCCATCAACAAAATGATTTAGTAATTTCATGGGAGATGCAGAGTTTCAGTTAAAGGAGTCAGAGATGTGAAACAACGATGTGGGTATAGAACACTCGGGTCATCCAAAGTCATGGGGTTTTGAAAGTCAGTTGGAAAATCAAGCGGACCGGGGTCAGTGCGGGAAGCCAGTCAAAACAAAACAATGCAGAAGAGAGACCTTCAGCAAAGAATGCCATCAACTAACCACCACATTTTAAACTGACAAAATTTTTCTTTGATTAAAACAGGGGCAGGAAATTTCGGTTGTTTCGGAGAAACCCTCCGCGGAGAAAGGCGGTCACCAAACAAATTTTACTTTTGACTTTCAGGACCCTCCTGGAAAATAGGACCTAGTTTAAAGTTCAGAAATAGCATAATCTAGCATAAATGTACCCCAAAAGGAATATAAGTTAGTTTATGAGTTTGCATGTTTGAGATAGGATTCAATTAGGAGTTTCCAGGACCCTCCTGAATAATGAGACTTAGTTTTAAGATTTCCATTAGATCACAAGATGCATCGTAAGCTCTGCCGTATGGTAATATAATTCAGTCGTAAAAGTGTTATTTTTTTAGGACAAGATTTGATTTTGAGTTTCAGGACCCTCCTGGATAATGGGATGTAGCTTTAAGACCCTCTCAGATAACAAGATTTAGCGAAAGTCACACCTTTAGAAGATATAACTTAGATTTAAAATTATCGTTTAGGTAAGAATTGTCAGGACCCCCTTGATAATGGGACCTAGCTTTCGAAGTCTTAGTAATATTTGGTAATATGATTCAGTTTAACACTCACATCTATGCCCAACCTCCACACTGAGGCAGAAAATTTTCTTTGTTTTGTCTATTTCATTGAAGTCAGGAGCCCGCCTAGAGAGCAGGGAATACATTCAAGTTAGCAGTCAGTAGCCCGCTTGGAGAGCAGAGAATACATTCAAGTTAGCAATCAGGAGCCCGCCTGGAGAGCAGGGAATACATTCGAGTTCAGCAGTCAGGAGCCCGCCTGGAGAGCAGGGAACACATTTCAAGTTGAAGTCAGGAGCCCGCCTGGAGAACAAGGGAGTACAATCTAAGTTTAACCTTCAAATCCTCTGTTTTATCTATTTTGAAATCAGGAGCCCGCATGGAGAGCAGGGAATACATTTCAAGTTGAAGTCAGGAGCCCGCCTGGAGAGCAGGGAATACATTTCAAGTCAGCGATTAGGAGCTCGCCTGAAGAACAAGGGAGTACAATTCAAAGTTTTAGCTTTCAGGTTCTTATTGATATTTGGTAATGTGATCCGTCTTACACTTACATTTGTGCCCAACCTACTGGGGTAAATTTTTTTCTTTGTTTTATCTATTTCGTTGAAGTCAGGAGACCGCCTGGAGAGCAGGGAACATGTTTCAAGTTGAAGTTAGGAGCCCGCCTGGAGAACAAGGGAGTACAATTTAAGTTTAACCTTCAAATCCTCTGTTTTGTCTATTTTGAAATCAGGAGCCCGCCTGGAGAGCAGAGAATACGTTTCAAATTGAAGTCAGGAGCCCGCCTGGAGAGCAGGGAATATGTTTCAAGTTGAGGTCAGGAGCCCACCTGGAGAGTAGAGATTACGTTTCAAATTGAAGTCAGGAGCCCGTCTGGAAAGCAGGGGATACATTTCAAGTCGAAGTCAGGAGCCCGCCTGGAGAACAAGGGAGCACAATTCAAATTTTAAGTCAGGAGCCCGCCTGGAGAGCAGGGAATACATTTCAAGTTCAGCAATCAGGAGCCCGCCTGGAGAGTAGGGAATACATTCAAGTTCAACAATCAAGCGTCCACCTGGAGAAGCGGAAAACATCTCAGATTACAATTCAAAGCGGCAACAAGGGGATGCCACCAGGAGAATACCAGTCAACAAGGCAACAAGAACCACAAGAGCAAGTCTGAAGATATAGATAGGATTTTGTAATGCATAGATCATAGTCTATTATAGCTTCTTTTCATTTTATCATGGTGTAATAAGGGGGTTCAGTAAGAAGTAGCAGCAGCAGCAGCAACAGTGAAATCACAGCTTCATGGTAGTCCCAGCTGTCACACCTCCTTTTTCCGCGCTCGAGGGGGGCGTAGGGGAGTTTTTCCAATTAAAGGACAATCGAAACGGGGATGATTTATTAATTTCAGAGTCGCCACTTGGGAGATTTAGGGTGTCCCAAGTCACCAATTTTAATCCCGAATCGAGGAAAATAATGACTCTATATTACAGTCTGCGTACCAGAAATCCGGATAAGGAATTCTGTTAACCCGGGAGAAGGTGTTAGGCATTCCCGAGTTCCGTGGTTCTAGCACGGTCGCTCAACTGTCATATTCGGCTTGATTATCTGATTTTATACAAGTGTGAACTTATGTGCAAAATTTAACTTTTAACCGTTTTATCATTTTACTGTTTTGTTCAGGAATTGCAACGTTGTGAAAATGTATCTCGAACCGCGTTACAATCAATGTACCCGTGGTCGTCGACATACTTTGACTCCGTTGAGATTTGGATTTGGGTCACATCAATGCGCACCCGAGTTTAAGAAAATTAAATTATTAAAGATGCGCCTAAAGCGACTAGCGTATTTATTTTGGGTAAGACCGTGGAATTTTACTAACGGTCCATCCCGAAGTCCAAATAATTTTTTAAAGCAAATATTTACTGAGGGACCCACAATTTGTATTTTTATTTGGCGAGGCTCATCTCGTTCTTTATTTTTAATGAATTTGCAATGTCATGGACATGCATCTCGAACCACGTCACAGTCAATGTACCCGTGATTAGAAACACATTTCGACTCCGTTGAGAATTGGATTTGGGTCGCATAAATGCGCACCCGAGTTTAAGAAGGTAAGATTTATTAAGGCGCGTCCTAAAGAGTCTATCGTATTGTTATTTTAGGAGGGTTGTGAGATTTGCTAAACAACCCGTCCTGGAACCTAAATGCTTCGATAATATACATTTAAACAAGGGCCCCGCATTTGCACGTTTTGTTTATTTTCATCGAGGCTCATCTCGTTCTTATTTTAAAAGGATATCCTATAGCAACTACGTTTCTTATCGCGTTTGTCCTTATCAACTGAAAACAGTAGATAGTCCTAATTAATTACATGCTTGCAAGTTGTTTGTAACAACATTCAGAAATGCCTAAAATCAGAAACGAGGCTGTCCGAACAAGTAATCACGGGCCCAAATCCAGCCCAGCGTGATTGGCCAGAACTGGGCCACTGCTTGTTCGAAGCAGGCCGACTTGGCCTGTTTTGGCCTGAACTCGACCCTTGTGAGGTTGAGGCCCTGAATTTGTGTTCCTGATCTTAAGGCATGGTTTTAAGAGTTATATATAGCAATTTATTGGAAAGGAAAGAACTTATTTAGTGTACGAATTTTATGCTTGGCATACATTACATGCTTATACTACACTATTGCACTAAATCTGAGATACAACCTGTTGCCTTAGGCATACTCTTATCACCATCCTATATACACAATCTAACATTCAACTAACATTCATTGATAGTTATCAGGCCTGAAGGCTATCTCCAGCATCCAAAACAGGCATAAAATTTCCTACATTACATGATATTTAAAAGGGCAAACTATGTATATAAACAAAATTCTTCAGGTCTTTCATTTACATTCATGCTCAAATTTCCAGCTACATCTGACAGTGTATTGGGTGTGTACCTGGTATAGGAAGGAAAGGAAGAAAGAGAGTGATCAGTTGAGTAGTATGCAACGAATACAGCAGCAGCAGACACACAGCAACAAAATCAACCAACAAAGATGAAGCTCCTGAGTAGTCGAGCAACAAACAACAAATCCCAGAAACAGAGTAGAAACCAGCAGAGACACCAGAGTATTCAATGTAAACACCCCAGCAATTCAACAACCACAATCAGCTCAAACAGGCAACCAACAGTAATTGGCCAAGACAGCTAAACCAACATAAATTCTTATGTAATTTTCAGACAGTTTTTGGTTACAATATTTTGAGACTTTATGTTTCTTGTTTTTCTTTTCTGAAGACTAAGAAATGTCCAGCCTCGAGACTAAAAATTCCAGCCTTTTCTCTCTCTTTTTCTGAAGACTAAAAGTCCCCCCTTTCTAAGTTCTCAAATGGCCTATTTATAAGCCAAATGACTCAGTGCAGCTAGGCTGCCCTCGTGCTGCAACTTTGCAGCCTGCCCATACTCTGTTAAAGCCATGCCTAAGCATCTTTTGTGCCAGCCCCTGTTGTTCCCCACGCCTGGTCTTTTGTTTAATCAAGAGTTATGGGCATCATTTTATTATTCATTTCAAGCCCCATACTCTTATGTCTTGCTCCCCATTGGTATTAGTTTAATCCTAAATTAGTACCCTACTTGTCAGCTCATTTAAACTAATCATTTTTGTTCTTTTCAAACCCCAGACTACCCCTGTTAAACCCTGGTTATCACTGTCTTGACCCTTTGCAGCATCAGGGTATTTTTGAACTGATGAAAGTTCAAATTCAAGACTGCCTAGACTGAACCTTTCAGTCATTTTTCAATGCAAACAAACTATTTCAAACAATGCTGGGGCCTTCAATCAGTGGCAAAGTTCAATTAGTCATGCGACATTATTAGCTCGTTTGATTCATTAGTTATAGAAACTAATCAACGACATTTATCGAGTCGACTATACTAATTATAGCAGGTAATAATCAGTCGCTCACATAAACAATATGTTCAGGGACCTAAAGGGCATCAGACAATTTTGTGTTCAATTACTGGGAACCTATATAAGTTTATTCATTTGACGACTAATCTAATCGAACATGTTCATCATAGGATACATTTAAATCATACACAGAAAACAATCGACCAAATAAAAGGCCTTTACAGAGAAGAAAGAAATTAAGAAACTGTCAGAAAATAACAAACTATTATCACAAAGCATGCTAATGACTTAATCAGCAGTTGATATAAACGAAAAGGGAAAGAAAACTTACCGACAAAGTTTAAAATCAAAACGGACCCACATCAGACTCAACTTCGAACTCTTGAGGCCGAACAAACTTTAATCAGGGTGTTCTCACATGAGAACACCTTGATTAAGGTCTATTAGACCTCAAACCCTTGTCAAGGCCGGCCGGATTCCCCAGGTGCATGTGTTCTAAGGTCTGGATTTCCAGATCTGATTTTTAGGGAGTTGTGGGTAGATTCGGACCAAACCAAGCTTGGTTTGGTCACGAGGAAGGTCAGGGGAGTGTCTGGTATGAAGATGGGGTGGTTTGGCATAGGTCCGGGTTCGACTCAAATCTTCAAATGAAGATTCGAGACGAAGGAAAGTGATTCGAGTCTAGGGGGTAACAGATCCATGTTCAGGAGAGTGAGGGGGTCTTAGGGTGTTCAGGAGGTGGCCATCGGCGTCCATGCCGCCGGCTTTAATGGCGAGGGAGACGGGGGCGGCTAGGGTTTCTAATGGGAGGTCCGGGTTTGAGCTTGGGGACGAAGGGGTGGGGTGTTGGTATAGGGGGCGTAGGTGTAAGGGAAGGTTTATATATGGTCTATGGGATTGGATATGAGACGTTAGATCATATGATCTCAACGGCTTGGATCCGAGGGTGAGAAATGAGACGGGGTCGTTTGGTAGTGAAACGAGGTCGTTTGGTTTAAATGAGGGGTTGGGTCAGCCTGGTTATTTGGGTCGGGTTTTGAAACGGGTTACTGATAGAAGCCCTGAGCCATTGGATTGGCCTGGACGGATGGCTCAGATCGAACGCCCTCATACGGCGTCGTTTGAATTGCTGCTTAGGCAGCCGGTTTTGGACTGGATCAGTGCTGGTTGGGCCTGTTTTCGTTTCATTTCTTTTGGGCCCAACCGATTTCCTTCCCTCTTTGTTTTTCTAATTTCATTTTTCTTTTAAAACAAAAAATAAAAAATAAAACTAACAAAAATAAATAAAATAACGAAATTAAAACTAAACAACAATGCAACATTTTAACACAATTATCACAAAATTATTTAAGTAAGTGAACTAAAAGTCTAGAATGAACGATGCGCATATACATATATATTTTTTGAATTTTCTTTTAACGACAGGCATTTTTGTATTTTTGTTTGATAATGTCTAGATGCAAAATGGACAGACCTACAAACGACTAATAACACATGTCACGAAAAGGGGAAAAAAAATTGTACAGCGAAGCCATTTGTTACTATTTTTCTTTTGTTTTCCTTTGGGAGTGATTCCTCGTGAAGCAAAAATCACGTGCTTACAGCTGCCCCTCTTTGCACGAAGACACGAAGGGTTTTCGCGCAAAGATAAAGCGAGTGATTTTGCCCGTCCGAATACTCCGTGTGAAGCATTTTTTGAAAAAGATTTGACCGAACCTTTGCTTCAGAGGTTTCCTACATATCCTGGGCTGAAACAGGAATCAGGTCAATGTAGTTCGGGAAATTTTGGTAGCTGGGACTACCGTGTGACTGTATTGCTTGCTGCTGTTGTGCGCTGTTGTATGCTGATGTAGGATGCTACTGCTCAACCGATCTCCCTGTTACATTGCTCTAAAAGGAAAAACAAGAAGTTAAGCTAGAGTATGAGATCTCATCCATCTCCAACTTGTTCTTGTTGTCTTGCTTTCTTGTCGGCTAACGCTTTCTTCTGACGCCTTTATTTTGTGAACTTGGAGATGATGCTGACCCTTCACCTTTTCTGAATGTCAGTTCTCATCCCTTTGCTTGATTTACTGGGAACGTGGCTTTCTTCCTTAAATCTTTCAATGGTTTCCTCAGTGGTATGGCTTTTCATCAGAATTGTTATGTTGGGCATGCCATAGCGTTCTCAAACTGCTTCTTTTGAGACGTGTTCCTTCTTCCTTTTGAATGTGCGCTTGCTTTTGCAGCCTTCTGCTTCTTAGCGCTGGGGATTTTATTATTTTCCTGCTTGGGTCTCTCTATTGTAACCTTCCGTCTTTAGGTGGGGCTACTGATTCCAAAATCTAGAGCTAAATGTATTCCCGCATTATACTGGTGGGCGACCTAGAACTTAAATGTATTCCCGCATTATACTGGTGGGCGACCTAGAACTTAAATGTATTCCCGCATTATACTGGTGGGCGACCTAGAACTTAAATGTATTCCCGCATTATACTGGTGGGCGACCTAGAACTTAAATGTATTCCCGCATTATACTGGTGGGCGACCTAGAACTTAAATGTATTCCCGCATTATACTGGTGGGCGACCTAGAACTTAAATGTATTCCCGCATTATACTGGTGGGCGACCTAGAACTTAAATGTATTCCCGCATTATACTGGTGGGCGACCTAGAACTTAAATGTATTCCCGCATTATACTGGTGGGCGACCTAGAACTTAAAAGTATTCCCGCATTATACTGGTGGGCGACCTAGAACTTAAAATGTATTCCCGCATTATACTGGTG
Organism: Nicotiana tabacum; assembly: GCF_000715075.1. Classification (NCBI taxonomy): domain Eukaryota; kingdom Viridiplantae; phylum Streptophyta; class Magnoliopsida; order Solanales; family Solanaceae; genus Nicotiana; species Nicotiana tabacum. The sequence goes on along the minus strand of NC_134084.1, from coordinate 98,686,788 downwards.
GGCGACCTAGAACTTAAATGTATTCCCGCATTATACTGGTGGGCGACCTAGAACTTAAAAGTATTCCCGCATTATACTGGTGGGCGACCTAGAACTTAAAAGTATTCCCGCATTATACTGGTGGGCGACCTAGAACTTAAAAGTATTCCCGCATTATACTGGTGGGCGACCTAGAACTTAAATGTATTCCCGCATTATACTGGTGGGCGACCTAGAACTTAAAAGTATTCCCGCATTATACTGGTGGGCGACCTAGAACTTAAAATGTATTCCCGCATTATACTGGTGGGCGACCTAGAACTTAAAAGTATTCCCGCATTATACTGGTGGGCGACCTAGAACTTAAAAGTATTCCCGCATTATACTGGTGGGCGACCTAGAACTTAAATGTATTCCCGCATTATACTGGTGGGCGACCTAGAACTTAAAAGTATTCCCGCATTATACTGGTGGGCGACCTAGAACTTAAAGGTATTCCCGCATTATACTGGTGGGCGACCTAGAACTTAAAAGTATTCCCGCATTATACTGGTGGGCGACCTAGAACTTAAAAGTATTCCCGCATTATACTGGTGGGCGACCTAGAACTTAAATGTATTCCCGCATTATACTGGTGGGCGACCTAGAACTTAAAAGTATTCCCGCATTATACTGGTGGGCGACCTAGAACTTAAAGGTATTCCCGCATTATACTGGTGGGCGACCTAGAACTTAAAAGTATTCCCGCATTATACTGGTGGGCGACCTAGAACTTAAAAGTATTCCCACATTATACTGATGGGCGACCTAGAACTTAAAGGTATTGAAATTGTTTCCCCGTTTTTTCGAGAAAATTTTCGACAATCGGCAGAAAATTTTCTGCCCCGGTTTTTGGTGACATCCATGGCGTTGCATCTTGCTGCCATCATCAATTCTTTGCTCTCCTGCAACAGACAAAAGGATTTAGTTAGTTTTAATCGTGGTGGTAGAGGGTGCCTTTCCGGCGAGCCATTTTTCTCTCTTCCCCTTTTCTTGCTCTTTGTCCCCATAATTGGTTGGCGGGCAAAGTTGCCTATTGGGGGTCTCTAGCCTGCTGGGGATTGGTTTTCAATTTATCCCCTTTTCTGCTTTCTCTTTGAACACATGATGTGGGGGTCTGCTTCTAACTCCCGAAACCACTCCCTTTTGGAGCTTACTTCTTCCAAAATTTCCAATCACTGCATTGCCTGGGACCGGCCCTTAAGACTGTTTGTATTATCTTGCATTGGGATGAATTCCTCTTCGGTTTCTGGTAGTAAGCTTTGAAAAATCCTTTCAAGACACATTTTAGGAAAAGAATAAAAGATATGGAAAGGAGAAAATCTTTCTGAACCAATATTTTTTGTGGGAGAAGACAATCAAAAGAACTTATCTGGAGAACACAACTGGTCCCCGTGATCATGACGTGCACCATAGATTCCCGACCCAGTCTATTTGTATCAATCGCTTTGCCCGATGGTCTGACTTGCTGGGGATGATAACGGAGTGTTCATTTCGTTTCGAATGTGGTACCCTTGCTGATCTGTCTCGTCGCCTCATAGTGCCCTTCGAGGGGTTTTCACTAATGAGACTCTCTCTTTTCTCTCATCTCCCGGCGCCTCATGGTGCCTGTGAAGGTTTTCACCAATAAGACTCTCTCATTTCATATCCCTCATCTTATATCGCCTCTCGGTGCCTGTGAAGGTTTTCACCGATAAGACTCTCTCATTTTTATTTCTTTCGGGAAATCGGGGTGTTGTAGATACGTCCCTCCTTTCTGGAGATTCCCTTGACCATCAACTCATTTCCAGTCTTACGATCCTCTTCTTTGCTGGGGATCAGTGTATTATTCTCGGCCTTATTCGCCGGACTTGGCATCTCTCGAGCATTGATCAGGAGGTCTTTTGGAGGTTGATGTTGGTTTTGGTGTGGGTTTGAAGAAAGGCTATAAAAATGAAAACAATTTGAATGGTGATGTGCTACAACTTTTGGAATCAAACCTTGTTGGAACTTAAAACATAACCTCTGCCCCATTTTTCTTGCTTGGGGAATTTATTTTTTATGCTTAGGTCGAGCTACGTGCGTTACGCACATTGTGCTATATTGTGCACACTATGTACATTATGCATCCTATATTTGCTATGATGCATACTATGTACATTATGCATCCTATATTTATTATGATGCACACTATGACCGAGCCGTGAGGCGCCTACGTTCCTCTTTGAGGAATCAGGTCAAACGTAGTTCCCACGGTTTTATATTCCTTGATTTTTCTTTTCTTTCTTTTCATTTTCTTTTCCTTTTCTTTTTCTTTTTCTTTTCTTTTCCTTTCTTTTCTTCTTTTTTTTTTCATATCTTTCCCATTAGTGATTCCAAAAGAGGGGTATTGAAAGAATTGCTTAAGGCTCAAAGGGGGAAGCGAGGGTTAAAAGTGTTTGGATAGAAGAAAGAATTGCCTCCGTCATCTCATTATTCAACAAATGCCAAATACAAACAAATAAACCAAAAATTGCCGTAATTAAAGAAGTTACGCATAATATCTCTTGACTGCATCTGAATTGATAGCCATGTCGACACATCTACCTTCGATATCTGTCAAACACAAAGCACCATTGGCCAATACTCTGGTCACGATATAAGGCCCTTGCCAATTTGGGGCGAATTTGCCTTTTGCCTCGACCTGATGTGGGAGGATCTTCTTTAATACTTGCTGCCCTACTTCAAATTTCCTAGTGCGCACCTTTTTATTATACGCTCTTGCCATTCTCTTCTGGTACAGCTGACCATGACACACTGCTGCCAATCTTTTCTCATCTATCAGGCTCAACTGTTCCAAGCGAGCTTTGATCCATTCATCATCATCAATTCCGGCTTCAGCGACAATTCGGAGGGACGGAATTTCGACCTCCGCTGGTATCACGGCCTCAGTTCCATACACCAACAAATAAGGAGTTGTGCCTATGGAAGTCCGGACGGTAGTGCGGTAACCCAACAAGGCAAAGGGTAATTTCTCGTGCCATTGTCTGGACCCTTCCACCATTTTTCGCAGTATCTTCTTGATATTCTTATTGGCTGCTTCGACTGCTCCATTTGCCTTAGGACGATATGGGGTGGAATTGCGGTGTGTAATCTTAAATTGTTGGCATACCTCTCTCATCAAGCTGCTATTAAGATTCGCACCGTTATCCGTGATGATCACTTTTGGGATCCCAAATCTGCAGATGATATGGGAGTGAACAAAGTCCACCACTGCCTTCTTGGTTACTATTTGAAGGTTTTAGCCTCAACCCATTTGGTGAAGTAGTCAATGGTCACTAGAATGAACCTATGACCGTTGGACGCTGCTGGCTCGATGGGCCCAATGACATCTATGCCCCATGCTACAAACGGCCAGGGTGCTGACATCGTATGTAACTCTGTTGGCGGGGAATGAATCAAATCTCCATATATCTGGCACTGATGGCATTTCCTTACGAAAGTGATACAGTCGTGTTCCATGGTTAGCCAATAACACCCTGTTCGAAGGATCTTTCTTGCCAATACATATCCGCTCATGTGCGGCCCACAAACTCCGGCATGTACTTCTGCCATAACCGACGTTGCTTGACTGGCATCTATGCATCTCAACAATCCCAGATCCGGGGTTCTTTTGTACAATACTCCTCCACTGAGGAAGAAACCATTTGACAAACGCCGAAGGGCTCTTTTTTGGTCTCCAGAGGCATGTTCCGGATATATCCCCATCCTGAGGTATTCCTTGATATCATGAAACCAGGGTTTGCCATCTGCTTCTTCTTCTAGGGCATTGCAGTAGGCGTGCTGATCACGGACCTGGATGTGTAGAGGATCAACATACATTTTGTCAGGGTGGTGCAGCATTGATGCCAAGGTGGCCAAGGCATCCGCAACCTCATTGTGAACTCTCGGGATGTGTTTGAACTTCACCGATCGAAATTGCTTGCTCAGATCATGCAAGCATTGTCGGTATGGTATGAGCTTTAGATCTCGTGTTTCCCATTCACCCTGAATTTGATGTACCAAGAGGTCCGAGTCTCCCAAGACCAAGACGTCTTGGACATCCATGTCGGCAGCCAGGCGCAGACCCAGAATGCAAGCCTCATATTCGGCCATATTGTTGGTGCAATAGAAGCGTAGCTGAGCCGTAACAGGATAATGCCGTCCTGTTTCAGAAATGAGTATTGCTCCTATTCCAACCCCTTTTGTGTTTGCAGCTCCATCGAAGAAAAGCTTCCAACCCGGTTCCTCGGGTAATTCCAACTCATTCGTATGCATCACCTCTTCGTCAGGAAAATACGTTCTTAAGGGCTCGTATTTTTCATCAACGGGATTCTCTGCCAAATGGTCTGCCAGCGCCTGGGCTTTCATGGCCGTCCTCGTCACATAGATGATATCAAACTCTGTGAGCAGAATTTGCCATTTTGCCAACCTCCCCGTGGGCATAGGTTTCTGAAAGATATACTTCAATGGGTCCAAGCGGGATATGAGATAAGTAGTATATGAAGACAGGTAGTGCTTCAACTTCTGAGCTACCCAAGTTAGGGCGCAGCACGTTTTCTCGAGTTGAGTGTACTTGACCTCATGCACTGTGAATTTCTTGCTAAGATAGTAGATGGCTTGCTCCTTCCTCCTTGTGTCGTCATGTTGTCCCAGTACACAACCAAATGAATTTTCCAAGACCGTCAGGTAAAGGATTAGGGGTTTCCCGGGCTTAGGTGGGACCAATACGGGTGGATTAGACAGACACCCTTTGATTTGGTCGAAAGCTTCCTGACACTCTGCTGTCCAACCTACCGCAGCATCCTTTCTCAGCAACCGAAATATGGGCTCGCAAGTAGCTGTGAGTTGAGCGATGAACCTGCTGATGTAATTGAGTCTGCCCAGCAAACTCATTACCTCTGTTTTGTTCCTTGGCGGTGGCAAATCTCGGATGGATTCAATTTTGGATGGGTCTAACTCAATCCCCCGTCGACTGACGATGAATCCTAGCAACTTTCCTGATGGAACCCCGAATGCGCATTTGGCCGGGTTAAGCTTGATGTCATACCTCCGGAGTCTTTGGAAAAATCTCCTTAGGTCTTCTACATGGTCCTCCTGACGCCAAGATTTGATGATCACATCATCGACGTACACCTCAATTTCCTTGTGTATCATGTCATGAAACACCGCAGTCATTGCTCGCATGTATGTTGCCCCAGCGTTCTTTGACCCGAACGGCATTACCCGATAGCAGTAGGTTCCCCATGGCGTAATAAATGCTGTCTTCTCAGCATCCTCCTCGTCCATTAGGATCTGATGATAACCCGCATAACAATCCACAAAGGATCCGATCTCGCGCCCAGCGCAATTGTCGATCAGGATATGAATGTTGGGTAGCGGAAAATTGTCCTTGGGACTTGCTTTGTTGAGGTTGCGGTAATCAACGCACACCCTGATTTTTCCATCCTTCTTTGGGACTGGAACCACATTGGCCAACCACTCGGGATATCGAGTGACCCGAATGACCTTCGCTTGTAACTGCTTAATCACTTCTTCCTTGATCTTTACACTCATTTCTGTTTTAAATTTCCTTAGTTTTTGCTTGACCGGAGGGTATGCCGGGTCAGTGGGTAATTTGTGAACCACTAAATTGATGCTTAATCCAGGCATATCATCATATGACCAGGCAAAAACATCTTTGAATTCCCTGAGAGTTTTGATCAATTCTGCTCTGACATTCGGCTCAATGTGGATGCTAATTTTGGTCTCTTGGACGTTATCAGCGTCTCCTAGATTCACAGCCTCGGTGTCATTTAAGTTAGGCTTGGGTTTCTCTTCAAATTGGCACAGTTCTCTGTTTATTTCTTCGAAGGCTTCGCCTTCGTCACATTCAGATTCATCGTCACAAACGACCTTTTGCATCATTGAGTCGGTTTCATATTGATTTATTAGACTAGGTCGAAGATCCGCTGTGCATGCCATGTCATTAGAACCAGTAAAAAGAGAACTGTTCAGAAAGAAAAAGAACAAGACAAAAATTAAAATGAGACAAAAAGAAAAGAACTTTATTAAATTTGCGGGATAAAAAGGGTTCACACTTTTACAAAAACGAAAGTAAAATTTGGATTACACCCTTGAATAATCCGATCAAACAAACAAACAAACAAAACATTAATCAAAGCCTACTACCAAGACTCCCCTCGGACAGGAAGAGGAGTAACCGTCCAATTGTTGGTCTTGGCCTCAGGCCCCACAAATTGTATCTCTGCTCTGCTGGAACCTTCTCCAGCTTCCACCATACTGACATCTGTGAATAGCCTCTCAAAACTCTGATTCAGGTCTTCATTTATACCGATCAAAGGTCCTCGAATCTTTGGGATCGCTGACCCCTTGGCACTTGCTTTAACAAAAGACCTTGAGAGGCGTGGCACTGGTTTAGGCAAAAACCAGACCCTCTTCTTCATTCTTCGCGCCTCCTTCCTGTCTGCTGCGGTTGGTTTGAACCCCAACCCGAAGGTTTCCAGATTCTTAGGAAGGGAAACAGGTTGGACTATCCCTTGAAGTTCAACTCCCAGGCCTTTTCCCGGTACAAATCCATTACCCAGCATTTCTGATACCATCATGACTGTTGCGGCAGCTACCCTAGGGTGCGGGATGATTTCTCCTTCAGAAATTTTGTTGGCCGACCCTGTATCGAGAATCTGGTAGACCCAGGGACCTTTGTCATCAGTGGTCTCTATGAAAGGCACAATGGTTCCGCTCATGGTGCATGTTGTATCCTCGCCGTGCAACACGACCTCTTGTCTTTCCCACTCGAACTTCACTGTCTGATGTAGGGCGGAAGGCACCGCTTTAGCTGCATGAATCCAAGGTCGTCCTAACAGCAAGTTGTAAGATACCGTGGCGTCCAATACTTGGAATTCCATGGTAAACAGGACCGGACCAATGGTCAGTTCAAGTACAACGTCCCCCACAGTGGCTGTTCCGTTTCCGTCAAACCCCCGGACACAGATGCTATTCTCCCGGATCCTTCCACGGTCAATCTTTAACTGGTCCAGGGTGGATAATGGACAAATATTGGCGCTTGAGCCGTTTCCACCAATACTTGGGTTACCACCGAGTCTTCACATTTGACGGCTAGGTATAGAGCTTTATTGTGCTCCGTTCCTTCCACCGGCAGGTCATCATCTGAGAATGTCACCCTGTTCACCTCGAAAATCTTGCTGGCAATGGTTTCCAGGTGGTTTACAGAAATTTCACTGGGTACATGAGCCTCGTTCAATATCTTCAACAGGGCCCGACGATGTTCCACAGAATGGAGGAGTAATGACAATAGTGAGATCTGGGCCGGTGTTTTTCTCAGCTGCTCAACCACAGAATAGTTTTGTACCTTCATCTTCCTCAGGAATTCTTCAGCCTCTTCTTCAGACACTGGCTTCTTGGTTACCACTGGGTTGGTTTTTCTTAACTCCACCGGAGCAAAACATCGACCTGATCGAGTCAGCCCTTGCGCTTCACAACTGACTTCTTCCACCTGTTTTCCTTGATACGTCACCACTGCCTTTTCATATTTCCAGGGCACAGCCCTGCTGTCAATCATCGGCAGTTGGACCACCGGCTTTATGGTCACCCGTTCTCTACATACCCCTTTTAACATGACTGCCGGTGTGGGCAGGATCCCTGGTATTACCAACTTGCTTGGCTCGGGTTTGCTTGCTATGATGGACGGGCTCTTCCCCAATATCACTACCGGCTTGACGCCTTCTCCCTACGACCGTATACTCGTTGCCTTCACTGGTTAAGACTTCTCTCGGGGCGGCTTGGATCATCATCACTGTTTGTGAGGGTTTTCTTAATTCTCCTCCCTTACACACCAACTCAATCATGTGAGTTTCGTGGTGCACTGGCAGTGGGTTTTGGTTGATGTTAGGAGCCTTCGGTGTCTGGACCTCGATCTTATTGGTGTCAATAAGATCCTGTATGGCATGCCTTAACTTCCAGCACTTCTCGGTATCGTGCCCGAGCATCCCTGAACAGTATTCATAACTGATTGAACGATCCAAATTCTGAGGCGGGGGATTTGGTTCCCGAGTATGGACAGGACTAACCAAACCCAATTGCCGCAGCTTGTGGAACACAGCGGTGTAGGTTTCTCCCAGTTCGGTGAAGGTTCTTTGCTTCCGCAACCTGTCATTCCTAGCATCTGGATTTCCCCGGAAACCTGCCCTTGAAGGGTTTCTATATGCCCTTGGTGGAGGGTAGGTGTTTTGTGGTGGTGCATATATGTTCTGAGGGGCCGGTGCGCGCCATTGTGGGCGAACCGGAGGCTGAGTGTATACCTGGGCTTGGTGTACGGAACAATGTGGTTCTCGAGGTGGATAGAAATTTTGTGGTGGGTTGTATGGGTAATTTGACCTGTGAGGCCTGGGTTGGTTGTAGTGCGGCCTGCCAGCCCTGGACCAACTGCCTGCCTCGATCGTGGAAACCTCTTCTTTCTTTCTTCTAAGCGCACCTCCCGTGCCGCTTTGAATAGCCTGGGTTGTGGCCTTAAGTGCCGAATAGTTTAAGATCTTGTCCGACCTCAAACCTTCTTCTATCATGACCCCTATTTTGACCACCTCGTTGAAAGATTTTCCAACCGTTGTCACCAAGTGACCAAAGTAGGTTGGATCCAATGTCTGCAAAAAATAGTCTACCATCTCTCCCTCTCTCATGGGAGGATCGACTCTAGCTGCTTGTTCTCTCCAGCGGAACCCGAACTCGCGAAAACTTTCCCCGGGTTTCTTCCCAGTTCTCAATAACGTGAGACGGTCAGGGACTATCTCTAGATTGTACTGGAAATGACCTACAAAAGCCTGCGCCAGATCATCCCACGTGTACCACCTGCTGAAATCCTGCCTGGTATACCATTCCAGTGCAGATCCGCTCAGACTTTGGCCGAAATAAACTATCAAAAGCTCATCCTTGCCTCCTGCCCCTCTCATTTTGCTACAGAATCCCCGCAAATGTGCCATGGGATCACCGTGCCCTTCATATAAATCAAACTTGGGCATCTTGAACCCAGCCGGGAGTTGGACATCTGGGAAAGGGCACAGATCTTTGTATGCCACGCTTACTTGATTGCCCAGCCCATGCAAGTTCCTGAAGGATTGCTCCAGGCTTTTGAACTTTCTCAGCACTTCATCCTGTTCAGTGGCCTTAACTGGCTTTTCAACCTCTGCCGGTACTTCCAAATGGGGATTGTAAGCCTGTGGTTCCGGTGCGTGGAATGTAGGCTCGGGGGGATAGTATTGGGTGTCGTGAGCCTGAAACAATGGCTCACTAGTTGTTCGCTGCAAAGGGGCTGATGTAGGTCCCACAAAAATGGGAATGTTGGGTGTTGGGAGAGGTTGATGAGGTGGTGGAGCTTGGGAATCGTGAGGGCTTCTTTCTTGATGATAGAGGGGATTTGGGCGGCTTGTGGAAGGGCCAGAGTGAGGGTATTCCGGCATGTGTCCCAGTGTCTCAGGGCTCTTTTGCGTTTTGGCTAGGGCTAGCTGCATTGCATGCATCTCTAGTCCCATCCTTTCAATCTTTTCCATTGCTTCTTTTAGCAATTGGCTCATCGGCCTTTCTTCCTCATTGCTATTCTCCGAAGTAGTCATGCTTGATGCTATCGGTCCTTTGGATCTGGTTTGGTATGAATGTGTTGCCAGAATTCTTTAACAACTAACTGTCTGGTATCAGACAACAACAAACTTTGTTAGTGTTAGAGCTTAACAGATTTGATCATAACACATAGAGGATGCAATGCACCTAGGCAGTTAACCGTTTCTACATGCTTTGCTTCAAACAACATGCGTCATCCCGGTTTGCTCATTCGTCTCTTTAAAGTATTTTGTGAAACCCTGCGTTTTATTTTATTTACATTTTCTTTTCTTTATTTATTAAAAGCGGTCGAATCTTATGGGGATTGCCTACATATCACGTCCCCACGTGAATCAGACCAGGCGTAGTTCTGCCTTAAAGTAAAGAAACACACAATTCTTGTGAAATCATTAAATTCATTCTCAAAATTTGCTATTACAAATTACTTCAAGCAAGGAATAGCAATAGTACAGACTCCACAGTTCCTAACCCGTTTTGACTAAAAGAAAGGAAAACAATATATGGAAAAGCGACAAAGCCAAATAAACAGGACTCAACCAAAGATTAATTTTCCAACTTAGGGACCCGCGAGGCATCATTCGGCCTTTCCGCGGCCCTTGGTGTGAGGTCCCTCTGCAGGTTTTTCAGCTCATTCATGATTCGGTGGACGCAACCCATGATGGAAACAAGGAGGGTCTTTCGAGGCTTTTGCTCGCATGCCAGGCATCTCATGTAGATGTAATGCCCAATCTCGTCGATCTTTCCCCGAATGTTGTCCCTTTCCGCGAACAACTGCCTTATCTGTCGGTTCTTCAATCCTAGTGTTTGTGCATTGCTGGCAAGCTGGTCCTGGAACATCTCCATCTGCCTTTCCATTCTGGTCATTGCCTCGTAACATCGCCTTCTGTCGGCTTGGGCATCTCGTGTTTGCTTGAAGATCCTCTCTTGAAGAGAGGCATTCGTTTCCTTTAATGTCCCGATGCTCAGTTCATAATCCATTATGACTCGTTGCAGGCGTTGCCTCCGAGCTATCGCACCCTTCGCCCACTTGGTCCGCAATCTTGCTGTGCTGGCCTTGGCTCTTTCCAAATCTTCCTGGCATTCCGCAACCTGATCCTTTAACCCTGCTATCAATCTTTTATCTGCCCGGCTTCTCAGCTGGCTATTAGCCTCCTTTTTCATTCTCCGGATCTGAGCTTTGAGGATTTCGCCTTCTCTGATTAATCTGTTCTCTTCTCCCTTGTGGGCGGCAGACTGTAATTGGCACTCAAACCTCATATCCTGAACTTGTTGCTTCAGTTTGCCTGCTTCGGCAAGATATTCCCGCTCTTTGGCCAACCAGCCCCACTGCTCTTGTGAAGATTTGGCAAATTCTTGCAGGTGAGGTCTTTTGGTCGGTCTTCCAGATGATGTCTCCCCTTTGTACCAGGCCTGATACCCGGGCGAAACTTCCCCCTTTGCCCGATTCATTACAGAAGTATTTGCTTCTAAGTATTGACATTGGCTCCAAATTTGACGCACCCTTGCTTCGGGAAACTGGCCGTCGGGACTGATCTCGATCACCTGGGTGCTTAGATCCTCATCTTTTGGCACTATCTGATACCTTCCCAGTTGCCTTAAAACCCGATGCGGCGCGTATGGTTGAATGCTCTTGAGTCCCATTAAGAGAAAATGGGGTCTAGCTGCTGGCATGTATATGACTTCGTCGATCGATAACCATCCTAGCGCCCACTGTATTTGACTGGAGTTGAGGGTACGGAAATATGAGGTCCATGCTACGACTCCTTCTGGTAGGTATGTCTTATTAACTCTGGTATAGAATTCCTCTATGCAGGTTTTTCCAGCGGATCCATGGCTCAGAAACTGGGCTCGGTGACATAGGTGCTCGGTCATCCACATTTGCAACAACAAATTGCAACCCTCGAAAAAGCTTCCTCCGGCTTTGCAAGATGTGAGAGCCCGGAACATATCAGACACTATCATGGGCGCCAACGTACTATCACTCTATGTGAGCAACGTACTGACGACCCCTGCTATCTTTATGTCAATATTCCCGTCTTTTCTTGGGAATACTAGCAGTCCTAAGAAAGTTATCATGAAAGCAATCCGTCTATGTTCTTCCCACTTTTGGCGATTACCTTTGCTGCACAACTGGTTTTCTGGCTTGTCGAATCCTCCTATGTGACCATATCTTTGATATATGAAACTCATGCTGCAAAAACCTTTTGCCAAGTCAGGGTTATGAATTGTTCTGACTATCTTTAGGGAGTCCAGAAACCGGTGTATTGCTACAGCTCTTGGAGCAATCAGATATTTGTGCCTCAAAGGAGTCTCAGCGTTGCCGATACACCCTGCTATTTCTTCTAAAGTTGGGGTAAGTTCAAAATCTGAGAAACGGAAGACATTGTGCGCAGGATCCCAGTGGGGAACTAGTGCCCTTATGATATTTCCTCGTGGCCTGATATCCAACAAACTCGTGAGGCCTTTCAGATACTTCTTGATTTCGTCATGCCCTTGTTTGCCTAAATCATTCCACCAGAGCCGCAATTGGAGGGGGATTTTACTCATGATTGAAAAGGGTTCATTCGGAGTCGTGCTCATTCTGCACATTTATTAATAAGATTTTAACAAACGACACTTATCCTGATAAAACAAAAGAAAAATATATGCGATTTTTTTGAATTTTGAATTCTCGTATATATATAAAAAAACTTTCTGAAGAAGTCAATAACGGAAAATATTTTTTGATTTTTGTTTCGAAAACTGGGAGCCTAAAAGAACTCTCTAGACCCTTGGCAAGACAAATACTTTTGCAACAAATAAAGATATATATACATTTTTTTTGAAGTAAAGAAAGACTTTTTGAATTTCCATATATATATATACATATATATATTTGCAACAAATAATAGAAGTAAAGGCAAAATAAGACTCCCTTTTTTTTTCGAATTTTCATAAAAACCATTTTAAAAATAAGATTCCCCCTTTTTTTTAATTTTTTTTATTTTTTTTATTTTTATTTTTATTTTTATGGCAAGATAAATTTTTATTTTTATGGCAAGACAAACTATATATTTCTATTTATATTTTATTTTTTAAAAAAACAAAACAGAACAATGATTTTTCAAAATTTTGGCAGGGTTTTGACAGTATTTGTTTTTTTTTTCAAAAATAATCAATCAATTCCCTAACCGTTATTTCTTTTTTTTTTTTTTTCCACAATTTCTAAATATTCAAACACCGGTCAGCATGCGGGCATGAGACAAATAAATGCACAGAAAACAATAGGATGCATCAGAATGGTCTTTTCATATCAGGTCGCTAGTCCTAGACGGACCCAACCCCTGTGTTGAGTCCCCTAAGTCATATGCAACATGATGCAAATAAGCGTTCCTACTAGGGATCCGGCATGAAGTCACGTTATTCTATGTTCAAAACCTAGGTCGGTGTTCTAGACAGTGTACCCGAGCGGACAACTCGAGCTGAGGAAGGAGCTCCTTTCCGGGAACCAAAAGGCCAGCCGGCTTAGAAACTTTCCGAGCCTCTTTTATTTAGGGTATGACACTAACAGAATAGGGAGTCTCAACCAGTAAGCACATCCCCGGAGGTAAGAAGAGAAAGGTTTCGGCACAGTTTATATACAGTTCAGATAATATCAAAGCGGTAAAAGCAGCATTTAGCACATTAGGCTCAAAACATGTAATAATCAGATAGTAAATAAAGCCAAATAATAACAATTATTCTAAGCTCGAATTCTCAACCCTGAACCAGTGGTTCTGGGTTCTGCACGATCCCCAGCAGAGTCGCCAGAGCTGTCACACCTCCTTTTTCCGCGCCCGAGGGCGCAAGGGGAGTTTTTTCCAATTAAAGGACAATCGAAACGGGGATGATTTATTAATTTCAGAGTCGCCACTTGGGAGATTTAGGGTGTCCCAAGTCACCAATTTTAATCCCGAATCGAGGAAAATAATGACTCTATATTACAGTCTGCGTACCAGAAATCCGGATAAGGAATTCTGTTAACCCGGGAGAAGGTGTTAGGCATTCCCGAGTTCCGTGATTCTAGCACGGTCGCTCAACTATCATATTCGGCTTGATTATCTGATTTTATACAAGTGTGAACTTATGTGCAAAATATAACTTTTAACCGTTTTATCATTTTACTGTTTTTATCAGGAATTGTAACGTTGTGAAAATGTATCTCGAACCGCGTTACAATCAATGTACCCGTGGTCGTCGACATACTTTGACTCCGTTGAGATTTGGATTTGGGTCACATCAATGCGCACCCGAGTTTAAGAAAATTAAATTATTAAAGACGCGCCTAAAGCGACTAGCGTATTTATTTTGGGTAAGACCGTGGAATTTTACTAACGGTCCATCCCGAAGTCCAAATAATTTTTAAAGCAAATATTGACTGAGGGCCCCGCAATTTGTATTTTTTATTTGGCGAGGCTCATCTCGTTCTTTATTTTTAATGAATTTGCAACGTCATGGACATGCATCTCGAACCACGTCACAGTCAATGTACCCGTGATTAGAAACACATTTCGACTCCGTTGAGAATTGGATTTGGGTCGCATAAATGCGCACCCGAGTTTAAGAAGGTAAGATTTATTAAGGCGCGTCCTAAAGAGTCTATCGTATTGTTATTTTAGGAGGGTTGTGAGATTTGCTAAACAACCCGTCCTGGAACCTAAATGCTTCGATAATATACATTTAAACAAGGGCCCCGCATTTGCACGTTTTGTTTATTTTCATCGAGGCTCATCTCGTTCTTATTTTAAAAGGATATCCTATAGCAACTACGTTTCTTATCGCGTTTGTCCTTATCAACTGAAAACAGTAGATAGTCCTAATTAATTACATGCTTGCAAGTTGTTTGTAACAACATTCAGAAATGCCTAAAATCAGAAACGAGGCTGTCCGAACAAGTAATCACGGGCCCAAATCCAGCCCAGCGTGATTGGCCAGAACTGGGCCACTGCTTGTTCGAAGCAGGCCGACTTGGCCTGTTTTGGCCTGAACTCGACCCTTGTGAGGTTGAGGCCCTGAATTTGTGTTCCTGATCTTAAGGCATGGTTTTAAGAGTTATATATAGCAATTTATTGGAAAGGAAAGAACTTATTTAGTGTACGAATTTTATGCTTGGCATACATTACATGCTTATACTACACTATTGCACTAAATCTGAGATACAACCTGTTGCCTTAGGCATACTCTTATCACCATCCTATATACACAATCTAACATTCAACTAACATTCATTGATAGTTATCAGGCCTGAAGGCTATCTCCAGCATCCAAAACAGGCATAAAATTTCCTACATTACATGATATTTAAAAGGGCAAACTATGTATATAAACAAAATTCTTCAGGTCTTTCATTTACATTCATGCTCAAATTTCCAGCTACATCTGACAGTGTATTGGGTGTGTACCTGGTATAGGAAGGAAAGGAAGAAAGAGAGTGATCAGTTGAGTAGTATGCAACGAATACAGCAGCAGCAGACACACAGCAACAAAATCAACCAACAAAGATGAAGCTCCTGAGTAGTCGAGCAACAAACAACAAATCCCAGAAACAGAGTAGAAACCAACAGAGACACCAGAGTATTCAATGTAAACACCCCAGCAATTCAACAACCACAATCAGCTCAAACAGGCAACCAACAGTAATTGGCCAAGACAGCTAAACCAACATAAATTCTTATGTAATTTTCAGACAGTGTTTGGTTACAATATTCTGAGACTTTATGTTTCATGTTTTTCTTTTCTGAAGACTAAGAAATGTCCAGCCTCGAGACTAAAAATTCCAGCCTTTTCTCTCTCTTTTTCTGAAGACTAAAAGTCCCCCCTTTCTAAGTTCTCAAATGGCCTATTTATAAGCCAAATGACTCAGTGCAGCTAGGCTGCCCTCGTGCTGCAACTTTGCAGCCTGCCCATACTCTGTTAAAGCCATGCCTAAGCATCTTTTGTGCCAGCCCCTGTTGTTCCCCACGCCTGGTCTTTTGTTTAATCAAGAGTTATGGGCATCATTTTATTATTCATTTCAAGCCCCATACTCTTATGTCTTGCTCCCCATTGGTATTAGTTTAATCCTAAATTAGTACCCTACTTGTCAGCTCATTTAAACTAATCATTTTTGTTCTTTTCAAACCCCAGACTACCCCTGTTAAACCCTGGTTATCACTGTCTTGACCCTTTGCAGCATCAGGGTATTTTTGAACTGATGAAAGTTCAAATTCAAGACTGCCTAGACTGAACCTTTCAGTCATTTTTCAATGCAAACAAACTATTTCAAACAATGCTGGGGCCTTCAATCAGTGGCAAAGTTCAATTAGTCATGCGACATTATTAGCTCGTTTGATTCATTAGTTATAGAAACTAATCAACGACATTTATCGAGTCGACTATACTAATTATAGCAGGTAATAATCAGTCGCTCACATAAACAATATGTTCAGGGACCTAAAGGGCATTAGACAATTTTGTGTTCAATTACTGGGAACCTATATAAGTATATTCATGCGACGACTATACTAATCGGACATGCTTATCATAGGATACATTTAAATCATACACAGAAAACAATCGACCAAATAAAAGGCCTTTACAGAGAAGAAAGAAATTAAGAAACTGTCAGAAAATAACAAACTATTATCACAAAGCATGCTAATGACTTAATCAGCAGTTGATATAAACGAAAAGGGAAAGAAAACTTACCGACAAAGTTTAAAATCAAAACGGACCCACATCAGACTCAACTTCGAACTCTTGAGGCCGAACAAACTTTAATCAGGGTGTTCTCACATGAGAACACCTTGATTAAGGTCTATTAGACCTCAAACCCTTGTCAAGGCCGTCCGGATTCCCCAGGTGCATGTGTTCTAAGGTCTGGATTTCCAGATCTGATTTTTAGGGAGTTGTGGGTAGATTCGGACCAAACCAAGCTTGGTTTGGTCACGAGGAAGGTCAGGGGAGTGTCTGGTATGAAGATGTGGTGGTTTGGCATAGGTCCGGGTTCGACTCAAATCTTCAAATGAAGATTCGAGACGAAGGAAAGTGATTCGAGTCTAGGGGGTAACAGATCCATGTTCAGGAGAGTGAGGGGGTCTTAGGGTGTTCAGGAGGTGGCCACCGGCGTCCATGCCGCCGGCTTTAATGGCGAGGGAGACGGGGGCGGCTAGGGTTTCTAATGGGAGGTCCGGGTTTGAGCTTGGGGACGAAGGGGTGGGGTGTTGGTATAGGGGGCGTGGGTGTAAGGGAAGGTTTATATATGGTCTATGGGATTGGATCTGAGCCGTTAGATCATATGATCTCAACGGCTTGGATCCGAGGGTGAGAAATGAGACGGGGTCGTTTGGTAGTGAAACGAGGTCGTTTGGTTTAAATGAGGGGTTGGGTCAGGCTGGTTATTTGGGTCGGGTTTTGAAACGGGTTACTGATAGAGGCCCTGAGCCGTTGGATTGGCCTGGACGGATGGCTCAGATCGAACGCCCTCATACGGCGTCGTTTGAATTGCTGCTTAGGCAGCCGGTTTTGGACTGGATCAGTGCTGGTTGGGCCTGTTTTCGTTTCATTTCTTTTGGGCCCAACCGATTTCCTTCCCTCTTTGTTTTTCTAATTTCATTTTTCTTTTAAAACAAAAAATAAAAAATAAAACTAACAAAAATAAATAAAATAACAAAATTAAAACTAAACAACAATGCAACATTTTAACACAATTATCACAAAATTATTTAAGTAAGTGAACTAAAAGTCTAGAACGAACGATGCGCATATACATATATATTTTTTGAATTTTCTTTTAACGACAGACATTTTTGTATTTTTGTTTGATAATGTCTAGATGCAAAATGGACAGACCTACAAATGACTAATAACACATATCACGAAAAGGGGAAAAAAAATTGTACAGCGAAGCCATTTGTTACTATTTTTCTTTTGTTTTCCTTTGGGAGTGATTGCTCGTGAAGCAAAAATCACGTGCTTACACCAGCTATCAAACATTCCTGAACTACACTGACCTGATTCCTTTTTAGCCGAGGATATGTAGGCAACCTCAGAAGCATTGTGCGGTCAAATCTTTCAAAAATGCTTCCCACGGAGTATTCAGACGGGCAAAAATCGCTCGTATCCGCTCACTTTATCTTTGCACGAAAACTCTTTGTGTTTCCGGGCAAAGAGGGGAAGCTGTGAGCACGTGATTTTTGCCTTATATATGAATTACTCCCATAAATTCAAACAAAATAATTTCTTTTTATTATTTGGAATTTTTGAGGATTTTGTGGCATTTTCTGATAATTGTTTGCATTTGTCTGTGCATTTTTATTTTTGTCTAAATTAATGGAAAATACAAAAAATATGTTGCAGCTGCATCTAGGATTTAATTTTGCATTCTTGAATTAATTAGTAATTAGTTGTTTTATAAAAATGATAAAAAAATCACAAAAGTAACTTATTTTTGCATTTTTAATTTTAGTTTCGAATTTTGGTAGTTTTTATTAAATTTGGCATTTCATTGGTGGTGGTAAGCATTATTTAGAATTAGTTAATTTGATTTGATAGGATAATTTGATTGGGAATTAATTTAGGTTTTATTTTTAATTTTTAATTTGATTTTAAAAGAAATTTAAAAAAAATCAAAAGGAAAAGGAAAATGAAAAGAAAATGGATTTATTAAGAGAAGACTCGGTTTTGGGCCAATTACAATTCCCCAGCCCAATAGATCCCTCCTCAAAACCAGGTTAATCGCAGCACAATACCCGCCCCCGACCCGATCCGTCCCCCAGTGAATCAAAACGACACCGTTTGGTTGTCCTCTGATCTGGACCGTCGAGGTTCTTTTAAATCCAACGGTTGGGGAGTGGGGTGGGATTAATATATATATGTCCGAACCCTCACCCACCCCATCGTCTCTCATCTCTCGGAAACCCCCCGTTTGCCCCGCCCTAATCACCACCGATAACCAACCGCCGGAAATCGCCCACGGCGGCGGCCGGCCACCAAACACCCCAAAACTCACACCAAAGCTCCCTCTCCCCTTCTTCATCCTGAATCCACCATTAGCTCCCTTCAAATCCCACCGGAATCCCTCAAAACTCTGAAACCCTAGCCTCCGCCCTTGTTTTCTCCGTTGGTGGGGCCGGCTCCGATCCTCACCAAAATTACACCTCGGGACCTCCACGAACCCCTCTTCCCAAATTCCATATCTATTTCCCTCGAACACCCTTGAATCCTCTCGAATCTGGATTTGAAGATGAACCCTAGAAATTCCAAAATCCTAAATCGAGTGTTCGTTGAATTTTTCCGGTCTAAATTGATTTTATTCATGTGTTCTTGTTAAGAACACACGATTAACTTCAAAATCGGCCAGAACTCGGATGATTTGAATACCCAGACTCCCTCTTTCATTTCCCGAACCTTTTCGTGGGGTACTTTCTTTTCTTTCTTCGGTTTAATCTTTTCTTCATTTGTTTTTCTGTTTTCTGCTTCTTCCTGTGCTTTTGAAAATCTTAGTTTTCTAATTTCAGAGTGTTAATTACATGCGCGTTAGTTTTTTTGTTAAGAAGTTTTCTTTTCTTTAAGTAGTTTAAGAATTTGTTAATAATTTAGTTCAAATTTCATTAAGTGCTTAGCTGCATCAATTGGAATTAGTAGAAATTTTTCCCGAATTGTTTCTATTTCTGTGGATTTCATTCAGAATTGGGGTTTGTTAGTAAATAATGAATTGGGTTGGTTTCATGTTGGGTTTGATAGCCCAAAGAAAGAGGTCAATCCAGGTTGGGGTTAAATGTTGGGTCAACTTGACCCATGAGCTGAAAGGTAACTAGTTAACCAAGGTAATAACAGGGTCATTAAGGGGTAATTTGGGTAGTTTAGGCTTGGGAATCATGTATAACTAAACTAGGAAGCTTTCTAGAAGCTGGGGTAGGGGCTATTTTGAAATTCTGAGGTTTACACTAGGGGCTTCTAAGCTAAAATGAAAATTTCAGAAGGTTTTAAGGGCAATTTTGAACTCTTTAAGGCTGCCCTAGTAGCTTACCTATAAAGCCATTGTTACTTAGAGCTCAAGGGAGATTTTTGAAGAAAAAATTCCTAAAAAAGCTGAAACGACTTAATTCTTTTAAAAGTTCCGAAATTCCTGCATTCCATTGTGGAGGAACTATCAAGATCCTGCTTGTTTGGATTTCTGATTTCTCTTTATTAGCTAAAGTACTTAAAGTTTTCCCTAGCTACACTTCTGGTTGAGAAATGGCTTGAGCTTTTGGTTTGAAGATGGTTTTGCATTTGTTATTCCCCTACTGTCTATCGTTTGTTCTTGAGTTGATTCCACTGCTTCATTGACTGAATCTGGGCTCTTTTTCTGCTGCTGCTCCACTGATTCTGCACTGCTCTTGTTTCCCTTTTTGCCAGGTACACGTTCTTGAATCTTGTACAATGTGGTGCACAAGTTGAGGAATTAAATGGAAATGGAAATTTTGAAGCATAGCATTAAGTTTCTTGTCTCTAAAATGTTGGTCCTGTTTTTCTTGGAAATCATCAGATGTTATAGATTAGTTTTGACTTTCCCTTCGTCATGTTTACTTTTTGCTGTTTAGCCTTAAGTCTGCTTTGTAATATTGGGTGAACCATGGACTTTAGCCATTTAATGAATTTTAATTCGTGTTAAGGGGTCTTTAAGGCTATAGCTGCAGAAGTTTCATGTCAATTTGTTATGTATTTTAGACCCTGTTTAGTTTTGGCTGAGATCTGTGTTGCTTTCTAGTGTGAAATTATATTTAAGCTTGTTAGAAATGACAAGTTGTTGGTCCGCTTGTATAGAATAGGTTCTATTAGTATGAGATTTATTTGAGGTTTAAATTCTCATGTCTTTATTTCAAGTTAATTTGAGGCTTTGAAAGATGAAGTTGCCTACTGCCTAGTTATTAAAATTGGATCTTCAATTGCTCTCCAAATGCATGTCATATAAATTGGAAGCTTAGCTAGTAATTAAAACTCAGAATTGAATGCTAGTGTAATTTCATATTTTCATATGGTTTTTCTGCTTGATTGGTATTTAATTGATTTTGCATAAGTTTGGTTCTAAAAATTGGGCTTAAAGCAGGCCCAGTTTTGGTGTTCAAAAAAAATCAGAACCGATTTGCATACAATCTGCTCTTGGACGTCCTTTTCACCAAAAGTTGGGCTCATCTTGGGCCCAAGCTTGAAAGCCTTTGCAATCAGACTGCTTACCTCTTGGCTACTTGAGCCCATGACATTTTGTCAAATTCAGCTCTTCAGTTAATTGTCATGTACGTTTGAGTGGTTAGTTAAAATCCCTTTAAGTTTTCTCTTAATTAACTAGTCTTCTTAAAATGAATTAAGGTGAGCCATATCATATAACACAAATAGCTTATGGCCTTTGAAAACATAGTTTGAGCTTCCCTCTAAAATTGGAATTGAGGTGCATCGTGCCAAATAAAATCTCAAAATACACGACCCTCATTTAGTTTGTCCTTGAATATTTTTTATCCTTAGAAATCGAGGCATGCCATTTAGTCGAATTTTCATGGCCCTCGCAAAGTTGCAAACGCGTAGTTGCTTTAGGCGCGTTATCCTAATAATTTACTTTTCTTTACTCGGGTGCGCATTTATGTGACCCAAATCCAAATCTCAACGTTAGATAAAATGTGTTACGGACTGCGGGTGCATTTATGTGACGTGGTTTGAAACATATTTTAAATGACGTTACAATCTTCCTTTAATTAATTAAATAAAAGCGGTTAAAAAGCTAAAATTGCACATAGGTTCAAAATGTTTTAAAATCAGATAATTATGCCAATAATATCAGTTGAGCGACCATGCTAGAACCACGGAACTCGGGAATGCCTAACACCTTCTCCCGGGTTAACAAAATTCCTTACTCAGATTTTTGGTTCGCGGATTGTAATATAGAGTCAATCCTTCCTCAATTCGGAATTTTGAACCGGTGACTTGGGATACCATAAATCTCCCAAGTGGCGACTCTGAATCTTTTAATAATACAATCCCGTTTCGATTGTCACTTAAATTGGAAAAAACTCCCTTATACGCCCTTCCCGGGGGTGTAGGTAAAAAGTAGGTGTGACAGTATGGACATGTTCACCTCAGCGTCCCCAAAAGGCTGAATCTGGACTACAATCGGATTAAGGGTGACTGTTGGTTTCTTTGGATCGTCACCTTCTGTGATCAAACCTATTGACCCCTTGGGGTCCCAGTCGTCCTCTATTTCAATCATGTGAACACCTCCACCCGTGCGGTCTGGTAGAGGGTTATTGTGGACATTCGGAGTGAGCTCCTTTGCCACAATAATCTTGTTATCAATTAGTGCTTGGATTTTATCTTTTAGAGAGCGACATTCATCAATGGTATGCCCTTTCATGCCGGAATGGTATACACAGGATTTATTAGGATTGACCCATTGGGAAGGGTTTTCAGGAGTTATAGTGGGGATGGGGGTGACATAACCAGCAGCTTTGAGCCTTTCGTACACCTAGTCAATCGGTTCAGCAATGGCAGTATATTGTTTGGGAGGTCTGCGGTCAAAATTTGGTCGAGGTCTAGCAAAGTTTTGGCGTGCGGGCGGTGATTGATAGTGGGATGGTTGAGCATTGTAGGCTTGGTAGACATGTGCAGGTTGGGAATATCTGGGTGAAGTATGTTGATATGTGGGAGGTGGAGGTGATTGATAAGTGGGTGGTGGAGTTTGGTAGGAGGGTGAGGGTGCTTGGTAATTCAGAGTAGGTTGATATGTGAGTGGAGGCATCGGGTAGGTTTGGTATTTGATAGGGGACTTGGTTCTCTGTGCAACCATCACGACGCTCACGCCCCTTTTCTTGGTCATGCCACCAGACTGTAGAGCCTTGTTGGTAGCCTACAAAGCCTCAAAGTTCGTGACAATACCACTTTTGATGCCTTCCTCGATCATCTCACCTAGCTTGATGATGTCGGAAAATTTCTGGCTTTCAATCAGCATCAACCTTTCATAGTACTGGGGGTCTTGAGCTCGAACGAAAAACCTGTTCATTTGTTCTTCCTCTAGAGCAGGCCTGACTTTGGCAGCTTCTGACCTCCAGTGAGTGGCATACTCGCGGAATGTTTCCGTGGGTTTCTTCTTTAGGTTCTGGATGTAGAACACATCTGGCACATTTTTTGTGTTGAACCTAAACCTGTCCATGAAATCAGACGCCATGCTTACCCAATTCGACCACTTCTTCGGATCTTGGCTAATGTACCAAGACAGAGCATCTCCCTTCAGACTCCTCATGAAGAGTTTCATGCGGAACCTTTCATCCTTTCCTACTCCGACCAACTTGTCACAGTATGTTCTCAAATGAACTCTCGGATCTCCTGTACCATCAAACATCTTGAACCTCGGAGGTTTGTACCCCTCAGGCAGTTCAACATTGGGTTGTATGCAGATATCTTCATAGTTTAGCCCCTCAATTCCTTTGCTTCCTTCGCGCCCTGAATTCGGCTAGTCAACTTCTTAAGCTCTTCAGCCAGACTCCTGATGAGTGAGTCTTTATCATTAGCCTTGGGTGTGCTTGAAATGGGTTGGGTGGAGTGCGGCATGGTTTCCACGTAGATGGGGGTGTTATGAGTGTGGAAATGGTCATTTGTGGAGTTCACCGGTTCTGGGATGAGCAGTGGAGTATTGTTAGAAGTATGACATGTGTTGTAGTGGTGGTGAGGAGCGGCATGGTTTTGTGGTTTTGGGATGTTTTGTGGAGGTGTAGGGTTCTGAGCGTTAGGAAAATTGACATCTAGGGTGGTGAGGGAAAATGATAAGCTCGCCAAGTTCCGGACCTGATCAAGTTCTTCTTGGAATTTCAACAGCTTTTGTTCAAGCTGGGATGCACTTTCCTTAGGAACCAGAGTACCATGAGTGACCTCTACCCGTTCAGTTGAGTTTTCCTTTCTGGTGTTGTTCAAATCTTCCATCTTTCCTTTGTTCCTGTTTCTGACGGGGCTAGAAGAAGGAGTGGGTGGAGGGCCCTTGGATCTTGTGGAATATGATAATGATGCCAGAGTGCATGAACTAACCTTGGGGAGGGGAATAAATAAGAAATAAAAACAAAAGGCAACAAGTCAATGAGGATTATGAAAAGAAACGTTGCGATATTTAAACACATAGTGCAAGAATGTAAGTCGTGTCCTAATTTGGGAGCCTCGTTGGGCCTGAGGTAGGCCTAGATACAAGTTGATTTGGAGAACTTATAATGCTAAATGCCTCATTTTATTGATAAACATAAGACGAATCCCAAAACGACACTAAATAACAGAAGATAAAAATGTCACTAATGGCCATTGGCCTTATTATATTCATAAAACGAAAAGGTAAATTCCTATCTATTTGGTCCCAGTAGGACCTTCCCCAGACTCGGCATCTTGGATCCATCAAACAGTTTCACCAGCTCGTGAAGTCCCCAGCAGCAGGTAGGCTCTGGCCAGGTGTCCACCCTCATTTCCTTCAGCATTCTAGCAGTCCTCGATCCTCTTGAGAAACTTCCTTTCCAGCTCCACTAAACCTTGTTCCATGTATCCTAATCGCTTGTTGGCACTGACAGCCATGTCTTTCCACTCTTCAATCAGTTTTTGTTGGGCTTCTTGAATCTCACGGTGCTCACTTTCATATTCTCGAATCCTCTTGTGCAGTTGGTTGTATTTGACCTGTGCTTCAGCCCTTTCATCGATGATTCTATGACCTCGAACAAACCCAGGTTGGCCCAGACCATTGTGATTGTCCTCCAGCCATCCTGAATAGTATAGGGTGTAGCCAGCATGGTATCTGTCTGGATCGATAATATCTCTCCCCATGATGATCTTGTAATGCCACATATGCTGTGCTTGGCACTTATAAGGACTGTCATCAGCTTGGAAGTCGGCCCGGAAGTGACTCATCTTGTCGACCCTTGGTATAACATATTTCCTACCAGCCTGTCTCATAACCTAGAGAGGGACATAATGGTAGGTTCCTCTCAAATCGATCGGTATCAGAAATGGTGCGTCTTTGGATCGGGCGATGAACTCTTCAGTAGGGAACCACTCGAACATCCATTGTATTTGATCCTCAGTCAGATTTTCAAACAGCTCCACCCATCCCTTGGCATCTTCTGGCTGAGCAAACATGTTGGGCATGTACTTTATTCGCCTTGGTTGATGGAAGGCTATATGATCATCCCAGTCTCTACGCTAAATCTCTTGCCGATATTCACCCCTTTGGAGATGCTCCATGAGCCAGAGTTGGACTAGAAAGTTGCAGCCCTCAAAGTGTGGGGCTCCTTGTTGATACTTTTCTAAGGCTTGGTATATCTCTGCGACGATCATGGGCACTATGCTAAATGGTTGTCCACCGATTCCCTCCATCAAAATTGTGGTGACCATGGCTAGCCTAGTGTGGATCCTTGCTTTCTTCGTTGGAAACACTATCATCCCCAAGAAGCAGAACATGAAGACAAAGACCCTTCGGTGAATATGCCCTAATGATGTAAGGGCGAACTCATCCGGATATGTACGGTAGGATTTGCTGTGACCGTACCTCTCGTACAAATAATCAAAGGGAATGTAGGACTCCTTCAAACATGTCAAGTCTGGATTCTTCTTTAGGCCCATCATTTTGAGAAAACCTCTACCCTTGCGATTTTATGGCATTAACAAACCTGGGATCTCTCATGGTATACCAGCCAATCCTCTTATTTCCTCTAGCAGGGGTGTCATCTTAATCTCTCCGAAGCGAAACACAGACCTATCACAATCCCAAAACAGAGTAGCAGCTTCTATGATTTTGTTGTTGGGTTGGACCTCCAGGAGAGAAGGTAGATTTCCTAGGTATTTCCGGACAAGAGTCTGATCACTAGAATGAAGATCCTCCCACCAGCTTAGCAACCTTGGGTGGATGTTTGTGACCATGCCGAATCTGGGGACTTCGTGCCTCATGTTTCTGCAAGACAAAAGGGTTAGGCCCTTACCCCCACCAGACTCGACTATTAAATACCAATAATTGGCATAAAAGCATTTAATTCTCCAAAAAATGCACATAATGTGGTAGTGTCCATTTGGGTTTTTGGAAAGCCCAGTGGACTTTGGACGAGGCTGTTTTAAAGAGTCATTATGCGGACAACATAACTGACTCGGCTAAGTTTGACCATGATGCATGCACAATTAAATAGAGTAAGGTTTCTATAGGGTATTAGAATGGTACCCTTGAGCGGACAACTCAAGAGGGAAAAGCACAAAACTGTCGACTACACCGTTGATCGACTGGTTTTACCGCAAATACGCCTTTGCCGGATTTAAAGGGTGATAATATCGGAAGAGCGCAACCACTCATTATAAGCGTTGATATGGTATTTATTTGGCACAAGTGGAATATAATGTTGAAAACATGCTTATGTAATAATTAAAACAAGTTGTCACGTATTTGCACGTTCATAAAGTAATAATTACAATAATTTAAAACAGTAATAAAGGAGTGCAGTAAAGGAAAGCAGTGAAAGAAATAAGGGAAAGAAACAAGAGACAAGTTAGTTTTTGTAGTAGAAGAGGGAATTAAATGATTAAAAGAATTAAACAAATAAAACACAGAAGAAATGTAAAGTCATAGCAATAGCTTGAAATGGTAAAAGCCTAAAAGTATGTCCCCAACAGAGTCGTTATGCTGTCGCGCCCCCTTTTTCTCGCAAAATTGGGTTTAGGACATTTGGGAGGACAACTCGTTCCCCTTTGGGAATTGGGTTTGAATTGGAGAGTCACCACCTAATGATTAAAGTGCATTAGGACACTAGGAAGGAATTGATCCAGAAAACTAGAGATTGGGTAAGGGCTAGAAATTATCCCGAGAGGAAGGTGTTAGGCACCCCTCAGGATCCACTAGTGTGGTTCCCGGCCATGCTACAATTGTGACTTTAAGTAACAAGTAGGCAAACAAAAGTTTTAAATATAAGAGGTTTTCATGTAATGGTTGCAAATAGATTAAAGTTTAAAGAAAACAAAAGGAAGCTGAATTTTTGAGGAAAACAATTTGAAAATTCTGAAAAAATAAACAAGTAAAGGGAGAGGGGGGGGGGGGGTCCTAGGTTTACAAATAATATGGATCACCCCACACAATATCCGGTAATCACTCCTCAAAGAGGGGCTACACGAGATGTTATCGTATGGTCATCATATCCATATCTACCCTTTCCCACCCCGTTAAGGTATTAAAGCGCGAAATGGTTTTGTTACTTATTGCATGCTATTACCCGCCCCATTCCTATCAGTCCCGGAGGTACTTGAGACTACTAATCCTAAAAGGGAGGGGTATGAGGTTTTGCTGTTTTAAAGGACAAAATTCCAAGGCGACAATCAAAACATATATAGCAAGTATTGGAAAAGCATGTAAACAGATACGACTCAAATAAACCTCCTTAAACCAAAGAGAGCATATAGTTTTAGCATGTCTTATACGTACTGATTATGGTCTGATTAAACTTAAAAGGTTAAAGCAGGCTGATTTATCACATATTTTCAGATAAGAAGTTCGAATTAGACCTGCCCGCTGGTTGTAATTACCAAAGACTAGCGCAGTTATAGCTTTTACCCTAAAGTTTGCTGAGGTGTTGGGCGAAACCTATAGGCATGATATCTATTAGTTTCAGAAATAAAGCAGTAAACTGATTACAGGAAGGTTGCCAATTTTTTTACCAAGTTCTGCAGATTAAACTTAAAACGAGAGAGACGATTCAGATTTGATTGATAGTTCCTATAGGCATATTTTCTAGTCGTTGTTAATTTAAAACACCGTCATTGGCGTACAAGAATCCTATAGGCAGTTCATCTATATGCAGTTGATTATTTAAGCCTATAAACTCATTTTCCTAGTGATAGATGCAGGTGCAAAATGCAGGAAGTCCTATAGGCATATTACCTATATGATAATGTAGAAGTACAGAAACCTATAGACATGGTCTCTATATAATGCAGAAGTGCAGAAACCTATAGACATGGTCTCTATGTAATGCAAAAGTGCAGAAACTTATAAACATGGTATCTATATGAAATGCATAAGTGCAAAAACCTATAGACATGGTATCTATATGAAATGCAGAAGCGAAAGCTGAAAGCAGGATACGTGAATGCAGAAGTATAGTTATCCCCTATGAACATGGTATCTACCACTTTGCATGCACGATTGACCCTCCCTTTTTCACTAACAGCCCCAATAATTATTACAACCCAGAATGAATAAGAAAAGCAAAATTACATCAGAAATTAAAGTACAACCAAGGGGAACCTAATTCAGACTCCAGGTCTGAAATATGAGATAAACCAACTCCAAAGATCAGGATCCCAAGCCTTTCTCTTATTTGGATGTGTAAGAGTTCCCCAAGAGCCTCAAATAGACTCCGAGCAGTGCTCACACCCAAACACATACAGGATTAAGAACATAGTGCAGTGTGGAAGGGCCAGTCCTCAAGTATCCAAGTTCAG
Source organism: Nicotiana tabacum (assembly GCF_000715075.1). NCBI lineage: Eukaryota > Viridiplantae > Streptophyta > Magnoliopsida > Solanales > Solanaceae > Nicotiana > Nicotiana tabacum. Next base: position 98,658,669 of record NC_134084.1, on the reverse strand, counting down.
AGGGAACTCAAGGTCCCAAGGCAAGGCTTACAGGAGGGGGCAGAGCTTAGAAGCTAAGAGTAAGTGTAAGTGCAGAGTTTGAAAAGGGGAAAGGGGAAGTGGTAGAGAAACAGGGACAGGCTAGTGGGCATACCTAGCAATGGGAAGTGCTGGCACACCCCACAAGCCTGTTAGAACACATTGTTTTAGGAGTCAGGATCCTCTAAGGGATAAGTCCAGACATGAACAATAACTTGCATATTGTCATGTCATGAACTACAACTCAAATCACATAGAGGGGAATAGGGGTACAGGGATTCATAGCAGAAACAAATAAAAGAAATTAACATGCTAATTAAACATTCAACTCTATATAGACAGTAAAGTGACATGGATGCAAAGGCTATAAGTGAACACATTGGGATGATGCTGAAGCTAAAACTAGAACATACCAGTCTCAAAGAAACAAGTGAAAGAAAGCAGTAGTCTTGCAAATCCAAAGTGCAAACAGGCAGTCAGAATGCTATGATCTTAGAAAAGAATCGTGAGGTTGTAAGGGTGAAGTATGAAGTGTAAAAGTGTTGAACTGAAGGTCTTTTAAAGTGCAGAAGGGTCGTGCCCTTTTATAGTGTAGAAAGCAAGCAAAAATAGGTAAAAAAATAGTTTGAAAATCAATTACACAAGGTTTCCCCCTAATTAAGGGATTCTGATTTCAAATGGGCAAAACTAATAAAGGAAAGGAATTCATTAAACACTTTCTCAAATCAGCATAAAAGGGGTAAATACATAAAGGTCTATTTAAGGACAGGGTCTTGACAGCACACGGTTTGTGCAAATGGGGAAAGGAAATCAGTTAACGGCCAAGAAAATCGAAAATTGAAGATTTTGTATGAATGAACCAAGTCAGAAAGATGGGAAAGATTTCGACTCAAGGAAAATCAATACCAATCAATTAGACTTATTAAAAGGAATTCTGAATCAATCACAAGTCGGAAAACCATTCTGAAGAAAGATTCCTCATATATAAAAGCATACAGACACATTAAATATGAAGAAATTTGTCATGCTATTCAGAAGAGTCTAGTGTAGGAGAATCAGAATTGTGTGCATACAAAAGAAGTTCACACTTAGTTCATAGACCCAGAAACAAGTCTGAAAGAGTCAAGGGTCCTCAAACAGAACCCTAGTTTGATCATATGAACAAACTCGGAGGAAACCCCCAAATTCTAGGGTTTCTGACAAGAGTCAAATGAGGAGGCAACATGCTCAGAGATTTCCTTTCAAAATCTCATGAGAAGACAAGCAGATACAAATAATATTCGAAGCAGACAAAGTGTAGGAGCATAATGAGAGAATAGTCACGACAGTAGAAGAAACGTCTTTAAGAAAACCTTTTAGAAGGGACTTAAACAGAGTTCGGTAGAAGGCAAACAAAACTTAAGAACTCAGTAGGAAATACATACAGTAGAAGAACACAAAATACCGAAAAAGCATAGCAAAAGATCATATAGGAAGATACAACAAGATAAACATGCGAGCATGGTACAAAACACAGTAGAAAAATAAAGCACAAAAGAACATGCATGATAAAGGAAAACATAAGAAAACAGTAGAAGAACATGCGTAGTAGAAAAGAAAACATCAGAACATTGTATAGACAAATACACCAAGAAAAGAAGAAGAAAAATCAGAGAAACATTTTAAGCTTTTCAGAAAAACCCAAAATCGGAAAGAAGTGATTTTTGAAAGAAAAATTAGGAAAAACGTTTAAAAACTCAAGTAGAGCACATATATAGAACAGATTTAAGAAAAAAATTAGAGAAAACTTCGAATAGCTAGGGTTTCAGAGGAACCCTAAAGAGAGAAAGGCTTGGAAAAGGTCCGATCTGAGTCGGATAAGTTAGAAATAGGCTCATAATGCTTGGATATGCCGGAGCATGGCCAGAGAGGCCATAGAACCTCGAATCGGAGAGGATCTGAACGGACACCATTGAGGTCAGACCTCGAAACTTTGAACACCAAGTGTTTAAGAGAAGAGGAAGATGAGTTTAAGCCATCCATGGCCTGAGAGGCCATGGATTCCGGTGAGCTGAAGGTAGAAGACAGTAGGAGATGATTCGGGTTTCAAGAACCTTCGAGAGAGTTTGAGAGATGAGAGGATTCAGAGGCGGCGGTTGGTGAGAAATGGGATAGGGTTGGGGGGTGTTTGGGAATTAAAAAGGAAAGGGGAAATTCTGGCCATTGATCGAAATGATCAATAGCTTGGATCAAAAGGGGAAACCAGGCGGGTTGGATAAGCGGGTTAGGGACGGGTCATTTTAGGAATTGGGCTGGCCGTTTGAATTTGAAATTGGGGTTATTTGGGGCTGATTTTAAGCTATAATTGAAATAAAATAGGGCTAGTATTTAAATAACCACTTTTCCCTTTTATTTTTATAAAAATAGTAATGATTTCTGAAAATAAATTTAAAGTACCAAATTAATAAATAATGTATAAATATTAAATTAAAAATACTAGAATTAATTTTGTAATTATAAACGTAATTAAATCTTAAAATAGGCTAAAATTGCAATCATATACAATTTAGCTTTAAAATAGTAAATAAATTTGTAAAAATGCGTAAAAATTACCTGAGCTATATTTTGGTATAAATGTGAGAATAAAATAAATTATTCACCAAAATGATGATTTTGGGAATAACTATTAGTTTTTGTACTGCTAAAATGAGCAATAAATTGATTTAAATATCTCTTTAAAAATTAGGAAAAATACTAAAACACTTGGGCATACTTATATATGCATATATATGTTATTTTGAAAGTATTTTGCATATATAAAATATACAGGGAAAAATTGAGTATCAACAGTATTGAGGGTGAGGTAGACCCCAAGTACGTTATTTGGTTCGGCAAAAGGTTTCAGATTCCTGAGAGACCTGCTAAGAGAGATCATGTTCAGCAATTCACTAATGACTCGCAAAAGCAGTGGGGCTGGTTGGCAAAGGAAGAAAGCTACAGGGCTAAAATAAGTAAGTTAGAAGGACAAATCAGGGACCTCAAGTTTGGTAACAGTATCCAGGCGGCCACAGATAAAGGGGAAAAGAAAAAGCTAACTCAGGAAAATGAAGCCCTCAAAGCTCAAATCCAGAAAATGAGAATAGCTGCTAGAAACCCGGAAAGAAGCCGAGCGGATGAATGACTTATAAGCAATCTGAGAAAGAAAGCACTTGAGTGTCAACATGACCTAGAAAGGTCTGAGGCCAGTCTAGCAAAAGTCCGGGCTCAATTGATAAAGAATGCAGAAGGGAGGGCACAGTTTGTGCAACAAATGAAAAGAAAATATGAAGGGACAATCATCAATCTGAAGAGAAAAGTAACTACCCTTGAGAATGAGGCAGCCAAACAGGCCAAGGACTTTAAAGCTGACAGGGAACATTGTTATGATTTGATGGCTCAGATGGAGGAAGAAATACAACAGTTGTAAAATCAAAACCATCACGACACTCAGGTGTAGGAAGCCCGGAATCAACAGGTCGGGCGTCTGCTTCAGGAAAAAGGTAGAATACGAGAGAGGGTCAGAGCCATTGCTGACTACATTATCGTGAAATGCCAATCATGTGAGGACATGACTCGTACCACTTTCTTCGCTGCAGTGATGACATTTGTCCGCCAGATAATGAGTGATTTGGAGCGGCTTCAAGGGGATCTCGCATGTAGGCCCGTGGCGAGACCGAATAATGTCCCATGGGCCCTAGGAGCATTTGAGGCATTGATGTATTCGTGATCGCACCTATACGCCACACACATGGAATTCCACATAGCAATTAAGTCGGGGATCCCTAATCCCTCAAGTTAAGGTTAGACCAAACACTTACCTCAAGCCAACAGGTAATTCAAAACTCAATTACCGTTTTACCTCTCGATTCCACCTCCAATCCACTCGAATCTAGTCATAGTTAACTCAATAAATAAATGCTAAAGAAATCAACTTTTCTAGGTTTTCCAACATTTTCCCCAAAAAGTCAAAAATCGACCCCGGGCTCGCTTGGTCAAAACCTGAAGTTCAGACCAAAACCCGATTACCCATTCATCCCCGAGCTCGGATATAAAATTAGTTTTGGAATCTGACCTCAACTCGAGGTCTAAACCCCCAATTTATAGAAATCCCTAGTTCTACCCAAAACCTCCAATTTTTACCATAGAAATCTTAGATATTTGGTTGGGAATTCAAGAAATGTGATGGGAAAGTGAAAGAAAATGGATTAGGATCACTTACCAAAGGTTTGGGGAAGATTTGATCTTGGGAGAATCGCCTCTAGGGTTTTAGGATTTGAGAGTTGTGAAAAATGGGTGAAAATCCCGTCTAAGTTGGGTTTTACACAGTTGCAGGCATTACATTTGCCATAAAATGTTCGCAATTGCGAACTCGCAAATGCGACTACAACATGTGCGACGACAGCTGCGTTAAGACCTTCGCAGAAGAGAAATCACCTGGGTGCCTCCTCTTTGCAGTAGCGATCTAGAATTCGCATAAGCGATATAGCACCTGCGGCCAAAACTACGCAGGTGCGAGAAACCAGTACCAGAACTATCTATAGTGATCAAAACCATCCGAAAATTACCCGAATCACACCCTAGGCCTGCGGGACCCCGTCCAAATATACCGACAAGTTCCAATATATAACACGAACTTACTCGAAGTCTCAAATCACACATAAGAACATCAAAATCACGAATCGCACCTAAAATCAAACTTAATGAACTGTTGAACTTTCAATTCCCAAAACTCGTGCTGAACCAGATCAAATCAACTCAGAATGACCTCAAATTTTGCACACAAGTTCCAGATGACATAACAATCCTATTCCAGTTCCTGAAACAACTATCCGAACTCGATAACATCGATGTCAACTCCCGATCAACCTATGAACTTTCCAAACCTTCAAATTGCCAACTTTTGCCAATTATTGCAAAATTCTTTTAGAAATAATGCAAATTCGGGCATATGCTAAAGTCAAAAATCACCATCCGGACCTAGCAGTACTGTCAAAATTCCGATCCGAGAACAAATATACAAAAGTCAAACTTGGTCAACTTTTCCAACTTAAAGCTTCCTAGTTAATTTTTAGTCTTCCAAATCAATCTAGAATCACTCGAAAATCAAAACAGATGATACACACAAATCATAGTACACCAAATAGAGGTACTCATGACCTTAAACCACCGAATGAAGTGCAAATGCTCGAAATGACCGGTTGGATCATTACACCACCATAGGTCGTGATGGCACCCAACACTACTGTTAGACATACCAACACTATTGTTAGGCAACCCAACAATTAATCGACACGTCGATCGATAGTCTGTAACAAATTTAGTACAAATGATGAAGTAATTAGTGGAATTTCTCTGTTTTTATATAAAAGTACTGATATTATCTTAAATGTTCAAATGTGGTCTAAATATAAATTTGAATATCATAACAGAATTGCAATCAAAAACAAAATCTAAATCCCAAAAACTCGGTGTCACAAGTTCATGAGCATCTACTGGAATATACAATACTACTACAACAACTGTCTAAATAGAAAATAGACCGAATACAGTAAATGAATAGGACAGGGACTCCGTGTGTTGCAGACCATAACATTGTATGCATCTCACCACAAAATCTCCTCAACGGCTGCACCTACGTGCCTAGATGACCGACAAATATACCCCCACAATTAGTGTAGAACTGTAGTATGAGTACGTAAATCAACGTGTACCCAATAAGTATCTAGTCTAACCTCGAAGAAGTAGTGACGAGGGATTGACATCGAAACTTACTAGTGGTCCAATGATAATGTACATAAAAGCAGACAAGTATGAAACACACGAGTGGCAAAGAAAAAGATAAATATAAATAACATAATTCTCGGCGTAAGAATAGTTTTGAAATCATAAAATACCATAATCTGCCGTGAAGGAAACAAAGATAGCCAATATCACACACAATGTCAAATCTCAAGTCAGGAAAACTCATATGTATGCTGAATCCTTATTAAATATTACGCATGATTCTGTCGAGGTAAACAACCAGATCCCATAAGAGTGATTGTACAATATCCCGTCATGGTCGTACGACTCGATCCCATAATACCGCCGAGGTCATACGACCCGATCCAAATATGCATCTCATAATACTGTCGTAGGGAACAACCCGATCCCATAATGGTACTACTGAGGCGTTCAGCTCGATCCCATAAGAATGATAAAACATTTGACTGGTCATTAGCTCAACTCACGAATATATGTGCTAGTTATGAACTCAAGAAATTTTTGGACAAATATGTGTAACGCGGGAGAAACTTGTAAGAGAAAGCATAATTTCGGCTGATAATCAAGTAGCGCATCAAGTTTCCAGAATATCAAAGTTTGATACTCTATGCAAGTCTAGTCTCAGGAAAAAACATAAATTAAAGCATTTAAACATGCAAGAATAACTCAAGTAGTACAATTAAAGCATGGTGTGAGTATACATCTACCCAGACATAATCAAGCATCTAACATACACATGGATACTTGTAACCTCATACGTGCGTAGCTCCCATAACACATAGCACGTAACAATATAGTACCTACGGGGTAATTTCCCTCTTATAAGGTTAGAAAGAAGACCTACCTTGCTCTGAAATCCAGTAATCGGCTCCAACGCCTCTCTAATACCTCAAACCAATGCCAAACGATCCAATACTAACCAAAGAACATGCAAACCAATCAAAATACAATCAAAGACTTGTAATTTAGCAATTAGAAATAAATTCTCAACTCCACAAAAAAAATCAACAAGGTCAACCCCCAGACCCGTGCACCTAGATTCAGAAAATTTTCAAAGATAAATACTATCCGTAGTACCACAAACTCAAATATACAAATTATTCCAAATTCCATGACCAATTTCGTGGTCAAAACTCAAAAATACCATTTTTAGGTTTTCTTCCAAAATCCTGCAATTTTCACTAATTTTCATGTTTAAATCCATATATAATCTATGTATTTAGCTCACAATGAGTAGGAATCACTTACCTTGTGATAGATGATGAAAATACCTCTCCAAAATCGGCCCAAAATCAGCTCTAATGAGGGAAATGAGACGAAAATGAGCTAAGTCCCAATTTTGCATCTTATACACTGCCCAGTCGTTCCTCTTTGCAATCGCCGAGGCTCCCTCGCGACCGCGAAAGACAAATCTGCAGCTGCCCAAAATCCTCTTCGCAAACATGATTCCTTGCCAGCCCTTCCCTACGTGAACGCGACTAGCTCTTCGCAAACACGACGACCAACCTCCAGTCCCAGCTTCTTCTTCGCGAACGCTACCACCCTTCACAAATGCGAAGCACCACTTCCCCAAGCCTCCGCGAACACGACTCACCCAAAACAAATGCAAAGCACAAATGGCCTCCGGTCCAAATTCCTTCATCACGAATGCGTGCTTCCCACCGCGTTCACAATGAACAACACCAGCACCAGCAACGAGCAGAGGAAAAACATACAGACATTGTCTAAAACTACCCTGAAACACACTCGAGACCTCCGTGGCCCCGTCCAATCATACAACCCAGTCACCATACCTTATCTAAGCCGATTCAAAGGCTCAAAATGCCATGAATAACATCAAAATCAAGAATAGATGATCAAATGCTTCTCTTAACTTTCGAACCTTCAAGCTTCGCCGAACGCATCCGAATCATACTTAGACATTTCGAATCACGACCAAACATCACACATAAGTTTTAGTCAACTAAATGAACTTATCCAAAGTCCCGGAACGCCGCTCGGAGTCCGATAACACCAAAGTCTACTCCAAGTCAAACTTAGCAAATTTAAAAACCTTCAAAATGCAAACTTTCGATAATAAGTGTCGAATCGCTCCCTAACCACTCGATATTCAACCCAACACATACGCCCAAGTCCGAAATCACCATACGAACCTATAGGAACCTTCAAATCTCGATTTCGAGGACGTTTACTCAAATGTCAAACCTTGGTCAACTCTTACAACTTAAAGCTTCCAAATTGAGAATTATTCTTCCAAATCAACTCTAAACTTCTCAAAAATCAAACCAACTACACATGCAAGTCATAATACATAAAATGAATCTACTCGAGGTCTCAAACAGTCGAACAATATGCTAAAGCTCAAAACGACTGTTCGGGTCGTTATATTCTCCCCCACTTAAACATGCGTTCGTCCTCGAGCATGCTAAGAATCATTCCAAAGTTGCCAAAAATCATAGAATAACTCCTTATACACATATCCATGGATGATATCATGCCACCTTAATCCATATGATCCCATCAGCACAATCTTGACCGAATATTCTTCCTTCAGCCTTAGTTTGAAATTCTTAGAATAAAATTCTAACTTTCGGAGCTCCCTCAAGATCCGATTCTTTTATATAAACTATATCAATCTCAAAAAACTATTCAAAGCATAATTATACACCAAGTTATAACCTCACAATGTACCACATAACTCATATGCCCATAGCGATATCTTTCAACCCCAATAGCTGCTTATTTTAGAACTTGGTATCGGTAATATAACTCATGATACATAAAAATCATGTCCCAACCCTCGCAATACTGCCACAAAGAAAAAGATGTGCAGAATCTCATAACCACCCATCAAATCAATAAATCATGGAGTTCTTCGCTTGGCTAGAACCATTGCCACATTTTGAACTATTTAGTGACATTCCTCCTCCAAGCATACATTATACCAGTCTGATTGCGCTGATTCTAGATCCAACAACCTCGTCACACCCTATACAAGCTGCTCGTCCAACAAGCCACCTCAAACACCATCTAAAATATCATACAACACGATTCGTGTGACAAAAAGCCACAACTTGACTATGACAAATAAGGAAAGGAAAAACCAAGTAAAAGAACTATCCAGCATGCGTAATAGAGAAAACCACCATAAAAATGCTATGAATCTAACTCACAGAGGAAAAACAACACACAAGATAAGTACAAGGAATCGTACCAACATCCCACCGTCGCAGCGTGCAACCCGATCACACATGATACCGTTGCGGAGTGCATTCCCATCCAACTATCATACCCGTGGCGGCATGCTACCGAATCCACACATAATACCCATCGAGCTAAAAATTCTCATTTTCGCTAGACACACGTACTTAAATAAACAAGTACGCCAAGTTCATAAACATAACACTGAGAGACGGATAGCATAATGCGCTACAAAAATGCCACATATGACTAAGGTTCAATAAAAAGATCAACATTTCGAGAGCCATCTCGCTCATATAACACCATAAAGCTAACACATGACCACAACGCACGTTGAATAATCAAGTTGCCTCACAATCCACATAGGATAAAAGAGCAATATATAAAATAGATGATGACATGAATAACATCTACCAAGCCCGAAGAAGCATCCGTAGACAAATGCTGTGCTAAATAGACAAACCCGATTTGGTGTAGAATATACATTCACATTAGGCCTACAATGGAACTCTAAACCTATTCCGATCATCTCAAATAGGTAAATATCCTTTCAAGATCCACAATGACCATATCTATGACACATACAATCAACCATCAAATCCTGAACAAACTTCCACAGTCCGCAACCAAAGGAATAGTCCACCTCTTAGACATAAACTCTCCAATTTGTGACAATACCAGAATCTATATGCCTGACCTCAATCTCTCCCACTTAAATGACTAACACGTCACACCTACACCATCATTGCATGGGAGATACTCCCACAACCTTCTGCCTAAGTAACAAAATTTGAACATCAATGGCTACGAACCATACTCCCACATTGATTGGGTACCCGCCATAATAGATGTCACAAGAACTGCTGAGGAATAGGAAGGTGAGTTTCATTCTGGCACGGATCTAACCTGCTGCACACAAATGTGTGCCACCCCTTTGCCTCAAAACTTTGAGTGTTTCGCTGAATAGGAACCTCGGTGACAATCCATAGTGGTGGTGGCCCTGGTGGTGCTAGAATCTCAGCTAACAAAGGCTGGACTTTGTCTCCTAGTGCGCACTTCTCTAGATACTATTTGGTTCAACATCCTCAAAGCCCAAGTACGTGTTGAGTGTATGCTGATCAAACCTCATCTTGAGGTTACATACTTTGGTCACCTTCATCCCCTTTTTTATACGAGCCACATTGGCATAGAATTCACGGACGAGGTATTCTTTGGCATCCATTATACTCTTGGTGAACCACATCTACCCCTTGCGTGCCCTGAACTATCTCAAAATGAATGGGTTGTACCTCTCCAAATCTGTCAAAAGGAACTATCGCTCAAGAGTTAGTGACCTCATTGGCCACCATATACGAAAGCTGATGAAGGTGGCCAAGCTGACAAAGCACTCATCCCAAACCTCTTTCTTCTTTGAACTTTCAAGGCTGGCAACTATAGCATCTCCCCCTCTACCATCATCGGGAATATCATGAACTAGTGTATCCTGTGCCTCAGGAACCGGTGTAACGGATGGCTCAGAAGCCTGACTAGCACTCTCCGATCCCTCAAAAGTGCTATGGGATGAATACGCTCATCCTTGAGCTGGTATCTCCCTTGCTGCCTCGATTATATGGCCGGTTGCCCCTAAGCAGAGGCTGAGTTGCCCTCTGTCACTTCCCTAAATAGGATATATGAGCTAGTCTCGGAGAGGTCAGCACCTCTCCCTCTCCCGGTTATTGATTTTTTTCTTATTGTCTTTTGTTGGCCAAGGGTTAAGGCACTCCTTCCCCGACCCCGAGAAGATGCACCTCTCTCTTTTGAAGTGTCGCCTTGTCCTCTAGATTGAACCTTTGTTTGGGAACCTCATCTCAGCTTTTCATCTATGGTCCGCACATTTTCATGTTCGATCACAGATTTCATGTGCAGTCGCAAATCAACCTTCGCACTGACAGGCTAAAACTTCAGAGAGTTGGTATTTTCATCATCTCATCTGTGCGGCCCGCAAACTAAATGTGCGGCCGCAATGCTCTTTTACTATAGCACCCACAAATGTGCAGTCTGAACAATTAAAATGCGGTCCGCATTCCTTAGAACACTTAGCCATATTTTTGTCCACAATTCCTGTAAGTCACACCTACACCTGTAGCATGCTTCAAATCAAGTTAGAACAAAAATAACACATAACTACAAAAGTAAAAGGAAAAGAAACATGGGTTGTCTCCTAAGAAGCACTTGATTTAACGTCACGGCATGACGCAGAATACTATCAAGTGAAATGAATGACCGCCACGACGTGGCTATATCCAACCTTTCCCAAATAATGCTTCACCCGGTGACCATTAACTTAAAATACTTCATTGTTTTCATTCTTCAAGTCTAATGCACCAAAAATGTGTCACACCCACAATTTCAAAGGGAACACTCCATTTAGACTTTAGCTTCCCGAGAAACATCCTCAACCTTGAGTTAAGAAACAATACAAGATCGCCCACTTTGAATTCATTGTTCCAAATGTATTTGTCATGGAGATATTTATCTTTTTTTTTGTACGAGGACGAACTTGCATAAGAATGGTACCGAAACTCATCTAATTCATGTAAATGTGCAACCCTCAAGTTAGCGGCTACATCCCTATCAAGATTCAACTTCTTTAAAGCCCACATGGCCTTGTGCTCTAGCTCCACCGGAAGATGAAAAGCTTTTCCGAACACCAACCGGTATGACGACATTCTGATAGGTGTTTTGTAAGCCGTCCGATAAGCCCATAATGCATCATAAAGCTTCTTTGACCAATCCATCCGATTAGCATTCACCATTTTGGACAAGATACTCTTTAGTTTCCGATTAGAGACTTCTACATGCTTTCTAGCTTGTGGATGATAGGGGGTCGTGACTTTATGAGTAACACCATATTTTCCAAGTAAAGTATCGAAAGCCTTGTTACAAAAATGTGACCCCCATTTCTTATAATATCACATGGAGTACCAAACTTTGTGAAAATATTCTTCTTCAAGAACACCACCACACTTCTCACCTCATTGTTGGGTAGAACAACGGCCTCAACCCATTTGGACACATAATCCACCCCGACCAAGATGTAGGTATTTTCACAAGAACTCACAAAAGGACCCATGAAGTCAATACTCCATACATCGAAAATATTGATCTCCAAAATGGTAGTGAGAGGCATTTCATTTTTCTACTAGATTCCACAGGCCCGTTGACATTCATCACAATTCTTCACTAACTCACTTGCATCCTTGAAAAGAGCGGGCCGATAGAAACCACAACTAAGCACCCTAGTTGTCGTTCTCGCTCCACCATGATGACAACCATATGGCGGAGAGTGAGAAAACCCAAGAACTTCACCTTGCTCTTCTTCTAGTACACATCTTCTAATCACTCCATCTGTAAAATCCGGAAGAGGTATGGTTCATCCCAATAATAATCTTGACAATCCCATTTGAGCTTTTTCCTTTGGCTTGAAGAGAACTCACCCGAAATGATTCCACACACAAGAAAATTTGCTAGATCCATGAATCATGGCACCTCTTTCATTGAAATTTCCAAGAGTTGCTCCTCAGGGAAGGAGTCATAGATTTCAAGGCCATCATGCAGCCTCCCCTCCTCCTCCAAACGAGACAAATGATCAGCCACTTGGTTTTCACTCCCTTTTCTATCTTGGATGTCAATATCAAATTCTTGCAACGATAATACCCATCTCATCAATCGAGTTTTGGAGTCCTTTTCGCTCATAAGATAACGAAGCGTCGCATGATCCATATGGACAATGACTTTTGCACCCATCAAGTACGGGCGAGACTTCTCAATTGTAAACACAATGGCAATGAGTTCTTTCTCCATAATGGTATAGTTGTCTTGGGCACTATTCATGATCTTACTAGCATAGTAGACCGGATGAAAAGTCTTGTTGATGCGTTGCCCCAAAACAGCCCCAACCTCTACATAACTTGCATCACCCATTAGTTTAAAAGGCACACTACGATTTGGAGCGGTGATGATGGAGTAGTTGTCAACTTGAAATTTTACAATTCAAAAGCTCTCATGCAATCATTGTTGAAGTTAAAATTAGCATCCTTTTTAAGAAGCTTGCACAACGGGTTCACCACCTTAGAGAAATCTTTGATGAAACACTGGTAAAACCCTGCGTGGCCTAAGAAACTCCGCACACCCTTCACCGAAGTTGGAGGTGGAAGTTTAGAAATCACCTCAATCTTTGCTTTGTCAACTTCAATTCCATTTTTTGAGATTTTGTGGCCAAGGACAATGCCTTCCTCGACCATGAAATGACATTTCTCCCAATTGAGCATCAAATTTGTTTCTTCACTTCTAGCCAACACTTTGTCCAAATTTGCAAGACAATCATCAAAACAATCTCCAACTACCGAGAAGTCATCCATGAAAACCTCAAGGTATTACTCTACCATATCCATGAAAATAGCCATCATACACCTTTGAAGAGTCGCCGGTGCATTGCACAAACCAAATGGCATCCGCTTGAATGCGAAAGTACCATAGGGACATGTCAAGGTTGTTTTATCTTGATCTTCCGGAGCAATAAGAATTTGGTTATAGCCCGAATACCCATCAAGGAAGCAATAGAAATCACGACCGGCCAATTTATCGAGCATTTAATCTAAGAAAGGAGGTGGAAAGTAATCCTTCCTTGTGACTTTGTTGAGCTTGCGATAGTCCATACACACCCTCCAACCGGTCACCGTTCTTGGAGGAATCAACTAATTCTTGTCATTGGTGACCACCGTCATGCCCCTTTCTTTGAGACACATTGAACTGGAGAAGTCCACGAACTATCAAAGATGGGGTAAACAACCCCAGCATCCAACCACTTGATAATCTCCTTTTTGACAACTTAATGCATAGCCTCATTGAGTATCCTTTGATGTGCAATAGATGGTTTTGCGCCATCCTCCAAGTTGATCTTATGCATGCAAAAGGCGGGGCTTATCCCCCCGAATATCTGCCAAAGTCCACCCAATATCCTTATTCCTCTTTTATAGTACCACCAATATGGAATCTACCTGCATGTTAGTCAAACAAGAGGAAAGAATAGTCGGTAAAATAGAACAAGGACAAAGAAATTCATACCGTAAATGTGAAGACAATGGCTTCAACTCTAAGGTAGGAGGCTCTTCAATAAAAGGCTTTGTAGGAGGAGTTGTTCTATTTTCAAGATCCAAGGACAATTTTAGGGGTGCACAGTTGTACGACCCCATTCCTTACAAAGATTTAACACATTCCATGAAGCCATCCATCTCGTCATCATCAAAGTTGAGCAAGACGGCCTCTAACATATCACCAATATTGATCGTAGCACTTGTTTCATCAATAATAACATCGGTCACCATGTCCATAAAAGAGCACATCTCATTGCTATTTGGTTTCCGCATGGACTTATACACATGGAATACCACTTTTTCATCACCAACTCGGAAGTTAAGTTCTTCAGCTTCAACACTACAAAGGGCCTTCCCTGTAGCAAGGAAAGGTCTCCCAAGAATAATCGTTACTTCATAATCAACCTCACAATCTAGGATGACAATATCCACCGGAAGAATGAATTTATCAACACAAACCAAGACATCTTGAATAACTCCCAATGGCCTCTTCATAGTACGATTGGACATTTGCAATCTCATAGAGGTGGGTCATAGTTTCCCAAATCCCAAAGTCTTGAAAACCGAATAGGGAATCAAATTGATACTTGCCCCAAGATCACAAAGAGCTTTAACAAACCTGGCACTTCCAATTGTACAAGGAATCTCGAAAGCACTAGGATCCTCCAACTTAGGAGCCATTGAATGAATGTTAGCACTCACTTGATAAGTGACTTTGATAGTTTCAAATTCCTTGACCGCTTCTTTGTCGCAAGATCCTTCATAAACTTTGCATAACCATGCATTTGTTCGAAAGCTTCAACTAATGGCACATTGATTGAGAGACTCTTCATCATTTGAATGAACTTCTTGAATTGATTCTCACTATTTTTCTTGGAAAGTCTTTGAGGGTATGGAGGTGGAGGCTTATGCAATAGTTCATTAGCCTTTTGCTTTACCGGCTCCGGTATGTCAATAATGTATTCACTAGAGGAGTTCACTTCCTCTTGAGTCTCTTCCACACTATCATCAATATCAATTCAAACATCATCATTAGGTTGCACCACATTGTACAAGATTTTCTCTTCTTGCACCACTTGATCATCATCAACAAGTTGTCTTTGACTTGAGGTGGGTGCATTGTCATCTCTCCCACTTCTTGTAGTAACGTCCATAGCATGTCCCATGTTGTTTCCACCCTTTGGGTTTACTTTCGTGTCACTTGGTAGTGCCCTCTTAGGATGAGAATTTAGTGTTTGAGAGATTTGCCCCATTTGAACTTCTAGGTTATAGATTAATGTGTTGTGTGAGGCAAGTTGCACATCCGAATCAGCATTCTTTTCCATCATTTCTTGAACATATTTTCAATATGCCCCATCTTATTGTTTGAAGAACTTGGACCATGGGAATGATAAAGAGGTCGGTTGCTAAGTTGTTGATACATCAGGGGGCCTTTGAAAACCCGACCCCCAGTTGCCTTGATTGTTGTTCCATCCGCCTTGATTGTTACCCCCCAATTTCCTTCGTTATTTACCTTCTAATTTCCTTGATTGTTGTTGTTATGCATATTCCCTTGGTTGTTGCCACCACTCCAATTTCCTTGATTTTTAGAATTCCAATTGCCTTGATTATTTTGAGGTCGCCATTGTTGTTGGTTTGGGCCTTGGAAGTTATTTGTTTCCCTTGAAAATTGTTCACATGTTGCACTTCCTCTTCTTGCTCATTATAGGAATCATCTTGCTCAAAGCCACTATCTTCTTGCACATAGTTCTCCTCTCAATTTTACACTTGTGGACCCTTTGGTCATTCTCTTTCACCATCACGTTCACCCTTTCCATGGCATTGACTTGCTTATGATTTTGCACTTGGTGAAGTTGAGCCTTTGCTAGTTGATTCATGGTAGTAGTCAACTCGGCAATGGCTTTCCCATGGTCATGCAATTCTTTATGAAGGTGGATCATATTCGGATCACCTTGTGGAACTTTGGCCCGGGATTGCCAAGCCGATGATGTTTCCGCAATTTCATCCAAAATCTTACATGCCTCCGCATAAGGCATAGCCATAAAGTTCCCACCGGCAAGTTGATTCACTACACATTGGTTGGTTGTGTTGATCCGACAATAGAAGGTTTGTTGAATCATGTTTTCCATCGTATCGTTGTTGGGACATTCCTTAACTTGTTCTGTAGTGCTACCATATTTCATATAGTGATTCATTCAGGTCTTTCTTGAATGCCAAAATCTCATCTCGAAGTGTAGCCATGTGCCTGAGAGAGAAGAACTTAACAATAAATTTTTCCGCCAACTTATCCCAAGTGTGAATGGAATGGTACGGTAATCGTTCCTACCAATCTAAAGCTTTCCCCCGTAGAGAGAAGGGAAAAGTCCTTAGCCTCAATGCATCCTCAGAGACATTCTCTTGTTTGCTCCACCAACAAGTATCCACAAACCCCTTTAAATATGATCCTCAAGCAAAGTGAGAATAACATTGGTGATTTGGAAGTTGTCCGCCCTAATACAGGGAGGGACTATTGCACTACCATATCCTTCATTGGGTAACACCCGGTGTGGAGCCGCTCGTGGTAGAGGTGGGGGTCGAGCGGGTACATTGTCATGAGGCACCCGGTCTCTTCTATTTGCTTGAGGTTCAAGAGGTACCTCCTCAACTTGCTAATCCTTGATGTCCACATCCTCCAAAGGCATATTTCCAAGATCATTGTTTGCTGCCATGGTTGTACCTAAAATTGTTTCACACAAGTTGGTATAACACGGAAGGAAAAGAAGATATTTCAAAAACAAACCCAAATTTATAGCTAACATTGTTTTAACTCCCCGGCAACGGCGCCAAAAATTAATGATGTCCATAACACACCTCGATAAGAGAAATGATAGGGTCGTATGCAATATAAATTATCCAACTATCAGTCGGGATCGATTCCATAGAGAGTTATAAGGGTTGTTAGGAATATATATTTGAAGAAAGCGAATGTATTAACTAAATTTGCACTTACACGAAGAGTTTTGATTTCTACTTCTACTATTACTCTAACAATTGTGAGCTAAGGAAAATAGACTAGAATTGAATGTTTTTGGTGTTTTTTCAAATAGTTTAAAAGCCTAGGGATATGACCATAACCTAGGTGTTCGCCTAATGGGATAAAGACGTTTATACTTATTTTGTTGATTGGGAAGTATTATAGCTCTCAACTCTACATTACCCACTAAATACCTCCTGGGTAGAGAGTAATTTTGCCCAATTTGGCTTTCTCAAGTCCAAATGAGTATCAAATAAAATAGTTGATATGAGCTCAAGTCGGGTTCTTACCATCTCTAGTTTGAACCCTTTAATTAGGCTAATAAATCTCTCAATTAGCCCAATTTCTTGTTAGCCAAGTTATTCTAGACTAGGTCCATGTTTCTCAAGTAGAGACTAAATCAAAAAGGCATGAATCAATGTTTGTAACCATCAATTCTAAAATTGAAGCATGATCTAAGCTAAAAAATCAACACTCAATTATAAACAAATATTAAATTGAATACTCATAAGGTGTGACGATCTGACCGGTCGTCTTAAGAATTAATGTCCGATCCCCCATTAACTACTTTCCCCGAGTTTTTTCTGCTATTTTGATTTGCCAGGATGTTCGGTTTTGAGTTTTGGAGAGTTTTGGGACACTTAGTCCCTAAATGAGAGCTTAAGTGTTGGAAAGTTGGCCGTAGTCAGAACAGTGTAAAGACAACCTCGGAATGGAAATCAGATGGTTCTGTTAGCTCCGTTGGGTGATTTTGGGCTTAGAGGCGTGTTCAGATTGTGTTTTGGAGGTCCGTAGCTAAGTTAGGCTTAAAATGCCGAAAGTTGAATTTTTGAAGTTTCCGGTTCAATAGTTAGATTTTGATCCGAGGGTCGGAATGGAATTCCGGAAATTGGAGTAGTTCTGTAGTGTTTAATGTTACGTGTGTGTCAAATTTCAGGTAATCCGGACGAGGTTTGATAGACTTTTTGATCGAAAGCGTATTTTTAGAGTTTTTGGAATTCTTAGGCTTGAATCCTATGAAAAATAGGTGTTTTGATGTTGTTTTGAGCGTTCTGAAGGTTGGAACAAGTTTTAATGATGTTTTAGGATTGGTTGCCAGGTTTGGTTGAGGTCTCGGGGGCCTCGGGTGTATTTCGGATGCTCAACGGGTCATTTTTGGATTTATAGGATTGCAGAAAATGCAGCAGGTCTCCAGTTATGGTTCCTTCTTCCCGTTCACGAGTGGGGTCTCGCATTCTCTAAGAGGATTTGGGGCTGGTGGAAGCTTAACGCTTCATGTTCATGAAGAGGGTCCCGCGTTTGCAAAGCTAAGAGGTCATATACCTACGCGTTCACGAAGAGGGTCCCGCTTCGCGTAGGAGGCAGAAGTTTGTTGTCGCGTTCACGACAGGGGCATCACGTTCGCGATGAAGGAAATCTGGGCCAAGTGAATTTGTGCTTCGCAAATGCGAGGTTCCTTCCGCATTCGCGAAGAAGGATTTACCTGGGCAGATATAAAATTTCAAAGTCGAGGATTTAGCCATTTTGATCAAAACTAGAGTTTGGGAGCTCGGATTTGAGCGAGATTTTGAGGGATTTTCAGAGATATCAATTGGGTAACGATTCCTTACTCCTTTTTGCTTGTAACCCATTAATCTAAACATGAATTCATCAATTAATTTCGGAATTTGTATGAAAATTGGGGGAAAGTTCTTAGACCAAGAATTTGGGTTTTGATTGGGGATTTGACATTGGATTGGGATAATTTTGTTATGGTTAGACTCGTGAGAGAGTGAGGATTCTGGAAATGTAAATTTTACCCCATTTTGAGGCGTGGGCCCGAGGGACCTTTTGGTCATTTTACCTAATTTCGCGTATTAGCTTAGAATTTAATTGTTGAATCAGTTACTTGAAGTGTTATTTACATTACGCAATTGAATTGAATAGATTTGGACCATTTGGAGTCGAGTACTCGTGGCAAGAACATGGTCTCCGGTTGATTATTGGGCCGGTTCGAGGTAAGTGGCTTGCCTAACCTTGTGTGGGGGACTTTCCCCTTAAGATTTGGTATATTTGATAATTGAAAGTGCCTTGTACGTGAGATGACGAGTGCGTTCTTGAGCTAATTATTGAAAATCCGGTTTCTTTAAGTTATTTCAATTGTGCCTATTTTTCCTGTTTTATACTACTTGCAAATTTAGCCTGTTGTTAGCTTAGAAAAAGCATGTTTAGTTGACTTGATTGCTTATTTGTTTAAACTGCCTAAATTGCATAACGTGAAGCATGTTGGGCTAGAATTACCTATTTTTACTTCGTATGAAAATTGAGCTAATTTGAGTATTTCCTTGTGTTGTTGCTGCGTGTTTTACTTTGGGACTACGGGACGGTATCCTGGGAGATCCCCCTGCACGTTTTCTTTGGGACTACGGAAAGATATTTCGGGAAATCCCCCTGCACATTTACATTGGAACTACGAGACTGCACCCGGTAGATTTGCCCTGTATTGAGTATTTACCTTTGGAACTATGGATCGGTATTTCGGGAGATCCCCTCACATTATGAGTTGGACTATGGGACGGTATCCGGGAGATCCACTGGATATTTATATTTGGGATTGCAGGACGGTATCCTAGAAGATCCCCGGTTGTTTTTTGGTGCTGCGATGTATTTTTCTTCTGTGTTTACTTTGCCTCTGTAGTAGTTGTTGTTGTCTTCTTATTCGTGTTACTTTTGCTGTTGTATTTATTAAACTTCCTTGTTCTATACTGTCGAACTTTATATTTTATTTAACCTCAGTAGGGCCCTGACCTTCATCGCCACTACCCAACCGATGTTAGGCTTGGCACTTCCTGAGTACCGCTGTGGTGTACTCATGCCTTTTCTGCGCATGTTTTTCATGTGCAGATCCAGGTACCTCTACTCAGACCTACCATTCTTGAGGCGAGGCGATTCTACGGAGACTTCGAGGTATATCTGCCGCGTCTGCAGAACGAGGAGTCTCTCTCTCTATTCTATCTTGTAGTGATAGCCCTTCTATCTTTACAGTTGATGTAGACATTCCAGAGTTAGAGCATTTTACTATGTTTCGTAGCTTGTGATTCATGGGCTTTCGGGTTTTGGGAAAACTGTATTATTTATGAGAGTTGGTAATTTGTAAACCATGCGGCACTTTCAAATTGTTTAATACACTATTTCCGTTTTAAATTATTTTCTTTTCTTCCGCAAATTTGGTTTACATTCCGCATTTAGGCTTACCTAGTCTTAGAGACTAGGTGCCGTCACGACGGTTTATGGAGGGCGAACTGGGGTTGTGACAAATTGGTATCAGAGCTCTAGGTTCATAGGAGTCATGGATCACAAGCCGATTTATTAGAGTCTCACTAATTAGTACGGAGATGTCTGTACTTATCTACGAGAGGCTATGTAACTGTTAGGAAAATTTCCACTTCATTTGATTTCCTTGTCGTGCGATATTTTGACATCACAATTCTAAACTTCTGTCTTCTATTGTCTCACAGATGGTAAGGACACGTGCTACCCGAGATGATCAAGCACCCGTTCCACCTACTACAGCCGTCAAAGGACAGGGCGGGGGTAAAGGCCGAGGACGCACACGTGGGGTAGCTAGAACACTTGTGCGAGCTGCCACCGAGGTACCACCAGCAGTTCCAGCCGGAGTCCAGGCACCTGACACGCCTACTGCTACCACTACTCCAACACTTCAGGAGATTCTGGCACAGTTCATGAGCATGTACACCACTTTGGTTCTGGCAGGGTTGCTTCCCCTTGCTGTAGCTACATCTCAGGCCGGGGAGGAGGATAGACTCTTACGCCCGCACTCTTGATCAACAAGTGCATGTTGAGCAGGTCCCTGAGATTATTCCTGTACCGCCTGCAGTGCCAGTTCAGCCCGAGGACAGGACAGCGGCTTCAGAGGATGAGCAGCGGAGACTAGAGAGGTTCAAAAAGTACAATCCTCCGGTGTTCAGCGGGTTAGCATCAGATAATGCCTTGGGATTTCTGGAGGAGTGTCACCGTATCCTCCGTACTATGGGTATATCAGGATCGAGTGGGGTTTCTTTCACTGCCTTCCAGCTTCTAGGATCCGCCGATGAGTGGTGGCGTACCTCTGAGTTAGACAGTCTGGACGAGGTTGCTTCGTTGACTTGGACCTAGTTTTTAGATCTATTCCTGAGAGAGTTTGTTCCTTAGAGCATCCGAGATGCATGGCGCGCCGAGTTTGAGCATTTGCGCCAGGGAGCTATAACTGTATCAGAGTATGCTGTTCGTTACACTAGCTTGGCTATGCATACACAAACCTTGGTTTCTACTATTCGTGAGAGGGTTCACCGATTTATTGGCGAGTTTGGCATATTTACCAGCATTAGAGAGGCCTATAGCGATGGATGTTCAGGCCTTAGCCAACTAGTTTGTGAGATTGGATCTTTCGGAGCCTAGTCGGGTTCTAGCTTGTGTGGTTTCTCGGTCTTTCTTATTTGATCGTATCAGGGAGAGGCAATATGATGATCCTCATTTACTTGTCCTCAAGGACAAGGTTGAGCATGGTGATGCCAGAGATGTGACTATTGGTGATGATGGGGTATTAAGGATGCAGGGTCGGATTTGTGTACCTAATGTTGATGGGCTTCAAGAGTTGATTCTAGAGGAGGCCCATAGTTCGCGGTATTCCATCCATCCGGGTGCGAAGATGTATCAGGATTTTAGACAGCACTGCTGGTGGAGGCGGATGAAGAAAGATGTAGTTAGATTTGTAGCTCGGTGTCTCAACTGTCAGCAGGTGAAGTATGAGCACCATAGACCAGGTGGGTTGCTTCAGCAAATAGAGATTCCGGAGTAGAAGTAGGAGCGGATCACCATGGACTTTGTAGCTGGGCTCCCACGGACTCTGAGGAAGTTCGATTCTATTTGGGTGATTGTGGATCGGCTGACCAAGTCTGCTCATTTCATTCATTTGTGTACTACCTATTCTTCGGAGCGGTTAGCAGAGATTTATATCTAGGAGATTGTTTGTCTGCATGGTATTCTAGTATCCATCATTTCAGATAGAGGTACTCAATTCACTTCACGGTTTTGGAGGGTCGTTTAGCATGAGTTGGGCACTCGGGTGGAGTTGAGTACAACATTTCACCCTCAGACGGATGGACAGTCCGAGCGCACTATTCAGATTCTTAAGGATATGCTCTGTGCTTGTGTGATTGAGCTTGGAGGGTCTTGGGATCAGTTCTTGCCATTGGCGGAGTTTTCTTACAACAACAACTATCAATCCAGCATTCAGATGGCACCGTATGAGGCTTTATATAGTAGGTGGTGTAGATCCCCGGTGGGCTGGTTTGAGCTGGGTAAGGCTAGATTATTGGGCACAGACTTAGTTCAGGATGCTTTGGAGAAGGTTAAGGTGATTCATGATAGACTCCGTACAGCCCAGTCCAGACAGAAGAGTTACACAAACCAGATGGTTCGTGATGTTTCCTATATGGTTGGAGAGAGGGTTCTGCTTCGGGTTTTGCCTATGAACGGCATTATGAGATTTGGGAAGAAAGGGAAGTTGAGTTCGAGGTTTATTAGCCCTTTTGAGATATTGAGGTGTGTTGGGGGGTTGCTTATGAGCTTTCCTTACCTCCCAGCTTGGCAGGAGTTCATCCAGTATTTCATGTTTTGATGCTCCAGAGGTATCACGGTGATCCGTCACACGTGTTGGATTTCAGTTCAGTCCAGTTGGACAAGGATCTATCCTATGTTGAGGATCCAGTGGAAATATTGGACAAGCAGGTTAGAAAGCTGAGGTCAAAGAACATTACGTCAGTGAAGGTTCAGTGGCAGGGTCAGCCGATCCAGGAGGCGACCTGGGAGACCGAGCATGATATGCGCAGTCGTTACCCTCATCTTTTCACTACTTCAGGTAAGTCTCTATGCTCGTTCGAGGACGAACAAATGTTTAAGTATAGGAGGATGTGATGACCCGACCGGTCATCTTAAGAATTAATTCCCCGATACCCTATTAACTGCTTTCCCCAAGTTTATTTCTGCTATTTTTATCTGTCAGGATATTCGGTTTTGGGTTTTGGAGAGTTTTGGGACACTTAGTCCCTAAATGAGAGCTTAAGTGTTGGAAAGTTGTCGGTATTTGGAATAGTGTGAAAACAACCTCGGAATGGAAATCTGATGGTTCTGTTAGCTCCGTTGGGTGATTTTGGGCTTAGGGGCGTGTTCGGATTGTGTGTAGAGGTCCGTAGCTAAGTTAGGCTTGAAATGCCAAAAGTTGAATTTTTGAAGTTTTCGGTTCGATAGTGAGATTTTTATCCGAAGGTCAGAATGGAATTCTGAAGTTGGAGTAATTCCGTAGTGTTTAATATGACGTGTGTGTAAAATTTCAGGTCATTCGGACGAGGTTTGATAGACATTTTGATCGAAAGCATATTTTTAGAGTTTTTGGAATGCTTAGTCTTGAATCCGATGAAAAATAGGTGTTTTGATGTTGTTTTGAGCGTTCCGAAGGTTGGAACAAGTTTGAATAATGTTTTAGGATTGGTTGGCAGGTTTGGTTGAGGTCCCGAGGGCCTCGGGTGTGTTTTGGATGCTCAACGGGTCATTTTTGGACATAGAGGATTGCAAAAAATGTAGCAGGTCTCCAGTTCTGGTTTCCTTCTTCGCGTTTGCGAGTGGGGTCTCGCGTTCACAAAGAGGAGCTGGGGCTGGTGGAAGCTTAACTTTTCGCGCTTGCGAAGCTGAGAGGTCGTATGCCTACGTGTTCGCGAAGAGGGTCCCGTGTTCGCGTAGGAGGGAGAAGTTTGCTATCGCATTCGCGACAGGGGCATCACGTTCGCGATGGAGGAAATCTCGGCCAAGCAAAGTTGTGTTTCACAAATGCGAGGGTCCTTCCGCGTTCACGAAGAAGGATTTACTTGGGCAAATATAAAATTTCAAAGTCGAGGGTTTAGCCATTTTAATCAAAACTAGAGTTTGGAAGCTCGGATTTGAGCGAGATTTTGAGGGATTTTTAGAGATATCAATTGGGTAATGATTCCTTACTCCTTTTTGCTTGTCACCCATTAATCTTAAACATGAATTCATCATTTAATTTCGGAATATGTATGAAAATTAGGGGAAAGTTCTTAGACCAAAAATTTGAGTTTTGATTGGGGATTGACATTGGATTGGGATAATTTTGGCATGGTTAGACTCGTGAGAGTGTGAGGATTCTGGAAAGGTAAATTTTACCTGATTCGAAGATGTGGGCCCGAGGGGCATTTTGGTCATTTTACCTAATTTCGCGTATTAGCTTAGAATTAATTTGTATAATCAGTTACTTGAAATGTTATTTACATTATGCAATTGAATTGAATAGATTTGGACCATTTGGAGTCGAGTACTCGTGGCACACACGTGGTCTCGGGTTGATTATGAGCCGATTCGAGGTAAGTGGCTTGCCTAACCTTATATGGGGGACTTTCCCCTTAGGATTTGGTATATTTGATAATTGAAAGTGCCTTGTATGTGAGGTGACAGGTGCATACTTGAGTTAATTGTTGAAAATCCGATTTCTTTAAGTTATTTCAATGATGCCCATTTTTCCTGTTTTATACTACTTGCAAATTTAGCCTGTTGTTAGCTTAGAAAAAGCATGTTTAGTTGACTTGATTGCTTATTTGCTTAAACTGCCTAAATTGCATTACGTGAAGCATGTTAGGCTAGAATACCTGTTTTTACTTCGTACGAAAATTGAGCTTATTTGAGTATTTCCTTGTGTTGTTGCTGCGTGTTTTACTTTGGGACTACGGGACTGTATCCCGGGAGATCCCTCTGCATGTTTACTTTGGGACTACGGAATGATATTTTGGGAGATCCCCCTGCACACTTACATTGGAACTATGGGACTACACCGGGTAGATTCCCCCTGTACTGAGTATTTACCTTCGGGACTACGGATCAGTATTCTGGGAGATCCCCTCGCATTTTGAGTTGGACTACGGGATGGTATCCCGGGAGATCCACTGGATATTTATATTTGGGACTACAGGACGGTATCCTGGGAGATCCCCGGTTGTTTTCTTCTGTTGCTATGTATTTTTCTTCTGTGTTTACTTTGCCTCTAGTAGTTGTTGTTGTCTTCTTATTCGTGTTACTTTTGCTGTTGTATGTTTTATTCTGCCTTGTTCTATACTGTCGAACTTTATATTTTATTTAACCTCAGTAGGGCCCTGACCTTTCTCGTCACTACCCGACCGAAGTTAGGCTTGGCATTTACTGAGTACCGTTGTGGTGTACTCATGCCCTTTCTCCATATGTTGTTCATGTGGAGATCCATGTACCTCTACTCAGACCTACCATTCTTGAGGCGAGGCGATTCTACGGAGACTTCGAGCTATATCTGCCGCGTCCGCAGACCGAGGAGTCTCTCTCTCTATTCTATCTTGTACTAATAGCCCTTCTATCTTTACTGTTGATGTAGACATTCCGGAGTTAGAGCATTTTACTATGTTTCGTATTTTGTGATTCATGGGTTTCTGGGTTTTGGGAAAACTATATTATTTATGAGAGTTGGTACTGTGTAAGCCATGCGGCACTTTCAATGTTGTTTAATACACTATTTCTGTTTTAAATTGTTTTCTTTTCTTCCGCAAATTTGGTTTACATTCCGCATTTAGGCTTATCTAGTCGTAGAGATTAGGTGTCGTCATGACAATTCACAAAGGGAGAACCGGGGTTGTGACATAAGGTTTATACTAGGGTTGGGTCACAATCCTAGTAAGAATCTAGCTACTCATAATGGGAACTGAAGAAAATAAAGAAGAAAAGCTAATTAAACTCATAATCATAGATTAAAATGATGAAATATAATGTTTAAACACTAAAAATAATCACAAACTTCCTAAAATGGAAAAATATAATGGCTACAGCAACTTTTAATTTCCAAACTTGACCAAAAATTATGAAACTCGTTAATTTATAGTGGGCTAAAAATTGCTGATAAAAATTCTCCTGGGGGGGGGGGGGGTTCTACGGCCGCATAATTCCATATGTGATCCGCAAATTTCTTCAGTTGGTAGGAGAGTGGATTCTGCAGCCGCACATTTTTGGATTGCGGCTGCGAAGCAACTTCTGTGGCCGTACAATTCCCGTGCGGTCCGCACTTCAGCAAGGCGTCAGGACTTAGTCTTCTGCATACTCTCTAGACTTGGAAGTACTTGTTAGTGCAATCCTGTTTTGCGGCCGCATAATTCATGTGTGGTACGCATATTTGTCAAATTCCTGTTGGGTTCTTTAGCTTGGGTTATGGTCGCAGATGGAATTCTGCGGTCCGCAATTTCTTCTACGACCACAGAAATCTTTCTGCGGACCACACTTCTTTGCCTTTGCGCTCTTTAATACCTTGTGCTTCGGAACACTCCTTTTTGAGTTGGATTTCATCATGGGAGATCAAACTTGTAACATTCTTACAATTTGCACATTTTTTTTAGTTTCGGGAGCGTAAATCAATATTTTAGGACTAAAACAAAAGCAAAAAAAGTGCCAATAAGTAGTCAAAATCCTCACTTATCAATCATGCCTACTATCCTGTTGTTATTATTGTTCTCCTGGCTATGACTCTATTAGACTACCATGACTAAGACTCCTAGGTCTAAAATACCTTTAGATTATTTCTGAACCATGTTTTATTTGGAAATTATGCTTAACTTTGGTGCACTATCTCTTAACCTGATTTTCTGGGAAGTATAACGTGTATGCTGCATATGCTTGTTGAGATTTTTGTATAATTCTGTTTGTATGCCTCTAATTTGGAAGCCTCTATTCCTTACGGCCTTAAGGGTTAGATTTCAAAGTTTCTTAATTGATCCAGTACCTAGTTTGTCACTCATATTATTAAGGCTATTTTGGTATTCAAACGGGTAAGCAAGGTAGTCGTTTGGGCCTGATATGTTGGGCCTGCTTTTGATACTGGAGGTTTGCAGTACACTGCCCGCACTTGGAGTTTGGGCCTATTGTCCGCGTGAAGTTCTAAGCCTATTTAAAGACCTAGATGCATTACTGGGTTATTCTATATTTGTAACATGGTCTGTAATATTTTGTAAAACTGAATGATGGGGAAATTAGTAATGGGGGGCTGGGGTATTCTAATTCTCGCATGAATGGGTAGAAACCTATCCATATGGTTTAATTGATATTTATTTAATGTGCTTTATTTTTATGCACTTATAGAAATTATGCATATAGGAACTTAAGCACTTCACTCGCTTTACATGTCATATTCCAGCATGCTGTCAGAAACATGTCTATAAGAACCTATGTGTTTCACTTGTTCACATGCTTACTTCTATGCACTATTAGATAGCATGCCTATAGGAATCAAACATCATTGATTATTGGCGTAATGACTTTCTGGCCACTTAAACTTGTACCAGAGTTTAAAGTCGATATACAAACTTATATTATTCCCATTTGAACACTCGAACTTGACCGACTGAGTACAAATAAATACATTTAGTAGTGCGTGTATATCAATTGTGATGACATGTACAACACGTCATATACTAGACTATTTATTACTTGACATGTGTTATTTGTGGGTCCTATTATTAAATACTAAATAAGCAAAAAAAAAAAGTCACAAATTAAAAAAAAAGAAAAAAGAAAGGGAGAAAAAGACCTGACATTTCCCTCCGTTCACCCACCTCTCTCTTCTTCTCCGTTCACCCACCTCCATTCCTTTCCTTAATTTTTTGTTTTTTTCCTTTTCTTCAGTGTTCTTTCTCTCTCTTATTTCTAAATCAAGTTTCGTTTGCTACTGAATTGCTTGTCATTAGAATCCTCATCACTATCTGCACAATCATATTATATTTTCCATCGGTATCATGTGCAGTTTTCTCTTTTTCAGTTTCATCCAATTGGTATTCAGCAACACCTATATATTAAAGAGTAGGGTAAAAAATTATTACGTTCCTTAAATATTTTGAAACGAAGACAAGAGCTTTCATTGAATGGAACAACGAACACAAACGTTTGTTTCCATAACAGCTTGGTCCCGATCACGATGTTAGTCTTAGTTGTTTGATTTGGTTGTTTATGTGTAAAAACTTTCGCATATGCGCATGACATAATATATAAAGGTAGATTATTTTCCTTTTCCATCTTCGATTAGGTTTTGCGTCCGAGAAATTTCTTGGGGGAGGACGACAATGGGGGAAAAGAACACGAGGGTGAAGGGAATTTTAATGGGGATGGGGAAGTGGGCCTGGTTTATTTTTTTCTTTTTAATTTGTATTTTTTTTGTTCTAGATTTTTTTAAATCAAAATTATTGTAGTCACGCGCGTAATTTTCGTGACTTGCACACACTTTGTCCACATCATCTCTGTCATTGCCATATGTGCATGGTCAACGGTCAAATAGGTTTATTAGTTACCGGATATGTGAGTTTAAGTATTCAAATGGGAATAATGTAAGCTTGTATATCGCCTTTAAAATTTGGTACAAGTTTAAGTGGCCAGGAAGCCATTACGCCTTGATTATTTTCTCAACTTTTGCAATTGCTGTGTGATTATTAGATAACATGCCTATAGGATCGTGTTAAGTAATTAAGATATGCTTCCACCGATACTCATCTAGATACCATGTCTATAGGGCCTTAATTGATTAACTAATTGGCTGCTTTCTTGTTCTTATCACACCGCCCTCCTAGACAACATGCCTATAGGAATAAGTATGATGAATTTGTATAGACAATCTGCCTATAGGATACTGCTACTCGCTTAGAAAGCATGCCAATAGGATAAAAATGAGTAATTTTGAGTTTTCCAATGGCTCCACTGCCGTAGGTGCAAATCACTTAGAGATCATGTCTATTGGCTTTTTATAACACTTATAATCTGTAATTTCAATAATCCGAAGAGCAGCATTGCCCATGAAATGTTCTTAAGCTGTGTGGTCACATAGAAGCCATGCATATAGGTTTTAAACGACTTTAATACATCTCGATTCTAAAACTGCCTACTGCAGAATCTAAAATCTGTTCGCATGCTTTTGTTGCTTATGTGTGGAGGTTAACTTGAGCCATTCATTTCTATTATGTGTAGTCCTACTTGTTTTAAATGTGCACTTAGTTTTATTATTTTGAGCACCCTAAGCAAAGTCTAGAACCGCCCAAATAGTAGGTACAAAGCCTCCTAGACCAAAGGCATAGGACGAGCAGTGCACGCCTAGGATACGGCCTATAATTGAACTAAAGCGCTTTAGGTAAGCAACTTTAATATAGTAATTGGTTAGCAAGAAATGATAGTTTATGCCAGTTGAATAATATGTGCAACCCCACCTTAAGGGAGTTGTGAAGTATTATTTATGTTGCATGGGGTGATCCTTTAGGCTAGAAAACTTAGGATCACCCTATATGTTTGTTACTCGTGCCTTTGTTTCTTTGAACTTACAACAAATTAGGTTGTACCTTGTAACCTCCAGAGACTTGTACTGATCATTTATTCATATGTAGTCTAATTCCTTCATATGTGAAATCTTCTTTACACTTGTTTTATATCGTAGTTGAATATTTGAATTCCCTATCTTCCTTCAACTTACATGATCACATAGGACAACTATAATCCAATAATCCCACATAGCAAAATTTTTTGCTGGGACCTACAATTGTGGACTTCGGAGAATACTAATACTTTCTTTTCGAGGTAATTTGAGCCCTTGACCGATCTTTGGTGACACAGACTAGTTAAAACAGAGTTATTTGCAAATAAGTGCCTAATGCACCATAAAATCGTTTGGTGGCGACCCTTATCTTTTAATACCCATTTAAAAGTTTTGTCATACATCAAAACTCACTTTCGTGAGAAAACGGGACGCGACAACATGCAACTATGCTGGGCATATACTTAGGCTCTTACCATAATAAAGTTTCGCTTAAGTGGATTAACGGGTTATTTGATGACATGTACATCCCCTCCCTGTCACACCTCATTTTTCCCAAGATAGGATAGAGAATTTTTCAATTAAAGTAAAATTATCGAAATTGAATTATTTATTCAATTCAGAGTCACCATTTGGAATAATTATGGTGTCCCAAGTCACCAGTTTATTTTAAATCTCAAATCGAGAAAATTTGACTCGGTTTTAAGTCTACGAAACCAGATGTCATGACCCTAAAACTGACCCGCTCGTGATGGTGCCTATCTGGAAACTAGGCCAGCCGACACAATTTCCGAATTAACCATTATTTAATAAAAGTCATTTTTAAGCCTTTAATTAATAAAATATCTCATAATGTAAGTCTAAATGAATAGTGCGAAGTAAATACACAAGCCTGACATCGGGGTGTCACAAGTCACGAGCATCTACTAAGGTTTGAATACAACGAAGAGTCTGAAAATATATTAAAAATAGTCTAAGGAAGACAAGAGGAAGAATAGCAGGGTTGCGAACGTCGGACAATTACCTTGATAACTCCGATGACTCTGTCACTGAGCAATCAACACCCAATACCGGGTTCAGAAATACCTGAATCTGCACACAAGGTGCAGGGAGTAATGTGAGTATGCCAACTCAGTAAGTAATAAAAGTAAATAAAAGCTGAGCAGTAAGAAAACACGTAAACCATATCATAACGCTACATCAAATGCAGTACATTTCCAAAACAGTATAGAAATCATTTACTTCATGAATGAAGCTTAGTTTCAGTAAAACCTTTTAAAACAACTTTCAATAGTTTCAAACGAGTGATAAAAATAGTGAGTAAAAAATGATAGAAAATGTAAACAGTCTCTCGGGCAAAACATGTATCATAAACTACCCATCAGGCATAATATCATCAGAACCAGCCCCTCGGGCTATCTCACAATCACTCGTACTCTGCCCTTCTGGCATAACATGAATCAAGAATAGCCCCTCGGGCAAAACATGGATCAATAACAGCCCTTCGGGCAACAATATGAAACAACAACACCCCTCGGGCTACATCATATCATCCACACTAGGCACCCTGTGCTCACTAGAGGTGTATAGACTCCTAGAGGGGCTCCCACAGCCCAAGAACAATAACAAGCCATGTCGTGGCATAATCAAGCAGGCCCTCGGCCTTATAACAAGCCGCCTCGTGGCATAACAAATTAGGCCCTCAGCCTCATAACCAAACATACCAACACACACTACTGCGGCGTGCAACCCGATCCCATAATATCCTCACAACACAGGCCCTCAGCCTCACTCAGTCAGAAATCTCTCAAGCCACTCGGGCAATAGTAAAACATGATGCTCAACCCAAAATATCATTTAAAATGTCAAAATAGAGTAAATATGACTGAGTTATAAAAATAGTAGATTACAGCATGACTGAGTAAAAATATGAAGTCAAAATAGTGAGAAATAGTAGTAAAATCCCCTAAGGGTCCAAAACAGTTAGCGCGAGGCCCAAATATGGCATTTAGCCCAAAAAATGATAATACTTTCCAAGACATAATGATATCAAACAAGTTTTAATCAAATACGCGACTTAACAGTCATACGGTATGGACTAAGTACCTATCCCCAATGGTGCACAACCCCACGCCCGTCATCTAGCGTGTGTCACCTCATAGTAACACAACGATGTGAAATCCGGGGTTTCATACCCTCAGGACAACATTTACAATCATTACTTACCTTAATCCGGTCCAAACTCTAGCCCACGATGCCTTTGCCTCTCGACTCGGCCTCCGAATGCTCTAAATCTAACCAAAAATAGATTCATACCATCAAAATATGCTAAGGGAACAAAGCCCACTCAAAAATAACCAATTTACACCAAGAATCCCGAAATTGGCCAAACCCGACCCCCGGGCCCATGTCTCGGAATCCGATAAAAATTATATCAATAGAATCCTTATCCTACCACGAGTCCATACATACCAGAACATCAAAATCGGACCTCAAATGGCCCCTCAAATTCCCAAATTACTCTCTCCAATTTCAAGCTCTAATTCAACAAATTTTAGGCTTTAAATCTCACTAATTTCATGATTAAACAAGTAAGAATCAACATAGGATCGAGTATTGAATTCAAAAATCTTACCTCCAAGTGTTTCCCTTCGATTCCCTCTTCAATCCTTCTCTAAAAGCTCCAAAATCGCTCAACAATGGAGAAAATAGACGAAATATCGCGAAAATCACTTTTAAAACATTCTGCCCAGGGATTACTTTCCTTCTTCGCAAACGCGGCCGCCCTCTCGCGTTCGCGTAGACCAAATCATACTGCCTCTCCACTTTACTCTTTGCGAACGCGAACACTGCCATATGAACGCGATGCTTTTCCAGCCCAGTCTGCGAACGCGGCACTACTCTTGCGAACACATAGAACAAGGACCTGGGGTCCCCAACGGCCTCACTCCTCTTCACGACCGCGACCCCAGTCTCGCGTTCGCTATGCACATGATGCCTTAACCTTCGCGTTCGCATCCTCTCCTTCGCGAACACGTAGAGCAAAATCACCATCACAGAAAACACCCTTCACGAACGCGATGAACCTCCCGCAAACGCGATGGACAAAATCGCTACAATCGAAAACTAGCAAAATATGCAACTATCCAAACCAGAATTGGTTCGTTAACTACCCGAAACTCACCCGAGACCCTCGAGACCTCAACCAAACGTGCCAACATATTCCATATCATCATTCAAACTTGTTCCAATCTTCGGAACCCTCAAAACAACATCAAAACATCAAATCAACCATGGATTCAAGCCTAAGAACTCCAAAAACTTCCGAATTCCGATTTCGATTAAAACGTCTATCAAACCTCGCCCGAATGACCTGAAATTTTGCCCACATGTTCCAAATAACACAACGGACCTACTCCAATTTTCAGAATTCCATTCCGACCCCTATATCAAAATCTCCGCTATCAACCGGAAAATGCCAAAATTCCAATTTCACTAATTCAAGCCTAAATCTACCACGGACCTCCAAAATATATTCCGAACGGGCTCCTAAGTACCAAATCACCTAACGGAGCTAATCAAAACATAAAAATTCAAATATGAGGCCGAATACTAAAAAGTCAAAACTTGGTCAAACCTTTCAAATTTTAAGCTTCAAACTGAGAACTATTCTTCCAAATCAATTCCAATTACCCTGAAAACCAAAACCGACGATTTACATAAGTTATAATACATCACATGGGGCTAGTCATGCCCGAGAACTGACGAACGAAGTGCAAAAGCTCAAAACAACCGGTCGGGTCGTTACACTAGAAGGCCGGGTAAGGAATTCTATTAACTCGGGAGAAGGTGTTAGGCATTCCCGGGTTCTGTAGTTTTAACAAGGTCGCTTTTAATCATACCTAGCTTATTTAACTTATTTAATTACATATTTTAGAACCTATGTGTATCTTACCCTTTATTGCTTTTAATTATTGAATTATGGCATTATGAAATTATCTTGAAAAAAAGTCAGGCGTACGTGTACTCTTTTTATTTGGTGCGTCAAAAATCATGTCACGCGTACGTGTACACAATTAATAACACTTATTATTCATTAAGATTGTTTGGCTAAAGTCGCGCGAACGCGTACCTTGATTTATTTTGGGATCATAATTATGTCACGCAAACGTATACATAATCATGATAATAGATTAATACGCGCCTAAAGCATACTAACGTATTTATGAGTTATTTTCCTAAAGCTAAATTATTGTGCGAAGGTCATGAGAATTAAGAAAATAAATTGTGGATAAAGAGTAAGATTCGCTATTGGATCTATTAACAAGTTCAATTATTTGACTAAGCTAGAAGGATTCGAATGATCCATTAATTTAAAAATATGAATAAAAAGGCCAGCTTTACTCATTTCTCCACAACCTAACTATTGAACCCAAAAGCATGAAAATCATCTGATTGCCAACACTACTCATTCGTGCCCACTTAATTTCCATTGACCTTAGTCCAATGCTTAGGTCCAAATTTATTATCCGATTTGAAATTCTTATCCAACAGTGCTACCTAGTTATTTTCCTAATCTTCAACTAAACCCAGAACACAAGATCAATTAACAAATAGATTTATTATTTGGCCAACAATTCAACCACCACAGAAACTAATTGAACATTAGAATTAAGAAGGATTAAACATGAAACAAAATATAAATATCATCTAAGCAGGTGGACGGATAATTTTAAACGCATAGCAACAGGCTAATCATTCAACAACTTTATAAACACAAACTAAAGTATTACTAAAAGAACTGGAGAAGAAGATGGACCTCATGTGATGATTTCTTTCTCTTTTTGAAGCTCCATCAAGCACACAACATTGGTTCCAAAGATTGCCAAAAGAGAAACCATCGAAGAACCTTAGACCGAAGCTTGATAGCAACCTTGACTTTGACCCGAAAACCTTGACACGACTCGGAAACTTTGAATGGTGTTTGGGGGGGCTATTTCTTGGTGGAATTTGCAGCACCTTTCAGTTGTTGTTTCGGCTTTTTTCGGGGCTGATTCGGCAGCTGTTTTGGGTGTTGTTAGTGCTGGTTTTGGGAGGGTTTTAGGTGGTTAAAGGCTGAGTTTTAGGACTGTTCAGACAGGTTTTCGGCAATGTTCATGCTATTTTTTTAAAAGCTTTTGGCTGCATCTTTTTGCTATTTTCGCAGCTGGTTTGCTACTATTTTTGGAGTTACTTTCAGTTGATTTACATGCTGGTTTGGCATGATTTTGGGGGAAAATAGAGCTATCTTTCAGAAGTGTTTGCTACTGTGTTTTTGGTGTCAAAATGAGAGAAGAGAGCAGAACTTTTGGCTGCTGTTAGCTCAGCTTTCCTTGGTGAAGAAGATGGCTTTTGGTGGTAAGGAGGATGACATATTTTATGTGATAAAATGATGAGGAAAGTGAAGAAGAAGATTGTTGTTCTTGTTTTGGTGAAGGAACTGTTCTTCTTTCCTGTGTGTGTGTGGATGGGTGGGTGGGGGGTGTTTCTATCACTGCTGGTTCTTCTTCAAGAAGATGGAGATCAGAAGTTTTTCTGTTTGTCCTCTCTTGTGTGTATCTGATCATGTGCGATTGTGTGGTGAGGGAGAAAGGCTTAGGGTAGGGTTTTTGTAATTGGATATTTTAGATGGAGGTGAGAAGGGATGAAGACCATTAGATTAGAAGGAAATAGATGGTTAAAATTAAATTTTGCATTTTAAGTGGAAAGTGGGCTAATGGGTTGGGAAGAATGAACATTTATCTTACTGAGTTTAAATATGGTAGGAAGGCTAAAATAATATAATGTACTTATAGAAATATAAAAATCACTCTTAATTAATTAAAATAAACTACTAAAATAAAATAAAATATTAAAATTGAAACTATTTTTATATTTTCTTTTAATTTTTAAAGACTAAAACAATAAAATTAAGCTAATAAAGTGGTAATAAAAATGGATTAAAAATTTATAATAACTCAAGTAAATATTTAATATACTAAAACTAACTTAAAAATTATGCGGGTCAAAAATTACGTGTTTACACTCCTATTTCCCTTATTTGCTTAAACTTCTATATCATGTACATCCCCTCCCTATTTCCTTTATCTTGCTTAAAACTGATATATCATGTCTCTCTCGTCCCTACCTCCCTATTTTCTTCATTTAATTACGTTCTCGCACATTTTCATGAGTTAAGCTAACCTCTCTCCTTTGTCTTTCCTTTTCTTTCTATTCCTTCTCTTGTTCATCTTTATCATATTATTTACTGTTTTTACGTACTTTCATGATGCAAATATATGACAACATGTTACTATTTTTGCATAAAGCATGCTTTCAACATCATACTTCACTCGTGCTTATTATCAACATAGCGGCTCTTGATGAGTGTCCGCACTTTCCTAAAGATACCCTTTTAAAACCGAAAAGGCTTATTAGTAGTAGACTAGTCGATCAGCGGTGCAGTTGACGGTCCCGTGCCTTTCACTATCAAGTAGTCCACTTGAGAGTACCAATCTAGACCCTTCTAGAAACCACATTCTGATTTGAAATGAACATGCATCATGCTAAACCTAGTATGGATTGAGATGTCATTGACACATCAACCCGCTTAGATAAACCTTGTCCAAAGTCCAAAGGGATTTCCATAATCCCAAAGAACACCATCATATTATGTGCATTACTTGGAGAAAAACATGCCAACATGTTGACCATTATTGCGTAAATAGTCGAATTTGGAGGGGGGAAGAGCTAACTTTTATTTGTTTACAGAAAATGAAACACGAAATTTCCAAGTTTGGTATGGTCCAGAATATCCCCATCTGCTAATTGACTGGTGGAATGACCTTGCACTATGCGACAGAAATCACGTGAGGAGAGTACTGGGTAACTTGCCATATTTGCTGAATATTCGACCCAATAGGGAATTAATTGAGGCAGTCACCATGTTCTAGGATGAAAAGAGAGTTATTTTTCGTTTTGATAATATAGAAATGACTCCTCTTCTGGAAGTGATAGGGTGCTTCGCCAAGTTACCATGGGATAGTCCGGGCCTACTGATGCTAGAAAATCGCACCACACGCGGTTTTTTGAAAATGCTAAGGTTTAAGAAGAATAACGAATTGGTTTTCTTGAAGAAATCCTACATCCCCTTCGTGTTTCTCTATGAGTGATATGGGTACAACAAATCATATCGTTTGCATCATGACGAGCTAGCCATTACCTCTTTGATGGGTATACCGCTGGGTTTATATCTTCATAGTCTATTTCTTGGGTTTGTTGATCTTTGCGATGCAAGGAGAGAGAATTCACACTCACTTAGCCATGGCCGCTAGGACCATGATAGAGGGTATTGAGAGGCAGAAACACACCATCATCCCTATGATCTTAGTCGAGATGTACCATGCTCTGGATCAGTGCAAACATGGGTTTGTATATTTCGAGGGTTGCAATCTCCAACTATAGGTTTGGCTACTAGAATACTTTCAGAGGGGAAATTATCGTCAGGAGCTCCTGCGTAGTCCACTGAATGGCTATATAGCCAGTCATCATCCAAAGAAGATGACATTCACTCCAAATAGGTTTGCAAAGCCTTGGAATGTTGTAGGCTAGGTGTGTTTCTTCAGTAATCTGACAGACGAGCAAGTGTATTGGATGTTTGAGTGGTTACCTAATAGCGAGTTCATCATCAGGTCTAAAGGAACCACCCATCTGGTATTGATTGGGTTGCAAGGCATCTACCCTTACGCTCCTATAAGGGTAGTAAGGTAAGCTGGGAGGAATCAAGATATACTTCGGGTTTCTAACATGGTTCAGTATAAAGCAGATTTCAAAGCAAATGTTATCCTATTCAAATTTAAGGCCCAACACATATGGAACTAAAAGATCATCGTGGATGGAGGGACTATTGAACCAGACAGGTATCATGCTTGTCATATGTACTTCTATCTCTCATGGTTGGAAGACGATATAACCGGGGCCGTCAAATCGGGGGCAATCTGAAAGATAGAATCATAGATGAGGTGGCTGAGGCACAGGTAAAGTACAAGAGGCTCCACAAAAGAGTGTTTGAATCTGAAGCAGCATAAAGTGGACATGGAAGTGATCAAAGAATGGAAGGAAATTGGAAATAAGTGGACGGAGAGATTGGAGCACCTAGAGCAAGGATTGGTAGAGCTAGAGGGGAAGATGAGAAAGAGGCTTTGGGGTTGTCAAGGTATGTTCTGTGATGAAGGAGGGAAGCTGGCAATGGCTAACTTGCTACTCGACATGCGCGACCTTGGAAGTGTGATTGATGGAGTCAAAAGAGCGAAGAATAGAGAAGGTCTTTCTGGGACCAAATAGACTAGGAGATAATGTTATTTATTGCTTTATAGATTAGCTTTTGTTAGCTTTCAATGTAATAATGTTTCGTGCCATTAGTGACTTCATATTATTATTTCGATTTAGTAAAGATTGATTTGATTTATTTTTGCATTAATGGAATGAGGCAACGTTGGCATAAATTTTCTCCAAGTCTATTTGAGGCCTACCTCAGGAATAATGAAGTCTCCAAATTGGGACGTGAATTATTACATGACCTTATGGGATACTAGCTTAAATATTGCAAACACTCTTTTATTTTGTCTTACTGACTTGGTTAAATTTTATTTTTCTTTCTTTTGATTATTCACATTCCTAAATGTTGGTTCGTGCATTTTGGAATCATCGGCATACTACACCAGATCCAGAGGTCCTCCACCTCCCCCTCCACCTAGCGACCCAAAAAAGCAAAGGCAAAGGCAAAGGGAAGATGGATGATCTAAGTGGTAATCGAACCATGGAAAAAAATGTTGAATCCTCAGATGGACGGAGTATGCCAGGACAGAATGAGTTGGTCCTACAATTTGAATAGAAATTCTTGGAGCTACAAGGTGATATTGAGCAGATCCGAAATCTCGCAAACCTTTCTCTTACTCTAAATGTCCCCAACGTCAACCATCAGAACACAACCACCCAAAATCAAACACCACCCCCAAACATATAAGCCCAAAATCTACCACCCATAGCTCCACAAAATCCTCCCACCATACACCAATATCACAACCCCGCACCCCCTCAAAACCTTAACCCCCCACGAGTACAAACCCCTCAATAACACTACCATCACCCGACCCAATATCCGCAAACCACTACTTATCATGCCCCTTAAAATGTGCCACAACTTACCCCTGATCCCTTTCAAATCTCAATCAATGATCATCTATATACTCAACTCCCAAGAACACACCAAGGCAACCTAATATATGTGGAAACCTTACCACATCCCTGCAGCAAACCATATACATACCCGAACCAACCGAGAAGGACTTGCTCATCCAAAATATGGCTGAGAAGCTAAAGAAACTGATAGGAAGAGACTAGAGTATTGAGGGTGGGAAAGGTGTTGAAGGTTTGAATTATGAAGACTTGTGTATCCAGCTTGATGTGTAAATGTCGGAGGGTTACAAACCTCCTAAGTTCGAAATGTTCGATGGCATAGGCGATCCTAAGGTGCATTTAAGAACCTATTGTGACAATCTTGTAGGAGTGGGTAAGAATGACCAAATCCACATGAAGCTGTTCATGGAAAGTCTTACAGGTGATGCCTTATCTTGGTACATTAGCCAGAATCCGAAGAACTGGGCGAACTGGGTAAGCATGGCATCTGATTTCATGGATAGATTTAGATTCAACACAGAAAATGTGCCAGATGTTTTCTATATCTAGAACCTTAAGAAGAAGCCAATAGAAACCTTCCATGAGTGTGCTACTCGCTAGAGATCATAGGCCTCCAAGGTAAGGCCGCCACTAGAATAAGAGCAAATGAAC
Source organism: Nicotiana tabacum (assembly GCF_000715075.1). Lineage (NCBI taxonomy): Eukaryota > Viridiplantae > Streptophyta > Magnoliopsida > Solanales > Solanaceae > Nicotiana > Nicotiana tabacum. The sequence continues at coordinate 98,619,248 of NC_134084.1, read as the reverse complement.
AAGTTCTTTGTCAGAGCTCAAGATCCACAATATTATGAAAGATTGGTGGTTATAGAGAATCACAAGTTCTTCGACATCATCAAGTTGGGAAAAAGAATAAAAGAAGGAATCAAGAGCGGTATGGTGACCAATATTGAGGTGCTGCAAGCCACCAACAAAGCCTTACAGTTCGGAGGTATTTCGAAGAAGAAGGAAGTGGATGTCGTGATGGTAGGCCAGGGCCCTAAGTCTCCCCTTACCTACCAGACACCTCCACCCACAGATCAACCCTCTCCTCCAAAATACCAATACCCCTGTACTACCTACCATACCTATAATAACCAATTTGTATATTACAATTCACCTCCTCCCGCCCACCAAAACTACCTAATGCCACGACCAAACTTTGACCACAAAACTCCTAGACAATACACCCTTATCACCGAACCCATAGCCCAACTATATTAGAGACTAAAGGATGCTGGTTATGTCAATTCCATTCCTGCTATTGCAGTTGAAAATCCTTCCTAATAGGTTAACCACAATAAGACTTGTGCCTACCACTCAAGCATGAAGGGTCTTACTATCGAGGAATGCTGCATTTTGAAAGATAAAATCCAGACACTAATTGACACCAAAGTTATACAGGCAAAGTAGTCCACGACGAATGTCAGCAATGATCCTCTTCCTGATTTAGGGGCGAGTGAGTGAATGTGATAGAAACTAATAAAGAATGAGATCAGGAAGGATCCATCGGGATTATAAGAGAGGGTGACGCTCCTAAAACATCTCCTGTTATCCTTTTGCCGATTGTCGTGCAAACTCAGATACCATTCGAGGTGGAGGTAGAAACGCCCTTCATTGTTATGGTAGCTCCAACACCATCTTATAAGTATGACTCTATCCTATGGGATTATGTGGCGGAGTCAAGGAGAAAAGGAAAAGCTAAGATGGAAGAGACAAGTATTGTACAAGAAATGACCAGAACTGGCAGGGTTTACACACCAGAAAAAATCCAGAAGGGACGAGTAAAAAAACCCCACTAAAACCACCTATTGTGGAAATATGCACTGATGATCTTTGGAGGAAGGTGCATGCAAGGGAATAATCTGTTGTTGATCAGTTAAATAAGACTCCCGCCCAAATATCTATCTTATCTCTGCTGCAAAACTTAGATGCACACACGAATGCCTTAATAAAGGTGTTAAGTGAAGCTTATGTGCCTACCCATATCACTAGTGGGGAGATGGCTAATATGGTAGGGCAAGTACTAGAGAGCGACAACATTACTTTCCACTAAGATGAGCTACCGCCGGAAGGGTTAAGTTACAACAAAGCATTGCACATCACTGTGCAATATGAAGACAAGTTCATTACCAGGGTTCTGATATACGAAGGCTTCTGAAAATATTCCTATGACCGCTGGCTACTTTGAAAAAACTGGGTATAGGCATGCATGAGATACATATGGGAAGTATGAATGTAAAGGCATTTAATAGGTCTCAGAAAGCCACTATCGGAGAGATCAACCTGGATTTATAGATGGGCCCGACTTGGTTCGACGTTAAATTCTAGGTGTTAGATAAATCCACTACTTTTAACTTGTTACTGGGATGACCATGGCTACACGCAGTTAGGGTAGTCACTTCTACTCTGCACCAGGCTATGAAGTTTGAGTAGAATCATCAAGAGGTGATTATTCATAGAGATGGAAGTAACCCTATTTATACCAACCAGACTATACCAGCTATCGAGAACATGAGGAAATTGGGAGGAGAAACATACCACAACATTGAGCGGATAAACGCAATTGAGAAAGGGCAATGGTAGAGCAACAAGATAGAGAGCATACTAATGTGGTTAGGATATGAACCAGGCAAGGGCCTTAGTCCAAAACTGCAAGGGATCATGGCACAACATTTGGTCTCGGGTATGAATACACCGTGCAAGAATATAATGATTGGATACCGTCATGGCGTGACATTTACTATCCATTGGAACAACCCATACCACCGCTGCACCAGATATTCCACCAAATTGATGTGATTTGGGGATCCGAGGAAGATGAGGTTTTGGCCGATATGAGGAAGCTGTTTCTGGACGAGGAAAGTATGGACTGCAATGCAATCTTGGAGGATGAGGAGGAATACCTTACCATTCAGACAGTGGGAGAAGGATCTGTTCTCAAGAACTGGAATGTTGCACCATCCCAGGCTCGCCGAGCACCTAGGTAGCCCTGGCAGAACTAGCATGATTTATTTTAAATTGTTTTAGCATTTAAGACATTTTCAGTGTTTTATTTTGAAATAATTACTCGAGATATCGAGTCGTACTTGTTTGAAATTTTTTAGTTGTAATAATGCCTCATTGCTTTTCTTTTATTTATATTATCATCTTTCTACATTCTTTTCCAGCATAATTATTACATACCCTGATGAAGCTACAACTGTGACATGTAATGAGACAACGCAACAAAAATAAAGTGATTCAGAAGATTGGGAAGATGATATAATACCTGAGGAAATTAACAAAGAGGTAGAGAACTTTAAGAACAAACCAAAGTCCAATTTAGAAGAATCTGAGGCAGTTAACTTAGGGGATTTTGAAACAGTCAAAGAAACTCGCATTAGTATTCATCTATAGCCATCAAATAAGGAAGAGTACATAAGGTTTCTAAAGTAATATAAGGATATTTTCGTACGGTCCTACAATGACATGACCGGGTTAAGCACATCCATAATGGTTCACAAGTTACCTACCAACCCTACGTGTCCGCCGGTAAAGTAGAAGCTCGGGAAATTCAAGCCAGGTATGAGTTTAAAAATAAAGGAAGAGGTTACCAAGCAAATAAAAGACAAGGTCCTTCGGGTGGTTGAGTATCCAACTTAGCTAGCCAATATTGTACCAGTTTTGAAGAAGGACGGGAAATTTAGGGTGTGTATTGACTATTGAGATATGAACAGAGCAAACCCTAACGATGAGTTCCCGTTACCCAACATACACATACTGATCGACAACTGCGCCAAGCATGACCTCCAATCATTTGTGGATTGCTTCACAGGATATCACTAGATTTGGATGGACGAATAAGATGCCGAAAAGACAGACTTCATCACGCCATGGGGAATATACTACTACAAAAGGATGCCTTTTGGTTTAAAGAACAGTGGGGCGACTTACATGAGGGCCATTGATGGGTTGTCAATGTCTTTGCCTTATGATTCTTATATTTTGATAATCTAACAAACTTGTTGTGAAGAACCAAATAGAGAACCTGACCCACATGGTATACATTTTGACTGACCTGGTCCAAGTCTGAAAATCAGCAAATGAATGAATGACCACATGGAGTAATACAATAGGGACCTGGTCCTTTAGGGTTCTCCGACATAAGTACAAGACAGTGGCTGTCTGTAATCATTATCAAGAGGAACACAACAGGGACTTGGTCCCTTAGGGTTCTTTGACAGAAGTACAAGTCGCTGTACAGCTGGAACGTAGCAGCAGAAGGTGACCATCTCGCAACTATTACAGAAAAGGAACACAACAAGGACCTGTTTCGTTAGTGTTCTCTGACAGAAGTACATGTAGACTATCCAGTGGGCATGCAACTACACAGAAGTGGCTGTGCAGACAGTAGAATAGTCACTTCTCATTAGGAAGAAGCATGTACCAAGAACTGACCCCACTATCTATTGTGATGTCTTTTGTTATTTAACAACCTGGTGCAAGGCACAACATCTTTTGTGCATTCAGTGATATTCTCTCAAGCATAACAATGTTTATCCGGCATTGAAGTCACTAGTGTATCAAGAACAAGAAGACAAATCCACTAAGGATCAGTCTGTTATTGAGTTTATGTATATCCATAGTTGAGTTGTAATCTTGTCATTTGTTCTTTATTGTATTTCCTAGTTTGATTTCTTAGAAGCTTTGTCTTAGGAAAAAACCAAAAATCCGTAAACTTCCGAGTTTATGTTGTGACTAGGAATAGTCATAAGTTTAAAGCCTTTGTAACTAGGAGAGTTATAAAGTGGCTTGTGGTGAGAGCATCACAAGTTAGTTGAAGTCTTTGTAATAGGGTTATTGCAAAGTGGCTTGTAATAGGGAGATTGCAAGTTAGTGAAGTTAAAATCCTACGAGAGTAGGTCGTGGTTTTTTGATCCCCTTGTGTGAGATGTTTCCACTTAAAAATCCTTTGTCTTCTTTACTTTTAGTTTCCAGAAGCTTTCTTAGCATTATATCATATAAGACCAGGTACTCTACAGTTTGGTGGACTCACATAAACTAATAATTGGTATCAGAGCAGGTTCTTTCTAAAAGGTTAAAACCTAGAAAGGATCTCAATGTCTGCTCCACCCAACTTTGAGGAATGACAATCAACCTACAGGCCTCCCAGATTCAATGATCAGTACTATGGCTGATGGAAGACCTGCATGCATGATTTTATGATGGAAGAAGATTTAGAACTGTGGGACATCATTTGTGATAGTCCACATGTCCCCATGAAGAAGTTTGAAGAAACAGGACCGATGGTGCCGAAAGGTAGAAAAGAGTACAACGACATTGACAGAAAACCTGTAGAAAAGAACTATCATGTCAAGAAAATCTTGATGTGTGGCATAGGATCTGATGAGTACAATAGAGTCTCAGCTTGGCACACTGCCAAAGAAATATGGGAAGAGTTGCAAACAACACACGAAGGAACTACTCAGGTCAAACAGTCCAAGATCGACATGCTTACCATAGAATATGAGTTCTTTAGGATGGAGGATGATGAGCCTATACAAGATATGCACACAAGATTCACCTCCATCATAAATAAGCTTCTTTCACTTGGAGATGTCATTCCCAGAAACAAGCTTGTAAGGAAAATCCTCAGTGTTCTACCTGGTTCTTGGGAAAGTAAGGTAAATGCCATCACTGAAGTTAAAGATCTACAAACTCTGACCATGGATGAGTTGATTGGTAATCTGAAGACATGCGAGATGAAAAGAAAGAAAAACAGTGAAAGAAGAGAGCCTAAGAAGGAAAAGAACCTGGTACTCAAAGCTGAAAGTAGTGACTCAAGTGATGAAAATAGTGACATGGCCTATCTTACTAAGAGATTTCAAAAGATGGTTTGAAGAAATGAGGGTATACCAAAATGGGGCAGTTCAAGTAAAGCAAGGAACAACGATCTCTGTCACATATTTGGAAAGTTACGGCATTTCATCAAAGACTTCCCACTCGTGAAACAGGAGCACTACAATCAAAATCCTGACAAAGCAGCAAAAAGGAACCTGGTTCCAAACAAACGATTCAATCGAAAAAGTACTACTGACAATATTGTTAAGTAGTCTCTTTCTGCTTGGGGATACTCCTCTAGTGAATCCGAAAGGGAACTAGATGCAGAAAATAGTTCCAGGATCGCAGTGGAAACTAAAGCAACGAAGTATGATTCACTGTTTGCGCTGATGGCTTAGTCTGATGATGATGAAGAAGATGAAGACGATGAGCTAAACTTCAGGGATGTTCAAAGAAATATAAAATCCTACTCTTCTAAGAAGCTAAGGTCGTTAGATAATGTCCTAATTGATGCCTATTATAGCCTTGTTAATGATAAGGAGATCCTGGCCATAGAACTAGGAGAGGCCGAACAATATAGAAATGATCTGGTGGTCTGTGTAGTGGACCTAAATGAGACCATAGCTAATTTTGAAAAGGAAAAGAAAGCCTTGAATGAAAAAATAACTAGTGTGGAAAATGAGAGAGATGACCTGATGGTAGTAGTTGTTGACCTAAAGAAATAATAGAGGGTCTTAGCAATGAGAAACACTCCTTAGAAGGAAAAATTGCAACTACTGAGGAAGAGAGGGATGACCTTTTAGTGATATACACCGATCTAGAGGAAACCATTGAGGAACTCAATAGAGAACATAGGAATGTGAGTCTTGGGAAAGGAAAGGAAGTAGCTAGTGAGTCACACATCATACTTGAAAAGGAATTAACTATTATGAAAACCAGACTATGTAGTGAACTCGAGAAGAATCAGCAACTTCAAGCTGAATTGGAGAAAGTAAGAATTAATCTTGAGAAATCCCTGAAGTGGACCTGATTCTCAGATGCTGTCACTGCCATGTATCTTAACAATAGTGGAAACAGGCACGACATCGGGTTCCAAAGGGAGAAAACTCCTTACAACCCTCACATCAAGTATGTCATTGTACCTGATAACTGGCTACGTACCCACTGTGGGAACAATGGGAATTTTAAAGAAAATTGCCCGGACAGGGTTCAGTCTACTCAGAAAAATAAAGTGTTTACTAATAAAGTGACTACTAACAAAGGACCAAGTACCACTCACAAGAAGCGGATGTTGCCTGCATGGACTAGGAAAGCCCTCATTCATCTTTTCTATCATAACAAGGGACCTAAACTAGTTTAGGTTCCTAAATCTAACCCTTGATTTGCATGTGCAGGGAGCAGTAAGAGGAAGCGGACTGTGATGGACTATGGATGCTTAAAGCATGTGACTGAAAACATCATGAATTTCCTCTCACTAAAAGCCCTGCTTGAAGGGAATGTATCCTTAAAAAGGAAGTAGAGGGTACGTTCTCGGTGAATGTAAAGTTGGAAAGGTTCTTTGGCACTCAGGTGGGAACGTGTACTATGTGAATGACCTAAAAGTACATTTACAAATATGATAACTAGCCAAGTGGTGTCAGTAGACAAAGGAAATGAGAACATCCACTCTGTTAACTATGAATCTCCATAAGCCATTGTTGTAGGATGGGTGAAGTCGGAACCTTGGCATGAAAGATTGGTTAATGCAAGCTTCTTACCTCCGAATAAATTAACTTAGAAGGACCTGGTGCGTGATCTGCCAAACTCAAGAGTCACCTGGACACGGTTCACAAAACAAAGAAGGAGACTCTCGAGGTGTTAATGGTTCTTGTAAAGAAGATTCAGGTGAAAGCAAAAAGGAGGGGGGTCACACACAATTTCTCTACACCGAGGACTCCATAACAAAATGGTATTGCTAAAAGAAAGAACAGAACTGGAAGATGTGGCATGGAAAATGCTCATCGACTATGGAATAGCCAAGAAATTCTGGGCAAAAGCAGTAAATGTTGCTTTCTACTTGGTGAACAGGTGTCTGAGCAGGTCCCTCCTGAATAAAAAACCCACAATGAGCTGCCAAATGGAAGAAAATGCCTTCTTGACTAAAAGACAAGTCATCTGAGAACCTTCTTGACTGAAAATGTCATGTTCTCAACAACGGGAAGGAGCAACTTGGGAAGTTCAATGAAAATACGAATGAAGGAATCTTTCTAGGGTACTCGCCACAAAGCAGTGCCACAAAGTCTACAACAAAGGACACATAAAATGGAAGGAAGTGCTCATAGTGTATTCAACAAGACACCTTCCTCTAGCCAAGGAAGAAACAGTGATGATCAATATGATGAACCAACTATGGTCACTGGAAAATTTCTGAGGCTTCAAATAAGGAGGTTGACATAATAAGTAAGATGAAGGAGACAAGTGAAAGACAGTGTAACATTATCTTCCATTTCTCACAAGGAACCCGGTACTTCACTTACTACTACTGAAGCTGAAGAAAGAGTGGATATGCAACTCATGGCACTCTATAAGTAACAAAACAAGAGGGTGGGGAAATAAAAATTAGCCTCTCAACTTTCTCTACCAATCAAACCTCAGTCCCAAACTGAAAATACAAAAGCTCACATCTATGTGACAATTCAATCACTCTCTTGTATTCTAGAGTTATATAAGAATTTAAAAACTCAAAATTTTTTCCCTCTGTATCCCCACTCCAGAATAGAATCCAAAGTCAAGTCCTTAGGAATCCTACTTGAAGGCTGCCCAAAGAAGTTTGAGATACCTTAAGGGAACTCAGGACGTGGTCTTGTATTACCCCTCAGGTGACAGTTTTTAATCCTATTGGGTATGATGATGTTAACTATGCAGGTTGTCTTGTAAAAAGGAAGAGCACTTCTAGAACGGTTCACTTGCCATGTTCATGCCTCATCCCTTAGGATACAAGGAAACAAAACTCAATGACCACGTCAACAACTGAAGAAGAATCTGTAGCGGGAGCATCCTGATGTACTCAAACCCTATGAATTGAGCAGCAACTGGAAGACCATGGGATATCTTCAAAACCGATGGTATATCTTCTCCAAGCAATTCAATACAAGAGGGCCAAGCTCATTGAGGGGTGACATTATCTTCTGAGGGTCAATATAGAGAAAGGGGTGATCTGTAGGAAGTCTTGCAGAATAGGAGACCAAATTCCAGATATCTTCATCAAAGCCTTAAGTAGAGAATATTCAGGAACATACGAGGTGAAGATGAGGTCATGAGAGTCTAATGAAGAACCTAATTCTTCATCAGTTGGCTAAGCAAGACACCGTCAGGTAAAGTTAGCTAAAGTATTTTCTGACCAAGCCTAACTCACATTATTACCGTTGTAGGTAAACATGCATGACGATTATAGAAGCTAAAGGTACAGTATGAACTGCGAGAGAGGAGCTGCTAAAACCTTTTTCAAAAAAAAGTTGGTCTGGCATCAGGTTCTTGTACCCCAGGTTAGTAGTAATGTGCTTATTTTTCATGCCTTCTCAAAACAAAAAAAAAATTAAAAACAAAATTAACTCAACTGCCACATCATCTGCCTTTTCAAAGTCTACATCTCCTGTCTTGTCTTTCAAATCCCTTCACCCCCTCTATACGGTAACGCCTTCCCACAAATCTACCGTTGCCTTCAAAACTATTCAAAACCTGTTTCTCTCTCTATTCTCATCATTAGCCCTTCTTCCAATAAAACCTTCTTTCTCTCTTACAGCAATCCATGAACCTTCATCTCTTCTATGTAGCTATAATCCTTTCTTCATCTCTTGCTCTCACTATACTTGTCTTCTAAGTACTCTTATAATGGCAATTGAACAATCGCTTCCTTCTCCCACCGATAACATCACTCCCACTTCCTTATCATCCTTGAAATCATTCCCAGATCTTTACTATTTCACTCCTTCTACTACTTTACCCACTCCTAGCGCCTCCTCCTTTCCTACAATTTTCCCTTTTCTGATAAACCATGTTCTCTCTCATTTTGAAACGCTATGTGTAGCCATTCCTCTAATCTTATCAACGTACACTCAGGAGTTTTTACCTCTCAAGTGTCAGAAGTTCCTGAGGATAATCCTGACCAATACCTGAACTCCTCTATTCTGGACTTAGTGACTCTCTCAGAGTCACCAGAAAAGGAAGCAGCACATAGCATCATGGCTAGCATTGCTGAGAGTCTGATGAGTAAAGAAACATATCTCTCGTCAAGGTATCAAGGGGAAGAAAACCCATGCCTAGGAGATGTATGAACCACAATACTCTTTGAGTCTTTGGCTCATGAGACGTTCTCAAAAAAACCTTCTGAAGAACCTAATTCTCTTCCATGCAAACCCACTCCTACACCTCCTGATCATTCTAAGCTCGTAGAATCCTCCTCCAAGTCACCCACTATTAGGTCACTGCAGCAAGAACATTTTGAGTCCACACTGCAGAAAAGTAAGATGAGTGTTAAGAAAAACAAAAAGAGGATAATGAATAAAAGGGAATTTGTCACTAACAAAAGTGTTCCGGTAGATGGGATTGACAAAAAATTTCCAAGGGAACGTGGTTCCCTGGTACAACAATCTTTGAAAGCTCGAAAGTCTGTAGATAAAGCTTCTGATGAAACTATTGAGCAACAAAACGGGTCATCCGTGAAGGGAAGCAGCAAGTCTAAAAGGAGTCAAACTGAGCAAGCTATGTCTAAAAATGATACTGTGGGGATAGTAAGCTGGAAAGGAAAGTCTTTTGAAGTGTCTAGCAAACGGAAATGGGAAACTGGTACAGCACCTGGTGTACTGAGGATGATGCCCTGTGACAGTGGTCTCTGGCAGCAGAGATTAAGAACTCAAAAAGTCTTATAGGGTCGTACATTTGATCTAGGAATTTCGGAGATGGCTGGTATGAGAAATATTTTGGAGATTGTGGAATTTCAACAATGCGAACACCTATTTGAAGGGAACATGCCTCTAGTATACGAAGATGCGGTACCTAGCTGGTTAAGAAGCCTTTACCTATTTTAGTGTTGGTGTCATGAATTTACCGTATTATAAAAGGGACCAGTTGGTATTTTCTGGTGAAAGAATTTGCTGTGTGTTTATTTCTATTGCTGAATATATATGTGTATTGGGAAAAATTGTATTTAAATATAGAGGTGAAGTGTCGAATACGTGTCGAAACACGTAGACTGGTCAAATGGTCACAGAATTCCATGTGAAGGGATGTTCTCAGTTAAGGGTGTCTGTGGTATAAACTTCAGGACAACCACCATGAAGGAGCAAGCAATTCAGCAGGTGGAACATGTGCATAAGAAGGTTTTGCTTCTTGAGTATCAGCTTCTCTTTGAACTGGTCAATAAGGTGGTCTTACCTTGTTCTGAGAGGCGATCTATTGCTAAAAAATCGGATATGGTCTTAATGGAAGCGCTTGATGAGTTTGTCCCAATCAATTTTCCATCAATCATGATAGATCATATGAAAAAGGTGGAAAACTTTAAAGATGGTAATCATGGGCTACCATATGGCTTTCTCCTTACTCAGGTGTTTAGATTCTACAAGGCCCCCTTAGGGAATCCCAAAGTAGGCACACGCAAGAAAACCATCTCTAAGACTACTTTAGAAGAATGTGAGTGTATAGAAAGAGTTGGTGGAAGCATCTCGACCATTTCTCTGCTGATCAACGCTCAAAATGTAGCTTCCAAAGAGATCAGAAGGTTGAGGGCTCGAAATGCCATACTAGAGACTCAGCTCAGTCAAGTAGTTACAGGACCTGATTCTGTTAATGAAGAAGTTGCACGACTGACAAAGGAAAATGATAGACTTCGGGCAAAATTACTTGAAGAACAATTGTCTGCAAATACCCGACTGGACCTGATTATCAAAACCATTGTTGTCTCTTCTTCCAAGCCTCATTCTTCTAGTATCCCCTAGGATCCTCTTAGTGACCAGCTATTTTTGCTCTAATCTTCTGTGGCTGCTGTTTTATTTTTGTTTGCTTTTTGTTTTTGTGATGGCATGCTGGAATTCACCATTACTGCTCCTATCTTGCTCAGTCCATTGTAAATATTAATAAAACAGCTCCCCTTTTTGACCATTCAATACTGTGTTCCTCTGACTTCTCTTTTCTCTCATGTTTTGTTCACATATGTGGCATGAGCTAGCTGCGTTAGACTTCTTTATGCTAAATACTTGCTTGTGCTCTTTTTAATGATGCCAAAAAGGAAGAATATAAGACTTCAGGGGGAATTTTGGGGAACTTTTTGTGGTTTTTGGAGAGCTCTGAGATTAAAAAAAAGGAGAGATCTGAGATTAAGGGGGAACCTTGTGTTGTTTCTGGTATCTCATCTGGTTATTTTTGCTCTACACAAATATTATTCATGCCTAAGTTTGTCATCATCAAAAAGGGGGAAATTGATGGGTTATCAATATCTTTGCCTTATGCTTCTTATGTTTTGATGATCTAACAAACTTGTTGTGAAGAACTAGATAGAGAACCTGGCCCACATGGTATACATTTCAACTGACCTGGTCCAAGTCTGAAAATCAGCAAATGAATGAACGACCATAGGGAGGAACACAATAGGGACCTGGTAATCTGGTCCCTTAGGGTTCTCCGACACAAGTACAAGACAATGACTATCCGCAATTATTATAAAGAGGAACACAATAGGGACCTAGTCCCTTAGGGTTCTCTAACATAAGTACAAGTCACTGTACAAGTGGAACGTAGCAACAGAAGGTGACCATCTCGCAACTGTTACAGAAGAGGAACACAACAAGGACCTTGTTCGTTAGTGTTTTCTGACAGAAGTACATGTAGACTATCCAGCTGGAATGCAACTGCATAGAAGTGGTTGTGCAGATAGTACAACAGTCAATTCTCATTGGGAAGAAGCATGTACCAAGAATTGACACCACTATCTATTGTGATGTCTTTTGTGATATAACAACCTGGTGCAAGGCACAACATCTTTTGTGCATTCAATGATATTCTCTCAAGCATAACAGTGTTTATCCAGCATTGAAGTCACTGCTGTGTCAAGAACAAGAAGACAACTCCACTAAGGTTCAGTCTGTTATTGAGTTTATGTATATCCGTAGTTGAGTTGTAATCTTGTGATTTCTTCTTCATTGTATTTCCTAGTTTGCTATCTTAGAAGCTTTGTCTTAGGAAAAAACCAAAAATTCGTAAACTTCCGAGTTTATGTTGTGACTAGGAATAGTCATAAGTTTAAAGCCTTTGTAACTAGGAGAGCTATAAAGTGGCTTGTGGTGAGAGCATCACAAGTTAGTTGAAGTCTTTGTAATAGGGTTATTGCAAAGTTCCAATAGGCTTTCGATAAAATCAAGGAGTGCTTGTCCAAGCCACCCGTGTTGTTCCCATCAGATCCCGGAAGACCTCGATTGCAATACTATCTGTGTTGCATGGAGCCTTTGGTTGCGTCCTGGGGCAACATGATAAAATTGGGAGAAAGGAGCAGGTGACATACTATCTGAGTAAGAAGTTAACACTTAATGAAGCCCAGTACTCTTTGTTGGAATGTACTAGTTGTGCCTTGACATGGATAGCCAAGAAATTGAGACATTACATCTGCAAATACACCACATATCTCATATCAAGGATAGATCCACTGAAATTCATCTTTCAAAAACCCAAGTCTACGGGTAAGCTAGCAAACTGGCAGATATAACTAAGTGAGTTCGACATCATCGATGTAACTTAAAAGGCAGTCAAGGGGCAAGCATTGGCTGATTACCTAGTAGAGAACCCCGTAGACGGAGAATATGAATCATTGAAGATGTAATTTCTCGATAAGGAAGTGTCATTTATAGGGGAAGATATTGTCGAAACATATGATGGGTGGAGGATGTTTTTCGACGGAGCCGCAAACTTTAAAAGAGTGGGCATCAAAGTTATCCTGGTATCAAAATTTGTCAACATTACCCGGTCTTTGCCAAACTTAGGTTTCCATGCACCAACAATATGATAGAATACGACACTTGCATCTTGAGACTCAGATTGGCCATCGACATGAATATTCAAAAGTTGCTGTAATCGAAGATTCAGATCTGCTAGTATATCAATTACTCGTGGAATGGGCTACCAAGAACACTAAGATATTGCCATACCTGCTCTGTGTGCATCATTTTATCAAGAGGTTCACAAAGATAAAATTCAAACATATTCCAAGAGTTCAAAATGAATTCGCCGATGCGCTGGCTACCTTGTCTTCCAGGATACAACATCCAGACAAGAATTTTATTAACCCTATCCCGATAGAGATTCGTAAGCATCCATCTTATTGTGCTCATATTGAAGAAGAGTTCGATGGAAATCCGTGGTTTCACGATATCAAGGAACATTTGGAGAAAGGGGAATACATAGGAAATGCTACACACACTCAGTAGCGCATGCTTCGAAGATTTCCCAACCACTTCTTTGAGAGAAGAAGAATTTTGTATAGAAGGACTCCTGACTTGGGATTGCTGCGATGTGTCGATGCCAATGAGGTATCTAGGTTGCTCGATGTGATACATGTCAGAACTTATGGACCTCATATGAACGGGTTTGTTCTAGCAAATAAGATATTAAGGGCAGGGTATTTCTAGATGACTATGTAGATAGACTGCATCAAATATGTTCAAAAGTTCTACCAATGCCATGTACATGTTGATATGATACGGGTGTTACCCAAAGAACTCAATGCAATGAGTTCACCCTGGCCTTTCTCTGCCTGGGGCATGGATGTCATTGGACCGATTGAACTTGTCGCTTCCAACAGACAAAGATTCATCTTGGTGGCTATAGATTAGTTCACAAAGTGGGTCGAAGCCACTTCCTATAAAGCTGTGACTGAGATGATCGTAGCAGACTTCATCCGAGATTATATTATTTGGCGATTCGAAGTACCTGAGTCAATCATTATTGAAAATTCTGCCAATCTCAACAGTGATCCGATGAAAGCCATGTGTGAAACCATAAAAATCAAGCACCAAAACTCTACACCATATAGGCCGCAATTGAATGGAGTTGTGAAAGCCACCAACACGAACGTCAAGAAGATATTAAGGAAGATGGTGGATAACTACAAGTAATGGCATGAGAAGTTACCATTTGCTTTGCTCGGATGCCGCACCATAGTCTACACGTCAACTAGGGCCATCCACTATCTACTGGTCAATGGTACCAAAGCTGTTATACCCACCGAGGTGGAGATTTATTCCCTAAGAATCATATAGGAGGCCGAACTCAGCTATGCGGAGTGGATATATAGCAGATATGAGCAACTGGATCTCATTGAAGGTAAAAGGATAAACATAGTGTGTCATGATCAACTCTACCAGAATAGAATTTCAAGAGCTTTCAATAAGAAAGTTAGACTGAGGCAATTCATGCAGGGGCAATTGGTGTTGAAGCGTATCTTCCCGCACCAGGAAAAGGCAAAAGGAAAATTCTCACTAACTGCAAGGCCAGTACATAGTTCACCGAGTACTGATAGAAGGAGCACTCATACTTGTAGAGATGGATGAAGAAATACGGCCATAACCTATCAATTCGGATGTCGGTAAGAGATATTACGTTTGAGATTGTATTTGCACTTTCTTTTGATGTAACATGAACTACACTCGATCTGATTCTCGTTTATGAGGGGATACGTAGGCAGCCTTGTGGGCTCGGTCACATCATAATAAAATCTTCATCCCCCTCTACGATTAGGAATTGGGGCAAGGTTTCGAGTTTTCATCAATCTCATTATGTCAAGGATTGCCAAGAAGTGTATCGCCAGAAGTGTACATTAAACTGGTGCAGTATTTTGAGGGGTTCCTAAAAATTCTGAGTTAAGAAGGTCACAATGTCTTAAAGCATGTCACTGTCTATGATTCGACCAAATTGTTTACTTTTGTTCATTATTTTATAGCAATTTCATTACTTACAAATGATTTACCATAAACACATATTTTTGAAACAATCGCATTTTTTGTAATAGCGAGATATTACCCAAGGTGACTCAAACAAGGCGTCAAAATAGAAGTAGAGGCGAAATGAGGAGTCAAGAGCACGAACCGATTCCCCCCAACCTCATGATTTTCCTTTGGATACAGGCATAACGAGCATAACATTGATGAGCACGCCCAAAAATATATACAACAAGACCACTATCTTCACACCGACAGATGTCGCCAAGTACAAACGCGTCAAGCTAAGAATCACTTTTCTTTCTCATATTTAATCATCGTTTTTCTCCACATAAGGCTAAGAAATGCCCTTGTTTCTCTGCATGATACTAAGTACTGCCTCTATTACACTACATGAGGATAAGCACTGCCTTCATATTGCATAAGGCTAAGCACTGCCTTCCTTTGTATAAGATTAAGCACTGTCTCCATTATATTGCATGAGGCTAAGCATTTCCTCTATTGTTGCATAAGGATAAACGATGTCTTCCTTCGCATGAGACTAAGCAGTGTCTCAATTACATTGTATGAGGCTAAGCATTACATCCATTATTGCATAAGGCTAAACACCGCCTTCCTCTGCATAGGGCTAAGCACTGCCCTCATTAAATTGCACGAGGCTAAGCACTGCCTCATTATTGCATAAGGCTAAGCATTGCCTTCCTCCGCATAGGGCTAATCACTGCCCTCATTATATCGCATGAGGTTAATCATTTCCTCCATTATTCCATAAGGCTAAGCAATGCCCTCATCTCGGACGATGCTAAACACTGCCTTGTCTTGTTCTCGCATATGGCTAAGCATCATTCGTTCCCTCTATAAAGAAATCAATATCAATGCATCAGTGCATCTTATAGGTTGAATTACCACATTGTCCGAAGGCATCATAATATGAAGGCATCATTTGCATAGACTAAAGACATCATGCTATGGCCTAAGGATCTCTCAAAACTGCTTTTCATTTTTTAAAGGCATCATGGTCCATAGGCTCTATCCTTAAGGCCTAAGGACACCATTTCATGGCCTGCAAATCCCTTAGCATACACTTCATGGGCCAAGACGTCATGGTATAAAGACATCATCCTCATCGTTTGAAGATAACTCTCATGTTCCGAAGGGAATCTGCATCATGTTTAAATTTCTGCAATAACTATATATATTCGCATGCATCGTGTTTTAAATTTTGCAGCTAACTGTGGAGGTAACCGTCTTACAAACAGGAGCAAACGCATCCCTCGATCACATCAAATGTAACAAATAACTAGCAATGACTATTTCCATCCTGTAACTGCTCAAACATTTGTCTTGTACATGCATAATGTTCAAAATCATATTCATAGATCTACCTAAAATTGTCCGTTACTCATGACACCATCCTATCCAAAAGATCCTTCATAGAAATATATGACGATCCTTATAACAACTCCATCGGTTTCATTCGCTGTTGGATCCAGAACCACACACAGCCTGATTCCCGTAACACCAAGGATATGTATGCAACTCAAGAACCAGAGTTCAACCCCTATTTTTTCAAAAACACTTCATCCTCACTCATTTCGGACAAAATTGGTTATCATTTTTTTATCCAACATCTTTTATCATTCCCGAGTAAAGAGGGGTAGTTGTTGATGCCCAATTTTTCCCTCATTATAAATTATTTCATATAAATTCAAAATATAATTTTTGCATTATTACTTAATTTACAAAGGTCATATAAGTATTTTCTATGATTTTTCATAATTTTTAAAGCTTTAAAATCAATTTTCTTGCATTAAATTATTCAAATATTTATTAATTGTCCCTTTAAATTATTTTTTGGGTTATCTAATCACCGAAATTTATTATTTGTGCCCACATAAATTTTTTATAATATTTTACTTTATTTTATAGAATTACATTTGCATATTTGTGCTATTTACACATTTTTGCGATAGGCTTGCAAACTTCAGCTATTATTTTAAAATACTTATTTGCTTAAATAATATTTTTTTTACACTTATTTAGCTATTTTTATTAATTTTATGTTCCACAATTTCTTTATTTTTAAAGCTGGCCCAAACCAGGACATTTTTCAGATCAATTGACAGCCCAAACACCCCACCTTAGCCTAATAACACCCCAGCCCAAACCAAACGACCCGTTTTTAAACAACCCGGTTGCGACCCATTAAACAAACCTACCTCGCTCGATTTTTGATCCTAGAAGTTGATCTATCAAGATCAATATCCCACAACTACCCAAACCCTTTAATTACCTAAACCCCTCGAAACCCTACCCATTTTCTCTGAGACGCCGCCCTCAAATGCTCCCTCATCTTCTCTGAAAAACGTAGCCGACCTTGAAGATCTCCCCACCCCCTTCCTTATATGCATTCATACGCGGATTCTACATACCTTTTTTGCTATTATCACTCAGTTATGGTAACTTTCGTAACCATTCTACTTATGGCAAGTTCGATTCTTATATATCTGGCCTTGAACCTATGGTTCTGGGTGCGATTGTGGCTCTATACACTTAAGAAGAGAAAATTTCTCTTGGTTATGGCATATCTCCGGTGATTCTGTCGTGATTGGGGTTTGTGAATGATTTGCCCTAAATTCGATTCCAACTAGAGTTTGAAATTCTTATTTCCTCTACTATTTCGAGCATGCATGATATATATTCTTTCTTTTTTGTTTTAATTGATTGTATTTCCTTGTTTGTTTGTCCAATATTGCCACTAGAAAAAACCCCTTCCCCATTTCCCCTAATAGACATTAACTATTGCTGTTGCTCTATCACTCTCACTCATTCTACTATTCTAAACTTGAGACCTTGGCCAGATGAAAGCCAAGGCCACCAGAATTCGATTATTGCTCTTTCCTAGTGTGAGCACTACCCGGGGTTCGCTTGAAACCCTTGGGAACTCTGAAGCACTAGGATTTTGGGGTTCTGTTTCTTTTGCTACTAACGATAGGGATACTACTGAGATCGTTCTTCTTATTTTGCTCGTTAATTTGCAACTAGTAAGTCTCTTGGCCTTAAAAATTTCTTTCTCTTTCGTTCGTATTCCTGCTTTATGCCACTGAAACTTCTGTGAATCCATGTTCTACTATTCCCTATTGTTTGTGGCATTGTTTGTTCTGAAGTATTCTTGTGACTCTATACTTTTAACATCAGAATTTGCCTAGTTTCTAATTATGATATATCCCTATCATATGTGTTTATCTTAAACGGATTCTGGTTCTCTTAAACCTATTTATTCTGCTCTGTCTATGCTGATACTTGATGATTACTGTGAGTTTGTCTCTTTGTTTTGTTTTAGATTATTATGGTACCTCAGTTCTTGCAATACTATTTCTTCTCTACTTGTGTTTAGTGCTCTGTATGTTCATGATTATTTAATCTTTGTGAACCAATATGACTTTAGTAGTGTATTATTTTCATTTTCAATCCTACTTGCTTTGAAGCTATACTTCAATCCTGAATTTCCTTGTGTCACAACCTGCCTAGATTCTAAACTTCAATACATGTTTATTATGTCTAGCTTGAATGATCTTGTGTATCTTTATCCTGCTCCACTCTCTTGATTACCTATTGTTACACTCCATTGTTTCTCCCTACTTTGTGCTTATATGAACGTTGATAAGTTATGGTACTTTGAGTTTTGATGATTTGCCAAACAGTCTTGAGGAACCAGTTGTGATCATTTCCTTAGGTTTGGTAGGGGGAACAAACCTACCATCAGAGTTGAAGGAATGGCTGATTCATAGGGGGAACAATGTGGAGTTCCGGTTCTCAAGGGGAATATCAATTCTAAGTTTTTCATCATCAAAAAGGGAAAATTGATAGGTTACAAGTACTTTAGACATAAGTAATTTACTTTATGTTTTGCTGATCTAACAAATTTACTATCCAGAACAAGATAAGGAATCTCTTATACATTGCAAGACCTTAAGATCACAAAGTTCCAGGTTGGGATCCAGCGTGGGATATATAACTTAATTCTTCAGAGTGGAAGGAACAACTGAGGGAACAGGTCTCTACTAGTTCCCGAGGAGACTGTATGAAGTCAACTCTCCAGTTGGAAAGTTGCTGCCTGCATATGCTACTGTATAGGAATAGTGCAGTAGTCAACTTTCTGTGGATGGATTTTTACCTACATTGCTTACATCATTGTAAGTGATGTCATACATGTATAAATACAATCAAGTAAGGTAAAACAACTTACTTCATAAGAGAACAAAATAAGGAATCTGATACAATTAAGTTCCCTTGCATTCAGAATAACTAGTCAGATGTGTGGTTTAATTCTCAATGAAATCAGATAAGGAAATAGCAGAGGGACCAGATAGGGATCAGTTTCTCTCGTCGTTGTACAATCAACTCTAAAACTGTAAAATCTGTTGTATTATACTGTCTGGCAGGCTGCTGCACGTACCGTCTGGAAGCAGTACAGTAGCACAGCTGTAGCTTTCTAAGGCCAAACTAAAGGGCACTTTATTGCATCATCCTTGATGACATCACACACACATATTATGAACATGAGGCAAGGGATTTCATCTCTCTAACACTTGCAAAATCAAAAGAAAATATTATCTCAAGTGCTAGCCACAACCTCCCTCGAGAACAAAACTGCTGCAACCTCAAGGACCAGATCCAAAGATTGAAGATATCTTAAGTCCTTAGGTTTGTTGAGTCTTTATTATTTGTTCTTCATTTGTAACTACTACTTAGCTTAGTTAGAAGCATTGTGTAGGAAACCCTTTGTAAATCAAAAACCCTTGCATTTGTGTCTTGGCTAGAGTTAGTCGAGTTGTGAAGTTTTTGTAATAGAGTTATTACAAAGTTGCTTGTAATAGTGTTGTTACGAGTTAGTGAGTGATTAAGTCTTTGTAATAGAGTTATTACAAAGTGGCTTGTAATAGTGTAGTTACAAGTTAATGAGGTATTAAGAGATTAATTCCTAGGTTACAATAGGTAGTAATCTAAAGATTGCTCAGTAGTGAAGTTGAAATCCTACAAGGGCAGGTCGTCGTTCTTAATCCCGTTGAGCTGGGAGTTTTCCATGTAAAATTCCTCTGTGTTCTTTATTTACTATCGATTTACTGTAGGAACAATTATAGAACCTAATTCCCTATATTGTTTAGTTTTACAGTCTGTTGCTTATAGCGGGAACTGATAAAGAACCCGGTTCTCTATACAGTTTGGTGGATGCTTAGTTTCTATCAATTGGTATCAGCGCAGGTTCTTTCTAAAAGGTTAACACCTAGAAGGATCTTCATGGCTGCTCCACCAAACTTTGAGGAAGGATAATCAACATATAGACCACCAAGATTTAACAGCCAATACTATGCTTGGTGGAAAACAAGAATGCATGACTTCATAATGGCTGAGGACTCCGAGCTTTGAGATGTGATTTGTGATGGTCCCTTTGTCCCTATGAAGGTTGTTGGAGAGGGAACAAGGATTGTTCCAAAAATAAGAAAAGAATACAATGGTGCTGACTGAAATGCTATTGAGAAGAACTTCAAGGCGAAGAAGATTCTTGTGTGTGGTATTGGACCAGACGAGTATAATCGTATCTCGGCATGTGAATCTGCCAAGGAAATTTGGGAAGCTCTTCAAACGGCTCATGAGGGAACTATTCAGGTAAAACAGTCCAAAATAGATATGCTTACAACTGAGTATGAACTCTTTAAAATGGAAGAGCATGAGTTCATTCAAGAGATACATACCCGTTTCACCTCCATAATCTATGAGGTTCATTCACTTGGTGAAATCATTCCAACCAATAAGCTGTCCGAAAGATATTCAGTGTTCTACCAGGTTCCTGGGAGAGCAAGGTTAATGTTATCACTGAAGCCAAAGACCTTCAGAAGCTGACTATTGACGAGCTTATTGAAAATCTCAAAACATATGAGATGAAGAGAAAGAAGGATCTTGAAAGAAGAGAGACCAATGAGGAGAGGAACCTGGTCTCAAAGATGCCCTCACTGACTCAAGTAGTGATGAATTTGAAATGACATATCTCACTCGAAAATTTCAAAAGACGGTTTTTAAAAATGGTGGGATCCCAAAGAAAGGAAGTTCCATTAGTAATTTCAAAGGAAATGAATGATGTCATAAGTGTGGAAAGCCTGGACACTTTATTAAAGACTGCCCTCTTCATAAGTATGATCATTACAAAACCAATATTGATAAGGCAGCTGTGATGACCCAGCCGGTCGTCTTAAGAATTTACGCCTCGATCCCCTGTTAACTTCTTTCCTCTAGTTTATTTCTGCTATTTTAATTTGCCGGGGTGTTCGGTTTTGAGTTTCAGAGAGTTTTGGGACACTTAGTCCCTAAATAAGAGCTTACATGTTGGAAAGTTGGCCGTAGTTGGAACAGTGTGAAGACGGCCTCGGAATGGAAATCCGATGGTCCTGTTAGATCCTTTGGGTGAATTTGGGGTTAGGACATGTCCAGATTATGTTTTGGAGGTCCGTAGCAAATTTAGGCTTGAAATGCCGAAAGTTGAATTTTTGAAGTTTCTGGTTCGATAGTGAGATTTTGATCCGAGGGACAGAATGGTATTCCGGAAGTTAGAGTAGCTCTGTAGTGTTTAATGTGATGTGTGTGCAAAATTTCAGGTCATTCGGATGAGGTTTGATAGACTTTTTGATCGAAAGCGTATTTTGAGAATTTTGGAGTTCTTAGGCTTAAATCCATGGTTAATTCGAGGTTTCGATGTTGTTTTAGGTGTTTTAAGGATTGGTACAAGCCTAGATAGTGGTTTGTGACTTGTTGGTGCCTTTGGTTGAGGTCCTGTGGGCCTCGGGATGAATTTGGATGGTTGACGAAAGGATTTGGAGTTTGAAGTTTGCTGCAGTAGCTGGTTTACTGTCATAGTCGCAGAAGCGGCGGAGCAAGCGCAAATGCGGATTTGGGGAGGATCAGCAGGTTTTGCAGATGCAGGTAATTCACCGCAGAAGCAGTACTGCACCTGGGGAAGGGTAACCGCAGATGCAGAAATTGGCCTTTAATGAAAAGTCGCAGATGCAACCTTGGCTACACAAAAGCGGGACCGCAAATGCGGTCCCAGGGCCAC
This sequence comes from Nicotiana tabacum, assembly GCF_000715075.1. Taxonomy (NCBI): domain Eukaryota; kingdom Viridiplantae; phylum Streptophyta; class Magnoliopsida; order Solanales; family Solanaceae; genus Nicotiana; species Nicotiana tabacum. The sequence continues at coordinate 98,597,132 of NC_134084.1, read as the reverse complement.
AAATGCGGAAATCGGTGGGCAGAACATATAAATTCTTTCCTTCGCGAAATTTAGTCATTTTTCATCTTTTCAAAATGGGAAGAAGCTTGGGGAATACTTTTCAAGAGAGATTTTCAGAGGATTTCATTGGGGGAAGGTCTTTGGTCCCTAAACTCGTTATTGGAATGATTTTTATCAATTTAAGCATGAAAAATTAAGGAAAATCAGTGTTAATTGGGGGGTTAGGGCTTGTCTAATTGGAAACATTTGAGTGATGATTTGAGGGACAAATTGAGGTCCGATTTTGGTACTTTTGATATGACTGAACTCGTGAGAGTGCGAGGTTTCTAGAAATATAACTTTTACCCTATTCTGAGATGCGGGCCATAGGGGCATTTTAGTCATTTGCGCTAGGGGTGCTATGACTATCTTAGAATATGTTGTCTGTTACACCAGTTTGGCTAGGCATGTACCAGCCTTGGTTTCTACTATTCGCGAGAGTGTTCGCTAGTTTATTGAGGGCCTTATTCCCAGCATCAGGTCTAGCATGACTCGTGAGCTGGAAATCGATATTTCTTATCAGTAGGTGGTGAACATTGCTAGGATGATTGAAGGTATGCATGCTAGGGAGATAGAGGAGAGGGAGTCCAAGAGGTCTCGAAAGTCGGGCCATTTCTCCGTGCCCGTGCCCCAGCAGTAGGTCATCATAGTAGGGTTTATATGAATCACCCTGTTCATTCAGCTCTTCCAGCAGCCAGTGGTATCCCAACTCCTCCTAGGCCTTAGTAGCCTTATTATGCACCACCGGTATCTAGCGCGCCTCCTGCGTAGGGTGCCTTCAGAGGTCAGTCCAGCAGACCTGGCCCAAGCCAGTCACAGTTGCCACGTCCTCCCAGAGCTTGTTTTGATTGCGGTGACACACGTCATATGGTGAGGGATTGCCCCAGACTTGGGAGGGGTGCACCTCCATAGACTTCTCAGCCACAGTGTGCCTCGTAGAGTTCTCAGGCTATAGTTACAGCTCCAGTTGCTACCCCACCTGCTCAGCTAGCTAGAGGTGGAGGTCGGCGAGGTAGAGGTCTCCCTAGAGGGGGATACCAGACTAGATACTATTCCCTTCCTACCCGTACCGAGGCTGTTGCCTCCAATTCTATCATCACAGGTATTATACTGGTTTGTCACAGAGATGCATCGGTTTCATTCGATCCAGGCTCCACTTATTCTTATGTGTCTTCTTATTTTGCTCCGCATTTGGGTGTACCTCGGGATTCTTTGAGTTCCCTATTTATGTTTGTACTCCTATGGGAGTTTCTCTTGTTATGGACCACGTTTATCGGTTGTGTTTGGTTGCTCTTAGTGGTTTTGAGACCAGAACCAATTTATTGTTATTCAGTATGGTTGACTTCAATATTATCTTTGGCATGGACTAGTTGTCGCCCCATTATGGTATTCTTGATTGTGATTCCAAAACTGTGACATTGGCTATGCCAGGTGTATCGCGTGTTGAGTGGAGGGGTACTTTAGATCACACTCCCATTAGAGTTATTTTTTTTCTTAAACCTTAGTGTATGGTTAAGAAGGGGTGTGATGCGTATTTAGCTTATGTGAGAGATGTCAGTATTGATACCCTTTAGTTGATTCAGTTCCAGTAGTACGGGATTTTCCCGATGTGTTCCCAACTGACCTTCCTACCATGTCGCCTGATAGAGATATTGATTTTGGCATTGATCTGTTGTCGAGCACTCAGGCCATTTCTATTCCTCTGTATCGTATGGCTCCTTCCGAGTTGAAGGAGTTGAAGGATCAGTTACAGGAATTACTTGATAAGGGTTTTATTCAGCCTAGTGTATCACCTTGGGGTGCTCCTGTCTTCTTTATGAAGAAAAAGGATGGTTCTATGCGTATGTGCATTGATTATTGCCAGTTAAACAAATTTATAGTGAAGAACCGTTATCCTTTGCCTCGTATTGATGATATGTTTGACTAGCTTCAGGGCACACATGTGTTTTCTAAGATTGATTTGCCCTCAGGTTACCATTAGTTGAAGATTCGGGAGCCAAATATCCCGAAAACTGCTTTTAGGACTCGGTATGGCCATTACGAGTTCCTTGTTATGTCAGTTGGGCTGACCAATACCCCAACAGCCTTTATGCATTTGATGCACAGTGTGTTCCGACCGTATCTTGACTCATTCGTCATTGTCTTTATTGATGATATTCTAGTGTATTCCCGGAGTCGGGAAGATCATGAGTAGCACCTGAGGATTGTGCTTCAGACTCTGAGAGAGAAGAAGTTATATGCTAAGTTCTCGAAATGTGAGTTTTGGTTGGATTCAGTGGCATTCTTAGGCCACGTGGTATCGAGTGAGGGCATTCAGGTGGATCCGAAGAAGATAGAGGCCGTGCAAAGTTGGATCAGACCATCCTCAGCTACTGAGATCTGTACTTTCCTTGGTTTGGCGGGCTACTGTTGTCGTTTTATGGAGTGGTTTTCATCGATTACAACCCCTATGACTAGGTTGACCCAGAAGGGTGCTCCGTTCTACTGGACGGAGGAGTATGAGGCGAGATTTCAGAAGCTTAAGACAACTTTGACCACAACCCCAATTTTGATAATGCCTACAGGTTCGGGGTCTTATACGGTCTATTATGATGCCTCAAAGGTTGGCCTTAGAGCGGTGTTGATGAAGGATGGTAGGGTGATTGCCTACACATCCAGATAGTTGAAGATACATGAGAAGAACTACCCTATTCATGACCTTGAGTTAGCCGCCATTGTTCACGCCTTGATGATTTGGCGCCATTATTTATACGGGATTCCATGTGAGATTTATACTGACCATCGGAGCTTATAGCACCTGTTCAAGTAAAAGGATCTAAATTTTCACCAGAGGAGGTGGTTAGAGTTGCTGAAGAACTATGATATTACTATTCTGTATCACCCGGGCAAGGTCAATGTGGTAGCCGATGCTTTGAGTCGCCGGGCAGAGAGTTTGGGAGTTTGGCTTATTTACCAGCATCGGAGAGGCCTATGGGGATGGATATTCAGGCCTTAGCCAGCCAGTTTGTGAGATTGGATCTTTTGGAGCCTAGTCTAGTTCTAGCTTGCGTGGTTTCTCGGTCTTCCTTATTTGATCATATCAGGGAGCGACAGTACGATAACCCTTATTTGCTTGTCCTCAAGGACAAGGTTCAGCACGGTGATGCAAGAGATGTGATTATTGGTGATGATGGTATATTGAGGATGTAGGGTCGGATTTGTGTACCCAATGTTGATGGGCTTCGAGAGTTGATTCTAGAAGAGGCCCACAGCTCGTGGTATTCCATTCATCCGGGTGCTGCAAGGATGTATCAGGATTTGAGGCAGCATTACTGGTGGAGACGGATGAAGAAAGATATAGTTGGATTTGTAGCTCGGTGCCTCAACTATCAGTAGGTGAAGTATGAGCACCAGAGACCGGGTGGGTTGCTTCAACATATAGAGATTCCGGAGTGGAAGTGGGAGTGGATCACCATGGACTTTGTAGTTGGGCTCCCACGGACTCTGAGAAAGTCCGATGCTATTTGGGTGATTGTGGATCGGCTGACCATGTCATCTTATTTCATTCTTGTGTGTACTACTTATTCTTTAGAGCAGTTGGCAGAGATTTATATCCGGGAGATTATTTGTATGCATGGTATTCCAGTGTCCATCATTTCAGATAGAAGTACTCAGTTCACATCACGGTTCTAGAGGGCTGTTCAGCATGAGTTAGGTACTCGGGTAGAGTTGAGTACAACATTTCACCCTCAGACGGACGGACAATCTAAGCGCACTATTCAGATTCTTGAGGATATGCTCCGTGCATGTATTATTGAGTTTTGAGGGTCTTGGAATCAGTTTTTGCCATTGGCGGAGTTTGTTTACGACAATAGTTATCAGTCTAGCATTCAGATGGAACCGTATGAGGCTTTATATGGTAGGCGGTGTAGATCCCCAGTGGGCTGGTTTAAGCCGGGTGAGGCTAGATTATTGGGCACAGACTTAGTTCAGGATGCTTTGGAGAAGGTTAAGGTGATTTAGGATAGACTTCGTACAGCCCAGTCCAGACAGAAGAGTTACGTGGACTAGAAGGTTTGTGATGCTTCCTATATGGTTGGAGAATGGGTTCTGCTTCGGGTATCGCCTATGAAGGGCGTTATGAGATTTGGGAAGAAAGGGAAGTTAAGTCCGAGGTTTATTAGCCTTTTTGAGATATTGAGGCGTGTTGGGGATGTTGCTTATGAGCTTGTCTTACCTCCCAGCTTGGCAGGAGTTCATCCGATATTTCATGTTTCGATGCTCCGGAGGTATCACGGTGATCCATCGTACGTGTTGGATTTTAGTTCAGTCTAGTTGGAAAAGGATCTATCCAATGTTGAGGAGCCAGTGACAATATTGGATAGGCAGGTTAGAAAGCTGAGGTCAAAGAACATTGCATCCGTGAAGGTTCAGTGGCGGGGTCAGCCGGTCGAGGAGGCGACCTGGGAGACCGAGCAGGATATGCGTAGCCGTTACCCTCATATTTTCATTACTTCAGGTATGACTTTATGCTCGTTCGAGGATGAACGAATGTTTAAGTGTAGGAGGATGTGACGACCTGGACGGTCATCTTAAGAATTTATGCCCCAATCCCCTATTAACTGCTTTCCCCGAGTTTATTTCTGCTATTTTGATTTGTCGGGATGTTCGGTTTTGAGTTTCAGAGAGTTTTGGGACACTTAGTCCTTAAATGAGAGCTTAAGTGTTGGAAAGTTGGACATAGATGGAACAGTGTTAAGACGACCTCAGAATGGAAATCCGATGGTTCCGTTAGCTCCGTTTGGTGATTTCGGGGTTAGGAGCATATTTGGATTCTGTTTTGGAGGTCCATAGTTAATTTGGGCTTGAAATGTCAAAAGTTAAATTTTTGAAGTTTCCGGTTCGATAGTGAGATTTTGATCTGAGGGTCGGAATGGAATTCCGAAAGTTGGAGTAGCTCCGTAGTGTTTAATGTGACGTGTGTGCAAAATTTCAGGTCATTCGGACGAGGTTTGATAGAAATTTTGATCGAAAGAGTATTTTGAGAATTTTGGAGTTCTTAGGCTTAAATCCATGGTTAATTCGAGGTTTCGATGTTGTTTTAGGTGTTTTAAGGATTGGTACAAGCCTGCATAGTGGTTTGTGACTTGTTGGTGCCTTTGGTTGAGGTCCCAGGGGCCTCGGGATGAATTCGGATGGTTGACGGAAGGATTTGGAGTTTGAAGTTTGCTGCAGCAACTGGTTTACTGTCATAACCGCACCTGCGGTTTGGGTCCCGTAGGTGCGGAGCTGCAGAAGCGGCAGAGCAAGTGCAGATACGGATTTGGGGAGGATCAGCAGGTTCCACAGATGCGAGTAATTCACCGCAGAAGTGGTACCGAACCTGCGGAAGGGTAACCGCAGATGCAGAAATTGGCCTTTAATGAAAAGTCGTAGATGCGACCTTGGCTCCACAGAAGCGGGACCGCAGATGCAGTCCCAGGGCCGCAAATGCGAAAATCGCTGGGCAGAACATATAAATTTTTGCCTTCGCGAAATTTAGCCATTTTTCATCTTTTCAAAATGGGAAGAAGCTTGGGGAACACTTTTCAAGAGAGATTTTCGGAGGAGTTCATTGGGGTAAGGTCTTTGGTCCCTAACCTTGTTATTGGAATGATTTTTATCAATTTAAGCATGAAAATTTAAGGAAAATCAGTGGTAATTGGGAGGTTAAGGCTTGTCTAATTGGAGACCTTTGAGTGATGATTTGAGGGACAAATTGAGGCTCGATTTTGGTACTTTTGATATGATTGAACTCGTGAGAGTGCGAGGTTTCTAGAAATATAAATTTTACCCGATTCTGAGACGTGGGCCCAATGGGCGTTTTGGTCATTTTATATAATTTCGCGTATTAGTTTAGAATTTAATTCTAGAATCAGTTACTTGAAGTGTTATTTACATTATGCAATTGAATTGAATAGATTTGGTCCATTTGGAGTCGAGTACTCGTGGCAAGAACGTGGTCTGGGGTTGATTTTTGAGCCGGTTCGAGGTAAGTAGCTTGTTTAACCTTGTGTGGGGGACCTTCGCCTTAGGATTGGTATATTTGGTAATTGAAATGCCTTGTACGTGAGGTGACGAGTGCATACTTGTGCTAATTGTTGGAAAACCGTTTTTTAAGTAATTACTAGTATGTTTCCTTTCCTGTCTCTATTATGTGCACTATTAAGCATGTTGTTAGCTTAGGAAAGCATGTCTAAGTGACTTAATTGTTTTATTTGCTCAACCTGCCTTACTTGAATTCTGTGCAGCATGCTAGGCTAGAATCACTTGTTGCCTTAATATGAAGTCTTGCCATTTCTGTATATTTTCCTATCGCTAATGTGTATTTATTTTGGGACTACGGATGTGGGATTCCTGTAGCTCCCCTTGCCTATTTATTTGGGACTACAGATGTGGGATTCCAGTAGGTTCGCCTTGTCTGTTTATTTGGGACTACAGATGTGGGATTCCGGTACATCCCACTACACAGTTACATGGAACTACGAGACTGCACCCGGTAGATTCCCCCAGTACTAGGTATTTACATTTGGTGACTACGGAATGAGATTTCGGTAGATCCCCGCGCACTATAAGTTGGACTATGGGACGGGATCTCGGGAAATCTATTGGATATGTACACATGGGAGTACAAGATGGTATCCTAGGAGATCCCTGATCGTTATTATTGGTTTTGAGGTGTATTTCCTTTCCGTGTTTACCTTGTGTCGGTATAGTTATTGTTGTCTTGTACATCTTGTGTTATTTTATTGCTGTACTTATTTATACTGTTATGTTCTATACTGTTGATCTTTATATTTTATTTAACCTCAGTAGGGCCCTGACCTTCCTTGTCACTACCCAACCGAGGTTGGGCTTGGCACTTACTGAGTACCGTTGTGATGTACTCATGCCGTTTATGCGCATGTTTTTCATGTGCAAATCCAGGTACCGCTACTCAGGCCTACCATCCTTGAGGGAGGCGACTGCTCTAGAGACTTCGAGGTACATCTGCCGCATCCGCAGTTTGAGAAGTCCCTTTCTATTCTAGCTGTTAAACGTTGCCCTTCTGTATTTTCTTTCTTGTTAGATATTATGGAGTTAGACTGTTAGATATTCTAAAGGCTTGGGTTTCCGTGAGTTTCTGAGTTTTGGGATAGTGTACTTGGTTTTGAGAATGTTGTGTTGTATATGCTGAGTGGCATTATAACTATTTGTTTCCATTCAGTTATTTGGGTTTTTGATTATTTCTTCCGCAAGTTTCGTTTATGTTTCGCATTTGTTAGGCTTACCTAGTCGTAGAGACTAGGTGCTGTCACGATAGTTCATGGATGTCGAACTAGGGTCGTGACAGCAGCTAAGAGGAACCCGGTCCCTGATAGGAAATTCAAAAGAAGAGATGTTGCTAAAAACATGGTGAATCAAGCTTTGGCTGACTGGGGAGATTCCTCCAGTGAATCTGAAGGCGAGGATGATCAAGGAGATGCATCTATGATGGTTGTTGACAATGAATATGGTTCAATCTTTGCACTCATGGCTAAATCTGATGATGACGAGGACAAGGAAGAAAATAAGGTAAGTTTTCTTGATATTCAAAGAAATTTTAAAACTTACTCTAAGAAAAAATTGATGTCCTTAGCAAATGTGTTGATTGATGCCTATCATAGCCTCATTGATGAGAAAAATGTTTTAATAGAAGAAATTGGTGACATAGAACAAGAGAGGGATGATATGGTAATTTCTACTGTAGACTTGAAGGAACAAGTGGAAGAAGTAACTAGAGAACATAACTTGTTAAAACAACAAATAAAAAAATGGATGGACAACACTAAGGGTAAAGAAGTGGCTAGTGAGGCTCAACTTGAGCTTGAGAGTGAGCTTAAGAAAGTTAAAACAAGTCTTGTTGCTGAGCTTGAAAAGAATAGACAACTTCAGGAGGATTTAAAAAGGGTTAAAAATGATCTTGATAAGTCACTTAAATAGACCTGATCCTCTGATGTGATAACATCTATATACAGGAGTAATGGTGGAAATAGGAAAGGAATCGGGTTACAAAAGGCTAAAACCTCCTATAATCTCATAGCAAGTATGTAATTGTGCCTGATAATATTTTGTGCACTCACTGTAGTTAAACTGGTCATTACAAAGACTCTTGTAAAGTTAAAATTCAGTCTTTGTAGAAAAATAAAGTTTTTGTTGAAAAGAGGCATACTTATTAGGAACCTGGTTCCTTGAAAAGAAAATATGTGCTGCCTGCATGGGCAAAAAGAAGTTTGATCCGCCCGTTCTATAATTATAAGGGACCCAAGCTGATTTGGGTTCCTAAGTCTAATCATTAATTTAGTGTGTGGGCTGAAGTGAGAGGTAGCAGTCAAAAGCAAAAATGGGACATGGATAGTGGCTGCTCTAAGTATAAAATTAGAAGAATGAATGATTTCCTCTCACTCTAGGCCTTCCAAGGTTGGAGTGTGTCCTCTGGAAACGACAAAAAGGCTATATTCTTGTTGTTGGAAAAATTGACAAAATGCTCTCCCATGTAATTGAAAATGTATACTATGTGAATAACTTGAAATGTAGCTTGTTGAGTGTGTCTCAAATCTGTGATAAGGAAAAAATGAAGTGAAGTTATTGTCCAAATATTGCATTGTCACCAATCTCAAAACTGGTGAAGTGGTGTTGATAGCCAAAAGGTTCAAGAACATCAATGTTGCATACCTTGATTCACTTAATGGTGGTGATCTAACATGCCCAAGTGTCATTGATGATGATGCTGAGTTATGGCGTAGATGACTGGGGCATGTGAGTTTTTATTTACTGAACAAGTTGGTTGCAGAGGACCTAGTTCATGGGCTGAAGCAGTCAATACTTCCTCCTACTCGATTAACAAGTGCATGATCAGGTCCCTTCTCCAGAAGTCTCTCTATGAACTGCTCAATGGGAGAAAATTCAAGCTGACTTACCCGAGAGCCTTTGGATGCAAAATGTTTTGTTCTCAACAATAGTGGCAAAGGGTCACATAACAAAAAAGATGAAAATGGAGAATTCACAAATGTTCCTGGTGAAGCTATAGATATTGCAAATGGAAAGACTGATTTGATGTGTCAAGTCAAGCAGAGCAATGTAGTAGATACAGCAGAATCTCCAAAAGGCACAGAGGGACCTGTTCCCTCAATGATTGGCTATGTTAAGAAGGAAAGGTATAATGCTAAAAAGTGTTTTTCAGTGACTTCTAACTCAAATCTATACTGTTACAGGTATACACATATGGAAGTTTTAGGACAAAAACAAGCAAGAGTGGCATTGCACTTCTAGAAGTCTTTGCTCAGATTTTTAAAAACTGTCAAGGAACCTGGTTCCTACGACTTAGGCTAGTGGTCTCTTCAATACTTATATGCCTTTTTAAGCTACTGAAGTCTCATGTCATTAATTTATTCTCGCCTTTCTCTTGCCTCTTTCCTGATTTTTGATGTCCAAAATGTTAAACCTCTTATGAACTGAACCCTTGCCTCAAAAAAGCCACTTCTCTATCTTACACCCAACCAAAACGGATTCTTTTCTTCAAAACCAAAATCAACCTTGTCACAAAAAGAATCTTTCTCTCCAAATATGCCAGAAGTGAACCCAACTCTTTCACTTTTCAAAATCCTAACTCCATCTCAATCAAAACCCCAAGAAGTCTTTGGTAGATTTTGATGGAAGTTTAACTGAAAGGGAATAGGATAGAACTAATATTCTAGAGCGTGAGGCTAAAACTATTGCTGGATTTGTGGAAGTCTTGAAGGATGGAGAAATTGGTAAATATGAGAATTGAATGAGGGACTTGGTCCCTCAAGTCCTTCTCAAGAAGTCAATTTTAATGATGATCTTTTTCTTTTGAGTTCTGTATTAAACGAACTTCCGATCCAGTAAAAAGGATTGATGAAAAGTAGGCTGATTGATGATGAAGTGGTATGGGCTGCTGATGTGATTGTGGAAGAGAGAATGAAGTGAAAAAAACATTACTTGTGAGAAAGAATTCAAAAAAAAATTGAAAAAAAAAGTCGGCTGAGAAAGATGCAGCAGATAATAAAGGTAAAATAGATTGAGAAGAAGAAAAGGGAGACATGGCTGCTCAGGGATAAAAAGGGTAGTGTAAGTGAGGAACCTAGTTCCTTACAGAAGCAAAAGGTTGAGTCATCAGGTTTGGAGAGGTAGAATATTCTAAAGTCCTAAAAAGTGTTGTTAGGCAGAGTGTTGACTCTGATATTACTAAAAAAATGGAGGAACTTCTTGACATTGTTGAGTTCCAAAAATAGAATCACCTCTTTGTTCATCCAAGTCCCAACGTTTATGAAGAAGAAGTAAAAACGTCTATGTTTTATGTGATACTCTGATGCTATATGTGCATGGGACTGAGTTTGTTCTTGATTAGGAGAAGTTTCGGGAGATTCTTGGTGATCTTGGCAGAATAGAATGATAAGTTGACGGGTAAGAATAAAAGATCGAGGAAACATGTGGAGGAACTGAGAGAGCAGATGATCATTGATCAAAGGAGAGTGAATGAATGAATGGACAAGCTCATCAAGGCCTTAGCCCATTACTTTTCCTCCTGCTCAGTGATCCATGTCTTTCACTCCTTCAAAATTTCCTTGAATTCTCATCTTCTTTTGATTCCTTTATTTTTATGACATTGGTACTTTAGTTGTTTAAATTGTCATATTATGTATTGTTGAAACTACTGTGCTTTTATTATAATTACTATACTATAGGCAATCACTCTATTTTGTGCAATGACATTCACTTGTTGTTCTTGTTATTGTTTATGCTGTGTTGCCCAAGTGGCATGAGTTAATGTTACTAAACTTCTTTTTGGCTGTATTTCTTCTGTTATTCTTTTCAATGATGCCAAAAGGGGGAAGTTATATAGGTGTCAACATGGGGGAGGAACAGAATCGAATTAATATGTTGTGTTGTGCATGAAACATAGCTCTGCTTCGTAGGGGGAATGTTGCTGATAATATGTTGATTATAGGTCTGATCCATAGGGAAACATGTGAGGAATCTAGTTCTCAAGAGAATATTAATTATGGGTTTGTCATCATCAAAAAGGGGGGAAACGTTCCTTAGCTCTGATGACAAATGTTCTTAAGGAACTGGGTACGGACCAGATGTGATCAGTATATGTAAGGAATCTGTTTCTTATGGGGAATATTAATTATGGGTTTGTCATCATCAAAAAGGGAGAAATTGATAAGTTATGATATTTTAAGTTTTGATGATTTGCCAAACAGTCTTAAGGAACCAGTTGTGATCAGTTCCTTAGGTTTGGTAGAGGGATTAAACCTGCCATCAGAGTGGAAGGAATGGTTGATTCGTAGGGGGAACAATATGGAGATCCGGTTCTCAGGGGGAATATCAATTCTAAGTTTGTCATCACCAAAAAGGGAAAAATTGATTGGTTACAAGTACTTTATTTTATGTTTTGATGATCTAACAAACTTACCATCCAGAACCAGATAAGGAATCTGTTATACATTACAAGACCTTAAGATCACAAAGTTCCAAGTTGTGATCCAGCGTGTGATATAACTCAACTCTTCAGAGTGGAAGGAACAACTAAGGGAATATGTCTCTACTAGTTCCGGAAGGAGACTGTATGAAGCCAACTCTCCAACTAGAAAGTTACTGCCTGCACATGCTACTGTACAGGAACAGTGCAATAGTCAACTTTCTATGAAAGGCTTTTTACCTAACTTGCTTAGATCATTGTAAGTGAAGTCACACATGTATAAATATAATCAAGGAAGGTAAAACAACTTACTTCATGAGAGAAGAAGATAAGGAATTTGATACAATTAAGTTTCCTTGCATTCAGAATAACTATTCATATGTCTGGTTCAATTCTCAATAAAATCAGATAAGGAAATAGCAGAGGGACCAGATAGGGATCAGTTTCTCTCGTCGTTGTACAGTCAACTCTACAACTGTAAAAGCTGCTGCACTATACCATCTGGTAGGTTGTTGCACTGTACCGTCTGGCATCAGCACAGTAGCACAGTTGTAGCTTACTAAGGCCAAACTAAAGGGCACTTTATTGCATCATCCTTGATGACATCACACACACATATTATTAACATGAGGCAAGGGATTTCATCTCTCTAACACTTGCAAAATCAAAAGAAAATATTCTCTCAAGTGTTAGCCACAACCTCTCTCAAAAACAAAGCTGCTGCAACCTCAAGGACCAGATCCAAAGATTGAAGATATCTTAAGTCCTTAGGTTTGTTGAGTCTTTGTTATTTGTTCTTCATTTGTAACTCCTACTTAGCTTAGTTAGAAGCATTGTGTAGTAAACCCTTTGTAAATCATAAACCCTTGTGCTTGTGTCTTGGATAGAGTTAGTCGAGTTTGTGAAGTATTTGTAATAGAGTTATTACAAAATGACTTGTAATAGTGTTGTTACGAGTTAGTGAGTGATTAAGTCTTTGGAATGGAGTTATTACAAAGTGGCTTGTAATAGTGTTGTTACAAGTTAGTAAGTGATTAAGTCTTTGTAATAGAGTTATTACAAAGTGGCTTGTAATAGTGTAGTTACAAATTAGTGAGGGATTAAGAGGTTAATTCCTAGGTTACAATAGGTTGTAATCTAAAGATTGCTCAGTAGTAAAGTTGAAATCCTACAAGAGTAGGTTGTGGTTTTTAATCCCGTTGAGCTGGGAGTTTTCGACGTAAAACTCTTTTGTGTTCTTTATTTACTACTAATTTACTGTGGGAACAATTAGAGAATCTGATTCCCTATACTGTTTGGTTTTACAGTCTGTTGCTTATAGTAGGAACTAATAAAGAATCCGGTTCTCTATACAGTTTGGTAAACGTTTAGTTCTAGCAAACGTTATGTGCCAATTATTGTCTTATTGTTTTAACATGTTATTGAGAACTCTACTATGAAGTGTGTTCAATCCTGCATTAATTAGGGTCGACCTAAAACTTCTAATTGAACTCCAATATACTTAGCTTCTTCTATTATGTATAGTCAACTGGCATAAGCCCTAGAGTCTGCCTTTTCCATTAACTTTAAGTCAAATGTCTTCCTACTATGAGTTCTTCAGATTCTATAATCCTTGTGTATACTCAGCTTGTTAATTTGTTGTGGATCATTGTCGCGCCTCATTTTTTCACAAAAATGGGTTTCAACTTCGTGACAACACCTTTTAGAATGGGAAATAGAGTGCTAAAAGAATAAGAGGTGCCACCTAATGATTTTGAGGTGCGTTAGGGTACCTATTATGCAGATAACTCTGTTTGACTAGTCAACGCCACTAAAGATCGGGTAAGGGCTCAAATTACCTCAAAGAGAAGGTGTTAAGCACTCTTCAAGGTCCACAATTGTGGGTCCTGCCTGAAATTAAGATTATGTGGATTACAACTAAGCTAAGTGATCAAATAAACAAATGGAATTTAAAGGGAAAAGAATTTTTATTATGACATGATTAGTGCAGATCTTAGTACGAATATAAGGACAAAACTATTTAGATCTAATAGCAACAATAAAGAAAAAGGGTCGGGGAGGGGAGGATGAGGGGTCCTAAGCTTTTTAGCCTAAAAGATCATCTCGTGCAACATAAATAATATTTGTAACATCCCTTAAGGTGGGGAGTTACTCATATTATTCAACGGGGCAGACTATTATCTCCTACTACCCAATTACTATGTTAAAATAATTTACCGAAAAGCGCTCTAATTCAATTCTATGTCATATTCTATGCGTGCACTACCCGTCCCATACCTATGGTCCATGAGTTATTGGACCTCTATTTGGGTGGTTCTAGTCCTTACTTAGGCTGCTCAGAAATGTCAAAACTAGGCGATATAAAAATACATTTGACTTCAAATATGGGCAGTTAAGGGGCTCAAGTTTGCCTCCACAATTAAGCAACAAATGCAAGCAAGACAAGTTTTTCATGTTAGGCAATTCAGAATTAAGAACCTTAAACCCTATAGACATGATTTCGATGTGACAATGTATTAAAGCGTACAAGCAATTTCAGATGCTAGACATTGCTCATAGACAGGATTATACACGCTGATTATTGAGATTACAAGTTTCCAGTTATTAAACATGTTGTGTCTAGGTGACTTGCGCAGTAAGGAGTAATGAAAACCATTGGAAAGAGCCCATAATTACTTACGCTTGCTGACAGTGGCATAAACAAGAAGTAAACAGTGTTTTAGAGGTCCATCATTAACATTAGAAGGAGTAATTATATCCTATAGACAGGATCTCTAACAGTTAATGCTTAGAACTCATTTTATTGTTATACTTAGCCCTATAGTCATGTTTTCTAGGTGAACAGTGCGATACAGTAGCAAATGAAGTAATCAAGATTCTATAGGCATGATTTCTAGTGAACAATGCGACAATAGCAAGTGAAGTGATCAAAATCATATAGACATGATTTCTATTGACCGTGCGGAGGCGAATTGAAAGAAAGTTCAGTGACATTTTTTCCTATAGGCAGGTTTTCTTGTAACATGTAGCAGCAAGAATAATCGCAGCATTTGAATTTATGTTTCCTACCAGACAACGTGTGTGTGTGTGTGCTTTCCTTAAAGATATGATTTCTACAGTGCACATAGTGATTGAATGGCATATATAACAAGTAAATCATTGAGTCCTATAGGCATGTTGTCTACCCTTTTTATACAAACATTAAGTATACCGGTTTCCCATTTTACTACCACCCCGATTGTTGTTACAAAGCTATTACATGCCCAATAATGAAGTAGTTACAAATATCGTACAAATAATGACATTAGGCCCACGACAGGCCCAAAAAATACCTAGCACTGTCTGGGCCTTCAACAATTCTCATGCAGCATATCCAGATTTCCAACAATGAGCCAATATTTATCAACACAACCCAGAGTCCATAGAAGAGCTCAATGACAAATCACACAACCATATTGCCAAGCATTAAATCATTTTAACCAACCAGCTTAGATATTCAGCATATAATAGGTAGAAAAGGTTGAGTGGGATAGTTCAGGTTTCAGGAGTGACTAAAGACCCAAATCCTAGCATGCCAGAGTTCACAAGGGTCTCAAATGAACCTCGATTAGTGCTCACACTGGGGAGGTCAACAGTAAGAGCCTTGCTTGCCTTGACTTTCAGCCGGCTAAGAATGAGAGGTTTAGGATATCATAAGTAACAAATGAGGGAGAGTGGACAATGGTTGAAGGACAGAAGTTAGGGGGAAGGGGATACACCTATAGCAAGGTTGACAACACAAAGCAACTAATCAAATAGGTCACAAAACTTAAAAGCAAGTTCAACAGGGACTTAGAAGTAGGTTCAACACTTAGTAAAATAACACATAGACAGCCATATATTGAATGAGTTAAAGGAAAAGGGGGAACAAGTTTGCAGGATTGACAAAGATTATCATGTACATATACATAATACTAAACAAGTTGAAATCTAAGAGGTCCAAATTATGCTAAACATGATATGGAAACACAAACTGAGAGGGCCATTCTAAAGGTTCCAAATACTCATTAAGGATATATGACTAGGCAAAACAGAAGCATGCTGTGAGGGAGTAGATCATAGTTGATAGAAAAGGTCTTACAACACATTACATATGCATGACTATTATCACAGAGAATAAGAATAGATTGGGAAAGTAAACTCATGTCGAACATCAAATGTAGGCATTCGGGTATGACACAGTAGACTAATTAACTAAAGAAGGTCCAGGTTAAACCAGAGATTCATCCTAACAGTTCAAACATGGTATGGAAAGCAAGTTGAGTTAACTGTTCTAAAACCTCAAACAATTATTAAATGGGTATGGGATCAAGTGAGCATGCTGGGTGACAAAATAGCAGAGAAATAAGTCACATGTATTACAGATGTGAGGCATTTATTATAGAGATTCAGGACAAAGCAGGTAATCATATTCATGAACACTGAAAATACACTAGCTAAATGAGCTTAGGAAGGTTCAGGTTGTCCAACTTTGACATACACAATCTCAGAACTAGTAGCATTAGGAGAAGTTAAATGTTAAAGAAACTTAAAATGAGTTATAAAGTTAACAGAGTTGTGCATAAAAGTAACCCAGAAACACAATAAGTCATGGATTTCATAAGTGAGAACACTTGCAAATCAGAGACACATAAGGATGAAATTGCAAAAGTCAAGCGACTTACCGGCTAAACGGACAACAATAAAGAACAAAAGATCCACAAGAAACCGGAATCTCAATGTGTTAAAGTTCCCAAGAGCCTCAAATGAACCCCGGGCAATGCTTGCACCAAGAGATAGTTCGAACAATAGAATATCAGTGGCCTTGGATTTCAATCGGCCAAAAACAAAGTACATAACAAGATAATGATGGAATCACAGAACAAAGCTCCAATTTTAGTGAGAAAAATATCATTTCTCGTCCTCCTCAAAGAGGAATGGGGAAGGGTTTATATTGTGACAGAAATTGAACAAGTAAAAAAGGAAAACTGTAAAAATCAAACATAAATAAGGAAGCAATAACATGCAGAATCAATAAAAATTGGATTAGGAAAAAATAGGTAAACCCTAGTTGACAGAAATCGAAGATTGGCTAGAAATCTCGGCTAATCGGGCCCATATAGCCATGGTCCTAATGTATATGAACTAAATACTATCCAGATTCACGCGGTTGAAGTGGAATGGCAGATTCTGGGAGATAGTACTTGCCATGTTTAGGCAAGTACTAGGTGATACCATAGTTTTGTAAAAAATACCAGGATAGCACACAAAAGGTAAGGAAATCATGGAAAGAATCCATGGTTGAGACGGATTTGGAGAGATTTGAGAGGGCGACTAGGGTTTTTATGGAGAGGAGAAGAGAGGATACAGAGGCGACGTCTCAGGGAAAATGGGGTTAGAGTTTCTGGGTTGGGTTAATTAAAAGAGAAGAATGAACGAGGGTCGTTGATCTTGAGAGATCAACGACTAGGATAAACAAAATGAATGGGGTGGGTCATGGAGATGGGTACCGACTGGGTTTTAGGTTAAGGGGTTGTTTGGTTTAGGCTAGGATTATAGGGCTAAGGTATTCGGCCAATTTGGTCCGAAAAGATCACTCAAAATTGGGCCTGCCTTTTAAACACATATAATTTATCAAAATAATTTATAAAAATGATTAGTAAGTAAATAAAAAAAATACTTTTTATGCACTAAAATAATTTACAATAATAATTTAGCATTATAAAAATATAAAATACTATTTTTACATAAATAATATAAATAAAGAGCATTTGTGTATGAATATAGGCTATTTTTTCAAAATCATGCAAATAGCTTTAAAATGCTAATGTAATTATATGAAATGAAGTAAAATATTTGAAACATATATTATGGGTGAAACTAATAATTTTAGGTAAATAAGTCATTGCAAAATAAGTTGAATGAGTAATTAATAATTATTCAAGTAATTTAAATGCAGGAAAATCAATTTAAAAGCTCTAAAAAATTTTGGAAAATTATTGAAAATACTTGTATTAGAAATCACCTCCTTAATGCATATTCAAGTAATTTAAATGTAAGAAAATCAATTTTAAAGCCTAAAATAAATTTATAAAAATACTTGTATAACTCTTGTAGATTAAGTAAAAAATAATATTTTGAAAGTATATATACTATTTGAAAAATATGAGGGCAAAATTGGGTATCAACAACTGCCCCTCTTTACCCGGGAATGATGAAAGAGTTGTCGGGTAAAGAAAATGATGACCAATTTTGGCCGAATTGAATGAGGGATGATATGATTTGAAAAAATGGGGCCCGAACCCGAGTTCCTGAGTTGCCTACATATTCCTGGTGTTACGGGAATCATGCTGTGTATAGTTGTAGATCCAACGGTGAACGAAACCAATGGAGTTGTTATAAAAATAATCGGAAAGGGTTCTTTTGGGTAAGATAGTATCGGATGAATTTATGCGAAATCACGAATTTGAATCTGAAACGTTATGGATGTGTTATAGAGCAAATATCTGAACAATCATTGAGTAAAAAAAGTGGGTAATTGATGGTGGTCGGTTATGTTAGAAACAATTGCAGGATGTGAACGTTATGAATGGAAACTGGAGCGAAGATTGCTCCCGTTTGAAAAACGGTTACTTCCTGGATTACCTGCAAAACTTAAAAACACGATGCATGCAAATATATGGGTCATTGCGAGAATTTAAACATGATGCAAATTTTCTTTGGACCATGAAGGTTATCTTTGGACGGTGAGGATGATGTCCTTATACCATGATGTCGTAGGCCATGAATCGTGTGATAAGGGATTCATAGGCCATGAAATTATGTTTTCGGGCCATGAGGATGGTGCCTCTGGACTATGACGCCTTTAAATAATGATGTTAATTTTTGAGAGATTCTCAAGCCATAGGATGGTGTCTTCCGACTATGAGGATGATGCCTTCAGACTATGATGCCTTTGGAAAAAATGGTGATATTTCATCCCATGAAATGCAAAGATATGATACTTGGTCATATGCGAAATGAAACAAGACAAGACTTAGTCTTGTGTAAGATAAGGGCAGTGCTTACCCCCAGGTGAGTAGAGAATAGTGTTAAGTCTTACATAGCATAATGGAGATAGTATTAATTTTGAGGAAAAGGCAGTGCTTAGCCTTATGCAATTTGGGAGGGAATGCTTAGCCTCATGCAGGAATAGGAGACAATGCTCAGTCTCGATGTAAAGAAAGGCAGTGCTTAGCCTTATGCAATTGAGGAGGCAATACAAATAAGGGAGGCGGTGCTTAGCCTCATGCAAGGGAGGCAATGCTTAGCCTCATGCAAGGAAGGCAGTTCTTAGCCTCATGCAAGAAGAGTAGACAATGCTTAGTCTCATGCAAATGATGAGTCAATGCTTAGCCTAATGCAGGGAAATGTGGTGCTTGGCTTTATGCAAGAAGAGGAGACAATGATTAGTCTCGATGCAAGGAAAGGTAGTGCTTAGCCTTATGCAATTGAGGAGGCAATGCTTAGCCTCATGCAAGATAGGCAGTGCTTAGCCTTATGAAATTAGGGAGACAGTACTTAGCCTCATACAAGAAGAGGGGCAATGCTTAGTCTCATACAAAGAAAGGAAGCACTTAGCCTTATGCAATTGGGGAGGCAATGCAAATAAGGGAGCCAGTGCTTAGCCTCCTGCAAGGAGAGGAGACAATGCTTAGTCTCATGCAAATAATGAGGCAGTGCTTAGCCGCATGCAAGAAGAGGAGACAATGCTTATTCTCATGCAAAAGAGGAGGCAATGCTTAGCTTAATGCAGGGAAAGGCATTGCTTGGCCTTATGCATGAAGAAGAGACAATGCTTAGTCTCGATACAAGGAAAGGTGGTGCTTAGCCTTATGCAATTGGGGAGGCAATGCTTAGCCTCATGTAAGAAGAAGAGACAATGCTTATTATCATGCAAAGGAAAGGCAACTCTTAGACTTATGCAATTTGGGAGGCAATGAAAATAAGGGAGGCAGTGCTTAGCCTCCTGCAAGGAGAGGAGGCAATGCTTAGTCTCATGAAAATAAGGAGGCAGTGCTTAACCTCATGCAAGAAGAGGAGAAAATGTCTAGTCTTATGCAAATGAGGAGGCAATGCTTAGCTTAATTCATGGAAAGGAGGTGCTTGGCCTTATGAAAGAAGAGGATACAATGCTTAGTCTCGATGCAAGGAAATGCGGTGCTTAGCATTATGAAATTGAGGAGGAAATTCTTAGCCTCATGCAAGAAAGGCAGTGCTTAGCCTTATACAATTAGGGAGGCAGTGCTTAGCCTCATGCAAGTAGAGGAGACAATGCTTAGTCTCATTAAAGAAAAGGCAGTACTTAGCCTTATGCAATTAGGGAGGCAATGCTTAGCCTCATGCAAGAAGACGATGGGTGATAGTGAGAAAGTAGAGTATTTGTTAGCTGGAGATTTTCTTACTAAGTAATTTGTTGTCTTAGAGGTAATGACTTGATATATATGCGGATATCGTTGTCTTATCGTTCCTGTATCCAAAGAATAATTGTGAGTTCTGTGGGTGGGGGGAGGTCGTTTCGTGCTTTTGTTTTCTTGCTCTGTCTTTGATCCTGTATTGAAATCCTGTTTGGGTTACCCTGGGCAACATCTGGCTACCGTAGAAATAGCGTTTTTCGAAAAATATGTATGCATTTGATAAATTATTTGCAAAAAATATAATTGTTTGAAATGTACTACAATGATATCAAATAATTTAGATGAATCGCTGACTATGACATATTTTAGAGACATTGCGACCTCCTTACTTCAGAATTTTGAGGGTGACCTAGTTTAAATGCAATACTTCGACAATACTTTGGCTATTTCGCATATGAAGAAGTTGGATGGACTTCCTTTAGAATTTTGAGGGTCCTCCTCAACATTCTGTCCCAGTTTATGATCATGGCAAAAATGAAGGTTTTATTAAGATGTGACCGAACCCAAAGGGCTACCTAAATATAATATCTCTTGACTGCGTCTGAATTGATAAGTTTTGGCCAAATTTTTCCATCCATTTCTGCAAGTATGAGTGCTCCTCCTGTTAGTACTTAGTCAACCATGTAGGGACCTTGCCAATTGGGTGAAAACTTCCCCTTGGCTTCATCTAGATGTAGGAAGATCCGTTTCAGCACCAATTGCCCAGGTGTAAATTGCCTTGCTCTGACCTTTTTGTTGAAAGCTTTTTCCATTCTATTCTAGTAGAGTTGACCTTGATATACTACATTCATTCTCTTTCCATCAATGATGGCCAGTTGTTCATAGCGGTTTGTACCCATTCAGCGTCACTGAGCTCAGCTTTTTGTATGATTCTTAGAGAATGGATTTCTACTTCGGCAGGGATAACTGCTTCAATACCGTAAACCAATAAATAAGGAGTTGGCCCAGTCTATGTGCGAACTATGGTATGATATCCAAGCAAAGCAAATGGTAGATTGTCATGCCATTATTTGTAATTACCTACAATTTTCCTCAATATCTTCTTGATATTTTTGTTGGCGGCTTCTACAACTCCATTCATTTGCGGTTTGTACACTGTGGAATTCTTATGATTTGTTTTGAAGGTCTCACACATAGCCTTCATCAAATTGCTGTTGAGATTGGCGGCGCTGTCGGTGATGATTGACTCTGGTACTCTGAATCGACAAACAATGCGATGCCGAACAAAATTTGCAATGACCTTCTTAGTTACAACTTTGTAAGATGTGGCTTCAACCCATTTTATGTAATAGTGTTATGACCCACAATATTATGTCGATATTACGTCTCGCAGTATTAAATTACGACGATGTTGCACCCTGAAGTATTGTACATTAAATTTGTCATAAGGTAATTGACATCAGTCCAAGTAATATATTATTTGGAGATTATAAGGATTATGCCATTCCACAAGTGATTTGTAAATTCAGGAAGGTGAAAGGGGAGCAAGTCAAAGAAAATGAATTTTGTCCAAGTTTGGCATGTTGAGATAAAATACGGCTCGAGCTAAAATACTCGGTATTTATGGACTAGTATCATACAAGGTACCACATGACCATAATAGTAAGGTGTATAAGGTATGTGAAAAGTGAGTAATATTTTAAGTAAGTGGGAATAATTCTCAATTTTGCGGGTAATTGATTAATTAACGGGTAACGGGACCTTACCTAATTAATTGGGGGATATATTTGGATAAGATTAAATCCCACCCCACCCCACATGGCAGAAAGTGGAGGAAGGTGTCATAGTGACTCTTTACTTTAGGCAATTAATTATAAGGACACATGGACAACACTACTAATCATTTCTTTGCATACATTGGAAGAAAATTTATATTTGTCTTACACATCTTCAATTGACATCAAAAGGTTCATTTGGAGGAGATTGGATAATTCAAACAAGACTTCATACTGTATTAGCAATGTGGGTTCTTGGTTTAGCAGAGGAGTTCGTACAAAATTATGCTGTATAGTTGCAATGGAATTTTGCGGTTCTAAATGATTATGGTGTAATCTTTTCCAAGAATATTATGCGGAGTTTTCCCTATTCCAGGTATGTTAAGGCTAAGCTTTTCCTTCATTTTAGCATGATATCGTAATTACACAAGCTTGATAATGAGGCATAAAGAAAAATTCATATCTCGTAATTTACGTATATTTTTCTAGTTTCGCAAATTACGTGTATTTCAAGCTACTAGTTGATTCCACTAAGCTAAATTGAAAAATTCCAAGTTCTTTCAAATCTAAGGTTAACCTACTACATATAGTATAAGAATATTAAGTATCCTACAAGGCTAATTTTTGTTAGAGAAGTTACATATTCGGTCATTCGGTTTATATTCATTACTAAGTTACAATATTCACTTTATCAGGACTTTGTATTCATTTGAGTATTTTCTTCTTCCAGTTAAGAGAGCAGAGAATTTTCATATATACAGTATTAAAGTATTTTTATTACCATCGAGCTATAACCGATGGGCAGGCTCCTATTTGGCAACCTTTGATCAGATGGTAAGTTATATACCGAGCCTACTGTGGCCGAGCACTTATAAGCGAGCCTAGTTGGTCGAGATACAGAGCCTAGTATGGTCGAGCGCCTATGAGCGAGCCTACTACGGCAGAGCAATTATATATATACCAAGTCTACTGTGGCCGAGCTACTACGGCAGAGCAGTTATATATATATATACTGAGCCTTATAGGGCTGGACAACTATTTTACTTACTATATTAAGAGAGTTGAGTCAGTATCAGCAGGTAAGCATATCTTCAGATTATCTTTGACTTCCACCTACTTGCAGTTATTATATTATCAGTTCAGTTTCAGCTTTCAGTATATTGCCTTACATACTCAGTACATTATTTATTACTGACGTCCCTTTTCTGGGGGCGCTGCATTTCATGTGAGCAGGTCAGACAGACAGACGGGTAGGCCTCTTCAATAAGTGTTGCCCGAGTTCAGCTTGATCGGTAAGCTCTATGACTTTCGAAGTTTCCGGGTCTACAGCCTTATGTACATCTTGTATATATACGTATATATTTTATGATTAGGTCGGAGAGCTGTTTCGATCATAGTATATCTATCAGTAGAGGCTTATAGACATATCCTATCAGTTAGTGCAATATGTTAGGCTTGTAGGCCTTGTGTGTATATTTAGTTGGTTTGTCAGCTGTAATAGTTATGACGACCTTGTTAGCCCAGTTTTATATTGTGTTTACCGTGAAAATGGTAACAACAATTAAATTTGTAAATGGGATTCTAAAAATATGTGAATCTATTTTTATGCTAGTTGTTAGAGTAGTTGATGCTAAGAGTGTGAAGTTTAATGAAGAAATACAAGCTAAAACGGGGCAGTAATCAAACCGGGATGCCTGTAGCCCGAGCCTCAGACTGGTCGATGAAGGACCTCGATATCTGGCTCAAGCTCGAGCTTTTGTGGGTAGTCGGGCATGGGATAACCATTGAGATATGATCAAGCAAGGCTCTTTATGGCCAATACAAAACAATAAATGAAGAGAAAGTATGGAAGCAATAAACGCTAAGAGTAGCCTCGAGCTAGTAAGGACGAGCAAGTTACAGAGAAAAGAGAGAGAGTGAGATATTATTGATCTTGTGGAGAAAATAGTTGGAGCAACATCAGCCAAGAGATTACAAAGTGATGGGGATCCCCTTTATATATGAGGGATATCCGCTATAATACAAAACGCGTTAACTGTGAATGCGTGGAGATATGATGGCTAGACGTGACATCTCGAAATAGGCCCCGGATAGGTCAGCCTTGTCAGATTAAGCTGTGTGCCTTGGGAGCTCCCCTCTCACATATTGTAGCTATCGGAATTCGATATCCTCCGGTCTGACACCTGACGACCCCCGAGGGTGAGTCTCAACCTTGTCTTTGATCTTTGAGGGGCATGACCGCGAGATGACCCTATGACGGGGAAATCGGGCCCCCAGACAGATAGTCTTCGCGTTTCTTAGAATAAAAGTGGCAAGAAATGATAAGAAATGGTCCTGAACTCCTGCTTCTTTTGGTGTTCTTGAAAACGACTACGAAATGTCAAGGTGCACCATGTGCGCCATCCCTGCAGGTTTTAGCATTGACTGCAGCGGTTGGCTTCCTTTAATATAACCACAATGCTTTTATAAATACTCACCTCTTCCTTTCTAGACTCCATCTCGTGCCAAAAAACACCTAGTAAGGTCTGGTTTTTCCTCGTTCTCGCTCTTTTTCAGGAACACAACCCCTTTTTCTTCTTCCCTCAAATTCTCTCAAGGATGGCAAAAATTTCCACTTTTGCTTCCCAAGAGGTTGGGGGTTTCATCTTCTTCGTTTTTCTCTCAAGGTGAAGTGGCTACTTCCCCCCGTGTCGAGGAGTGCATCCCAGGATCCTTTGTGATGACTTCCGATTTTAGGGTCGAGAGACCTTTCTCGAAGTCAGGGTGCCACGAGCCTGTAACTCAGTATATGAGCTCTATAACGAACATCAAAAGAGTGAGGGCTGACTGTTCTGGGGGAATACCGTGCTCGTGGAGATTCCCGCTAGGGAGGAAGATATTACAGCTCATAGAGTCGGCTTTCTGAATGTGTATACCTACCCATTCACCTTGGGGCTGGTGGGGCCATCCTCACCCCCGATCGACCCTGTGATTCTCAACTTCTGCCGGAGTTATCAGGTAACCTTGGGTCAAGTTCATCCTTCGTTATAGCGCATAGTTTATATGATCAGGCATTACTCGAGCATGATAGAGGGAATGCCCTTTACCCTGAACCATATGATCCGGATGTACAGTCCCCGTTTTCTTCGTAGGGGCTTAATCAAGCTTCGTTGTCGATCCCCGAGATCCTTTTTTGCCTGCACCGAGGAGTTCAGGGATGAGGGGTGGTTAAGCCGATTCGTCCGAGTGAGGACGTCTGACCTGATTCCAGTGGAAAAGATGTCATTTCCTGAGAAGTGGAACACTAGGCGTAAGTAAGCGTGGTGCCTTTGCTTCTTCTTGGCGATATCTCCCCATGCATCTAACTCTGCTTTTTTTTGTCTTTTCAGCCGTAGCGATCTACCCTGGTGCAGTGTCGGATATCTAGGGTTGGGTTGGTTGTTTGTACTTAGTTTGCCCGTATATTTAATGAGCGTGGCAAGATTTATCCCAAGCTCGGTGGGAAGCCAAAGACCATGGTGAGCCTCGAGCTTGGATGCATCAGTGTATTTTGTCGTAGTTTGCTATTAGTAGCTTTCTCCATCCTTTGCATTTAACCTCTACATCTATGTAGGTCTAGGAGAAATCCCACTGACAAGGGAGGCACCGTTCGTTGGAGGGGACACTCTGGTGCTTGGCAAGGAGAAGAAAAGGCAGGAGAGTCTATCTGTTAGGCGACCGGATCCCAAGAGGGTCAAGGTGGAGAATTCCAAGGTTGATCCAGCAGTTCCGAACTCCAAGGCGATGGGAAATCCCTGTGCTAAAAGTGAGGGAGAAAGAGTTTCTTGGCAGCCCCTGAAGAGCATTTGGACTTGATCGATCCTCGGGCCGTGGGGATGGACGCTTCTTGATAGGAGTTTGATGCTGTCGTGTCCCATTTTCATGGCGATGAGGCAATGGATGGGGTATCGAGCACTGCCCAAGAATTGGCAGGTGGCCGGAGCTCTTCTCGAGCTGGGACACCCTTGGCAAGCAGTTCGGAGGGGCCTCGATCTGGGACCTAAGGTGAACAAGGGATGAAGATTTTGGTTGACCCTGTTAGCACGTTGATTGTTGTCGATTCTCCTCATGGGGAAATCCTTCCATCTTACAAAGTGCAAGACGCCCCTCGCAAGGAGCCTTCAGAGGCATGAGCATTAATCGAAGGCAGAGATGCACTTGAGAGGCCGGTGACCATTCTCGAAGGTAGTTCCAAGGTTGATGCTTCATCCATTTTTGGAGAGATGGGCAGACTTTGTGAGCAGGTAACTTTTGCTAATCTTGTCCGCCGCTTAGGGCCGCTCCATCCTTCGTTCTCTTAACTTGTCTCTTTACATGGTTTCAAGCCAAAGTGCTTTATAACCAGGGTCTCGCTCAGTATCAGGATGAGGTGAGCCGTCGCGAATGTGAGAAAGCCTATTTTACCGAGCAGGTTATTCATCCCCTATTTTTACTATCACTTGAGCCCTTGTGAGATTTCATCGCTTTTAACTTCTCGACCCTTGATTTGTGTAGTTTGAGAAGGAGAATGCCCTGCTGAGAGGGGAGCTTCGGGATATAGATGCTAAACTCTTCGAGCTTAGTCGGCACGTGAGCGAGGTGTCTTCTGAAAGGGATAGCCTTCAGGGGAAAGTTACCTTGATCGAGCGTCAGCTCTAGGATGCGAAGGAGGATAGTGACAAGTACAAGAGCCTCAATTCTGAACTGGTGGCTGCATTGGTTCGGATCAAAGCTGAGGCCAAGGCACTTGTATCTTTGCACGGGGGAGGAGCAGTCATCGCAGATTCTTGCGTTGAGAGGACGTTTGAGGGAGCTGGCCTGATTTTACCTCGATCCACGAATCGTGCATGGCTGGATTTCCGAAAGCAGACCATTGGGGGCGCATTGGAAGGCAACTCGAGCGGTGTTAAAAATAGGGGTGGATCCTCGGAGAGAGAGGACACTGTTAATAAGGGGCTATCGCAAGACTCGTAATCGCCTAGGTGCAACCTTTGGGGTGTTGTTGAGGCTGTCGGTTCGGTGGCAAATTAGGATCTTTACTGTATTTTCCGTTCAATCTCCCTGTTTGTATATAGCACTTTTATTTTGGCATATGTATAAAGAAAATCTTGCGGCTTCGTTTCCCTTATTCCCCTTTCTACTCTGAATTAAGCAAGAATTGGCGAAAGGACTTTAGACCCGCGATATAGCACTGTGGCCCATTCAGGCCAGCTCGGGGGTTGTCACACGGCTAATCAATGTGGCCTTCAGTGTGAACTGCCGAGAGAGCTTTTGCACTTTTGCCCAACTGTTTTGTCTTGAATCTCTGGGTTAAGTTTTGACTCGAGCCTACTCGATCTTCAATCTTCTATGCCTGCGTGGTCGGGTGGTGATGGTTCTTATCCCTTTCCCTTGGGCATTTTCATTTTACCTATTTTTGGGTTCAGTCTCCGTGTCATGTTGCGACTCGAGCTTCAATTGACCCTCAGGTTTTTTCATGCCTACATGGGCGGATGATGATGGCTTTTGTGCCTTAGGTCGAAGCGACATTTTGAGTGTGTAGCCTGGAGGCTCGTTCGGCTGGCGACAATGGCACTTATGTTGTGCCCTTAGGCATGTGTAGTTAACTATTTTGGATCCAGTCTCCGAATCAGGTTATGAGTCGAGCTCATTTTAATCCTCAAGTTTTCAATTTTCAAGCTAGCGATAGTGGCTCTTACACTGTTTTGTCGTTGTGACCTTTTAGTATGCGGCCTAAAGGATCGTTTGGCTGGCGACAATAGCAATTATGCTTTTTCCCATGGGCATTTTGTAGGCTTTGTTTTCCTCTCGTTAAGGTCTTTTTAAATAACTTTTTCTGACCCGTTGTCGCTTCGGGAAGAACCTCGATGTCAAGTCATTAGCAGCAATGTTCAAGCACATCGAAAGGTTTTTAGCTCGTAGGCTGAGTATCTCGAAGACTTGTGATTTGGAGCTGACATGGTTGAAGTTCATTTGCCTATTGAGGGAAGCCTATTTTAACCGATTTTTTTCGAAGTATATTCGAAGTAATGGCCTGCGATTTTGCTAGCGACAATCGGGCATCCCCAAGTCGCGTTATTTTGGCTGGAGTAGCCGTTTTGACCGTAGTCATATGTGTTTGGCCGGAGACTTTTTTGATCCCAAGTGATAGTTTAGGCGTCTACACTGAGGGTATGCCCTTTTGGGATTCTTACAAATGCGACGTATAGCCTAAACTTCGGAATTGATTTTTATGCCTGTAGTAAGGTCTTACAAAATTTTCATGCTTGTTGAGGTCTTATAGTTTGTCATGCCTATTGAGGTCTTACAGTTTTTGTTGCTATGTAAAATAGATTTGGTTATACTGAGTCTGCCCACTCGGGTCTTACGGCCTCCGGTTTTCCAGCGTACGGCGATTGGCAACAGTCTTCGAGTCATCGAGTTTGCTTAGGCTCGAAGGCCGTTATTCATGAGCTCGGAGTTACCTTGTTGAGGACATATGAGCCCGGAGTTCTGACCTTGGGGTCATGTAGGTGCCAAATTATTGATGCTAATCTCCGAGTATTTCGAGACGTATTTGGTGGAGGGACCCCTGTCGTGAGCATGCTGAAGTTTCCTTTTCTGGAGTACGAGATGCTGAAAGATATTTTTTATTTCTTGGTGTAAATACATGCTGCTTCGTTGTTGCGAGCTCGGCCCGCGCGGGTGCGGCTCCTTAGACCATTTGGTCCGGGACATCATTTCCTATTGGAACCTCGTTTGTCATTTCTTGGGAAATCTGTGGATGTTGCCTCGTTAAAAACCTTGCCGGTAAAAACCTGTTTTGGGATAAAAACTCGGTCGAAGAAAAAGAGTGCAATGTTTGCTTGAGGATATTTGTGGGATTTTGCAATCGGATGCTCTAGCTATAATACCGCTTAAGCATCGATACATTCTAGTTGCTCGGAAGCTGTTTGTCCTCAATGGTGCCAAGCTTATAGGATCCTTTGCCAACTATCCCAAGGACGTGGTATGGCCCTTCCCAATTCTAGCCTAGCTTCCCATCATTAGAGTTTCGGGCGTTGAGAGTAACCTTCCTTAGGAACAAGTCCCTGATCCCGAAATATCGGAGATTTGTTTTTTTGTTGTAGTATCTTTCAATTTTCTGCTTCTAGGTAGCCATCCGAATCATCGAGGCTTCCCTCCTTTCATCGAGTAGCTCGAGGGCCATTGTCATGGCCTCATTGTTCGAGCCCTCATTAGTGTGCTGGAATCTGGTGCTCGGTTCCCTGACTTCCACTGGTATCAGTGCTTCGGTGCCATATACTAGAGATAAAATGTGTTTCCCCGGTGCTCGATTTAGAGGTTGTCCTATATGCCCACAGCACCCCGGGCAACGTTTCTCTCCATTTTCCCTTGGCGCTCTCCAATTTCATTTTCAAGATCTGAATGATGGTTTTATTTATGGATTCGGCCTGGCCGTTTGCACATGGGTGGTATGGCGTTGACAGGATTCTCTTGATTTTGTTGTCTTCAAGGAACTGTGTTACCTTATTCCCGATGAACTGCCTCCCGTTATCGCACGTTATTTCGGATGGGATCCCGAACCAGCATATGATGTGATCCCATATAAAATTGATAACTTCCTTCTGTCTTATTTTTTCGAAGGCTTGTGCTTCCACCCATTTTGAAGAGTAATTAGTCATAAACAGAATGAATCTAGCCTTACCTGGCGCCGTCGGCAAAGGGCCGATGATGTCCATCCCCCATTTCATGAATGGCCATAGTAATAAAACGGAATGTAGTTGCTCGTCCAGCTGGTGGATCATGGGAGCAAACCTCTGACACTTGCCGCACTTTCGGACGAATTCCTTGGCGTCTTTTTCCATGTTGTCCCAATAGTAGCCCACTTTGATTACCTTCCAAACTAAAGAATCAGCCCCGGAATGATTTCTGTAGGTACCCTCATGGATCACTCGGAGCACATAATCTATGTCGCCCGGTCCCAAGCATACCGCTAGGGGGCCATCAAAAGTTCTCCTATACAGAGCCCCATTTTCGTCGAGCGAGAACGGGCTGCTTTGGTTCGCAGGGCCGTCGACTCTTTTGGATCTGCGGGTAACTTCCCGTCCTTTAGATAAATGATATATTTATTTCTCTAATCCCATGTCAGGCTGGTAGAGTTAATCTCCGCGTGACCTTCCTTGACCATGGATTTGACAATTGGATGACAGCTCTGGGGAGCGGGTCTTCTTCTTCAATAGAGGATCCCAGGTTTGCGAGGGCATCTGTTACAACCCATATCCACAAGTGTTAGTTCATGCCATATATTAGTTAACATAAATCCAAGAAGGAATTATCTTTGAGATGATAAGAAGTCAATCATATTGGTCTTAAGTGATACAAGAGTGTATAAGGGTGATTAACAAATATTAGAAGTTAAATGAATCAAGGATGTTGTAACTCGTATTTTCAGGTAAATCTAGCGGTGCTTAATACACTCAAGAGGTCATGTATTAAGGTATGTTAATCATATAATATCTGTATCATAAGTCTTGAAGTCAAACGAGTTAGGAAACAAAAGTCGACAAAAGTTGTCGCAACTTAGGTTCATAATTTTACTTAAACATTAAGTCAAATGTTTCTAATCTTTTCTCCTAATTTACAAGGAATTACGGGGTGATCTACCAACCAAATTAAATATCTATGAGTCTAGTTTCCAACTCACTAAACCGTTCATCGATACGATCTTGGAGTAAAACGATATTTGCATTTTCGCGATACTGCGCCAAGCACCTCTTTATGGGGCCCACTAAGGCGGTTTAAGATATTTGGACCTATATAGGATGCCTCCAACCCGTTTTAAGTCATTTCATCTCACTATTTTCAGACTTTAGAACCCTAGGAACATCCTCTCAAGGTTCTATCAAGATTCAAGACCCAAAAAAGGGCAAACAACACAAATCAAGTGTCGGGAATTCCGTGGCGCTAGTAAGTCTCTTGTTCTTCTTGTTGTTGCTCATTTTTGTGTCGCTACAGCTCCTGTGGGAGGTTATTTTAAAGGGTTTATGTTCTGTAAATACTCCCTCATGCTCTTAATATCAATCCTAGGTGATTTCAAGCCTTCTAAAGTGATTCTAGTGTCGAAAAACACTAATTGATCGCTAGTTTTGCTTTTTTGTTGTTGTGGCAGCATTGGAGGGATATTTCATGGAAATTTAAGGTCAAATTAGAGTTGTTCTTTCTTTATAAAGGTAAGGAACCTCTTACTCTATATGTATTTAAGATTATCCAAGTTGCGGCTAAGCCATTGAAGCTAGAACTTGTGAAATATATATCGAAAGGCTTGGTAGTAATGTTATTGTATTGTGGACTGTTTTGCATTGCTGTTGGGCTGCGTATTTTACTACTGTTTTGTGGAGTTTTGTAGGAGGAAGGGTTTGGAGAAACACCATATATATGTAGGGTTTGGGATGATAGTTATTCGTAACATTTCCGGGTCGTTTGACACGACTACGGTGGTCGTTGTATGTATGGAGTGATTAGGTTGTATGTGGACTATTTTGGGAGGCTCAATATGTTTATTATTGATGTTGTTTGGGATGTTTGGTGACCGTTTTTAATGGGGTGAAGTCATATATATAGGGGAGGTGCTGTCCGTTTCATCGTAAAATAGGTTGTGGTCAATACATAATAGTTATGATGCTTAAATGATAACGATAGTATCGTTTCTCTTATTGTAGACTAAGGAGTTTTGACAATTGCATAGCTTGAGATTGGGGCAGTATATACAAGGTATGTGAGGCTATCCCTTTCCTTCTTTTGCACAACTCCGATTGTACATAATGTAATGAACGAGCTTCCCAGATACTCTACTCTTAGAAGCTAGCAGTACTTACATTGTTTTCCCTCTTATGGAACGATTGATGTTAATGTTGCTTCTCTTATTATTATGTTATCAATGTTGTTGGTACTTCCTGATTCTTATAAGGTTCATAGTGAAGAGTTAGTCCTAATAACGTGTACAGAGGATACCGACCTTACGTCACTCCGAAACGTTTAGAATGTGATTCCATGAGTCGAGCATGCATTATATATATGTATCTATTTTACTCTAACGAGCCACGCTATAGTTGGCCGGGTACGGCACCTATTGTGCAACCACTGATCAGTTGGGTTTTACCGAGCTCCACGTGGCCGGGTACGATTCTACTGAGCCTTATGATGGCCGAGTACGTTTTTTTACCGAGCCTATTATGGCCGGGTACGATATGATGATGATGATGATGCCCACAGAGGGGAATGTTTTAAAGGTTTATGTATTTATACATGCGTATCATGCATTTCATGTCAGTATCCCTCAGAGGTACTAAGATGTTACAGGTTGTATATTCTCTATCCTTGCTTACATTACTGATCGTATTTATGGTTCCCTGCCTTACATACTCAGTACTTTATTCGTACTGACGTCCTTTTATTTGTGGACGCTACATATCGTGCTGCAGGTCCTGATAGACAGGCAGGTGTAGCTCTCCCACCATAGTAGGCTGTCCAGTTCAGCGGTGATTGGCGAGATCCCTTCTCCGGACTTGCCTTGGTCTTGGTATGCATTTTTGTTATAGACATTATGGGTATGTCGGGGCCCTGTTCCGGCTATGTTGCAGCACTTATGTTCATTTAGAGGCTCATAGACAAGTGTCGACTCATGTATAGTTTGGTATGCCTTGTCGGCTGGTTTTTGTTATATAGTCTTTTATGGTAGCATGGTAGCTCATACCTTATATGTAGTTTCTTGATTGTCTGGTCATCCCCTGCTATGTATGTTCATGCCGTCATATTTTATTGCTGGTTGTCCATGATCCAGGTGTACCATTTATATTGATCTCGTCAGCCCTAAAAGATAATAATGAAGGTTAGATGAAATGTACGTTGGTGTTCGGCAAGTATGGTCGGGTGCTAGTCATGGCCCTCCAGTTTGGGTCATGACAAACTTGGTATCAGAGCAAGTCTGTCCTAGGGGTTGTCTATGAGCCGTGTCTAGTAGAGTCTTGATTATGGATGTGTAGCGTGCCACATTTATAATCAGTAGGCTACATGACATCTAGGGTTGTTACCTTCTTACTGAATCTAGATCGTGCGTAGAGTGGAGTCGTAAGTGTTTGTCTCTAATATTCACCTTATTTTCTTTCAGCGATGCCTTCGACTAGGAAGCAAACAATTAGTAGACGGCTTGATACAGCTGTGGGAGAGGGTACCAGTCAGGTGCCCCAAGCCATAGCAGGCCAAAGTGAGGCTTAGAGTGAGATGCCGTCTCATACCTCATCTACCCCGTCTCCTCCAGAGGATATTAGGAGGCACCCAACACCTCCAATTCCTCCGTCTGGCACTACAGACCAGGATATGCGGAGTGCTTTGCAGTTATTGACTAGCTTGGTAGCTGCTCAGGCTCAGAGGAAGAATATAGGTGCTGCTGAGAAACCAGTTAGTACAAGAGTTTGTAATTTTATTAATTTAGACCCTCCAGTGTTTACCGGATCAGACCCCAAGGAGGACCCGCAGACTTTTATTGACCAGGTTCATCGTACACTTCGGGTTATGCATGTTAGTGATACAGAGGTAGTAGAGTTGTCTTCTTATCGTCTACGGGATTTAGCGGTTCTCTGGTATGATAGTTGGGAGAGATCCAGGGGTTCGAACGCTCCTCCAGCTGTGTGGAAGGAATTTTCTGAGGCCTTTCTTCGTCACTACTTGCCAGTTGAGATACGACGAGCTAGAGCTGATAAGTTCTTGAACCTTAGACAAGGTAATATGAGTGTGCGAGAGTACAATATGCAGTTCGATTCTTTAGCAAGGTATGCTCCCCATATGGTGGCCGAGATGAGTGATAGGGTGCATTTGTTCGTGAACGGATTGGGACCACATCTGATAATGAGTGCACGACAGTCTCCTTGGTGGAGGGCATGAATATTTTCCGTATTCAGGCTTATGCCCAGACCCTAGAGGATCGTAAGCGCCAGCAGGGGGCAGAAAGGGAGCAGGATAGGGGCCAGCATAATCGGGCGAGATTTGCAAGGTATTCTAATGACTTCAGAGGCAGCGTCAGGCCCCAGTCTTCGAGGAGTTCGGCGCCACCTGTAGCTAGTGCTCCCTCATAGTTTCAGAGGCCTCAATATGATTGATTTACCCATTCTGGTCCAGGTCAAAGTTCGCAGGCATCAGGCTCGCAACATCACAGGGATACTAGTCAGACGAGACCCACAACACCACGTTGTGATCATTGCGGCAAGGCCCACTTTGGACTGTATTGTCGAGGTTCTGATGCATGTTATTCTTGCGGACAGCCTGGCCATATGATGCAGCATTGTCCTAACAGGGTAGGTGATGGTATGGCTCAGCCGACTGGATCTGTGTTTGCTTCTTCCTCATCAGTTCGACCTCCAGCACGGGGTTTTCAGCAGTCGATAGGTCGTGGTAGAGGTAGAGGTGCAGTGCCGAGTTTGAGGGGTGGTGAAAATCGAACCTATGCTCTAGTAGGTCGACAGGATCTCGAGTCGTCTCCAGATGTTGTTACAGGTATTTTATCTGTGTTTTCTTATGATGTATATGCACTGATTGATCCGGGATCTACATTATCATATGTTACACCCTTTGTGGCTAATAAGTTTGCCATTGAACCTGAATTGATAAGTAAACTCCTTGCGGTATCTACTCCGATAGGAGATTCTGTGATTGCTAGAAGGGTATATAGAGGTTGCACTGTGATGATTTGTAGTCGTTAAACCTTAGCAAATTTATTTGAGTTAGAAATGGTTGATTTTGATGTGATAATGGGAATGGACTGGTTAGCCTCATGCTATGCAAATGTTGACTGCCGTACGAAGATGGTTAGGTTTCAATTTCCTGGTGAACCCATCAATGAATGGAAAGGGAATATTGCTACACCAAAAGGTAGGTTTATTTCCTATCTTAAGGCAAGGAAAATGATCTCAAAAGGTTACATTTATCATTTCGTTTGCGTTAGGGATGCGGAGGCGAAACCGCCTACTTTACAATCAATCCCCGTGGTCAACGAATTACCAGTTGTTTTCCCAGATGAACTCCCAGGCCTTTCTCCTGAAAGGGAGATTGAGTTTAGCATTGATGTGTTGCCCGACACTCAACCGATCTCTATTCCTCCATACAGAATGGCCCCGGCAGAGTTGCGAGAGTTGAAGGTGCAGTTGAAGGACTTGCTGGATAAGGGCTTTATTAGGCCTAGCACTTCACCTTGGGGTGCACCAGTCCTATTCGTGCGGAAGAAAGACGGGTCGTTACGGATGTGTATCGACTATCGACAGTTGAATAAGTCTACTATAAAGAACAAGTATCCACTTCCAAGAATTGATGACCTGTTTGACCAACTCCAGGGTGCCAAGTATTTCTCCAAGATTGATTTACGTTTAGGGTATCATCAGGTGAGGGTTAAGGAGAAGGATATTCCAAAGACGGCCTTCCGGACAAGATACGGGCACTTTGAGTTCTTGGTGATGTCGTTCGGACTAACAAATTCCCCAGCAGCTTTTATGGATCTCATGAATACTATATTTAGGCCCTATCTTGATGTGTTTGTGATTGTATTCATTGATGACATTCTAGTATATTCTCGTTCGGAGGCGGAACATGCAGGCCACTTGCGGATAGTATTACAAACGCTTCAGGATCGTAAGTTATATGCTAAGCTCTCCAAATGTGAATTTTGGCTGAACTCAGTAGCGTTCCTTGGCCATTTGATATCTGACGAGGGTATTAGTGTCGACACTCAAAAGATCGATGCAGTAAAGAATTGGCCGAGACCTACAACACCATCAGAAGTCTGCAGCTTCCTAGGGCTAGCAGGATA
This sequence comes from Nicotiana tabacum, assembly GCF_000715075.1. Lineage (NCBI taxonomy): Eukaryota > Viridiplantae > Streptophyta > Magnoliopsida > Solanales > Solanaceae > Nicotiana > Nicotiana tabacum. The sequence goes on along the minus strand of NC_134084.1, from coordinate 98,561,585 downwards.
TTATAGGCGGTTTGTGGAAGGGTTTTCTTCTATATCATCACCATTGACTAAGTTAACACAGAAAGCTACCAAGTTCCAGTGGTCTTACACTTGTGAACGTAATTTTCAGGAGCTGAAGAATCGATTGAAATCCGCACCAGTGCTCACTCTTCCTGAAGGAACAGAAGGTTATGTGGTATATTGTGATGCCTCAGGTATAGGTTTGGGGTGCGTATTGATGCAACGTGGGAAGGTGATTGCTTATGCATCAAGACAATTGAAGAAGCATGAAAAGAATTATCCAACCCATGATTTGGAATTGGCTGCAGTAATATATGCTTTGAAGATATGGCGGCACTACTTATACGGCGTCCACGTTGACATCTACACAGATCACAAGAGTTTACAATACATCTTCAAGCAGAAAGAGTTGAATTTGAGGCAGCGTAGGTGGCTTGAATTACTGAAAGACTACGACGTCGAGATATTATATCATCCCGGTAAAGCCAATATTGTGGCAGATGCTCTCAGCCGTAAATCAATGGGAAGCTTAGTACATATTGAGGCAGGTAGATGGGGGTTGACTAAAGAGCTTCATCAACTAGCCAATATGAGAATCAGATTGTTAGACTCTGATTACGGAGGTGTTACAGAATACATCAGAATCATCTTTGGTAGCCGAGGTAAAAGCACGGCAATATGAAGATCCTATCTTAGTACGATTAAGAGAAAGAATTCAACAGTGTAAAAGTACGGCTTTTGAGATCGGAAAAGATGGGGCACTGAGATACCAGAGCCGATTGTGTGTTCCTAATGTGGCAGGGTTGCGAGAGAAGATTATGAATGAGATTCATCAATCCCGATATTCCATACATCCCGGATCGACAAAGATGTATCATGATGTCAAGGAGCAGTATTGGTGGGATAACATGAAGAAGTCTATTGCAGAATTTGTAGTCCAGTGTCCCAATTGTCAACAAGTAAAGATAGAACATCAGAAACCCGGTGGATTGCTTCAGAATATAGAGATTCCGACCTGGAAGTGGGAGGTGATAAATATGGACTTCATTATTGGATTACCTCGCTCTTATCATAAGTTTGACTCCATCTGGGTGATAATTGATCGACTTATAAAATGTGCCCATTTTCTGCTAGTGAAGACAACTTACACGGCTGAAGATTATGCGAAGTTGTATATCAAGGAGATTGTTAGGCTTCATGGTGTTCCCGTATCTATTATATCAGACCGAGGAGCTCAATTTACGGCTAAATTTTGGAGGTCTTTCCAGAAGGGTTTAGGCACACAAGTAAATCTCAGCACTGCATTTCATCCGCAGACTGACGGACAGGCTGAACGTACCATTCAGACACTGGAAGATATGCTACGAGCATGTGTTCTAGATTTTAAGGGAAATTGGGATGACCATCTTCCACTCATAGAATTCTCCTACAATAATAACTACCATTCCAGTATTAAAATGGCCCCATACGAGGCACTATACGGGAGAAGATGTAGATCACCAGTTGGATGGTTCGAAGTCGGTTAACAGAATTATATGGGCCAGATTTGATTCACCAAGCTATTGAGAAGGTGAAAGTGATACAGGAGCGATTGAGGACGGCACAAAGCAGGCAAAAATCTTATTCTGATGTCCGACGTTGTGATCTAGAGTTTGAGGTTAGTGATTGGGTTTTCCTGAGGATCTTACCAATGAAGGGTATTATGCATTTTGGGAAGAAAAGTAAGCTGAGTCCAAGGTATATCGGTCCATATAAAATTCTTCGACGAATTGGACAGGTTGCTTATGAGTTAGAATTGTCATCCGAATTGGAATTTGTCCACCCGATATTCCATGTATCTATGTTGAGGAAATGTATTGGAGACCCTTCTCAAGTCGTCCCTATCAAAGATGTGCAAGTTACAGAGGACCTATCATATGAAGAAGTGCCAGTGGCGATATTAGATCGACAAGTCCACAAGCTGAGAACAAAAAATGTAGCCTCCGTCAAAGTATTGTGGAGGAACAAAAATATGGAAGAAATGACATGGGAAGCAGAAGAGGAGATGAAGTCTAAATACCCTTACCTATTCCAAAATGAAGATAACAAGGATGCTGGTGGAAGACAGGATACATTGGAAGGTGAAATGGCTCTATGAGGTAAGCAATAATTTAAGAATACTCCTCCATAATACAAAATGGTGATATGTAGATAATGTAAATATGCATAATGCTTTGTGTAGCCTTGTGAAGCCATATGTTGGGCTTAATTGCTTGCAAGTTTTTCTAGTGACCATTTTATAGGGGAAAATTGATCGGAAATTTCCATTGGAATCCACGATGATTTAAACTCCCCATGAGCCCTTACATTCGAGGACGAATGTTCCTAAGGGGGGAGGGTGTTACAACCCATATCTACATGTGTTAGTTCATGCCATATATTAGTTAACATAAATCCAAGAAGGAATTATCTTTGAGATGATAAGAAGTCAATCCTATTGGTTTTAAGTGATACAAGAGTGTATAAGGGTGATTAACAAGTATTAGAAGTTAAATGAATCAAGGATGTTGTAACTCGTATTTTCAGGTAAATCTAGCGGTGCTTAATACACTCAAGGGTTATGTATTAAGGTATTTTAATCATATAATATCCGTATCATAAGTCTTGAAGTCAAACGAGTTATGAAACAAAAGTCGACAAAAGTTGTCGCAACTTAGGTTCATAATTTTACTTAAACATTAGGTCAAATGTTTCTAATATTTTCTACTAATTTACAAGGAATTACGGGGTTATCTACCAACAAAATTAAATATCTATGAGTCTAGTTTCAAATGCACTAAACCGTTCATCGATACGATCTCGGAGTAGAGAGATATTCGCATTTTCGCGAGACTGCGCCAAGCACCTCTCTATGGGGCCCACTAAGGCGGTTTAAGATATTTGGACCTATATAGGATGCCTCCAACCCGTTTTAAGTCATTTATTCTCACTATTTTAAGACCTTAGAACCCTAGGAACATCCTCTTAAGGTTCTATCAAGATTCAAGACCCAAAAAAAGGGCAAACAACACAAATCAAGTGTCGGGAATTCCGTGGCGCTAGTAAGTCTCTTGTTCTTCTTGTTGTTGCTCATTTTTGTGTCGCTCCAGCTCATGTGGGAAGTTTTTTTAAAGGGTTTATGTTCTATAAATACTCCCTCATGTTCTTACTATCAATCCTAGGTGATTTCAAGCCTTCTAAAGTGATTCTAGTGCCGAAAAACACTAATTGATCGCTAGTTTCGCTTTTTTGTTGTTGTGGCAGCATTGGAGGGATATTTCATGGAAATTTAAGGTCAAATTGGAGTTGTTCTTTCTGTATAAAGGTAAGGAACCTCTTACTCTATATGTATTTAAGATTATCCAAGTTGCGGCTAAGCCATTGAAGCTAGAACTTGTGAAATATATATCGAAAGGCTTGGTAGTAATGTTATTGTTTTGTGGACTGTTTTGCGTTGCTGTTGGGCTGCGTATTTTACTACTGTTTTGTGGAGTTTTGGAGGAGGAAGGGTGTGGAGAAACACCATATATATGTAGGGTTGTGGGATGATAGTTATTCGTAACATTTCCGGGTCGTTTGACACGACTACGGTGGTCGTCGTATGTATGGAGTGATTAGGCTGTGCGTGGACTATTTTGGGAGGCTCAATATGTTTATTATTGATGTTGTTTGGGATGTTTGGTGACCGTTTTTAATGGGGTGAAGTCATATATATAGGGGAGGTGCTGTCCGTTTCATCGTAAAATAGGTTGTGGTCAATACATAATAGTTATGATGCTTAAATGATAACGATAGTATCGTTTCTCTTATTGTAGACTAAGGAGTTTTGACAATTGCATAGCTTGAGATTGGGGCAGTATATACAAGGTATGTGAGGCTATCCCTTTCCTTCTTTTGCACAACTCCGATTGTACATAATGTAATGAACGAGCTTCCAAGATACTCTACTCTTAGAAGCTAGCAGTACTTACATTGTTTTCCCTCTTATGGAACGATTGATGTTAATGTTGCTTCTCTTATTATTATGTTATCAATGTTGTTGGTACTTCCTGATTCTTATAAGGTTCATAGTGAAGAGTTAGTCCTAATAACGCGTACAGAGGATACCGACCTTACGTCACTCCGAAACGTTTAGAATGTGATTCCATGAGTCGAGCATGCATTATATATATGTATCTATTTTACTCTAACGAGCCACGCTATAGTTGGCCGGGTACGGCACCTATTGTGCAACTACTGATCAGTTGGGTTTTACCGAGCTCCACATGGCCGGGTACGATTCTACTGAGCCTTACGATGGCCGAGTACGTTTTTTACCGAGCCTATTATGGCCGGGTACGATATGATGATGATGATGCCCACAGAGGGGAATGTTTTAAAGGTTTATGTATTTATACATATGTATCATGCATTTCATGTCAGTAGCCCTCAGAGGTACTAAGATTTTACAGGTTGTATATTCTCTATCCTTGCTTACATTACTGATCGTATTTATGGTTCCCTGCCTTACATACTCAGTACTTTATTCGTACTGACGTACTTTTATTTGTGGATGCTGCATGTCATGCTGCAGGTCCAGATAGACAGGCCGGTGTAGCTCCCCCACCACAGTAGGCTGTCCAATTCAGCGGTGATTGGCGAGATCCCTACTCCGGACTTGCCTTGGTCTTGGTATGCATTTTTGTTATAGACATTATGGGTATGTCGGGGCCCTGTTCCGACTATGTTGCAGCACTTATGTTCATTTAGAGGCTCATAGACAAGTGTCGACTCATGTATAGTTTTGTATGCCTTGTCGGCTGGTTTTTGTTATATAGTCTTTCATGGTAGCGTGGTAGCTCATACCTTATATGTAGTTTCTTGATTGTCTGGTCATCCCCTGCTATGTATGTTCATGCTGCCATCAATTTTTATTGTTGGTTGTCCATGATACAGGTCTACCATTTATATTGATCTCGTCAGCCCTAAAAGATAATAATGAAGGTTAGATGAAATATACGTTGGTGCTCGGCAAGTATGGTCAGGTGCTATTCATGGCCCTCCAGTTTGGGTCGTGACAGCATCGGCCTCGTTGTTCTGCTCTCGGGGTACATGGACTAAGGTCCATTCTTTGAAGCGATTTAATGTGATTTGGATTTTTCCAAATACCTCTGCATCCTGTCCTCTCGGGCTTCGTAGCTTCCGTTCACTTGCCTTACTACGATGAAAAAATCGCATTTTGCCTCGATAGTCTCGGCCCCAAACTTTTGGCCAATTCTAAACCTGCAATCATAGCCTCATACTCGGCTTCATTGTTAGTTAGTTTTGCGGTTTTTATGGATTGTCTGATTATGCCACCGACGGGCGGCTTTATGACTATACCGAGCCCGGACCCTGTTATGTTTGTGGCACTATCAGTGAACAAGGTCTATACCCCGGAGGACGTGCCTGATTTCAATAAAAGTTCTTTCTATACCTCGGGCACGAGGGATGGCGAGAAATTGGCCACGAAGTCCGCCAGGATTTGGGACTTGATGGCCGTCCGAGGTTGATACTCGATATCATACCCGTTTACCGTAAAAATGGTAACAACAATTAAATTTGTAAATGGGATTCTAAAAATACGTGATCTATTCCCGAGCTAGTTGTTAAAGTAGTTAATGCTAGGAACGTGAAGTATAATGATAAAATACGAGCTAAAACGAGACAGTAATCAAACCAAAGGGGCATGTTGCTCGAATGCAGAGATAGTCGATGGGACCTCGAGGCCGGCGTTGGTATTGATCTTGAACTATCGTGGATAGTCGGGAATGGGATAACAGTTAAAGGTATAATAAGATAGGGCTCTTTCAGCCAATATTAAGCTATAAAATGAAGAACAAGTTAAGAGGCAATGAATACGGGGGCGGCCTCGGGCCAATGCCAAGTGATAAGAAGAATGACCTAAGATAAATGACTTTGAGCCAAGGGGAATAAGCAATTTAGAGAAGAGAGAGAGAAGATATTATTGCACTTGTGGAGAAATGGAGCAACATTAGTTCCTTACAAGGTGGGGCGAGTCCCCTTTATATAGGAGGGGAGACTCGGCTACAAGTATGTGGGGATTGATTACAAAGTACGGTGATAGGATGGCTTGACATGATGCTTCATCATAGGCTCTAGATAGGTCGGGCCTGCCAGACGTAGCCATGTGCCTAGAGGGCTTCCCCCTTTTTCCTGGCTTCGTTCTTCATTTTCTCCGAGTTGGGCTTCGACGAGTCCCGGGGTGGGGAACTTGGTCGCGGCCTCCCGCCCTCGGGGTCCCGAGGCGTGCTTCCAAAATGTCCCGACAGCGAGAAATCAAGTCTTCTGATTTTGCCGCATACAGATAGTCTCCATGTTTCCCATAATGAAGAGAAGGTAAATGATTCTGACACTTGACTCCTCGAGCTTCTTTCGGCGACGACTTACCGATGATGCGACCCCTGGCTTGTGCTTTTCGACCTCATTCATTGCACTCCCTGATTTTTGCTTCCCAAGGTATAGGTAATGGCGTCAGTTCAATTTTTCATAGATGCATTAACCGCGCTCGACGGTCAGTCTTCCAAAGCCCAGATGACCATGTCGTAATCCCCTATAAATGGGGGTGCCTTGGATTTGTTTTTCCTATCTCAATGCTTCCGTTTTCTTGCTTACCTTGCATCAAGTGTCTATGTTTAAAGCTCACCGAAGCCCGACATCCTTGGGCCGGGGGTTCTTGACGTAGAGAGCTGCTCCGAGCATGGAGATAATACGAACGATCCCTTGAGTCTTGACTCCTCATTGGAGGATACTTTTTGGATTGGGTATCCACCCGTCGATCTGTATCGAGGCTGTTGGATTTTCGGGGCTTGCCTTAGGAAGGCGAATCGTCGCTGCTTCTCGCATATATGTGGAGCGGCTTTAGCTCCTTGGAAAGACTTCACTACTTTTAGATAGCTGCCTTTCTGCTTTGGCATGACATACTTCATCTCTTTAGGCACAAAAAGTGTTGGTATGCGCCCTTGCCTTAACCTGTTAGTTTTGCCATAATTATGGGAACCACTTCGGGGCTGATCCGGCAGACAACGGGGGGCGTTACTATTGGTGCTCAGGAACTGAGGGATGTCGTTCTAGAGACGGTGTCCTCGATAAGAGAGGAACACCTGGAGATGGCAAGGAGGTACTGCAGTTGGAGCGAGGGGGTAACACTGCAGGCGCTTTCCCTAGATGAGGGTATCGCGGACTCCACTGATGGTTTCTTGACTGTGTACCTATACCGTTTCGCATTTGGCCTCCCTGATAGGGTTGTGCTTGATTTTTGCTTGAAGTATCGGGTTACCCTAGCATAGATTCATCCGTTGTTTTGGCGAACGACACTGATGATGAGATTCTTTGCGGAGAAGGTCGGGCTTGAATTCACACTTGACCACCTTGTCAGGCTGTATTTACCCTTTCATCATCAAGGCCTGCTAACTCTAAGGTGTCATTCGTCCATGCCCTTCGTTGTTGACGATGAGGATGGCAGGGATCGAGAGTGGTCCAGTTGGTTTATCCGGGTCTGGACGATCGATATTATCCCTATGGAGTTTTAGCCATTTCCCGAAGGGTGGAATTATGCACGTGAGTGAGGCGTTTGGCGCTTTTTCAGATTCCGCATATAGCAAAAATCAGCTGAGTAATAATGTTGTTTCCCTTGTTGCAGCAACTTTGCGGATGCCAGGTGAGGTCTATAACCTGCCCGGCTGGGTCCAGAGGCTGGTGACCCATTCATCCTGCGACGAACGCAAATGGCGAGCAGTACTTCGTATCGGATGGAGAGCGCAATACCAAGGTATGTGTATTTGCTTCCTTTGCCTTGCCTTTGCATACCCGAGGTAACCTTTTCCCCTTCTATTTGTGCCGTTTACAGATATTAGGTGGTTTCCTAGGATGGGGCAATGTTCCTCCGAAGAGGGGAAGGAGTCATTGGGTTTCAGGCCAAGGGGCGATGGCGACAAGAGACATCAGCACCTGCGGTGTAACGGAGCCTTAAGTGGCACTAGTCGGGCTCACATTTCTGAGGAAAGGGCGTTGCCCGAGTGTGCTTCCCCCGTAGTGCCAGATTCCCGGTCGGCAGTTCCTTTGAGCGAATATGCTGTGCCCGGGGTCAGTTCTTCTGGGGCCTTCGGGGAAGGACCAATAGGAGTGTGTTCTGACTTCGAGGAAGCCGTCAGCTTCACTTTGTGGTGAGATTTATGTACAGTTTCCTTGTATCCCATGTCATCCTCCCTCTATTGAATCTTCCTCATGCAGGCCTGTGATGGGCTTAGGTCTGAGCTGTTCCGTCAATGGGGCAAACTTCAGAAAATTCTGGGTGAGGGCAAATCTCTTAGGCTCCTTAGCGAGGAGAAGGAAGTTGAGCTGCATCATTGGCGATATGAGGCGTACCAAAGCTCAAACTATGAGAGCTATTTGATGGAGCAGGTAACTTCCTGTAGTGCATGCTTCGCTCCTTTCTAACCTTCGGGCTAATTCCTTTTTGCCGTATCAGTTGCAGAAAAAGTCGGAGGCCTTGGAGTACCTCAAGGGCAACGTTAATTGCGTCAGAGTTGCTTGCAAAGAGCTAAGGGCTCAGGTGCAGGCTCAAGCTTTAGAGGAGATGAGCATCTCGGCTAAGGTCCCTACCTTCGAGTCCCAACTCAGCTTCACTCATGACAATGCCAAATTTCAAACGGATATGATTAGGAAATTTGAATCTGATCTATCGAAGGTTAGAGCCGAGATAATCAATGCCCGGGAAGAAGCGACATTAAGCCTAACCAAGGTTGATCACGAGATGGCAATTCATATGAAAGATGCTGCTGATGCCCAAGCTAAACTGAAGCAAACCCTCGACCGGGAGAAGATGATCGAGGAATATGTTCACTGTAGATCTCAGAGAAAGGTACTCGACGAGGTCAATGAAAGGGGCTTCGTTCTCTTGGAGGAATTGGCTCGAGCAAGGGCGGACGAGTGTGCCGCTCGGTTACTTCTTGTTGATGTTGCAGAGGGCGAATTTGATGAGCTGTAGCCCTTTAGCACAGAGTGTAGATTTTGCCGTTTTGTCCCTTTCTCTCTGATATACGTAGGACATGCCTGTAGATGGAGAATGCGCCCTTTTCGCGCGTGTAATATATATGAAAGAATTTGAAGCTTTATTTCTTCTGTACCTCTTTTTTCTCTTCTTTTTTGTTGTTGTTGCTTTCAATCGATAAGGTCGGTTTTGGTTTTTTGGCAAGGTCCTCATAGGTCCGGGATAGATCGAACAGACTTGGGGGCTCTCAAGTGTGATCCTTGATGTGAGCAGGTGCTGGGGCCTCTGCGCCTGGCGTGACCGTTTAGGCTTAGTCTTTGAGTCACATTGTGACTCGTGCTTCAATTGGTCCTCAGTCTCTTTCCTTCTTGCGTTGGCGGATGATGATGGCTTTGTGCTTTGGGTCAAAGTGACCTAAAGGGTGATTGGTCCGGAGGTTTACTCGTTGGCAACAGTGATATTCATGCCGCGCCCTTGGGCATATGGTAGCTTTTGAGTCCAGTCTCCAAGTCGCGTTGCGATTCGAGCTGTAATCTACCCGTAAATTTTCATGATTCTCTGGCTGGCGATAGTGGCATTTATGCCATGCCCTTAGGCATATTGCGGCTTTTGGGTCCAGTCTCTGAGTCGTATTGCGACTCGAGCTGTAATCGACCCATAAATTTCCATGATTCTCTGGCCGGCGATAGTGGCATTTATGCCACTTGGTTGCTGAGACCTTATGTGGCCTGGAGGCTTTGCATAGTTAACTATTTTGGATCCGGTCTCCGAATTGGGTTACGATTCAAGCTCATTTTAATCCTTAAGTTGTCAAGATTATTTAGCTAGCTATAATGGCTCTTACGATGTTTGGTCATAGAGACCTTTCAATACGAGGCCCGTAGGCTTGCTTAGCTGGCGACAATGGCTCTTACGTTATTTTTGCCTGTGGGCCTTTTGTAGGCTTTATTTCTACTCGTTAAGGTCTTTTTATAGTATTTTTGCCTGACTCGTCATCGGTTCCAAAGGAACCTCAATTTCAAGTCGTTGTCGGTGATGTTTCGAGCTCCTCGTAAGGTTCATAGCTCGTAGGTCGAGTAGATTGACGCTCTTGCATTTTTTGAGCCGACATTGTCGGAGCTCGTTTTTGCCTGTTGAGGGAAGCATGTTTTAATCGGTTCTTTCTGAAGTATATTCAGAGTAGTGGCCTACGATTTTTTAGCGACAGTCAGGCATCCCCGAGCCGCGTTATTTTGGTTGTATCAGCCATTTTGACCGTAGTCATATGCATTTGGCCGTAGCCATTTTTGATCCCTAGTGATAGTTTAGGCATCTACATCGAGGGTATGCCCTTTAGGGATTCTTACAAATGCGACATATAGCCTAAACTTCAGGATTTTCTATGCCTGTTGAGGTCTTACAGTTTGTCATGCCTATTGAGGTCTTACAGTTTTTCATGCCTATTGATGTCTTACAATTTGTTATGCCTATTGAAGTCTTATAGGTTTTCATGCTTGATGAGGTCTTACAGTTTGTCATGCCTATTGAGGTCTTACAGTTTGTCATGCCTATTGAGGTCTTACAGTTTGTCATGCCTATTGAGGTCTTACAGTTTGCCATGCCTATTAAGGTCTTATAGTTTGTAGAATAGATCTGGTTACGCCAAGGCTGCCCGCTAGGAGTCTTACAGTTTCGGGTTTTCTAGTTGTATGGCAATTAATAGCAGTCCCCGAGTCATCGAGTTTGTTTAAGCTTGAAGATAGCTTCTCGTGAGCTCGGAGTTGCCTTCCAGGGGCTTGATGAGCCCGGAGTTCCGACCCTGGGGTCATTCAAGTTGTCGAATCATTAATGCTAAGTCTCCGAGTATATCGGGACTCATTTGATGGAGAAGCATTTGTCGCGAGTATGACGACATCTCCTTTCCCGAAATACAAAATGCCGAAAAGGTATTCTTTATTGCTTGGTGTAAATATATGATGTAAATACATATTGTCCCGTTGTTGTGAGCTTGGCCCGCATGGGTGCGGCTCCTCTAATTATCAGATCCGTTTACATGATTCCGCTTTGGAACTTAGCCTGCCATTTATTGGCCCTTCCGAGGGGATGGTGCCCTTAAGAGAAGGTCATCGCACGTCGTCTGACTATAG